>NC_135168.1:26449369-27819369 GCF_041146795.1 Maylandia zebra
TTCTCTCCTGACTTTCTCTCCTCACTCTCATAAACCTCCAAACTGTCTCCAAACTCTCACTAACCGCAACTCTCCATCAAACACCCACATTCTGAGGGGTTTGTATCGCTGTCATAGCTCGCGGCAAAGTTCGAACCGCTTCATGAACCAGTCACGTGGTACAGCCGGGCAGCGAGGCTTCGGACGTCATCATTTTCAGCTCCTCCCATAAATGAAGCAAGCCTCGATACGTGCATCGCGGAAACGCCCCCTCAATTACTCGACACACGCTTCGAAGCCTCGATACAGAACGTCACATCACTACCCCTCACTGTGTAACAGTTGGTGGCAGCAGTGGGATTCGGTTACGCCTGTGAATGAGGGACAGAACACGCTGAATGAGGGGTGTAGGATGTGGAAGAAACCGTTGGACAAGGAAAAACCCCCCTTGCTGACATGGAAGAAAGAGAAGGTGGACAAACAATTGAGCCAGGTCCACCACCTGAAGGAGCAATGGCTAATGAGGATGATTTTTGAACCAGTTGTCATGGTCTGGGTGGGCACCTGCAGGTCTCCGACAGCGGCCCCTCCTCCTTTGGGCGGAGTTCGGTTGCTCCTCCCTGGCTGACCACCTTTGAGCAATCATGCCAGCAGTATATCAGACCTGCGCTCTCAACCATTCATCGCCTGAGTATCTGCTATCCCCATGTCAGTCGAGTGGAGCATCATAACCCTGTCCAACATCATGTGATGACTTACTTGTGTTTCTTGTCCTCAGAAGTAGCACCTGGTGTGGAGATCTCGTCTCCCTCACCCCCGCCTTCCTGGACCTGGGCCGCCTGCTGCTAACACGACGTGGTCTGCCGGCCCACCACTCACTTGCCTGCCTCCCCACGCCTCGACCGCTTCCGGGCTTCCACTCCACCTGTCCCCTCCACCTGAAACCAAGTAAGACAACTCAATTCAACTGTGGAGGATCGTTGATTGTCTGCTGGATCCCACTGACCGTGATCTCCTCTAATTCCAGTGCCCCGGCCCCTGCCTAGTCCTGTTTCTACCTCCCCGCTGCCTCTGCTGTTCAGCCGTCTCCTAGAGGTGTCTAGGTCGCCCTCATTTCCTTAGCTAATCTTACGTGCCACGAGTGTGGTGGCGCCGCTTTGCTTTTGCTTTTGTTTACCTGTGAGCGGAAATAAATCATTTTTTGTTCCCTACCGTCTCGCTTCTGGGTTGGTTTCTGCACCTGTGTCCATCTTTGTTCCCTCGTGCCGCAGGGCCGTGACACCAGTAGTACGACCTAAGCAGACTGCAGTTGGTGTCGTGAGTAAAGAACTTTCTGAACCGGATATTTTTGATGAAATTAGAGAATTTATGCGGCATTCTAAAAGAACAGAAGCAATACTGTTTGAACAGATAAAACAACTGAGTGACAATATACCAAGTCTGCAACATGTTGTACATTCTGAACTTCAGCCTTCTGTCCAGAGTGACATTTCTACAGCAGCTGTTTGTTCAAAGCAAGAGGCTGGGCAACTGCCTCCACTATCAGCTGTGCGGCAACCTCACAGAGCCACTGAACACCAAGCTGAGCTGCCTCCTCCATCTCAACCACTGCCTGTACAGTCTCAAATGCATGTCGTTCAACCTGCTCCAGTGCAGAGAGCAGAAACACACCGTGGGGGTGAGCCAAGAATACCTGACTTCAGGGAAGGTGAGGATCCTGAAGTCAGGTTTTTTTGTACGATTTGAACGCATAGCTAAAACGTGGGGATGGCCGCAAGTTGAATGGGCAGCTAGAGTGGTCACGTTATTGACTGGAAAAGCCCTTGAAGCTTATGCTGGCATGGATGAAGAACAGTCTGACTCTTATGAGGCCATTAAAGCTGCTGTGTTATCCAAGTTTAATGTAACAGAGGAGACCTACAGATACCGGTTCCGGAGCACCAGTGTACCCGTGGGAGAGAGTGTGCGTGAAACCTATAATCGGATAAAGGGACTCTATAAGCGATGGATGCGTCCTGACAGTCGGAGCAAAGAAGAGATCGGCGAAACCATTATTTTGGAACAGTTTCTTCGCGTGCTGCAGTCAGACGTCCGCACATGGGTGAAAGAGAACAACCCAAAGACAGGAGAGGAAGCTGCAGATCTGGCTGAACGTTACCTTGCTGCTCATCGTGAACCTTCTAAGTCAAAGATGACTGTAGGGAGACCAAAGTTTGGGGAGGTAAAACCTCCAGGGGTGACTAGTGTTGAAAGCTTGGACACTAGGGGTGGTAAGAAGCCTATACATTGCAGTCAAAGGTACAACCTCATTTGCTATTACTGTCAGCAGCCTGGTCATAAAGCTTCTTTATGTCCCCTAAGAAAACCAAAGTCAGTAGAGTTGTGTGTAGTTCCCTCCACAGGTCTTGAGGGGGAACTTACTGGTGATGGTTTAGTGCCACATAAACATGTGGTAGATGTTTCAATAAATGGCCGAACAGTAAAGGCTCTTGCTGACACTGGTAGCTCACAAACCTTGGTTAAATCTTCTATGTTGAGCAATGTATTACCTGACTTTAACAAACCTGTAAATATTACTTGTGTTCATGGGTGTCAAAAAGATTATCCAACAGCAGATGTCACTATTGAAATTGAGGGACAAGCATTTATGTTAACTGTAGGAGTGTTGGATCAGTTAGCATATGATGTCATTCTGGGAGAAGACTTGCCAATCTTAGACAGTTTGGTTCATAATAACTCTGAAGCCTATTCCTGTTATTAGATTATTCTGTTATTATATGTTACCTTATATATGTAATCAAAGTAGTTGAATTAGAATACTGCTGTAGATCATATTATACCCTTTAATATAGAGTGTGTGAGCTGTATGTAGTTTAGTTCTCATTATACTTTTGAGTTAACAGAACATGTTCACATATTAGTTCATTAGATAAATGTGCATCACTCTGTATCCTTGATCTGCTGGGAATGTGTTACACTGTTTTCTTGACATGTTCTATTGTTGAATCATGAAGAGAAGGAGACTCTGTGTCTAAGACAGGGGAGATAGACAGACCACATTCCATACCCCCACCTTACAGAAAGCAGAGAAACAACTGCCGAGGTCATAACTTAGGCACTGTAACGGAGAAAGAATGTGATGTTTTGGCTTTACGACTAGATGGGGGCCACTAGAGACTATAAAAAGCTGAGCAACCCGTCACCATTTTGAGACTTGCTGTGACCCTCTTCAGGCATGTCTCCCCATCATGATGGTCCTTATGCTCTTAAGTGTTGAATTGTATGGAAATAAATGATTGTTGATTGAGCATAAATACACCGAGTATTGTCCTTCCTTCAGCCCAAAGATTCAAAGAATTGGGAGATTTCAACAACTTGGTGCCGTGTGACCCGGATCTTTGGTGTGCTGAGGAGGTGCAGATTTGGCCTTTGGTGAGATCGTGGGGCAAGGTGAACAGAAGGCTGGCCTAAAACAGAAAGGTAAGCACAGCCTGTTGTATTATAAATACCAAATGTGCATATTGGGCTTTCCAAATTAATCTGTTCACTGAGTTACACGTATTTTCACAGTAAATTTGTCGGTGTCTGGTTTTTGGCGCAAGATACTAACAACATAAGTTGAGGCTGAATTCCAGTGTGTTAAATAAACTGCTTCTACCGAGATACTAATAACATACTACGTTGGACTAGTTGCAGTAAACTGCTTCTACCGAGATACTAATAACATACTACGTTGGACTAGTTGCAGCCACTTTACCTTCCACATTTAATTTTGTCTAAGACTGGCTTCTGTAGCAATAATACATTAGAATTTCTTCTGAAGACGCGGCCATTAGTTCAGTACATTGAAGTCGAGGTTTGAAGTTTGTTTATGGTGTCGGTTACGTCCTGGCTCTTGCCGGCTATGAAATAGAAGTTGATTTAAGGAAAAGCAGATGCTGGCTCACGGTGCGGTTGAACGCTGGCAACGCGAGAGCGAAACACGTCCGTAGGTTTGGTTTATGATACGGCCGTGTTCCGGTGGTGCGGCCGTGAAGTGCAGTAGTGGTTGGTGCTAGTTTTAGTACATTGAATAGAGGTTTGACGGTGGTTTGTGGCGTCAGTCGAGTTTTTTAAGGGCTGCGGTCATAAAACAAAGTAAAATTTTACTTGCCAAGAAGTACATAGAGCAAAACCTGGTTTATGATGTCGGGTATAACTTCGGGGATGCAAGCATCACTTTTATGATGCGACTTTGCCCCGTTGTGGCGGTCATAAGCGCAGAGAAAGGGGTATTTTGGTCTATGGTGCAGTGTGCTTTAAGAAGATCTAATAGTTGAGCTCAGAGGTTTCTGTGTAAAATTCCCGCTGAGGAAAAGTGTTGTGTGTGTGTGTGTGTGAAGGCGTGCTCTGAGTGAGTGTGTGCGAAGCTGCGAAGCGCGCTCTGGGTGCTGTCTTGTGTGTAAAGCGCGCTCTAGGTGTTGTTTTGAGTGTGAGTGAGGCGCGCTCTGAGTGTGTTTTTTGTGAGTGTGAAGCGTGAACACAGTGACAGTGACGGTTGATGTGTTTGATTAGGAGGACGCTAGAGCAAAGACACATTTTAGGATCAAAGGTTGATGCCTAGTGTACCTGTGGAAATAATTTTGTTCAAGGTGTGGCGACCCTCCTGGTCGTGGACGCGCGGCCAGGCCCAGCGGCGTCTGGATGCCAAGGTGGCAACTTGGGAACTGAGGACTCCCGCATTAGCTACGGAAATAACACTGGAACGGCCGTGTAATCACGGGTTCACATTTATTCCGGACTAGAACAAGACACATTTTGCGAACAAAGGTTGAGTCTAGTAAAGAAATATAAAAAGGTTGAATTCCTCGTTTCAGTGGTTGAAATTGTTGTGTGCCTGTCCCCTGACGAGTGTGAAATTAAATAAAGAGGGAATTTGGAGCCACATAGAGATAGACGGGCATAATTGGGTGTATTACTCTGTGGTGTAATAAAAATAAAAAAAATAAAAAAAGAGAGATAGTAAGAGGTGTGTAGTGGAGAATTATGGAGGAGTACAGAGAGGAATGTGTTGGGAGACTGGTGTGTAGTTTACGCTGTCAAGGTAGGCGTGTTGCCTGCTTATCTGTTTAACAGTGATGAAAATGAAATTAAATAAATCTCTTAGTGTGTTAATACAGGAAGCTGCGGACCTGGACCAACTGCCCCCACAAGCACAGCGGCCGAAGCAAAATTATAGGTAATGGGAACCACACCCAGCACGAATCAGCAGCTGTGAAACAGACAGCAGCGAGGAGAGAATTAGAGGAGAAATTAAGAGAAGTTTTAACACATAAAATTGGGGCCAACGGACTTGTGGAGGTTGGGAAGGCGTCCGGAGCATCACAACAAAAAGGTGAAACAAAAACACACACAAGCAGAGAAATCTGAGAGAAAGGCTCCTTTTAAGGTAACGCCTAGTTTGAGAAAAAGATAAAATTAACCTGCCTGCCTACAAATGCACACACACGCAATGAAGAAACAGCTTACACTCATGAACACGTGAAGATTTTCCAGCAAGGCTAAAGCAGCGAAACTTAACATACACCTGTTGTTAAAGGATAAATACATTACTGACAAATAAACTCTCTGGGTTGCAGGACAACAATTTAACTTCAAAGAAAAAGACACTGGTCTGACCAACCAGTGAAGACATGACAAATTTAGGGGTTAAAAGATTCAAATTGTGACATGTTTTCTGCTGATTGATTGATACAAGTGATTACTGAATGAAAGAAAATTTCTTTTTGGGCTTTTAAACATGATCTTAAGAATTTTAACAGGTGCATGTTGTCCTGTCAACTTGGTGGGTTAGGAGTTGATTATATCGGGAGAGAAAAAAAAACAAAAAAAAAGGGGGAGAGAAGGCTGACACAGGGCCTGGTCCCGGTGTTTCTCCCCTCTCGTTGTAATACAGCCAACACAACATCATTTTCCTGTTCGTATGCTTTTGTTTTTTGTCTGTTTTTGTTTTTTGTTTTTCTCTATATATATTTAATTACAGGCTGCTTTGCCGGCCCTGAAAGCCGAGGCTGACTGGACTCCTGCTCTCCCCCATACGTGACACTGACCAAATGCTGTAACAGCTGGACCCACAACAACAACCTGAAAAAGTCAACAGTGCTGCAGGAATGCGATCTCATGCAGCAGAGACGGAGAGCACTAAACCTAAGGCCCGTTTCACTACACGGGGGAAAATTCCCAGACTGCGTCAGCTGACAGAGCTCAGCTGTGACGAGACGCCCGCCAAGCCCGAAGGAAAAGTAAGGCCGAGCAAAAGAATGCTGACCTTGATAACTCTGCATTTACACTGTGCAGGACAGTGATGGACCAACACGGAGGATCGGGCAGCAAAAAGGGCGTGACCGAGACAGAAGGAGTAACTGAGGACAGAAGGCACCTCAGAATGGACAAAAAACACAGGAGAAGATGCAGGTTGTCACCTGCGGTGAGCATGGACACTGGAGAAAGGACTGCCCCAATTGGGGTCAGAACCAGGATGGACAGAACTTCGAGCAGCAGCAGCAATGGTCGCAAACAAACTGAAAAGGAGGAGGGCAGGACCCCAGGGCATGCTTCAGGCCGTGGTTTACCCAGAACACCAGAACAGGAAAGTGATGAACACACACACACACACACACACACACACACACACACAGATTCAGAATGAAGTGAAATACACACATGAATACATGTGCACTCGTTGATTGAGTGAGAAATGACACACACACACACACACACACACACACACACACACACATACACACATTGGAATGCTGATTCACTGAGAAGTGATACACACACATACATATGCACACACTTGTGCAATGAGAAGTGATCCGCACACACACACACACACACGCTGATGCAATGAAGAATGCTTTGCTTATGCTGATATGCAAAATGCTGCACACAAACATCCCAATGCATAATTTTTATGAGGAGCCATTGATTACCATTGATTACTTAGAATGTGTTATATGTCACTCAGAGGGCATTTATGTAGATTTTAGGAATAAGCTCTAAAACGGTTTGGTTATGAAAACAATGTCTGTGCGTGATGTCTGTTTATGGCTCAAGGCCTTGACTGAATTCTTTGCTGTGCCTCACACAGCCCTGATGAGGAACAGTGGCACAGAGTGAAAATGATGAATTAATAGTGTAAGTTTTAGGTCGGAGTACGGCATTTTATGTGATTGAGATTTAATTCAAGGAGGAACAAAAGGTGTTACGGCACCTGAGGTTCTCATTCCCGCACAATATTGTCCCGGCAGGAAGCAAAACGTTCCTGTGAATTTTTGGTTGATTTTTTGGTGTTGCTTAGCGCTAGCTTGATTTTATCAGTGAGCTTTGGCTTGTGTTCTTTCTCGTAAGCAAGAGAGGGATAGTTTTATGCTTGGACATGTCTGCAATGGGCCCTAGTTTTGTGTTATTTTTAGTAGTGTTTTGTTGGTTATGTCTGTTTTCGTTTTTGTTACAGTGCACTGAGGAAAAACAAATGAGAGGTGTGATCCACCGGTGGTGATATGTTGATATTTTGTGAGTTCATGATTTAACAATCAGCTCTTTAAACCAGGCCTGAAAGATTGAGATTTAAAGCGCTATAAAATATTATTACTGTAAACAATTGCAAAGTGTGCTTCTCCATGATTGTAATTGGCTTGGGAGAAATTCACTTATAGGGAACACTGAGAAGTTCTGAGTCTAAAAGGATTACACCGAGTCAATCCGGCCCAAAGAATAACAAGGAATTGTTTTCCTTTAAAATGATGACGTCATCTTGCTGGTGATGGATGCTCGAATAGGTTGCGCGTGAGACGCGTGAGACGTTATCAGCAACATCTGGTATGAATGTGTGTGGAGGTATGCATGTGAATGGACTGTGAATGGACTGATGACTAAAAGCTTTGACTGACTTGATACTGAGACAATGACTGCACCAACTTTAGGATTAGTAAATGCCAATAAACAATTCACCCAGCGGTCAAGAGAAGGGTGGATGCTTCGTTTTGTTTGTTTTGTTTTTGCAGGAGCAGGAGGATAAGAGAGACTGGAGGAGGAGACTGTAGCTTCATATAAGTATGAACTGCAGACTTAACACTTTGGTTGCTAATTCGGAGTTACTGATGTTTGCATTAAGAAAACTGTGCTATATTAGCTGTGTTTTGATTAAGGTATCATGTTATATTATTGGGAATGCCAAATGCTACAGTGGAGGAAAACTATTGATATCACTCATGACTGGAATATGTTACTATTAACCATAGCAGGCCACTGTAAAAAGTCAATTAAATTTTATAGAGGAAAATCGCCAAAACTTTAACAATACCTATGAATGACTTGCCACATTCAGAATAGAGATATGCAATAACAAACATTGGGCCACGTGATTTAGGTTCTCGCTTGAAATAGTAGGTTATTAAAAGTAGAATATAATCGACAGGGACATTTGATAGGATGTGGTACTGAAAAAGAACAAGAGCAAAGTAAAGAAAGAAAACCTATTGTGTTTAGTTTTGATAAATTCAAATTAAAATGTACCATTACACTCAGAGGATCAATATGAAATTCAATATATGCAAAATTTGTATGAAGTACATGACTGATAACTGTTCTGTCCTGAGCTTTTGTTTCTATAGCACCCACTTGACCACACCAACCGTTTCTCGCCACCAACAGGGGGTATTTGCAAGGAATAGGGAGGAATATCATCAAAACCGGGAAAGGTAAGCCTCGAAGGGGGTGATAACACCATAACTTTCACTTATGGTCAAATTCTCAAAATTTGACCCCAAACTTGAAAATTCTTCAAACATTTAGAGACAGAGTGGATAAACATAATGTCGCAAACCACATAAGGATGGAGCATTTGAATCAATAAGATGGTGAAATAACACGCAGTAAAATGTGGATCATGTTGATTATGTTTATTCCAGTGTGCAGAGGAGTCAATTCCCTTCACAAAGTTTATAAATTCACTTGAACCAAAACTAGGAGCACCCGGTGCTGCAAGAGTTAATAGTCACAATACCCAAGGATAAGCACAAGAGCGTGACTGATATGATGGGACTGGGATTTTGCTACACTTAATTATTGCAGACACAACTAAAACTATAACTGAAACTAATCAAAACTAAACTAAACTAGCAAACAATTGGTAAAAACTGATTAAAACTGATATAAAATTGAAAATCTGAAGTCGAAGCTAAATAAAAATAAAAACTAATGAAAATTGCAAAACTATTACAACCCTGGTCCAGACTAAGATGGCGTTGGACATCTTCAGGGCAGAAAAGGGTTGGTGTGACCAAGGTGTGGTTTGGCTTGTTGTATGTACATTTCAAAATGTTACAGCTCTGGATGGACCAGTTACCAGGGCATGGAAGGATGACAGACTTCATTACATGAGGAGAAGGGAAATTTCCGGGATTGAGGATCCTCTGGGATGACAAGGCTGGAGCAACGGTACTTGAGAAAAGAATTTCTGATACTTTCTGAGATATGATGTCACTAACCTTCTCTTTTAATTGTCTAGCTCCAATGAATTGACACATGGGAGTGTGTCAAAAAGGGGGAAGTTGAGTCCGAACACCAAACAATGGTTTTATGAACATCTTATGACGTTATTTCTGTGTTTAATAATTTAGGTATGGCAAAACTTAAGCATATAAGGTGTTACACTTAGAAATGGTTCATTAATTTTTGATTTCTTTTACACACACATAGATTATGATTAGAATAGGTCCTGAACATAATATTTTAAACCAAATTTGAATCATTAGAACAACAATGGATAACAATATTAGATTATCAAGGCTAGGGAGAGAGGTGTTTTGGTTTTCTGTCTCTTGCAGAGAAAGGAACAGACACCAGACGGGGACACGGAGATGTGAGGACCCTTCACAGCAGAGACAGATGTAGGGACTGCCGAGACAGCAACTGGGGTCAAGTGTCATGGCGTTTGGGCTCCTGGAGAACATGGATCCCACAAACACAGCGATAACCATGAAGGGGTTGGCGAAAACCAGGAACACCAGACCAACGAGGTTCGAGAGGCTCTTGGCAAAAAGGGGGACACGGCGGTGATCCCAAAAACACACAGGTCCTTGTTTGAAATCGGGGCAGAATAATCCCCAGAACTGTGCAATGACTAAAGGGTGGTCTAACCCCGGAGGTCGAAGAAAGAAGCTGAGAATCACCCAACTGGAAGACACTGGTAGCTGCAGCAATAAAAATAAAGGTTAAAAGCTCCTTAGACAGAGGTTCTAGTCTAAGTACATTTGAAAGGTATAAGGGGGCATTAAAAAGGGGGTGGAAAACTGGAGCACCAAAATAAAGCTGTGGGAGAATTGGGGAGTGATGGGAGTGTCATCTGTAACTGCTGTTATGGTTGTAAATCTAACTTTGCTTGCATCTGAACTGCGTGAGCACAGAGGTCATCCCACATATGGTCCACCCGTTAAAGGGGGACAGAGGGCCTCAGGACCAAGAAGAACTGGACCTTGCGACCCTGGAGTGCATGTTATAAGTGATCTCTTTTAAGAGATCAAAAGGGGGAATTATTAGATTATTCTGTTATTATATGTTACCTTATATATGTAATCAAAGTAGTTGAATTAGAATACTGCTGTAGATCATATTATACCCTTTAATATAGAGTGTGTGAGCTGTATGTAGTTTAGTTCTCATTATACTTTTGAGTTAACAGAACATGTTCACATATTAGTTCATTAGATAAATGTGCATCACTCTGTATCCTTGATCTGCTGGGAATGTGTTACACTGTTTTCTTGACATGTTCTATTGTTGAATCATGAAGAGAAGGAGACTCTGTGTCTATGACAGGGGAGATAGACAGACCACATTCCATACCCCCACCTTACAGAAAGCAGAGAAACAACTGCCGAGGTCATAACTTAGGCACTGTAACGGAGAAAGAATGTGATGTTTTGGCTTTACGACTAGATGGGGGCCACTAGAGACTATAAAAAGCTGAGCAACCCGTCACCATTTTGAGACTTGCTGTGACCCTCTTCAGGCATGTCTCCCCATCATGATGGTCCTTATGCTCTTAAGTGTTGAATTGTATGGAAATAAATGATTGTTGATTGAGCATAAATACACCGAGTATTGTCCTTCCTTCAGCCCAAAGATTCAAAGAATTGGGAGATTTCAACACTGTGCTGTTGTCACTCGTTCAATGAAAAGGGGTTTAGAACCACTGCCTGATGTAGATGAAGACTTATTTGAAGGAGGGAGTAAACTCAGGAAAACAAAACGACAACATAGGCAGGAGAAAAATAAAAACAGTGGTAGGGCAAAATTTCCAGAACCAACCTTACCAATGTCTCCACCTATTGATCTTCAGTGGGAGTTTCCCAATAATTTTAGAGAAAGACAGGAAAATGATTCATCTTTAAAACCTCTTTAAGAAAGCATGCAACGTGGATGATGGAAAAGAAAATGATGTAGGGCTTAAAAGGGTAACTGGAGAACCTTTCATAATAAAGGATAAACTTCTGTATCTAGCGGACATGGAGAAACCCAGACTTGTTGTACCAAAAGAGTACCGATCAGTAATCCTGCATTTGGGTCACACTGTACCATGGTCAGGACATTTAGGACAGGCAAAGACTTACAATCGTGTTGCTCAACGTTTTTACTGGCCAGGATTGTACAAAGATGTGGTTGACTACTGCAAAACATGTCATGAATGTCAGAAAGTGGCTCCTACCAAAATGTCAGACCGAGCCCCGTTGCAAACATTACCAATAATGAATGTACCTTATGAGAGAATAGCTATGGATATCATAGGTCCTTTACCTAAGAGCAGTAGTGGTCATAAATATGCGTTAGTCATTTGTGATTATGCCACAAGATATCCAGATGTTTATCCACTGCGTTCTCTGCAGGTCAAACACATTGTTTGATGCTTAGTAGACCTTTTTTCCAGAGTTGGCATTCCAAAGGAGATCCTGACAGATCAGGGTACCAGTTTTATGTCACATTTGATAAAGTCTCTTTATGACCAACTTGGTGTAAAAGGTATTCGAACTACTCCCTACCATCCAGAAACGGACGGTCTGGTGGAATGATTTAATGGTACATTAAACCAAATGTTGAGAAAGTTTATTGATGATACAGGCAAAGGTTGGGATAAATGGTTGCCTTTTCTGTTGTTTGCATACAGAGAAGTACCACAGGCTTCAACTGGTTTCTCCCCTTTTGAGCTGCTCTATGGAAGGCAGGTTAGAGGCCCCCTGGATATGCTGAAAGAGAACTGGGTGGCTGGAGTGGCACCGGGGTCTACTGAAGTGGCTTCGACGATGAACATCATTTCCTACATATTGCAGATGAGAGACAAACTGGAAACATACAGAGAACAGGTTAGAGACCATATGCAGAAGGCGCAGCAAAAGCAAAAGGTATGGTATGACAAGCATGCCTGTGAGAGAGAACTAAAGACTGGTCAAAAAGTTTTGGTACTTTTGCCTACTGGACCAAGTAAGTTGCTGGCTAAGTGGCAAGGACCTTATACTGTGACCAGAAAAACCGGCCCAGTGACATATGAGGTCACTTGTCCAGAGAAACACAAATCAAAGCAACTGCTACATGTAAACTTGTTAAAAGAGTATCATGAAAGAAACGCCCCAGAACCAGGTGTGAAGCAAATCCTGATGGTACAAGATGTTCGGCCTGACGACAGTGGCATTCTAGAGGTTGGAGAAGCTGAGATGAGCCCATTCAGAGGCATGCCCAAATCTGAAGACCCTCCTGAACATCTGACTGAAGATCAATGGCAACAGTTGAATGAGGTGAGGCAATCCTTTCCATCTTTGTTCTTAGACACACCGGGGCGAACAAATGTCATAACACATAACATCATCTTGAAAGACACAAAACCTCTTCGTCTTAAGCCTTACAGGATACCAGAACGGATGGTGGAACCGTTGAGGAAGGAGGTTCAGATGATGCTAGAACTGGGAGTGATTGAGCCCTCAAGGAGTGAGTGGTCAAACCCCATTGTACTTGTTCCAAAGAAAGACTCCCCTCAACTACGTTTTGTTCAGACATGAGAAAGCTAAATAGTATTTCCTGTTTTGATTCTTATCCAATGCCACGGATTGATGAGCTACTGGAAAGACTAGGAAAGGCTAGATACATTACAACCTTAGATTTGTGTAAGGGTTACTGGCAAGTGCCCTTAGAGCCATCCTGTAAAGAATACACAGCCTTCCAAATTCCAGGAATGGGCTTATTTCAGTACACCGTGTTGCCCTTTGGTCTTCATGGGGCACCTGCAACTTTTCAAAGGTCGATGGACATTATCCTTAATGGTTGTTCAAAGTTTGCAGCTGCCTACCTGGATGATGTGGTGATTTACAGTGAGTCTTGGGAGGAACACCTGCAGCATCTAAAGGTTGTGTTGGCAAAGATCCAGGAGGCTGGTTTGACTCTGAATGTGAGCAAGTGTGCCTGGGCACAAGAAGAGGTGAGGTATCTAGGATACATTGTTGGCCATGGACAAATAAAGCCACAAGTTGAAAAGGTAAAGGCTATACAAACAATTCCCAGACCTAAAACCAAAAAGCAAGTGAGGTCGTTTCTGGGCTTGGTTGGCTGGTATCGGAGGTTTATTCCCCATTTCTCAACCTTGGCAGCCCCTCTTACAGATCTCACGAGAAAACACGCTTCTAAAGTGATGTGGAATGACGACTGTGAACATGCCTTCCAATGTTTAAAGAGACAGATTTCTGAAGCCCCTGTTTTGCAAAGCCCGGATTTTTCCAAACCATTTGTTGTACAGGTAGATGCCTCTAATGTTGGACTTGGAGCAGTGCTGGCTCAAGGAGAAGCTGGTGAAGAAAAACCTGTGCTTTTCTTAAGTAAGAAGCTGTTTGACAGGGAAAAAAACTATTCTACAGTAGAAAAAGAAGGACTGGCAATTAAGTGGGCAATTGATTTGTTGAAATATTATCTCCTTGGAAGAGAATTTATTCTTCAGACGGATCACCGATCCCTGGTGTGGATGCACTCCAAGCAACATCAGAATGCGAGGATACTGCGCTGGTGCCTAGCCCCCCAGCCATACCAGTTCACCGTCCAGCATTGTCCGGGTAAGAACAATCTTATTGCTGAGACTATCTTTCCCGTTTGCCGGAGATGTGTCGACCAGAAAGGGGGGGGGGGGGGGGGGGGGGGGGGGTAGTGAGTAATGTTGGGAAGCATTTAGGTAACAAAGTGTTGCAGGTTACCTTTGTGGTGGCCATCTTGTTTTCCCAGTAAAGAGGAAGCCTGCCTCAATTGCAGCTCTTTTATAGGCCAGTCTGTATTAAGAAGGTGTGTCTTTAGAGTATTTAAAGGGAGCAGGAAATGGATTGGGGGCCATTTTGAAAAGTTGATGTCTGCATGTGCATGATGTTGGCAAGAGACAGTAAAACAATTACTTTAATTGGGATGGAGTGAAGTCTGATGTTTCCCTCACCACCCCTCACTGTGTAACAGTCTTCCTCTGCTGGCACTCCTTTTATTCTTTCTATCTCTCTGGTGCTCTTTCTTTTTTCCCCTTTCTATGTGTGTATATGTGTATCTCTAGGTGTGTCACTCTGATAACCATTTTCAGCCGTGTTGAAAATGACCTACAGCAGACCACTGGTGTAAATGTCTCTGGCCAACTAATGAAAATGAGAATTCATCAGCTGAGAACCTACGATCCTCTAGTGACCCCTGTGTTGCGTGCTTGAGAGTTATACCAAGGAATCAAATAACATTCTGATTTGAGGCTTTCTTTTTCAGAGGAGCCACAGTATCCAGAATTATACACATTCAGAACTATTAACAAGATAATTGACTTCTATGGATAGCTGTCTGCACTGTGTTGCTACATGGCATTGAAAAAGCTAACAGTGGAGGAATTACTTTAGTTACATCACTTTCAGAAAGACATCTATTGTAATGAAATGTATTCCCCACTGCAGACTAATCAATTATTATAAATTGTTAAGACCCAATATCATGTTAATCAAATGTGTGCATTTATATGTGTGACCTCCCACCAGAGGATAACAAAGTTAATAGCAGAGTTGGGGCTGTCATTTTAAGCATCATTGTCAATGTTACAATCATCCACTAAAATCATTTTGTGTGAACTAAGTACTACATCAGAGAAACTGAGTAATTCCCAGATGATCAACAACAACAAATTATTTGTGTTGTTTTTTTTCCAGCCACGTTGGAAAAAGCTAACAGTCAGGCTTTCATATGAATTAAAAGTCTGTCTGGGTCTTTGGTTGATTAATAAGGTGGAGTGGAAAATTGCTGCCTCTCCCCCTCTTCGGCTTGTGCTTCAAGAATTCTGACAGTTGATGTGACTCAGTGTGTGACACAATTATCCTGCTGTGACCACGTTTCTGTAAGACAGAACAATATGTTGAGTAATTATGAAAACATTTACAAACAGGGACTTAGAAGACAGACACGTATTGATATAAAATCCGCATTTAACTGCTTTATTCTTTTGGTGGAACTGTTCTTGGAACCAAAATGGCGCCGCGTATGGTCGCCCTGGTGCTTCAGTGCGTTACTTTTGTTTTGTTTTTGTGCATTTCTTCTGTGTCTGGGCACTCCTCTGGATACTCGTACACCAGAGAAGAGCTCCTTAACTACAGGACTACAACGCCTGTGGATTTATTTCCAATATTTGTCGCATCTGCGGCAGATTTACTGCTGACTCTGACCAGGAAAGCGAGACGCCGAAAGAGAGGGAAGCGAGCCGGCGCACTCGTGCGTTTGAGGAGACGCGGACTGCGAACTGCTCTTCCTGGGATCTTCCTTTCTAATGTACGCTCACTCGGGAATAAGATTGACGAACTGGCCCTGATGAGAAGCATGAACAGAGACTTTGCCTCCTCCTGTGTCTTATGTTTTACGGAGTCGTGGCTCAGTGAGAACATCCCAGACTGCGCGCTCAAGCTGGAGGGCTTCCATCTGCTGCGCGCGGACCGGCAGGCCGCTCTCTCCGGTAAGTCCAAAGGTGGAGGTCTCTGCTTCTACATTAATAGTGGCTGGTGCACAGATGTGACAGTGATTGCTCAGCACTGCTCTTCGTCTCTGGAATATCTTTTTATCCACTGCAAACCGTTTTATTCTCCGCGGGAGTTTGCTTCATTCATCCTGGCCGCTGTTTACATCCCGCCAGACGCAGATGCGCAGGCAGCTCAGTGCGCACTCGCGGAGCAGATACTGCACATGGAGCGGACATTCCCGGACTCTCTCATCATTGCTCTTGGGGACTTTAACAAAGCCAATCTGAGCCATGAGCTTCCCAAATACAAGCAGTATATTAAATGCCCGACCAGAGAGGAGAGGACATTAGACCACTGTTACAGCACGATGAGCGGGGCCTATCGCGCGGTGCCCCGCGCTTCACTCGGACTTTCTGACCACGTCATGATCCACCTAATCCCCGCGTACAGACAGAGGCTGAAGCTCTCCAAACCTGTCGTGAGGACTAAAAAACTGTGGAGCAACGAGGCTGTGGAGGAGCTTCGCACGTGTCTGGAGTCTACAGACTGGGACACAATGAAGGCTGCTTCTAACAGCTTGGACGAGTTTACGGACACTGTCACCTCCTATATCCACTTCTGTGAGGACAGCATTGTGCCATCACGCACCAGGGTGAGTTATAACAATGACAAACCCTGGTTTACTCCTAAACTCAAAAAGCTGTGGCTGGAAAAGAGAAAGGCATTCAGAAGCGGAGACAGGGACTGCTACAGAGAGGCCAAGTACAGGTTCACTAAAGAAGTGGACATTGCTAAACATCAGCACTCTGAGAAGATGCAGCAGCAGATCTCAGAGAATGACTCGGCCTCTGTGTGGAAAGGTTTTAGGAATATCACAAACTACAAGCCTAAAACCCCCCACTCCACTGATGACTTGCTCTTAGCCAACACCCTTAACGACTTCTACTGCCGTTTTGACGAGCCATCAGGCAGCCTTCACACCTCCAACGGCCCCAACAATAGAGGCACTTTGGACACTAATTCCCCCACCTCTCCCCCCTCCATAGAGCCATCACCACGTTCAAACTGTTCACCTACAACACCCCCCTCCTCACCCCACACAAAAGAGGATTTCACACCACCTCCTCCCACCACAACTCTTCATATTCATGAAGCAGATGTGAGGAAGCAGTTTAAGAACCTGAATGCTCGGAAAGCTCCCGGCCCAGACGGTGTGTCTCCTGCCACCCTCCGACACTGTGCAAACGAGCTGGCCCCAGTGTTTTCTGGCATTTTCAACTCCTCACTGCAGGCATGTCATGTGCCTGCCTGCTTCAAGTCCTCTACCATAATCCCTGTCCCCAAGAAACCTAGGATCACTGGACTAAATGACTACAGACCCGTGGCTCTGACATCTGTGGTCATGAAGTCTTTTGAGCGCCTAGTTCTTTCCCATCTCAGGACCCTCACGGCCCCCCTCCTGGACCCCCTGTAGTTTGCATATAGAGCCAACAGGTCTGTAGACGACGCCATCAACATGGTCCTACACTTCATCCTGCAGCATCTGGACTCCCCAGGAACCTACGCCAGGATCCTGTTTGTGGACTTCAGCTCTGCCTTCAACACCATCCTTCCAGACCATCTCCGAGACAAGCTTTCCCAGATGAATGTGCCTGATCCCATCTGCCGGTGGATCACTGACTTCCTGACGGACAGGAAGCAGCATGTGAGGCTGGGAAAGAATGTCTCGGACTCCCGGACCATCAGCACCGGCTCCCCTCAGGGCTGTGTTCTTTCTCCTCTGCTCTTCTCCCTGTACACCAACTGCTGCACCTCCAACCACCAGTCTGTCAAGCTAATCAAGTTTGCAGATGACACCACCGTTATTGGGCTCATCTCTGACGGGGATGAGTCTGCCTACAGGAGGGAGGTTGAACGTCTGGTGTCCTGGTGCAGCCACAACAACCTGGTGCTGAATGCCCAGAAGACAGTGGAGATTATTGTGGACTTCAGGAAGCACACAGCCCCACTCCCCCCCATCATCCTGACTGACACCCCCATCACCTCTGTGGACTCATTCCGCTTCCTGGGTACCACCATCACCCAGGACCTGAAGTGGGAGCCCACCATCACCTCTGTCATCAAGAAAGCCCAGCAGAGGATGTACTTCCTGAGGCAGCTGAAGAAATTCAACCTGCCAACACGGACGATGATGCAGTTCTACACTGCAATCATCGAGTCCATCCTCACCTCCTCCATCACCGTGTGGTACGCTGGAGCCACTATCAGGGACAAACAGAGACTGCAGCGTGTTGTGCGCTCTGCTGAGAAGGTGATTGGCTGCAGACTCCCATCTCTGCAGGACCTGTACACCTCCAGGACATTGCGGCGTGCAGCTCGGATCTCAGCTGACCCTTCTCACCCTGGACACAGTCTGTTTGACCTGCTCCCCTCAGGCAGGAGGCTCCGGTCCATTCGCACCAGAACCTCTCGCCATAAGAACAGTTTCGTCCCCTCTGCTGTTGGACACATGAACAATAACCATATGACTGTTCCCACCACTAACACATGACCCTACGCTGTGTCACTGCATCATTCCATGTTTGGCACTGATCACCACCTGCACTCATGTATATATCTTTCTACGTAGCACTCTTAATTCTTATTCTCATGTATATATCTCATGTATAGCTCATGCACATATCTTTCTACGTAGCACTTTTAATTCTTATCCCTACTTTTATTTTTTCATGTCTATTTAAGTGCTATTTATGACACTATTTAAGTGCTATTTATGACACTATGTTTGCACTGAAGCACCGCAGCAATTTCCTAATGTTGTAAACCTGCTCAACATTTGGCAATAAACCCCTTTCTGATTCTGATTCTGATTCTGATTCTTTGTGTGTGTGTGTACGTGTGTGTGTGTGTTTTTTCCCAGATATTTTCCCAAAAATTTATAAAGCCCACTTTATAAATTTTTTGGATCCTTCTGAGGCAGCCAGACATAAGGAGAGCATATGGCTAAGCATGTCACGTCTAGTCTGACTGGGAGGGGATCAGAAAAAACTACCACTGTTGTTGGTGTTGGTGTGTTTTTTGATTTTGTTACTGCCAAGGTTAGGGGGAAATTATTTAATAAAAGTAGGCATTCTATATTTTAATTGCATAGGGTTAGTTATGGTTAGGGTTGTGATCCTTGGAGGATTTGAAATTTGTCAGATAGGAGTATATCTCAGTCCTCAAAGGATACAGGGTTTTCTAAGTGCATGTGCAAAATGATTAACATTATCTGCCTGTCCCAGTATTTGATATTGTAGCTGGCATCACGACAGACTTCCAGAAACAAAAGCTGTATCTTGAGGCAGCAAACATTTAATCTAAAAATAGCTGGTTTTGGTCATACCCTTTGTGTGTTTTGTATGTTTTTTTTTAATACTGTCTAAAAAGTGCTAGTTTTTAAAATTTTGTCTCTTCTCATAAAGCGCTTTTTCTGTTGTTGATTGATCTATTGACTCATCAATTGGTTGATCGATCTATTAGCTATTCTGAAGTCACTTAAATGCTTTGAAATGTGACTGTTAAGAAAAAGTCCCACACACGTGCGCACACTGTCAGACTGCCAGCAAGTAATCAATCTGACACTTTTGACAGCCTCACTGGAGTACAAATTGGATAAATAATAATCTGCAGCATGTCGTGACTCTCTCTCTCTGTCTGCGTGTGTGTGTGTGTGTGTGTGTGTGTGTGTGTGTGTGTGTGTGTGTGTGTGTGTGTCAAATCAAATCAAATCAAATCACTTTTATTGTCACATCACATGTGCAGGCACACTGGCACAGCACATGCGAGTGAAATTCTTGTGTGCGAGCCCCACAAGCAACAGAGATGTGCAAACACAACAACACAAACGAGCAAAATACAAGAATGGCCAACCTGAAACTAATAAATATATGTACAATATATAATAGTGTATGCATTTCTGGATGTGTATACTAAATATTTTCCTACGTGTGTGTGTGTGTGTGTGTGTGTGTGTGTGTGTGTTTACGCATCCATGTGTATGTGTTTTTCAGACACCCATCAGTCAATGAAACCTCAGGGATTCTCTATGATGGTGGGATTTCTTTCTGCCTCTTCCCAACGTCACTCTATATTAGGGCCCCCTGTCACTGTCTGTCTCTCTCACTCACACAAACACACACTCGCAAGTTATAAAAATGTATTCAATAGATATACAGTAGCAGCACCCTCACCACACTTATTGTTTTTGGTGAGGATGAATGTACTTGTCAAAATTAATGCGTTAACGCAAATTAATCCGCCATCATAGTCAATGTGATTAAAATTTTTAACATAATTAACACATCTGGAGTGCAGAATGACTCAAAATCCCTGATATGTTTCCCTCAACGCATTTCGGGCAGTTTGTCCAAGTACAGTTACCTTTGCACATGAGCAAATGGGCAGTTGATCTGGTAGTGACGGGCAGCTGAACCAATCAACTCAATATGGAAGATGATAAACGCACATTGGCCTTCTCGATGGGAAATTTGAATATTAAAATAACAAGACGGAACAGTCGACCTACATAAAGTATTATGCACATTGTGCAAGAAGGATTTTTCTTTTCACCGAAGCACTTCCAGCTTAAAATATCACATTGATGCGAAGCATGCGTTAGTCGGAGATGCTGCTAGGATTTTGGCTAACGTGTCACACAGTGGAAATTTGTATTTATCCTGTGTGTCGTTTTATTTGCATGGTTTTATTCTGTTTCTATTGCATGGTTTTTAGTGTTTTATGTGACATGGTTTTTATCCACTGTGGACTGGCTGCACATGGGACAAATTACCTGATAGGGACCACCTGCTGAGGCAGGGGTGTGTCCAGAGGTGGCCTATCAGCTGTGTAAAGACCTTTTAAAAACAGGCTAGCTGAGCACTGAAAGAGAGAGGCCCCAGACTGGAAAGTTAATGTGAGATGGCCAGTGTGACCCGGCGGCCCAGTCCTGACCTCATGGAACAGCAACAGCAACAGTAAGAGACAACACGTGTGATTGGCAGCAGGGCAGAGGTTTACCTCTGCCTGCATTTGTGAGTAGGGTCTCTACTGTTGTTTACTGGGTGGAGCTGGATTGGGAGAGGGTTGCCATGGCCATGAGCCAGGGCCGCTTCTGGGACCATTGTTCTGGCCCCTATTTGTTATTTTACAGGACACCGACACAAGGGGAGCTGTGGCGGTGGTCGCATGATGGATTCGGGTGCAGAACGCAAGCCGGGCTGGGAAGTGATGGGCCAGCGGAAGGACAAGAAGCTGGGAAGCTCTTTCTTGTCTGCCGAAGATGAGGCTGGCGTGGACTCTGCTCTAAAGAAGGAATTCCTGGCCTGCTGATGGACCCATGATGAACATGTGGCATGTTCATCATGGGGGGGGTTAGTGAATGTAGAAAATGGTAGTTTTACGGGTTTTAGAATTGTTTTATTTAGTTTTAGTAGACTGACAACATTTTATTATGTACATTTTAAGGGTGTTTTTATTTGTGCTCCCTGGCCTAGTGATAAACTGTTTCTGATCAGACCTGCTTCCTCTCTGTGCCCGTGGTATCTGACTCGCTTGCTCCCGCTTGCATTTTAAAGAATCTTTCTTTTTAGCATGACACTTTGGCACGACCACTTTACTGTCGCCGCGTGTTACAAACGCGTCACCCAGCTTGCGACAAACCACTCACGGAGCATCGGGGGCTCAGTAAGTCTACCTCTGACATATTGACTGATACAATGCCAAGTGAGTTAGGGTTAGCAATATTAACAGGTCCTGTTAATATTGTTGAGAACACACACTTTACATAGCTTTGGTTCCTCGTATCAAGGACTTGAAGTGCCTCCCCAAGAGTGACAGAAATTGGATAAATGTTTAAAGAGTTTTTTGTTAACATGAATGTTCAAGATGTTCAATACACATGTTAATCCTGTAACCCTGTGATGGATCTGATTAAACATTTTAATTGTTTGACAGCACTAATATATTCTATATTAGTGTATACTTACGTATTAGTATGTAGGTTTTTAAAGTTGTATTTCACAGGAGAGAACCTGTGTTAAAAGATTGAGGGGAAAACTATTCAAATTCTCTTTGAATTTAAGCATTTAACATTCTTTGTGGGGTTTTTTTTCTGCATTTACTTAATTATGTTGCGTAAGTGTGTTACAAGCTTAAATATAAAGTTGAAAAAATGTAATTGCAACCAGGCTATTGATCAAGTAATTGCGATTAATCACAGAAAATTGTGTGATTAATTAATTTTCTAATCTATTGAGTGTTACGGCCCTGGGCCTTGGAGGGAGTGAGACTGTCTTGTGTTCATGCAAATCCATGTGTGCCATGACTTGTGTGTGATTGGTTACTGGGAGACCTGTGCCAACCCTCTCTTATGCAGAATGAAGTGTGCCACGGACGATTGGCTGCCAGGGGATCCAAGAGGCAATCAGTGGCTGATCGTGCCCACCTGTGGCTACAAAAGGCTGGAGGTCCTTCACTCAGTGGCTGCTGCTTAGGACTGAACATGCAGTTTGCCCTTCGTGCCTCCCTCTTCGATCTTTGTTGAACTTGTTCATATTGCTGAACTTTGTCAAACCTTGGTGCATGCTTTGAACTTAGCCTGATTAGAGTTTTGAGCTGCTAGCTGGCTGTGAGTAGAATTTTGTGATGCTGGCTTGCCTTAGTTAACCTTTAGCTTTTACTCTTGACTGTTTTTTTCTTTATGTAATAATTGTTTGCCCAGTGGTCTGTTGAACAGCCCTGTCGGTTTTCTGTTCAAAGTTTGAGATTAAAAGTCAAAGAAAAGCGTCTGGACTTCTTTAAGTTGCTTGAAGACGTTTCACCTCTCATCCGAGAAGCTTCTTCAGTTCTAAGGTCAAATGGTGGAGAGTCCCAGATATAAACCTAGTGGGAGTAACCCCCCACAGAGGGACAAAAGGACCCCCTGATGATCCTCTAATCGCCTGAGCCAAGGTGTGAAACTGGGTGTGGGTCCCAATCAGCCAGAGTTTCGGGTGAGTTCATTGTGAAACCTGGCCCCACCTTATCATGCGAATTCCTAAGGTCAGATGGCCCAGGATGTGAGTGGGCATTAAGGCGTCTGGGAAGGGATCTCAAAACTGGATTATAGATGGCAGAGAGTTAGTGTCGTAAACCCCCGCCTCTGCGACCATCTTTGAACAGAGGCGGTGAAACGTCTTCAAGCAACTTAAAGAAGCCCAGACGCTTTTCTTTGCAAGCTCCTTTGACTACGATGGCCTGGATGACTGAGAACCTTCACAGACATTTTGAGATTAAAACCTTTTTCTTTACTCAGTTTTGTGTTGGGGGCTTGTGTATGTTACTCCTTCCCTGACGCCTAGCAGAGGGGGTTGTAACAACAGCACTAATTAATATGTGTGTGTGTGTGTGTCTGCTGTACTTTTTTTTTTTTTTTTTTTTTTTAAATCTATCTGAATATTTGATTTGATCTTTTTGGTTAGCTTTAAACCTACCTCTAATATGGTTTACACATACAGATGAATAGATATAACACAAGTCCATCCTGTCAAAACCTCTGATCTAGAAAATCTGTTGACTTGTATTTCTTTCATCTTTCTTTCATATAAAAGAGAGGATTCTAGCTTCCAGTCCAGAAACATACTACGAATGTTAAACAATACAGAGCTCCCCAGAAATGGTTTCCATTCTGAGAGTGTTACCTGGCACCACAGTGGTTAGCAATAGAGATTGAAAATGTGACGTCATTCAGGGGTAAAACCGCAAAGAATTCTGGGAACTCGTGGCAAGAGGTACTAGCGCACGCAGGCTTTCAATTGAAATCAGTTATACAGCAATAAAAAGAAACACAAAAAATGGCAAGAAGCTGTTGTATTATTAACTGCAATAGCCGGTCGCATGACAGCCACGGAAAGCCGACGGGTAAAGAGATCGTTTTTATCGGATTACGTCGTTGAAGAGAAATTGTTCGAGCCATGTTTCCGAAGTAACAAAGAGGCGACGGATGGCCTGGATTGCAGCCATTCAAAGACAAAATATAACGTCCCAGAACACTCCAGCTCACAGGTTAGTCTGCTCCAAGCATTTCCACAGAGGTCAGTCTTCTGTTGTAGTTAATACGTCATTTTTCTTAACAGAATTGGTGATATAGGTTACAAGCACGTCTGGTGCTGAACAGAAATTGTCGCGCTATGCTCCTTTGTTTATTGTGCATAAATAGTGAATTGTCCTGACACAATATTGCGTTTCGCTTCTGTTATTATGGTGCATTGACAAAAACATATACTTTTATTCACAGGATAAAACAGTTCTTTTGTATCACTAATTGCCCAGTACGATTACAGCATACAATATTATTGTCACTGCTACATTTCTGTGATGCGTACCAGAAATTATTTCCACTACTAATTAATTACCGTTGAGCTCAAAGGTTATATTAATAAACGGTTAATGAATGTGTATTTATGAAGACGATTTGTGAGACTGGTAAACTTATGATACGTACGATGGTCTTTCGTTCGGTGCATTTCAAGGTCCTGCACCCATCCGTCGGTAAACTGTACCTGGGCTTGTTGCAGTGACCTGAAGTTACTAAACTTCACGAGTGTATGCACTCACTCCAAGAAGCGTATAATTATAAATATGAGCGTGGTGAAAGTTGGGCAGCACGCTAACGTATTTTGTCCCTCTGTGTGCTCGTAAGGGTCTGACCCTTTCACTGGTTTGATTTTTTTTCCTCGTATCTTTTCTTTGACTTTTCATCATGTCTGTCTTTGTACGGACCGGCATTGTTCTCCTTCGTTTTGTACATACCTTTTTGGGGGGCAAAGAAAAAGCAAGAATTTATTGGAACCGAAGAATGAACGTTTTGCGGTGCTGCAAATGCTTGCATTTGATGCGGTACTTGGATTGCTTTGCCACAAGTTCCCAGCATGAAATGCACGAAAGTCACGTGGTCTGTCAATCTCTATAAGGTTCAAACTCTGGACCTAGCAATTCCCCTGGGCTCGTCTGGGCTTCTGCCCACAGCCCAGAGACATGCTTGTTAAGTGATAAATGACTGTGAATGAACTGTAGGTGTGAATATGATAATGAGTGACATCACTAATTTTCTAATAGTCTTGTGATGGACTGGCAGCATGTCAAGGATGTCGTCTTCTTTTTGCACTGTCAGCTGAGATAGGCCCTAAGTAGCAAAGTCTTATTGACATAAGATTATGTTCACTTTGTAAATTATGGTCCCCATTGGAACAAAAAAGGGTGATGGCAGGTCTTGTCAGTAAGATTCACCACTCACTCACAGCCGTTGCTTATCATGTAGATAAAAATCAGGTTGAAGAAAAAGAGGTATAATATCCATGCAAAATGTAGGTGATCCCAAAGAGTGCTCAGAGTGACATGACAGCATTCCATAAGCAAAGACAAAAGATCTTGTTCCTCTGTTGGTAGTTCACATTTAAAATTTTGTTTGTGTTTCACATTAAGACATTAGCCACAGTCTTTTCAATTGCCTTGTAACTACAAAGTTAATCCATTAGGCACACATTAACTTTGATGGGTATGACATGTGTAGATGTGTAGATTGTTTCAAAATCTACACAGGTCTTGCCACAATGTTACCACAGAATATATATAAAACATATACATACAGTGGGGCAAAAAAGTATTTAGTCAGCCACCGATTGTGCAAGTTCCCCCACCTAAAATGATGACAGAGGTCAGTAATTTGCACCAGAGGTACACTTCAACTGTGAGAGACAGAATGTGAAAAAAAAATCCATGAATCCACATGGTAGGATTTGTGAAGAATTTATTCGTAAATCAGGGTGGAAAATAAGCATTTGGTCAATAACAAAAATACAACTCAATACTTAATTAACAGAGGTCAAACGTTTACTATAGGTCTTTACCAGGTTTGCACACACAGTAGCTGGTATTTTGGCCCATTCCTCCATGCAGATCTTCTCGAGAGCAGTGATGTTTTGGGGCTGTCGCCAAGCAACACCGACTTTCAACTCCCACCACAGATTTTCTATGGGGTTGAGGTCTGGAGACTGGCTAGGCCACTCCAGGACTTTAAAATGCTTCTTACGGAGCCACTCCTTTGTTGCCCGGGCGGTGTGTTTTGGATCATTGTCATGTTGGAAGACCCAGCCTCGTTTCATCTTCAAAGTTCTCACTGATGGAAGGAGGTTTTGGCTCAAAATCTCACGATACATGGCCCCATTCATTCTGTCCTTAACACAGATCAGTCGTCCTGTCCCCTTGGCAGGAAAACAGCCCCATAGCATGATGTTTCCACCCCCATGCTTCACAGTAGGTATGGTGTTCTTGGGATGCAACTCAGTATTCTTCTTCCTCCAAACACGACGAGTTGAGTTTATACCAAAAAGTTCTACTTTGGTTTCATCTGACCACATGACATTCTCCCAATCCTCTGCTGTATCATCCATGTGCGCTCTGGCAAACTTCAGACGGGCCTGGACATGCACTGGCTTCAGCAGCGGAACACGTCTGGCACTGCGGGATTTGATTCTCTGCCGTTGTAGTGTGTTACTGATGGTGACCTTTGTTACTTTGGTCCCAGCTCTCTGCAGGTCATTCACCAGGTCCCCCCGTGTGGTTCTAGGATCTTTGCTCACCGTTCTCATGATCATTTTGACCCCACGGGATGAGATCTTGCGTGGAGCCCCAGATCGAGGGAGATTATCAGTGGTCTTGTATGTCTTCCATTTTCTGATGATTGCTCCCACAGTTGATTTTTTCACACCAAGCTGCTTGCCTATTGTAGATTCACTCTTCCCAGTCTGGTGCAGGTCTACAATACTTTTCCTGGTGTCCTTCGAAAGCTCTTTGGTCTTGGCCATGGCGGAGTTTGGAGTCTGACTGTTTGAGGCTGTGGACAGGTGTCTTTTATACAGATGATGAGTTCAAACAGGTGCCATTCATACAGGTAACGAGTGGGGGACAGAAAAGCTTCTTACAGAGGACGTTACAGGTTTGTGAGAGCCAGAGATTTTCCTTGTTTGAGGTGACCAAATACTTATTTTCCACCCTAATTTACGAATAAATTCTTTACAAATCCTACCATGTGGATTCATGGATTTTTTTTTCACATTCTGTCTCTCACAGTTGAAGTGTACCTCTGGTGCAAATTACTGACCTCTGTCATCATTTTAAGTGGGGGTACTTGCATAATCGGTGGCTGACTAAATACTTTTTTGCCCCACTGTATTTGATATGACCAAATCTTTTAACCTTCAGCTCTATACACCGTCTTCTACAGCCTGAAACTATGAATTTTGCAGTTACATTAGCACTAAAAGACAATGGGCTCTTGTGTGCCATAAATAAATACGCCTACATCTGCTGTGTGTGAACTCTCCCTCCAGTGTTACTAAATGTTAGGTTTCTCTCTTTCTTTATTTGTACCATTGTTAATGGACCATGGTTGTTTTTCAGCTTTTTCACTGCAACCTTCCCTCCTTCTCCCTCCACTGGTAGTCAAAATGTTAATAATTATAAACAGTTAAGTCTAATGTGACATCTGTAATAATCAGTGACCTTGAGGAGCATCACATTGATTTAATCGAGGTTATTTTAGTGCTTCAATAAGCTATAATTAAAGAAGAAAGCTCATAGTTTACATCACCAGGCTCTCTTTTCTTGGAAAGTGTCATCTACACCCATAATCACTGCGTGACATGAAAACAACAGGTGGTCTCATAAATACCACAGTTGCAGCAATCAGCTGCACTCTGTGTGTTCTTAATCATTTGCTTGCCTCTCGCTGAGTGTTTTTGTTTTTGCAATAGTCATAGTTTTTGTTGTTTTCCACTTTGTTTCTGTTTGCATGTCGCTGCTATTTATAGTGGAGATGAAAGTTGGTTCTGTTTTACTGCCTAACATTTAAAAACCAACTCTAACATCACTGTTGACAACTTAATGTCCACCATCTACCTTTTATAGGATTAAGTTAAAAGTTGGGATTTGTTTTAACTACATGCTTGCCCTGTTAACATGCTTAAGATCCCACTATCCTACTTTGAGCTTAGGGTCACACGGCTGGCCACTGTCCCAGGTGTCAACAGGTCATCAGTCTTCCACAGGCCAAAGAGCCAGACAGAAAAGCACACAAATTAATAAATGTTTCATTGGACTGTGGATATGAACTGTGGATATGAACTATGCATATGAACCGCACAGAAAGGCCCCAACACATGTTCACATTGCCTTCTTGCTGTCAGGAAACCGTGCCAAAATCCTCCATTTTTTTTAACCACAACCAATTTCTCCAAATATAAAGTTAACTATTAATTGAAACATAAGACAGTTCACATAGATTTTACTTTAAACAGAAAAAAATTCAAATGGTTTCTATATCTTTTCCTATACTTTAGGTTTTAGTTCACTGTAGTAACCTTGACAAACTCTAAGCTATTTAAAAATAATTCCTATTTTGTATACGTAGTTCTGAAAGATACCCATACATTCAGATGTACTCAATATTACTCGAAGTGAAAATCACAATTTCATACAGTAACTTCTCTTTCCTCACTTCCCTCTGCAGATAGATGTGCACAGAGGTTCAACAAGGCACAGACCTCGATCAGACAGTGGGCCGACATCACTGATAAGAGACTGCATGAAGAGTGTGACTTTTAAACTGCTTTATTCATTCACTTCAGTCAAGCTGTTTTCAGTGCCCAATAGACTTAGTTTCACTTCATTTCATTCATTGTGTGTTTTATATTCACCTTCATCTTTTATGAGCTAGTTAAAATGAATTGCCCTTGTGTGATAAATAAAATTAAATGGAATTAAACTGAATTGAAACTTAGTAATTATTTAATAGTGAGTTTATTGTTAGCAATGTCGAACTGTTGGTTACATATTTATTAATGTGAATGAATGGAAGGGATGAATGGAAAAACCTTTGCATTCAACGGCCTTGTTTAATGACAAAGAAGAGACAAACAAACAAAAGTGTGTGGGTGGGTGTATGTAACACAGCAGTGATGGTTAATTTACATGATCATCACCTCAAACATGTCCTCGCATCCATCTTAGTCTGTGGTGTACTGTTCATGCTCATGCACACACACACAAACACACTCACACACCACTTGTCTGTGCATGCATGTAGGTGTCATATAACCACTGGGGACATTGTTCCTAGTTTGACTTTTAATCTGCTGTGACACAGTGTTAGGTGCATCCCTGGATACGTATGCTGCACTCACACATGTGACTGATAGTGTAACAAGTTTGAATGAAATATTTTTTTATGAAGTTTTTTTTTATTAAAAAAAAAAACCCTATGGAAACTTCAATTTTTACAGATGTTCTGAAAGCTTCCCTTTCTTTCAGAAATCCAATATTCATATCTTGACACCAGTTGGGGTCTGCCTGTGTGCAGATCTGTGTTCTCTTGCAGCTTTAAACTTTGAACTGTTACAAAGACCAAGCCTAGTTTTAGAAACGAAGGATTAAGAATTCGAAAATTAAATTTCTGTCAACAAATATACAAAACTGTCACCTCAAATACACTTCTGAAATTCTGTTGTGCAGCACAGCAGCCTTTCATGTCTGTCTCTGGAGCTAATTCACTTACTGCCTATGCAGAGGTTTTTTTAAGTGTGTATTTCTGTGTGTGTGTGTGTGTGTGTGTGTGTGTGTGTGTGTGTGTGTGTGTGTGTGTGTGTGTGTGTGCGTGCGCGTGTAAAAGAATGATTCTTATCAAAAAATACTGAGACTGTAATCTTCAATTCTGTATAAGAGAGTTTAATCATTTGCCCAAGCTTAATATGTTTTTATTCGGTAAAGTGCAGGCAGAACCTAATTAAACTCCATTAACTGGTTTATTGCCTTAAGACAATCTAAATAAGATTTAAATAAGAGCTGAATGACTTCATTTAGTATTCAAACTCACGGAGAGAAAACACAAACAGATAAAAGGAAAGACAGAAATTTAATATAGGTCAAGGCATATATAGGGAGTGCAGAATTATTAGGCAAGTTGTATTTTTGAGGAATAATTTTATTATTGAGCAACAACCATGTTCTCAATGAACCCAAAAAACTCATTAATATCAAAGCTGAATGTTTTTGGAAGTAGTTTTTAGTTTGTTTTTAGTTTTAGCTATTTTAGGGGGATATCTGTGTGTGCAGGTGACTATTACTGTGCATAATTATTAGGCAACTTAACAAAAAACAAATATATACCCATTTCAATTATTTATTTTCACCAGTGAAACCAATATTCTCCACATTCACAAATATACATTTCTGACATTCAAAAACAAAACAAAAACAAATCAGCGACCAATATAGCCACCTTTTTGTCCCCCATAAACCCCCCACCAGAGCGGCCAAAGGTTCGCCATCGAGCCCCACCCTCAACAGAGCAATCGAAGTCACATTGCCCAGCCTCGCCCCCCTTAGTTCCTCTTCATGCCCTGTCTCCGCAGTCTGATGCGTGATGTGTGAAGGGTCCGGGCTGTGAGGATTATGGCAGTGATGACTTTTCCCAGGAGAAGCTGGGACCCTGTTTACTAGAAGGTTTTAAAATTTCTGTACTTTTAGGTGACAGGAGACATGTGGCCTGGTCAAAACACAGAGAGCTGCACTCTAAAAGATCTTTAAACATAGTAAACATACCTTGTGTGCCACAGACTGCTCCCAAACACGAGGGGACAAGTAATACCTCTAAAACACTTAAGTTGGCTTTATTAAACATTAGATCTCTAGCTGGGAAAACATTTTTAATTAATGATTTAATCACTGAGCACAGCCTTGATTTTATGTTTTTAACTGAAACTTGGTTGGACCAAAGTAACAGTGGAGCTGTTCTCATCGAGATGACCCCTCCTAACTACAGTTTTATCAGTGAGGTCAGGGCGAGCAGGAGAGGAGGAGGGGTTGCTGTCTTATTTAATGAATCATTTCAATGTAAGCAGCTATCTCCTGGAAGTTTTCAGTCTTTTGAATATGTGGCTTTACAGCTGAAGGCCCCATCCAAAGTTGTGTTTCTTAATGTTTACAGGCCTCCCAAATACTGCACAGACTTTTTTAATGACCTCAGTGAACTGCTGTCTTTGATCTGTGTTGATTTTGACTGTGTAATTATTGCTGGGGATTTTAACATTCATGTGGACAACCCTCAGGACAAAGGGACTAAAGACCTGAGTAACACTCTGGGCAACTTTGGGCTGACTCAGCATGTAACAGAGGCCACACATAATAGAGGACACACTCTTGGCCTACTGATCTCCAAAGGCCTGAGCATTTCAAAGGTTACTGTGTCTGATGTGGGCCTGTCTGATCATTACTGTGTTTTCTTTGAAAGTAAAATCTCAGCCCACACAAATATATCAACAACAGTGATCACAAAACGGTGTATAACTGAACACAGTAGTGCAATTTTTAACCAGGTCTTCCCATTAACACCTGACCTGTCCAGAGGGTCAGTCAATGAGCTCGTCAATAGCTTCAATGCTAACATGTTAAATGTAATGGACACTATTGCTCCCATTAAGGTGAAGGTTATCTCTGGAAGGAAAAAGTCTCCATGGAGAAACTCCACACTGGTGAAAAATGAAAAAAGAGAGTGTAGGAAAGCTGAGCGCAGATGGAGAAAAACAAACCTCCAGGTTCATTATGACATTTATAAAGAGAAACTTCACAATTATAATTTACAACTGAGGAATGCAAGGAGGTCCTACTTCTCTGACATCATCACTAAAAACAGCCATAATGCTCGGGTCTTATTTTCTACAGTTGACAGGCTAACAAACCCTCCTGTGTCAGTGGCAGCTGAACTTCATTCGACCATGGCCTGCAATGACTTTGCCAAATTCTTCACTGAAAAAATCCAAAAAATTAGACAAGCAATTGGTACATCAACAGCAGATCCAGGATATGTACTGTGTCCACCAAAAAACTGTTTAAACACCATGAAACAGTTTCAACCTATTAACAGCAAAGACCTGGAGGACATCTTAGGTCAACTGAACTCCTCCTCCTGCTGTTTAGATGTCCTGCCAACAAGTTTTTTCAAAAAGGTCTCAAAGACTTTAGAGTCAGACCTGTTACAGATCGTCAACTTTTCTTTATTATCAGGTGTGTTTCCAGAATCACTAAAAACTGCTGTAATCAAACCTATACTGAAAAAGGACAATCTTGACAAGACACAAATGAACAACTACAGGCCGATCTCAAATCTCCCGTTTTTAAGTAAGATCATTGAAAAAGCAGTTTCTCAACAGCTCAGTTACTTCTTAAAACAGAATAATTGCTACGATGAGTTCCAGTCAGGTTTTAGACAGAACCACAGCACTGAAACCGCTCTGACCAAAGTGTTTAATGACATATGTCTGAATACAGACAGTGGAAAAATGTCAGTCCTAGTTTTACTGGATCTCAGTGCAGCATTTGATATAGTTGACCACAACATATTACTCAAACGACTGGAGAACTGGACAGGTCTTTCAGGAACTGTACTAAACTGGTTCAAAACATACGTAGAAAACAGGAAATACTTTGTATCAATAGGTAACTTCACATCTGAGCAGACAAGTATCACATGTGGAGTTCCCCAAGGTTCCATCTTGGGACCCCTTCTGTTTAACATCTACATGCTCCCACAGATTATAAACAACAACAAAATAAACTATCACAGCTATGCAGATGACACACAAATATATATCACAATGTCACCAGGAGACCGAGGCCCTGTACAGGCTCTTGGTAAATGCATTGAGGAAATCAATGACTGGTTGTGCCACAATTTTCTCCAGCTAAACAAAAACAAAACTGAGGTAATAGTCTTTGGCGCCAAAGAAAAACGATTACAGGTCACCAGAGAACTTCAATCTATACATCTAAAAACCACAAACCAGGCGAGAAATTTGGGTGTAGTGATGGATGCAGACCTAAACTTAGAAAAACACATTAAGACAATAACAAAGTCAGCTTACTATCACCTCAAGAATATATCAAGGATAAAAGATCTGATGTCTCAACAGGACCTGGAAAAACTAGTCCATGCATTCATCTTTAGTAGGCTTGATTACTGTAACAGCATCTTTACAGGTCTACCTAAAAAATCAGTCAGACAACTACAGCTCATTCAGAACTCTGCTGCTCGAGTCCTCACTAAGACCAAAAAAGTGGACCACATCAGTCCAGCTCTGAGGTCTTTACACTGGCTGCCTGTCCGTCAGAGGATAGACTTTAAAGTTCTGATGCTGGCCTATAAAGCTCTGAATGGTTTAGGACCAAAATACATCAATGACCTCCTGACCCAGTATGAACCATCCAGATCCCTCAGGTCATCTGGATCCGGTCTTTTATCAGTTCCCAGAGTCAGAACCAGACACGGAGAAGCTGCATTCAGCTTTTATGCTCCTTATATCTGGAACAAACTCCCAGAAAGCCTCAGATCAGCTGAAACACTCAGTTTATTTAAATCCAGGTTGAAGACTCACCTGTTCTCAGCTGCATTTGAATGAAGCACCAAATCCACACTTTAAGCTTAAATTTCAAAACTTACATTTAACTACTGATTTTATCTACTGTTCTGATTTTATCTGTTTTGATTTTATATACTGTTGTTTGTTTGTTTGTTTGTTTGTTAATTAGTTAGTTAGTTTATTTGCTTGTTTTAATCAATTTTAAATCATGCTTTTTATTTGTTCTTGTTTCTAATGTCTCTGTAAAGCACTTTGAATCACCTTGTTGTTGAATTGTGCTATACAAATAAACTTGCCTTGCCTTTCTTTGCAAGGACACTCAAAAGCCTGCCATCCATGGATTCTGTCAGTGTTTTGATCTGTTCACCATCAACATTGCGTGCAGCAGCAACCACAGCCTCCCAGACACTGTTCAGAGAGGTGTACTGTTTTCCCTCCTTATAAATCTCACATTTGATGATGGACCACAGGTTCTCAATGGGGTTCAGATCAGGTGAACAAAGAGGCCATGTCATTAGTTTTTCTTCTTTTATACCCTTTCTTGCCAGCCACGCTGTGGAGTACTTGGACGCGTGTGTTGGAGCATTGTCCTGCATGAAAATCATGTTTTTCTTGAAGGATGCAGACTTCTTCCTGTACCACTGCTTGAAGAAGGTGTCTTCCAGAAACTGGCAGTAGGACTGGGAGTTGAGCTTGACTCCATCCTCAACCCGAAAAGGCCCCACAAGCTCATCTTTGATGATACCAGCCCAAACCAGTACTCCACCTCCACCTTGCTGGCGTCTGAGTCAGACTGGAGCTCTCTGCCCTTTACCAATCCAGCCACGGGCCCATCCATCTGGCCCATCAAGACTCACTCTCATGTCATCAGTCCATAAAACCTTAGAAAAACCAGTCTTGAGATATTTCTTGGCCCAATCTTGACGTTTCAGCTTGTGTGGCTTGTTCAGTGGTGGTCGTCTTTCAGCCTTTCTTACCTTGGCCATGTCTCTGAGTATTGCACACCTTGTGCTTTTGGGCACTCCAGTGATGTTGCAGCTCTGAAATATGGCCAAACTGGTGGCAAGTGGCATCTTGGCAGCTGCACGCTTGACTTTTCTCAGTTCATGGGCAGTTATTTTGCACCTTTCGAGTCTATACAGCTTGGAGTAAGACAACATGCATGAAGAGGATGATGTGGACAAAATACTCATTTGCCTAATAATTCTGCACTCCCTGTACATGCGTGCTATGGATGCACTATGTCTTAATTACATCATGAGCATGACAGGAATTTTTAATAACCTCATGCACCGAAAATGAAGCATATCTTTCTATACATAATATATTATACATGTCTAAAATCATTCATTATATTATATCACAAGAGTCTAATTTCTGTAATTATTTCATGTAAGCACTCAGATTCCTAATTTCGCTGTTTGTCTTTGTTGCAAGATTCCCTTTTCCATTCACGAATACCAGATAATATATAACTCATGTAACATTACACAAAATATATTAAAGCATAAAAAGAAAATGAGAAAGTCAAAGTCAGACACAAAAATACCAATCAGTAACCCCAGGGGCTGAAAAATGAAACTAATCCTCAAGAGCCCAAAACTGTATTTTCTCTAATGGCCACTTGAGGATGGCTCCAAAGGGAAGTTAGCCCCCTTGGATTATCCTTTCAAACTGGCTGCTGTGACTCATGAAGTATCTAGTGTGTTTCAGTTTTTAGGCATTTTGTTGATGTCGGTGTTCTGCTGGTCTGACTGCAGATAATGCTTTTACCAGCCTTCTAGATTATTTCGTTCATTCTTTGAAGCATTGGTTTTCTTTTTAAACCTCTAAAACCAGGCAAGATTTTGACTACTGAGTGTTTTGATCTGGACAGAATCATGCATTTCTAAAAAACAAGACTACATTAACCTAGCTGAGACATTGTGTTAGCTTGTGTTTTTAGTCTGATGCAAGGGCGATTCTAGGATCAGAGCTTTGGGGGTGCTGAGCACCCAGAGAGCTGCCCAGCCAGGCAAGATAAACCTGTCTCTGTCAGTCCCTGCATCCTTAAATGTTGTCCCGAGTTCTCTCTGACTGTCACTTTGGTGCATTTAATCCCCTGTTCCTCCCTGTCCTCATCGTCTGTTGTCTTCGTCTCCGTTATCAGTCATCATAATTTTACCATCTCTATGCAAGTCTGCAAATTTCTTTATTAAATCATAAGATTCTTAAATTCATCAAGTCTCTCTGTGCCTGGGTCCTCGTCACAAAACATGACATCACTGTTTTGTACATGTTAACACAATTTAATCCCCACATTTGTGAAAGAAAAGCAAAACACTTTTTTGAAAAGTCTGTAACAAAACCATCAAATCTGATCAAGGTTGTTTAAATGCTGTAAAAGAAGAAGGGATTGGAATAGAAAAAATACATATCCTAACCTTAATTACTGGGGGAGAATAATGAATGATGCTAATAGTGAGTAAAAAGTAAACTGAGTGCATTTTTTGGACAGAGATTCACTTTTAATGTGTATGTATAATATAATACATAAAAAATACTCCCAAAACAGAATTATTACAAATAAATTATTACAAAATATTAATAAACACTATAAAAATGGAGGCAACTTTGCCTGTGGTAGAATGTATACAATGTATGAAAAAATCTTTATTGCAGATACTAATTTTACTAATTTAATAATAATAATTTTGTGTTGTAAGATTTATGACTTTCATGCTTTCATAGTGGTACTTAGGAGAGCTTGACATTTTTTATCAGGTGGTACACACTAAAAAGTTTGAGAAACACTGATAAGTGTGTGTGTGCTTTTGAAAAACATTTAAAGCTGCTGTACAGAATCTTTGAAACAAGCTTAAAACATTTTTAGAATATAAACAGAGCATCTGCTTCTCTTTACAGCTCCTCACTCGACCAGGGCTGTTTGGCACTTTCTGATAGAGTGCAAATGTGATGTACGTACTGCAGCAGTCATACAGACAACTGGACGGTCCAAAAGTTGGCCTACCTATTACTGGCTGAGGTTTTAGTAGAGTTGTGGCTGAACCACATAAAAACATATCATTAATTTTAATCTCCCCAATCAATGATAATGTTATGTTGGAATGTTGTTAAAGAGGGTCAAAAATGTTTCAACCCAGTTTGTTTTGCAGATTCTGTATAGCAGCTTTAATATAGGGAGGACACAACTTCCTGATTGTGTGAGTAAAATCAGGTTTTTTCTCTTTGTCAGTTTAACAGTTTCTGTTGTGCCTGTCACTGCTCCCTGTCTGTTTTCTTACCTGGTTCTTCCTGACTTTGTACTCTCTCCTCACATTCTCCTCTTTCCTCTCTCCCTCTTTGGACTGAGAATCATACACATATAGATTGTATTCAATTAGATGAAAAATTACATTAATATGAAAAAAATTATATTAAGATTGCTAACAAAAAGTCCTCTCTCAGTGTACTTTCAACCAAAAGGCAAATAACCAAACCACATGAAAACCTAATAAAAGATAGAAACATTGCAACACTGATCCAACATTATTCTTGATTGACGGATCATTTGATTTTACACTTTTACCTGAATGTGGCTCCTTTTTTGGAATAAATTTCCTTATATCCACTATGAACCTGGCTGTCTCTCTGTGCAAGAACACGCACACAGACACACACAACAGGAGTTATAAGGTTAATGGGCATTAAGTCAGTTAGCTAGTTAGTATTTATTTTTATTTTTTTTATTTTATTGATTAGCATTCAAATATCTCAGTGAAGACAGAACAAAGATCTACCACAAAGCAAGAAAGCATGAGACAAGGCTAATCAAAAGGTATTGGCTGAAGCATTTGCTTATTATGCCAACCCTTTTAACAAAAGATCTTTTTGCATGCAGCTCCTGTACACAGGGCTCGAAGCAAATAATAAAACAAACAAACAAACAAACAAACAAACAAACAAACAAACAAACAAACAAGGAAAAAAAAAAAAAAACTTTCCACCTTAGATAAGTAACTACATCAAAGCAAAAGAATCAAGAGTTTTTTTGTTTTTTCTTTTTTCTTTTGCTCTTTTCATTCTTGATATATATATATATTTTTTTTTTTCTAATACTCTATTTTTAAACATATTTTTAAACAAGGAAAATGAACTACACTTGTCACGGCAGGGTGCGCCGATGTGTGTGGAAACAGGACCCAAAAGCAGATGACGACGAGGAGTAGTAAGGTTTTAACAGAAAGGTGAGGCTTTATTAAAATGACGGCAGGGGTAAACCAGGAAACCAAAACAAACTGGCAAAACACTAAGAAACAGAACACTAAAGGTACTAAGACCAAAAACTATAACTATGATTGAGGTGGAAATAAACAGGCAAAGACTATGACTAACGTGGACATAACAGACGAAAACTAGAACTATGACTGAGGTGAGGTAAACAGACAAACCGACAATGGCATGCAGAAAACAAAGGGCTTAAATACATACAAGAGGTGATCAGGGGAAGTAGAGACACATGAGGGGAACAGCTGACTAACATAAACCTAATGACAGGACCAGGAGAGGAAAGCTAAATACAATGAACAAAGAACACATGACTGTCAGAATAAAACAGGAAACACTAAAACTAGACATGACAGCACAAACTAACAGACCTAATACATAATGAATAAATACAAGAACCCAAAACATAGAAAACCAGAGGAACAATAAACAAAAGCTGCCCAAACTAAAGACAGAGAGGAAATGACACAAAACTAATCACATAACAAAATGAGACAAATACAAACATGAACTCAGAGCGCTGGGTCAGAGACCCAGCCTGTGACAACACTGTCACGGTTCTGGGTCCGTTGGACCCAGTATTTTGAGTTCATTATGTTTTGGTACTTTTGCATCATGGATTTTCCTCTATGTTTCTCTGGTACTTGGTGTTTCAGTTATCTTGGTGTTTTTCTATATTATGATTTATGATCTGATACTGTTGTGATTATGATTATCATTTAGTAGCCTTTGGTCAGTGTCAAGTCTGTCTCTGTCTAGTCTGTGTCTTAGTAAAGTGTGTTTTGTTTCCTGTTTTACTTTGAAGGTTCTTGTTCCTGTCTGATGTTAGTATGTGCAGCTTTGTTCCCCCTGTCTCGTTAGCCCTGATCTCTCCCAGCTGTGTCTCCCTCCTGTTGCCGATTCCCCCGTTACTACCCTGTGTATATAAGCCCTGTGTGTTTTCCTGCCTGTTGCCGGTTTGTCTGTGTAACTCTGTGTCAGTCTGTTACCCTGTGTTCCACGGTGTCCTGTTCCTCGTCTGCGTCTCTGCTTCTCATCCCGTTGTCATATGCTCCCAGGTCTGTTATTTTTAGTTCTCCCAGTTTAGGTGTATTTAGTTATTTGTTATGCCCCACTGTTTGTTTGCCACTACACCTCTGTAAATAAAACCACCGGTATCTCATCCACTGCCTGCATCTTGGGTCCTTCTTCCAACTCCACACGGCTCGCCTTGGCAGCCGTGACATACACCTTTTTAAATCACTGTCATAACCATTCCGCAGGTTAACTCCTCTAAAAGAAACACATCTCTGCTTTATATTTGTCCTTATCTTGTTTTTTTTAAAGAAATCTGTTCCCCTTAAGTCATATTGACTCTCTCTGACTTTGAACAGCTTCTGAGTACTGAGGCAAAAAAGTTATTTTGTGCTATATACATTATCTGTGCCATTTTATATTCAACTAAATCATAAAATTTCAGGGTATTCAGATTAATAAACAAAATGTTAGTTGGTTCTATATAGTTTGATTGGTTTATAATTCTTATAGCTCTTTTTTGTAACTTGAAAATAGGAAGAGTGTTCGTTTTATATGCATTACCCCATATCTCCAGACAGTAAGTCATATATGGAAGCAACAGAGTACAATAAAGTGTGTATAATGATTTTTTTGTTCAGGACATGCTTTGTTTTATAGAGAATAGCAATGGTTTTTGACATTTTTGTTTTCACATGGTTTATATGAGACTTCCAACTCAGTTTATCATCAATTATCACTCCAAGAAATTTATTTTCGTACACTCTTTCAATTTCAATTCTATTAACCCTTATTTTAGATACATTTTTCATTTGTCTAGTGCCAAAAATAATCAATTTTGTTTTCTTTATATTTAATGATAACTTATTTACATCAAACCAGTTTTTTAATTTATTTAACTCCTTTTCCACTGTAGTCAGAAGCTGTCCTAGGTTTTTACCTGAGCAGTACAGAGTGGTATCGTCAGCAAACAATACACATTTTAACAGTTTGGAAATGCTACATATGCCATTTATATATAATATAAATAATTTAGGGCCCAGCACAGAGCCCTGAGGAACACCACAAGTTACCTCCAACTGCTTAGATTTTACATTATTGAATTCGACATATTGATATCTTTCATCCAGGTAACTTTTCATCCACTTGTATGCTATGCCTCTTATGCCATATCTCTCTAGTTTATTCATTAATATAGAATGATCAATTGTATCAAACGCCTTTTTTAAGTCTATAAAAACACCAACAGTATATTCCTTATTATGTATAGCATTAGATATCCCTTCAACAAGTTCCATCACTGCCATCAAAGTGGACCTTTTCACTCTAAAGCCATATTGGTTATCACTTAGGAGATTATGCTTCTCAATATATTTATCAAGTCTATTAACAAATAACTTTTCTAAAATCTTTGAGAACTGTGGGAGTAGTGATATTGGCCTATAATTGGTAAACTAACATCTCTCTCCGTTTTTATGGATTGGAATAACTTTTGCTATTTTCATTTGTGAGGGAAACACACCAGTTTGAAAGGATAATTACAAATGTATGCGAAAGGTTGCACTATATATTCTATAATACTTTTAACTAATATCATGTCAATACCAAAAAAGTCAGTGGACTTTTTATTTTTAAATGTCTTCACAATGTTAATTATTTATCTATGAGTTGCAGCACCAATAAACATGGAGGACACATTCTGAGTAATATGTTTATTTAGGTCATTATTATTTCTTGACTCTGGAATTTCTTTTGCTAAATTAAAGCCAACATTTACAAAGAAATCATTAAATTCATTTGCAATGTCTTTAGTTTTATCAAGCACAATATCTTTATCTTTTTAAAAATAAATCCATTTCAAACAGGACAGTGGTAACAACAGTAGGCTGCGGACAATTTAAAGTTTTAGATTTTAAATAGGCTGTATACATGTCAATGGGAGCAACAGGACGGTCAAATGTCGCTGATTTTACTATAGAGCATGACGGATTGTAGAGTAGCAACCATTGTCGGAAAACACATTTTCAACACTGCAGGTTACCTGTTGTAATGCTTTTCAGCTAAAAAGAAACATGGTCGAACTCCTACCTACTGTAACTATATAAAGAGTAACTGAAGGTTAAATGCAGCTAATATGTCATGTTTTAAGCCAGGCACTTACACCTCCGCTCCACTGCGTCTCAGCCACCATTGCTCTGGCAGCAAGAGCGCTAGAGCCAGAGCAGGGGAGAGGCGAGCTGGAACAAACCATTTTTTGGGGGGGGTATCTATACTTTTGTTGTTAAAGTGTTACATCTCAAACAAGTACAGTACTGTATGCTTTTTATATTTTTAGTAGTGTGTCACACAAACAGCAAATATTGTCCAAAAAAAGTAAAAAATCTTTGTGGGTTCTTTGATTCATTCAAAATGGGCTAAAATCGTCCCTGGTCTGATGGCTAAATCACTCACTGCCACCCTGCTTCCTCCCATATCTGCAAGCTGTCTTTGTTTTAGCCAAAACTAGATAGATAGAACAAAGGCTCTCCACCCTTTACCAGATTAAATACAGTGACCAGCTCTTCGACTCCCTGATAACTTTAGGCCTTGTTAATCGATCTGGTGGTGTAAAAAAAAAAGGAAAAAATTACAAAACATGGTATCATTGTTCATATACTTATGAGCTTAACCATCAGCCATTCATAAAATACTTCATTGCAGTATCTTGATTCTTTTCTTTTACAGTACTTCCAATGTGATTAGCATCATTTCCCTTTTTCCATAACCCCATCTTGTCCTAGCATTAGCTGTTAGACAGATAGCCTCATATTTGATGCTTGACTGAACACATTCAAAATATGTCACACATATCTGTGATTTTCAGGAATCATAAAGATCTTAACTGGATCATATATATCACATTATTTAGCAAGCTGGCAACAGTCCTTCTAAAAGTGACATAAAACCTACCCACTTTTCAGACTTTTGAAATGAAAATTTCTAGTATCGGATATCAGAACAGATCCTTTATAATCCTGGTTTCTCCACTGTTGTCAGCCTCCCCAGCAGGATAAGAGAAGACAGTGTACCCCTGCTGACTGAGATTACAAAACTGTATCTGTGTTTGAGTGTGGTGGGAATATTATATTATGTTGTACGAACTCATAACTCCTAATTACAATTTGGGAGTGAAAAAGACTCAGTGTTGAAGAAACAAAGGAGCATCTTCTATTAGAGGCATTATTGCAATGCTGAGAGGTGTTTCTGTGCTTTTCTTCTGTTTCTTTCAACTATTTATTAGGGGAGACAAACACATGGTTTCCCATGACCCCTCTAAAATTTAAAACTATGGGGTTACTTATTTCAGCCTACATTCTCAATAATACTCAGCTCCGTGGATGTAAAGCTGTATGAATGAACTGTAGATAAAAACATATGTGCAGTTTCTGCCCTGCCTGCAAGGGCCAGCACCTTGGTTACTTAGCTGAACATTTAGATCATCCAAGAAGGAACCTAATTTCTCTTTATCGTATCCTGGAAGCAGTACCCTAAAGAACAGTTTAAAAGTATAAATAGAGCAGCAAGACTGTCACGGTATTGGGTCTGCACCCAGTATTTGTATTTCAGACTTTGTGATTATAATATTTGATTATTGTTGATTCATGGTTTTTGTTCTCTTTGTTTTCTGCTGGTGTTATATTCTTAGCTCCTATGATTTAGGTTTCTGTTACTTTCCCCTTCGCCGTGTTCCACATCTAGTCACTCTTGTCCAGTGATGGGAAGGTTACTTTTAAAATTTATTCCATTACAGATTACAGAATACATGCCCCAAAATGTATTCTGTAATGTATTCCGTTACGTTACTCAATGGCAGTAACGTATTCTGAATACTTTGGATAACTTAATATATTATCATGCTTTTTACAACTACGTGAATGTACTATTGCTGTGTGATTTATTACTATTACTGAAGGTCCGCGGCTCCGAACCTTAGTAAAGGGACCTCTGACTAATACGGCAGGGTCCGTGTCGGCTCATAGCCGAAAAATAGCTTTACTTTGTTGTGTGGGTCAACTTTTCTTGCAAGAGACAGAGAGAGGCGTTGAAAGACTGCTCCAACGGAACTTGGTACAGTCGAACACAGTGTACAGTCGAGTCTTAATAGCGTACTTACAACTGGGCTCGTCAGGCACTCTTCTTGGCTGCAGTGGTTATTATTATATTTACATGCTTCCAGCTCCCATTTTTGCTTGATGACTGCTCGTACTTTTCCACTATCCTTTTTCTCCCTCCTCTTGCTCACAGACACATAACGTGTATGGCGATCCATTCTCCCTGCAACACGGACTACACTGCCCATGAGGCTACATTCTTTAGAGCTATGCTTGTAGCATTCTGCCTGTTAGCTTAGCACAACAACAACAACAACAAAAAAGCGCTCTCTCACCCAGGAAACACACACAGAGAGAGAGAGAGAGAGAGAGAGAGAGAGAGAGAGAGAGAGAGAGAGAGAGAGAGACCATGGCAACCATAACGCTGCCACCTGGAACAACAGAACGTAGCTGTCAAACAAAACCCAGTCCTGACCCACCACAATATGAAACAGGAAAGTACCGCAGTGTAATCCATTTATTTCAACAAAGTAACTGTATTTTAAATACCACCTTTTTAAACGGTAACTGTAACGGAATACAGTTACTTATATTTTGTATTTTAAATACGTAACGGCGGTACATGTATTCCGTTACTCCCCAACACTGCTCTTGTCTCTATGTTTCTTCTGTCTCTCCAGTCAGTCGTGTCTCGGTGTCAAGTCTGCGTCTCTGTGTCATTCTTTTCCTGTGTCCTTCATTTCCCCATTTCTCCCAGGTCCAAGTTTACATGTCTTGAGTTCAGTCAAGACACGTAGACACGCGTGTTTCCTGTTTTACTTTGATGGATCCACCTGAGGACCCAGATTAGTCCCAGCTGTGCTTCCACCCATCCTCTTGTTATCCCACCTTTGTATTTTAGTCGTCAGTATTCCCTTGCTCGTTGTTGCATCATACCATCACCAAGCTTGGTGTGTCTTTCGCTCCATGTTCCTGACCAAATTCTAGTTCATAGTTCCACCCTTACAATTCCAGCGAATATAGCTGCGCTTTGAGTGTAATCATCCGTCTAAGAGTCCTACATTTGGGTCCTTCCTCCTGCCACACAGCAAAACATGACAAAAACATTCAATCGAAGCAGGCCGAAGCTGGCAGTGAACCTGCTGCTGTGTGATGTTATTCATCTAGGAGATACACACACGCAGCTAACTGGTTACTCCAGTTTTTTGAGGGAATCTATAAGAGCTGTATTTTGCAGAGTTCCAATATCGAAATCACACAAACAGTATCAGCGGAGTATAATTAATATGAAGAAAAGTTGAGTCTTGAGCCAGTTTTTTTTCTTTTGAATTCTAAAATTACTGTTTTGTTTGTTTATTGCTTTTCCTTTTGTAAGGCAGAATAATCAGATGTTGTTTGCTTCAGCTCAGTTAAAGTAGTGGAGATGGTTTACAATGAAATCTTAAAAAGCAACGTTGTCATCCATTCAGAGTTGTCTAAATGCGAGTATTATTGGTCAGTGTCTCATAGCTTTGTCCAATGTTTGATAAGCAATAGAAGGCCAAAACGAAAAAACAAAACAAAAAACGTGTAATTAGGAAGTTATGTTGATTTCACAAATTTCGGGATCATAAAACTGTGCAGGGATTCTGTTTTTGCATACTATAATGCATTTCATATTGTCTTCGTGTTCTTCTCTACCTATGAGCTAGAGCAGCTTTTTTGGTCAAAGGAGGGAGTAGACAGGAGGCAAAGAAAGTTGTTAGGGTCAGGGAAGGAAGTGCAGATATATATATATAAACGATATAGTAGAGGTGGGCAGCAGAAAGGAGGGATTAAATTGGGTGCTAACTCAGGTTAATGCTTTAAGGCTTCCAATACTAAATCAAGACAAAGAAATATGTGGAGGAAGATGAGAGAGCAGAGGGGAGAATAAAACAGTGAGGACAGTTTGAGGATGGGAAAGTAGAGGAGAGTGGTAATAGGGGCTGATTTTATATAGGGTTCTGTGAATTCAAGTATATAGGTGTACTGTAAAAATTTTTATGAAATTAACAGTAAAAGTTTATAAAATCTTGACATAAAAAAGTGTAAATAGAAAAACAAAAAAGCAATGTTTAATTTACATGAACATTTTGTAAATAATACATATATACCTGTAAAGTCCTGAACCAAATAAAAATGTTAATTTTACAGTAGGAATATGTTTTGAATATCAAATGTCCTTGTTGAATTTACAGTTTAATGTTATCTAAACACTGAAAAATCATAATTTAAAAGTCAACACACAACTGAAACGGTAACAAAATAATGTTAAAATTACGTATTTTGTTATTTTTTTTTAAATACAGAAAGTATCTTTATTACATTTTACAAATTCATTCACACTCATTTACAATGTTGGTCACATACAGACCACTTTTTAAGTGAGCCAGACCAGTACAATTTCTGTAAGTGTAAAGAAGATATCAGAGATATCTTTATATGACTGTCTTTAAAATGTAGAAAAACTGACAAGTACTGTTTAAATTGCTCTGCTGTAGTAAATAAATGAAATCAGTCAGCATAAGTCCTAAACTGTAATAAATAAATGTTAAAAAATAACCTAAAAGTTATGGCACCCTACTGGCCAGACTGTCATGTAATTATAAAATAGAGAGGTTTTCTTGATTCATAAAAAATGTCCTGTTTTTTTATAGACAGTGAAAAGACAGGAACTTTTCTTTCATTTAGTTTTTTATCTACTACTTAATTACTTTGGTGTAGTATGAATGGCTATGGGAGAGGTCTTTTTCAGTGGGTGAAAAATGCAAAACTGGGCTAATTATCTTTCAAATAGATAGCTGCTCATCTCCTCCATGGTAGTCATTTCTTTAATTTTGCACCATGTTCAATCAATTTTAGCCAGATTTAGTAAAAGTTAAATTAATCATTTGCTGAAATGTTTATGTTTTTATTGCCCAAAGTGCGTTAGTATTTAAAACTATACGAGCTCTACCTTGGCAAATCACTGAGCGGAAGAGTTTGTTTCTGTTCTTTGATTGGACTACTTAAATTATTGCGGTGAAACAAACACTAAGCAGCTTATTAGAATCAGAATTATGGAAGAATTCAGTGTTACAGCAGTCTTGTGAAACTGACTCTGAGGCTTTTGGAGACATAAGTGATGAACAAAACTTTAAGTCCAACACGTTTTTCATTGAAAATACAGGATGCCTGAAGCTAATTCTGTACCACGATGCATTTGAAATTGTTAATCCTCTTGGCTCCGCTAAGAGAAAACAGAAAGTCGTTGCAGTCTGTCTGTGGCAAATTTGCCTGCTTATTTGCGGTCCAATACTAATCTCATGTCCCTTGTCTTACAACGTGGAGAGAATTACCTTAAAAAATTTGGAAACACAAAGGTTTTCTCAAAAGTGGTAGAAGATTTAAAAGATTTGGAGCAAAATGGTATCATTTCTGGTAATGAAATAGTCAAAGCAGCTTTGTACTGCATTGTTGGTGATAATTTGGGTTCACGCAACATTGGTGGGTTTATTGAGAACTTCAGTCGCTCTGAATACTTTTGCAGATACTGTGAAATCACACGAAGTGAGTTTCAGAGTAATGATCCAAATGTCTGTGGTCCACAGTGCAAACCTGAAAGCTACAATTCTGCTGTGGGCGATCTACAAGCTGAAGGCAGTCAAGAAATCAAAGGGATAAAGGTAAACTCTGTTTTTAATACCTTAAAATCTTTTCATGTTTGCCAACCTGGTTTACCACCTTGTTTAGCCCATGACATATTTGAGGGTGTCTTAGCCTATTATAGTGCACTGTACTTGAAGTATTTTATTAAGACAAAGAAATGGTTTACATGTGCACTTTTGAACCGGTGCATTAAACAATTCAAGTATAAAGGAGCAGATGCGGTAACAAAGCCATGTGCTGTCAACCAAGATTTAACCAAGCTTTCAGGTCAAGCCATTCAGAACTGGAATTTCTTAAGGTTGCTACCTGTTATAATTGGTGATAAAGTCCAAAATCCAAAGGATGATGTATGGCAGCTAATGCTTCAACTTAAAGACATAGTTGAAATGATTTGTGCACAAAACATCTCACTGTCACGGGTAGCCTATCTTGACATTATAATCCAAGAATATTTGGATTCAAGAAAGTGTTTATTTCCAGAGAGTGTACTAAAACCTAAACACCATTTCCTCTGTCACTTCCATCCTGCACTTATTTTGAAATTTTGCCACTTGATTAGGTTATGGACTATGCGTTTTGAAAGTGAACATAGTTACTTCAAAAGATGTGCCAGGAGTTTGAAAAACTTTAAAAACATCTGCCAAAACCTATCTGAAAGACATCAGATGTTTCAGGCATATCTTTTAGCTGGGCCAGGATGCAGTCAGTTTCTGCAAGTGAAAGACAGTTGCACCTTTTACCCCGATCTCTACAGTGATGCCATCAAATATGCAGTGAGACAGTTTGGCTTTACAGGAAATGATACTAGTGTTTGCACAGACATACAGTATAAAGGTACATTATATAAAAAGGGGAATTTCCTTCTGTCAAAAAATGAGGAGTCCATTGAGTTTGGAGAGCTTCTTATTATTTTAATCAAAAATGATGCAGCAGTGTATTTTGTGTTGGATGTACACCAAGCTGAGTATCTTTCTGAATACCACATGTACTCTGTGACAAAGGACAGTACAAGGCTGCAATGTCTTAACCCTTGTGTGGTGTTCGTATTTTTGTTACTCAGCCAGTGTTCATGGGTCTGGTGGACCCGCTAGAGTTTTGGCTTTCCAAATTAACACTATCAAACAATTTTATGTTAAATTACTCAACAGATGTTTACTTCATCCCAATTACAAGCCATATGAACAGCAAACATGATTAATTTTTTTCCCTTTACCTTTGTTAGATCACATTTATGTGCTTCTCGTTTTTTTTTTTTTTGGTTTTTTTTTATAAAATGTTATAAAAAAATAAATCAGTTATAATCAAGTGGAGTGAGTGGAAAGACACAACACATTTACACGTGAAGCAATATGTTTCACAACTAAATGGGATCAGCTGCTCATCAATGGTGACATTAGGCCCAGGGTTGTAAAACAGGGAGAGGTGGTGCACCCACTTATCCCACACTGTCCTGATGGCAGCTAGCTCGTCTCTCTGCCGTCGAGCTGGTCTGTCGTCTCGGTTATCAAAAAGGAATAATCCTGGAAATTTTGTGGAAGTTTTCCAGAGACATTGATGCACGGAAAGGTTCTTGCCGGTTTCTGCATCCCACAGGGATTCTGTGGATTCCCCTTTGGACCTGAAAACTCCAGCAAGGATAAGAACCCCAAAGTAGGCCTTTGGGGTTCTTAGATTAATTTGGTCCATCTCCTTCCACCTCTCTCCAAAAACACACCTTCCTTCTAGATTACTGCAATGCAGAAAAAATTTCTGGATGGAATCTGGGATGAAAAGCTCAAATGAAGACTTGATGTCCTGCACATGAGTAACTTCAGCCCTGTTGGCCCTGGCTTATCACAGTAACAGCTCTGCAGGGTGGCTCATTTCTTGGGCAAGAAGACCATTCAATGTCACCAGTTACTGACATCCATATTTCTTCACTTGCTGTCTGGTGGGCTTGTTCTGGTCCTGGAGCTGGCTGCAGATGGGGTACTCGTCTTCGTTTTGTTACTAAATGGTGCTCAACCTCATCCTCTTCTTCAAAGTCACGGTCAGACTCTGAATTTTCAGAAATGTGAAATATTCTGAAACCTCTTTGTCAACATCATCATCTGAAGCCCCTCTCTCTTCCAAAATCAATTGCATGGCCCTCGCAGTAGATAATCTTTTGCCATCTTGATCAGTTGTCATAAAGAACCACACTGGCAAAGTCTTATTTATAGTATTTTGCCCCTAATTTGCAGGTGGGACAGGGTATGAGAAAATAAAATTTGGATCCCTCAAGAAAGAGGGTAAAATGTGTGGGAATGTCAGAGCAGACGGTGTTGATAGTTGAATTTTCAACAATGTTGCAACTTTGTGCAGAGCAGGAGGGGAAGAAAACACTATCAGCAGCACCAGAAAGGAGGAAGACAGAGTGTGGGAACACAGGACCTCCACTTTCAACACTTTTACTAGACCTGGGTCCAGTGGACCCGAACACCTTGTATGTAATGTAAATGCATGGGGGGAGGTACAGCATTCGGTCATTGAAAATTAGTTCGGATTTATGTTCTTCACAGAAAATAAGCCAAAGCCAATGAATTTCAGGTTGAAAAAATAATTCATTGTTTAATTTTTCTCTTGAGAAAAACTGAAAACGGGTCTCACGGACCCGAACACCATACAAGGGTTAACATTACTGACTTGGTAGAGTTTGATCCATTGCCATCATACTTTGTTAATGGCCACCAAGTCATTCCTCTTAAACACAGAGTGTTGTCAAAATAAGCTTTTTTTTATGTTGCCACTGTTGTTGGGAAACCATATCAAAAATGCATGTGTGCCTACTAGAATGATTAAAAAGAAAATGTTGTGATGGGAGGGGAAAAATCTTCTTTAAAAAACCATTTTGAAGAACCTTTTTTGAGTGGTTCTTTAAAGAACCATTTTAAATCTTTCAAAATAAAATGTATCCTAAATTGAATTTGAGTAGGGTAAAATAAATACGAGCACAGCATAGACATATATTACTCTTGGTGGCGCTGTCACTTGGTGTTCGCTCGCTCTGCGGTAGAGTATCACTTCCTGTTCCTGCTCAAACACAGTGGTGTTTCTGAGTAGCTTATTTGCTTAGCAATTTAATTAACAACTTTTAAATACATTCTTCTTTCATAGTATAATCTTCACGTGCTTCATCTGAAGCACACTTTCGTGTACTCACTACCTAATTTATAGCCAAAGTATTCACTCACTGTCTCTGTACTGTTTCGCTAGCTTAGCTTAGCTCGTAGCCGACTCGTTGGCACCATGGCTACTTCACCTGTCCCTCCTGCACTTTCTTGCTCATTGTGTCAGATGTTTAGTTACTCCTCGGCCTCCTTTAGCAGTAATGATATCTGTAACAAATGTAGCATATTTGTAGCACTGGAGGCCAGGATTACTGAATTGGAGACTCGGCTTCGCACCCTTCATTCACCCATAGCTAGCCAGGCCCCTGTAGCTGGTGCAGCCGAAGATAGCGTAGGCCCCGCTAGCTGTTCCCCGGCAGACCCCAAGCAGCTGGGGAAAGAGGGCGGCTGGGTCACGATGAGGAGGATGCATAGTCCTAAACAGAAGCCCCAGTTACACCAGGTTCATGTGTCTAACCGTTTTTCCCCACTCGGCGACACACCCGCCGGGGGTCAAACTCTGGTAATTGGTGATTCTGTTCTCAGACATGTGAAGCTAGAGACACCGGCAACCATAGTCAATTGTCTTCCAGGGGCCAGAGCAGGCGACATTGAAGGAAATTTAAAACTGCTGGCTAAGGGTAAACGTAAATTCAGTAAGATCATAATTCACGTCGGCAGTAATGACACCCGGTTACGCCAATCGGAGGTCACTAAAATCAATATTGAATCGGTGTGCAACTTTGCCAAAACAATGTCGGACTCTGTAGTTTTCTCTGGTCCCCTCCCCAATCAGACCAGGAGTGACATGTTTAGCCGCATGTTCTCCTTAAATTGCTGGCTGTCTGAGTGGTGTCCCAGAAACGATGTGGGCTTCATAGATAATTGGCAAACCTTCTGGAGGAAACCTGGTCTTGTTAGGAGAGACGGCATCCATCCCACTTTGGATGGAGCAGCTCTCATTTCTAGAAATATGGACAAATTTATTAAACCCCCCAAAATATGACTATCCAGAGTTGGGACCAGGAAGCAGAGTTGCAGTCTTACACGCCTCTCTGCAGCTTCTCTCCTCCTGCTACCCCCCCAAAAACTCATCTCCATAGAGACTGTGTCAGCTCCCAAACAGACAAAAAACAAACTAAAAACCATCAACAAACAACTTAAACATAAACAATTACAAAGAAAGAACAATACAGTATCCACATCTGAACCAAAGAGCAAAACAGTGAAATGTGGATTATTAAATATTAGGTCTCTCTCCTCCAAGTCTCTGTTAGTACATGACTTAATAATTGATCAACAAATTGATTTACTGTGCCTTACAGAAACCTGGTTGCAACAGGATGATTATTTTAGTTTAAATGAATCAACACCCCCGAGTCATTCTAACTACCAGAAATCTCGAAGCACAGGCCGGGGGGGCGGTGTGGCAGCAATTTTTCACACCAGCCTATTAATTAATGAAAGACCAAGACAGACTTTTAATTCATTTGAAAGCCTGATGCTTAGCCTCGTCCACCCCAGCTGTAAAACTCAGAAACCAGTCTTACTTGTTATCATCTATCGTCCACCTGGGCCTTACACAGAGTTTCTGTCTGATTTCTCAGACTTTTTATCTGATTTAGTTCTGAGCTCAGATAAAATAATTATTGTGGGTGATTTTAACATCCATGTAGATGCTAAAAATGACAGCCTCAACATGGCATTTAATCTGTTATTAGACTCAATTGGTTTCTCTCAAAATGTAAAAGAACCCACCCACCACTTTAATCACACTCTAGATCTTGTTTTAACATATGGCATAGAAACTGAACATTTAACAGTGTTTCCTGAAAACCCTCTCCTGTCTGATCATTTCCTGATAACATTTACATTTACAATAATTGATTACACAGCGGTGGAGAGTAGACTTTATCACAGTAGATGTCTTTCTGAAAGCGCTGTAACTAAGTTTAAGAATATAATCCACCCACTGTTATCATCTTCATCTGCCCTGTACCAACATAGAGCAGAGCAGCTATCTGAACGCTACCCCAACAGAAGTCGATTATCTTGTTAATAATTTCACCTCCTCACTACGTACGACTCTGGATACTGTAGCTCCTGTGAAAACTAAGGTCTCTAATCAGAAGTACCTGACTCCGTGGTATAATTCTCAAACACGTACCCTAAAGCAGATGACTCGTAATCTGGAGAGGAAATGGCGTGTCACAAATTTAGAGGATTATCATTTAGCCTGGAGAAATAGTTTGCTGCTTTATAAGAAAGCCCTCCGCAAAGCCAGAACATCTTACTATTCATCACTGATTGAAGTAAATAAGAACAACCCCAGGTTTCTCTTCAGCACTGTAGCCAGGCTGACAAAAAGTCAGAGCTCTTTTGAGCCAACAATCCCTTTAACGTTAACTAGTAATGACTTCATGAACTTCTTCACAAATAAAATTTTTATCATTAGAGAAAAAATTACCAGTAATCATCCCACAGATGTAATATTATCTAGAGCTACTCTTAGTAGCATTGATGTTCAGTGTTGGGAAGGTTACTGTTAAAATGTATTCCATTACAGAATACAGAATACATGCCCCAAAATGTATTCTGTAACGTATTCCGTTACGTTACTCAATGACAGTAACGTATTCTGAATACTTTGGATTACTTAATATATTATCGTGCTTTTTACAACAACGTGAATGTACTATTGCTGTGTGATTTATTACTATTACTGAAGGTCCGCGACTCCGAACTGTAGTAAAGGGACCTCTGACTAATACGGCGGGGTCCCTGTCGGCTCGTAGCCGAAAAATAGCTTTACTTTGTTGTGTGGGTCAACTTTTCTTGCGAAAGACAGAGGCAGGCGTTGAAAGGCTGCTCCAACGGAACTTATTGTTTTCGGAGGAAAACACGAACACGGTGTACAGTCGAGTCTTAATAGCTTACTTACAACTGGGCTCGTCAGGCTCTCTTCTTGGCTGAAGTGGTTATTATTATATTTACATGCTTCCAGCTCCCGTTTTTTCTCGATGACAACTCGTACCTTTCCACTCCCCTTTTTCTCCCTCCTCGCGCTCACAGACCCATAACGTGTATGGCAGTCCATTCTCCCTGCAACACGGACTACACTGCCCATGATGCTACATTCTTTAGAGCTATGCTTGTAGCATTCTGCCTGTTAGCTTAGCACAACAACAACAACAACAACGAAAAGGCGCTCTCTCACCCAGGAAACACACAGTCGCAGAGAGAGAGCGTGTCGCCCTGTAACCATGGCAACCATAACGCTGCCGCCTGGAACAACAGAACGTAGCTGTCAAACAAAACCCAAACAGTCCTGACCCGCGACAAAATGAAACGGGAAAGTACCGCAGTGTAATCCATTTATTTCAACAAAGTAACTGTATTCTGAATACCACCTTTTTAAACGGTAACTGTAACGGAATACAGTTACTCATATTTTGTATTTTAAATACGTAACGGCGGTACATGTATTCCGTTACTCCCCAACACTGTTGATGTTAAGTTAGACTCTTTTTCTCTAATTGATCTTTCTGAGTTAACTTCAATAATTACTTCCTCCAAGCCATCAACGTGTCTTTTAGACCCCATTCCTACAAAACTGCTCAAAGAAGTCCTGCCATTAATTAATTCTTCGATCTTAAATATGATCAACCTATCTCTAATGATCGGCTATGTACCACAGGCCTTCAAGCTAGCTGTAGTTAAAGCTTTACTCAAAAAGCCATCTCTAGACCCAGCAGTCTTAGCTAATTATAGGCCAATCTCCAACCTTCCTTTCATATCAAAAATCCTTGAAAGAGTAGTTGTCAAACAGCTAACAGATCATCTGCAGGGGAATGGTTTATTTGAAGAGTTTCAGTCAGGTTTCAGAGCTCATCACAGCACAGAAACAGCTTTAGTGAAGGTTACAAATGATCTTCTTATGGCCTCTGACAGTGGACTCATCTCTGTGCTTGTCCTGCTAGACCTTAGTGCAGCATTCGATACTGTCGACCATAATATCCTATTAGAGCGATTAGAACATGCTGTAGGTATTACAGGTACTGCACTGCAGTGGTTTGTATCATATCTATCTAATAGACTCCAGTTTGTTCATGTAAATGGAGAGTCCTCTTCACACACTGAGGTTAATTATGGAGTTCTACAGGGTTCAGTGCTAGGACCAATTCTGTTTACATTATACATGCTTCCCTTAGGCAGTATCATTAGAAGACATAGCATACATTTTCACTGCTATGCAGATGACACCCAGCTCTATCTGTCCATGAAGCCAGATAACACACACCAATTAGTTAAACTGCAGGAATGTCTTAAAGACATAAAGACCTGGATGGCTGCTAACTTCATGCTTCTTAATTCAGATAAAACTGAGGTTATTGTACTCTGCCCTGAAAAGCCTAGAAATATGGTATCTAACCAGATTCTTACTCTGGATGGCATTACCTTGGCCTCCAGTAACACTGTGAGGAACCTTGGAGTCATTTTTGACCAGGACATGTCCTTCAATGCACATATTAAACAAATATGTAAGACTGCGTTCTTCCATTTGCGCAACATCTCTAAAATTAGAAATATCCTGTCTCAGAGTGACGCTGAAAAACTAGTTCATGCATTTATTACTTCCAGGCTGGACTACTGTAATTCATTATTATCAGGATGTCCAAAAAACTCACTGAAAAGCCTTCAGCTAATCCAAAATGCTGCAGCAAGAGTACTGACAGGGACTAGAAAGAGAGAGCATATTTCTCCTGTTTTGGCTTCCCTTCATTGGCTTCCTGTTAAATCCAGAATTGAATTCAAAATCCTGCTCCTCACATACAAGGTCTTAAATAATCAGGCCCCATCTTATCTCAATGACCTTGTAGTACCATATCACCCTATTAGAGCACTTCGCTCTTGCTCTGCAGGCCTACTTGTTGTTCCTAGAGTATTTAAAAGTAGAATGGGAGGGAGAGCCTTCAGTTTTCAGGCCCCTCTTCTGTGGAACCAGCTTCCAGTTTGGATTCGGGAGACAGACACTATCTCTACTTTTAAGATTAGGCTTAAAACTTTCCTTTTTGCTAAAGCATATAGTTAGGGCTGGACCAGGTGACCCTGAATCCTCCCTTAGTTATGCTGCAATAGACATAGGCTGCCGGGGGATTCCCATGATGCATTGAGTTTTTCCTTTCCAGTCACCTTTCTCACTCACTATGTATTAACAGACCTCTCTGCATTGAATCATATCTGTTATTAACCTCTGTCTCTCTTCCACAGCATGTCTTTTATCCTGTCTTCCTTCTCTCACCCCAACCGGTCGCAGCAGATGGCCGCCCCTCCCTGAGCCTGGTTCTGCCGGAGGTTTCTTCCTGTTAAAAGGGAGTTTTTCCTTCCCACTGTTGCCAAAGTGCTTGCTCATAGGGGGTCATATGATTGTTGGGTTTTTTTCTCTGTATCTATGAAGCGCCTTGAGGCGACTTATGTAGTGATTTGGCACTATATAAATAAAATTGAATTGAATTGAATTGAATATCTTAATGGTTTATTGTCATTTCGTAGTATACCAAAAGACAAAAAGGCATTTTAACCCTCAGCACAACATCACTACTAATACATGTCACATATTAGTCATTTAAACAGTAATAATTCAATATTTTTACTATATTATAAATAAATATATATAAATAAAATAACTATAGATAACACAACAATTAATACATGTATTGTTTAATTAATAAAACATCAGAAAGTGATAAAAACACATTAGAAATAGCAATAGCTTCATAACAGACCATTAAATCAACACATTGTCATCAGCAGATGTTTGCATGTTCAGTAAAAATATTTCAACAACAACAACAACAAGTTTTTGATTAAAATTATCAATGAACTTTAGCGTTATGTAAGGCAAGTTTCATGTTGTACTCATGGTCCTTTGTTAGTCCAGTTTAGGACCATGTCTCTGACGTATGTATCATATCAAATATATGTCATATCAAAACAACCCCACACCTGCAGTTGTTTCAGTTTTTCATAGGTGTTTCTTGTCAGCTGGTCAACCTCACTCAGGCGGACATCCGTATCAGCCAACCAAATGACAAGGTCCTCCCTTTGTGCTTCAAATCCCTCCCACTCTAAGACAAGGAGCTGAGAGAGAGAGAAAAAGAGTCAATTATAAAGAAAAGAGAAAATCGAAACCCTCCTCAGAAGGTCTGACTCGCATACCTGCAGTCGACCTGCGATGGACTCCTGTTTGGCGTTCACGTCATCCCAGTGGCAGCTGCACTCCCTCGCCAATGCCAGCAGCTAAGTCTGCAGGGTGCCCTGGAAGAACCGAGTTAATGTTTGACTCCTCCTGGTCAAGCTCTCCAGCTGGATGATCCGAGGTCTCCCCTCTTGCCGCCGCCTCTGAACACACAAACACAAATTGCATGTGAAGCAGGAGGTGCAGATTTTTTTGCTATTCTTTTCTAAATCCAGGCTTGATCACGTGGAGCTATTTGGAAAACTTTTTTGGCCAGCCGATGACTGTTGTCTCACAGAAAGTCAAATCAAATGTATGTGATACACAATTAATTCACAAGAACACATTATAAAAAACAAGTCCAGTTCATGCCTGATTTCAAGTTAATTCTGCATCAAAACAGGGTGACAGAATTAAAACGAGTGTTTGCAGCAAATGTGAGCACAAAGCCTCACTTTGTACAAGCCTGCTATTAAAGTTCTCCTCTATGCAGACGACTTTCCTGTTTTCAAGGCACAACTTGGATCTGTGCTGTACAAATCTTATGGATACACGCTAAATGAAACAGTAGTGTGCACGACTCCAGATTCTGATCCCTCATCCTAATATGGTCCCAAAGGATCAAAAAAACCCACATAGCAATAGCAATAAAGCAAATGTTGAGGCTTCAAAATATAATGTACTAGAGATGGACCGATCCGATATTACGTATCGGTATCGGTCCGATACTGACCTAAATTACTGGATCGGATATCGGAGAAAAATAAAAAATGTAATCCGATCCATTAAATATCACGAAAGCACCTCACAAAACTTGCAACACGCCGTAACTCACCTCAGAACGTTAGCACGTCGGAGCAGTATGCATCACGTGATAGAGCGGCTGTGGCATGCAGGACCTGTCGGTGGTCTGGATAGCATTTGGAGCTTCGCTAGCAACCCGGCATTTCATCTCCGACAAAGTTATCCCCGAGAGAAGTAAAGCAAGTGTGTAAGTCCATCTCTGAATGTTTGTAAAGCATTCCTGCGTTAAGCTTAACAAACGATATATGGAGCGACTGCCTCTTCTGCTGCTGCTACTTCAATCATGAAACTGCTTAATGATCAGCTGATCGGCTTTTCTGTCGCGAGTCGTGTCTCTAGTTTGCTTTTGGCCCACTTTGCACCAGGAAAGAGGAAAACAGTGGCTGAACAACAGCAGCACGTTTAAGCTTGATCAGCTGTTGTTAGAATTTATTTAATATTACTTTCTACTCCAGGATCTTTTTCTACGTAGCTGACGCTGGTAACTGTGCAGGGGCGGATCTAGCAAAGTTTAGCCAGGGGGGCCGATAGGGCATTAACAGGGAAAAGGGGGCACAAAGACATACTTTTCTTTCTTATTCTCATTTAAAATGTCTAGCTTTTAATAAATAATTATCTGACACCCAAAGTTTTAATTTGATGTAAAATGAATAGAAGTCAATTACTGTATATAGTAACTATTAAGTCTAATATACCCTAGTAAGCTATAGTACTTTTTCCTTTGGGAAGGTACCATCTGTGCAGTCTGCAATTTTGTTGAAGAAAGATGTTGAATCTATTTAATATTTCTTGAAAAATAATTGATTTCTGTGCATTTTTTTTCACACTGCATCAAATTAAGGTTGATTACGTCGATTAAGCATCATGAGGTGGCGCGTGAGGGGTGGTTTCCTATTTTTTATTTATTTATTTTTGTTGTTGCTGGGAGTTGGAACCCTATTAGTTAGGTTGCTTAATATTTATGCTAAGTACTCTTTAAAATACCAGAATAGGGAGGATGGTGTAGGTTTAAGTTTATTAGATTGATCAGTATTGCTGAACTATGAAATTTTTTTTTTTGCATACAGGTATAACAGAAAAGCTTTAGTGTAGTTGTTATTTTAAACTTGAGTATGAACTTATACAAAATGCAGCAAGATATTTAAAAAACAGTTTTGTTGATTAAAAAACACTATATCGGATTCATATCGGTATCGGCAGATATTCAAATTTATGATATTGGTATCGGTATCGGACATAAAAAAGTGGTATCGTGCCATCTCTATAATGTACATAAACCAATGGCTGACATGGGTTTTTATCATAAGGGTGATAAATATGCAACATATGGTCTTAAGACTAAAAGTACAATACAGATTTTAGTCTGAGAGATTTGATGTTCATTTACCTGCAGATGCACTATACGTGCCTTCTGTCATGGTCCTGGGTCTCTTGACCCAGCGTTTTAAGTTTGAGTTTATTTTGTTCATTAGGTTATCTAGGTTCATTTGGTTATTAGACTCCTTGTGTTTTCTTCCCCTGTATTTAAGCTTCCCCTCACCCTTCGTGTTTCATGCTGCGTGTCTTATGTTATCAAGTTTGTATTATTATGCCTAAGTGTTTCTAGTTATTATTTTCCCCTCGTGTTTCCAACCATGTTAAATCTCCCCTGCTCTTCATGCGTTTCATGTCTGTCTTACGTTGTCAAGTTCGGGTTGTCATGTCTATGTCTCATTATGTTTCCTGTTTTATTGTGAAGAGGTCTGGTGTTCTGTGTTCATCATGTTCAGTTTTACTCTCCCACTGTGACGTCATTATGTTCATGTGTGCCAGCTGTTTCCTCATGTGTCTCCACTTCCCCTAATCACCTCCTGTGTATTTAAGTCCTCTGTTTTCAGTGTGTGATTGTCAGGTCGTCTGTTGTCCATGCCATGCCATGCTTCCAAGTTTCTTGTCTAGGTTTTTCTTATTGTTTGTTTAGATTCCCCAGTTTAGGTTTGTGTTAATTTTGCTTCAGTTTGCCTTGCCCTTTGTTTGTACCTTTTCTACCAGCCATATTAAACGGCTCACCTTTTGTTAACATTCAAGTTTTGTTCCCTGTTCCTTGGAGTCTGCATTTTGGGTCCTTTTTTTCAATTCATACAGTCTGCCCTCGCCAGACTGTGACACCTGCTCCGTGGTTTTCCACAATGTTTTGCACGTCACTATTTAATACAGGAAGTAGGTGAACTAAAACAAGTCATCTTTCTTAGTGAGAGGACAATATTAATGAAACCAACCTTAATGACATCATAGAGATCCCTAAAGATGCTCCTGCTGCTTCTCGTCCTCCTCATCCTAAGCTTCCTTCTCCTTGTCCTTGACTTCCATCCAATTGTAATTCAATCTAATTGTGTTTCTCCCCCTCCTCTTCCTAATTTTGTTGGAGATGTGAACAGAATTAGTGTGAATCTGAATTAACTTGTGCAAACAAGAAAAATCTACAGCTCTTCGGTAAGAGGTGGTCTTGTGATTTAAGCCGGGTAGAGTAGATTTATGTGTTGATGCTACCTGCTTCAGCTCTACGACTGGCTGCTGAGTGATATTTACACCCTGACTGGATTACAAACTTTAACCACATGCTGAACTTTGGCCCAGCTTTTATACTTCTTGTTAATGTCAGCCTGCAACTTAGTCTTTCTGAGAGACACACACACTGTTTAAACCTCTGAATACAATATCAATGCTGCAGGTTATATTATTAATGCAATGGTAATGATGATGATTATTTAACAATAGCAGTAAAATAATTTCCCTGCTCCACAGTAGCTCTGTTTTAGAAGTTCAGTTAACGCTAGAAATGGGTTTTAGAGTTTGTACGTGTTTTGTCTCAAGGGGCCACCGCATATATTTATATATAAACATTATAAATAAAACCACTTTTTTTTTTACATTAGTAATTCCTTTTTTGCATAATCTTATATTATTGTTAATAATAAATTAATTAAAGCAACAAAACAACCTGAAGAGCCGATTGGGAGCCGAAAGAACCGGCTCTTTTTAGTGAGCCGAGCTGAAAGAGCCGGTTCTCTAAAGAGAGCCTGAAATCCCATCACTATAATGTATGATGGTGGATAAATGAAATGTACAAAGGAAATTTAAACTATATTACAAAAGGACATCTATCTTGGAAACATCAAATGACCGGAGCATAATTTTCAAGTAGTCCGTAAATAAGTTATACAGTAACAGTCATGTGACACATGAGAAGGCGTGTCTTTTTCTATTCATTCAAAACACTTCAAAACACTCTTCCAGAATTCAAAGTACAGGCTGATGTGAGTGTTTAATGTAAGGCTCAGCTCTACTGAATTTCTGAGTTTCTAGAACAGACACAGAGCTCACGTCACAGGCTTCAGGCGCCATTTTAGTGACTTTAACAATATTATAAATTTCAATATCGGTCTAGCTGACATTAAGTTATGTACGCAGCATGCAATAGAACCACGTATTTTAGAAGCCAAAGGTTCAAATCAGTTAGGAGTACCTTCACTTAATTATGACAGTGTTTTTAATTATAATTAATTATAACTGTTTTTTTAGGAAAACAGTTCTGTATACCGATACTAAATTGCGTTAACTTTAACAGCTAACATAGCTAATCGTTATTGTTAGCACAGCATTAACAGCAAGCTACACTAACGAGTATCAAAAACAAAACAGTACAAAGGTTTTTATGAAAATATTTTACCTTTTCCAAGAATCCAGAGCTTCAAAGACCAGCAGGTACTGAAGCCTGTTATCCACTTCGCTGTCACCGGCCGTGAGAAAGTGTTTTTCCCTTAGAAAGTTCAAGGCCCACTGCTCACGCGATCTGCCTACGCATGCGCATTCCACCGACTGACCCCCTCCGTCCGCTCCCGGGAGGTTGCCATAGTACAACGTGTTCTAACGTCTCTCTCTGTCATTTGGCTCAAAACACATATTAACAAATTGCTCAGTGATGAACAAGTACTCAGATCATTTACCTAAGCAGTGCGCTTTAAGTGAAGTGAGTAAGTGTGTTGGTAAGTGTGTTCATTACATTGACATTCTTTTGTGCAGTTGTTATTTACTTGTATTTTATAATTTGACTTTACATACTGCTGGGTGGTTTGTAAAGTTTACAATACCTAGTATTATCATTATGCTATATTTTCTAATATATATAATAATCTCAAAAGTAATGCCTTGAAGCAGAAAATAGTAATACTTTATTAAAACTTAAAATTAAAGTACAGTATTTGAATGTGTGTATTGTGTCTACTGTTTGTTAACTCACCATATTCATAAACATCTTAATAATATTCCATATTCTACTACCACATTATTTGTGATCAATGGGTTTGCTGGGTTAGGTGTGTGTGTGTGTGTGTGTGTGTGTGTGTGTGTGTGTGTGTGTGTGTGTGTGTGTGTGTGTGGTGGGGGGAGGGGGGGATTTTTTTAAGCAAGTATTTCTAGCTTTATTTGAATATTCAGTTTCCTACCATCTGCTCTTAAAGGGTAATCACCAGGTAACCCGCCCTCCCCCTTCGCACACACATGCACACAAACAAAACACACAGTATGATTCACACCCTCATTATAGTGAATAAATATTTATGCCATTTTACACCATCAAACTTAGATAGCTAAGGATGAAGAACCTTTTGTCCTTTAAAGAACCATTTATAATAGCTATGAACCATCTACAAAATAAAAAGGTTCTTTGACGTATGATGGTTCTTTAAAGAACCATGAAGACATCTGAAGAACCATTTAAGAACCGTAATTTTTCTGAGAGTAGGATAAGTAAAAGCAACTCTACTGAAGTTGCCAAAAAGTTGGTGGCAAAATATCCCAAATCTCTGCAAGACATAATAGAGGGAGATGTGATTAGTCCAGGGTATCACTCTCTAGTCAGGCAATTGGAGTACAGAATTGATAGTGTGAAGCGATCTACAGCCCCAAAAATAAGAAAACGTAAGCGTCATACTGATGAGTCTGACACCGACTCTGTTCCTCCAAAACAGAGAGCAGCAATTGAAGACACTTATGGGTGCATTAACTCGGATGTGAAATTCCTGCCCCTTGGAGAAACTCCAGAGAGCCAGCAACTGAAAAAAGAAAAACTTAAGATGATTTTTCAGATGCAAATCCTGAAGAAGTCAAAAATCTAATGAAACTGACTTTCTACACACAGCGTAAACAACTCATCCAGGGAAAAAATATAAAACACCTCATGGAAGAATGGCCATTTTGGTTTAGAGAACTTGGCATGGCAGTCCACTTCAAGGAACTCACTGGAATTGGACTTAAAGCAACTTTGATACTGTGGAGGTCAGGGAAATTATTTTGCTGCTATTGCTAATAATCATCATCATTACCATTGCATTAATAATATAATTGACAGGATTGATATTGCATTCAGATGTTTAAACAGCGTGTGTCTTTCAGAAAGACTAAGTTGCAGGCTGACAGGAAATTGAAGAAGCGGTAGTCAAAAAGGTTGCCAGGAAACATCTGCCATGAAGATAGAGCAATGTTCCTTTTTAAACTGTGTTAAAAGTCATTGTGGTTTTGATCTGACCTATGTATGAAATGTATCTGACGTTGAAGGGGCGTCATTAAATTCAAGCCCTGATGGTAAAAAATATCTGCTTATGCTTTGATTAGTCAGTCGGAGATCAGCGCTGTCTGCGAACGGAGCTGGTCCCCCCACGCATGTATTTCATTAAAATCAATTGTTTGACCAAGCTCTTCTGGACCATGGTTGCTTTTACTCTCCTCTTACAATGAAATTTTTTTTTTACAAATTTGATGTTATCGTGACTGTAATGCATTAAATTTGCAGACCTGCTAGAGGTACTCTTTTGAGTAAACCAGAAAAGACCAGAAAAATTCTGTTAAATAGCAGTTTTATAAATGAGGCTTTCACAATAAAATACTGTTGAATTTATTTATTTTTTTCTGTGAAACTGAGATTTAGTGTACAATAAGCAGCAACTTTGTGTAAATCTTACAGTGTTTAATAGCAGTTTGGCCATGCTAATTTGACATAAAAGGGCTGTTGAATTTATTGGTTTGACATGGTTTTAGGGGGGAAATTATAATGGTTTTAAACTGTAATTTTTACAGCTTTTCAAGTATTCTTGTTTACAGTTCACAGTTTTTTCTACAGAATTATTCTGACAACCACAGCTGCCAGATTTTTCTGTAAAATCAACAGGATTTTTTTTACAGTGTGTAATTTACTGTCAATTTATTTGAATGAGATCTCTCTCACACATGCATCACTTCAGTTTGGCCTCAGAGGGCGACAGTAAAAAAGGACAGGTGTTAACTTGGTTTGTCAGTCCTTTATTCCACCGGACCACATATCACATCAAAACTCTGACCTTTATCACAGCACTTTCCTTCAGCACAAGCGACCTCTCTTTGCCAGTGTTCTTTATCACTGTTTAACACGGAGTCAGGGAAGAGAAAGGAAAGGACAGACAATGCTAACGCCTTGGAAAGAAACAGGCTGTTTTGTTAAAACTGCTGGCTTGGCTCATTTACACACAAGTTGTTTGCACCCTGACACTGCAGGGATACGCCTCTCTCTCCTAGATCATCATTTGTCAATGAGCACACCCTTACTGATGTGAAGTGTACAGAGTAGTTTTCAGTGTGTAAACGTGAAGTAGTTTTTAATGCCTACGCGTAACAAAGCCGTTTTTGAGCAAAACACAAAGGACCCAAGAGAACAGGAACCACAGTCAAACCTGACGAACCTAAAATCTACTTTGGTCTCAGAATATTTTCCAGGTGTCTTACATTCAAAAAAGTGCAGAAGGATATTTTGGGCATACAAGGAGACACTAGGGCCATCTGTTAAAGCGACAATATATGATGCCACAGGAGGAGTATACACTGAAATAGGAGAGAGGTTTGATTTTCTAGCACTGGAAGACAAATGAAAGAAAGAAAACATCCCTGAAATGCAACAAAATCAGTCATCTAATCTAATCACCCATGCTCTGACTGTGCTGGTGAGCTCTCCAAGCTAGTAAAGAAAGCCCGTGGAGTCAGTGGTCCCTCGCTATAATGCAGTTCACTTTTCGTGGCCTCACTGTTTTTTTTGTGCAATTTTGCATGTTTTTTTTTGTTGTTGTTGTTTTGGGGTATTTTTACAGCTCATTGTGTATTGTGTCCTGATTGGCTGTAGACCATTGTCAGTTAATCTCGTTCTGTGGTCCTGTACAGTACAAATGCGTTCAGCTTGTCAAATTTACATAAATCTTCGATCGCTAGCAGTGCTGTACTGTATGTTTGTACGTCTTCTCCTCAACAAACACAACAATGTCGACAAAACATTTTGCACCATCAAATTCAACCACAGGTGGCTTTGGTTTTAATCTATAACACTGGACTTATTTTCCTATAAAGGTTCAAATTATGAGAGTGTTTAAACAAGAGACAAAAGTGTGAAAATGTTTATGCCTGTCTGAGAAAAGTGTATAAAGTATGTTTAAGGGGTTTTACAGCCTTAAAACATCTATAATAATTGTAAAAAATAAAGTTGGCTACTTCGCGGATTTCACCTATCGCAGGTTATTTTTAGAACGTAACTATTGCGATAAACGAGGGACCACTGTATGTCCCTTAGGTGCAGGAAGCAGGACCTAACAAAGGCCCTCTTCCCTGTCACCTCTTGACAAAAGAGCTGGAATTCAAACTTCCTCCGTCTAAAGCTTTTTTATCATAATGGCTTAACCTTTTTTCCTAATGTTCTCAGAATTATAAGATCCCAGAGTTTAAGATGATAATCAAATGACTATCGGAACAGAAAATAAATATGACTGCAAGAATAGAAGCATCCTGGGATTTTCCCTACCACAACTCCACTACAGGCTCCTTCCTTGGCATCGCTAACTGAACATCGTCTCTCCCTCCAATTTCACCATCATCAGTATTCCACCCACAATGCTCTCTACTGCTCACTTTATTCCCTTACCACACTGCTCCCAGTTAGAGTAAATCCACAGTTGAAAGGACAGAAAAAAATAGATGTTGAAATTGAGCAGGAAACCAGAAGCAATGCAAAGTTTTAGAGCAAGCAACAGGCAGTGAGAATGCTGAGTGTACAGTAAATAGGAAAAAGAAACACAACATAATTGAGCTAAATGCAAATATTAAATGTGATGGTCCACAAAAGAGAATTCTTGTGCTTTTAAATTTGTTATCTGGTTGTTTTTCAGATACAGCTGTTTCAGACATGGCTGTTTTTCAGACACAGCCTGCGCACAGTTTGTACGGGGAGATAAAATAAGGCAAATGTAAATGTTTTTATAGCCGATGATCTGAATGGGACTGGACTGTCCGGATTTAAATTTCACAACTGTCTCCTACAAAATAGTACCCTTCTTCAGTGACCATAACCCAGATAGCAAGGAGACATTGAACAGATGTTGATTTTCCATCTGAACCATCAGAATCGTCAGGATTGAAATGTCAACACAAAACCAGTGTTGAAACAACATTGAAATACTGATGAAACCTGACACTGACATTGAAATAACATTGATTCACTGTTGTTCTGTCATCGTTGATTGTTGATCTATGTATAGTTGACAAGGTGACAACAATCACGTTGAAAAACCATCGATTTATGGTTGAGCGGGAAATTAAAGCTGCTACCACTTGGACTATTCCGCAGCACCCCTATCACATTGGTACATCCCTCCAGGTAACCATTGTCTTGTACAGTAGAGCGGGACATTAGATTTACTCTCAGCGGAATTGACCGGAGAAGGTATAAGTTCATGCACTGCACTGGCCTGCACCACGATTAGTATAAGGTAAGAATGAATGACTTTTGTTCTATTCGTTATTTCCACGGTTGCATTTGAATAACAGTAAAAAAAACAAAACAAACTTGTTAATGTAAAGTTTCGGATAAAATGTGGGAGCCCGAAATTGTGTCTACTTTCTTCTTACAATCCGGCAACAAATAAATTGCACTGCAAACAAAGTCTATCAACAAAGAAAACATTTTCGTTTCATACTTTTCCGTTATATTTCCTTACAAAGCTAGCTTTAACGCTTCGAGGGTTCCTTTGTTCTTGCCGTCACCTCGGCGCTTGACCCAGACTTTCGCTCTGTAGTTGCTTTTTAGCATAGTACTACAAAAAATTTTAAATCTGTGATATATGATTGATAAACGTAAAGGTAACTGTATAAATGTGTTCAATGACTTTGTTACTTTTAATGATTGGAGAGCACCCGCTTCGATTCGCACTCAATTCAAACTTTACGCTGCACGCTCACCTAACTTGCGTTTGCACCTTTTGTCCACACGTAAACTGCGTTTAGCATTTACGTGTGGACGAGGAAGACGGAGAAAACGCAGCGTCAAAGGTGTGCGCCTATTTTGACGCCACACTGTGCGCCAAGTTTTTGTCTCGGTGCCATGAATTCCTACAATGGCAGACTTAGACAAAATACTGTTAATGTTATTATCTTCAGTGTTTAAATGCTTACATATACGGGTTTGCTTGTAATTGTTGCCTATATACATTTTAAGCTATTATTTATTATTTAGTTTAATCAATAGATCAAGTTTTGTAGTGACTATGAAATATATTGTAATTATCTGTTTCCTGTTTATCCTAGACAGGGCAAAAAAGGACTCCAAATTAAAAAAAAGATAAAAATGAAAGACTGGTGCATTGTTCAGCACTGGTGGTACAGAAATAGTCCCTAGTTCATGGATAAATGGGGAGAAATTGTCATGGCCTCCATATCCTCTGTGAGACACATTCAGGATCCACGATGCAGTAAAGAGGAGAGTTCATCCTGGTTCAACATGGCTCACCTATGCACCAGTCCGACTTCTAATAAGCCATGGTGGGTATCATCTGGATTGGTGTTGTATAAATGTAACAATAACAAGTTTTTCATGTCCTAATTTATGTCTGGCCATACATTGTGTTTGTACTTCCAGACACATTTCACAAAGCAGAACGCAGTCTTCAGAAATATCTAAGTGAACACTGTGATACGTCTGACCTTCAGTCCGAAGCTGAAACTCAGACCAGTCATAAAAGAAAGCACAAGTAAAACTTTTTTTATTTCACAAACATATCTTTGATTGCTAAGAATTTATGATCTTGTCTTTTGTACATATCTGTGGTGCTTGCATACTGCAATATCACCACATAATATAGTCCAAAAAGTGGAAGCTTGTAAACTTTTTATAAATGCAAAGCCGTGTACACTTGTGCACTTCAAAAATTCCTTGTATACTGTACCTTCTTGCACATCTCCGTTTCCTGTGTGTGTTGTTATAAATTAAACTGTAACTTTAGGAAAAAATATTCCAAAAGCACATTTGTAATTACTTATGACCGTTTTCAACTTTTTTTCTTTAGACCAAATCCCCTGTACACATATAGTGACTCAGAGGATGAGCAGCCCACAAAGAAATGGTTTCCCCAGGCCCCTCGAGTGAAAATACCAGGTAATAAAATACTGTCTAGTGTCTTTGTACATATCTGTGTGTGACACAAGGAAACTTTTGACAAGTTGTCTGTATTCTTAAATACTTAAAAAAAATTATCTTTTTCTGTCAGACCTGACGAGAGCTGTTAACGAACTCCGTGAGGAGGTCAGAGCCATCCGCAATACCGGCTGCAATGAATCGGTAGATGCTGGGGTACTGCCTCTGGATTTGCCCTTGCACAACATTGAGGAGCTAAACAATGCAGAGCCAGGTCTTCAATCACAAGAGGCAAATAAGGCAATGGTAAGTATATAAAGGTTATATACACTTTGTAACTATAAAGTGTAATAGCTGTCAGATGTGATTTAAATACATAACAACGGCTTGTTGATTAAACACACAAGCACTTGCATACACATTTAAGACATGAGACACGCTAATTCCATCTCTTAAAATGTGTCTATAGGTGAGACGCTTTGCCTTGATTGGAAGGACCACACTGGAGGTGCGAGTCCGCCGTGTAATGGCTTATGCCATTACAAACGAGCTGGCCTCGGTACTAAACTGGGCAGGGAAAAAAACCAAGGACCAGACAAAGCAAAAAATGGCATTTAAAGATACAGCGCTCTGCAAATGCATATTTGGTCAGTTTTACTGTTTTTTTGCTATATTACTTTGTCTTTCTTAATAACAAGACTTTCATGTCCGGTTAATCTGGAGATGGAGTCTTTGGTCTTTGGCTTGTTTAGTCCTCGGGTTGTAGTTTGTACAGCCCGAGGACCCCATGTTTATTTTGTTTTAAAGGATACACGGCACACCATGCTAAGACTTATCACTTTTTCCGCTCATAGCTCTTTGGGAATCAAATGCGGCAGTTTGCAGATTTACGCCTGGTGACTTTCATGTTTATCAGCCTAGGAGTTTACATACTTTCTCCCCGCTGAAGACAGTTAACAAGAGCTTATTTACGTGCTCTAATTCACTTTTTTTGTTTGTGTGTGTGTGTGTGTGTATTTTTGTCCTAGATGGCCTGACGCAGCAGTTAGGGGCAAACTCTATGTCCGAGTTTGTCTTTGCGCAAGCAGTGCAGAAATGGCTCCGATACGCCCCAGATCGTTTGGGTGGTGCAGGACGCACATCATGCATCCCCATCCCAGAGTAAAAAATTACAAACTTCTGTGAAACATATAAATGTAAATAGGAAACTGTCTTTTAATAAAGTATTTAGCAAACGAAACATGACTATTGACCTTTTTTTTTTTTCTCTGTTACATCACATGCAATGCTTTCTTATTTTAGGATATTAATATTGACATGATACATTGTGAGACATTTGGGTTTTTTTTTTATAAAGGGTGTCCAATTTAAGGAATAAGTACAATTATGTGTTTAGGTGGTTTAAGTATTGATGGAAACATGCAGTAGTTTAGTATTGGTTAAAATACCTATAAAGAAAGGTAGATTTCCAGTCATGATTTAACTGTTGTTTTAATAAAAAGCAACTGTGCGAAAGAGGTGGAAAATCAACACCATAGCTCAACAGTGTTTCAATATCAGAATCTGACATTGTTTCAATGTCAACAGTATTAGAAAATACAACGTTGAATCAATGTCAGGTTTCAACATTGATTCAACATCAAAACCTGACGTTGTTTCAACGTTAAAAAAGGGTGCAAGAGTGACGTTAGGTCAACGTCACACTTCAACGTTGATTCAATGACACAGCCTGATATTGACTCAACAGTGTTTCAATGTTTCCTTGCTATCTGGGAAAGCAGAGGAGCGGCTGAGGGCGCTGCACCCACCTCACTGGAGATCGCACAGATGTCACTTGTCATTATATACTTTTTTCTTGATTACTCTGTTAAATGACCTGAAACACACTGCCACTTAATCACCATTTAACAATATAAACCTAAGATTTATATTACAGTCACACACACTGTAGCCTCTATTGTCACCCTTTTTTATTGTCAGATACACAGCAAAATCTCCAGTGTTAAATTAACACTAGAGAGTGTCTATATGGGTCCACACCTCTGAGTGTTAAATACAACACTGTTGAGTGTTAAATTAACACTTTTGACAGTGTTATATGTTTAAAAGTAACCTAGTCAGTTTTGAAGATTAACAATGGCTAACACTGAGCAGTGCTGATTTTCTAACACTGGAATATTTCTAACATTTTGAGTTATTTTCCAGTGTTAGAAAATCAGCACTGCTTTTCTTAACACCCCGATAGCTTGCTGAAGACCTCGAGTTTCTTCTCCCCCCTCCATGCTGTCAGACACTTGAAAGTGACCCGCGCGTGCTTCTCAGCCAATCACAGCGGTACAGACACCCAGCCTTCCGTTTCCCTTAAACTCCTTCCGTTTCCACTATACTCTATAAGAAGAGAATGCATACATGTCTGAAGAAAATATATGTATGCAAGAGAATAATGTATGTCAATATACATTATTCTCTTGCATACATGTATTTTCTTCAGACATGTATGCATTCTCTTCTTACATACATATATTATTTGTGAGATTAAATGCATATTGGATGCATGTAAATGAGAGCAAAATGTAGGAATGCATAAATGAAAATGCATGTATGTTAGAGTGAAAATTTGTAAATATGTACATTAAAAAGCAGAGGCGGTGGTGTGTGTTTCATGATCAACAACAGCTGGTGTGATTATGCGAACGTGCACCCGGTCAAATCCTTCTGCTCACCGGACCTGGAGTACCTGATGATTAAGTGCCGGCCATTCTGGCTACCGAGGGAATTTACAGCAGTGATTATTACGGCTGTTTACATTCCCCCACAAGCCGACACTGACCGTGCACTCAGGGAACTGTACAGCGCGATCAGCAGCGAGGAAACCGCACACCCAGAGGCAGCGTTTATCACAGCCGGAGACTTTAATAAGGGAAACCTGAAGAAAGTCTCACCAAAACTCCATCAACACATCCTTTTCAACACACGTGGAAACCGGCTACTCGACCACTGTTACACCTCTTTCCGGGATGCGTACAAAGCCCTCCCCCGCGCCCCATTCGGCCAATCAGATCACTGCTCCATCCTGCTCCTGCCCGCCTACAGGCAGAAGCTGAAACAGGAAGCTCCAACCCGGAGGGCGGTGCACTGTTGGACGGACCAATCGGAGTCTGCGCTGCGGGACTGTTTTGATCACGCGGACTGGGAAATGTTTCACGTGGCCGCCAGAGACATTGATGAATACACAGACTCAGTCTGTGGATTTATCAGGAAATGCGTGGAAGATGTCGTCCCATCCAGAACAGTCAAATCCTTCCCAAATCAAAAACCCTGGATTAACGGAGATGTTCGCGCGGCACGGAACACCGCCTTTGCCTCCGCGAACACATCGGACTACAAACACGCACATTACCAACTCCGGAAGACGATCAAAGCAGCCAAACGTGAGTACAGGGACAGGGTGGAGCAACAGTTTGACAACCCTCGGAGTATGTGGCAGGGACTAAACACGATCACAGACTTTAGAGGGAAAACCAGCACACCGCAGACCACGGCCTCTCTGTGTGAGGATCTAAACGTATTCTACGCTAGATTCGACACAGCGAACACCATGAGACCGGACAGTGTGCGCACCGCGGATGACGTCAGTGCGCACACTGTGTCTGAGGAGGATGTGCGGAAGTGCTTCAGGAAGGTGAACGCACGCAAAGCTACTGGTCCGGACGGGATTCCCGGCCGCGTCCTCAGGTCATGCGCGGCTCAGCTGGCTGGAGTGTTCACGCACATCTTCAACCTTTCCCTCTCTCTGTCTGTAGTCCCAGCCTGCTTCAAAATGGCCACCATCGTCCCTGTACCCAAATCCTCCACCATCTCCTCATTGAACGACTGGCGACCTGTAGCCCTGACCCCCATCGTAAGCAAATGCTTCGAGAAGCTGGTCAGGGACTTCATCTGCTCTGCACTACCCGACTCACTGGACCCTCTACAGTTTGCATACCGCCACAACAGGTCCACTGATGATGCCATAGCCCTGACACTACACACTGCCCTGTCACACCTGGAGAAGAGAGACACGTATGTGAGGATGCTGTTTGTAGATTACAGCTCAGCATTCAATACCATCGTTCCCTCGAAGCTGGACAGGAAACTGCAGGATCTAGGACTGAGCAGCTCCCTCTGCAGCTGGATCCTTAGCTTCCTGTCTGACAGACGCCAGGTGGTCAGACTGGGCAGCATCACCTCATCCCCCATCACACTGAACACTGGTGCTCCACAGGGGTGTGTACTGAGCCCTCTCCTGTACTCACTCTACACCTACGACTGCACAGCCACTAACAGCTCCAACATCATTGTGAAGTTTGCAGACAACACTACAGTGATGAGACGGCTTACAGGGAGGAGGTCAGCGCCCTGACCCACTGGTGTCAAGACAACCATCTCACCCTCAACGTCGCAAAGACAAAGGAGTTGATAGTGGACTTCCGGAGGTGCAGAGAAGTACACACCCCCATCACCATCAACGGCGCTGCTGTGGAGAGAGTGAGCAGCTTCCGGTTCCTTGGAGTACATCTGGCTGAGGATCTTACGTGGTCAGTACACACAAACAAAACAGTGAAGAAGGCGCAGCAGCGCCTCTTCTTTCTCAGGAGACTGAAAAGATTCGGCATGAGCCCCCGCATCCTCAGGACCTTCTATCACTGTGCCATTGAGAGCATCCTCACTGGATGCATCACCACCTGGTATGGCAACAGCACCGCCTACAACTGCAAAGCTCTCCAGCGAGTAGTGCGGTGCTCTGAACGGATAATTGGAGGTGAGCTTCCCTCCCTCCAAGACATCTACAGGAAGCGGTGCCTGAGGAAAGCGGGGAGGATCATCAAGGACTCCAGTCACCCCAGCCATAAACTGTTCAGACTGCTTCCATCAGGAAGGAGGTTCTGCAGCATCCGGTCCCGTACCAGCAGACTGAGAGACAGCTTTTTCCATCAGGCCATCAGACTGCTGAACACGTCATAGACACCTCAGCTTCACTACTGGAACTTCAACATTATGCACTCCACACTGTATATAAATGCCACTTGTTTTGCACATATTCAACTCTGTATATTTTATATATTTTATTATTATTATTATTATTTTATTTTATTTTTTTTAACTATTTAATTTGTAAAAATGTGTATACAGACACACACACACACACACACACACACACACACACACACACACACACACACGTAGGAAAATATTTAGTATACACATCCAGAAATGCATACACTATTATATATTGTACATATATTTATTAGTTTCAGGTTGGCCATTCTTGTATTTTGCTCGTTTGTGTTGTTGTGTTTGCACATCTCTGTTGCTTGTGGGGCTCGCACACAAGAATTTCACTCGCATGTGCTGTGCCAGTGTGCCTGCACATGTGATGTGACAATAAAAGTGATTTGATTTGATTAAAATACAAGTGTAAGAGAGCACAATATTGCAATGTGTGTGTTAAATATGTGTAAACATGAGAATAAAAATATCTAAATATAAAAATTAAAATAAAACTATGTGAGAGTGAAAGTATATGTATGTGAAAGAAGAATATATGTATGTGAGAGTGAAAATATATGTATGTGAGAGTGAAAGTATATTTGTGTGAAAGAAGAATGTATGTGTGAGAGTGAAAGAATGAATTTTGGCTTGTACGGCCCCTCATATTTTTTGATTCACACTTGCTTTGAACATACTCACACATGCACTCAAGAACAAACATATGCATAACCGTATGTACAGTATACCTAAAAATGTTCACTCATGCATGTACACTCACACAAATACACACTTGGGATCCCTTTCTGTTAGACTTCCAGTACAAGCCAGTCCTGCTTGTCTCTTGGCTTGGTTAGCTGGGCCATGAATTATTTGTTGGGCTGCAACAACCTCTGGTAATATGATGAGAGCACAGATGACTGAGAAAAGCACTCACATACACATGCACTTACATAGATGTAGTACCACGCACATGCAGAAGCACAGGCAGCCTTGATCCAAGTGCACAAAATATGCTTGTAGAAAGGCATTTTTGTGTGTATGTGATTGTATGCGAACTGTAACAGAGAGCATACATGGGGACAGAGATGAGAGCTGACACCAGTAGACTAAGTAAGCTTTTAGCTGCGGTGTGGATAGAACTCAGAGATTCTAATACATGTGGCATGATCGCAGTACAGAAAGTCTGGACATCCCTTCTCCAAGTCCACAGTAAAAGGCACACATGACAAGTAGTTGGGTTTGCCGTAAAGAATGAAGTGAAATATGACTTATTCATGAGACCTTTGTTTGAATTTAGCTGCAAATGTGCCAGCAACATGAAAATTTAGTCATTAAGCAATGTAGCTGTTCTAGTTGACATCCATCCATCCATCACCATCCGACCATATTCTGCACAGCATATCAAATTTAGGGTCACGGAAGTGCTAGAGCCTATCCCAGCTGTCACAGAGCATGAGGCACCATATGCACTAGATAGGCTGCCTATCCATCACAGAGCTAACACAGAGAGGCAGACAACAATAACAGATAGGGGGAATTTAGACCTAACAAGCATGTCTTTTGACAGTGGGAGAAGAAGAAATTCACATAAACACAGGCCGGCGTGATGATGCAGTGGTTAGCACTGTTACCTCAGAGTAAGAAGGGTACTGGTTCAAATGCTGCTCGGTCCTTTTTGTTTGGAGTTTGCATATTCTCTCTGGGCCTGTATGGAGTCTAAAAGAACAGAGACATTCACATAGCATTGTGTAATCCAATAGGCCTGCACACTCAATAGTCCTCTCACATACTTTCCTCTCACCCCCCACATAAAAAATAAATGAATACAAACTCTGTCAAAAACCTGCATTATTGGCATAAAAAAGCAATACAAAATTACAATAACAATTAAACCAATAATAAATTTGTTACAATACAAAAAAAACAAAAACAAAACAATAATACTGAGGTAATCTACACCAAAAACAAAGTGAATGTAATAAGGAGATGTTGAGTTTGTTTATATTCAAATTCAAATTCAAATTTTATTTGTCACACACACACAACCATACACAGTATGACATGGGGGTGAAATGCTTGTAGCTGTACAATGCCCGACCATTAAATGACAGAAGAAAAGTTCTACAATATTTACAATTTACTACAAAAATTTACAAATTAATTTAGGAATTTACAGTAAAGAATGTGCAAATAGCAGAAGAGATTATAAAGATAAGGATTATAAATTATAGGAATTATAGGATTATAGGAAATGTGTGGTGGTGCGTGTGGTGACGTGTGTGAGAGTCCAGTCTTATAGTGACGTGTTTGGGAGAGTCCAGTCTACACCTGGTTCAGGCCCCGAATAGCCTGGGGGAAGAAGCTCCTCTTCATTCTCTCTGTTTTGGCCTTAAGGGAGCGGAAGCGCTTCCCAGACCTCAACAGTGAGAAGAGTCCATTGTTGGGATGGGAGAGGTCCATCATAATCTTCCTAGCTTTGGACTTGCACCGCTTGGTGTAGATGGACAGCAGGTCAGGGAGCTCTGATTGAATGATGCGTTCTGCCGAGCGCACCACCCTTTGCAGATCTCGTCTATCCTGCTTGGTGCTGTTCCCAAACCAGGTGAAGATGTTTGACGTCAGGACGCTCTCGATGGTGCAGGAGTAGAAGTTCTTGAGCACCTTCAGTGGCAGATGGAAGTCTCTAAGTCTTCTGAGGAAGAAGAGACGCTGACGGGCTTTCTTAACCAGGGTGTTGATGTGACAGGACCATGACAGGTCCTGAGTGATGTGGACACCCAGGTATCGGAAACTGTCCACTCTCTCCACTGGCGTGCCACTGATGATGAGGGGTTTGTAATTCCTCGCCTGCTTTGTAGTGAAGTCCACGATCAGCTCCTTAGTCTTGCTGATGTTTAGGAGGAGGTTATTCTCCTGGCACCAGGTCTCCAGGTTCCTAATCTCCTCCAGGTAGGCCGTCTCGATGTTGTCGGAGATCAGGCCCACAACAGCAGTGTCGTCAGCAAACTTGACAATGGAGGTGGTGTCGGATGTGGCTACACAGTCATAAGTGTACAGTGAGTACAGCAGGGGGCTTAAAACACAGCCCTGAGGCACTCCAGTGCTGAGTGAGATGGAGGGGGAGACTTGTTTTCCCACCCTCACTGATTGGTGTCAGGATGAGGTCGTGGACGAAAGAAGGAGGACCCAAACGCTGGACTCACGGTGCAGAAATGAAGGGGATTTATTGGAGGGTGAGTGAACAAAGCAGGACAGATGGAGTGACTGGCTGGCTGAAAGACTGGAAGAATGGCTGGCTGACTAACTGAACATACAGACGGAGGGACGACATGAACATCAACATCAATGACACGACAGAGAACTGGTGAAACCGAGGAACTTAAATACACAGGTGGATGATGACAATGATTGGAAACAGGTGAGTACAGGGCTGAACATAATCTGACTAATGACACGGGAGACAAGCTGACACGGGAAAAAACAGGAAGTGAGAACATTAATGTGGCGAACCAAACTGAACATGAACAAACTGAAATCACTGGGTCAACGACCCAGGAACCCTGACAATTGGGGTCTGTCTGTGAGGAAGTTGAGGATCCACTGACACAGTGATGAGCTGAGTCCTAGATCCGTCAACTTGGTGAAAAGCTTAGAGGGAATTATTGTGTTGAATGCTGAACTGTAGTCCACGAACAGCATCCTAACATAATATGTTATATTATGTTTATGTTATTATATGTTTAAGCTGTGCATTCACTGGCCTTAAATGTTTAAGCAGAAGTCATTAAAATAAACTTCTTATGTCTTTATCAATAGGATATATTAAGCATGACTGCTGATGGCCTTTTGTCCATCATTAGGTTAAAACAACAGTTTGTACAATTTGGTTTAGTGCTAATTAGTAAATGTTGACATAATAACCATGTTGAATCATATAATGTAAACACCACAAGTTGCCATGGTCAAACCTTTTTTATATGTCATTTTTAATATGTCATTAAAACCTCAAATATCAATATCGGTATATTTCCCCTAAGGAGGTCAGGATGGATTGATGAACCACCTAAATACTGGATACAGGAGGCAGTTGTTTCAAACCTAAAAGTCGAGGTTTCTTGTGAAGCATGAAGAAACAGTGGTGAACCAGTGACAGGGTTACAGGTTGCTAAAGGTCGCTGCTGTATGTGGGGGACGAAGGCAGACCCATGTGGTCTAATCCAACAGGTAAGCTATTGTACAGGGAGTGCAGAATTATTAGGCAAATGAGTATTTTGTCCGCATCAACCTCTTCATGCATGTTGTCTTACTCCAAGCTGTATAGGCTCGAAAGCCTACTACCAATTAAGCATATTAGGTGATGTGCAACTTTGTAATGAGAAGGGGTGTGGTCTAATGACATCAACACCCTATATCAGGTGTGCATAATTATTAGGCAACGTCCTTTCCTTTGGCAAAATGGGTCAAAAGAAGGACTTGACAGGCTCAGAAAAGTCAAAAATAATGAGATATCTTGCAGAGGGATGCAGCAGTCTCAAAATTGCAAAGCTTCTGAAGCGTGATCATCGAACAATCAAGCGTTTCATTCAAAATAGTCAACAGGGTTGCAAGAAGCGTGTGGAAAAACCAAGGCGGAAAATAACTGCCCATGAACTGAGAAAAGTCAAGCGTGCAGCTGCCGAGATGCCACTTGCCACCAGTTTGGCCATATTTCAGAGCTGGAACATCACTGGAGTGCCCAAAAGCACAAGGTGTGCAATACTCAGAGACATGGCCAAGGTAAGAAAGGCTGAAAGACAACCACCACTGAACAAGACACACAAGCTGAAATGTCAAGACTGGGCCAAGAAATATCTCAAGACTGGTTTTTCTAAGGTTTTATGGACTGACGAAATGAGAGTGAGTCTTGATGGGCCAGATGGATGGGCCCGTGGCTGGATTGGTAAAGGGCAGAGAGCTCCAGTCCGACTCAGACGCCAGCAAGGTGGAGGTGGAGTACTGGTTTGGGCTGGTATCATCAAAGATGAGCTTGTGGGGCCTTTTCGGGTTGAGGATGGAGTCAAGCTCAACTCCCAGTCCTACTGCCAGTTTCTGGAAGACACCTTCTTCAAGCAGTGGTACAGGAAGAAGTCTGCATTCTTCAAGAAAAACATGATTTTCATGCAGGACAATGCTCCATCACACGCGTCCAAGTACTCCACAGCGTGGCTGGCAAGAAAGGGTATAAAAGAAGAAAAACTAATGACATGGCCTCTTTGTTCACCTGATCTGAACCCCATTGAGAACCTGTGGTCCATCATAAAATGTGAGATTTACAAGGAGGGAAAACAGTACGCCTCTCCGAACAGTGTCTGGGAGGCTGTGGTTGCTGCTGCACGCAATGTTGATGGTGAACAGATCAAAACACTGACAGAATCCATGGATGGCAGGCTTTTGAGTGTCCTTGCAAAGAAAGGTGGCTATATTGGTCACTGATTTGTTTTTGTTTTGTTTTTGAATCTCAGAAATGTATATTTGTGAATATGGAGATGTTATATTGGTGTCACTGGTAAAAATAAATAATTGAAATGGGTATATATTTGTTTCTTGTTAAGTTGCCTAATAATTATGCACAGTAATAGTCACCTGCACACACAGATATCCCCCTAAAATAGCTAAAACTAAAAACAAACTAAAAACTACTTCCAAAAACATTCAGCTTAATTTTTTTTTTTTTTTTTTTTGCCTGTCCCGTTTGGCTCTTTTGCCCTCAGAATTGTTGTCTAAAGGCAAAGAAAGATGCCCAACGGATTTACTTTACCAAACTGACCATCCCAGCCTTGCCGTAATGGTCCATTTGATTCACCTTTTATTGTTTATTTTATTTTCACTTACTGAATACGGGACAGACTTGACTGGGGGAAAGAAGGGGAGAAAGAAAGAGGCAAAGAGAAACAGCTGAGAAGAGGGACGGGGGGGAAGGGCAAAAGACAAAAACCAACAGAACGGGCAGAGAAAAAAAAATGCATATATCAATCACCTGGGTCACCTGCTGAGAAAGAAAAAAGAAAGCAAGCAGAAGAGAACAAGAGTAATAGAATAAACAACATCACAATGATATATGGGAATATGACAGTAAATACTAAATGTTAAACATTATTGTGCAGCACATAAGATCAACAGAACACAGTGTGCTTTGAGGTAGGAGCCAAAAAGGGTGTAGTTTGTGGGTGTGATCACCCGTGTGTACACCTGTGAGCATGGACGCGCTTGTTTTTTTTTAAAAGGTTCCTTCATGTAATAATCTGCTAGAGGGTGTGGGGGGGCCACAGCCCCGTCCTCCAGGGCATGAAGCAGGTGTGGAGGAGATCAAAACTCCAGACATCCAGAGGCCCCCAGAACACAAGAGACCAAGGAAGACCAACAGAGGGGCAGCTGCGCCACTGTCCCGGAAAGAGCTGAGGAGAGTCCCAGATGAGGGCTCACTCAGCAGCCGCGGAGCAGAAGCCAGGGGGCGTTGCAGTGACGCGCCCGTGAGCTCCGCCGGCAGCCAGCTGCGCCTGAGTGACCGAGCCCCAGGCCGAGAGGCCGGGGGCACCCCACCTCCGAAGTGGCCCGAGCGAGCCCCAGGCTCCAGGCCCCGATAAGCGGCCGCCAAGGAGTGAGCCGGTGTGTACCTGGACGCCCATCCCCGGACACAAAGAACCACCAACGCACCGATGTCTGAGGGGGTCCGCCACTGGCAGGGGAAGTGGTGGTAGGGGGAGATAGGCCTCCAAACCTTGGAGGGCCTGAGATGTCCCCAGAGAGGTGGCGCCTGACACCCAACCTGACATATAGACACAGACATACAGGCACACACAGATACAAACATCCATTCCCACCCTCATGCTCTCATATGCACTTACTCCACACTCAACCAACGTGGAGACAGACATAAAGAGACGTTGTACACACGATCACACTCCCCAAGCGTACTCTACAAACCGGGTCTAGGTGCCCCCGCCCCTGGAGGGGGGAACTGCACCCAGACCCAGGTGGTGTTTCCCTTTTCCCTGCAGTGGGGGGAGGCAGACCGCCCCGACTCCGCAGCAGCAGGAAGGCTCCACACTCCAGACCGCAGTCGGACGGCCAACTCCTCCTCCTAGCCCCCCTGCTCCAGCAGGTCGCAGAGAATGGGGGTGAGAGAAGACTCCAAACCTCCCTCCACCCGCTCATTGTAGTGTTGATGCATGTGTGTTTTAAGGTGCATTTAAAACCCAGGAGGGCTTGGAGCTACCTGCCAGAGAGCAGCAGGTAAGCGCATGGTCCCTCCTGCTAGCCCTCAATGTCTATGTGTATTTAAAATTGAGAGGTGGGCAACGATGCCAGGGGTGGGGTGTACACCCTGATGGTACTTTGGACTCCGTGTATCGTGCCCACCCCCAAGATCCTATATGTATGTGTAATGAGAGTGTGAGTAATGTGAATGTCTAAGTTGTGGGATAAAATTGAGGCAGAGGCAGCCAGAAGGGGACAGAAGGGGGGGGTAGCCTCCTCTGCACCCTGGTGGGTGACATACCCCTACTCCAAGGCCCTGCATGTGTGGGTGGTTGTGGTGGAGCGGGAAGAGGGAGGCAGCTGGAGATGGGGAGGGAAGGAAGGGAGGGGCAAGTGACCCCTCCCTGGGGCCAGCTCCCCCGCTGACCCCAGTAGGCACCCCCACACTCCGCGACCCGCCAGGGAAAGGGGGCCCAGGCCCATCCAGACCGGGGCCCAGTGCAGCAGCGCCGCCCGGCCCCACAGAGCCCGGGACAGTCCACCCAACCCCACCACAGAGAAAACTGCACCCACCCCACCATCCACTCAGCTTCCAGACTACATAAGACAATAAACACCCAGGCTGAGATCTTCCTCCACCTCTCCTGTATCTCCCCCTCCTGCAGAGGGAGCTCCTGAGGAGAGGAAAGCTCCTGCAAGTTGTGACAATCTCCCCCACCAGTTGAAGAGCCCCCCAGGTGGCTCGATGCACCGGCGGCACCCTGCTCCAGGGCTGGGCCCCCATGCACCCACCCGCCCACAACCCCGGCAACACACCAACCAGGACCCAAGCCCCTTTCTGTAAACATTCACCATTAGTTCAAATGAAATCTTGGGAAAAATATTTTTTGTCTGGCATCAGTAAACATTAATGGTATGCACGCAGACAGTGTAATGACTAGATCCACTTATATAATATTGCCTGCATTTGGTGGCTTATCTAATCTCATGAGAGGGGAAATGTGGTGGATAAGTATTGATCTGGGAAATGCATTTTTAATAAATAAAGACACTCCCACAATTCCACATGCTAGTGCAACTCCTTAATTTATGCAGTCTCCTCTGTAAGACAGAATATGGAGACATGCGTCTACATAATCGCTCAACTATTAATCACATCTAGCATGTGAATGAAAATCAAAGTTGCAGTTTAAAGCAAAAATAAAATTATTATTACCATTTAGGGAAGGGAAGTGAGATTGAAAGTAGAAAAATGTGCAAAATTTGAACAAATTAGTCCTGTAGTTTGCAGGTAAAACAGACAGAATGGATGCAGAACACGACAGGTTGAGAATGACGTATAGAGAGGAGAGTGGAATGAGATGGAGTGCTAAGAAACAGAGAAGTATATTTATGAGATTGCTATGCGGCAGGCCCTGCAGCAGCAGGCTTTAGCCATATTGTTTGTCTTCTTCACAAGGCTGTAATATCCTGACAAGTGTGTAAATCCTCATTTAATTTTCCAGGGGACTCTAAATTCTCTAAAAGGGGAACTACGCCTTAGAGTTCCTCTCACTCAGCCATAGCAAGGTCATTGTAAATGTCATTTCAACCTCTTAACATCCTGTGTCTCCCAGGTTGTTGTTCAACAAAGTAAAAACCTTTATCAGGCGGTGGGCCAAGTGTCTGAATGAAGACTGTGACTTATAAAGATCTTTATTCATTTACTTCAGCCAAGTTGTTTTCAGCGTCCACTCTTTTAATCTTCTGTGAGCGAAGGCATATTTTTTGTATTTAACATTTCAAAAATTTCATATTTTTGCCTGGCAACAACAAAAAGCAGTCTAGCATGCAATTTGGAGTACAGCAAGCTCTTGTGATTTTTTTAAAATCACATTTTCTCAAATTAAATACATGTACTCTGACACCTTTAATGTGTGTTTTAAGGTTTCAGCTTAATTGTTGTGTTATGTATATGGATATGTATGCATATTTTATATGTATATAACTATTCAATACTAAAAAGATGCTTATAGTAGTTTACCAAATGTGACATTATTGGTATCTAACTGTAGAAGTATTTAGGTGTTATTTTTTTTTTAATATTTGTTCATGTGACAATTAAATATCATTACTATGGATGTGAATGGTATCGGAATGGCTGCTTCTGAGATGCTGACTTGACGTTTTGCCAGTGAGCAACCTACCATCACACATCAAATTCGTGGTGACATAGCAGCAACCTCTTGCAGCATAGTGCAAATATGTCAGCAATACATTGCTGTGCTGTTTGGGTAGGGTTTGGTTATTCCAAAGTGGCTTGAGATGGCAGGACACAATTTAAGGCCCCATTTTAGTTTTAAAATAACAGTTAGCTGTTAGTCACTCCCTTACTAACAGGCTAACTGTTATGTCTCCTCCATTTATTACTGTACTCTGAAAGCAACAAACAGCACAGAGTTAAATCACAGCTGCTTTGGAAATGTTTTGCCCTGGATTTTGCTTCCAGGCCTACATACATGTGGTGAAGAATTTTGGGGCATACTCTGGATTCAAATATAAAAACAGCCAAAGGCAATATTTTTGTATTTCTTCTGGGGTCCTTAAAGCACGCTGGAATCAAACATGAGTTAAAAACTAGTGCCAGATTGAATCCTGACATAGTGAACACTGGTATTAACTTTGGTCAGCAGTTCTGAAACTGAAAACTCAAAGTTGCTCATCTCAGAGTGCATAATCTCAGAGTTTGCCAAACCTGCTTTCTAGACTTGCGCTCTAATTACTTTCTCCACCACTGGGAATTTTTGCATAATTGGCATCTCTAATTTTACTGGTACTGCACTAATACTAATTGTATTAGAACTACTAATACAAAAACACTGACTTGCCCAATAATAATTTAAAAGACTTACCATAACACAGGGGTCGGCAACCTATGACTCCAGAGCCACATGCGGCTCTTCAACCTCCTTGTATAGGCTCCCTTTGGCTTGACAAAAAAAACCCCACAAACATAAATAAAGGGTATTTCTTAATTCATTTTTATTCATACATTATTATTAGTTTTTGAAACATGGACTCCTATTCCTGACAAATATATTAACATAAAAAAGTATGCATTCGGAGTCTTGCCCATCTTTGGCTCTACATACAAATTTTCCCAACACTTCCCAACAAGTCCAAACACTGCTCCCTCCTCACTGATGAGAGCCTGCAGTCCTGTATGAAGATCGAAGTGACATCTTATGGCCCTGACATAGGGAAGATTTGCAGCAAACTTCAGACACAGAAGTCACATTAAACAGGTAAGAACAATAGCATTTAATAAGCTATTATTTTTCAAAAAATAAACCCATTTATTTCAGACTCCGAGCTGATGTAGATTTTTTTGTATGTTCAGGTGATTCAGTTGATTGCTCGCTGAGCAAGAAACCCAAAGAGGACGAGAGAACACTGACATGTAGACACTCAAATTTGATGTTTCTTTTTAAAGCTGCTAAGTTGCAGCTAAATGTGGGCTAGTTTTTATTTTACTTTTACACAAATATAGGAAGGACTTAAGTAGTCCTACAGTTCACAATAGGCCTACAAATGCACACTGCACTTCTGTTGTTGCTTTCAGAGGTTGTAACAGGTAAAATAAAATAAAAAAAGATGAAAACTTTAGTTTACAAGCTCTGTTATTTTTTTGTTATTTTTTTTTTTTTGGCCAGAAGAGGGGGCAAAATGGCTCTTTTGATAATAAAGGTTGCAGACCCCTGCCCTAACACATGCACCTAACCATTATTGTGAATGCTACTAATCACAGAGAGATGTGCAACATAGTTTAAAATTTTTTGTTTCAGATTGAGCACACACAAGGATGCTTTGGGATCAAATATTTAGTTCACTCAATGACACGTAAATCAATGTATAACTTTTATGTAATGTGTTTTTTCTAGATTTTTGTTTGATGTCCTCTTGAGATCCAAGGGAAAAAAGTATATTTCAGTTTAACTGTTACTGCCCACTACAGAAGACATAATTAACAGACTGGGTCTCAGGAGGATATTACCTCTATTAAAATTAAACTGCCATAAAATCAGAGACTGTTCAGTGAGCAAACTTACAAATTATTCATTTCATCCCCCCCCCCACCCACTGTACAAACACAGATTATTTAGATATTATTATGCCTCCTTAATTTTTAAGAAGTGATTTGTTTTGTTATTTTGTATGTTGTTTTTGGATGTAAACTTTTGTAAAGAGCTTAGATTTTTTTAAATAATATACTTTGATATATTGAACTATTCAATAACTCCTGCCAGTGCTGTTTGTGTAACTTGGGCTGTGGTCCTTTAACTAGTGTCTACACTGTACAGAAAGTGTAGACTTAAACTGAAAGATTCCATTAATATACAAAAAGATCTGAGAAGAAATCTTTAATTATGTATTAGAATATTATATGGATATATATATTTCAGCGATGGGTATCTGGAGTTGAGATTTCTCTGGGACTAATTTTGTCTGTTTAAGGAGATAGCTCAAAAACATATCTGTTAAATATCAGTAACAATAAATACAGTGTATATACAATAGCTCAAAACTGAAAACATAAACTAATCCATATCCTGACATATCTGACATATCCGTCAAAGATCTGGTTCACATTCTTCAGAATATTGTCCATATCTGTGACAAACACAAAGGTGTTACTACTTTGGATAGTACTGTATTTTAATGCTTAAGTGTTGTAATTTGAGGCACTGGTGAATGTAGACAATGAGAGAGGAGGACGGATGGAGGACAGATAAAGATAATGGATAGGGAAGTCCTGAGGAGTAGCAAGGAGGAATTTAGGGCACCTATGAAAAGGATGAAGAGTGGAAAGAGGTTGGTCTGGATGACATATATGTAGAGATATCAAGGAGATTGGGTACTGGACTTTTCAATCAGACTATTTAACACAATCCTGGAGGGTGAGAGGGTTGCTGAGGAAAGGGTAAGTAGGTGCAAGACATGTATGGGGACAGTGAGACAGTGGGGTGATAGTGAGGTGTGTGGCATGAGTGGACATCTATTTCCAAGGTGAGTGGGATTACATCAGGGAAGTGTTTGTTTGCAATGCTGATGGATGGGTTGATAAGGTCAGGCAGGAGCTTTATGGACTATGTTTGCAGATGACATTGTGATCTGTGTTACAGGTGATTTGTAACAGAAGAATAGAAGCAAGAGATACAGTCCGATTTGCCATGATGTATGGTTTATAGATGATGATAGCACTAACAAAAATGCAGGAGATAGAGCTGAAGGTAGCAGACCTGAAACTGTTAAAGGAATCTTGTCCATCCTGTGAATGACCTAGAGTGCCTTGTTGTACTCATTGTTGGTAACTGTAAGGCATGACTGTATGTATATGAGGCCAAATTGCCTTCTAGTGCACAGCTCAGCTGGCCAAGTAGGGTCGCCTGAGCTCACGACAGTCTAAACAAATCTGGTATTCTTCTTCACCTACAGTCCACTGTCAGCTGTTCCCTGGCATCACACCTCGATAGTTCCATATCTATCTATCTATCTATCTATCTATCTATCTATCTATCTATCTATCTATCTATCTATCTATCTATCTATCTATCTATCTATCTATCTATCTATCTATCTATCTATCTATCTATCTATCTATCTATCTATCTATCTATCAAATAAAGGTTTTTTTTGTACCTGTCACAAAACACCAGAATCATATTGCGATACTATTGTGATGCACCGCTGTTACTTGCTTTGATATAATCTCATTTTCAGTTAATTTAATTCTCTTAAAACCACTATAGTAGGTGTCATTCCCAATAAATAATCAAAATGGCCTTGCAGATCGATTACAGTCCAGTTTTAGAAGATACTGCCAAGCTTGCTCATAATTATCGTTTACTTTGGCTTCTTCTTGCCTCTCTGTCTCATATTCTGGAGTCCCTGTCTGTCTTTATTCCACCACCCATTCTTATCTGTCTTCTCTCTTTCTCCATCCAACCTTTACACCCTCCTGCTGTCCCTGTTATGACATTTAATCTTCCCATAAACCCTCTTTCCTCTCTGACCTCTTTCCATCTATGTCAATAATCATCTCATCTCAGCACCCCAACTGAGTAGACATTTATCTCCTGTCAGACTTGATTCCCCTTCCTTCCTTCCTTTTATTCCACTGTTCCCTTGATGTGCCCAGGGTGATCTGATTGTATTTAGACTGAGAAAACACACATTAAAGCCAGGTGTCAAAATAGCCATGGGGGAATGACAGGTGATTGCAGAATCATTAGTGGCTCATGGTTTTATTCAAGATGTTTAGAATATAGAGAAAATTAGTCTCTGGATAACTAGCATGACTATAGTCTAGGACAGTGTTTCCCAACCACTGTGCCCCGGCAAATAGGTGCGCCGTGAGAGATCGTCAGGTGTGCCGTGGGAAATTATTTAATTTCAATTAATTGGTGGAAAAAAAATACAATTTAATAATTACTGCAAATAATAAAATCATTGCTGGGCATCTGTGCTTTCAATGAGGTGACTGGTAGAGTAATTGCTTTTTCATGTCAGTGGGTGTCAGTGGGTGGCAGTGAGTAGCGCAATATGACCTTGTTAAGTTAGGACAATAGAATTAGTGATGTGCGCAGCACATGGCAGTTGCTAGACGTACAACAAAGATGAATAAATATTTGAAAAGAAAAACTGCAGACCTCAAGACGGGCCCTGGACAAAATTCTAATCCTGAAGAGCCTAGTACGAGTAGTGGTCAAAAGAAAGCAAAAGCAGTGAGCTCGAGGCAATACAGCAAAAGTTATCTTTCATTTGGATTTAGTTTCACTGGAGATCTGACTTATGTTTGGTGTGTGGGGGAAAAGTTTGGGACCAGTGCCAATGTAATATGTTGACGATTTGTCACCTAGCATAAAATGTTACGCTTTGGGAGTGAGAACGCCATGTGGTAACTTTTACAGAAAGGCAAGCATAGATGATTGAGGCTCCCCCACCCCAGGGCATACACAAACAAAAAACATTCCACAATTTTACCAATTTAGATTAAAGCATAACATTTATTAACACCATCACTGTTATGGACATTAATATTACTACTGTAGATGTGTAGGATTGAGCTCATTTTAATAATTAATATTCTGTATAATCTGTATAATCTGTAAAGACCAGGGCTACTGACCCTGTTCATCATCGTCAGAGCGTTACTTGTTAAGGCATTAAAGAAGTTATGAACAGTTGTCCTTTTCACTTTTAACACATTGAGGAAAAAAATCACTGATTTGTGTTCGGTTACACAAATCAGTGAACTGAAAGTTGTGACTACATCAATGAACTGCCAGTAATATGTAATTTGTTTTTACGTTACATTTGTCTAACATATAGCCGCATGACATCTAATATAACATATAAGCTATTATTATTACTACTATTCTTATTATTGTTATTATTAATACCATAAGTCCCTTGGAACCATGGATTATTTCTAAATAGAGCATTATCTTTATCTTAATTCTGATTCTGATTTATTAAAACGTAAATACCCCTGCTAACCCTTCCACTGTACCAAGCTTTGTACATAATCTGTACAAAATGCATGCATATGAATTCACATTTTTATCCTTTTTAATACTATTTTTTAGCTACCATTGTTTGTTAAGAGAAATGTGCTAACAGATGGTACATGGTTCATATTTACTTTACTGGAGTAATGTAACATGCAGTTATCAAGGACTTCTTATTTATTTGCGGTTGTGAGGGCAGATTTTTTTTATGACCAGAATGAGTGTTTTTTATGATAAACAGAGTACTTTTGTGGCTGTTCAGTGACATCATGTTTTTTCATCACTGAAAGAGTGCATGACTTTGCATGGCTGACTGATTTGCCTTCAGAGTGTCAGGATGGCATCAGGGATTCTGGTGGTCAGCCAGAGACAGGCCATACATGATAATGCAATCTGCTACAACACAGCAAGGACACACACACACACACACACACACACACACACACACACACACACACACACGCACGCACACACACACACACAAGGTAATCCTTTGTAACGCTGTCTTGAGCAGAACACTGGACTCAGTGACAAACACCTACTACCATCTTATACAACCTCTCTCATTATCTGTATCATTCATCCATATACACACAAACAATAGGTTTAGTTTTCTGATAAGCTAACACACTGCCCCTGGAAAGTATGTTTTAACTATTAAAGGCACACCTCAGGTCTATTTGATATAAATGATAAAAAATGATATCCCTCATAGTTCATTAATGTCACTTGCAGATGCCATTCTTGAGCCATCCAGCTGAAACTGAACTAGCAACCCTCAAACAAATATGCTACCCACTATGGAACCACCAACTTTAATGGCAAAAAGTCCATTTTTAATCTTCTCACACCAACCCAGAGAATAGATGTTGTTGCACTGCAACAGGGTTTTGCATCTGTCTCCCATCTGCCCAGTCTCTCCATTGTTATAGAGCACCATGTTGATGGTGCGTTCCCTATAGATTTTGTGAAGACAAAGTGAAAATAGTTCAGAAGGAATTGGCTGCAATACTGGAGATGGAGGTGACAGAAGAGTTACACAGCAGTGCGACTCCATAGTTCTTGTGGTGAAGAAAGATGGGTCTATAGGTTTTTCTGCCTGGATTATCGTAAGGTGAATAAGGTGTCACAGTTTGACGAATAGTCCATGCCCTGAGCTTGACTAGCCCCTGGACCAGTTAGGCACTGTACATCTTTTCACGACAGTGGATTCACTGGCAGATTCCCTTGTCTCCAGAGTCTAAGAAAAAAAAAAGTCCTTCTCCGCTATCTATGGATTGTACAAATTTGTCACACAAATCTGTTCGATTTGTTTGGAGCCCCTGCCACCTTCCAGCTCCTCATGGTCTGGGTACTGCATCTGCCGCCTACTTGGATGATGTCATCATACAAAGTGACACCTGGGCACAGAATATGCAGCATGTGGCTGCGGTTCTAGAGTCCCTGAAGCAAGTGGTGCTCACTGCCCTCCCAAATAAGTGTGCAGTTGGATGGAGAGACATAGAGTATCTGGGGTACCACCTGGGAGGTGGGCAGGTGTGTCCCCAGGGGGAGAAAAAAACAACCATTGCATCCTCTCGTGTGCCAGGACTCAAAAAAGAGCTGAGGCGGATTTTGGAGCTGGTTAGCTATGATTGCCAGCTCATGTCTGGCTTTGCGGTTCTGACCAGACCCTTAGCCGATCTCACCTGAAAAAGTGTCACAGATTTGATCCAGCTGACAAAGTTGTACCAGGCAGCATATGCTCAGATTAAAATGGCTTTCTGTGGGGAGCCCTGCTCCACACCTTTGACTTTTCCCTCCCCTTTCATTCTGCAGATGGATGCCTTGAACAGAGGGCTGGGGGCTGTTTTGTACCAGCAGTTTAGGGGGCATCGACCACCCTGTTGTTCACATTAGCCGCAATCTGGCAGAATGGGAAAGCTGAAAGAGTATGGTGGAAAAAGAGTGTTTGGCGATCCAGTGGGCAGTCGTTTCCCTTCATTATTACCTCCTTCAATGCCCTTTCACTCTGCATTCAGACCATGCCCTGCTCCAATGTCCTTACCGCATGAAGGATGCAAACGCCCGGATCAACCGGTGGTATCTGCCTCTCCAGCCTTTTAAGTTCAAGGTGGCCCATAGGCTGGGGTGCAGATTTTGGCAGCCTATTTCCTCTCCCGCAGTGGGTTCAGGGGGCAGTGCCAGGGAGGCTGGCAGGGCAGCTGGGACCCTAATGATGCTATGCTATCATGCTTCCTATTTCACTAACCCCAGGACCTGGAGAAAGGAAAGAGCTGAGTTGGAGACTTGACAGCTGGGAAGCTGTCTGGAGCAAAGAGCACGAGTTTTGTAGTGTGACAGCACTGTAAATAAATCATCACTTCCCTGTAAACACAGGCTGCGTGTGTGTGTGTGTGTGTGTGTGTGTGTGTGTGTGTGTGTGTGTGTGTGTGTGTGTGTGTTGTGATGGGGTCCGTAACCCACTGGTGTTGTATAAATATATAAATATATCTGGATAAATGTATCCAGTGTAACATACTCACATTTATATACCACTTTTCAAAGTCCTACCATTGAAAGAAACTTTAGAGTACAACTAACATTTTCGCCACACATTCATACAGTTCTTTACTTTACTTAATGCTATATATTTCAATCACTGTGACACATATCCAGCATCAATTTAGAATAGCCCGCTAAATTGATATGCATATCTTAACTGCAAGAGGAAGCCAGCAGGTAGAACATTCAACCTCACTAAAAAAAGGCCCAAAACAGGACTTTCTTGCTATAAGGCTACAGTGCTAAGCACACCACCACCCCATCATGCCGTAGCAAAAGAAAAAAGAAAAGAAACAAATTCCTCCCGAATTTAATGTAGGTTCTAAACAGCTTTCTGATTTGAAAACTGCATTAAGAATAGTGAGAATAGCTGTTCTGCTATGAGAATTGTGAAAAAGTGATTGAGAAAAATTGCAATTGCTGAGGGCCTCATCTATGTTAAGCAAGTACATCGTCTAAACACCCAAGATTTGCAGCACTGTTTGGGACACATTAATGCCTTTATGGTTCTTTGCTATAAAATCTAGTATGGATTTTTTTTCTCCTTGTTATTTATTCACTTTTTTTTTACAATATTCAGACGGGAGTAGTATTGGCTGAAGTTATCTAGGCCCTTAATCCAATGTGAATCTGCCAATTCTGTTACCTGTAAAAGTGAAAATGTAAAAATTAATTCCCTGCCATACCATGATGTTGCTCTTTCCTCTCACAGATGTAGAATTCTTATTATGACGACAGCAGTGGAAATTATTAATAAAATGCTTTGATATCATTCTGGAGGCATTTTCAGAAATCTCATCAAGCTATTCTCTTTCATTCAGACATGAAGCTTTGAATTTGGACCGTCCGTGTGGTTCAGTCTGAATTACTTTGATTATCACACAGATGGAACAGAAATTCTAGAGGTGTTCGGGTTCTGCAAGTTTAACTTCTTCTAACTCCCTGATCATTGATTCATTGATGTTGATTCATCACTGTATATTGATTCACTAAGTACTGAGTCATAGGCAGATTAAATAACAGGATAATCAGTTCCAGGGTGTACATATGAATTAAACTGTTTAGCAATTACTAGTACTAGTACAGACTCACAGAAATTGGACAATTGAAAATTGAAAAAAAAAAAAAAAAAACACTGTATGGGGCCAGTAGAGTATCTTTTGGATGTGGTCGAACGGTAAATCTGGATGAACACCTCACAAATCTGCAGCAACTGTGTGATGCTATTATATCCATATGGACCAAAATCTCTGAGGAGAGTTTCCAGCATCCTGGAGTGTGCCTTAATAGACTGAATGTAATCGATTAAGGCAGTTCTGAAAGCAAAACTTGTACCCATAGGCCACATAAACACACACACCCACCCACACACCCACCCACACACACACACACACACACACACACACACACACACTCCGGATCTGTTGTAGGGTAAAATAACTGCCAAAGATGAATCTGAAAGCTGCTATTTAGTCTGTAATACAACTGCAACAGTAACTATGATCTGTGGCTACAGTCTGTGAGTTCACGTGCATCTCTAAACCCCCCATCACACCAAAATAGGTCACTGTGATAACAAGCTTATTGGCATTTATTAATGTCTCACCTATATAGGGTAAATGATATTATCTTAAAAAGGCTGCATGAATACAGCTGCACTGTGGTCTGTGGGTCTGTAAACACTCAAAAGTGCTAATTCCAACCACAATCATAAAACGCAAACCCTTTAGAGTTAGATTTTGTATCCAAAATCAGTCAGTGGTTAGATTTTGGAACCCAATGTTATTATTATTTTAGTACTGCAAATTAAACAAAGAACTGCAAGCCCTTTCACAGACCCAGGACTGCCAGGTTGTTTTTGTAAATATTGTATGATTAAAGCATGAAATTATGTGTTTGTAGCACTTTATTACCATTTAGTGTAGGCAAAAATGTGTAATTTTGGTAATGTGTAATCTTAACTTGGCACTGATTTTCTGGCTGACTAGGTGGTGATATGAGGTTAAGATAAGGAATGTGGTTCATGTGACTAAACAGCTCACAGTTAAGCACTGCAGAAAAATTGGTGCTGTTGTGCAGCTGTAGCCCTATGAATCTGTATTTCCCGCCTACATTCATGAAATAGTTTTCAGTGCAGCACATACTGTAAGTTCAAACAATAGAAAGTGTCATGTCTTTACTTATTTGACACAGCATGCTCATTGACACTAGCTCATAAACGAGGTCTCAAGCTGATAAATGTGAGTAGGAGGGATAACATTAAGCCGAAACTCAGAAAGCTACGGAGTGATGCCGATGAATCTTTACCAATTAACTGTATCTTGATGCATTCATGTGGGTGTTGGAAATGTTAATTAATTATGAAGTCTGGAGTTTGTCAGTGGAGTGTTCCCTTATATCTGTGTTTGTAGCAGTTTGACACCAACAGAGTTGTGGGCTTTTTCCTCACATACACTAATGTGCAGTGTGATTTTTTTTTTTTTAACAAGATAGCATTAAACCAGACGAAACGTTTAAGTTATGTAAAGGTTAACGCTATGGCTAATAATTATTAAGTACACTGTCAGTGTTGTGAAAACTTTGCATGCTCCCCAACTATCAATCATCATCTCATTTATAATTTACCTCAAATTATAATCTTTTAATCATTTCTTGTCTGGGTAAAACTCCCAGTCTATAAATATGTATGGAAGATTTCCCTCAAGATGTTGGCTGATAGGACTGGACTGGCAAATCAGAGATCTAATCCCAATGCTAAAATTGCTTTTAGTAATTTTGTTGATGGAACCTGCCTATCATTGTTATCATTTTGCTGCTTAATGTCAAGATCAAAAACTCACAAATTATAGTAAATTCACCCCCATTACAGTTATGCAGCAGGAAATTAGCTATAGGGACTAAATCTTCTTGTTTTTTATACCAGTAGGTAAACAAACATTTTAAGAATATCTAAAAAAGCACATGAGGAAAATCTATTTCATAAGTGATCGAGAGAGCCAATTTTTTCCCCATAGTGCAGTTTCTAAAGCTCACACACACGTGTGCACATGTCTCAGTGTTATGATCCTAGAACCCGCCATGCCCCTAGGTGATTTATAGTGTGATTTCCTGCTGTATACACCAGCAACTTGTTAATCATGAGTTGAACAGGTTATTCACCAATTTCATAATTCAGTTTTTCATTTTGTGCTCAGAAGTGACTCTGATGCATACAGTAAGGAGTGACATGCATGTTTATGTGTCACACAGACATCACAGCGATCAATCATTTTTTCGTCACTTCAGTGCTGTTATTATTCTGTGCAGACATCATGCGGCATTAACAATCAAAGATTTTTTCACGTACAAAATCTCGGATAATCATAAAGATCTCAGAGTACCACAGTATACATCAGAGTGCAGGGTTATTCTTGGTTCCTAATTTTTAGGCAGAGCCTTCACCTACCAGAGCCCACTGGTCTTAAACTAGCTCACAGTCTGCGCTGAGACAGACACTAACTGTTAAAGCTTATAGTTAGGGCAGGATTCTGATCCAGTTGTGATCCAATAGGCTGCTGGAGTTCTTCCCATTAGGCACTGATGGTACAGGTCACAGCACAAGGGTCCCCCTGATTCTGCCAGAGACTTCTTCCTGTTTAAAGGGAGTTTTTCTTTCTCACTATCACAAAGTGCTTCCACATAAGTGGCGATCTGATTGTTGGTATTTCTTTCTAGTATTGTAGGGGCTCTACACTGCAGTTAAAAGTGCCTCGATGTGACTGTTATTGTGAATTCTTGTGAGTTGAATGCTCCTTTTTATATAAAAAAAAAAATCACTGACTGTGAATTCCTAGCAGTGGTATATTTAAGTGTGAATGCGCTGTCCCATTCTTCCAACTAAATTCAAATACTGCTTTGTTCTTTTGTCAGTGCTTAAGTTACACACCTACCTGCCAATGTAAAACAATTCAGAGCTTGCTGAAAACTGTAAAAAATACAGATCAAGATAGATATACCCTATGTGGAAACCAGAGTACCTGCACATCATTAAGTCTTAAAAAGCACTGGTCACCACATCAGGAGCAAATAGCAACTTCTCAGGCAGAAAAATTAAGCCACCATTGGAAGTGACAAAAATGCAGCACCTATTCCTCTGTTTTGCAAGTTGAGGTGGCTTTAAAAGTGAATCTCTATGAACTCTATATAAATGTGTGGTTGCGGTTGTAGCTGAAAATTGAGCCAATGGAGAAGTGACTCAAATCTAAATTCTGTCAAACAACCAGAAGTGGTGCAACTTCTTTAATTAAAGATGTCTAGTTGTATAGACGTCTTGTCACGGACCCAGTTCCGGGGACTTGGGGTCCGTGAGCAGTGTGGACCTGTAGTATTACTATTGCGGTTATTATTATTATTATTATTATTATTATTATTATTATTATTGTTATTATTATTATTGTTATTATTATTATTGTATTGGATGTATGTTTGCTGCACTGTGCTCTTGTGTTCCATGCTGGTGTGTGTACATGTGGGTGTCTGCGGGTGTGGCTGAAGGATGAAGGACAGCCACCTGCAGGCCTTATGGGCGTGGCCCTGCCGGCTGCCGGTCACGCCTAGGTTCTCACACACCTGCTTCTGATCAGGCTCGTCGGGGGAGCTACTTAACCGAGTGATGGAGCTTCCTCTGGTGCAGGATTGTTGAGTTAGACTTCATGTCAGTGTTTAAAGTGCTGTTCAGTGTATGCCTGCTGGAGTTGGTGCCATAACGGCTGTGTCTGTTGTTTTTCCTCAGGAGGACAGCGGAACACAGGACTGCAGTCAATGAGCTCGTCAATAGCTTCAATGCAAAAATGTTAAATGTAATGGATACAATTGCTCCCATTAAGGTGAAGGTTATCTCTGGAAGGAAAAAGTCTCCATGGAGAAACTCCACACTAGTGAAAAATTAAAAAAAAAGAGAGTATAGGAAAGCTGAGCGCAGATGGAGAAAAACAAACCTCCAGGTTCACTATGACATCTACAGGGAGTGCAGAATTATTAGGCAAGTTGTATTTTTGAGGAATAATTTTATTATTGAACAACAACCATGTTCTCAATGAACCCAAAAAACTCATTAATATCAAAGCTGAATGTTTTTGGAAGTAGTTTTTAGTTTGTTTTCAGTTTTAGCTATTTTAGGGGGATATCTGTGTGTGCAGGTGACTATTACTGTACATAATTATTAGGCAACTTAACAAGAAACAAATATATATACCCATTTCAATTATTTATTTTTACCAGTGAAACCAATATAACATCTCCACATTCACAAATATACATTTCTGACATTCAAAAACAAAACAAAAACAAATCAGCGACCAATATAGCCACCTTTCTTTGCAAGGACACTCAAAAGCCTGCCATCCATGGATTCTGTCAGTGTTTTGATCTGTTCACCATCAACATTGCGTGCAGCAGCAACCACAGCCTCCCAGACACTGTTCAGAGAGGTGTACTGTTTTCCCTCCTTGTAAATCTCACATTTGATGATGGACCACAGGTTCTCAATGGGGTTCAGATCAGGTGAACAATGTGGCCATGTCATTAGTTTTTCTTCTTTTATACCCTTTCTTGCCAGCCACGCTGTGGAGTACTTGGACGCGTGTGATGGAGCATTGTCCTGCATGAAAATCATGTTTTTCTTGAAGGATGCAGACTTCTTCCTGTACCACTGCTTGAAGAAGGTGTCTTCCAGAAACTGGCAGTAGGACTAGGAGTTGAGCTTGACTCCATCCTCAACCCAAAAAGGCCCCACAAACTCATCTTTGATGATACCAGCCCAAACCAGTACACCTCCACCTTGCTGGCGTCTGAGTCGGACTGGAGCTCTCTGCCATTTACCAATCCAGCCACGGGCCCATCCATCTGGCCCATCAAGACTCACTCTCATTTCATCAGTCCATAAAACCTTAGAAAAATTAGTCTTGAGATATTTCTTGGCCCAGTCTTGACGTTTCAGCTTGTGTGTCTTGTTCAGTGGTGGTCGTCTTTCAGCCTTTCTTACCTTGGCCATGTCTCTGAGTATTGCACACCTTGTGCTTTTGGGCACTCCAGTGATGTTGCAGCTCTGAAATATGGCCAAACTGGTGGCAAGTGGCTTCTTGGCAGCTGCACGCTTGACTTTTCTCAATTCATGGGCAGTTATTTGGCGCCTTGGTTTTTCCACACGCTTCTTGCGACCCTGTTGACTATTTTGAATGAAACGCTTGATTGTTCGATGATCACGCTTCAGAAGCTTTGCAATTTTGAGACTGCTGCATCCCTCTGCAAGATATCTCATTATTTTTGACTTTTCTGAGCCTGTCAATTCCTTCTTTTGACCCATTTTGCCAAAGGAAAGGACGTTGCCTAATAATTATGCACACCTGATATAGGGTGTTGATGTCATTAGACCACACCCCTTCTCATTACAGAGATGCACATCACCTAATATGCTTAATTGGTAGTAGGCTTTCGAGCCTATACAGCTTGGAGTAAGACAACATGCATGAAGAGGTTGATGCGGACAAAATACTCATTTGCCTATTAATTCTGCACTCCCTGTATAAAGAGAAACTTCACAATTATAATTTACAACTGAGGAGTGCAAGAAGGTCCTACTTCTCTGACATCATCACTAAAAACAGTCATAATGCTCGGGTCTTATTTTCTACAGTTGACAGGCTAACAAGCCCTCCTGTGCCAGTGGCAGCTGAACTTCATTCAACCATGGCCTGCAATGACTTTGCCAAAATCTTCACAGAAAAAATCCAACAGATTAGACAAGCAATTGGTACATCAACAGCAGATCCAAACTATGTACTGTGTCCACTGAAAAACTGTTGAAACACCATGAAACAGTTTCACCCTATTAACAGCAAAGACCTGGAGGACATCTTAGGTCAACTGAACTCCTCCTCTTGCTGTTTAGATGTCCTGCCAACAAGTTTTTTCAAAAAGGTCTCAAAGACTTTAGAGTCAGACCTGTTACAGATCGTCAACTTTTCTTTAATGTCAGGTGTGTTTCCAGAATCACTAAAAACTGCTGTAATAAAACCTATACTGAAAACGGATAATCTTGACAAGACACAAATGAACAACTACAGGCCGATCTCAAATCTCCCATTTCTAAGATCATTGAAAAAGCAGTTTCTCAACAGCTCAATTACTTCTTAAAACAGAATAACTGCTATGATGCCTTCCAGTCAGGTTTTAGACAGAACCACAGCACTGAAACCGCTTTGACCAAAGTGTTTAATGACATATGTCTGAACACAGACAGTGGAAAAATGTCAGTCTAGCTTTACTGGATCTCATTGCAGCATTTGATACAGTTGACCACAACATATTACTCAAACGACTGGAGAACTGGGCAGATCTTTCAGGAACTGTACTAAACTGGTTCAAAACATACTTAAAAAACAGGAAATACTTTGTATCAATAGGTAACTGCCGTGTATATACCCCCCGACGCTAATGCTAGGTTGGCCATGAAAGAACTTTCTGCAGCCATTAACAAACAACAGAATAAACACCCCGAGGCTGCTTTTATTGTTGCTGGCGACTTCAACCACACCAACTTAACCCCCCGCAAGATGACAATTGCAATAAATGCCATTAGTTCAGGGAGGTCCATGAACCAATGAACATGCTCCGTTTGCTGTGCATGTTGAATAGTCCATTCTTGAATGGACCATTGATCAGTGGTCCATTGTGGCATCAATCAGACCACTGGTCTTTGATAAATATGCTTTTATTATACCAGTGGTCTGATTGATGCCACAATGGACCACTGATCAATGGTCCACTGGACCACAATGGACCACTGATCAAAGACCTTTATTTTATTATTATTTATTATTTGTAAATATGTGTACAAATGGTTGGTTTTTTGTACTGTTTTTATCAATAAATCTCAGCAACAAAGGACATACACCCATGTGTGTTGATTTCTCCCTAAGATGGCAAACTGAAACACTCCAAGTTGGTGACTTTTGGAGATTTATTTCCCTGGATGATTGAGAATGCATCAAGACGAACACAAAAGGAAGTTCACAGCTTTTAGCAGCCCCCCCCCGACAAACAAAGAGGCAGTTGGCAGTTAGAAATTAGCAATCATTCACACACACCCACTCCCCTCCAGAATTCTCAGGTAACAACCTAATTTACATATGAATGACTAGCCAATTTAGCTTCCACTTGGCTGAAGCTAAAGCCTAGCTAAAAGCCATTTGGCTGGTAGGCGGGTTTTAAAGGTAGGTTTTAAAGGTAGAAAAGCCAACTGGCTGCTCTCGGGGGCTTTTAACAGGGTTCCATCTCTACGTGACTGCTGGTCAGCAAACCTGGGAAACCCACAGATAATTGGAACTATGGCACGAAACCGCTTCCAAGACATCATGAAACACCTACGCTTTGATGACAAGTCCACCCGCAGTGATCGAGCAAAGACTGATAAGTTCGCTGCAATTTCCAGTGTGTGGGGATCATTTGTCACCAACTGCATCACGTGCTACAACCCTGGTCTATATATCACCGTTGATGAACAGCTTTTCCCATCAAAGACTCGGTGCTGTTTCCTGCAGTATATTGCAAGTAAACCTGACAAGTTTGGGATCAAGTTTTGGGTGGCTTGCGACCTAAAATCCAAGTACATTTGCAATGCAATGTCTTCCCATATCTTGGCAAGGACCCCAATCGTCCCACTGGGGAGAGACTTTCTGAAAATGTAGTAATGAGGCTGATGGAACCATTCCTAGACAAGGGCAGGAATGTTACCACGGACAATTTTTTCACATCGCTTTCACTTGCGCAAAAACTTCTTAGACGGAAAACCACCATCCTCGGCACAGTCAACAAGATTCGCAGGGAAATTCCTCAATCCACTAGACAGACAGATCGCAATGAATTCACCACTCAGGTATGTTGCAGGTCTTTTGTGGTTCTATGTTTATGTGTTTCATTGTGTGTAAAAGGGCTATGGAAATAACAATTTATCTTATTTCTTAGGTGTTTTCAACCTCTGCTGCCACGCTGACGGCGTATGCGGCCAAACGGAAGAAGACAGTCTATATTCTTAGCAGCATGCACAGCGTGGTTCAGACTGATAACAATACCAAAAGGAAGCCAAACACTGTCACCCTTTACAACAAAACAAAGTGTGGCGTGGATGTGATGGACCAGATGGTTCGGGAGTACACTGTCCGCAGAGGAACACGGCGCTGGCCAGTTGCCGTGTTTTATAACATGATTGACATGGCAGCACTGAATGCACATGTGCTGCATCAAGCATGCACCGGGACGAAGGAAAGACAGGTGGACTTCCTGGTGGAGCTTGCAAGAGAGTTGGCTCACTCTCATGTAGCTGGGAAGAAGGCAAGAAAAGAACAGTTGCTTTGGACACAACCCTCCACACCTAGCCCTGGAAAAAGAGCCATGTGTCAGGTCAAACACAAATGCAAGAACAATCATGCCACTGTGCGATGTATTCACTTCTACAGATACACATGTGGTAAATGCAGACTACAGATACCATGGCAGTGCCAGGATTGTGAGTGATTGAAATGTACTCACTCACTTTTTATTATTATTTGTAAATATGTGTACAAATGGTTGGTTTTTTGTACTGTTTTTATCAATAAATCTCAGCAACAAAGGACATACACCCATGTGTGTTGATTTCTCCCTAAGATGGCAAACTGAAACACAAGTTTCCTTGTGGCTCAGGAAACTAACCACTCCAAATTGGTGACTTTTGGAGATTTATTTCCCTGGATGATTGAGAATGCATCAAGACAAACACAAAAGGAAGTTCACAGCTTTTAGCAGCTCCCCCACCCCCTCATTCACACACCCCCACTCCCCTCCAGAATTCCCAGGTAACAACCTAATTTACATATGAATGACTAGCCAATTTAGCTTCCACTTGGCTGAAGCTAAAGCCTAGCTAAAAGCCTACCAGCCATTTGGCTGGAAGGCGGGTTTTTAAAGGTAGAAAGGTAGAAGCCTGGCCGGCTGGTGTTAAAAAGACTTCAGCTCAGCGTTCAATACAATCCACCCCTCACAACTCATCAGGAAACTGACAGACCTGGGCATCAGTTCCCTCATCTGCAAATGGTTACTGGACTTCCTGACCAACCGCCCCCAACATGTCCGGCTGGATAACCACTGCTCATCTACAATCACAATGAACACCGGTGTACCACAAGGCTGTGTGATGAGCCCTTTCCTCTACTCCCTCTTCACCCACGACTGCAGACCTGCTGATGGTTCCAACACCATCATTAAGTTTGCAGATGACACCACGGTGATTGGCCTCATCAGTGACAACGATGAGGCCGCCTACATGGAGGAGGTGGATCGTCTGGCTGAGTGGTGCGACACAAACAACCTGCTGCTTAACACCGAGAAGACCAAGGAGCTCATCGTGGACTACAGGAGGAATGCTGACCCAAATCCACCCATCCACATTAAGGGGACGGCTGTGGAGCGTGTGAGCAGCTTCAAGTTCCTGGGAGTCCACATCTCCGAGGATCTCACCTGGACGACAAACTGCTCCAAGCTGGTCAAGAAGGCTCACCAGCGCCTCTCCTTCTTGAGGACTCTGAGGAAGAACCACCTGTCCTCAGACATCCTGGTGAACTTCTATCGTTGCACCATCGAGAGCATCCTGACCAACTGTATAACAGTCTGGTACGGGAACTGCTCTGCCTCGGACCGGAAGGCGTTGCAGAGGGTCGTGAAAACTGCCCAGCGCATCGCCGGAGCACCACTTCCTGCCATAAAAGACATCTACAGGAAGCGGTGTCTGAAAAGGGCTGGGAAAATCATCAGAGACCCCAGTCACCCATCACATGGACTCTTCACCCTCCTTCCCCCTCTGGGAGGTGCTACAGGAGCCTCCGGACTAAGACCACCAGGTACCGGAACAGCTTCTTCCCCACAGCTGTCAGACTCCTGAACTCTGCCTCCTGACATCTGACCCACGTTAACACATGGACTGAACATACACACACCCACAATGGACAACTGTACCCTCAAACACACAATAATAACATGGACTGAACCACAACTCACAACCACTAGCACTTTATATAGCCTCTGTAGAAATTATCCACATATCTCACTTATCTTAACTGCACTACTGTATAGCTCTGTAAATAATCATTCTGTACATACGATAATTTTTAATCCTACAACTGTTTACAACTTGCATAGTTCCCATTTCTGTATAACTGTATATCTCAGATTTCTGTAAAGTTATTTATTTCATATTCTGTATAGTTTTTCATATTTATATCCTGTTCATATCCTGTACATAGCTTGTACTCACTACAGCCTGTACATACTTATAGTTATAGAATATTCACAACATACTTCATACGGTGTACATTATAACATACCATAATAGACCCATTTCTGTAATATACTTACATATCTATATTATTGCTAATATATATTGTAATATATCTTTATCACTAAAGCACTTCTGGATGGATGCAAACTGCATTTCGTTGCCCTGTACCTGTGCATGTGCAATGACAATAAAGTTGAATTCTATTCTATTCTATTCTATTCTAGCTTTGCGTGGTGTGCATTGGACGAAGGGTGGCGGAAATTTCCTTTACTGCAGCTAGATCCCAAAAAGAAGAAACGTGATGTCCAGAAATGTGCTCTTAATAGCCTCTCAGACATGACAGAACTGTCACAACTGTGGTTTGTTGATGTGAAAACTTTATCCTTATACTTTATGATACACTGACTGTGAATTGTTATTTTATCTTCAAGTATTTTTCCATGAACAGTGAGTTAACAATAAAATAAATAAAGTGCATTTTTCTGGTTTGGCTTCCCATAAAGGCCTGTTTAAAAGATGACTCAAACATGGGATTAAGAGTTAGGCAAACAAAATAACTTTACCAATTCTTGTTGTGAACTAGGGTTAGGAGAAAGAACAAGAAAGAACAATACTCAAGGGAAAAGAGGCACACAGAGAGAAACAGCACAGGCTGGCAAACTAAAGTAGACAGATTGACAGGGACAGAAGGAGAGAAGGCACAACATGTACAGACACACATGCACACACACACACATTAAGAAGTAATACCAAACAGGTTATAACACACAAAGATAGCAACATGGTAACAGGAGGAACTATAATGAACTAACGCACATAGTAATGAATTTTGACATCACACTCTATATATCTGAGGTTTGCTTTGTTGAAAATGCTAAAATTGCATTTATTAATTATATTGTTATTAATCATAAGAGAAAGGACCCAAATGCAGTACAGGGAGGCAAGATTAATAAATGGCAGAAACTGCTTATAGTAAACCCAACAAAGCTCTAAAGCAGAAACCAAACTACAGGTAAGGAGAAGGATCTTAAACAGAGAGTAAACTGACACGAGCAGAGACAAGAGACAATACCATGCACACTTGAGTGGAGAAAAGGTGAAAAGAGCTGAACACGGGAAACTAGTGAGGATGGCTCAGGCAATCAAAGGAGGAAAAACAGAAAGCAACACAACCAGAGAAAATGGAAGTCGTCAAACTGCAGTGGCCACCTGAGGCTTCACCAAAAGAGTCAGACACCATACACTGTCTGACTCTGACTCTAATGTCTAAGTTTAAAAAGAAATACAACAAAATATTTATGGTGTGCACTGGATATGTAACTTATCCAACTTTTCATGAATTGGTGAAAATATCAATGCACTCATTTCAAAGCAATTAAAACAATCAAGTAACGAAAAAGATACAATGACATTATTTCACCAATCGGAGGAAGCAGTGCACTAAACTGCAGAGCGTGCCAAAAAGAAGAAGACTAGATTAGATAAAACTTTATTAATCCCTCGGGTGGGTTCCTCCAGGAAATTCGGTAAGACGACTAGCCACTTGGCTGTGAGCATGCGCAGTAACCTACTTCAAATTTCCGAAACTCTCAAACATAACACCTGAAACTAAATGATGCTTTGTGAACACCTACAGGCCAGTGGACACTCTTTCAAGGATGAGGATGTACACATTCTGGATGGGGAGGAACGCTAGTTTGGAGTCAAGGAGGCCATTCACGTGAAAAGCGAAAGATCTCCTCTGAATCGAGGAGGGGCCTCTGTGAATGGTACTCATGGCCATTGATCAGTGGTCTTTGATCAATGGTCATGAGAATTTTCATATTAATGACGAAGGAACTGATCTCGCAGCCCATTGTTCCCTCAGTGGTGCAAGTTTCAGTCATTATCTAAATGTACTGTTTATAAGGTTGGGGAAACCTGCAGTCAGCTGAGACTGAAGAAGTCACTTGGATGAGTGATGAAACGTTTCTCCCACTGAAAACGCTACATCCAGATGAACAGAGTTAACCTTTTGGGGATGTTTTGTGAACTTTTATAAGTAAACAATGCCAGCTAAACAGCCTATCCTGTTTTCTTTCATTTGGGCCTCATCTACAAATTACATAACCCAAAAATGTCATTTGGGCTCCACTGGTGTGATCTGTATCCTCAGATACTACACTACTACACTACACCCTCACATATATGTTTGTATCATACAAGATGTGCTGGCAACTATTTATTGTTGATCTAGCACCTGCTGTGACCTAGAGCAATCTCTTTGCAAGGACAGAGCAGTTTGTACAGAAACACTGAATTTTGGATTTTCTATATGAGTTAGGCTTCTGTAACATTGCCTGAAGTGCGACACCATCTGAATGTAAGCAAGACAATCTCCAGCAGTATCTCATTATGTAGGAGATGCAGAAATTAGACAGACTGAATCACCGGGCCAGGCTTGTGAGAAGAAATCAAACTCTGTTTCAGAGAAAATGTGAACTTCCACTTACCTCCACTATCAATGCTAAATATATTAGACAACATCAGTACATATGTGCACTATGTCCACACACACTGTGTGTCACATGAAGTATCTGCTACTTTAAAAAACCCCAAAACGAAATTGTGAAAAATAAATGGTTCTGACTGGATATTATTGTCAGTGGTCCTGGTCTGTGATTTGTTTTGTGATGAAGAGAAGGTGTGTTTGAAATGTCATAACTATAGTAGATATTGAAACTGGAAATCTACATTGTGTGAACTGTTAATTGTTTTCTATGTTTTTTTTTTTCAGCTCTGCACTTGCCACACATGGTATTAATAATGTGTGTGGACTTTTTCCCGTTTTAGTTAAAAACAAACAGAAATTAAGTTTCATATTGTCGCGGGTCAGGTTTGGGTTTTGTTTCACAGCTATGTTCTGTTGTTCCAGGCGGCAGCGTTACGGTTGCCATGGTTACAGGGTAATGTGCGCTCTCTCTGTGACTGTGTGTTTCCTGGGTGAGAGAGCGCCTTTTTGTTGTTGTGCTACGCTAATAGGCAGAATGCTACAGGCATAGCCCTAAAGAATGTAGCCTCATGGGCAGTGTAGTCCGTGCTGCAGCGAGAATGGACTGTCATACCCGTTATGTGTCTGTGAGCGTGAGGAGGGAGAAAAAGGAGAGTGGAAAAGTAGAGTTGTCATTGAGCAGAAACGGGAGCTGGAAGCATGTAAATACAATAATAACCACTGCAGCCAAGAAGAGTGCCTGACGAGCCCAGTTGTAAGTAAGCTATTAAGACTCGACTGTACACCGTGATCGTGTTTTCCTCCGAAACAATAAGTTCCGTTGGAGCAGCCTTTCAAATCCTCTCTCTGTCTAAGGCTATGTCCACACGTACCCAGGTATTTTTGAAAACGCAGATTTTTCTATGCGTTCTATTCGTCCACACGTAAATGGCGTTTTCGGTCACTGAAAACGCAGATTTTTAAAAGCTCCTGCCAGGGTGGATATTTTTGAAAACTCCGTTTTTGCGTTTAAGTGTGGACGAGAAAAACGGAGAAAATGAAGAACGCATTTGAGGGCCGCATTTCGAGCAGCCTTCAAATTGGGACAGCCTTCGTCGCGTCGCTGTGACCTAATCGGCCTAAAAATGCGGCCTTTAAGGCTGCAGACCCTGAATTGGGATACAGCCTTAGGACTCTGTTCTGCTTCTATGCACCATCTTTGTTTACTCTTTCCCACCCAGGCTGACTTCTGATTGGCCAACATTTCTACACGGATAGGAATATAGCGCCACCTGCTGCTTTGGCATGTTCCTAGCAGCGTTTTCCTTTGTTTTTGGCTTTTACGTGTGGACGGGATTTTTAAAAAAACCGAAAACGGAAAATCTCCGTTTTCAAAAATATCCGTGTACGTGTGGATGTAGCCTAAAACTTGACCCAGACAACAAAGTAAAGCTATTTTTCGACTAAGAGCCCGACACGGAACCCCACATACAGTGGGCAGTCTGAGGTACACCTGTGCACTACTCATGATGTCAGATCAGCATCCTGATGTGGCACACCTGTGAGGTGGGATGGATTATCTCAATATAGCAGATGTGCCCACTACCACACATTTGGACTGATTTGTGACCACTGTTTGGGAGGGATGGTTATATTGTGTATCTGGAATGAATTTTAGGTCTCTACGTCCATCCCATGGGGAATGGGAGCAGTAACAAAGGTGTTGCGTTTATATTTTTGTTGAGTGTATTAAGAATCAGAATACCTTATTGATCTCTGGGGGAAATTATTTTTTTGTTACAGTGCTCCAATTATAAACAAACATTAACAAGACAGACAATACGCTAACTAAGAATAGTACAATATATACAGTACATATATATATATATATATCGAAGAATCCATAGGTCCCTCAGCCTATTCATGTAGCCCCTTCCGCCAGGGTTACTTGCGTAGTAGCATTCCAACAACGCCCTGTTTTCGTCTCTTGCCCACTGATGCCTTCTTGTTCCAGTAGCCCACTTTTCGTCAGGGTGCCCTGGTTCCTCAACACCTGAAGCGGACCTTGTTGATCCGGGCGACGTCCGAGCCGGCATGCCTTCATATTTATCTGTCTCGCTCATGTCTGCGGTAGGCTTGCTTAGCATAGGGGGTCTAGCCTTAGGACCCTTACTGGATACAGACGCCCCAGGCAGGAATCGAACTTGCGATCCTCTGTTCCAAAGGCGTGTAGTCTAACCACTACGCTATCCAGCTGCTATATGCCCCAGAGACAATCCAGCACATAACAGCAGGGTGCAAGATGCTAGCAGGCAAGGCATACATGGAACGCCATAACCAAGTGGCCGGCATAGTGTACAGGAACATCTGTGCCGAGTATAACCTGGAAGTCCCGAGGTCAAAATGGGAGATGCCCCCAAGGGTGGTGGAGAATGACCGAGCTAAGATCCTGTGGGACTTCCAGATACAGACGGACAAAATGGTGGTGGCTAACCAACCGGACATAGTGGTGGTAGATAAACAGAAGAAGACGGCCGTAGTGATCGATGTAGCGGTTCCGAATGACAGCAATATCAGGAAGAAGGAACACGAGAAGCTGGAGAAATACCAAGGGCTCAGAGAAGAGCTCGAGAGGATGTGGAGGGTGAAGGTAACGGTGGTCCCCGTGGTAATCGGAGCACTAGGTGCGGTGACTCCCAAGCTAGGCGAGTGGCTCCAGCAGATCCCGGGAACAACATCGGAGATCTCTGTCCAGAAGAGCGCAGTCCTGGGAACAGCTAAGATACTGCGCAGGACCCTCAAGCTCCCAGGCCTCTGGTAGAGGACCCGAGCTTGAAGGATAAACCGCCCGCAGGGGCGTGCTGGGTGGTATATATATAAGTGGATGCGTTGTACAGGGAGATGGCCACGGGCAGGAAAGCTTTCCTGTGTCATTCAGTGGTGCTTTTCGGTAATCTCAGTCTCTCACTGAACGTGCTCCTGTGACTGACCAGCATGTCATGGAGTGGGTGGGAGGTGTTATCCAACATTGTCTTTATTTTGGACAACATCCGCCTCTCCGACACCACCTTGAGGGAGTCCAGCTCCATCCCCACAACATTACTGGCCTTACGGATTAGATTATTGAGTCTGTTGGCATCTGCTACCCTCAGCCTGCTCCCCCAGCATGCAACAGCATAGAGGATCGCACTGGCCACAACAGACTCGTAGAAAATCCTCAGCATTTTCTGGCAGATGTTGAAGGACCTCAGTCGCCTCAAAAAATAGAGACTCTGGCCCTTTCTGTAAAGTGCTGTGGTGTTTTTAACCCAGTCCAGTTTATTGTCAATGTGTACTCCAAGGTATTTATAGTCCTCCACAATGTCAACACCGACCACCTGGATTGAAACAGGGGTCAAGTGTTTCCTGGTTTTCCTGAAGTCCACGATCAGTTCCTTGGTCTTTGCCACGTTGAGCTGCAGATGATTCTGCTCACACCACGTGACAAAGGAGTCGACCACAGCCCGGTACTCTGTCTCATCATCCCTGCTGATGCATCCAACCACCGCAGAGTCATCAGAAAACTTCTGAAGATGGCAGGTCTCTGTGCAGTGGCTGAAGTCTGTGGTGTAGAGGGTGAAGAGGAAGGGGGGAGGACAGTCCCCTGTGGTGCCTCTGTGTTGCCGATTACCTTGTCAGACACACACTGTGGGGGACGTACATATTGTGGTCTTCCTGTCAGGTAATCAACAATCCAGGACACCAGAGAAGCATCCACCTGCATCGCTGCTAACTTATCACCCAGGAGGGTCGGCCTGATGGTATTGAAAGCACTAGAAAAGTCAAAAAACATGACCCTCACAGTGCTCGCCGGCTGGTCCAGATGGGTGTAGACACGATTGACCAGTTAGATGATGGCGTCCTCTGTTCCGAGACAAGGCTGATAAGCGAACTGAAGGGGATCCAGATGTGGTCTTAATATGGGTCGCAGCTGGTCCAGGATGAGCCTTTCCAGGGTCTTAATGATGTGGAGGTCAGTGCCACGGGCCTGTAATCCTGGGGGCCACTGGGACGTGGCGTCTTTGGTACAGGGACGAGACATGATGTCTTCCACATCACTGGTACCCTCTGCAGACTCAAACTCAGCATAAACTGTTTATGAAAGACTCCACACAGCTGGGGGGCACAGGGTCTTGAGGACGAGGGGACTCACTCCGTCTGGTCCAGCAGACTTGCCTGAGTGAAGTCTCCTCATTTGCATCTCAACCTGGTATTGAGTGAAGGTGATGGGTGGGGGAGGGGTGTCAGGAATCTCACAGGAGGCAACAGCGCCATGTGAAGAGAGAGGCTGGCTCAGTGGTGTGGCTCTGGATTCCAGGCTGACTACAGGTGAGGTTGTGGGGGTGGGAGCAGACACTGTGGTGTCGAATCTATTGAAAAACAGATTCAACTCGTTAGCTCTATTCTCACCTCCCTCAGCTCCCCTGCTGTTGGTTGGCCTGAATCCAGTGATGGTCTTCATGCCTCTCTCATGCTGTTCTGCTGGAGTTTCCACTCCAGCTTCCTCCTGTAATTGTCCTTAGCCTCTCTGAGCTTGTCCTTTAGTAACACCTGGACCTTCCTCACCTCCTCTTCATTGCCCCCTCTGAAAGCCCTCTTCTTGTTGTTGAGGAGGGCTTTGATGTCCTTAGTCACTCATGGCTTGTTATTTGGGTAACAATGAACAGTCTGAGCTGGAACAATGGAGTCGGTGCAGAAAGTTATGTAGTCTGTGATACACTCAGTAAGCCCATTGATGTCCTCGGCGTGAGGCTCACAGAGTGTTTCCCAGTTGGTCACCTTGAAACAGCCCTGTAGTTCCGCTAAGGCCTCCTCTGACCACCTCCTAACAGTCCTGGTGGTCACAGGTTCCCTCCTCACAATTGGCACATAGCGGGGGTGAGGTGAATCAGGTTATGATCTGACCTACTAAGTGGGGGGAGGGAGGAGGAGCTGTATGCATCCTTGACATTAGCATACAGTAGGTCTAGAATTTTTTCTACCCTGGTCGGACAGTCCACATATTGTCTGAATGTTGGTAGTGTATTGTCCAGTGATACATGGTTGAAGTCACCCGAGATTCCAATAAAGACACTCGGGTGCTGAGTCTGTAACCGGGCTATGGCAGAGTGGATAGTGTCACATGCAGCTGTAGGGTTAGCAGAGGGAGGAACATAAACAGCCACCAAGATGACGTGAGAGAATTCCCTGGGTAAATAATATGGCCTGAGTCCAACAGCACACAGTTCAATGTCCGGGCAACAAATCCTTTCTTTGATTGCTATGTTGGTAGGGTTACACCACCGGTTGTTAACTAAAAAAGCAAGCCCACCTCCTTTCCGCTTACCGCTAGCGATGCTGTCCCTGTCCGTCCGAACAGTGTGGAAGCCTTCCACGGAAGCATTCTCATTGGGAATGTCCTGGTGCATCCATGATTCGGTGAAACATAACAGGCTACACTCTTGGTATTCCCTCTGACTCCGTACCAGTGCTGAGAGCTCGTCGATTTTATTCGATAACGATCGCACATTTCCCATTACGATAGATGGCAGACATGGTTTGTACCTCCTCCTCGCTTCAAGCCTCCGCTGTCTCACCGTCTCCTTCTTTCTTCTCTTCTGTCCTTGACCTCTGCATCCCCGATGTGTTATACTCCAAATTTGAGCTGGTACTTCTGCGGGTCTGGCCAGCAAGCCGGCCGGCATCAGGGTGATCAGCTGATCTCTGGAGTAAACAGTCCATGAGTGTAGATGTGTCGCGGTCCCGTTCCATGATAAAAGTAATAGTTCCACGGCCACCAGAAGAACAAAACCTCTCTCAATCCACATGATTGAGTAAAAGATAATAAACGGATGAAAACACAAGTCATAAAAAAAAAGAATACGTAAGGAAACACAGCTAAACTAAGAGAAAAAGCAGGAGCGACTGTAACAGGCTGCACGCTGGTTGGCGTATGCGTACTGAATTAGCCAGTCCCTTTACTACGGTTCGGAGCCGCGGACCTTCGTAATCGTAATAAATCACACAGCAATAGTACATTCATATAGTTGTAAAAAGCATGATAATATATTAAGTAGTCCAAAGTACAGGGAGTACAGAATTATTAGGCAAGTTGTATTTTTGAGGAATAATTTTATTATTGAACAACAACCATGTTCTCAATGAACCCAAAAAACTCGTTAATATCAAAGCTGAATGTTTTTGGAAGTAGTTTTTAGTTTGTTTTAAGTTTTAGCTATTTTAGGGGGATATCTGTGTGTGCAGGTGACTATTACTGTGCATAATTATTAGGCAACTTAACAAAAAACAAATATATACCCATTTCAATTATTTATTTTTACTAGTGAAACCAATATAACATCTCCACATTCACAAATATACATTTCTGACATTCAAAAACAAAACAAAAACAAATCAGCGACCAATATAGCCACCTTTCTTTGCAAGGACACTCAAAAGCCTGCCATCCATGGATTCTGTCAGTGTTTTGATCTGTTCACCATCAACATTGCGTGCAGCAGCAACCACAACCTCCCAGACCCTGTTCAGAGAGGCGTACTGTTTTCCCTCCTTGTAAATCTCACATTTGATGATGGACCACAAGTTCTCAATGGGGTTCAGATCAGGTGAACAAGGTGGCCATGTCATTAGTTTTTCTTCTTTTATACCCTTTCTTGCCAGCCACGCTGTGGAGTACTTGGACGCGTGTGATGGAGCATTGTCCTGCATGAAAATCATGTTTTTCTTGAAGGATGCAGACTTCTTCCTGTACCACTGCTTGAAGAAGGTGTCTTCCAGAAACTGGCAGTAGGACTGGGAGTTGAGCTTGACTCCATCCTCAACCCGAAAAGGCCCCACAAGCTCATCTTTGATGATACCAGCCCAAACCAGTACTCCACCTCCACCTTGCTGGCGTCTGAGTCGGACTGGAGCTCTCTGCCCTTTACCAATCCATCCATCTGGCCCATCAAGACTCACTCTCATTTCATCAGTCCATAAAACCTTAGAAAAATCAGTCTTGAGATATTTCTTGGCCCAGTCTTGACGTTTCAGCTTGTGTGTCTTGTTCAGTGGTGGTCGTCTTTCAGCCTTTCTTACCTTGGCCATGTCTCTGAGTATTGCACACCTTGTGCTTTTGGGCAATCCAGTGACGTTGCAGCTCTGAAATATGGCCAAACTGGTGGCAAGTGGCATCTTGGCAGCTGCATGCTTGACTTTTCTCAGTTCATGGGCAGTTATTTTGCGCCTTGGTTTTTCCACACGCTTCTTGCGACCCTGTTGACTATTTTGAATGAAACGCTTGATTGTTCGATAATCACGCTTCAGAAGCTTTGCAATTTTGAGACTGCTGCATCCCTCTGCAAGATATCTCACTATTTTTGACTTTTCTGAGCCTGTCAATTCCTTCTTTTGACCCATTTTGCCAAAGGAAAGGACGTTGCCTAATAATTATGCACACCTGATATAGGGTGTTGATGTCATTAGACCACACCCCTTCTCATTACAGAGATGCACATCACCTAATATGCTTAATTGGTAGTAGGCTTTCGAGCCTATACAGCTTGGAGTAAGACAACATGCATGAAGAGGATGATGTGGACAAAATACTCATTTGCCTAATAATTCTGCACTCCCTGTATTCAGAATACGTTACTCCCATTGAGTAACGTAACGGAATACGTTACAAAATACATTTTGGGGCATGTATTCTGTAATCTGTAGTGGAATACATTTTAAAAGTAACCTTCCCAACACTGATTACACACAAGCATATACTATCTCTGCTAAAAAAACAAAAATCAAGTAACAAAAGTAACGCTTAGAAAACTAAATTTAGATTCATTTCCAGAAATCATTTCCACACAATATTGATATTTATGCACTCCATCCTACAAATAGATTGATATCTGTGTCACTGACAGGCTTTCTTTTAAAATAATTAGTATTTTTGCTATTTAGATATGCTTCTCCTTTATTTTGCAGTTAGAAAAACATTTTCTTGATAATTGTGACATTTACTTCCACACTTCATAGCCTAGGCTCTGTGTCTATCACGGTTCTGGCTAGTGATGTGCGATACCACTGATTTCCTTTCCGATCCGATACCAAGTAATATTCAGGGTGGTATCGACGATACTGATCCGATACTGATACTTTGTACAAAAACTTATTTTATTTGTTGTATCTCAAATTATACTGTCATAATGATTACAGGACTAGAGATGGACCGATCCGATATTACGTATCGGTATCGGTCCGATACTGACCTAAATTACTGGATCGGATATCGGAGAAAAATAAAAAATGTAATCCGATCCATTAAATATCACGAAAGCACCTCACAAAACTTGCAACACGCCGTAACTAAACTCAGAACGTTAGCACGTCGGAGCAGTATGCATCACGTGATAGAGCGGCTGTGGCATGCGGGACCTGTAGGTGGTCTGGATAGCATGTGGAGCTTCGCTAGCAACCCGGCATTTCATCTCCGACAAAGTTATCCCCGAGAGAAGTAAAGCAAGTGTGTAAGTCCATCTCTGAATGTTTGTAAAGCATTCATGCGTTAAGCTTAACAAGCGACTGCCTCTCCTGCTGCTACTTCAATCATGAAACTGCTTAACGATCAGCTGATCGGCTTTTCTGTCGCGAGTCCGTGTCTCTAGTTTGCTTTTGGCCCACTTTGCACCAGAAAGAGGAAACCAGCGGCTGAACAACAGCAGCACGTTTAAGCTTGATCAGCTGTTGTTAGAATGTATTTAATATTACTTTCTACTCGAGGATCTTTTTCTACGTAGCTGACGCTGGTAACTGTGCAGGGGCGGATCTAGCAAAGTTTAGCCAGGGGGGCCGATAGGGCATTAACAGGGAAAAGGGGGCACAAAGACATACTTTTCTTTCTTATTCTCATTTAAAATGTCTAGCTTTTAATAAATAATTATCTGACACCCAAAGTTTTAATTTGATGTAAAATGAATAGAAGTCAATTACTGTATATAGTAACTATTACGTCTAATATATATACCCTAGTAAGCTATAGTACTTTTTCCTTTGGGAAGGTACCATCTGTGCAGTCTGCAATTTTGTTGAAGAAAGATGTTGAATCTATTTAATATTTCTTGAAAAATAATTGATTTCTGTGCATTTTTTTTCACACTGCATCAAATTAAGGTTGATTACGTCGATTAAGCATCATGAGGTGGAGCGTGAGGGGTGGTTCCCTATTTTTTATTTATTTATTTTTGTTGTTGCTGGGAGTTGGAACCCTATTAGTTAGGTTGCTTAATATTTATGCTAAGTACTCTTTAAAATACCAGAATAGGGAGGATGGTGCAGGTTTAAGTTTATTAGATTGATCAGTATTGCTGAACTATTAAAATTTTTTTTTTTTGCATACAGGTATAACAGAATAGCTTTAGTGTAGTTGTTGTTTTAAACTTGAGTATGAACTTATACAAAATGCAGCAAGATATTTAAAAAACAGTTTTGTTGATTAAAAAACATTATATCGGATTCATATCGGTATCGGCAGATATCCAAATTTATGATATCGGTATCGGTATCGGACATAAAAAAGTGGTATCGTGCCATCTCTATACAGGACATCAGATTACTTGTTCTTATCACTTAATAATGCAGAGTTCATCATATAGAAATAAAAAAACTGAAGTTGTGCGCCATTTGAACACCTTGCCTGCCTGCAGCACTAAAGGACTCTGTGAGAGATGTCTGTCTCGCCCTAGCAGCACCTGTCCCTGTCCTCCTCTTCAGTTCACCTCAACATACGCTCGTTATATTCTGTGATATGATTTACTCTGCGGTGTTTGATGAGGTTAGTGGTGTTGCCACAACCATACATGCCAAACCTCCCGATTTTTCCGGGAGAATCCTGAATTTCAGTGCCCCTCTCGAAAGTCTCCCAGAGTCACCATTCTCCCGAATTTCTCCCGATTTTCCACCTGTGACGTACTACCCGGCTTGCTTTAGACCGCGAAGGCCGGGTCCTCAGGTGGAAGCAGCCTCTGAATTTGGACACCCCCGCTGTTTCCAGGCCGGCCAATAATAACGATGACATTTAATGTATTTTATCCGATAAATAAACATTGTAAAATGTATTTATCCCCCCCACACACCCCCACGCCAGCAGCCCTTTTGAATATCTCCCTAATTCTGAGGTCTCAAGGTTGGCAAGTATGGCCACAACACATCACTCTTGGAGCACTTTTTTGCCACATGTATCGCAAACCACGTCTCAGCTGTTTGTGGAGGTAAAATACGTCCGCACATGACTCTAATTACGCTCAGCCATTGTTGTGAGTGCGCACGCCAAGAGGCTGCGAGACATTTATACAGCCGTATTTTGCACATAATTATTAAAGGCGGAAGAGGAAGTAGTTCCTTTGAATGTAGACAATCCGAATGTTATAGTTTCTTTCCACTGTGTTCCTGTTAATGATAAATTACAAATTTATCCTAAATTACTAAAATATCGATATTTTATTGTGAGAATCGATTCTAGAACATAAATGATTGGTATCGGAGGAATCGATATTTCAGGATCGATCCGCACATCACTAGTTCTGGCAGGCCTAAGTTTGTTTTCCTCTTTCTTTGTCTGTCATCTTTGAGATGGAGCAGTGGGCTGGCCCTGCGGGTGGGCTTTCCAGTTTTTCAGTGCTGGCCATTGCTCCTCTATTTCACCAACTCATCAAGCATGCAGCATTAAAAGACTGGCTTCCACGATCTGCCAAATTGTTGCTTTGCTATGGGTGGTAATCAGGAGGTTTTCTAATCTAGCGTTTTATTGCTTATTCTGTGAAATTCGTAACCTAGCTTTCTGTCTTGTGTCAAGATGGCATGGAATTCCTTTTGAACATCATTGCCCTGTGGAGGGTTTAAGAAACATTCCTGCAAACTTTCTTAGCTGTCTTCTCATTGACCACTGCTCAACTCCAAGCTTTTTGGGGATTTCTTTGGTTTGTCTGCTTCCATCCCCACAGCCTGTTAAGGAAAGACAAACAATCAGCCAAAGAAACCAAGTTTCCAAACTACTTCAGCCAGCTTTAACTTGTCTACTGCTCTTTGGCAGAAATCCCCACAAAGCTTCAGTAAGTACCGTATTTTCACGACCATAAGGCGCACTGTGCTAAAAGGCGCAGTCTCAGTTATGTGTGCCCTTACTGTATTTAACACACACATAAGGCGCACTGGACCATAGGGCGCATACAAGTACCGTATGCGTATTTAAAAATAAAGCGGGAGCAAACCTGAATTCGGTACCTTACTCACATTTCTATTGCCGGTAATCGTCATCATCAACAACACACAAGCATACAAGTGTGCATATTTAAAAATAAAGCAGGAGCAAAACTGAGTTTGGTACTCACATTTTTATTACCAATAATCGTCATCATCAACAACACACAAGCATACAAGTGTGCGTATTTAAAAATAAAGCAGGAGCAAAACAAAGTTTGGTACTCACATTTTTATCATCAATCAAACCCATCGAAGTCCTCATCCTCTGTGTCTGAATTGAACAGCTGCGCTAAATCTCCATCAAACATGCCAGGTTCACTGTCTTCACTGTCAGAGTCACTTTCCGTGCCGTGCGGCTCCTCGGAAACGATGCCGGCTTTTGCGAAAGCTCGAATAACAGTGCCAGCAGACATGTTAGCCCAAGCATCTACAATCCATTGGCAAATTGTGGCGTAACTCGCCCGGCGCTGCCTTCCACTCTTAGTGAAACTGCGTGGAAAAAACCACCTGGTCTCCTTACATACACCTCCCTCAGCCAGTCTTTCATCATTTCCTCATCCATCCAGCCCTTTTCATTTGCCTTAATGATGATTTCTGCTGGAAACTTCTCTTTAGGCAAAGTCTTTCGCTTAAAAATCACCATAGGCGGCAGTTTCTGTCCATTAGCATGGCAGCCAAGCACAACAGTAAAAGAAGACTTTTCATACCCCGTTGTGCGTATCGCTACCGTGCTAGTCCCCTTCTTCTCCACAGTGTGACTCACCGGGATGTCAAAAGTGAGCGGGACCTCATCCATGTTTGTGATGTGGCTGGGCTGGATGTTTTTGTCGCCGATGTGTTTGCTGCAGTAGGAGCGGAAGATGGCCAGCTTTTCCTTATAATCCGCTGGAAGTTGCTGCGCTACCGTAGTCCTGGTCCGGATGGAAAAATGGCACCGTTTCATAAAACGAAAGCACCAAGAAGGACCTCCTTGGAAATGTTCAATGTTCATCTCTTCAGCTAGTGAAACTGCTTTTAGCCGAATGGTGACCGTCGAAACGCTTCTCCCGCTCGCTCTTTGCTCGATGATCCACCGCTCGAGTCTTTCCTCCAACTCGGGCCACCTCGCCTTATGTCCGCGGAAACTCAGCTGCGTTTTCTTGACCTGCCGGAGCTTGTTTTCCAGCTTCCTCCATTTGCGAACCATCGATTCGTTAATCTTAAATTCTCTCGCCGCTGCTCGATTTCCATGTTCCTCCGCGTAGCTGATGGCCTTCAGTTTAAACTGTGCTTCGTAAGCGTGTCTCTTTGCCATTTTCAGGGTTGTTAAAACAACGATGTCCTGCATAATGCACATACCTGTTCTTTTATACAGGTATGTGCGATTGTCCCGGTATATACGATCAACGCCCACACTTCACCCTTTAACGTTCTCATGGTGTTCTCTACTACGTCCTCCTTACAACACATAGGGCGCACCGCGCTATAGGGCGCACCGCACTCTTTGAAGAAAATCTAAGACTTTTAAGTGCGCCTTATGGTCGTGAAAATACGGTACTGCTGGTTTCAAATGTTCAGAAATCCTGATTCTGTGGTTCCCACATTTCCTGTTAATGAACTGTTTCGGAATTTGGGTTCAAATTACTGGCATTACAACAATATCACAGTTTTTTACATTTTATATGAAATTTATTGTCACATAGTGCACATTACTGTGTAACATTTGGTTTCCTGGTTGTCATCAAATATCATTTATATCATTTTTATTTACAAAGCCATAATGAGTAAACACCCTTCTTATCCTTTTAATCTCTTACTCCTTTCAAACAGCTGCATTAAAAAACTGTCACCCTTTAAAGTGCCTTCTCTTAAATATTACAGAACTTTATAGATCATTCTCTTTTTTTCTCTTTTTTCATGGAATAACTTCAGAACATAACGCTGGATGTTTTGTCTTCCTGGGAGCATTCAGAGCTCTTAAGAGGAATTTTGCAACTGAGCTGAGCAAATGCTAATCCTAACCTGGAGTTTGTATTTTTTTATTATGTTACTTTTTTATTCTTTGCTTTATTTATGTAGCATATCTGCACCAATGCTCCACCACTTCCACTGGGCATGCCTTGTTCTTTCAGCCTCTGTCCTCCACCTCAGCTGCCAAGTTTGCATACCGCAGCTTCTTATGCTCAAATGTTTCCTCAGTTGCATCCTTCCACGGTACCATCAGCTCAAACAACCAGATCTCTGAACTATAAAGCTGGATTTAACCTTATCCAGGTAACTACAGGCTCACCCTGTGTTTTCTGTATTATAACAGGGGTTCACTTCTTAACAGGGTATATCACCTTGGTAACTAACCTAATCTTTGTCAGAGCAGGTTATGTTCCAAATAAGAGATCAACTTGTATGAAATCATCACCAACTAACCAATGAGTTTTCCAGAAAAAAGCGTCACCATTAATGCAAAATTCCCCAGACCTCTTTGTGCTGACAGTCTGAAGGCCTAAAGTTTTTCCTGTAGCATCACACGTTTCATGTGTCTCTGATGATTTATAAGAAATATAAATTCTTAGAGGCAGCTTTATTATATTTAACTTTTGGTTGTGAATAGTTCCAGTATGAATATATAATCTTAAAACAGAGGACCTATTTGTTTTTGGTGAACTTACATCCAATTTGCATGTGAAAGAATAAAAACTGAAACTATATTTTTTTCATATTAATTTAAAATACCTGATTACAATTCATCAGATTATCCTGTGTGGTAATGACATGGAGCGCTTTTCACCTGTACTACACACCACAACTTTTTTTTTCTATGACTTAAGCACTTCATATCTAACATTTACTCTTGAATGGATTCATTAGAGATGCATTGGAGTGTTGAACCACCAACCTTCTGACTAGTAGGTGGCCTGTGCTGCCTGTTGAGCTATACCTTCCCACAACAGAGCTGCATACGCAGTTGGCTAGCTTTCTTTCCAGGCTTCAGGTTACATACAGTCATTCATTCTTGTTGACACTAACGTCCTATACAGTGATTTTCTCACATCCCCAACTTATCTGGAGCAGCTGTGTTGCTTTCATTCTGAATTATGTACATAACCTCTTTATATTTCTGTAGTGTACTCTTCCTATGGAAATCAGCTCTTCAGCTGCTGCTACACTAATCAGTGTGATTGGAGATGTTGCCAGTGCCCCCCCCCCCCTTATACATAATAACCCACTTGGTGTGACTTCTTATCCTGACTACCAATGTTGGGGTAAGTGCATCCAGATAATGAAAAGATGCCCTATGCTGGACTTGCTTTGAATCAGAATCAGAAACAGAATACTTTAATAATCCCTAAGGAAATTTTGTGGGTTACAGTTGCCCCAAGCTAATAACAGTGAAGGACTGAACAAATAAATAATACAATATATTAGTTCTATTTAAACTTACAAATGTAAGATATAGCTCTAATATATACACAAATAGCTCAATTTCAATATCAAGAAAGCCAAAACAGCAGTGGATCAGGGATGAAAGCAGCTTTTTAATCTTACTCATCTGTCTTTAGTTGCCTTTGACTTCCCCCCATACTTTTTCCCCTGTCTCCTTCTTTTTCCTCATTTTTCTTTTTGCTCTCTGGCTAAGCCTCATCATAGGAAGATTCCACTGAGCTCTCTCAACATTTGAAATATGAAGATTGACTTTGTCCTGATTGTTTAACACTATTAAAACAGGCACAAATATAGTCGCAATTCTTAAAGCACATGGCACCAAAGGAACATATTTGCATGAGTGGCAGCTGGTCCATTAATCCTCTTACTCAATGCCATTTAAAAAATGACATTGAGCAAGACAATTTCTGTATTGTCTTGCTCAGTATGCATCCGTGCATGTTCTTCCTTTCGCTCATCTATACATTTTCTTCTGTTTATCCAATTCAGGGTTGTGGGTGGTTGGAGCCAGTCACAGATGTCATAGAGCGAAAGACAGGGCACAGCTTGAGTAAGCTGCTAGTCTATCACAGGGCTAACACATAGAGACAGAAAATCCTTTATGCACATATTCATACCTACACTTACAACCAGTCTGAATGAACCCTTTGGACTGTAGGTGGAAGCCAGAGTAATAGGAGCAAACCCACACAGAGGTAGAACATTAAGAAGAGTGTAGTGTGCATAGATTTTAACCCAGGACCTTCTTGCTACTGTATGACAAAACAGTGGTAAGCACTGCATCACAATGCCACAATGATCCGTGATTGAAATTCTGATTAAAATGCCTCAACAGCGGGCTGGTCTGTGTGAGTGTGGGAGGATGCTGAGTGGCTGACAACTGTTGTCTGACCTCTCTCAGTTTAATATACTAAAAGTATTTTTCAGGCTGATCTGTTATGATGATCTGCATTCATCAACAAGTTATGACACAGAGTGGATCAAAGAAGTAGCCCTTCTTATCAGAGAAGTCAATACAATATTTAAATTTTATCTTTTTCTTTCTTAAGTCTTATCATGTTTATTAATTCTTGTTATTAACGTTTATTAACGTTTATTGTTTTCCCTACAGGCGTTAGTATTTTCAGTTTGAATATCATTAATGTGATATTGATATTGTTTTAAATATTGTGAGCTCTAAACATGAGTACAAAAACAACAGAAATTACTCTTTTGTGTTCATTTACACAATAAAGCTTTTCGGGGGTTTTTATGTTAAATAATCTTTCCATCCTAAAAGTTATTCACTCACACATTAGCGGCACTAGTGTTGTAGCATTTGATCCAAAATTTGTGTAGATAAAGAAAAACTAGCAATTTTTTAGATGAATCTGTAAAATGCTCATGAGCAGTTTCTTGCACCTGCCTTTGTTCCCAGATTGTTCAGTCTTTTACTCAGTCTGCCTTGAGAACATGCAACAGTTGGTACACAGCAAAATCTCCAGTGTTAAATTAACACTAGAGAATGTCTATATGGGTCCACTCCTCTGAGTGTTAAATTAACACTTTTGACAGTGTTATATGTTTAAAAGTAACCTAGTCAGTTTTGAAGATTAACAAAGACTAACACTGAGCAGTGCTGATTTTCTAACACTGGAAAATAACTCAAAATGTTAGAAATATTCCAGTGTTAGAAAATCAGCACTGCTCAGTGTTAGTCTTTGTTAATCTTCAAAACTGACTAGGTTACTTTTAAACATATAACACTGTCAAAAGTGTTAATTTAACACTCAACAGTGTTGTATTTAACACTCAGAGAAGTGGACCCATATAGACACTCTCTAGTGTTAATTTAACACTGGAGTTTTTGCTGTGTACAGTTGACAAAAGTTATGATTATATAATACATTAGATAAACATTTGAATATGTGAGATGTAAAGCTCTGTAAAAATTTGGAGCGACAACTTTAATGAGAACATGATGAACAAAAGTTAAATGAAGGTGGGAGATTTTTCATTTAAGCCTACATTTTTTTATTATTTATACTCCCTCAGCAAATTAACTTTTTGCTGGCAACTTCAGAAACCTCACACTGTCATGGAGCATAAAGGAAACATCAAATATTGAGATGGAGAAAAGTATGTGATAAATATTGCAGGTGTCGGAGGAATCTGTGCACTGAGTTTGAGACGTAAGCAAAGAGACATGGAGTGATTTAAATAGTAACACTAAGTGCTCCAATTTAGCATTATAGAATATAAAAACATTTAATAAATGGTTTATCAAACCCTAATAGTTGAGCAAAGGTATTTGGAGATTGTATCAGTTTTAAGTTTACACAGAACCAATGTTCTAAAACCCCAAAGTGCTATAGGCCATATTTTTTTAGCTTACTTAAAGAGCTATGAATATGTAAACAAATATGTTGCTGTAAATATAAAGATTTACTGTAAAGTGTGTATTAAATGTAGTTCTGTTTTCAAAATCACAGAAGTTCTTGTTGAGTAAAGAATAAAAACTGATTTGACTGCCAGGACCTCCACAAAGCACTAAACCCATACTGCCTGCCCTGCAAGTGGTGGCCCCAAAGGAGGATGGTCCCATGTACTGCTTTTGACCTGTATCTCCCAGCCCGCATGGGCTTGGAGAATCTGCAGTGATGCAGATGGTGTAGCAGTCTTGTGTGGTAAAGAGAGAGAAAAGTGTGAAACCAAAGCTGTCAATCTACGTTACTATACCCTCATCTATAGCCACAAGCCCTGAATAGTGACTAAATGAATGAGATCGTAAATACAGGAGTGGTGGGAATACACTTTGTTTAAAGGATAGTTTGGCTCCCCCTTAGGGCTAGGGTGAGGAGCTTGGTCATTCGCCCCCCCCGAATGAGCTTGGTCATTCGGGGGGGGGCTTAGAGTAGAGCTACTATACTACTCTGCTACTTCCACATTGAAAGGAGAAAGTTGAGGTGGTCTGAGCACCTGTTTAAGATGCCTTCTGAATGTCTCTTAGGTGAGGTGCTTCAGGAATGTCCTACTGGAGGTAGGCCCGAGGGCAGATTCAATGTTTCCACCAGGAGAGAAAGAGGAAAGACACTGGGAAGGATTAGAGGAAGCAAAAAAATCACAGTTGACATAATTAATCTTCAGCATTGAATGTCAGCTGGTATTAGCCTGTCTCAGTTACTAAGCTCAAGTTTATGGATAAATTAAAGAGGAATTGAAGTATATGAAATCATAACATTTATCTTGCACTCAATGATTTTTTACAAACTTTTGCATTTTTTTCAAGCTGTTCTTTTTTGTATAAACATAGTTTTTAGGAACAGTTTTCTAATAACTGATTATCATCTGTTTCATCCTCATATTCATACCCACAGTCAATTTAGAATCACCAATTAACTTAACCACTTGGACTGTGGGAGGAAGCCAGATTACCTGGAGAGAACCAAAACATATACAGTGTAAATATGCAAACTGCCCCAAGACTGAATTCAAACACAGGACCCTGTTGCTATGAACCAACACTACTAACCACACAACCAGAACAGCCTGGTTCAAAGATAGATTGAAAATAAATGAAACAACATCTAAAGAAAAACTAAAGAAAGAAATGCACAGTACCTGCTTAGACATTTGTGCTAACAGTTAATTGAAAAGGTGCACCTAATAAACTGTCCAGTGAGTGCACTTTTTTGTATACCTAATACAGAATTCTCTGACAGTGAAGATGACAATTTAACATAGATGATCAGTAAACAAAGCAACCACCCAAAATCTCCTGCTCTTAGCTAACTAGTTAGCATTTTTATTATCTTAGGTGCTGAGAACATTTGCTTGTGCTCTTTCTTGTGGCTGAAAGTGATTTACCATTAGCACCATTCTGAGAAGGTACCGATACAGCACTTTGTGTATCTGTCCGCATGTAGTGTTCTGTTGCAGAGTGTAGCAACTCCGATCAAACACCAAGCTAAACCTCTGTCAATGAATACACGAGTCCGAGTAGAGTTGACCTTTTACTCAGAATCTTCATTTGACAAGCGGTGAAAACTGTAGTTGAAAAGAAATACAGAATAGAAAAAATGATCATTTACATAAATATTGCATCACGAAATAACTCAAAATGTGACCTTACACCTTCGTGTTAGCTTTAGCAACAGCAATGATCATCAAAACTGCCTTTTTTAACATGTACAAATCAACCTCCATGAATCACAAACAAAATATAATTTTTAACAAATACCGCTATTTATGCCTTTTTAACACCTTCATCATGAAATATATACACTTACGGCGTTGCCTGAACAATGTTCCCAAGTGGATGGCTGTGGATAAGTCTCAGAGCAAGACCACATGTCACTCTCCCTCTTAGAGATCCAGGAAGAGGAATTAAACAGGAAATGAAGCAATACAGGTAGCCCACTAGGAAGTGAGGTTATTAGCAAGTTCACCTTCAAAATTAAAGCTTCTTAACATTTTTAACTCTTTTTACTGTTCTTTCTAACTTAAATACATACAAAAGAATTACTTTAAGCAAACATTAAAGATAAATGAAATAAATGCCTTTGAGGCATCACACTCCCCGCCTGGCCTGTGTGAGGCCACTATGAACTTGAATGAGTCCAAACAACAGTCCTTAAATCAGTGCTTAGGCAGAAGAAGAACTACTTCTGCAACTGGCCTAAGGAAGGTTCTTGTGTCACCTTGGTCGGTCGTTTTTACTTCAACCTTTCTCACATGTCCATCCTTCCCAGGAAAGGTTGCTGTGACTAAGGCCATGGGCCAGTAGTTGCGGATGGTCTGCTTGTCCCTGAGGAGGACCAGATCCCCAACTTGAAGGTTTCTGCGTGTCACTGTCCATTTTTGTCTTTGTTGTAAGGATGGTAAGTATTCTTTGCTCCAACGGGCCCAAAACTGGTTTGCGAGCGCTTGAACTTGCCTCCATTGTTTTGTGAAGAGGTCCTTGTCTGTGAAATCTCCTGGAGGAGGTGGAACTCCTGATTTCTGTGTGAGGAGCATGGCTGGTGAAAGAATGAAAGGTTGGTTTGGGTCTGTAGACACAGGTAGGAGTGGACGTGCATTGATGATAGCTGTAATTTCTGCCATTAGTGTTGACAGCACTTCGTGGGTCAGGCGACTCTTTTGCTGCAAGAGCATTGAATCAAGGATTCTCCTGGCAACACCAATCATCCGTTCCCATGAGCCTCCCATGTGGGAAGCATGTGGAAGTCTGAAGTTCCAGCTACATCCTTGCTTGCTGAGGTACCCCTGTACAGTATTACCCATCTCCAACTCCTTGCTAGCTCCAATGAAGTTGGTCCCACAATCAGACTGAAGTTCCTTTGCAGGGCCTCTGAGAGCGAAGAACCGCCTGAGAGCATTTATACAGCTAGATGTGTCCATAGACTCAATCAGCTCAATGTGGACGGCCCTTGAACTCAAACAACTAAACATCATGGCCCACCGTTTGCTCTCTGCCTGTCCTCCTCTAGTGCGTCTGGCTACAACAGACCAAGGTCCAAAGACGTCAAGCCCCACGTATGTGAAGGGAGGGCAAACCTTGAGACGTTCCGGCGGTAAGTCAGCCATACATTGTTCTTCCGGTCTCCCACGCAGCTTCCGGCAGATTACGCATTTGTGTAGGACTGAATTGATTAGTCGCTTACCACCCAAAATCCACAGTCCAGCTGCCAACCACCTTACTGTCCATGTAGAACCTGACAGCATCCAATTTCAGATCCAGCTCCTCTCGGATGAGATCCGCCATTTCTACTGCAAGGACAGCAGCGCAGAGTTCAAGCCTCGGGATTGTTGGTTCAGACTGGGGTGCTAATTTGGCTTTGCCCATAACAAATCCTACTTCCACTTTTCCATCCTCCTGGATGGCTCTCAAGTAAGCGATAGCCCCAATGGCCATAGTTGAGGCATCTGAGAATACAAACAACTCTGTGCGCACAGCTTTGGTGAGCGAGGTTGATGTGTATGCACGTGGCACATGAAGCTCCTTTAGGACTTGAAGAGAATCTCTCCAAGTTTCCCATTTCTTCAGCTTGTCTTCTGGGAGAGGTGCATCCCAGTCAGTCAGTTCCGAACTAAGTTCCCTAAGAAGAGCTCGTCCCTGGATTGTGACAGGTGCCAGCATACCCATCGGATCAAAAACACTATTGACGGTGGAGAGGACTCCACGTCGAGTGAAAGGTTTGATAATAGATGGCCACAGCCGGAGATGATGAGTTGCCAAAGACATGAACCCTCATGCGGTAGTCGATAACTGCCTTGGTGAGGTCGTTGTCCTCATACCACCAAAACCGGAGGTAGTTGCGGTGCCTTTCATGAACCAAAAAGCAGTGAAACATTTGTTGGATGTCGGCGAGGATAGCTACTCTCTCCCTTCGAAAGCGTAGAAGGACGCCCAAGAGAGAATTGTTGAGGTCGGGACCAGTCAGAAGCACGTCATTGAGGGAGACCCCGCAGTACTGAGCGCTGGAATCAAAAACCACCCTGATTTGGTTGGGCTTTTGTGGGTGGTATACCCCGAATGATGGAAGAAACCAGCACTCTTCATCTTCCCTCAAGGGTGGTGCCACCGCTGCGTGACCGTTGGCAATGATCTTCTCCATGAATGCCACATATTGCTTCTGCATCTCAGGTTTCTTCCTGAATTGGCGTTCAATTCAAACCTCTTAACCGCATGCTCTTTATTATTTGGCAAACGTTGCCGTGGCTCCTTGAACGGCAATGGAGCAACCCAACTACCAGTGTCATCTCTGTGGACATTTGTATCCATGATCTCTAGGAAGAGGATGTCTTCTATTGATGGAGCAGGTTTGTTATCATGTTCAGATTGGTTAAACACTGTGTGTCCTAGCATCCTCTCTGGCATTTTGTTAGACTTGCTGAAGCTTGGCTGTGTTTCTTTGACATGCATGAAACTTGCACAGGGCTGAAATATGGAATGGCGACCGCTGCCTACCACATGGGTCTTGAATGTGTCCACCGTTGGCTTATGCACATTACCTAGGCACACCTCCCCTATCACCACCCAGCCTAGATTGAGACGTTGTGCAAAGGGAGCGTTGTGTGGCCCGTTAACTTGCTGCCTGACCTTGTGTGCTCTAAGCACGTCTCTCCCGAGCAGCAGGAGTATCTCTGCTTCTGGGTCTAGATCGGGGATGTGTTTGGCTATATGGTGGAGATGAGGATGATGCAAAACAGCACCTGGTGTTGGGATTTCAACTCGATTGTTAGGGATTTCAGGGCAATCAAGGAGTGGTGGAAGAGGTATGAGCACGTTGCCGTTCAACGACTCTATCTGGAATCCTTCTGCCTTTCTGCCATACGTTTCGATGACACGTATGGCATGTTCTGAGATGGTATAAGAGTGGTTCGTTCTCCACACCAAACAGCTCAAAGAACTCTGGCCTGGCTAGAGAGCGATTGCTCTGGTCGTCCAGAATTACATAAGCTTTAATGGCTTTGTGTTTTGAATGTTTGGGGTAGACCTTTGCAAGGCAGATCTTAGAGCAAGAACGACCCCACTGGCCGGGGCCACAAACCTCTGTGCAGCTGGTTCTAACATCAGTTACATTAGAGTCACCTTCTCCCTCCCCGCCATTCTCTTGTGGTGGTGGTGGAGCCTTGGTGAGTTGAGGTTGTGGGCCAGGGTGCATGGCTGCATCATGATAGATGCTTTCAAACTCTAAGCATTTCACGGAAGATTTGCAGTCTTTGGCAACATGTGAAGTTGAAGAACAACACTTGAAGCATATTCCTTTCTGTTTTAGAAAGGCCTTCCTGTCATCGATGGACTTGTTTCTGAATGTCCTGCATTTTTTAAGTGGGTGAGGTTTATTGTGCAATGGGCAGTTCTTGTTAGGGTCGCTGTTGATTGTGGAGACATCTGTTTTGTGAACCGCGATAGACTTGTTGGTGTTAAAGCTCTTCATAGGTAATCTTTCTGGTTTTGTGGGGTTTGTGCCGTTGCTTTGACGAATAAAGCTGGGGTCATTTCGCTTCTTTGCCTCATGACAGACAAAGTTACAAAAGTAACTAAAGGGAGGGAAGCAGCTGTTATTCTCCTCTTTGTACCACGACCCAGATGACACCCACTTCTCCTGGAGCCCATATGGGAGCTTGTCTACTATGGGTCCAATACCTCTGGAGGTGTCTAGATATGACAGCCCAGTGAGGTATCCATCCTCCTTGGCGCCTTGTATCTCCATAAGCAAATCCCCAAGTTCACGTAATCTGATGTGATCTTTGGCTGCAATTTTTGGAAAACTGTCAAGTCTCTGAAACAGTGACTGCTCGATCATCTCAGGGGCACCATAGCAGTCATTCAGCCTCTCTCATGCCTTGCGCAGAGCCAAACCAGCATTATTCACATGCACTTGAGCGTATGCATCTTATTCGCTGTCCAGACTCTTTTCCTAACCATTTGGTCATGAGTTCTAATTCTTGTGTTTCTGTAAGTTGAACCTCAGCCACAGCGTTAGTGAATGAGGACCGCCATGCACGGAAATTCTCTGGCTTATCATCAAATTGGTACAGTCCTGACGTAACGAGATCACGTCGCGCCAAATATTGTGCCAGAGGGTCTGGTGGTTGTGACACGCTCACTGGAAGCATATGCCGGGGTGTTTGTGATTGAGCACCTATATACGTGCGAGGGTTTGTTATTTCGACGTCGGTCTTCGATTCAGCTTTGGTCAGTTTAGACAGGTTTGTTGTGGGTGGATGCGTCCCATTATCCACTTCAGGCTTGGGCTTGCTATTGCTATGTTGGAATTCCGCTAAGCTTACAGGTGGATGCCATGTTCTGAAACTGTCTTGTGATTCTGCACGGTCTACAGATTTAACAGGTGGGACAGATACTGGTGCAAAGGTAGACTGATTCTGATCATTTTGAGAGCAAACATATTCACTAGTATGTTGCAATCTAAGCCTGTCTTCTGACTCAGATTTCACATTTTCTACATTTCCATGCATTTCTGCTACATCTTCTAACACCTGTGCTTCAGCGATGGCTGCGTCTGCTTCACGATTTAATGTTAGCACTTCCAGCTCTGTATCAATTCTAGCGGCTTCCAACTGATTTTGAGCTTCTCTAGTTTTCCTTTCTGCTTCTCTAGCAGCCTTTTCCAATTTTAATTTAGCCTCCTGGCTAGCATATGATGCTCGTACCTTAGCAGCTTCTGCTTTAGCTCTGGCGCGAGCCGCACTTACAGATGATGCTGATGTCACGTTGCTCCTGGTATTTGATACCGATGACTTGTTGCTTGCTGCCATCATGAACACGTAGGACCATCGAGTGCCGCCTTTTCACTGTAGTGTTCTGTTGCAGAGTGTAGCAACTCCGATCAAACACCAAGCTAAACCTCTGTCAATGAATACACGAGTCCGAGTAGAGTTGACCTTTTACTCAGAATCTTCATTTGACAAGCGGTGAAAACTGTAGTTGAAAAGAAATACAGAATAGAAAAAATGATCATTTACATAAATATTGCATCACGAAATAACTCAAAATGTGACCTTACACCTTCGTGTTAGCTTTAGCAACAGTAATGATCATCAAAACTGCCTTTTTTAACATGTACAAATCAACCTCCATGAATCACAAACAAAATATAATTTTTAACAAATACCGCTATTTATGCCTTTTTAACACCTTCATCATGAAATATATACACTTACGGCGTTGCCTGAACAATGTTCCCAAGTGGATGGCTGTGGATAAGTCTCAGAGCAAAACCGCATGTCACTCTCCCTCTTAGAGATCCAGGAAGAGGAATTAAACAGGAAATGAAGCAATACAGGTAGCCCACCAGGAAGTGAGGTTATTAGCAAGTTCACCTTCAAAATTAAAGCTTCTTAACATTTTTAACTCTTTTTACTGTTCTTTCTAACTTAAATACATACAAAAGAATTACTTTAAGCAAACATTAAAGATAAATTAAATAAATGCCTTTGAGGCATCACACCGCAATAGTCTACATTGTCCTGCGCACTTTAAATAACAAGTATGCAGTTTGAGACATGGCAACAGTAATAGAGATAATAGAACATTTTTAGCTAACTAATGTCACTGTTTTCTCTCTCAATCTCGCTCTCCCTCACACACACACACACACACACACACACACACACACACACACACACACACAAACCATTAGTCACAGCAGTGAGTCATACAGCTCCATAGAAATAAATGAAGTAATATCTGGGCCACTCTGCTGGATAACCACTGACACTTCATTTCGAATGGCTTTTTAAGATGAATGCCACACAGACACACTCACACAAACACACATAGCCTGCTGTGATGCCACAACACACCTGAGTCCCAGTCCAAGAGGGTTGTTCTAGAATTTTAGTGAACAGTACTGAAAGTAACATTTCAAGGACTTGTACTTTGAGTGTTTCCATTTTAGTGCTGGATAATATATTGAATAAAATCCATTAAAGCCATGTGTCAGCTCTATTGAGCATGGAGTGACAAGTACTTCTTTGTAACTTAAGATGTCACTGTTTCCTTGGAGACGCCTTCAGGTGTGAGTTTTTCTAGATAAACACATGAACAATGGCAGCACCTGCCAAAGTAAAATAGAAGAACCGTAGTCATATTTCTGCAGTGATATGGTAATCATTCAGTATGACACTGGGGAGACCTCTATGCTCTGTAAAGTTTGTAACTCTGCTTACTGGCACCTGAGACTAAAGCTGGAGCAGACTGAGAGCAGTGTATGTCTTTCCACAGACATACACAGCTCAGTTGTTTTTGGAAAAATTGTCTTGATCTTTTATTATCTGTTTCAGTCTTTCAGGGGAAGGATGATTTGCAAAACCACAACATCTGTTAGGGTGAAATTCCAGCTTCAGTTGTATTTCCTGCTTTCTCCTGCAACTGTGATTCAAAAAGGAGATAAAGAGCTCAGCATAATCAGGTCACATAAAGTTTAATGCAAACCTTTGTAATACAGTTCATAAGTCCTGATGTAAACGGTGTGTCAGAGTAATTTAATGAATGGGCTACATTATTCAAGTGGTTCAAACCAGTAAAACCACTGTTTAATAATCTACCTGGAAAAACGTCTTTTATTATCTGTTTCAGATAATGGAAAAACTTATTAAAAATTTCACATTTTTTCATTTGATGATAGACCCATTTACAAAAAGACAGTCTCAGATGGCTTAAGAAATATAAGGGCAATTTCAACAAACTGACTGGTTTATACTTTTCTAATGTAGCTGAGCACTCCACACACTTTTATACAACTTGCCTCGTTCATCCATTCACACAAGCACTTTTTTAAAATAGTTTTTCTATCTAAGTAGACACATGCACACATATTCATATATGGATGCATCAGAGAGCAACTTAGGGTTAGCATTTTGCCCAAGGATGTTTGCTGCTCACTCATCGTCACCTCTGTTCTCAATCTAGCTCCAACAACTCCCACAGCTTCATGCTTCTCTTTGCTTCCAACACCACCTGTCTTTTTGCTGAATGGTAAATGGCCTGTATTTATATAGCGCTTTACTAGTCCCTAAGGACCCCAAAGCGCTTTACATATCCAGTCATCCACCCATTGACACACACATTCACACACTGGTGATGGCAAACTACATTGTAGCCACAGCTACCCTCGGGCGCACTGACAGAGGCGAGGCTGCCGGACACTGGCGCCACTGACCACCACCAGTAGGCAACAGGTGAAGGTGGAAAAATCTAGATCGCCATAGAGCCAAAGTGGAGGCTCCAAAATACAGAGTCCTGAAAACAACTGAGGCGGTTATTTGAAGAGTTTCAGTCAGGTTTCAGAGCTCATCACAGCACAGAAACAGCTTTAGTGAAGGTTACAAATGATCTTCTTATGGCCTCTGACAGTGGACTCATCTCTGTGCTTGTCCTGCTAGACCTTAGTGCAGCATTCGATACTGTCGACCATAATATCCTATTAGAGCGATTAGAACATGCTGTAGGTATTACAGGTACTGTGCTGCAGTGGTTTGTATCATATCTATCTAATAGACTCCAGTTTGTGCATGTAAATGGAGAGTCCTCTTCACACACTGAGGTTAATTATGGAGTTCCACAGGGTTCAGTGCTAGGACCAATTCTGTTTACATTATACATGCTTCCCCTAGGCAGTATCATTAGAAGACACAGCATACATTTTCACTGCTATGCAGATGACACCCAGCTCTATCTGTCCATGAAGCCAGATAACACACACCAATGAGTTAAACTGCAGGAATGTCTTAAAGACATAAAGACCTGGATGGCCGCTAACTTTCTGCTTCTTAATTCAGATAAAACTGAGGTTATTGTACTCGGCCCTGAAAAGCCTAGAAATATGGTATCTAACCAGATTCTTACTCTGGATGGCATTACCTTGGCCTCCAGTAACGCTGTGAGGAACCTTGGAGTCATTTTTGACCAGGACATGTCCTTCAATGCACATATTAAACAAATATGTAAGACTACGATCGTGGCTCAAGAGTTGGGAGTTCGCCTTGTAATCGGAAGGTTGCCAGTTCGAGCCCCGGCTTGGGCAGTCTCGGTCGTTGTGTCCTTGGGCAAGACACTTCTCCCATTGCCTACTGGTGGTGGTCAGAGGGCCCGGTGGCGCCAGTGTCCGGCAGCCTCGCCTCTGTCAGTGCGCCCCAGGGTGGCTGTGGCTACAATGTAGCTTGCCATCACCAGTGTGTGAATGTGTGTGTGAATGGGTGGATGACTGGATATGTCCTTAGGGACTAGTAAAGCGCTATATAAATACAGGCCATTTACCATTTACCATTTACGTCCTTCCATTTGCGCAACATCTCTAAAATTAGAAATATCCTGTCTCAGAGTGACGCTGAAAAACTAGTTCATGCATTTATTACTTCCAGGCTGGACTACTGTAATTCATTATTATCAGGATGTCCAAAAAACTCACTGAAAAGCCTTCAGCTAATCCAAAATGCTGCAGCAAGAGTCCTGACAGGGACTAGAAAGAGAGAGCATATTTCTCCTGTTTTGGCTTCCCTTCATTGGCTTCCTGTTAAATCCAGAATTGAATTCAAAATCCTGCTCCTCACATACAAGGTCTTAAATAATCAGGCCCCATCTTATCTCAATGACCTTGTAGTACCATATCACCCTGTTAGAGCACTTCGCTCTCGCTCTGCAGGCCTACTTGTTGTTCCTAGAGTATTTAAAAGTAGAATGGGAGGGAGAGCCTTCAGTTTTCAGGCCCCTCTTCTGTGGAACCAGCTTCCAGTTTGGATTCGGGAGACAGACACTATCTCTACTTTTAAGATTAGGCTTAAAACTTTCCTTTTTGCTAAAGCATATAGTTAGGGCTGGACCAGGTAACCCTGAATCCTCCCTTAGTTATGCTGCAATAGACATAGGCTGCCGGGGGATTCCCATGATGCATTGAGTTTTTCCTTTCCAGTCACCTTTCTCACTCACTATGTATTAACAGACCTCTCTGCATTGAATCATATCTGTTATTAACCTCTGTCTCTCTTCCACAGCATGTCTTTTATCCTGTCTTCCTTCTCTCACCCCAACCGGTCGCAGCAGATGGCCGCCCCTCCCTGAGCCTGGTTCTGCCAGAGGTTTCTTCCTGTTAAAAGGGAGTTTTTCCTTCCCACTGTTGCCAAAGTGCTTGCTCATAGGGGGTCATATGATTGTTGGGTTTTTCTCTGTATCTATGAAGCGCCTTGAGGCGACTTATGTTGTGATTTGGCACTATATAAATAAAATTGAATTGAATTGAATTGAAAGTGACAATGGGTGACGTGTCTTGCTCAAGGACACAACGACCGAGACTGTCCAAGCCGATTTGAGTTGATTTCTTTTCACAATTTTTTCAGCAATGAGCATGTAAAGTCATTGAAAAGAAAATAACATGATAGCCATTGCCTCATCCATGGTTAAACCAGCAACTGATAAAATATCATTGTGAACATTATGAACCCCACCACCACCCGTCCTTGTTGGAGGACACTGAACAGAAACTGACTTGCAGGTGAAGAACAAGGCTGTGATGATGAATTGGTGCTGGTGGGAGGATTGGTGCTTGGTAGTGATGTGTCGGTCGCGAACAGTGTTGGGAAGGTTACTTTCAAAATGTATTCCATTACAGAATACAGAATACATGCCCTACAATGTATTCTGTAACGTATTCTGTTACGTTACTCAATGAGAGTAACGTATTCTGAATACTTTGGATAACTTAACATATTATCATGCATTTTACAACTAAGTGAATGTATTGCTGTGTGATTTATTACTATTACTGAAGGTCCGTGGCTCCGAACCGTAGTAAAGGGACCTCTGACTGATACGGGTTCCGTGTCGGGCTTGTAGCCGAAAAATACCTTTACTTTGTTGTCTGGGTCAACTTTGTTAGCCAGAGACAGAGAGAGGCGTTGAAAGGCTGCTCCAACGGAACTTATTGTTTTGGAGGAAAACACGAACACAGTGTACAGTCGAGTCTTAATAGCTTACTTACAACTGGGCTCCTCAGGCACTCTTCTTGGCTGCAGTGGTTATTATTATATTTACATGCTTCCAGCTCCCGTTTCTGCTCGATGACAACTCGTACTTTTTGACTCCCCTTTTTCTCCCTCCCTCGCTCACAGACACATAACGAGTATGGCAGTCCATTCTCCCTGCAGCACGGACTACACTGCCCATGATGCTACATTCTGCATTCTGCCTATTAGCTTAGCACAACAACAACAACAAAAAGGCGCTCTCTCACCCAGGAAACACGCAGAGCGTCACCCTGTAACCATGGCAACCGTAATGCTGCCGCCTGGAACAACAGAACATAGCTGTCAAACAAAACCGAAACAGTCCTGACACGCCACAATATGGAACAGGAAAGTACCGCCGTGTAATCTATTTATTCCAACAAAGTAACTGTATTCTAAATACCACCTTTTTAAACGGTACCTGTAACAGAATACAGTTACTCATATTTTGTATTTTAAATACGTAACGGCGGTACATGTATTCCGTTACTCCCCAACACTGGTCGCGAACGAAACGACTCTTAGAGCCGACTCTTTGAAGTGAGCGAGCCGGCTCCTTATTGGGAGCCGTGGTGGTGTTTTTCTTTCTCTCACCCTCTCTCTCGCACTTTTTTTCCGCTTCACTCCGAACTTGAGCCTTGTGCTTTACGCTGGGAAGAGGGGGGAGGGGTGGTACTTACACTCGCAGTAGCACAGGAACAGAGCCCGAGGGAAAGAGAGAGAAAGAGAGCCAGGGACAACAACGTCACATTAGAAAGGTATAGTAATCATCCACAACTATTTTCAGTTGTGGATGATAGAGGATTCAGAACGTTTATTCATGCAGGCCTGTATGACAGAGAATGTGCATCTTCTTTCTGTTTTCATATTTTAATTTATATTTAATAGTGTTGAGGTTTGAGTGTTTTGTGTTGTTTCACTTTAAATTTGTTTAAAAGGAAAAAGCTGAAAATTTAAATAGTTAAAAGTTGAAATGTAAATAGTTGGTTTTTATATTATATGATTTATTTATTAGATTTTATGCGGAGTGAATAAATAAAAGTACATTTACGGTGGCACGTACAAACTCTAAATCACGTACAAACTCCAAATCACGTACAAATGCCAAATCACGTACAAACTCCAAAACACGTACAAACTCCAAAACGTACAAACTCCAGAATGTGCAAAACACAACAGAAGTGCTCCAGGATTCTAGGGAGAGTGTTGAGCTTTTGTTACCTAGTGGCTACACAAGCCAGGAAGTACCAACGACTGGATTTGGTGTGTGGTAGTAACAGGTAAATTAACATTATTTTTTATTATTTGAATATATATGAGTACTTGTGTATAAATACACAAACAATACACATATGCTTTCAATTGTGTAATTTAAATGATCTAGGTAGCTCTGTTTTGGAAGTTCAGTTAACGCTAGAAATGTGTTTTGAGTTTGTACATGCTTTGGAATTTGTACGTGCTTTTTGGAGTTTGTATGTGCTTTGTCTCTAGGGGCTATGGAGCAGGGAAATTATTTTACTGCTATTGTTAAATAATTGTCATCATTACCATTGCATTAATAATATAATCTGGAGTTTATATTGCATTCACGGGTTGAACAGTGTGTGTCTTTCAGAAAGGCTAAAAGTCACAGGCTGACAGGAAACAGGCTTGCAGAGAGTTTGCAGAAGTGAAAGTTATTTTGAGCAGCAGGCTAAGACGAGGCTTTAACAATGTAACAGATAGCTTTAAGATGGCCTTAAGATGTTTATGATGATGTTGACCTTGTATTTCAGGTGCAGTTATGACTATTTTATACACAATGCATATCTGTGCTTATTAAAGAGTTGGAGCTCGGTCAATTAATTGGGGGTTGGAAGCTTTGTTCGGCGCGATGTCCGGACAATCTATTGTGCAAGTGACTTGGAGCTATAGAAGGTTAAAACTGCGTACATGCTTACAAAACACTTATATATCAGGTCATTTCATATTAAGGTTTTAGTAGAGGTTCTTGGTTAAAACATTTATTTAGTAGAAGACATACACATAGTCTCAGTGAGCCTCTGGTCTAGTGAAAGGTCAGAAGTGCAACAGGTGAATTGAGAAAGAGCATTTGAGGACGAGACACAGACAGTTAGTAGGTGAAGAGGTGACACAGAGAGCATGTGAGGTCGTGACACACACACATGAGTTAGATTTATTTAGAGGAGAGAGAGATTAGTCATGTCTGGATTGTAACGGTGAAAGTGTCTCGGTAAAAGAGGAACCGTCCTTGTCTTCTCGGCAAGAAAGAGGAACTGAAAGGTTGACCGGAGGAATCGGCCATGAAAATAGAAGATGATGTTCTGTCTTAAAAGTCATTGTGGTGTTGATTTGACGTATGTATATATCCTGTCTGTGACGTATGAAGGGGCGTCAGTAAATCAAACCCTGATGCTATAAAAATCTGTTTGTGCTTTAGTAAGTCGAAGATCAATTGCTGTCTGCGTACAGAGTTGTCTTCCCACACGTGTGTATTCATTAAAAATCATCGTTTGACCAAGAGCTTCTGGACCAAGGGTGGTTTGTACGCTCCCTCCTCAATTTTGAACCTTAACAGGGCCACCGTATATATTTATATATAAACATATAAAAATAAAACCATGTTTTTTTTTACATTAGTAATTCCTTTTGTTCATAATTTTATAATGTTGTTAATAATAAATTAATTAAAACAACAAACCGAGAGCCGGTTGGGAGCCGAAAGTCCTCGCGGCACCTGTCTTGTCATTCTGTTAGGTATTGAGAGAAGGAAGAGAGAACACAAATGTAGGACTCACAGGCTGGTGAAGGATGGTGTTTTAATAAACACTACAGGATTAACAAGAATAAGACAACTGACTGGCTCACTGAATGGGTGGACTGAACTGAACCGGAAACACACACATGGAATCGATGATGACAGGACAACAAACTGAGAGAAACTGAGGGCTTAAATACACTGGCTAATGACGGTAAGAATTAGATGAGAACACACAGCTGAACTAAATCTAACAAATGACACATAGAAATAGAACTGAACATAATGCACACAGACAGATGGCTAACACAATAAGACAGGAAACACATGGAAAATAAACAGTGACAAAGTCCAAACTGAAAACACTGGGTCAAAGACTAGAAAAACCCTGACATTACCAAAGAGTTGCAGTTTTAGTTTTATCACTGAAAATCATGGGAAAATGTGATGATGTATTTGCAAGGGAAAGATGCCCCAGTGGGAGTGGAAAGTTCTGTGGGTCATCTACAAACAGTGTGCTAATTTGTTTACAAAACTGCAGTCAGTTTATTTCATTAATTACCTGCTGAGAGCAGCGAGGTCAGAAACAAGCATACCTGATGATGGATTGTGAGGGAGTGAGTGGTGTTCTAAAATAAAGCAAAGCTTTTATGAGTTTGTCTCTTTCAGTGTGACAGCTGAATGAAAGGAGGCTAAAGAACAGTCAATATTGGTTGTCTACAAGGTCAAACTTGTCTCTTAGAAATAGCGGGGGACTCTGCAAGGTCCTGAGTATATAAACTCAACAAATTTTCAGAGGAGAGCTGAACTAATACAAACTATAATAAACTATTTATAAACCTAAATCATGTGTAACAGCTGATCTGTGAGATGGTATTAGAACATCATTATTTACCATCAAATTACAAGCTCTCCAAGCACACCATTGTTTTTCTTGTGACATTACCAATAAGTTTGATGTGTCACATGGCCCTCTTCCTATTGAAAAAACTAAAGTTGTATCCAAGGTGGCCAACTTCTAAATGGCCACCATGGTCACCACCCATCTTGAGGAGTTTGCCCCCTCACATATACTCACATATACAAACAGGACTTTAATATTACCAGCCATTCCCATTTTATTATGGTGTATCCATATAAATGGCCCACCCTGTATAATAATAATAATAATAATAATCTTGTTTTCCTTATTACAGTGAGCAAGACAGGTTTCATGTTACACATTTCTACACAGAGTTCAGTTACACCATAAGAACATCTCTGTCATTTTCAGAAGTGCGCACAGATATCTTTTTTTCTGATACTTACCTTGACACATACTATCCAACATAGTGATATTGTCAGGGTCCTGGGTCTGAGTGATCCAGGGTCCCTGAGTAGTTATGGACTTGTATTTTATCATGTGTGTTTTTGGTGTGCTGTCCCTCGTTCGCCCTGCTTGCAGGTATGTGTGTTTATGTGTTTATGTGTGTGTGTGGATGCTGGTGTTTCTAAGATCACCTGTTTACAGCCACCTTCGGGCCTGGTGGTGTGGCCCTGCCAGGTAGTTGGCCACACCTGAAGACCATCACACAGCTGATCAAGCCTCGTCGGAGGGGCTACTTAAGAGTGTGGTGGAGCTCTCTCCAATGCTGTATCATTGCGTGACTTCATGTTAGTCTCTCGGCCAGTCAGTACGGTTAGTCTACCACATTGTGTGTGTCTTACGGCTGCCTGTTTGTTATCTCCGCAGGAGAAGCATGGAGACGAGAGGTCAGCGAGCACGGGGTGCTCAGACACTGACACGGACAAGGAACGCTGACACTAGGAAGAGGACATGTCGCAGACAGCACTGCCATGTGGGGCTTGGCAGTGCTGCTACCGTAGGCCCCGGTCTGGATGGACCTTGCCTTGGTGGGTACAAGAGGACGGGGGTGCCTACTGGGGTCAGCGGGGGAGCTGGCCCTAGGGAGGGGCATCCTCCCCTCCCTCCTTTTCCTCCCCATCCCCGGCTACCTCCCTCTTCCCGCTCCACCACACTCACCCACACAGGTAGGGCCTTGGGGTGCGGGTGTGTCAACAGGGTGCAGGGGAGACTTACCCCCCCGTCCCCTTCTGGCCACCTGTGCCTCAATTTTATCTCACAACTTAGACATCCACATTACTTACACTTTCATAACACACACATATATATAGGGCCTTGAGGGTGGGCACGTTAACGGCGTCCAGTGGACGGTCTGTGTACTCAAACCTACCTCGGGCGCCAGTGCCCACCTCTCAATTTTAAATCCGTGTAGACATTGAGGGTTCTCGGGAGGGGCCGTGCTAACACCTGCTGCTCTCTGGCAGCAGCACCATGCTCTCCCAGCAACACTACACATGAGCAGGAGGAGGGAGGTATGGGGTCTTCACAAACCCCCCTTCTCTACTAGCCATCGGGGCGGGGGAGCTGGGAGGAGATGTTGGCTGTCCCATTGGCCTCCCTACTGCTGCGGAGCCTGGGACGGTCTGCTTGCCTCCACCCCGGGGGGAAGGGTAACATCTCTTGGGTCTGGGTTCTGTTTCCTCCTCTGGGGGCGAGGGTACCTGGACCCGGGGTATAGAGTATGTTTGGGGAGTGTGATTGTGTGTACATGTCCATTTATGTCAATCCTTACTTTGAGTGAGTGCTGAGTGTTTGTATACGTGTGCATGAGGGTGGGAATGCATGTTTGTGTCTGTGTGTGCCTGTTTGTCTGTGTCTATATGTCAGATCGGGTCTTAGACTCCACCTCTCTGGGAACTCCCAGGCCCTCCAAAGTGTGGAGGCCTATCTCCCCTCACCACACTCCCTGCCGGTGACTGATGCCCTCAGGGGTCGGTGCATTGGTGGTTCTTGGTGTCCGGGGCTGGGCGCTCAGGTATGTACCAGCTCACTCCCGGTGGCTACTTGGCGGGGCCTGGCGCCTGTTGCTTGGTCAGGCCTCCTCCGGGGTGCGGGGGGCCCTCAGGCCTCTGGCCTCTGGACCTGTGGGTCGGTTCGCTCTGGCACAGCTGGGTACCGGCAGAGCCGGCGGGCACGCCGATGCAACCCCCTCTAGCTTCTGCTCGGTGGCTACTGGGGGACGCCTCGTCTGGGGATCCTCAGCCCTTCCCATGAAGGTGGCACGGATGCCCCTCCGGTGGTCCTCCTTGGGCTCTCGCACTCTGGGGCCTCTGGATGTCTGGGGCCTGGATCTCCTCCATGCCTGCTTCATGCCCTGGGGGACAGGGCTATGGCTCTCTACATCCTCTTGCAGACCATTACATGTGGAAACCATTTGAATACAAGCGTGCTGATCCACACAGGTGTGCACACGCGTGTTCACTGTTCGTAGACTTAAATTACACCTTTCTTGGCTGCTACTTCAAAGCACATTGTGCGCTGTCTGTCCTGCATGCTGCACAACAACATTGAATATTTAGTATTTATTGCTGTTTACACTTAGCCAGATTAATGCGATGGTGTTGTGTTTAGTATGTTGCTTTGGTTTTCTTTGCTTGTTTTCTATTCTTTCTCTCTCAACAGGTGATCCAGGAGATTTGATTTGATTTTCCCCCCCTTTCTCACTTTCCCTCTCCCCTTCTGTTTTTCTTTTCCTTCCTCTTTCTTTCTCCCTTTCCTATCCCTCACTCATGTCTGTTCTGTCTGTAACAACTGAAAACATGTAAATTAATCAGAATGTTTTTTTGTATGTAATTTGTATAGTATATTTTTTTTCTCTCATTTCTTTTCTAAATGTACTTGTATATTGTTCACATGTTGAAATAAATTACCAATCAATCAATCAATCAATCAAATAAAATAAAATAAATACTAAAAACAAAGGTAGATCAAATGGACCAATACGGCAATGCCACGATGATTCATTTGGCAAAATAAATCCATTGGGTATCCTTGTTGGTCTTCAGATAACAATTCTTACGGCTAAAGAACCAAATGGGACAGGCAAAAAAAAAAAAAAAAAAAAGGAAGAGGAAGAGGAAGAGGACATGTCACGGGAGTCGGGAACACACTGAGGATTTATTGTTATTTTCCATTTCACTGTAAATAAACGCACTGCTAAGCACACAGAGTCCGGCATTTGGGTCCTCCTTCCTCACATGACAGAATGATCCAGCCAAACATGGGCCCAGCGGGCTCTGAGGAGAGGCTCAGGAGGGAGGTGATGGACAAAGTTTACAGACTGTGTGATTTGTGGAGGGAGAATCCTGGGGAAGGGTTGCGTTGCGCCGTGGAGAGGCGGCTGCAAGAAATGCTTTTTAAATTTCCCTGGCTGGTTGGCTCTCTCAACCCAGTCGTCATGGACTTCCTGCTTTCAACCGTCCACCTCCACTCCTACTCAGGCTGCTCACCGGCCCGGCCGTGGATTCACAGCCTGACACGCCGGCCCGTCGTCTACACAGAAACGATGTTCGTGCCACCGGCGCTCCTCACCGCAGCCGGATCCCCGGACATCTCAACTGTCGGCTCTGTTTCTTTGTTTACACGGGATGGTGACACCACAGACGCCGGAGGAGCTTGCTCAGCCTGAGCCAGAGGAGCTTGCCCCCCGAGCAGGAGCTCAGCGAACCGGAGGAGCCCGCGCTGCCCACGGAGGACCTCAGCGAGCCGGAGGAGCCCGCGCTGCCGGCGGAGGAGCTCAGCGAGCTGGAGAGACCAGCATGGCCACCACGCCCAACACGGCGACTACGTCCACGGCCAGCACGCCATGGATCGTGTGCCATGCAACACTGTGCCTCACCGGAGCTGTGCTGGACCCATGACTGCCCGCCGGAGATGCAGCGCCGCCGCTATTGCAACCGTGGCAGGCTGCCTGATGCGTCCTGCTGCTATCACGGGACCCAAGGAAGGCCACTTGAACTCTTTTGTTATAGTTCTCGGCCGCCTGAGACTGTTTTGTGGGGATCTTTCTGTTTTTGCACCACTGCTAGATGCGCGGTCTGACTTTGGGACTGTGACCTAGGAGGGTCTGTTGTTTTTGCTTGTATTTGGGTTTGGTTTGACTTTAATACATGCAAACACTTTAACACAGCCTGCAGAAAAGCCCAGAGTGATGTTCAAATTTAGGCACCCACATGGTCAGCTCAAGAACTTATGGTAAATGTTTTGTGTTCTTGTGCACACTGTTTACAAGTTTCTGATTTGTAAATTTGGTCCATTTAGTAAATCTGGCCCATTCTGTGGCTGATAGAGATGTGCCTGATTTGTGGATTCTGCTTGTTCCATAAACCCAGACCATCAGGCTGACCACTCATGGCAGGCCAAAACAACCCTCAGGCCACTGGGATGGCTACAGATCTACCCCCATCTTCAGTGTGACTGCATACAATCATTTTTTTAAAACCAATTTTTAAAAAGTCATTAGTGTCGATTCAGGATTCAAGTCCCATCAACTGCTCTCCTTCCTTTTTATAAGTAAAAAAGGGTCACTATATATTTTTTTCTGGAGCATTTAATTAGAGACATAAAAGGATATTTTTATTTTACTCAGTAGACATTTAACTGTCACACTGTGCATATTCTATTTAACCTCCTAATCCTCAGGCTTTTTCAATCATTTTTTCCAGCTGGAAAAAATAAGCAGATTCAGTCTCAATTATAATGAAAGTGAGTGTCTATAACTAGCAGCAGTTCAATAGCACTGTTGCTACTGAATCTCTTCTAAATCTCCTCAGCTCCAATTGTACCAACAGGACTGATGTGAAATGATGCTACATCCATTTTACACACGTTTGGTTCTTTCATTTTCTGCATTATAACAGATAATCAAACTGTTAAATCTCCACTAACTTGGAATCACATCTAACACAATAAGCTAAAATGACAATATGTTACTTTCATTGAAATGCATATAAACATGCTTAAAGTGAGGCCTATTGTACAGACATTATCCAAAAGAAACAGATTGTCACTGTGCCCCTAAAGACTTTTTGACCTCCCCAAATAGTAAAAATAGTAAAAGTTTCACTAAGTAGTGGGTAGCTTCTAAAAAATATATTTTAAATTTTACTTAAACATAGGTCTACATATATAGTCTTGTAGCTTGGCTAAATTGCTGGATTTAAAAACAAACAAACAAAAGAAACATTTTATTGCCACTGTGCATGTGGTAACAGCAAATCCTGTACTTAAGAGCTTTTGGAAAAACCTCATAAAAGATTTTTATGTTTTACATTTGTGTTTATTACAATGTGCTCTGGTGACTTAACAGTGGCCAAAGCACATTGTAACAGTATTAACATTCAAAGCTTGAATATTAAGGCAGACCTGGAACAGAAAGTCACCATTTTTGGTCGATTGAGCTTGTGTCTAACTGTGAGAGATGACAGATGCCTAAAATCTTCCCTCTCCCTTGAATAGTGTTCTCAATCATTGATCATCCCTCTCTTGCTCTCAATTTCATCTGAAGATAAAAATCAAGCTTGTCCACAGTTCAGAGATGCCCACAATGATTGATTAGAGAAAACACTCACTGTAATGGTCTGTGGGAGTTTCGACAGCATATGGTCCATCAAATTTGGCAAACTTGTACAGCACTGAAGCAAAGTCACCTATGCTTTCCATTTTAATCTCTCCTTTCTCATTCCCTTTTTTATACTCTGTGAGTCTCAGCTTGGCTGTGTCTCACTTGTCATACTACTATTACGATTGAGTGCTTATCTTTTTGTAGCAGTAATGCATATACAGTACTGATGTCAACCTTACTTTGCTGCTGTATCGTATCATTAATTCTTTCTTTATAAAAAAATCTTGTTCCAATTTGTTGGACAGAAGAGATCAGTTTTGATAGCAACATGAAAGGACATGAATTGATAAGTTAGGAAAAAATAATACACCTCACTTATGGCTAAACACTAACGAGACTAGAAGCAAGTGCATATGTCATGTCAACTGTCATACAAATATTATTTATTGTATCAAATGTTGAGCCTGTTGTCATTCCCAGGATATGAATAGTATTTTGTCAAGATTGCTGGGGTCTTAGTCATGTTCAACATGCCCCACAGCAGAGTTGCATGACCCAACTTGGTTATGAAATTATAGGAATAGGGCATTTTCTCCCGACTAAATTTTTCTAACCCTAAAAATGTAGTTTTATGTGTGTAAAACTAATCAGTAATGAAAGGGAAAGTTACCAAAAAAGGCAGGAGGGGAAAAAGCTTAACCAAGAGGAAAACACAAAGGTCAAAATGGAATGTGAACCAGCATGTCCTGGATTATAAACTTATGCTACTGCCACACCTCTAACAAGGCAGACAACACTGCTGCAGCACCCACCAGCAAAATACAACTTGGAGACACTATGGCGATACTGCATTATTAGATACCTTGACGTGAAAAAGTGTTCTCCTGGTGGAAGTGGAGGGATTAAAACTAAAAAAAAAGCGTTGAGTCTGCAACTCAGAATTTAAGTTAAAGGTACTTATTAGGGTTATTACCCTAACTGTCACGGACCGCCGGGGCAGACCGTGTGGAGTGAGTGGAGGACCCAAGAGCAAACAGAGGTGAGGACACAAAACCGGACTTAACAGAAGGCGAGCCTTTATTTAGGGCCGAAAATGTAGGGAAAAGGCAGCAAAGCAACTGAGGGAAAACCTGAACATAGACTGGGAAAACTATGACTAAACAAAGTACAAACTAGGACTTGTTATGGCTGGGAAACTATGACAAGGGGTAGGGGAGATAACACAGACGACGCGACGCAGACTACATGAAACACAGAGACTAAATACACATGAGGGATGATCAGGGGAAGTGGCCACACATGGGATCACAGCTGACACACACGAACCTAACGACAGGACAGGAGGGTGCAACTGAATACACTGACAATGAATACAGATTTACAAAGTAAAACAGGAAACATGGAAATTAGACATGACAAGAACTAAACATAACCACGCAGACATGACTCATGACCCAGGGAAACTTAATACAGGGGAGTTGACATAACTGACAGCATGAACTTGACAATACAAGACACACAGACATAAACACACGAAGGGCAAGGGAGGCTTAATACAAGGGTAATATATACAAATGGCTGGGCTACCTTAGTAAACCTAAACAAACAATAAACATCAAAATAGGTTAAACACAAAACACTGGGTCGCACGACCCAGGACCATGACACCACCACCCCACCAAGGGCTGGCTCCAGACAGCCCTAAACCAAAAAACAGACCACCGAGCCCGGGTGAGCGACAGGGGACCAGGACGGAGGGCCCAAAACAGGAAACAAAAAACAGCCGACAGAAAACACTGGAGCACGTGACAATAGTCCAAACATAGTGCGGGGGGTCGGCCCGGAGGGCGGCAATACACCAGCCCACAGTTTATGAGTTCAGGCGGCCGACCTGGGGGTTGGCAACCCAACAGGCCACGCCATCTCCCATCAGGAGGCCGTCCATGCGGGAGGCGGTGGCGGTGCAGTTCAGGAGGCCGCCCCCGATGGCAATGATGTCCAGCTGACGACCCGGAAAGTGGCCGGCGATTCCGAGGGCCAGAATGTGGCTTGGGTGGCGGCAACACAGCTGCAGCACCAGGCGAGGCCGACACAGAAGCAGAGGCTGAAACTGGACCAAGCGAGGGCGAAGCGGGAGCTGAGGCTGAGGCTGGACCAGACGACGGCGAAGCAGGAGCCGAGGCAGAGGCTGGACCAGGCGACGGCGAAGCAGATGGTGGCTGGACGGGCTCCTCGGGCCCTCCAGCTGACGTGGCTTGAGGCCGGACGGGCTCCTCGGGTCCTCCAGCTGGCGTGGCTTGAGGCCGGACGGGCTCCTCGGGCCCTCCAGCTGACGTGGCTTGAGGCCGGACGGGCTCCTCGGGTCCTCCAGCTGGCGTGGCTTGAGGCCGGACGGGCTCCTCGGGCCCTCCAGCTGACGTGGCTTGAGGCCGGACGGGCTCCTCGGGCCCTCCAGCTGGCAGGACAGGAAGTGGTGCAGACGCTGCAGGGTGCCGGATACGCACACCCGGGCATCCAGCAGCAGGCGCAGGATGAATAGTTAAGGAGGCCCCTGGCTGGACAGGGAGCTGAGCCGCTAACTGGACAGATGGCTGTAGTGGACATGGAGGGATTTGTGTCAGAGCCTGCACAAGTGGCTGAGCAAACATCTGAGCGGGACACCAACCTTGCAGCTGAGCAGGTAGCCGGGCTGAAGCCTGTGGTGAAACAGACCGCTGGGACGTAACACCACGCTCTGGGAGGGCAGGTGAAGAACTGTCCTTAGTGCCCACAAACTTCAAACAGGTGTCAAGTAAGCGAACACTTTTAACATTCACCGTACCGGAGTTAAACCCAGAGGACACAATGACTCCTGACTCAACGGTCTTAGGATCTTCAAACTCAGAGTTCACTGTCTCAGGCTTAATGTGAGAAAACTTGGTCACCTGGACGGCATTCACATGGCTGATAGCGGAAATATTGCCTAGGGTTACATTTCCAGTGTCAAGATCAGTAACACACACAATGTTATTCGTCATGTCACAGCAAGCCAAAGTAGACTGAACTGCAATCTCAGCCTTGGGAACATGAGCTTCATGGGGTGTGGCTGAGGGAGTAACACCTGAAACAGAACTCTGTCCTTTTAAGCCATTAACGTGGCTTCTGCTGTTCTTGGCTGCCCCCGCTGTGGAGCTAAACACGGTTTCTTCCGACTCATAACATGACTGCGACAGAGAGACATTCATGAAAAAGGCCAGGTCAGCTAACACGGGTTGCTCAACACTCACAGCTTCCAGAATACAGTCCAGGTTATCCATAGACCTTCTATGATGGTCCATGACTGTTTCAGGCCGAGCATGTTCAGACACACAACACACATTCTTAGCTAACGTGTCCCTGTACTCACTGTTTATCGGTTCGCCACCTGGTCTCAGGTCCTGGACTGAATTACTCCTAGCTGAGGTGGAAACAGGTGCCCTGCCCTCACGGGATGGAGGAGGGTTAATTTCTGGGTCTAAGTTCCCATACCTAGAATTCACGGTGGCGTCCTCACCAACTAGAGTGGGTTCATGGTCACAGTTCTCAGGCGTGTTTAACTGGGAGTCAAAGGGCTCGGTTATATAAGCAACACAGGAAACAGTCTCTGGCTTCACTAAATCGTTAGCATGGTACCGAATCTCCTTATCTGCTCCCTCAGAACAGTTAGACACAGCCCTGCCATTCTTACTACATGACACTGACAGGGTTTCTGTTGGCGCTTGTACGGCCACATGAGGGGCTTCTACATCACAAGTCCTGTGAACCCCACTTAACGGTTCATGCTCTGTGTTGCTCACATTTCCTGCGACAAGAATGCCCCCTGACTCATCATCACTGATAGAGTGGTGATTAACACAGGTAACACATGGGAACGCTAGACAGTTATGTTGAGACACGCTACAACCCTTGGGGGGCAGCCCTTGCTGTTTAATTACAGCCTAGCTGCTCGTAGCATTACCATTAGCTGGTCCATTTGCAGTCTCTTTAGTCTTGGCCGGTAAAACAGGCATGTGCCCGGACTCTGACTCTTTGACACGATCGTCGTTTTTATGGCTGAGCCCGCCAGGCAGCAGTTCAGTAGTGGTCATAATCTCGTCCACGGAAAAGACATGTGGAGCAAAAGCACAGTCACTCACCTCCATTTCGGAAGGGGCACGAGATGAAACGAGACCCTCCCCAACCTCCAGCTGCCGCGCGGCGCCACGGTGGCGTCGCCGTCGCCTCTTCCTTGAAGGCGACGCGGTGACGGGAGCTCCGGTTGCAGGGGAGGTGAGAGGGGGCAGGCCTTGGCAGCTCCGCGGGCCCCCAAGAGCCAGGCGCGTTCCCCGAAAGACTTGCTCATAGTCGGGGGTCAGCCACAGCTTCCATCGGAGCTTCTCCTCCAGCTCCGCGAGAACCACCTGCTCCCGTTCAGCAACGTCCTGGGCAGTGATCTGTGGGGACATCTCCTCAGAGCCGAAAATCACTGCAGACACGGACTCGGAGACGGCTTCGGCCAGCGGTTCTGGCCCAGGCAACTGCTCTGATGATACCCCGGACTCTGGCTGTGCTGACGTGCGTCGGCGACGAGGGCGCCGCTTCCTCCTAGCAGCGGCTGTTGACACAACATTGATAGCTGTGACGGCTGGCTCCTCATCCTCCGACTACATCTGCGCCAGAAGGGAGGCTGGAGAAGCGAAGTCCGAACGAAACGGTGAGGGTGAGCGGCTCGTGTACGAAGGGATGGATGGTGGCGGCTCCAGGTTGTGCCCGAGTCTCAGTGAGCCAACCTTAATCACCCCGGAGCTGGAAAATGGTGGAGGCGGTGATGGGGAAGTTGCGTGACAGCGGAACGGTGGTGACGCAGCCCGTGCACTGGGCACCTGCTCCTGAGGACGGGTTTGGAGGATGGTGCGGAGGTAATCAGAAATCAGGGGGGGTAGCGCCTCCCATAGCCAGGGGAACACGGTTACGCTCACCCGCAATGGGTGGAGCAACTCCTCCGTATCCTCCTCCCCGGAACGCTGCATCCACTGACAGCATAGCGCTTCCACTGTCTGAACGACCTCCCTTCTCTGTGTCGCTGGGTCCATACTGGTCGCGTTGTACTGTCACGGACCGCCGGGGCAGACCGTGTGGAGTGAGTGGAGGACCCAAGAGCAAACAGAGGTGAGGACACAAAACCGGACTTAACAGAAGGCGAGCAAAGCAACTGAGGGAAAACCTGAACATAGACTGGGAAAACTATGACTAAACAAAGTACAAACTAGGACTTGTTATGGCTGAGAAACTATGACAAGGGGTAGGGGAGATAACACAGACGACGCGACGCAGACTACATGAAACACAGAGACTAAATACACATGAGGGATGATCAGGGGAAGTGGCCACACATGGGATCACAGCTGACACACATGAACCTAACGACAGGACAGGAGGGTGCAACTGAATACACTGACAATGAATACAGATTTACAAAGTAAAACAGGAAACATGGAAATTAGACATGACAAGAACTAAACATAACCACGCAGACATGACTCATGACCCAGGGAAACTTAATACAGGGGAGATGACATAACTGACAGCATGAACTTGACAATACAAGGCACACAGACATAAACACACGAAGGGCAAGGGAGGCTTAATACAAGGGTAATATATACAAATGGCTGGGCTACCTTAGTGAACCTAAACAAACAATAAACATCAAAATAGGCTAAACACAAAACACTGGGTCGCACGACCCAGGACCATGACACTAACTCTAACCCTTCAACAAATAATGTCAGAATAAGATGGATTATCTATGTTTCAAATAATTATCTTAGCTAAAATATTTATGTGCACATAAATACTGCATCAATTCAGTTCTGAATGAACAGCTACACAGACCCTGAAGTCCCCATTTCCTAACTTATTTATTTGACAATCATTCACTGTAGCCTACATGTCTCTGCTCAGCGCTGCTCAGACACATGACTGCAGGACAACAAAACACAGCACGACAAGAAAAGTGTGATTGTAGGTACCTGATAGAAACTGAAACCAATATTGGTATTGATACTATAGAGATTTGGATCAGTCCTCCCATACTTAAAGGGGGCTATCTGCTGTGACAGGTGGGCATAGTGAGGGGAAAGAAGAAAATGGAGATCATACAGAGACAGGACAAAACAGAAACTATGAGAGAAATCTAATGACATGCGCAATAGTTGTATTTAAAGCCACAGGGAGTGAAAAGATGATAATGGAGAAGAGGTGGTCAGTGTATCAACAGCACCCTTTAGCAGAATAATTATGGGGTAGTTCAGGGACACCTGAACCAGCTATAAATAGAAGCCATACCTAAAAAGGAATGTTTTAAGCCTAATCTTAATGTAGCAACCATGTCTGTCTACCAAATGAAAACAAGGAGCTGGTTCCACATGAGAGGAGTCTGCATGATTGATGAAGGCTCTGCTTCCCATTCTACTTCTTGAAACTCTAGGAAACAATTATTCTGACACACATCGAAAGGTATTTACATACAATGCTTAACAAATGTATTAGACCACTCAGTGTAACATTTATGATATAGCTGCAAAAAAAAAAAAAATACCACAGGTAATTACCAGAATCATTGTTGTTTCTTTCTGTAACGGTTAATCTACCAGAATGAGTCTTTTAGGAAAAAATTATATTCTATTATTTTTGACCCTAAAATATTGTTGTTATCCATGAATTTTCAAATTTAGTGTTTTACAAAATAGCAGAAAAAATTGGAAAGCACATACATATTTTTGAGTAAAGTTGAGTAAAGTATAGTTTAAATGTACAATTATTTAACTGAACAGAAAGTTTTAGTAGTAACTAGGATGTTATGCTTGACTAACTTCTGACTTCTCAGAGAAGATAATTCATCACATAATTTGTAAGACATGAAACCAGTGTTATTTGCCTAATAAATAACTCATCAATACCATTTTTAGTTTTTCAACATGTTTTTGACCAATTTGAAATATTTGATTTTTGTTATTTTTATGACTGGCAGTCTAATAAACTCTTTAAGCACTGTAGTTTTACAGAAAACTCCATTCTGCCATTCTCTATATAAAAACAAAGGTGCCACAGTGGTGCAGGGTTGGCACTACTGCTTCACAGCAACAGTGTTCCTGTTATGAGCTTCCTGGTAAGCTATGGGTTTCTCTCTGAGTTTTGTCTTCCCTTGTCTTTCTGCCTGTGTGGATTTTCCCTGCATGCTTTTTCTTTCCTCCCACTAGCCAAACACGTGAATGTTAATTGTAGGTGTGCAGGTCAGAATAAAAAGTTGCAGGCCTCTTTTTGTTACCCGGGTGCCCAGATCTGTACCTTTCGGTGTCCGCGGAGTTTGACTCCATTCTGCCCTCTGTTACTCCAGCTGAGCAAGTGGTTTATTTAATGTACTGATCTCTAAAATTAGAAATATCCTGTCAAAGAGTGGCGCTAAAAAACTAGTTCATGTATTTATTACTTCTAGGCTGGACTACTGTAATTCGCTATTATCAAGATGTCCTAAAAACTCCCTGAAAAAGCTTCAGCTAATCCAAAATGCTGCAGCAAGAGTACTGATAGGGACTAGAAAGAGAGCATATTTCTCCTATATTGGCTTCCCTTGATTGGCTCCCTGTTAAATCCATAATTGAATTCTAAATCCTGCTCCTCACATACAAGGTCTTAAATAATCAGGCCCCATCTTATCCTGATGACCTCATAGTATATCCTCATATAGTGCGCATGCGCCAACCAGCGTGCAGCCTGTTACAGTCGCTCCTGCTTTTCTCTTAGTTTAGCTCTTTTTTCTTACGTATTCTTTTTTTTTCTGACTTGTATTTTCCTCCGTTTTCTATCTCTTACTCAATCATGTGGATTGAGAGAGTTTTTGTTCTTCTGGTGGCCGTGGAACTGTTACTTTTATCATGGAACGGGACCGCGGCACATCTCCTACACGCACGGACTGTTTACTCCAGAGATCAGCTGATCGCCCTGATGCCGGCCGGCTCGCTGGCCAGGCCCGCAGAAGTACCAGCTGAAATTTGGAGGAAAACACATCGGGGATGCAGAGGTCAAGGACAGAAGAGAAGAAAAAAGGTGACGGTGAGACAGCGGAGGCTCGAAGCGAGGAGGAGGTTTAAACCGTGTCTGCCGTCTATCGTGATGGGAAATGTGCGATCGTTGGCAATTAAAATCGACGAGCTCTCAGCACTGGTATGGAGTCAGAGGGAATACTGAGAGTGTAGCCTGATGTGTTTCACCGAATCATGGCTGCACCAGGACATTCCCAATGAGAATGCTTCCGTGGAAGGCTTCCACACTGTTCGGGCGGACAGGGACAGCATCGCTAGCGGTAAGCGTAAAGGAGGTGGGCTTGCTGTTTTAGTTAACAACCGGTGGTGTAACCCTGCCAACATAACAATCAAAGAAAGGATTTGTTGCCCGGACACTGAACTGTGTGCTGTTGGACTCAGGCCGTATTATTTACCCAGGGAATTCTCTCACGTCATCTTGGTGGCTGTCTATGTTCCCCCCTCTGCTAACCCCACAGCTGCATGTGACACTATCCACTCTGCCATAGCTCGGCTACAGACTCAGCACCCGAGTGCCTTTATTGTGATCTCGGGTGACTTCAACCATGTATCACTGGACAATACACTACCAACATTCAAACAATAGGTGGACTGTCCCACCAGGGGAGAGAAAACTTTAGACTTACTGTATGCTAACGTCAAGGATGCATACAGCTCCTCCTCCCTCCCCCCACTTGGTAGGTCAGATCATAACCTGATTCACCTCACCCCCCACTATGTGCCAATTGTGAGGAGGGAACCTGTGACCACCAGGACTGTTAGGAGGTGGTCAGAGGAGGCAATAGCGGAACTACAGGGCTGTTTCGAGGTGACCGACTGGGAAACACTCTGTGAGCCTCACGCCGAGGACATCAATGGGCTTACTGAGTGTATCACAGGCTACATAACTTTCTGCACCGACTCCATTGTTCCAGCTCAGACTGTTCATTGTTACCCAAATAACAAGCCGTGGGTGACTAAGGACATCAAAGCCCTCCTCAACAACAAGAAGAGGGCTTTCAGAGGGGGCAACAAAGAGGAGGTGAGGAAGATCCAGGTGTTACTAAAGGACAAGATCAGAGAGGCTAAGGACAATTACAGGAGGAAGCTGGAGTGGAAACTCCAGCAGAACAGCATGAGAGAGGTGTGGAGGGGCATGAAGACCATCACTGGATTCAGGCCAACCAACAGCAGGGGAGCTGAGGGAGGTGAGAATAGAGCCGACGAGTTGAATCTGTTTTTCAATAGATTCGACACCACAGTGTCTGCTCCCACCCCCACAACCTCACCTGCAGTCAGCCTGGAATCCAGAGCCACACCACTGTGCCAGCCTCTCTCTTCACATGTTGCCTCCTGTGAGATTCCTGACACCCCTCCCCCACCCATCACCTTCACTCAATACCAGGTTGAGATGCAAATGAGGAGACTTCACTCAGGCAAGTCTGCTGGACCAGACGGAGTGAGTCCCCTTGTCCTCAAGACCTGTGCCCCCCAGCTGTGTGGAGTCTTTCATAAACTGTTTATGCTGAGTCTGAGTCTGCAGAGGGTCCCGGTGATGTGGAAGACATCATGCCTCGTCCCTGTACCAAAGACGCCTCGTCCCAGTGGCCCCCAGGATTACAGGCCCGTGGCACTGACCTCCCACGTCATGAAGACCCTGGAAAGGCTCATCCTGGACCAGCTGCGACCCATAGTAAGACCACATCTGGATCCCCTTCAGTTCGCTTATCAGCCTCGTCTCGGAACAGAGGACGCCATCATCTACCTGCTCAATCGTGTCTACACCCATCTGGACCAGCCGGCGAGCACTGTGAGGGTCATGTTTTTTGACTTTTCCAGTGCTTTCAACACCATCAGGCCGACCCTCCTGGGTGATAAGTTAGCAGCGATGCAGGTGGATGCTTCTCTGGTGTCCTGGATTGTTGATTACCTGACAGGAAGACCACAATATGTACGTCTCCCACAGTGTGTGTCTGACAAGGTGATTAGCAACACAGGGGCACCACAGGGGACTGTCCTCTCCCCCTTCCTCTTCACCCTCTACACCACAGACTTCAGCCACTGCACAGAGACCTGCCATCTTCAGAAGTTTTCTGATGACTCTGCGGTGGTTGGATGCATCAGCAGGGATGATGAGACAGAGTACCGGGCTGTGGTCGACTCCTTTGTCACGTGGTGTGAGCAGAATCATCTGCAGCTCAACGTGGCAAAGACCAAGAAACTGATCGTGGACTTCAGGAAGACCAGGAAACACTTGACCCCTGTTTCAATCCAGGGGGTCAGTGTTGACATTGTGGAGGACTATAAATACCTTGGAGTACACATTGACAATAAACTGGACTGGGCTAAAAACACCACAGCACTTTACAGGAAGGGCCAGAGTCGTATCTATTTTTTGAGGCGACTGAGGTCCTTCAACATCTGCCAGAAAATGCTGAGGATTTTCTATGAGTCTGTTGTGGCCAGTGCGATCCTCTATGCTGTTGCATGCTGGGGGAGCAGGCTGAGGGTCGCAGATGCCAACAGACTTAATAAACTGATCCGTAAGGCCAGCAATGTTGTGGGGATGGAGCTGGACTCCCTCAAGGTGGTGTCGGAGAGGCGGATGCTGTCCAAGATAAAGACAATGTTGGATAACACCTCCCACCCACTCCATGACATGCTGGTCAGTCACAGGAGCTCGTTCAGTGAGAGACTGAGATTACCGAAAAGCACCACTGAACGACACAGGAAATCATTCCTGCCTGTGGCCATCTCCCTGTACAACGCATCCACTTAACACACTGTTTGCTGCTACAGCTACACATGTTTCTTTTCCAACTATTTATTTATAAGTGACTTATGTATGTATGTATGTATATATATGTATATATTGTACTATTCTTAGTTAGCGTATTGTCTGTCTTGTCTTAATGTTGGTTTAAAATGGAGCACTGTAACAAAAAACAAAAAATAATTTCCCCCAGGGATCAATAAAGTATTCTGATTCTGATTCTGATTCTGAGTACAATATCACCCTATTAGAGCACTTCACTCTCGCACTGCAGGCTTACTTGTTGTTCCTAGAGCCTGGTTCTGCCAGAGGTTTCTTCCTGTTAAAAGGGAGTTTTTCCTTCCCACGGTTATCAAAGTGCTTGCTCATAGGGGAGTCATATGACTGTTGGGGTTATCTCTGTATGTATTATCCTAGGGTCTGCCTTACAAAATAAAGCACCTTTAGGTGATTGTTGTTGTGATTTGGTGCTGTATAAACTAAACTTTAATAAAAGGAAAGATTCTACCCTTTAACATCTTAATAGAAGTAAGCCAAAACCGGCTTTAGTGCAAGAAAATGCACCGCATACCAAAAACAGAACTCTTCACTGACATGACAAAGAATGTCAGAAAACCCCTACAAACATAAAACTATCACGGCGGGGATGGGTGTGTTTATGGATCAGGCTCAAAAGCAGACAGAAGAGAAACGATCTGACGTTAAAAAAAAAGCAATCCTTTATTATGGCTGATACACAAAAGAAAAATGAGGCAAGGTAATAAAAGTGGAACTAAACTGTTTTAGTTTTCCCATGAAAATGATGACAAAAGACAAGATCATGAAACTCAACGGGAACATGCGAAAACGTAACTGTGAAGTAATCCCAACACGAGTATGAGCATGAACATAAGCCCCCTGCTGTACTCACTGTACACTTATGACTGTGTAGCCACATTGGATACCACCTCCATTGTTAAGTTCGCCTTGTAATCGGAAGGTTGCCGGTTCGAGCCCCAGCTTGGACAGTCTCGGTCGTTGTGTCCTTGGGCAAGACACTTCACCTGTTGCCTACTGGTGGTGGTCAGAGGGCCTGGTGGCGCCAGTGTCCGGCAGCCTCGCCTCTGTCAGTGCGCCCCAGGGTGGCTGTGGCTACAATGTAGCTTACCATCACCAGTGTGTGAATGTGTGTGTGAATGGGTGGATGACTGGATATGTAAAGCGCTTTGGGGTCCTTAGGGACTAGAAAAGCGCTATATAAATACAGGCCATTTACCATTTACCATTTGCTGACGACACTCTGACAGCCTGATCTCTGACAACATCGAGAAGGCCTACCTGGAGGAGATTAGGAACCTGGAGAACTGGTCCCAGGAAAACAACCTCCTCCTAAACGTCAGCAAGACTAAGGAGCTGATTGTGGACTTCACTACAAAGCAGGTGATGAATTATGAGCCCCTGATCATCAGTGGTACGCCAGTGGAGAGAGTGGACAGTTTCCGGTACCTGGGTGTCCACATCACTCACGACCTGTCATGGTCGTGTCACAATTGCACCCTGGTTAAGAAAGCCTGCCAGCGTCTCTTCTTCCTCAGAAGACCTAGAGACTTCCATCTGCCACTGAGGGTACTTAAGAACTTCTACTCCTGCGTTCTGACTGGAAACATCTGCACCTCGTTTGGGAACAGCACCAAGCAGGACGGACGAGATCTGTGAAGAATGGTGTGCTCGACCGAACGCATCATTTGATCAGAGCTTGCTGACCTACACCAAGATTAGGAACCTGGAGAACTGGTCCCAGGAAAACAACCTCCTCCTAAACGTCAGCAAGACTAAGGAGCTGATTGTGGACTTCACTACAAAGCAGGTGATGAATTATGAGCCCCTGATCATCAGTGGTACGCCAGTGGCTCTTCAGACACAATGAAAGACGCCATCTGTACATTAATATGAATAGACATCTGACTATTTTACAGAATAGACAATATAAACATATTTAAAATTAAAGGAATTTGGAATGTACATTGTGCCTTGGTTTAGAGTGTTTGGAAGAATCCTGTCTCAGTCAATTATAGACGATGTGAGAGGGCGGTGTGTGTGTTTAAGGCCCGGATGGCTTGGGGATAGAAGCTCCTCTTGAAAGACCATCTTTGAACAGAGGCGGTGGTTTATGACCCCAACTGTCTGCCATCTATAATCCAGTTTTAAAATCCCTTCCCAGAACACCTGGGACCTAACACCTACTCACATCCTGGGCCATTTGAGCTCAGTAAATCACATGATAGGGTGGGACTAGGTTTCAAAATGGCTGATTATGACCCACACGTCTTCACACCTTGGCTTGTGTGATTAGGTAGTGGATCAATAGGGGGTCCATGACCCTCGTGGGGACACTCCTGTAGGGCTTAAAATCTAGGACTCGCCACCACTGACCTTGGAACTGAAGAAGCTTCCCAGACCTCTTCAGAATTTAAAGAAGTCCAGACGCTTTTCTTTCCAAGCTCCTTGGACTACGGTTACCTGGATGACTGAGAACCTTCATGGACAGTGGATGATTTTATTATTCTATGTTTATTTATTCATTAATTTATTTGTGTGTGAATATCTATAACACAAAATGACATAATGTGGCAAGAAATAAATCAAAAGTGACAGTGAGGATGAGGACTCTAATTTAAAGTCCACCATGATCATTTGAGTTAATGTCTAAATATAGATTTTTGTAACTTGGTAAGTTTGTCTTAAAATCACAGGAATGCAGTGTCAGATGTTTACAGTGTACATACAGTAGATGGAAAGACAATTAATTGCTAATTTAGCTTTAATGGCATCAGCTAGCTTTCTACTACATATTTACACTGGTTGAGCGGAAAACTATGGTGTCAAACTCGCCTTATTACTCTGATGAGTATGCCCAATCTCTGTAGCAATTCTGCAAATGTCCCAGCCCGAGGGAACCAAACAAATACACACACACACACACACACACACACACACACACACACACACACACACACACACACACACACACACACACATTGAGATACACAGCCAGGAGGCTGTATTCTAATAACTTCTAATAAATAGGGGGAAGTTAAAAGCTGTCATTATGCAACGTTAGAAACATTTCATCATGAATTTCATCAGAGTGAATGGTGTGATTTAGGCTTTGACTCAGATTGTGTCACACATGGGAACAATCAGAAGTATCAACTGTGAAATTATGCAAAGTGCAATTCAAAAGTGAATAACATTTGCAATAACACAGAAACAGCCTTTTATACAAAGCTCTAACTTCTAAAGAGACATAAGACATTTTAGACACAAAGAAAGATGCTGGGGGGAAAAGACAGACCCACATCTAACACATCTTGAGCACATCAAATCCCCATTAAGAATGGCCATTAGTGGACAAAAAGGGGCGAGATGATTGGCTCACATTGTAACGCTCATTAGCTCATTAACTATCCATTAAAGGTGCCATCAGTGCAGTCCCTTTAAACTGCAGGTGCAGAAGAAAGAAGGGAGACAGCTCACTGCACTCTGCTGTAAGATGAAGACAACAGCTGTCTGTGTGGTGAAATGATGGATTCTTAAAATTGGTGCGCTAAACTTCAATTCTTATCAATTAGTTTTTTAAACTTGATATGTGTGTTTTATTTCTGCAATAAAAAGCACAAAGACTCATAGGAGGTGTTGAGGCTGAGGCCGAGGTCGAGCAAGCTGAAGGACTCAAAAGCGGAACTCATAGGGAGGCACAAGTAAATGAGCAAAAACAAGACTTTATTTTCCAAGCATAGAATGAAATAACAATTAAACAATGAAATAAGGTTTCCTAGATCTGTGAAATTAACATGAAACTATGACTTGAATAGAACACAAGATATCAACTTAGCGAAAACTAAATCTTCATGAGTAATGTTTTAACTCTTGGGCATAGAGGGAGGACAGAAGCTGCACGAAACGCAACCAGGAGTCTCAGAATGCTGCAAAGAGATGATTAAGTCTAGGGGATCCAGGGGAATCTTGGAACAACAACAGGTTCTTGTCTTACTTTTTGCGGGTGGAGGACTGGCAGAGGGAAGGTAAGTGGTCCGGTTAGACAGGAGGTTTTCAGTCAGCAATCCAACGTGGACACTGTTTAAGGCAGGAGCGCAGGCAGGTGAGGGTAGCTGACAAGAATCGAGAAGACAGAGCAACCAGACAAGAACCAGGGGAAGATGGAGGGTGAGTGGAAGAAGAGTGAAGAGTGGAAGTTGGCCGAACGGCTATAGCAAAAACACATGGTGAGTTTCTTTCTGTGAGGTTATCACTTAACAAGAACTACGAAAGCCGATATTAACTGGGGTTAGCAGAGCACTTGGCAAGGAGTAAAGGTGTGTGCTGGTCCTGAAATGCTGACAGCTCAATTGCCATGTCAGTGTGCGGTGACTCCACCCCAAGGTGGACACAGGGCTTCCAAGGCAAAACACCTGTACTCACCCGGACCATGACAGCAGGGTTAGTGCTCAACTTAAAATCTTTAAATAAGTATTGTTGCGATCATGTAAGTTGTATTTAGATTTTAAAATTTCTAAATGTGTGTGTAGTATTCTCATTCAGAAGGAGGCGCAAAATAATAAAGCAAGAACTTTTGTATTGTATGGTGCACAGGAATGTGACAAAGTGAGATTTCCTTTAACACATTATGTAAATCATTGCTGTGACACACATCAGAAAAAAGAACATTTCTTGATTTTGTGCTGTCTTTTATTCTCTGACAGCCTCATGCATCTTGCTGCACTCTGCATTCACCTTTCTGCACTCCTTCCTGGCTGAAGAACTATAAAATATTATTACGTCTATATTCCATTAGATGACAATGACAAATGCTGGAGGTATATTTTAGACACATTCCTGTACTACTGTAACAGTATCAGTGGCATGCATTATGGAAATACTGCATTCCACATAAAGCTATACTACTGGCCAACTGCACATGAAGTACAAAAAGTAAAAGTAAAATGTTTCCACTCAGAGTTATATGGATTAATATTACTGCTGCAAATGCTGTTTAATAAACAGCAATGGATCATATTCTATAAAACTGTCTGTTTGTAGTAGCTGTCCTGTGAGCACCACTTGCTAAACTCTATGTTACTTCCATGGAGCCTGACGTTTTTGTAATTTTTTTAAACTGATCTTGAGCTATCATTATCCAATCTTTCTGAACATAAAAAAGACACCTAACTTAAGTGATTCAGTTCAATTCATTTTTATTTACACAGTGCCAAATCACAACAGCAGTCGCCCTAAGGCATTATTGTAAGGTAGACCCTACAATAATACATACAGAGAAAACCCAGCAATCATATGACTCCCTATGAGCAAGCACTTTGGCGACAGTGGGAATTTCTACGTCTCTCTGATCGCTTCTCTTTCCCCTCTTCCCCAACCAGTCATGTGGTGTCTGTGTGTGTACATTTGTTATGAAATGTACATGATACTGATGGTGAGAGGCCACAACAACGGCCTCTGGGAGCCAGAGGCAGACAGAAAAAAGCCCAGGAGACCCAAGGTCGCTTGCAGATCCCCAGGAGTACTGAAGACCCGAGGCCACACATCCTGATAAAAACTACAACTCCACCACAGCAGAAGGAAGTAGTTGGCTCCAGATGGAGTCCTTAGTGCCAGAGGGCAAGAGCCCCAGAGAACCAAGGGTTTTATCTTTAATATTGTATATATGTCCTGCAATATTAAGGGCCTTGAGGTGACAGTTGTTGCAACTGTAATGGTTGTATAAATCAAGCACCTCGCCATCCAGTCTGGTTTTACACATGGCTGTGAAAGATTGGGTGATTCTAAAATGCTCAGTAGATTTGAGCATAATGCTGTAATAGGAAGCCACCATTTCAGCAAGTCAGTTTGTGAGAATTCTTCCTTCCTGTAAGTGGTATTATTGTAAAGTGGAAGTGTTTAGGAACCACAGCAACTCATGAGGTTGGTCGTTGACTGCTGAGATGCATCGAGTTCAAAAATCACCAAAACATTGCACCAACACATTAACTGCAAAGTTCCAAGCCTCCTCTCCTCCAAGCTTCATAACATGGTTTCTATGGCAAATCAGCGTGTGTAGGTATAATGTGGAGGTGGCTCAGTACCTTTGTCTATGTATCCTTAATACATGACTTAAAAGTAGTAATCAAGCTTACATTCTTTAGGCAAGAATATTACTCATAGCTTAAGGAAGCCCACAGACATCCCACAGTCATCCACCAGATAACAGGACATATTTAAGGTTAGGATTGTAGCAGCACTCTCTTTACTATATTCACAATGACATCTGTGGGGTGAAGTTGATAAATTGACACTATTGGCTGACAACTGGCCAAACCAGTGTTTACCCTTTGCTGCCAAAAACATATCGCATCACTGGAGAGCTTTGTGTGCATGCCACCAGAGACAGCATTGTCAAGGTAGTAACAAATATGACAGTATCCACTCTCTCCACTGGCGTGCCAGTGGAGAGAGTGGACAGTTTCCGATACCTGGGTGTCCACATCACTCAGGACCTGTCATGGTCCTGTCACATCAACACCCTGGTTAAGAAAACCCGTCAGCGTCTCTTCTTCCTCAGAAGACTTAGAGACTTCCATCTGCCACTGAAGGTGCTCAAGAACTTCTACTCCTGCACCATCGAGAGCGTTCTGACGGCAAACATCTGCACCTGGTTTGGGAACAGGACAGACAAGCAGGACAGACGAGATCTGCAAAGGGTGGTGCGCTCGGCAGAACGCATCATTCAATCAGAGCTCCCTGACCTGCTGTCCATCTACACCAAGCGGTGCAAGTCCAAAGCTAGGAAGATTATGATGGATCTCTCCCATCCCAACAATGGACTCTTCTCACTGTTGAGGTCTGGGAAGCGCTTCTGCTCCCTTAAGGCCAAAACAGAGAGAATGAGGAGGAGCTTCTTCCCCCAGGCTATTCGGGGCCTGAACCAGGTGTAGGACTGGACTCTCCCACACACGTCACTATAAGACTGGACTCTCACACACGTCACCACACGCACCACCACACATTTCCTATAATCCTATAATTCCTATAATTTATAATCCTTATCTTTATAATCTCTTCTGCTATTTGCACATTCTTTACTGTAAATTCCCAAGTTAATTTGTAAATTTTTGTAGTAAATTGTAAATATAGTAAATATAGTAAAACTTTTCTTCTGTCATTTAATGGTTGGGCATTCTACAGCTACAAGCATTTCACCCCCATGTCATACTGTGTATGGTTGTGTGTGTGTGTGACAAATAAAATTTGAATTTTTTATATTTCACTGTACAAAGATGGAGTATGTAATGCACAGGTTCAGTTGAATGAAAAAACAAAAAGAAAAGAAAAGAAAAACACAACAACATAGAGATCCTTCAAGTTTTCCTTCCACCGACCAACTATGTCATTAGTTGAGGCCAGCAGGGTCCTATCACCATAAACATTGTGGAGAAGTTGTCTAACAGTTTTCCAGAATCACTTTGACGACCAAAATTTTCCCCAAATAGTCTACAGTGTATGATTTTTAGTTGTTATTTTTAACAGTTTTTGCAGCATCTAAGTGAACGTGTTCTGCTTTAGTTTTCGAGGCATAATTGTGCAGGTGCTTGTGCATAACCCGAGTATATACCTACTGCTGGCAACTTAGGTGACTTTCCCATCCAGCATGACTCAAAGTAAGGACAAGCAATAGTATCACCTAGGGCTTCCTGGTGGGTTTAAGGGCGTTGTGGATGGAGACAGGCATTGCACCAAGGGAAAAGCCTTGCCAGGCTGAGGGCAAACACTAACAGGGTTTTCTACTTTCACACCACACTCAGTTGCCATTTATGATGTTTATTTATTGATGTGGATTGATTTTTTTTTCTTTTTTTGAGTGTTAGTCTAGTGGAAAGAATGGAGGCTGAAGAGGATTTTGTACTATTTCAGAATGAGGAGCCAGCATAACATTTCACTCCCAGGAGAGCAAAATTCACCTTTCCAGGAATAGAGAACAGCTAGGTGATTTTTATTATTGACTATGTCACTTAGAAATATATTTGATGTCATTATTTCACATTTGATTTAAACAGAAACCATATCAGCATGAAACTTGAACTTGGGTGGGGGTGCGGGGTTATAATTTATGAGAGAGCAGACATAACTAAGCTGGAAAGAACCAGGTACAACAACAAAAGATTCCCAGAAGTGAATATCAAGAAAACCTGCATTACAAATAAAGGCCTAGACAGAATTCTGCTGGGAAAATGTGATTCTTTATTGTTTTGACGGGAAAGTGACTGGTAAGGTGATGTCTGACTGCACAACAGAATAAAAACCCTGAGCCAAGGAGGCATTTTCAGTTCAAGCAAAATAAAAAATATGACCACTGACCTCTATACTACAACAGTTGCTCTCTAGAAGGGCTCTGACTTTTCCAAAACCTTTTTTGAGCACTGAGGAAAAAAAACAGGCATGTGTTCAAAGCCTACTTTTGCAGCCACTATTAGCTACTGCAAAATACATGTAGCATAAACCAGCATGTTTTGTATAATGAGTTCTCAAAGTATTGATTAATTGAAGGTTACAAATGAGGACAAAAAATACAGGTCTATATTGTTATATATATCAGTTACATACCACAGTAAAAAGCCTTATACACACATACACACAGACAAATAAGAAAAAACACATAAATATCTTAGTAAGGTGTTGGACAACAATGTTCACTGTACCGCACCTTGGCACTGATTGTCTCAAGTCTCCCTTCTTGAAGATAAAACTGCATTCAGTGCTTTGATGATGTTGTCGAGAGCACTAGCCCCAAATCCTCCATTGTTTATCAGTGTTATCTTTAACAGCTTAAAAAGAAGCTCACAGACACAAAGCCCAGGAAGGACACCAGCCAGCACAACCTGGACAATGGGGTAAACCCCACCAGTACAGGATGAATAGTCCCAAAGGGCACCCATCCACTGTAGTGAGTATCAGTCAAACACTTTTTTTGTTCTATATAATTGTATAGCGATAATGCAGAAGGAAGTTGACTATCTCTTAGAACACGGTTTAGCCATTCCGAGCGCCAGCGCATGTGTGCTGGTACCAAAATCTGACAACACTCCTCGGTTTTGTAATGATTACAGGAAAGTTAACGCTGTTACCAAACCTGATTCATTTCCTCTTCCTAGAATGGAGGATTGTATTGATAGAGTGGGATCGGCATCTTTTGTAACCAAACTCGATCTGTTAAAAGGTTACTGGCAAGTACCTTTAACTCCCAGAGCATCTAAAATATCTGCTTTTGTCATGCCAGATCATTTTCTCCAGTACACGGTTATGCCGTTTGGGTTGCGTAATGCACTCGCTACTTTCCAGCGCCTTATGGCCAAAGTACTGGCAGGCGTGAATAACTGCGATGCCTACTTGGATGATGTTGTCATTTACTCATCCACCTGGTCTGACGACTTACAAACACTCTCTCTCGTTTTCAGCCGTTTTCAGAAAGCCTCGCTTACACTAAACTTAGCCAAATGTGAATTTGGCAGAGCCACCATCACATACCTGGGAAAACAGGTGGGTCAGGGACAGGTACGGTCGGTGACTGCAAAAATACAAGCGATCGTCGAGTTTCCAGTCCCACAAATGAGAAGGGCGCTGCGCCGATTTTTAGGAATGTGTGGTTATTACAGAGGTTTTTGTAAGAACTTCGCCACTGTCGTTCCTCTCACCGATTTGATCAGTCCGGTGAAGCCTTTTGTGTGGACGCCTGGTTGTCAGACTGCTTTTGAGTTTGCGAAAGCATTACTGTGCAGTTCCCCTGTTCTTACAGCACCTAATTTCATGTCCCCTTTCAAGCTCGAGGTTGGCGCTAGTGCGTCTGGTGCAGGAGCTGTCCTTATGCAGGAAGACCATCGCGGTGTGGATCGCCCAATTTGTTATTTTTCCAAAAAGTTCAACAAACATCAGATGAACTACAGCACTATTGAAAAGGATGCCCTTGCCTTGTTGTTAGCCCTGCAGCATTTCGAGGTGTATATTGGATCCAGCTCTATCCCCGTTCAAGTATTCACTGACCACAACCCATTGGTGTTTCTCTCCCAGATGCAAAACTCAAATCAGAGACTTAAGCGTTGGTCCCTTCTTTTGCAAGATTTTAACCTGCAAATCAAACATAAGAAAGGGACGGAAAATGTCATCGCTGATGCCCTGTTGAGAGCAATCTCATAGTTTGGGAATTAAACAACAGGAGGGTTGTTGAATTCTTATGGAAGGGGGTGTTACGAACTTGCATGTTCATGTGTTTGTTTTGTGCAGCTGTTATATCTTTTTATGTTAATTTAGTTGTGCCAGGGCCCTGCTCCGATTGGTGCGTGGATACACCGCCCCGACGTGACTGGTTCCAGCTGGAGGACCCGCCCATTAAAAGGAGGCTGGAGTGCTACGGTGGGAGAGGTCCGTTTCTCCTCATGACCCAGCAGTGTACCTGTGGCAGCCGCTGGCTGCAGTGCGGCTTAAAAGTTGTGGAAGTGGAGTGGGTAGGGGTGAGCTGCCGTGTCTTTTGATCACCCGTTTTCTCCTGTTTTGACTTAGTTAAGGAGATCAGACTCTGTCTTTATTTTTGACTTTGTTTTGATAAGGTCAGGGGTGCGGGATTTGTGTAGATTTGTTTTGTTTATTGTTTTGGCCTTGGCTCACCCTGAAGTGTTGACACTCCCGTTTTGTTATCCCTTTTTTTCACATTGTAAATAAATCACATTGTAACTAACGGGTTTGTTTCCTGTGTCTGCTTGGGTCTTGGGGGGGAAGCGAGTGCCTCACTCATGTTATTGCCTAGCCCTAGACGGGTCGTAACATAATATATAGATGCATCTAAATCTGATAGTATTTTTCTGACTTTGTTAGGATCTAATTCCTGCGCAGATACTGATGATGATTTTAACCAGATCATCTCTCCTGAGACTGGTTTGAACTGGGATTGAACTGCTTTTATAAAATGGTGTACCTTAGCGTTTTGTCCCAGTTTCCCTTCCTTAAGAATGCCACCTTTTCACTGAGACCATTTCTGATGAAGATTCAGAAAACAGTAGATGCATGGGTCAGATGCATATCTTAGGTCCTGTGTCAAACCTCTTTGGTCTCTGTATTTGTTTTCCTATGTGTCAATGGCATGATTTGTGAGGGGTGGTTCAGGACAACTTTGAGGACAGCAAGAAAGTAGTGAGGTGGCCTGGGCTCATCCAAAACAATGGACAATGCCCAAGAGTGGTGAAGAAGTGCTGGCAGGCAAGGTGGAATAAATGGATGGATGGAGGGGTGATGTGTGACAGAAGGACAACAGAAAGTGGAAAGGGAAGTATAGTTAATGTTAATATCAAGATTCTTTCAAATTTCTTTCAGAAATCCTTCAGTCCGGTGTTCTACCCAATGCCATTTGCATTTGACAAAAAAATGGCTAAACCAATTATAGTGTTGTCATTAACAAATCAAATTAATCAATAACATTAAATTAGAAAATGTTGCTTTCAGTCTTGAAGAAGTTGAACACATATTAGTCTGTATAGTTTTAGATTCAGGATATGGGGATATCTCTGTAACTGCCAGACTCAATTAAGATTGTCGAACCCTTTGGGGATTTTCTGCTCTTATTTTTAAAAAAAAGATTCTCAAAGGAATTCAACAATGGCTCCTCATAATCCAAACACGCACTTCACTGGATGCATTTATAGTTTATCTCAAATAAAACAAAACCCATGGGCAAGTCACAGTCCTCGCTTTGATTATTGCATTTCCTCTAATCTTCATATTGCTTATAAAAGATCACTTAGCTTACAACAGGGCGTTCTCATTCCCGAGGCGTAACATGCCGACGTTTTGTCACGTTTTGTAAAGTGCAAGCATTGTTGCATTTACCAATGTTAGTTTTAGTCATTGTAGTCTCGCTGATTCAGTACGAAATCAACGTTTTTTTCTCTCTCTTTCTCTTTTGCCTTTTCCTCCTCATTCCTAACATTTTTTTATTTACTTCCACCAGTTGGACACAGTTTTTTGGGTAGCAAGTAGTTTGTTTCAAGAAAACCCACCGCTGTTGGTCTGTGGGTTTGAGTTGTCTTATATGCTTTTGTATTGCGTAATCCAAGACTGACTACATGTTGCTGAGATGAGGCATAGCATCTGTTACGGAACTCATTGTCCTTCTTGTGTTTGAGGACAGTTCCCATCAGCTTCGGCAATATGTTTAGAGTTGTTGTTTGCAGAAAAAGAGCGAACATGTGTAGATTGAGTCCATACGGTTCTCATTTTCCCTCATTTTTCCGAGGTCGTCATTTAGGGATATGGTGGGTAGCCGAAAACATAATATGTTGACGATTTGTCACCTAGCGTAAAATGTTACCCTTTGGGAGTGAGAACGTGTTGCTTACAAATGATGCAAAAATGACTTTTTCAAGGCATCAGCTGAAGTTGTATGGGCATCTGACCAGGATGGCCCCTGACAACCTCCTAGTTGGGTTGTTTCAGGAGTGTCCAACTGGGAAGGGACACCAGGGCAGGCCATAGTCACACTCCAGATATTATGTCTATTGGCTAGCTTGGAAACATCGCAGCGCCCCCCTAGAAAAGCTGGAAGAATTCACCATGCAAAAAGAAGTTTGACCACATCTGCTTAGACTGCTGCCCCAATGTCTTGAGGCCAGATAAGAGATGGAAGGCTGGCTGAGATGATCTAAATGAAAGGGGGTGCCCACTTAGACAATCTATTAAATAGCATATTAAGATGAAAACTCTCTGGATAAATACATAGCATATTCTCGGATGGGGTTGGCCATTACAGTCACTTTGGACAAACAGCATACAAAGTCACTTTGTACCAGCAGGGTAAAAGCCAACTCATTCTGACATTTCATTTTTACATCAGACAAAATTCTTTCCAGAGTTTTTGGGGAAGGTTAAGGTTTGGTTTTAGAGCACTACAACACAAACAAGCCTGCATGGAATCCACCAAGTAAGTCAAAGCCAGTGCCAACTATACAGCAAAATCTCCAGTGTTAAATTAACACTAGAGAGTGTCTCTGAGTGTTAAATACAACACTGTTGAGTGTTAAATTAACACTTTTGACAGTGTTATATGTTTAAAAGTAACCTAGTCAGTTTTGAAGATTAACAATGGCTAACACTGAGCAGTGCTGATTTTCTAACACTGGAATATTTCTAACATTTTGAGGTATTTTCCAGTGTTAGAAAATCACCACTGCTCAGTGTTAGCCATTGTTAATCTTCAAAACTGACTAGGTTACTTTTAAACATATAACATTGTCAAAAGTGTTAATTTAACACTCAACAGTGTTGTATTTAACACTCAGAGGTGTGGACCCATATAGACACTCTCTAGTGTTAATTTAACACTGGAGATTTTGCTGTGTATAAATCAGGTATCATACAAACATAAAAATAGCTTCAAATACAGTCATGACAATAAAAGAATATGACTTTAAGGACTTAACAACATTACTTCAGTTATAGTACACCAACATCTCTTATACATTATCACTAAGGGAACACTGAATGACCTGGTGGGTTTTGTCCATAAAACTACTCATCTTGAAATATGGCTGAAGTAAACTAAACTCTAAAATACGTAGTCAGTCATTTGTTTAATAGTAATTTATGTAGAATAGCATATGTAGGCAAGTATATTTCTCCTTTTTTTATCAACAAGCAAAGACAAAAAGGGGGGAAAAAGAAACAGGGCAGGGTTCGGTGGTTGAATCATCAGTCCCCACCAATGCCAAAACCAAATCTACACCCTTGGTAGAAAGCCGGTATATATGCACAAATACCACAGAACAAAACAACATAAGAAAACAAAATATGGATGTATATAAGAAGGTTAAAATTTAATGAAGCATCATGTGAAACCAAACAAACATTAATGTCCCCCACTGAGACATTTCCACCGTCTTTGGACCCTGGGAGGATGCCAGAGTACCCAAACAGAACCCACACAGGTGCAGAGAGAACATAGAAAGGTCCCCACTGGCTAGTGGATTTTGAACCCATGAAAGTCTAGCTGTGAGCTAATAACTGCACCACTGTGTCACTCACTTTAGTATGCATCGCAGGCAAAAGAATGGCCCCTGATAAAACATATACTCTACTCAAAAAATTAAAGGAACACTTTTTAATCAGATGAAGTCAGATAAACTTCTGGGATATTGATGTAGCCAGTTCAGTAGCAGAGGGAGCTGTTAATCAATTTCAACTGCTTTGTTGTTAATAAAATTAACATCAGGTGCACTAGAGTGGCAACAATGAAGTAACCTCAGCTTCCTGAAAAGTGTTCCTGAGACAAGAACTTCCCAGTAGTTTGAATTGCAAAATGGCCCGACAGTGAAAGTGCAATCTCTCTCTCTTTAAAAAAAATAAATGATTTTAATGGTGGAGGCCACTTACATTTTTTCTCCTTCTCTTGTTTTCTGACAGGGCTGTATAAGGTGCGACACCCTAACCGTAAAAGTATGGAAATATCACTAAATAATACCAAAGTCCTACAAAATGACCTGCAGCAGAACAGTGGTGTGAATGTCTCTCACTGAAAAACTGAGTTCATAAGAGTGGCCTTGAGGCCTGATGTCCACCAGTTAGGTCTGAAAAGAGTGTGAAAGTGCCGTATTATTTCTAAAAAAAAAAAAAAAAACATCAATTTTCTCTCTTCTTCAGTTATGTGACAAAGACAGCTATGTTTTTTTTGTTTTTGTTTTTTGCATATTAATTTCAGGTAGTCTATGCAGATTTTGTGTGGCTTGATTGTCTGCTTCTTGTTCCAGGACACTTTGGACATGCAAGAAATTAAATCGCTGACAGTATAACACAGGAACCTATTTCAAAACCATCAGCTTGAATTTTCATTTGGAAAACACTTAAATTCTTTTGTTTTTGTGAGGAAAAACAAAATGCATATACCTTGGCAGAAGAAAGATGGTAGACACTTTTTTTCTATACCAACAGCTTTCAGAAGAGAAGGTTATTTGTGGAAGAAACAATGTGATTTCAACCAGCCCTTGACACAAAAACAGTACTTTAGCCAGCTACATGTAAATCACAGGCCAACATCCAGATGGTCAATTTAAAATCACTTCAGCATGCCACGTTTCTTCAAATAAATACTGAGGTAGAAGAAACAATTATTTAGTAAGGGTCTCGCTCCTTTTCTTTCAAGTTTCTATCTTCTTCTCAAAAGAATTACCAACTTATTGGAAAGGTAGTTTTGAAGGAAACATTACTGCTGTGGACTGGCATTATATAATGTGGTCCTTACAGAAAGGCAGAAATTACAAGTATCATGGCAACAGCACTTCTGTGGCACTTTCATGTAGCACTGAGGTATTTTTCTAACAGCTGGAACAGCTTTTCATAGCACTAAGTAAAAGCACAGCTGATAGCTGATTTCCAGTTAGTGGTTGCCTTGCTAATTTGCATATCGTGAAAATTTACTAGCACACACCCAGTTAAATTAGTTTTTCATCTTACTTAGTACTCCACCTGAGATTTTTCTAGAGTGGCAAGTCCATTTATTTATATATATATAAACACCCAGCACGCCCCTGCGGGCGGTTTATCCTTCAAGCTCGGGTCCTCTACCAAAGGCCTGGGAGCTTGAGGGTCCTGCGCAGTATCTTAGCTGTTCCCAGGACTGCGCTCTTCTGGACAGAGATCTCCGATGTTATTTCCGGGATCTGCTGGAGCCACTCGCCTAGCTTGGGAGTCACCGCACCTAGTGCTCCGATTACCATGGGGACCACCGTTACCTTCACCCTCCACATCCTCTCGAGCTCTTCTCTGAGCCCTTGGTATTTCTCCAGCTTCTAGTGTTCCTTCTTCCTGATATTGCTGTCATTCGGAACCGCTACATCAATCACTACGGCCGTCTTCTTCTGTTTGTCTACCACCACTATGTCCGGTTGGTTAGCCACCACCATTTTGTCCGTCTGTATCTGGAAGTCCCACAGATCCGGGCCATCAACACGTACGCCCTGCCCGTGATCAGGTACCCTGCTGGGATAATAGGCTGGCCAAAGGAGGAGATAGAAGCCACTGACATAAAGACAAGAAAGCTCCTTACCATGCATGGAGGGTTTCACCCCAAGTCCAGCACCCTGAGGCTGTACGCTAAGCGGAAGGAAGGGGGCCGGGGACTGGTCAGTGTCAGCACCACAGTCCAGGATGAGACACATTGGGAAGATGGCCCCAACTGACCGAGTGTTCAGTGAATACCTCAGGCAGCAGAAACCCAAGAAAGAGGAGGGAGACGAGGAACCATCATGGAAGGACAGGCCCCTGCACGGTATGTACCACCGGCAGATAGAGGAGGTGGCTGATATCCAGAAATCCTACCAGTGGCTGGACAAAGCTGGACTGAAAGACAGCACAGAGGCACTAATCATGGCAGCACAAGAACAAGCTCTGAGCACAAGATCCATAGAGGCTGGGGTCTATCACAGCAGGCAAGACCCCAGGTGCAGGCTGTGTAAAGATGCCCCAGAGACAATCCAGCACATAACAGCGGGGTGCAAGATGCTAGCAGGCAAGGCATACATGGAACGCCAAAACCAAGTGGCCGGCATAGTGTACAGGAACATCTGTGCCGAGTATAATCTGGAAGTCCCGAGGTCAAAATGGGAGATGCCCCCAAGGGTGGTAGAGAATGACGAGCTAATATATATATATATATATATATATATATATATATATATATATATATATATATATATATATATTTTTTTTTTTTTTTTTTTTTTTTTTACCTTAATACTCACAGAATAGGGGACAAGTCATGGAGCCCAATCTAATTGAGAATCTCAAGCTCTCCTGCTTCATTCTAGTTTGGAAATGTGCCGTCTTCAACTGAAAATTTCTCATTTGTAAACAGAGAGCTTGCTCTCACAGCTGTCCAACAACTAAAATTAAAGCCAGTTATATCACCTATTCACCTATATGTTCTACTTTTAAACCCAACCAGGATTTTTTTTCTTTTTAAATATAGGATAGAATATTCAGGTTGACACATATATGACTGGAATAATTCTTTCCTGCCTCTGAGGTCTCTGAAGAAAATATATATAAGGCACCAGATAAGAAATGCCCTTTATATTCCCATACTGTATGTCATATGTGTGCTAAAAGTGAATGTGGACACAGAATGCTAGTTTAAGTTCTGATTTCTAAAACTTGAGGAAGATTGAAGGACGTTTCTTTGTAGGCACTGTTGCTATTCAAAAGTCTATTTTTAAAATCACACAAAGTGGTTTAACCAAATTAGTTTTATCTGATTCCAGTATTTTGGGACACTGCAAGGAATAACAGCAAACATGGATATCCTATTAGCATGAATACAGATAAATCTACCTACATTTATGAAACACAAAGTAGACAGACAGCATCGTCTATCACAGTGGTGGTTGAATCTCCGCCAGATATAAATTCAGTCCATACACTGACACAATTCCATAGGAAGTAAATCAAGCCAAAAGGCCAACTAAGATCTAGAACCAAAGTGCAAAAAGATAGTGGTTTTCAGAAACTCCAGGAACCATAAGTAAGCCTGTAGTCTGAAAACAAAGTGCTCCATTATTATTTAAACTGGACCTGAACAATAGACAAGTTAATGTGATTGTGAAACTGAGAGACACCTCACACTCATATGGTAGTGACAACCAACCACATGGCAGATCCATATTTTGATTTATTGTCCTTGTGACTATTGTTAAGTAAAGCAAAATAAATAACTGCTGATATTTGTTTAGAATCTTACTCTTCCGCTGATCTTTCCAAACTAAGACCTCATTGTACTGCGTCATGCTAACAGAGTTTGCTCTCAGACTACATGCTTATTGTCTAGCACACTTTTATTCCTTTAGTCAGCTGTTTATACAGTGCTTAAATTTACTCACAGTACTTATTACTGACTTAATTTCCTTATTCTAGTGTCCCTACCTTTAAGTATTTGCAGGTAAATATAATTCATTTGAAATTTGAAATGAAATAAAATTGTAATTCTGTTTCATTACAACATCCAACAAGGCTACAGAGCAACCCCTCAACCACATCTAGGTTTGACAGACCACATGTCCATGCTGCTGATCCCTGCATACACTCCCATCAGGAGGAGCCTCCCCCAGCCACAAAGACTGTGAAAACCTGGTCAGAACATCAGCTGTAGAACTGTTTTAAAAACACAGACTGGATAAGCTGGAGGAGGTGGCTGGGGAGAGGGAGGTCTGGGCCTCTTTGCTTAGGCTGCTGCCCCCGCGACCCGGCCCCGGACAAAGCGGATGAAGATGGATGGATGGATGGATGGATGGATGGATGGATGGATGGATGGATGGACTGGAGTATGTTTGAACACCAGGGCCAGGACGAGCATGCTACATCTGTGCTCCCCTATACAAACTTCTGTGTCAATAGTGTCATGTGGACAAACATCTGTATTCCAACCAGAAACCTTGGATGACAAGGTCCTGCTAAAGCAACGTGATGCTGCTTTCCGATCTGGTGACAGTATGCAGTACAGGGCATCCAGATCTGATCTGAAAAGAGGTATCAGAGAGGCCAAGACTGAAAACCACTTCAGCAACAACAATTCAAGACAGGTATGACAGGAAGTCCAGCACTTAACCAACTACAAGCCTGGCAATACCACAATGACCGAGGGCAGCACGGGGTTTGTGGAGGAGTTGAACCACTTCTTTGCATGTTTGAGGTGAACGGACCAGAGGCAGCGGCGGCTAAAACATCTGACAGCAGCAGCAGCCCAAGCCTTATGGTGCAGGAATATGAGGTGAGGGAACTGAACCCCAGGAAGGCCTGTGGTCCAGATGGGGTGACGAGAGGGCCCTAAAATAATCTGTAGATCAGCTGGCTGGGGTCTTCAATAAGATCTTCAACGATTCACTGTCTCAGTCCTGCATCCCGTCATTGCGGGTTCAGAGGCTGTCGGATTGGTGTGCGGTCAACAATTTGGACCTTGATAACACCAAGACGAAAGAGCTGGTAGTCGACTTCAGAAAGAGGAAGTCTGAGCTGCAGCCTATAAGCATTGTTAAGGTTCAAAATATTGGGGATGGAGACAAGAGAAAAAACCACAATAACAACACTGGTCCGGCCGGGTTGAGTCAAACGATGATTTTAATGAACACACGCGTGGGAGATGGACACTGATGCAGACAGCCTCAAAATCTCAAAATGGTGGAGCATTGCTCAAACTTTTATAGCCTCTGGTGCCTCCACCTTATCATACAAAGCCTAAACATTCACATGCTTTCTCTCACACAGCGCCTAAGCTATGACCTTGGCTCCCTGTTTATCTGCTCCTGCTGAAATGGGGCAGAAAACTCCAGCACACTCTGTTCTCTTCTACTCAGACAAATTAGATTTCTTATAACTCAGCAGTATAATGCATCATAAAACAATATCATTCATTCACAACAAGTCAGCAGTTTAATGTAATGCAAATCAGTTTAACTAATGTAATAGTTATCAGCTTCTTCTAATTCAGGAGAATAATGCAAACTAAAACTACATAATAATTCACAATCTTTAATTAGGGGTATAACATGGCATAAAATAATATTATAATCTAACAGCATCAACGCGAAGTGTGTGGAAATTCCGTCCAGCTTTGAATTATGGCATGTACACATAGACAAAGACCTCCAGTGGATTTCAAACACGTCAGAGGTTGTAGAGAAGGCCCAACAGTGTCTCCATTTTTCTGAGAATCGTCAGAAAAATGGACCAAAAGAGGGAGCTGCTGATCGTCTTCTACTGTTGCTTCATCAAAGTGTGCTGACATATGGCATCTCTTTGTGGTTCTCCAGCTGCACCATGGCACACAAAAAAGCACTTCAAAGGGTTATCTTACAACAAAACACTGGACATCTTCTTCTCTCCCTGAAGGACCTGTACAGCACTCACTGTCTCAAGAGGGCACACTGCATCATACTGGACTGTTCACATCCAGGACACTGGGAGAGCTTTTACAACAGGCCAATAGCCCTAATCAATGCTAACAGCTGATTAGGTACTTCCTTGAACATTTTTGGTGGGGCAATAATGTGCAATGAGCATTTATTCTTTAATTTATTATTCATACCTTTTTGCACTTTTTGTCCTCTTTAAAGTTTACTGTGTGTGCTTTTTTTGTTGTGTTTAGTTGGGCTTAGTGCTGACATGTGACTGTGCAATGACAATAAAGAGTTATTTTATCTTAGATTTTATATGCTGTTTTTTTGCAGCATACCTTGAAATGGATTCCCCAAACCGAAAAGAGAGTGCAATGGGGGTGATTGCATCATTATTCACAGGTTAAATAATCAAACGGGCATCCCACTAAAGCACACAACACTCATTCTTTGAACTCTATATCTCAAGAACTACCTATTTTCTAGTCATTAGTGTTTTGCTTGGTTCATTAATATATATCCATAAAATGTAAATGTATTTTTTTCTGACAGCAATGCTTACACCTAATCAGGCTTTACAGGCTACAGCAGAGACTTCCTAATGCCTGATGAGATACATGTTACAAAATTCTATGTTTCAGTCCTTTTGATTCTCTACAGAGATTATTAGGCTTATGAGGGATGATGCTTATTCTTGAATCTCAGTGTGCTGTGGGCAGTTATTTAGGAGGCTGGGAAGATGTGTGTAGCATAATTTGCTTGACTGAAACCCTGCAGGCCTACTTATCAAGACAAGACCTACAGCACTGCTTGTGTGGAGTGGCCCAGGTCAGAATAATGTTATCTAGAGATAACAATAGTAATATGAGAAATGTTTTCACTATAGCATCAGCTTTAATTTCAGTATTAGAAATTATAATTCATAGAACTTGTTGGCAAAAACTGAAATATCTCTAAGGAGGTCACTGTCGCTGCACTGCTGGGCTTTCATGTGCTGCCAAGATCTCTGGGAGAGATGTAGACAAACTGATATGCATGGGATTCCACTGCCTGAAACTCCAAGTCGTTTTTGAGATTGTTGGAGGCACCACAGAAAACATTTGTAAACTGTCAAAAACATACCATTACAGTTTCTCAGTGGTTCGCTTTGTAGGAGCTAGCCATATTAGAGGCTTACACACACAAATGAGGGCTACAGCAGATCATCTACTAGTCAAAAGGTTGGTGGTTTCATCCCTGGCTGGTCCAGTCTCCAATCTGCATACTCAATTATCTTCGAGCAAGACACTGGGATTCGTGTGTTCCTCATGGTTGTTGGTAGGTAGCATTAAAAACAGCAGTGGCTGCAATGCTGTGTGTCCAAAACAATTAACATTCTGCATGATTTTAATATCTTCTTTAAAGCCTTCAAATATACCTAGGACACACTGAGTATAACATTGCCTACTTTATATGTTTTTGGTCATTCTAAGCATCAGAAAGAGATCATCCAGGGTTCTCTCAGTGATAAAGGTTGTGAGTTATGAGTTGTTAGCAAGTGGTTGTTGTTGTTGTTTTTTTTGTTTTTTTGTTTTTTTTGTTGTTTTAATGGAATTTCGACATTTTCAGCTCTCTGTACCCCAACAAAGTTTTATTAAAATGTTCTAGATTGCTCCCATCTCTGAGCTAGCTAAGCAGCAACTAGTTATAAACTAACATTAAAAAAGTGCTTACCAACAGGAAATTTCTGGAAATGCTCAACCACTCTTAAGTATCCCTGTAATTAGGTTGGTTTGGGTTCATTTTAGTTCGTTTTGCTCCCTTTATTTTTTCTTTTTCAGCTTTTCAAGTAAGCTTTCAAGTACGCAAGTTTGTACAACTCAGCTCCTGCCATCCCCTTTCAATTTCACTGAATAATATTTACAGTGGAAATTGCCCATGATCTGCCAAATTTTTATTTCTTTATTATTTTTTAAATAATTTCTTTAAGACTATATATTTATTAAACTGTTTTTGACACTTTCACAACATGCTTGTTAATCAGTCAATTTGAAATCATTTAGAAAGATTGCTGTAAAGACTAGACTGATTCATTGATTCATTTACAATGAAGTGATCCTGTTGTAAAGAACTGTATAACCACAATAGTGAAATCTGAATAATAAACAGACTTTGTGCATATGTGTGACGTAAAAACTGTATTATAAATCTAGAGGTGCTATGACTAGGACTATGATTATTTTAATCTTTTTTACATCTCTTACAAGAACATTTATCTGCCTTTAGTCTTTATGACCATTAGCTGTATTCTAAAATCCAAAGATTTATATGGTGTTTCATAGTGTTTAATAATCTCCATACAGTTAAGCACCAACAATCATTACATGATTGAAACAAACTTGAAATGTTTCTGCTGCCACTGAAAATGTTAGCATTTTTACTCCTTTATTAAAACATTTTAATAATTGGTTTTAATTCAAAATAAGCTGTTAAAACAAGTATAGTACATATCTACATCAGGGAATAAAAATGAGTGAAAGATTAAATTCCAGATATACTGAAAGCTCTTCAGCGAGACATTAAAGTTGAATAAAACTATCCAGTTATGAAACTGAGATTTTATCTCAGCCAAACTTATTTACTCAGGAACAAATAAAACATGGATATAATTCACTTGGATGATTTGTAACGTTTAATGTTTAATTTAATTTCAAAGTGAATTATATATACCTCCACTCAGTGGTCAAGGCCAGCAGGGGTTTTGAAAATTATCAGGCTTGTTCCCTGGGTATCGTGAGTCTCAACAGCCCCGTCAGTTAACAGCTGGTGAGAGGAGCTGGCTGTTAGCCTCCAAAAATGTCGCAGCACTTTTGCAAAAAGGTATTGTCTTGATAAATCGAACATACATTTGAAGCTTACACATCTATATTCTTGCCTAAAAACATCTTAAAACTTTATTTTGTGTCACAGAAAAACTAATATTTCAAACATTACTGACCACTTTCGATTCTCTCCTCCACTATTATCACTTTTGAATTTCAGGCAAAATGCATTCTGGGATTGTTGGCTGCACCAGGAACTCGTCATCTTTGATAGAATGAGCAGAGCAAGAACTATTGATGTAAACTTTGAATGGGAACCATACTTGGGCTGCAACTGATGATGTTTTACAAATCCACAAGAACAGAAGTTCTTTTTTGTTGTTACGTAGTTTGTAATTGCTTTTGATATAAACAATTTCTTTTGTGTTTTACTGTAGATAACTGAATTCGGGACTCTGGTTAAGTGTTCTCAACTTTTGTATTTTGTTCTCCAACTGAAAATACACAAATAAAAAAATAATTATTTTGACTCTAATATAACAGAGAAGGTGTTTGTAAACCAATAGCTAAATAAAAAGATGTTGATAGGGACGTGACAGGGACATGAAAACACAGGGATTTTGGCATTAAGTTCATGGCCAATTAAGAGTAATATGCTGATTTAACATTGTCTCCTGTAACAGCATTTGGCTCACAGGGCACAGGCTTCATCATCATAGCTAAGTTGCCAAATTGGAGCCCTTGCCTTATTTTTTCCAATTCCACGAACTGATATTCCTTATAAAAATCTGGTGCTAGTATTATCCAATGTGTATTGCCACTATTGACAGTCAGTGCTCAATTCACTAGCTGGGCCCACGTCCTCATTTTAGGTTTGACAGCGTTTTAGTAGGGAAAGGTGAATGCTTGGACATGAATTGAGCTGCAGTTTGGGGATGGCCTCGAAGGGCACTGGAGACGGCTCCTGGGCCTGGCAGATCCCCATGCACTAAATATCAGTTCAAATTCAAATTCAAATTCAAATTCAAATTTTATTTGTCACGTACACAGTCATACACAGTACGATATGTAGTGAAATGCTTGGACAACTGCTCGTGACCTAAAGAAAACAAAAAGGAAAAGGCTATGAATAAGATAGGAAATAAATATGAAAAATTAAAAAGGGTAAATTTAACTAGGAAGGAATAAAATATAAATTAAGGTTAAAAATGAAATAACTGTACAACACAAATGAGAATGAAGGGTAAATTTAACTGGGAAAGAATAAGATAAAATATATAAATTAAAGTTGAAAATAAAATAACTGTACAACAAAATACACAATATAGAACTATATAAGAATGTATGAAGAAATATAAATAAATATATACACAATAACAGCAGCTGTACAAGTATTAACTGGAAATGAAGAATATAATGTCCAGTGTTGTGCAATCCACATTATGTCTTGTGCAGTGCAAATATGCTTAAAGTGATTTAAGTGATGAAGTGAAAACAATGTCCAGAATGTCCAGTGTGTGTGTAAGAACTATATGTGTGGGTCAGTATTGTGTGGTGGTGTGATTGAGAGACCGTATCGCCTGCGGGAAGAAGCTCCTCCTCAGTCTCTCTGTGTTGGTCTTCAGGGAGCGGAATCGCTTTCCTGACCTCAACAGAGAGAACAGTCTGTTGTTGGGATGGCTGAGGTCCTTCACGATCTTCCTGGCCTTGGTCCAGCACCGCCTGCTGTAGATTGAGTGCAGGTCAGGGAGCTCGGAGCGGATGGTGCGCTCAGCTGATCGCACAACCCTCTGTAGAGCTCATCTGTCCTGCATGGTGCTGTTCCCGAACCAGGTTAAGATGTTTCCCGTCAGGATGCTCTCTATGGTGCAGGAGTAAAAGTTCCTGAGCACCTTGGAGGGCAGTTGGAAGTCTCTCAAGCGTCTGAGGTGGTAGAGACGCTGACGGGCCTTTTTCACCATGGTGTTGATGTGACAGGACCATGACAGGTCCTGCGTGATGTGAACTCCGAGGTATTTGAAGCTGTCCACTCTCTCCACTGGGCACTCGTTGATGACGGGGGTCTGGTAGTTCCTCTCCTGCTTAGTGCTGAAGTCCACTATCAGCTCCTTTGTCTTACTGACGTTTAGAAGGAGGTTGTTCCTCTGGCACCAGTTCTCCAGATTCCTAATCTCCTTCAGGTAGGCCGTCTCGTTGTTATCAGAGATCAGGCCCACCACGACGGTGTCGTCAGCAAACTTGATGATGGTGGTGGAGCTGGTAGTGGCCACACAGTCATATGTGTACAAAGAGTACAGCAGGGGGCTCAGAACACACCCCTGGGGGGCTCCAGTGCTGAGAGTGGTGGAGGCTGAGACATGTCCGCCCATCCTTACTGCCTGTGGTCTGCCAGTTAGGAAGTTGGAGATCCACTGACACATAGATGAGCTGAGTCCCAGATGCTCCAGCTTGGTGGTGAGTGTGGAGGGAATTATGGTGTTAAATGCAGAGCTGTAGTCTATGAAGAGCATTTTAACATAATTCCCCCTTCTAATGTCCAAGTGAGTGAGTGATGTGTGGAGGAGATGAGAGATGGTTGAGAGAGATGAGAGATGGAGATGAGAGACAGTTCGTAGAATTGGAAAAAATCGCCTCTGTCAGTGCGCCCCAGGGTGGCTGTGGCTACAATGTAGCTTGCCATCACCAGTGTGTGAATGTGTGTGTGGATGGGTGGATGACTGGATGTGTAAAGAGCTTTGGGGTCCTTAGGGACTAGTAAAGTGCTATACAAATACGGGCCATTTACCATTTACCATAAATAGAAGTGAAGAAGTTAAAGAATTGAAAACAATGAGGGAGGGAGGGTGGGGCATATAAATGAGAATGAACAGCTTGCAGAACTGGGGGAACCTATATAGGTGACAACCGGAAGGAGCGTGTTTGGAGGTGCGGTCCGGCTCCTGAAATTCCGATACATAATCTCCAATTGTGTCATGCAATTAGCAGCTATGGAGCCTGCAGCAGTCTGGTAAACTCACTTCTTTGTAACAACTCATTATTGGTGATGCACTTTTTTCATGTCTGTGTATTTTTAGATACACAGATAGAAATATTCTTCTTGAAACAGAACTGAAGTCCCCAAACTCACAGCTGATTTGCCTTCCAGTTGCTTATAATCAGAGCAAAATCATACTTTGGACAGTCTAATAACTTAGCTCACATCTAGGGTAGACAGATTGTTGAATACTGAAAGAGTGAAATGATGACATGAAGTAGAATGTGACCTATCCTTAATCTTAATACTATATTATAGATAATTTCTCTGTAACACAGCTCAAACACTCTGCTTCCCATTATATGTCTAGAAAGATCTACACACCTCATACACCTGCTAGTTGTTGATTTAGTTCTCACACATTTTATCTGTTTGTCATCCTCACTCATGAGTACCAGGCACACAGATCTTCAGTGACGCCCTCCCCCGTAACAGCCTGTGGCCTTCTCAGAGTTTACGAGAAGTTCAGGGCAACAAAACTGAGCGCTGTAAAAACATTACAGTACATTACTGCGTTGATGTGATAGATTTTCTTTCCAGAATAAGCTTGAGGGATCGTCTAAGCAGAAGTTTGGCAAAGGCTGGTTAAAGCATTACGTTGGCTAAACCAGTGCAGATTAATGTCAGTGATATATTTCATACTAGTTTGTAAAAAGCAACAAAAACAAAACAACTGGATGCTATAGAAGCAAATACTATATAAATAAATATCTTGAAATTTAAACCAACTATCAATCTGGAGTGACTCAATCTTGCTATCCTCAACAGCAGGTATACCTGCAGGTCAAGGTGCAGACCACAGTGGCAATCTACCATAACAAAGAGAAGTAGGAGGGATGTGAAGAGCAGAAAACAAACTGGTATTGTAATTAAGAAGTTCTTTACAAGGTAACAATGGCTAACTGCACCTGTGTTTGTGACTCTGCCTAAATTAGTGTGTTTGTTGTGTGAAGTGTGTCTCTCCCAGTGAGGTAGGGAACCAGCTGCAGTGACACAAAAGCGGAAGCAATGTGCAAGTGGAAGCTATGAAGCAATAAAAGGTGTGTAAATGAGCTGGAATTGCAATAGAGCACCAATAGGGGGGAAAAGAGTATGCGAAAAGAGCCACAATAACATTTCCCTTTTTTCACTAATAATACTGGTCTTAATATATCAGTATCAAAAAAAGACATTGCTTTTATCACTGTTCAAACATGCTGGACAATACTAGACATCCTTTCACAGGTCTGTAAATTTTCAGTAATTCAGAATTTCAGTAATTCAGAAAAATTTTAAAAACGGTGGCGTGGACACACAGCGGTTGTGAGCTCCTGCTCAAAATCAGCATGGAATAAATTGATAAACATTTCATACATGGAAGCGCTACGAGTTACACTAAGGAACTGAGGACTGCTTTGGAGGCATTTACCATAATGCGACCCCCACTACAAGATCTCCCCCACAGTGGATACGTCTCAGGTGGTGCAACAGAAAATAGAAGAGGGGTAAGTAAGTTTGTGGAAACATGGCTTAACAATAACATTCCCGACAGCGACATTCAACTCGACCGCGCCACATCTCCTACACTCATGGACTGTTTACTCCAGAGATCAGCTGATCACCCTGATGCCGGCCGGCTCGCTGGCCAGGCCCTCAGAAGTACCAGCTGAAATTTGGAGGAAAACACATCGGGGATGCAGAGGTCAAGGACAGAAGAGAAGAAAGAAGGAGACGGTGAGACAGCGGAGGCTCAAAGCGAGGAGGAGGTATAAACCGTGTCTGCCATCTATCGTGATGGGAAATGTGCGATCGTTAGCAAATAATATCGACGAGCTCTCAGCACTGGTATGGAGTCAGAGGGAATACCGAGAGTGTAGCCTGTTATGTTTCACCGAATCATGGATACACCAGGACATTCCCAATGAGAATGCTTCCGTGGAAGGCTTCCACACTGTTCGGGCAGACAGGGACAGCATCGCTAGCGGTAAGCGGAAAGGAGGTGGGCTTGCTGTTTTAGTTAACAACCAGTGGTGTAACCCTGCCAACATAACAATCAAAGAAAGGATTTGTTGCCCAGACATTGAACTGTGTGCTGTTGGACTCAGGCCGTATTATTTACCCAGGGAATTCTCTCACGTCATCTTGGTGGCTGTTTATGTTCCTCCCTCTGCTAACCCCACAGCTGCATGTGACACTATCCACTCTGCCATAGCCCAGTTACAGACTCAGCACCCGAGTGTCTTTATTGGAATCTCGGGTGACTTCAACCATGTATCACTGGACAATACACTACCAACATTCAGACAATATGTGGACTGTCCGACCAGGGGAGAAAAAATTCTAGACCTACTGTATGTCAAGGATGCATACAGCTCCTCCTCCCTTCCCCCACTTAGTAGGTCAGATCATAACCTGATTCACCTCACCTCCGCTATGTGCCAATTGTGAGGAGGGAACCTGTGACCACCAGGACTGTTAGAAGGTGGTCAGAGGAGGCCTTAGCAGAACTACAGGGCTGTTTCGAGGTGACCAACTGGGAAACACTCTGTGAGCCTCACGCCGAGGACATCAATGGGCTTACTGAGTGTATCACAGACTACATAACTTTCTGCACCGACTCCATTGTTCCAGCTCAGACTGTTCATTGTTACCCAAATAACAAGCCATGGGTGACTAAGGACATCAAAGCCCTCCTCAACAACAAGAAGAGGGCTTTCAGAGGGGGCAATAAAGAGGAGGTGAGGAAGGTCCAGGTGTTACTAAAGGACAAGCTCAGAGAGGCTAAGGACAATTACAGGAGGAAGCTGGAGTGGAAACTCCAGCAGAACAGCATGAGAGAGGTGTCGAAGGGCATGAAGACCATCACTGGATTCAGGCCAACCAACAGCAGGGGAGCTGAGGGAGGTGAGAATAGAGCTAACGAGTTGAATCTGTTTTTCAATAGATTCGACACCACAGTGTCTGCTCCCACCCCCACAACCTCACCTGTAGTCAGCCTGGAATCCAGAGCCACACCACTGAGCCAGCCTCTCTCTTCACATGGCGCTGTTGCCTCCTGTGAGATTCCTGACACCCCTCCCCCACCCATCACCTTCACTCAATACCAGGTTGAGATGCAAATGAGGAGACTTCACTCAGGCAAGTCTGCTGGACCAGACGGAGTGAGTCCCCTCGTCCTCAAGGCCTGTGCCCCCCAGCTGTGTGGAGTCTTTCATAAACTGTTTATGCTGAGTTTGAGTCTGCAGAGGGTACCAGTGATGTGGAAGACATCATGCCTCGTCCTTGTACCAAAGACGCCACGTCCCAGTGGCCCCCAGGATTACAGGCCCGTGGCACTGACCTCCACATCATTAATACCCTGGAAAGGCTCATCCTGGACCAGCTGCGACCCATAGTAAAACCACATCTGGATCCCCTTCAGTTCAGAGGACGCCATCATCTAACTGCTCAATCGTGTCTACACCCATCTGGACCAGCCGGCGAGCACTGTGAGGGTCATGTTTTTTGACTTTTCTAGTGCTTTCAATACCATCAGGCCGACCCTCCTGGGTGATAAGTTAGCAGCGATGCAGGTGGATGCTTCTCTGGTGTCCTGGATTGTTGATTACCTGACAGGAAGACCACAATATGTACGTCTCCCACAGTGTGTGTCTGACAAGGTAATCAGCAACACAGAGGCACCACAGGGGACTGTCCTCCCCCCCTTCCTCTTCACCCTCTACACCACAGACTTCAGCCACTGCACAGAGACCTGCCATCTTCAGAAGTTTTCTGATGACTCTGCGGTGGTTGGATGCATCAGCAGGGATGATGAGACAGAGTACCGGGCTGTGGTCGACTCCTTTGTCACGTGGTGTGAGCAGAATCATCTGCAGCTCAACGTGGCAAAGACCAAGGAGCTGATCGTGGACTTCAGGAAGACCAGGAAACACTTGACCCCTGTTTCAATTAGAGATGGACCGATCCAATATTACGTATCGGTATCGGTCTGATACTGACCTAAATTACTAGATCCGATATCGGAGAAAAATAAAAAATGTAATCCAATCCATTAAATATCACGAAAGCACCTCACAAAACTTGCAACACGCCGTAACTCACCTCAGAACGTTAGCACGTTGGAGCAGTATGCATCACGTGATAGAGCGGCTGTGGCATGCGGGACCTGTCGGTGGTCTGGATAGCATTTGGAGCTTCGCTAGCAACCCGGCATTTCATCTCCGACAAAGTTATCCCGAGAGAAGTAAAGCAAGTGTGTAAGTCCATCTCTGAATGTTTGTAAAGCATTCCTGCGTTAAGCTTAACAAGCGACTGCCTCTTCTTGCTGCTACTTCAATCATGAAACTGCTTAATGATCAGCTGATCGGCTTTTCTGTCGCGAGCCCGTCTCTCTTGTTTGTTTTTGGCCCACTTTGCACCAAGAAAGAGGAAACCAGCGGCTGAACAACACCAGCACGTTTAAGCTTGATAAGCTGTTGTTAGAATTTATTTAATATTACTTTCTACTCGAGGATCTTTTTCTACTTAGCTGACAGCTGGTAACTGTGCAGGGGCGGAACTAGCAAAGTTTAGCCAGGGGGGCCGATAGGGCATTAACAGGGAAAAGGGGGCACAAAGACATACTTTTCTTTCTTATTCTCATTTAAAATGTCTAGCTTTTAATAAATAATTATCCAAATCTTACACCCAAAGTTTTAATTTGATGTAAAATGAATAGAAGTCAATTACTGTATATAGTAACTATTAAGTCTAATATATATACCCTAGTAAGCTATAGTACTTTTTCCTTTGGGAAGGTACTGTCATGATCCTGGGTCGTTGACCCAGCGTTTTGTGTTTCTTTTTGGGTTCATCTTGTGTTTGGTGTTTATTCTTATTCTGTATTAATTCTTTGGGTTGGTTGTCGTGTTTATTATCCCTACCTGTGTCTCCCCTCTGTGCTCCGTTCAAGTCCCTGTGTTTTTGTTGCAAAACAGTCTGGGTGTTTCCGGTTTTACTTTGTAGGTCTGCCTCTCATCATGTCCATTAGTATCAGCTGTGTCCACCCCTGCATGTCATCTCCTCATTACCTAGTGTGTATTTATAGTGTGTGTTGGCTTCTGTTCATCGTCGGATTGTCTGTGTTTCTCGGTGTAACTACGTCTCTCTGCATTCTCCGCTCCCCGTTTCATGCTTAGGTTTGTTATTTAGTTTTCCCAGTCTAGGTTTTTTCAGTCATTCGTCTTGTCTCACTACCTGTTCAGTCGCTCCACTTCTGCAAATAAAACTTCATTCTCATCACCAGTCAACTGCCTGCATTTTGGGTCCTTTTCCTCCTACACCACACGGCTCACGCCGGCAGCCGTGACAGGTACCATCTGTGCAGTCTGTAATTTTGTTGAAGAAAGATGTTGAATCTATTTAATATTTCTTGAAAAATAATTGATTTCTGTGCATTTTTTTTCACACTGCATCAAATTAAGGTTGAGTACGTCGATTAAGCATCATGAGGTGGAGCGTGAGGGGTGGTTCCCTATTTTTTATTTATTTATTTTTGTTGTTGCTGGGAGTTGGAACCCTATTAGTTAGGTTGCTTAATATTTACGCTAAGTACTCTTTAAAATACCAGAATTGGGAGGATGGTGTAGGTTTAAGTTTATTAGATTGATCAGTATTGCTGAACTATTAAAATTTTTTTTTGCATACAGGTATAACAGAATAGCTTTAGTGTAGTTGTTGTTTTAAACTTGAGTATGAACTTATAGAAAATGCAGCAAGATATTTAAAAAAAACAGTTTTGTTGATTAAAAAAACACTATCGGATTCATATCGGTATCGGCAGATATCCAAATTTATGATATCGGTATCGGTATCGGACATAAAAAAGTGGTATCGTGCCATCTCTAGTTTCAATCCAGGGGGGCAGTGTTGACATTGTGGAGGACTATAAATACCTTGGAGTACACATTGACAATAAACTGGACTGGGCTAAAAACACCACAGCACTTTACAGGAAGGGCCAGAGTCGTCTCTATTTTTTGAGGCGACTGAGGTCCTTCAACATCTGCCAGAAAATGCTCAAGATTTTCTATGAGTCTGTTGTGGCCAGTGCGATCCTCTATGCTGTTGCATGCTGGGGGAGCAGGCTGAGGGTAGCAGATGCCAACAGACTTAATAAACTAATCCGTAAGGCCAGTAATGTTGTGGGGATGGAGCTGGACTCCCTCAAGGTGGTGTCGGAGAGGCGGATGCTGTCCAAGATAAAGACAATGTTGGATAACACCTCCCACCCACTCCATGACATGCTGGTCAGTCACAGGAGCACGTTCAGTGAGAGACTGAGATTACCGAAAAGCACCACTGAACGACACAGGAAATCTTTCCTGCCCGTGGCCATCTCCCTGTACAACGCATCCACTTAACACACTGGTTACTGCTACAACTACACGTTTCTTTTCCAGCTATTTATTAATGAGTGACTTATGTATATGTATATATATACAGTGGGGCAAAAAAGTATTTAGTCAGCCACCGATTGTGCAAGTTCCCCCACTTAAAATGATGACAGAGGTCAGTAATTTGCACCAGAGGTACACTTCAACTGTGAGAGACAGAATGTGAAAAAAAATCCATGAATTCACATGGTAGGATTTGTAAAGAATTTATTCGTAAATTAGGGTGGAAAATAAGTATTTGGTCACCTCAAACAAGGAAAATCTCTGGCTCTCACAGACCTGTAACGTCTTCTGTAAGAAGCTTTTCTGTCCCCCACTCGTTACCTGTATGAATGGCACCTGTTTGAACTCATCATCTGTATAAAAGACACCTGTCCACAGCCTCAAACAGTCAGACTCCAAACTCCGCCATGGCCAAGACCAAAGAGTTTTCGAAGGACACCAGGAAAAGTATTGTAGATGTGCACCAGACTGGGAAGAGTGAATCTACAATAGGCAAGCAGCTTGGTGTGAAAAAATCAACTGTGGGAGCAATCATCAGAAAATGGAAGACATACAAGACCACTGATAATCTCCCTCGATCTGGGGCTCCACGCAAGATCTCATCCCGTGGGGTCAAAATGATCATGAGAATGGTGAGCAAAGATCCCAGAACCACACGGGGGGACCTGGTGAATGACCTGCAGAGAGCTGGGACCAAAGTAACAAAGGTCACCATCAGTAACACACTACAACGGCAGGGAATCAAATCCCGCAGTGCCAGACATGTTCCGCTGCTGAAGCCAGTGCATGTCCAGGCCCGTCTGAAGTTTGCCAGAGAGCACATGGATGATACAGCAGAGGATTGGGAGAATGTCATGTGGTCAGATGAAGCCAAAGTAGAACTTTTTGGTATAAACTCAACTCGTCGTGTTTGGAGGAAGAAGAATACTGAGTTGCATCCCAAGAACACCATACCTACTGTGAAGCATGGGGGTGGAAACATCATGCTATGGGGCTGTTTTTCTGCCAAGGGGACAGGACGACTGATCCGTGTTAAGGACAGAATGAATGGGGCCATGTATCGTGAGATTTTGAGCCAAAACCTCCTTCCATCAGTGAGAACTTTGAAGATGAAACGAGGCTGGGTCTTCCAACATGACAATGATCCAAAACACACCGCCCGGGCAACAAAGGAGTGGCTCCGTAAGAAGCATTTGAAAGTCCTGGAGTGGCCTAGCCAGTCTCCAGACCTCAACCCCATAGAAAATCTGTGGCGGGAGTTGAAAGTCCGTGTTGCTCGGCGACAGCCCAAAACATCACTGCTCTCGAGAAGATCTGCATGGAGGAATGGGCCAAAATACCAGCTACTGTGTGTGCAAACCTGGTAAAGACCTATAGTGAAAGTTTGACCTCTGTTATTGCCAACAAAGGTTATGTTACAAAGTATTGAGTTGTATTTTTGTTATTGACCAAATGCTTATTTTCCACCCTGATTTACGAATAAATTCTTTACAAATCCTACCATGTGGATTCATGGATTTTTTTTTTTCACATTCTGTCTCTCACAGTTGAAGTGTACCTCTGGTGCAAATTACTGACCTCTGTCATCATTTTAGGTGGGGGAACTTGCACAATCGGTGGCTGACTAAATACTTTTTTGCCCCACTGTATATGTATATATTGTACTATTCTTAGTTAGCGTATTGTCTGTCTTGTCTTAATGTTGGTTTATGTTGGTTTATAATGGCGCACTGTAACAAAAAAATAATTTCCCCCAGGGATCAATAAAGTATTCTGATTCTGATACACTTCAGGAGAGATCACACTCTGCACACTCAACAAACCATCTATGGTGCTACTGTGGAGAGGGTAAGCAGCACCAAGTTTCTAAGTGTGCACATCTCAGAAGATCTCTCCTGGTTAAAGAACATGACATCACTGGTCAGGAAAACCCAACAATGACACTACTTCCTCCGCAAACTGAGGAGAGGAAGAGACTCGACTCCCATTATGAGCACCTTCTACAGAGACACCGTTGAGAGTATCCTCACCAGCTGCATCACCTTGTGGTATGAATCCTGCACTGTGACTTGCCGGAAAAAGCTACAACTAACAATGACAGCAGCGGAGAGGATCGTGTTTTTTCTTCCTCCCACCAGGACATCTACTTCACCCGCCTCACCCGAAAAGCCCTCTGAATCTCTGGTGATTCCACTCATCTACTCAACAAGCTTTTTCATTTTGCTGCCATCTGCAAGGAGACTGAAGAGCCTCCGGGCTACAACCAACACACTGAGAGAAAGCTTTGTCCACCAGGCTGTCAGGATGCTGAGTTCTTTCCCTGCTCTGTCCTTCTCGACTATACCCCCCAGACATACAAAACTCTTAACCTCCACCATTGCCCTTCACTGATTCCCCCACTCCACTTGCACACGAAACATTTGGACTGTGTTGGACACTGTTGTGTACATAAAATTGTATTGTACTCTATATAAGATTTTTATCTTTTTATCATTTGTGTTTGTAAATGAACCACGGCAGACCTGATGACGTTTGCATGCTTTTCAGCATCTTTATTCTTCTGGTTGCTGTTTTACACACATGGCTGCAGCTTTCCAGCCGCCAGACAAACACATCACCAACAACAATATCTGACAGGACCTGGTACAGACTCTTTATACCGACAAGGCATATTGCGGATGCTGCTTAGGTTTGTCTGCCTCCCCTGCAGCGGCACCACAGACCACACCCCACCACATTGTTGTTATAGTGTAACACTGAGGGCCGTTGGAGCACTGCAATTTCAAATTCCTGTGTTATGATCTGTACATATGGTTTTTGACAATAAAGCTGACTTTGAGTTTGACTTGACTAATTCAGTAATAAAAGTACCTGTCAAAATGTTTCAAAAGACAAAGACACACGGATGTGCCACAACACTGGACCTGGTGGCAGCTGAATCCTATTGATCATCTCATCAGACCACTGTGTTGTGTTGGGAAACATTGGGATTTAAATTGATTTTTATTTGAAACACATCACCACCGTCATAAATATTGCACATCAAGTTCAACACGTGTATTCCTATCTACCCTTCTTTTCCAATTTTCTTCAGCTGTTTTAGCAGCTTATTTGCTTTTGTTTAAACATTATTTTACAAAATGAAAAAAGTGCTTCTAACAATCCCAGTAAAGTAAATCAGCCCATATCATGGTTCATTACATTTCTGAGGGCAACAATTCCCTCAGCATTCAACTTCATTTATAAATGCTTTAATTTTCTCAGTTTAAATTATTCATACAAGTGTAAAACAAAGGCATTCATAAAAACTTTAAAGGGATATAATTTACCAAAAGTATTAAATATGTGTGTTACAGTACACCACCACCACTCGTTTCTCTGTCACTGTCCCAGCTTTCAATTGGAAAAAATACAGATGGCTGAAACACAATGACACTTCAGTCCAACATTCACATAAATCATAAATGCCCTGGGTTCCTATCATGGATGAACATTACATTCTGTGACATCTGATGAATATTTATGTTGAAAAACAAACAAAAATTAAGCCAGCTGTTATTTTCTCATTTTAACTAAAATAAGGTTTGTATTAAAAAATGAAACACCTTTTGACAAAGAAATAAAGACCTTTTGATTTACGTCTCCATCTCCATCTGGAGTTTTCCGTTTTCACACGCTGAATGAATAAAGGATTTGACTGGCTGAGAAGCGTCACGTGTGAGTTACAATGCATGCAATTGGTCTGTGTGTTTCCTGTGAGCATACACTGAATATTATAAAGATAAAGGAAAAGGCTGTGCAGATTAAAATAACTTTACCAGAAAGACAAGAAAAGTAGCAAAGAGTAAAATGGAAAGGGTCTGTCAAAGTCTAGTAATAGGTTTGGATGTCATGAACTGGCTAACCTAGCACAACTCAAGTTCATGATCCAAACAGAAACAGTAGGGGATGGAAATAAAAAGCTTAATTACACGCCTCTAGGTGCTTTATATTGTAAGGGATAATATAAAGCGGTGTTACAATGATACAATGATACAGAGAAAACCCCCACAGTCAGATGAGCAAGTGCTTTGGAGACAGTGGGAAGGAAAAGCTCTTAACAGAATGAGGGGAGTAAGACAGGACAAAATCTGGCATCTGATAAGAGGAAGATCAGAACTTCTAGAAGAAGGAAGGAAATGTAAAAACTGAGAACCACTCCCACAGCCAAAGGAGGAATCAACACTGGAGGCAAGGAATAATGACATTAGTACACAAAGGGGAAATGGTAACATGAAGAGCAACTAAACAGCCTGGTTATCACACTAGAAAAACAGACTGGCAGAGACTGGCTGGCAGAGCTGGACACTTTGTACCGCAGCTGATGGCACCAATGAGGCACAGGTGAACCTGCCGGGGAGTGGAAAGGCTCTGAGCTTCACCCAAAGGGACGGAAGTTACACAAATTTAATGCTGAAAAGCATTTATTGTTTTGAACCTGATATAAGTGTGATAGTTATGTGTGTGATAGTTGCTGCTGGGAGTGTTCATTTATTTGGAATAAGACAGGGAAATGTTAAACAGAATGTATGCTTAATTGGCATTGGAGGATGGCTCAAAGCGCAGTGCCAAAACTATGGTTCTGTCCTGGCACTCTTTATTTAGTCCTCAGAGTGTTTAGATCTGAGCCCAAAATATTTCTTTCTTTCTTTTTAAGATTTATTTTGGGGACTTTTGGCTTTATTTGACAGTAAAGCAGGAGAAGACATGCAGGAAAGGCTACAGGTCAGACTCAAAGATCATAAATTCAAATTCAAATTTTATTTGTCACACACACAACCATACACAGTTTGACATGAGGTGAAATGCTTGTAGCTGTGCAATGCAATGCCCGACCATTAAATGACAGTGGTTTTACAGTATTTACAATTTACAGGTTATACAGACAAGGATCACGCAACACAAAACCCGATGCTCTGTCACGCCAATTTGCACCACACACGGACGACGGAGAGAAGCAGAAACCCATTCTGCCCGCCACATGCATCGTGGGAGCTATCACATGGGAGATCGAGAGGATAGTCAAAGAGGCCCAGCAACAGGAACCAGACCCAGGGACGGGCCCTGATGGACGGCTGTTCGTCCCCACAACGGTCCGGAGCAGAGTTATACACTGGGCCCATACAGCGAAGTTATGGATGCCAGGCGTCGCGGTAGGGGCTTCCAGTTTTTGGTGGATTGGGAGGGGTACGGTCCGGAAGAGCGTGCTTGGGTGCCGCGGTCTGCGATTCTGGATGATGCTATGGTGAAGGAATTCCGCCGCCGGCACCCTGACAAGTTTGGTCGGTCGCTGGGAGGCTCCCGTTAATGGGGGGTTACTGTCACGGCTAGACGGTCCTCACCGATCGCCTTGCCAATTTTTGGTGGTGTTTGTGTGTACTGTGTCGTGTTCTCCTCTCCATCCTGTGCATGTGTTTTTCTGCTGGAACATGTACCTCCGGAAGCCGTGGCACGGAACGGCAGCTGACCCGAGGGGAGTGTCCTGAGCTGGAATCGTTGCACCTGTGCGTAATCACTTCGCCGGCTACAACTAATCTGAAGCAGACCTATTTAACGGTGCGGTCGAGTCACAACCAACGCTGGAATGTTGAACTAAACCGGGTAGCGTAGTCGCGGCTAGCATACCCAGTTTGTGAAGGAGAGAACGTTTTTGTTACTGTGCGTGTGCTTTTCTCATCTGCCTCCAGGATTCAGGGATCGGAGGAGGAGCAGGCACAAGGAGTTGTTTTGGATTGTCACTGCACTGTCACCGCAGGGAGAAGTCAGAAGTCTCTGCACTGCCCTTTCTGGATTACAGACTCGAACTGTTGGCTCACCTTTTCACTGTGAATAAATTCACTGTCACTCTGCAAGGAGTCTCGCACCTGAGTCCTTTAACCCAATTCTCCATGACAATTACTCATCTCTTAGAGTGAAAATATAGTAACAATTGTGAGTGTTAATGACAGTTTACTCTATAACTGAATTTAATTCTAATCAGAGTAAAACTGACTCTGAAAATTCAACATAGAGATCAGTGTAACTTTTACACTGTACGGGGCTGGACCATATGTTCACTGGCTCTTCGTTGAAATGGATTATTTTAGGCTTGCGTTACCACTGCTCATTTTACTGTGTTATACCTTGTCATGGTCCTGGGCCATGTGGGCCCAGTATTCTCAGTTTTTGTGTGTTTTGTATTTTATTCCCTAGTTATGCCTTGGTTCCTAGGATTATTTAGTTAAGATGTTCCTTATTTGGTTACCTCCTGTGTGCCCCTGTGTATCTGTGAGCCCTCGTCTCTCCTTGTGTTTTATTCTATGTTTTCCCCAGCCCGTTATGTCTGTGTTTTCCCCGTGCTCTCTCTCCTCCTGTCTGAACCTCTGTACTTCCTGTTTTACTTTGCCCGTCTCCCGTCAGTGTGGTGTTCACTCCTGCCGTGTCTTGTTATGATTATCAGTGTCACCTGTGTTCCCCGTGTGCTCCCACTTCCCTCGTTAACCCTCTGTGTATTTATGTCTGCGTCTCCCTCAGTTCTGTGTCGCGTTCTCCCTCATGTTGTGTGTGTTCCTCCCTGTTCCTTGGCGAGCTTTGTATTTAGTTTTCCCAGTTTAGTTTTGTATTTCCTACGTTCTGCCTCTCCAGCATTAAAGCTGTGATTTTTGAGTTCATCCCCGAGTCTGTGAGTTTTGCAATTTGGGTCCTCCTCCTGCCTGCCACACAGCGATCCATGACAGAAGAACGCGACCAGTAATGGACCCAGCAAACTCCGGGTCCATTACTGGCAGCGGGCAGACTCCGCCTTCCCTAACGAGAGGAGAAGGCAGGAGGCTCGGCATGCCCGGGAGCACGAGTCCGCCTTTTATGGGACTCGATTGGCTCTAGGTGGGCCGCGCAGCCTCCAAACTGCAAACGCTGCTGCCTTTTCCCCACATCGTCCCACGGTGATAAGAGTTGGAGGATTCAGCCTATCGCCTGCCACAACTCCTCCGGCCTTCTCAACTTCCGGTTCACCTCCCCAGTCGCCGCCCACGTCCTGCGCAAAGAAGAGGGTTACTCGGCGGCCGAGGAGAGATTCCGTGTCTCCGACAAGCAGCCTATCCCTGCTGCAGTCCTTTGCGCTCTTCCTGGGACTTCCACGCTCGGAGCTGCACAAGCTCCCTGTCACTTCAATGCGGCCCGGTCCGTCATCGCCTCAGCCAGCCGACATCTCCAAGGTGCCTGCTCCTATAGCCTCGGGAACTCACGGCACAGTTCCCTGGAAAGAACGGCGCTCACGCCGCCGCCGCCCTAAAGTTTCTGAGCAAACTCCAGTGGTGAGTGACTCTGACCGTTTCTTCGATGCTACTTCCAAGTCAGACCGACTCGGACAATATCCTGCTCCTGAGCCCGCCGTTTTTAAGGTCCGTAACACATCAGAAACGAATAATAAGTTTGAATATGACTGTGTTTCCAGGCCTCATAATGTTTCAAAGTTCACCTCCGCACCTATTAAATTCAAATTCAAATTTTATTTGTCACGTACACAGTCATACACAGTACGATATGTAGTGAAATGCTTGGACAACTGCTCGTGACCTAAAGAAAACAAAAAAGGAAAAGGCTATGAATAAGATAGGAAATAAATATGAAAAATTAAAAAGGGTAAATTTAACTAGGAAGGAATAAAATATAAATTAAGGTTAAAAATGAAATAACTGTACAACACAAATTAGAATGAAGGGTAAATTTAACTGGGAGAATAAGATAAAATATATAATTTAAAGTTGAAAATAAAATAACTGTACAACAAAATACACAATATAGAACTATATAAGAATGTATGAAGAAATATAAATAAATATATACACAATAACAGCAGCATATACACAATAACAGCAGCGTGATTTAAGTAATGAAGTGAAAACAATGTCCAGAATGTCCAGTGTGTGTAAGAACTATATGTGTGGGTCAGTACTGTGTGGTGGTGTGATTGAGAGACCGTATCGCCTGCGGGAAGAAGCTCCTCCTCAGTCTCTCTGTGTTGGTCTTCAGGGAGCGGAATCGCTTTCCTGACCTCAACAGAGAGAACAGTCTGTTGTTGGGATGGCTGAGGTCCTTCACGATCTTCCTGGCCTTGGTCCAGCACCGCCTGCTGTAGATTGAGTGCAGGTCAGGGAGCTCGGAGCGGATGGTGCGCCCAGCTGACCGCACAACCCTCTGTAGAGCTCGTCTGTCCTGCATGGTGTTGTTCCCGAACCAGGTTAAGATGTTTCCCGTCAGGATGCTCTCTATGGTGCAGGAGTAAAAGTTCCTGAGCACCTTGGAGGGCAGTTGGAAGTCTCTCAAGCGTCTGAGGTGGTAGAGACGCTGACGGGCCTTTTCACCATGGTGTTGATGTGACAGGACCATGACAGGTCCTGCGTGATGTGAACTCTGAGGTATTTGAAGCTGTCCACTCTCTCCACTGGGCACTCGTTGATGACAGGGGTCTGGTAGTTCCTCTCCTGCTTAGTGCTGAAGTCCACTATCAGCTCCTTTGTCTTACTGACGTTTAGAAGGAGGTTGTTCCTCTGGCACCAGTTCTCCAGATTCCTAATCTCCTTCAGGTAGGCCGTCTCGTTGTTATCAGAGATCAGGCCCACCACGACGGTGTCGTCAGCAAACTTGATGATGGTGGTGGAGCTGGTAGTGGCCACACAGTCATATGTGTACAAAGAGTACAGCAGGGGGCTCAGAACACACCCCTGGGGGGCTCCAGTGCTGAGAGTGGTGGAGGCTGAGACATGTCCGCCCATCCTTACTGCCTGTGGTCTGCCAGTTAGGAAGTTGGAGATCCACAGACACATAGATGAGCTGAGTCCCAGATGCTCCAGCTTGGTGGTAAGTGTGGAGGGAATTATGGTGTTAAATGCAGAGCTGTAGTCTATGAAGAGCATTTTAACATAATTCCCCCTTCTAGTGTCCAAGTGAGTGAGTGATGTGTGGAGGAGATGAGAGATGGCATCGTCTGTGGAACGATTTGGACGGTAAGCGAACTGTAGTGGGTCCAGTGTGTCTGGTAGTGAAGAAATGATGAAGTCTCTGACCAGGCGTTCAAAACACTTCATCACTACTGAGGTGAGGGCTACAGGGCGATAGTCATTGAGAGAAGCAGGGTGGGGTTTCTTTGGGACAGGAACAATGATGGACTCTTTGAAGCATGTGGGGATCACCGACTGAGATAGAGAGATGTTGAATATCTCAGTGAACACAGGAGCTAGCTGGTATGCGCAGTCTCTTAGGATACGACCTGGGATGCCGTCTGGTCCTGCTGCTGTCCTGGTGTTCACTCTCTTGAAGGCTCTCCTTACTTCATGCTCGGAGATGACGAGCACGTTTCCGGTGCTGGCAGTATCTTCCTGTCTGCAGCCGTTAGCGCCGCTAACACTAGCATTGTTGGAGTCCTTAGCTGCAGCCTCGAAGCGAGCATAGAAAGTGTTCAGCTCGTCTGCCAGAGTCATGGCCGCGTTCGTCATACCGGTTGTTGGTGCTTTATAGTCCGTTATTGTCCTTAGTCCCCGCCACAGGCTCCTAGAGTCACTCTGTTGGAGTTGTGACTCTAGTTTCCTCCCGTAGCGCTGCTTCGCCTCTTTCACCGCCCTCCGCACGTTATATGACGCGGCTTTGTACGGGTCCATGTCCCCCGTCATGAGTCCCGTGTTGTAGGCAGCGGTGCGGGATCTCAGAGCGTCGCGGATGGTTTTATCCACCCACGGCTTCTGGTTGGGAAACGTTGTGATAGTCTTTGTCTCCACGGTATCATCCGCTAGTTTCCCGATGAATCCCACAACCGCTTCCGTAAACACGTTGACATCATCATCGGAGCTGTTTCTGAACATGCCCATCGAGTGCGTCCTGTAACGCGGCCACCGATTGATCCGTCCAGCGCGCGACCTTCCTCTGAACCGGAACTTCCTTTTTCAGCCTTTGTTTGTTTGTTTAAGCACGAGACTGAGTTCATTGCCCCCCTAGAGACTGCTGTTCACGCTGAATTAAAAGATTCTGGCACTGTAAGCTCCATGGGCGTCACCCCAGAAGCCATTAACTCTGTGTCTGGTGATTCTGGGTCGGTTAATCCAGAGCCTGCATTACGTACCCTCACGCCCATGTTTGAGAGTGACTGCTCCTCCCAGGTCAGCAGTAATTAACACACAGACTGATAATCTCACCTTAGAGAAGCAAAAGACTAATTTTGAGTGGCATACTTATGAACCGAATATTAAAACAAACAGTCCTGTGGTTCCTGTTCCTGCTGAAACCAGAGGGGACCACCTGGAAACTGACCTGTGTGTCTTCCAACCTTCAAAGGCTGCACTTTCTATTCCTCAGGTTACTGTCGACCCTCTGTCACATTTAGCTTTTCCTGCCTTGTCTGTTAGCTCTGACTCTGTTTCTCCAGGGATAAAGAATGTCGCTCCTCTCGAGTTTACTATAGCTGATGCGATGTCTGTTAACTCAGGTTGTGAAAACACTAAGACTGTGCATTCAATCACAGTTGTTAAGGTTAAGGGCAACAAGTTATCGTCCGTCATGTGTAAACTGCTAAGGGAGCCCAGGTTGACTATTCCTGGGTTAGTTTCGCACCCAGTTGCCTCAGACACCACCTGTGTTAACTCCCCTACTCCTATACCTGCTGAGTATAAGACTGTGGATGGTGTTTCTTCACTCCTGGACTATGCTGCTCTCCAACCAGCGTATTCGGAAACAGCCTATAGGAATGCTTCTATTTCTACAACCGCTCCTCCTGAGCCAAGAATTTCGGACCCTGACTTTGCTAAGCCGGGATCCTTCTGTACTGTGACTGTTTTAAAGACTGCTACTTCTAGCATGGACAGCTTAAGAACGGCGGAGTTGCTAAACGTGGCCAGCCATAAGTCTCTGTTTGCTAAAACTGTGTTTGGCTCCACTAACTTGGTTTTCCCAGTGTCTGTTACTGTTCCTGTGCTTCGCTCTCCACCTCCACTTCCTGTACCCAGGGCAGCGCGGGCCCAGCTTTCCCTCGCACCCGTATCAGTTCCTCGGGAGAGGGTGGCTGAGGTCCAGGTGGTCCCTGCTTCTGTCCCCAGCCTGGCAGAGGCTCCATTCATCCCGGCACCCGTACCTGTCACGATCTGGTACAGAGATTCAAACACAGAGCGGTAAGGTATCTCCAAGGTGTAGTTTATTTACAGTGCCAGTGCAATAAATGTACAGTGAAGGGATCCAAAACTCCGGGGGGAATCACAGGGTAACTCGCTCACGTCTTCTTTGCTCACACTCACACACGTTCCCGCAGCAGGGAGGTCGCAGGTCCGGGGGGGAAATCTGAGGCAGACGAGAAGGCAGGTCACCAACTAATCACAAATCACGAACATGAAGCACAAGAGCTGTGAGAACACTAACGTTAGGGGTACAATCATCCAGCGACGAGAGGATCTGTGTTCCAGCCTCAAATAGTGCTCCCGGTGATGATGGGTGAGTGTTGTCAGGTGTGTGTGTGGGCCAAGGGCGGGAGCCCACAGTGAGCTCCGCCCAGGCAGAGAGGGAGAAAACAGAAACAGCAATTGTAGCCTTGTGGGGCCGACCGGGCAGGCACGGAGACCATGACAGTACCTGCTCCTCGGGTGGGGTTGATGGACATCCAGCCATCGCCTGTGCCTGTTCCGGTTCCCTGGGTGAGGTCAGCCATGACCCTGCCGACTCCTGCACCCGTCTCAGTCCCTCGGGTGGGAGCAGCAGAGGTCCAGCTAGCTCCTGCACCTACACCGGCCCCCAGGGTAAAGGCAGCCAGAGCCCAGCTCGTCCCTGCACCCGTATCTGTTCCTCGGGTGGGGATGGCTGGTGTTCAGCTAGGCCTAGCACCTGTTCCTGTTCCCAGAAGGAGAGCAGCCCAGAGTCAGACACCTGCTCAACCACAAGCGCAACTACCACTACAACTGGCATTTCTGTCCATAACGCAGTCAGTAGCTCAGTTATTAGCACAGTTTCTTGTTTTGTCACCAGTTCAGTCTTTAGCACAGTTAGCAGCTCCATTACCCGCTCAGTCATCCGCTCTGTTACCACCTCAGTTTCTTGCTCCATTGCCTGTTCGGTCACTAGCTCAGTTTACTGCTCAGTTCCCTGTCCAGTTCGCAGCCCAGCTCCCTGTCTCCGCTGGAGGGTCCGAGGGGCCTGTCCAGCCTCCTGTCTCCGCTGGAGGGTCCGAGGGGCCCATTCAGCCGCCTGTCTTCGCTGGAGGGTCCGAGGGGCCCGTTCAGCCGCCTGTCTCCGCTGGAGGGTCCGAGGGGCCCGTCCAGCCACCCGCTGCCCCACCAGCAACCTCATCCGTGTTAGCAGCAGTGTCATCCACGCCGCCACCTGCTGCAGCCTCGGAGTCTCCACCCTCACCAGCTGCATCCTTCGTGTCTCCACCCACGCCGTCGCCTGGTACAGCCCCTGCATCTGCTTCAGCATCGCCTGGTCCAGCCCCTGCATCTGCTTCAGCGTCGCCTGGTCCAGCCCCTGCATCTGCTTCAGCGTCACCTGGTCCAGCCTCTGCATCTGCTTCAGCGTCGCCTGGTCCAGCCTCTGCATCTGCTTCAGCGTCGCCTGTGGCTGCCACGCCACCATCTGGTCCTGCCTCGTCTGGTCCAGCCTCGACTGGTCCTGTGCCCACCGGGCCTCGGCCAGTACACCTGACACTGGAGAGCCGCCGCTGCCTTCCGCGCGGCCGGCCCCCTGAACTGCTCCGTCTCCTTTGCCGCCGCCGCTGCCTTCCGCGCGGTCGGCCCCCTGAACTGCTCCGTCGTCTCCTTCGCCGCCGCCGCCGCTGCTGCCTTCCGCGCGGCCAGCCCCCTGACCTGTCTCTACGTTATCGCCGCCGTTGCCTTCCGCACGGCTGGCCTCCAGACCGGCTCTATCACCTGTGTCACCCGCCTGGTCGGCCCCCCGACCATGTGACCCTTGAACTCTTGTGCCTGTGGGCTCCGGGTCGGCCTCCTGATGTGAGAGGGCGTGGCCTGTTGTATTGCCGCCCTCCAGGCCGACCCCCTGAACTTTGTTTGGACTGTTGTCATTTGCTCCTGTGTTTTCTGTCGGCTGTTTTGTTTCCTGTTCTGGGCCCTCCGTCCTGGTCCCCCGTCTCCCGCCCTGGGTGGGTTGTTTTCTGTTTGTCGTGTTTTGGTTCACGGGTTTGGGCTGTCGGGAGCCAGCCCTTGAGGAGGGGGGGGGGGGGGGGGGGGGGTGATGTCATGGTCCTGGGCCATGTGGGCCCAGTATTCTCAGTTTTTGTGTGTTTTGTATTTTATTCCCTAGTTATGCCTTGGTTCCTAGGATTATTTAGTTAAGATGTTCCTTATTTGGTTACCTCCTGTGTGCCCCTGTGTATCTGTGAGCCCTCGTCTCTCCTTGTGTTTTATTCTATGTTTTCCCCAGCCCGTTATGTCTGTGTTTTCCCCGTGCTCTCTCCTCCTGTCTGAACCTCTGTACTTCCTGTTTTACTTTGCCCGTCCCCCGTCAGTGTGGTGTTCACTCCTGCCGTGTCTTGTTATGATTATCAGTGTCACCTGTGTTTCCTGTGTGCTCCCACTTCCCTCGTTAACCCTCTGTGTATTTATGTCTGCGTCTCCCTCAGTTCTGTGTCGCGTTCTCCCTCATGTTGTGTGTGTTCCTCCCTGTTCCTTGGCGAGCTTTGTATTTAGTTTTCCCAGTTTAGTTTTGTATTTCCTACGTTCTGCCTCTCCAGCATTAAAGCTGTGATTTTTGAGTTCATCCCCGAGTCTGTGAGTTTTGCAATTTGGGTCCTCCTCCTGCCTGCCACACAGCGATCCATGACAACCTGAGTGTCAAAGGTTTAAAAAGACTAATCTTGTTCTATGTATCACTTCTACTATTACATTTCAGTGTTTAGCTAGCTTTCACAATACACTGATTGATTTAATTGCCTTTTCTAGTACTTAAATGCTTATTTTTATAAGTATACTAAATTTCAGAAAATGTAACCTTTCTAATTCATTTTCTAATTTCAGCTTGTTCAGGTATTAAGGAGATTCCAATTTTATCCTATTACATCAACTCAAAAGACTCAATTAGGACAGCTGCTCATTAAATGTAATAATCGTAAAACTCAGCCTCTGGTACTAAATAATGTGGCAACCTTTATTCCAGATTAAAGTAGCTGATCAACTGACGAAGTGTCAAAAAAGAAAACAACATTCTGTGTTTGCATTACACACATTTTTTTGTATTCTGTATTGTACGTGTCCGCAGCAAGGATGCAGTCATGAAAAGGGATTACACCCAATACTTTATTTCTTGGCTGCTTCACTTCACCATGTTTTGGGAAAAAAATCTGCTGTGATTGGCTTGCAATAAATCCTGGGATAGGGTGGGCTGCAAAGCATACTGTATATCTGATGCATCCTTCAATTTCAATTTCATTTTTTTTATACAGCACCAAACCACAGCAACAGTCACCTCAAGACGCTTAATATTGTAAGGTAGACCCTACAATAATATATCCCAGGAAAAGGGTCTGCTTTACAGCAGTTTAGGTACTACTAGCTAATTTGAAATTGTGGGTCATTTATTATCTACAGGTGATCTAAAGGCTAATTTAAAGAACCCTTTTCAGGAAAGCTTTGACAACAATGCCTGATCTCAAGAGTGTACACTATTTTGAATGACAGTAAAATACAAACCTTTATTAAATCAAATGTAAATGTAGCCTGAACATCTAATCTTACCACATATTATAGTGTTTAGCCATATTAGTGTTATACTAGAATTCTGTGTTCTACCAAGACTTAAGTTTGCATATTTTTCCTTGGCTTTCCAAAATTAGGACCAAATATTCTGTGAGACTGTCCACATTCTGCTCTTCACTTTTATTTTACGTGGCCACTTTTTCTCTATCTGCTCCCCCTGCTCTTAGGAATTCACCCTTTGCTGAAAAAGATGTGACCCATGAGAGAAATGAAATAGCCAACAGATGATGGGGGCAAACTCAGGTAAATACTCTTTGCTACAGTGTGTGTGTGTGTGTTTGCCACTTCCCTCACCCAGCCATTAAAGGACAGACAGTTCCAGACTGGTGCTGCATCAGAAACAAGAGACTCCACCTCTGTCTTGTACATAAACACAAGGAAGGAAGAAAAAAAGCTCTTTAGTCAGTAGAAAAAAAACACTTCAACCCAGCACATAACAGCACTGTGCAGGATTGTCAGCAGACCAGTCTAAAATTCTGTGGGACTTCCAGATAGAGACGGACAAACTGGGCAACCAAATGGACATAGCAGAGAAGGAATAAGGTCATAGTGTAGATGTAGTAATACCAAATGAAAGCTACACCAGGTTGCTTTCATTTGGTAAGGATCACCCTAAGGATGATCAAAAAATACCAGAGCCTGTGGAGAGTGAAGGCAACAGTAGTCCCCGTGGTAAGCACCACACTCGGGACAGTGAAACTCAAACTTTAAAAAGAAAACAAAAAACAACATAACATAATGCAACAATTACATTTTTCACTTGAAGTAATCAGTTGTTTTACAAAAGAAAAACTAAAAACCTTGACTAATTGAAAATGCTTTTGGTTCCCTGTTCTGTCTGGTTGCATTGTACATTAAATGTATCCAGCTCTAGAGTTTCATTGTCAACAAGTTGAGGTTACATTTTGAAAGTATTTGCGGATGCACAGTCTGTCCGATTATAGTGTATTTAAAGTTATACATTGTCAGGGTTTCATACTTGAAGTTATGCAAAGGAAACAGACATACTTTTGTGTGTGTGAATGTGTGTGTGAATGGGTGAATGACTGAATGTAGTGTAAAGCGTTTTGGGGTCCTAGGGACTAAGTAAAGCGCTATACAAATACAGGCCATTTACCATTTACCATACTTTTGTTCTTCACACTGACCTGAAGCCTTTAGCTCATGTAAAAGAACAGCCCACTATTGGTAAGCTGGTAATAGGTGGTATTTATTCACTGTTACCTCTCCTCATGTTATGAGGCAAGCGTGGATTAGTATTATAGAATGAAGAGACAGTTTGTCATTGACGAGCTCCGAAATTTAAAATGAAAATTACCCAAATCAAAAAGACACAGACAGCAGAGGACAGCATGTCAGCATACACAAATAGCGCAAATTACACATTTCATTTGACACATCTACCATTGTGCCATGTTTGCTTTCATGTGCCTGGGAATGATGCTGTCTTGATTTGTCACATTTTCTGTACTAACCTCACTCTGTTTCATTCATGTGTCTCTCTTCATTTTACCCACCTTCAGCTTTGTGATACCCATCAAGTGTGGAATGTTTGATGAATGATGGAATGACGAACTACTGCTTCCACGAATCGGCTAAAATGTCAGGCTCTCCTTCACATGTCATCTTGTACATGTTTTTATGTGAATGAAGAGATGAAATACTATCTTTATCAGTGTCCATGCATGTCAAAAAATGATCAAAATATATTTTATTTTAAGAGCTTTTTCGACAAAAAAAAATTAGATGAGAAAATAGTGGAAATATACACACACTAAAAACAGAGGAGTCTTTCATTTAATGTGGAAGGTCGGTGTGTCATATGAACCTAAATGACATTGAAAAGCGCAGTGATGGACTGTCTGTCAGGTGGAGGGAACTAGTTATGGAGAGCTTTGTCAGAGATGAAAATGACCTTGACTTTGATGATTTAAGGAACAGGGACCTAGTGAAGGCTGTGAGCAGGTGAACTGTCTGGAATTACTTTGGATTTTGTGGATGCTATTGCAGTAGTTAAATATGGATATAATGAAAGCATAGATTAGGTTTTAACCAGCAGGTAAAGAGAGGAATGCACAGAAGTGTTCTGCAAAGGGAAAAACCGTCCTGGTGCTTGTTAAATACAGTAGGCTGTGTAAGCTCATTTCCTTCTCCTTATTTTTATTCTTGCACGCTACTAGAGTTGCTTTGCATGAACAAAAATTGTTTTTCCTCATACTGTGCCTTAATGTAGCTCCTAGGTCACTGTGTTTGGTCAACAGAATGACCTAGGGGCTACATCATGTTTATAAAAACCTTCCTAGAGGCTACATGTTTATAAAAAAAACTCCACTGTCATGCTCACTGGTAAGCAGAGCACTGTTGTGAATTCTCAAGCAAGCATTTTTAACATTGCTCTCTTATCATTTTGAAACCAGATGTAATGAGTAAGGCATGGATCTGACTTAAAAGCCAAGAATACTGCACACTGAAAAGCTAGTGAATCTAATTTCTTCCATGGCCCAGACTGTGTGGGGTTTGCATGGTCTTTCCATGCCTCAGTGGCCTCCCTCAGTTAAAAGACAGGTTAATTGGTGACTCTAAACTGACCATATCTATGTGTATCTCTACACATAGATAACACACACACACATAGATAACATAGTTAGTCTCACAAGTTCACTTATTCAGTTGGGGCCAGGTAGTTTTGGATAGCTTTTTACTTTGTGAATTTAACATTTCTGTGATCTGAAACGTGTAAGTGTTAGAAAAATGCCAAAGCCTTAGGCAGAGTGGAAGAAAACGAGTGTCAGTAGAAGAGATAATGTTAGAGTGGAAATGTGTACATGAGAGAACAAGTAGATGGAGTGCAGTGTTTAGTTTCTCTGTTGGCTTCAATGACAGGAGGAAGGCAAAGGGAGTGGAGCAGATTAAAATTTAGACTGCTAATTCAAACGGAGAGAGGAGGAAAGTGATTGACAGCTACCTCCAAGGGGATTATGAGTAGGAGTCATGTGGGGATTGTGGGATATGTGGATTGAGTGATAAACTGTAAGAAAGTGAAATAAAAAGTTTAGGTTTACTCCATCATCTTGGTGTGTGTAAGTGTGTGTTGTTGTCTTTCTGGGGAAATAATCCACAATTTGAAGAGCTGCTAAAACCAATGTTCCATAGGCAGTATTGTTTTGTTGGAGAGCACGATCTGTTGCATCAGAGAGTGTAGAGAAGCTCATGTTTTGGAGACGAGAAACTAAATTATTATTAAGTTAGCATTTTAGATTTATTTCATATTTTTGTTTTATTTTTGATTTCATTGATTGATTGATTGATTGATTGATCATACTTTATTCATCCCGAGGGAAATTGGGTTAAGGTTGCCAGACGTGCCAGCGCCATCTTACCCTTCCGACCATACATACATTACACAAACATCACATGGGGAAGACAGGTCAGAGAGGTATAACAATGGAAAATAAACAACATGAGGAAAGACGAGGAGAAAAAAGAACTCCCCCCAGACTGAGCTCCAACAGGGAGATCAGTTTGAGAACAGAAGAAATTACACCTCAGTGCATACAAAAAGCACATGACTATCAATACACCATAGAAACACAAGGCAAGCAACAGGGGCGGGTGTAGACAGCGCATCCGGTCCTGCAGCATGTCTGCACTGGTCCAGTCGACCGCCATCTTCCCCAGGAGGGGACAAGCATCAAAGGCGTTTGGAAAGGGAGGGGGGGATGAGTGTGTATCAGTGTATGTGTATGTGTGTGTGTGTCCAGAGTTCAGCTGAAACAGTGTCCTTCACCCTGCCAGGCTAAGTAAACAGTCTTCCAGCCAACCCAGGTGGCCTTGCATAGGGGAGGAACAGTCTAAGCACAGTCTGTTATCAGGGTGTTTTTGTTCAGCTCCAGCCTTGAGATCACAGCTGGCGCCGAAGTGGTAGCCGCATGAAATGATGGTGGTTTTTACTTTAGTGTGAACAACTCATATGAATTTCAAAGCTGTTCTAACAGTCCGACACTGGTCTCTCAATCTCCCGTTGGAGAGGTTGGAGGTCTCCATGATGTTATCAAACTTACACTCCGTGATGTTGTCATTCTTGTGCTCAAAGAGCAGATTCTGAGAATGCACGACCGCAGTGAGCTTCTCCAAGATGTGATCCAATTTGCGCTCAGAGGTCTTATTTTGAGTGTTCACGGCAGCCGCAAGCTTCTCCAAAATCTTATCCGTGCTGCACTCAATGAGCCCATTTTGAGAACTCATGCCTCGTCCCATCGTTTCAATCAGAGTGGGCAGCTTTGTCGGGGTTTCAACAGCCGGTTCCACATTCTTAATTCTTCGATAAGCCAGTGCAAAGCCAGCTCCGATCAGCAAGAACCCTGTTATCATGGTTCCAAATAGGTAGATATCTTCAGCATCTTTGATCAACAGTCCCGCCAGGCACACGACCCTCCAGTTATGCCACCCGTCCATCGTGTATCCGGCTGGGAAAGTACCTCCAGGACACTCAGGCTCACCCGAGCCCAGACTTCTCGTTGAGAAAAGGCTGTCAATTGCATTCAGGGACCAGTTGATCAAATCCATAATTCCTCTTTTAGGTTTTAGAGAACAGACTGTGAGAGAGTGTTCCAGGGAAAAGTAATACAAAAAACACAAGACTAGACAAGGACACAAGAGGCTAAGCAGGGAAGCTAAGGGAGAGGAGGAGGAGGAGGAGAAAAGTACATGGCATTCATAGTTACATTTTCTGTGTTTGACAATTTACAATTTACATCTGTGCTGGGAGCATGACATATGCTCAGTACTTTAATGAGATGAAGCAGACAGATTGATTGTACCCCAGTGTGTTGAAATTTTGCATATGCACAATTTCACTATAACCTGCCTCAAAAGATTATTGAAAAGAGGTCTCTTGTTATGGTGGCACATCATTAGAGAAGTGCCTATTGGTGTACTGGTGTTTTAAACCTGAGTTATTCAATGGAATAATGCATTCAACAGGAACTACTTTTCATGGTAAATGGCACATGATGGTAGCAAGGTATAGTCATTCTAAATGCTGTATAACATTTTTTTTCTATCACACGAAGACAGTCAGTGGGAAACAAGCAGAAAGCATGAACAATTACCATTTCTTTCTTTTCATCTGTAGAGGTCATGTTCTGTCATTAAACATGTTTAAAAGACAATGAGGTTACATTAAACTGGCTTGGGAGCATATACACAAACTTCAATCAGCCTGGGATGCATATCAAAAGTTATTGCAGAGAAAACACTAAAAGGCTTTTATATAATGAGCTCATCTTTTAAAGGAACTTTTAAATATTATTAGATCGCATGTGAAGTATGAGATCATTACAGATAGTTAGACTAGATGCAGTCGCCTCACCATCTGTAATGATCTTTTTTGATAGCTAGAAAGAGAGAAAGATAAAAAGAAAGAAATCTGGTCAGGTGGTGTCTGTCTAAAATACACAGGAAAAAACCATCAAAGTCCTTCTGACATGTCATTTGTCACCACACATACACATACATCCAAAGAGAGAAGAGTTCATAGCCAGGTCAGACTCTGAGAAAAAAATCCCCACTGTGAATCCATGTCTTCATTCCAACAAACTTGAGTTTCTTGGTGCAAGTCTGACGGGTAATTCTGTCCTCAAAAGTTCACAGTGTTAAAGGCTTTTAAGTCTGAGGTTAAAATTGGAAATTCAAGTCCAGGTCAGATAAAGGTCTCTGTTATACATAAATATTGATCAGAGATTAATGAGGCACTGGTAAATTCAAATCAATACTCATCAATACTGATGGGACTAGAGTGACGCTAGTTCAAACCAGTTTTGAATTTTGCATAAAGTCATGAATGTTTACTGAAGGCACAATATAATAAATTCATCCTGTCTTTTTTATGGTTAAACAACAATTGTGAATGATAAGCTAATCATACTATCATACTATCAGTGTAAGGGTGTAGCTTTGAAGCACATTATGTAATGAGTGGTCAGCATTAATTGTGCATAGTCATAACTGATAAGGAGATAGATTGGGGGCTGTACAGATAGAAACGTTCACAACAAACACATGTCGAATGTGTTTATTTAGAACGTTTTGGCATTTTTCTTTCTTTTGTTACAGTACTTAAAAAATATTTTAACAAAAAAAGAATGTCTAAACAAAAAGAAAGTGAAAAAAAAAACACAGGTCAGGGAAGTGAGCTGTAGTGTCCTGGAAAGGAATCTGCCTCTTTCCCATTCTCCATACAGTTTTATTAGAAAGAAGGTATATGCCCTATTTCAATTATTAAGTTTAACTTTTGTTAAATCTGGCATTTTAGCAGGCCTTAAAATCAGGTAAATACAACATAAAATGTTGTATTTACCTGATTTTTTTAATTTATGTCATTATTTAACAAAAATGCTAACAGAAGCCAAGCAGTGCGTGAAGAAATAAGTTAACTCTGTAAGTATATTGCTTTCATTTCCATAAGAATTAAGAGGGTAATTTGCAACGAGGCGCTAATGATAAAACACATTTGGTTAACAGATCATCAGCAACTCTATAAAACAGCAAAGTTTGTTACCAAGAGACTCCACTGCCCTACTCGCCTCTAAACCAGGTAATAGAAATTGCTTCCTTTTTCCTCATCTCTTAATGTACAGAGTCTTGCCCTATCTGCATGAAAAGTACACGACTATAAGAACATGACAGTTTTAATGAGAGTGCTAGGTTTTGAATTTTTACTACTTTAAAATGTGCCACTAGTGTGAGTGTGTGTGTCCACGTGTGTGTGTGTGTGTGTGTGTGTGTGTGTGTGTGTGTGTGTGTGTGTGTGTGTGTGTGTGTGTGTGTGTGTGTATGTGTGTGTGTGTGTGTGTGTGTGTATAACAAAATGCTACTGAAATTAACCTGAACCCTTGAAGTGTTAGGAATTATTCCAGCCAGAAAAGCCCATCCTCATCAACTTTTTAAATTGGATTTTACCCTCTCTCCATCACTTTATTGTTTTTGTAAAAACATTTCAATTAGACATGCGTGGACTGTATACTGAACTCAGAGGAATTACATTTCTCCATGCATGCATTGACACAAAAAGCTTCAAAGAGCAGTGCTAGCCAGCTTTTATACAAACTAATGGATTTGTTTTTGCTGACAAAGGAGCTGGTATAAGAAAACTGGCACACAAAGGCACAGCAGAATGCTTACATGTTACACACACACACACACACACACACACACACACACACACACACAGGTAAGCAAGTTGAAACAGGAACACTTATTTTATTTATGGGAACCAAGTAAAATAAGTCAATTAAATAAAAACACAAAAATATTATAAATTTTCCTTGATAGTTTTCCGAGGGCTAACAAATGAACTTTTAACAAGATGAGTAGAGCCATTTTTTCAAAAATTTTTTTATCAGTAGCATTGTTATTACCTCAATATTTGAAAGTGGAAACTTTATAAAGTCTGGTGGTTAATTTTCGGAGGTGCATGATTTTCTTTATTTCAAAAGCAACTGGCTATTTACTACATTCATCTTTGATTCTAGTGCAGATTTCAGTTGTTGGAACTCGGGGAAGTGTTTTCTGTGCATGTTCTCAGTTATTCAGGTCATGGTAGAAAGTGACTGGAGTTTGCGGATGATCTAATATCCTCGTGTCGATGTTGTTCCCACGTCATCATAATAAATGTTGTTCCAGGTTCAACATTGCAAGTGACCAATCACATTGTTGTGACATCATACTTTTGCAAGCCAAGCGATTCATTCATTTATGAAATTCCAATGTTGCAAGGACAATATGTACAGGGAGTGCAGAATTATTAGGCAAATGAGTATTTTGTCCACATCATCCTCTTCATGCATGTTGTCTTACTCCAAGCTGTATAGGCTCGAAAACCTACTACCAATTAAGCATATTAGGTGATGTGCATCTCTGCGATGAGAAGGGGTATGGTCTAATGACATCAACACCCTATATCAGGTGTGCATAACTATTAGGCAACGTCCTTTCCTGTGGCAAAATGGGTCAAAAGAAGGAATTGACAGGCTCAGAAAAGTCAAAAATAGTGAGATATCTTGCAGAGGGATGCAGCAGTCTCAAAATTGCAAAGCTTCTGAAGTGTGATCATCGAACAATCAAGCGTTTCATTCAAAATAGTCAACAGGGTCGCAAGAAGCGTGTGGAAAAACCAAGGCGCAAAATAACTGCCCATGAACTGAGAAAAGTCAAGCGTGCAGCTGCCAAGATGCCACTTGCCACCAGTTTGGCCATATTTCAGAGCTGCAACATCACTGGAGTGCCCAAAAGCACAAGGTGTGCAATACTCAGAGACATAGCCAAGGTAAGAAAGGCTGAAAGACGACCACCACTGAACAAGACACACAAGCTGAAACGTCAAGACTAGGCCAAGAAATATCTCAAGACTGATTTTTCTAAGGTTTTATGGACTGATGAAATGAGAGTGAATCTTGATGGGCCAGATGGATGGGCCCGTGGCTGGATTGGTAAAGGGCAGAGAGCTCCAGTCCGACTGAGACGCCAGCAAGGTGGAGGTGGAGTACTGGTTTGGGCTGGTATCATCAAAGATGAGCTTGTGGGGCCTTTTTGGGTTGAGGATGGAGTCAAGCTCAACTCCCAGTCCTACTGCCAGTTTCTGGAAGACACCTTCTTCAAGCAGTGGTACAGGAAGCAGTCTGCATCCTTCAAGAAAAACATGATTTTCATGCAGGACAATGCTCCATCACATGCATCCAAGTACTCCACAGTGTGGCTGGCAAGAAAGGGTATGAAAGAAGAAAAACTAATGACATGGCCACCTTGTTCACCTGATCTGAACCCCATTGAGAACCTGTGGTCCATCATCAAATGTGAGATTTACAAGGAGGGAAAACAGTACACCTCTCTGAACAGTGTCTGGGAGGCTGTGGTTGCTGCTGCACGCAATGTTGATGGTGAACAGATCAAAACACTGACAGAATCCATGGATAGCAGGCTTTTGAGTGTCCTTGCAAAGAAAGGTGGCTATATTGGTCGCTGATTTGTTTTTGTTTTGTTTTTGAATGTCAGAAATGTATATTTGTGAATGTGGAGATGTTATATTGGTTTCACTGGTAAAAATAAATAATTGAAATGGGTATATATTTGTTTTTTGTTAAGTTGCCTAATAATTATGCACAGTAATAGTCACCTGCACACACAGATATCCCCCTAAAATAGCTAAAACTAAAAACAAACTAAAAACTACTTCCAAAAACATTCAGCTTTGATATTAATGAGTGTTTTGGGTTCATTGAGAACATGGTTGTTGTTCAATAATAAAATTATTCCTCAAAAATACAACTTGCCTAATAATTTTGCACTCCCTGTATAATGCTTACCGTTTATGACAGAACTAAGTTCCTGAAATGCAATGAATTCAAATTGCTGGATTGGCGGACAGAGGCGGTTTCTTGCAAGTTAAGTAGATTTTTTTGGGGGAAAAAGGCGTTTTTTTTCCAAAGTTGCAACAGTATGACGTCACAACAATGTGATTGGTCACTTGCAATGTTGAACCTGGAACAACATTTATTATGATGATGTGGGAACAATACCGACACGAGGATATCAGATCATGCGCAGTTTGCACTGGTCATGTAGGAACACAGATCATGACAATGAACTCAGACTCCCCGGCTGGCAGTGATAATGCAAAACAAGTCAAATTTATTAGGGCTGATGTCCAAAACAAAACTAAGACAATCACACAAAAACAAAGGGAAATAGGAAACCCCTAAGAAACCTGAACTAAAAAAAATAAAAGTAGAGATGCTAGAAAACAGGAACACAAGGGGGAGACTGAAACAATATATACACAGTGTATAGTGTGGTTAGGAAAAGTGGAGACACATGGATACACAGCTGGAGCAAATAGGCATAATAAAACAGGGGAAGCAAAGCTGAACATAATGCACACGAAACAAGAGACTGTCACAATAGGGAAAGGAGGGAGGAGACAGAGACAAGACTAGGAAAACAAAGAACATCACTCTCTCTGATGAACAGAGAGAGTGACAAAACAAACAGGAACTAAGAAATAAAAACATAACAAACCTGGGTCAAAGACCAAGGACCATCACACAACTTTTTTGAAGACATTTCATATCCTGCCCAGGAGGCTTCTTCAGGTCCAAAATCAAGTGTTGGAAAGGCTCGGGTATTTAAACTCCAGTGGTGGTTGTTCCTTGAGAGGGTCAACCATCAAACATGTGTCTCGTCACATGAGCCAAGGTGTGAAAAAGGGAGGTTTCTGGTGAAAACACTGTGAGACTTTGGTTCGCTCTATCATGTGGGCTATTGAGGTCAACTGAAGCAAGGTGTGCATGTGAGTTGAGGCACCTGGGAAGGGATCTCAAAACTGCATTATAGGTAGCAGAGAGTTGGCATCATAAGCCACCCCCTCTTTTCAATGATGGTCCTTCTGGAAGAGTGCTCAGAGAATGTGCAGACCAGCTGACAGATTATTTTTCATGGCACTGTAGATATAGATGTTGTAAGCTAATGCTTCATTGAAAAAGACGAGTGAGCCTAAAAAGGTTAAAAAGTTTAAGGTGTGCTCTGTTTAACCCAGTGAACCCCTAAAATGGAATGGAAGTATATGTTTTCTTTAAATAATAAAAATAAAAATGATACATTTTATTATTGACTTGATTTAACCACTTTGCACCACTCTGACAGGAAATCTAACCTTAAAAATGTGACACTTAATCAACTAAATCAATTGATTCAATATGTCTCATTTAACAAAACTAAATTGTTTGCACTTATCAGATTCTGTCAAAAAATAATAATTCTGAGGTAAGTTCCTAGTTAATCACAGCTAACATGTCCACAAGACCTCTGCCTTGCCTCTATGCAGACCTCTCTGTGTTGACTGCATTCAAATGGCCAGTAGATTAGTTAAACAGCGCCAAATCTAGAAGGCCATCTGGGTCACAGTCTCTTCATCTGGCAGTTTTTTCACTGCCAGAAACTGCCTTATCTCTGCCCTCAGAGTGAAACAGGACAGCATAGGGCCCTGGCCAAGTGAACAAGTGTAACTGTGATAAAACATCTGCTTTTTCTGCTTCCAGGTCTGAGAAGAGCTGGCTCAGATGTATCTGATTGAGTGCTTTTACACATATAGAGTTCCCTACCTTAATGAAAATGGTCATGACATGTCATGTATTATGGACTCTGGGTTTATTGATGAATAATGCAGCAGGGTTTAATCAGATTGCCTCTGAGCTTGCTTACCATCCTGCAAACCTTATTTCCTCTCTTTTTCTCCTTGATGCTCAAAACATCATGTTTTTCTTAATCCATTAAGTTGACCAATTAAGGTGTTCCCTATTTTCTGTCATAGGATATCACATAATTAACTTGGTTTACAACTTTCCATCCATCTATCCATCCATTCTCTTCTGCTTAACAAATTCAAGGTTTTGTATTCCAAAAACTGGGATGCTGTTGAATGTTGAAATGTTGAAAACAAAACAAAAACTCAATACCATGTTTAGATATTTAAGTCACAATAAAACGCAGAAAAAAATGAATATGTTTAAACTGAGAAAACATACCATATTAACAAAAAAAAGCCACTTTTGAGTTTGCAGCAACAGCTTCAAAAAAGTTGGCATGGGACAATAATAGATTGAGAAAGCAATTGGAACTAAAAGAAAACAGCTAAATTACAACTAATTAGTGTCAGGGTTCCTGGCTCGTTGACCTAGTGTTTTAATCTATTCATCCATCCATTTTCTTTGTCATGAATCGCTGTGCGGCAGGCAGGAGTTGGACCCAAAATGCAGGACTCACAGACTCGGGGAGGTGAACTCAAAACACAGCTTTATTTGCTGGTAGAACAAACATACAAAACTAGACTAAACTGGGAAACCATAAACTAAGAACTCACAGGGAGCCACAGGGAGATCCACACACAGCATGAGGGACGACGCGACACTGACTCAGAGAAACACAGGGTTTAAATACACTGGGAAGTAACGAGGGGAATGAGACACAGAAGGAGGGCACAGCTGGGAGAAATCAGGACTGACGAGACAAGCAAAGCAGGACGCATTCACATGAGACACGGACCATCAAAGTAAAACAGGAAGTATCACACAGAGACGCGAACTTGACACAGTGGAGACAGCAACTAAGAAATACAGAGACATAAACCATAAGGCAGAGGTCTAAGAACCAAAATACACAGGGAAATACTCAGCTGGGAACACAAGAGACTAGACTAGAGAGAGTAACAAAAAACCAACCATGAGAACATAATGCACAATGCAGAGTGACAGAAAACAAGAAACTCAAACATGCAAAGACACACAATTACACAGAACAGAGGGGACACAGAGAGACATGAAGGGCAAGGGATCAAAACTAGAAGCCATAGAATAAATCACACACAAGTACAATAATACAAAAATCACAAAGAACTAAAAACGCTGGGTCAGGAGACCCAGGACCGTGACATTCTTCAGCTTATCCAGGGGAACACCGAGGTGTTCCCAGGCCAGCTGAGAGATATAATCTCTGCAGCGTGTCCTGGGTCTGCCCCGGGGCCTCCTCCCGGTGGGACATGCCTGGAAAACCTCACCCAAGAAGCGCCCAGGGGGCATCCTTGTCAGATGCCCGAACCACCTCAACTGGCTCCTTTCGATGTGGAGGAGCAGAGGCTCTACTCTGAGCCCCTCCCGAATGGCCAAACTTCTCACCCTATCTCTAAGGGAGAGGCCAGCCACCCTTCGGAGGAAACCCATTTCCGCCGTTTGTATTCGCGATCTTGTTCTTTCGGTCACTACCCACAGCTCATGACCATAGGTGAGGGTAGGGACGTAGATTGACCGGTAAATTGAGAGCTTCGCTTTTACGCTCAGCTCTCTCTTCACCACTACAGACCGGTACAGCGTCCGCATCACTGAACAAGATCCTCAGATACTTAAACTCCTCCACTTGGGGCAGGGTCTCATCCCTGACACAGACTGGGAACTCCACCCTTTTCCGGCTGAGGACCATGGCGTCAGATTTGGAGGTGCTGATTCTCATTCCCACCGCTTCACACTCAGCTGAGAACTGTTCCAAGGCGAGCTGGAGGCCATCACCTGATGAAGCCAACAGGACCACATCATCTGCGAAAAGCAGAGATGAGAAAGCCTTCTGCCACTTGGCTATGCCTAGAAATTCTGTCTATAAAAATTATGAACAGAATCGGTGATAAAGGGCAGCCCTGGCGGAACCCATCACCCACCAGGAACGAGTCCGACTTATTGCCGGCTATGTGGACCAAGCTCTTGCAACAGTCGTATAAGGACTGAATGGCCCGTAGCAATGGGCCAGACACCCCATACCCCCCGAAGCACCCCCCACAGGACCCCCCACAAGGGACACGGTCGAATGCCTTCCCCAAGTCCACAAAACACATGTAGACTGGTTGGGCAAACTCCTATGCGCCCTCGAGTATCCTCGAGAGGATAAAGAGTGTTTTCAGTTCTGGACATTTTGTCACTGTTTATTTTCACATGTATGTTTCCTGTTTTATTGTGTTGGTCATCTGTCTGTGTGCAATATGTTTAGTTCTACTTCCTGTGTCATCAGACTTTGTTCAGCCGTGTTCTCACCTGTTTCCATTCATCATCATTATCCAGTGTATTTAAGCCCTTAGTTTCCCTCAGTTCCTTGTCTCATCATTATCAATTTCATATGTGTGTTTTCGGTCCAGTCCGATTGTTCAGTTTAGTTCAACCTTTCATGTTCTATCCATCCTGTCTTTATAATAAACATAATGCACAAAGCATAATGCATAAAGCCATATCTAATCCCTGAGTATCAGCACATCTTTGAAGGTAGTCGGCTGGCTCTGGGGGTTCCTTAAAGGCACCATACTCCTCCTCCTGCTGCTCCGTCTGCATGCGAGCCTCCTTGCTGATCTCCGGCTGATCACTCTCCCGCCTCTCCAGTCTTCACTTGTCCACCTGCCTCCTCACTCACCAGCTCTTCTGTCTCGGTGTAGCTTAGCAGCTCAGCCTCCTATCTCGGCTTGTTGGTGGCTCAGTCATCCAGTCACTCCACTGTCTCTGCCAAGAGGAGGTGAGGCTCCGATCATCGCCACTCTTCTCATGTGGAACAGTTCCCCAGGGTGAGTCAGATTTTTTCCATCCTGCTTATCACAAGCCAAAGACTGCTGTTCAGTCTGCTGACTATTCAACATTCCATTAGCCCAGCAAAACCTACGACTGTTTATTATCAACCAACTTCAATAAAAACTGTCATTATAGACACTTACACCTCCAAATCTGATCACTTCTCTCATCCTGTATTCGTCCCAGAACCTGTCTCTCGGCCTGTTCCTGCTTGCAGGATGGCTTGTACCCTGCCTACCCCTGCACCCCTGGACATTATTCTGCTAGCCACAGCTAGTCCATAATGAACACCATGTTCGAACGTAAGTGTGTCTGGCACCAGAATACACTATAGGGTGCAAGTTGGTAATTAATTATATAGTCACGTTGTCACGGTCGGACGGTCCTCCCTAGGCGACTTGGGTTTTGGTGTGTGTTTTTTCTCCTGTTTCTCCTCTCTCCCAGCCGTGGGGTTTGTTTTTTATGGAAGTTCACGCTTCAGGAGAGGGCGTGGCAAGGACGGAGGCTCCTCCACACGGCTGTCGACTCACCTGCGCTTGTTTACCCTGCCAGCTGCTTCTAATCAGCCTCCATCTTAGAGCTGTAGGCGGTTGGACACGCCGTCGGGGCTGAAAGCTGACAGCTCAGAGACTCCGATGCATCGGTGGGTCTGTGCTTTGTGTTTGCGTGTTTTTTCTTTGCGCTAGATTCTGAAATTGCAGTTTTGTCTGTCTCCAACCAAGATTGACTGAACCAGCAGCAAAAGAAGATCCAAACTACGCTTCACATTTCACTTCACATAAACATTGTCATGAAATCCCTCTTACTTTTGCTGTTTGCTTCCACCACAGTACTTCAAGAACAGTTTCCCATCTAAAAATCTCTGTTTTCCGCATTATTCGCTTACTTATCACCCACAAGTCTACCATTTTGTATAGCGCTGTCGACTGCTGTGCTTTTTTTTTTTAATCTAACTGATTTCAGAGCAGAAAGCCTCATTTCTGCTGTTCAATACTGAAGAAATGCAAACTTTTTAAAATTATGCAAAATTGCAAAATGCTTAGCTGTGTCTCTACTGAAACCTCTGTAACTTTGCTTTCCTTCACTACAGCAACATCAGGTAATGTTCATATGTTGATTCATGGTTTTCTTCTGTTTTTTTTTTTGTTTTCTTTCTTCTTTTGTGTTCCATTTGAATCTTTAGCCATCAGAATTGTTGTCTTAAGGCCAAGAAAGATGCCAAGTGGATTTATTTTACCAAGTGGATCATCATGGCCTTGCCATATTGGTCCATTTGATTGACCTTTATTATAATTATGTATTTATTTTATTTCAGTTGCTACAAACGGGACAGACATGACTGGGGGACAGGACAGGGAGAAAGAATGAAAGAAAGAGAGGGAGAGAAAGAAAACCAAAGGGGAGAAGAGACGGTGAGAAGGGGGGGGGGGGGGGGGGGGGGGGAGAAAGAAAAAAAAACACAAACAAAACACCTGGATCACCTGTATGGAGAAAAAAAACAGAAGAGAGAGCAAAGAGCAACATAATAAAAAAACAGCACCTTCACAATAAACTAGCTAGCAGTAGATAACAGTAGATATTAAATAATAAACGATATTGTGCAGCACGCAAGATAGACAGCCCACAATGTGCTTTGAGGCAGCAGCCAAGAAAGGTGTAGTCCGCGTCTGTGAATAACCGTGTGCACACCTGTGTTGATCAGCATGCTTGTATTCCGAAGGTTTCTCCATGTAATGATCTGCTAGGGAGTGTTCAAGGTTCAAGGTTCTTTATTTGTCACATGCATAGTTATACAAGTATAACACACAGTGAAATGTAGCCTGACACGCTCCTCGACATGTGCAAAAATTGGGGGGGGGGGGGGGGTGGTGTAGAGGAAGAACATTATATATATATATATATATATATATATATATATAGTATATACACTGGGTGAATGTGCAGTAGTAGCAGCAAGCAGGTGAATTCTATACATTAATATGAATAGACATCTGACTATTTTACAGGATAGACAATATAAACATATTTAAAATTAAAGGAATTGAAATGTACATTGTGCCTTGGTTTAGAGTGTCTGGAAGAGAGTCCTGTCTCAGTCAATTATAGATGATGTGAGAGGGCGGGTGTGTGTGTTTAGGGCCCGGATGGCTTGGGGATAGAAGCTCCTCTTGAGTCTCTCTGACCTTGCCCGGAAGATGCGGAACCTTCTACCAGATTGCAGAAGTTGGAACAGTTTGTTGCCAGGATGGGACGGGTCCTTCAGTATCTGCGCTGCTCTAGTCCGGCATCTCCTGGTGTAGGTGTCCTGAAGCGGGGGGAGAGCAATCCTGCAGCAGCGTTCTGCTGTACGGATCACTCTCTGGAGAGCTTTTTGGTCCTTCACACAGCTGTTCCCAAACCACGATGTCATGTTCTGTGTGAGGATGCTCTCCACAGCGCCTGTATAGAAAATCCTGAGGATCTTTGGAGAGACCCTGAACTTCCTCAGTTGTCGTAGGTGATACAGGCGCTGCCTAGCCTTTTTGGTCTGGACCTGAATGTGGGCAGCCCATGTCAGGTCTGAGGAGATGTGGACACCAAGATACTTGAAGGACTGCACCCTCTCCACTGGAGCTCCATTGATGATAATGGGCTTGTAGTCACCAGCTCCTTGGTCTTGCTGACGTTCAGCTGGAGGTGGTTGTCCTGGCACCACGATGCCAGATTCTTCACTTCATCCATGTAGGCCGCCATGTGGGGAGCCATAGCCCCGTCCACCAGGGTATGAAGCAGGTATGGAGGAGATCCAGGCCCCAGATATCCAGAGGCCCCAGAGTACAAGGACCCGAGGAGGACCACCAAAGGGGGGGAACTGTGCCACCCTCCTGGGAAGAGCTGAGTAGAGCCCCAAAGGAGAGGTCACCCCGCAGCTACGGATCAGAGGCCAGAGGGGGTTGCAGTGGCGTGCCCGCGGGCTCTGCCGGCAGCCAGCTGTGCCAGAGCGAACCGAGATTCAGGCCCAGAGGCCAGAGGCCTGAGGGCATCCCACCCCCCGGAAGGAGCCCAGCCGGGCCACAGGCACCTGGCCCCGCCAATGAGCCACCAGGAGTGAGCCGGTACATACATGAGCGCCCAGCCCCAGACGACAAGGACCACCAACACACCAACGTCTGAGGGCATCAACCACCAGCAGGGTGTGTGGTGAGGGGAGATAGGCCTCCGTACTTTAAAGGGCCTGAGATGTACCCAGAGAGGTTGAGTCTAAGACCCAACCTGACATATAGACACAGACGAACAGGCACACGGGGACACAGACGTGCATTCCCACCCCATATGCACCACCAAATACTCGGCACTCACCCAACGTGTAGACAGACACAAATAGACACTGTACAGACAGTCGCACTCCCCAAACATACTCTATATCCCAGGTCCAGGTACCCCCACCCTCAGAGGGGCAAGCCGCACCTAGACCCAGGACATGTAACCCTTCTCTCTGGGGTGGAGGCAAGCGGACCACCTCCTTATCTGCAGTAGCGGGGAGGCCCCGCATCCCAGACCCCAGTCTGACGGCCAGCACCTCCTCCCAGCCCCCCAGCCCTGACGGCTAACAGAACCGGCTGAGTGAAGACCTCAAACCTCCCTACGCCCGCTCATATGTAGTGTTGCTGTGTGCTGTTCTAAAGTGCATTTAAAACTCAGGAGAGCATGGTACTAGCTTCCTCTCAGAGAGCAGCACGGCTCCTCCTGAAAACCCTTAGTGTCTAAATGCATTTAAAATTGAGGGTAGGGCACCAGCGCCAGAGGTGGGTTGGAGTACACCGACCATCCTCTGGATGCTGTAAATCGTGCCCACCCACAAGGCCCTATATGTATGTGTTATGTGAGAGTGTGAGTAATGTGGATGTCTAGGTTGCAGAATAAAACTGAGGCACAGGCGGCCAGAAGGGGACAGAGGGGGAGTGCCTCCCCTGCACCCTGGTGACATACCTGCACCCCAAGCCCTGCGTGTGTGGGTTGGTGTGGTAGAGCGGAAATAGGGAGGCAGCTGAGGATGGGGAGGGAAGAAAGGCAGGGGCAAGCGGCCCCTCCCTGGGGCCAGCTCCCCCGCTGACCCCAGTAGGCACCTCCACACTCTGGAACCCACCAGGGCGAGGGGGCCCAGGCCCATCCGGACCGGGGCCCGCAGCAGCAGCAGCACCGCCCAGCCCCACAGAGTCCGGGGCAGCCCACCCGACTCCATCCCAGAGAAAACTGCACCCACCCCATCATCCAATCATCTCCCAAACTACACAAGACAATAGACACCCAGGTTGAGTTCATTCTCCACCTCTCCTATATCTCTCGCCCCACCTGCAGAGTGAGCTCCTGTAGTGAGGAGACCACCTGCAAAGATATAACAACCTCCCCACCAGTTAGAGAGCCCCCTAGTAGGGCCGATGCACCAGAGGTCCCCTGCACTGGGGCTGAGCCCCCCTGCACCCACCCGCCCACTGCTCCGGCAACACAACAGCCAGGACCCAAGCCCCCAAGGCCCGGCCAGCACCCCAGGCCGGGGGGCGGAGCACCCCCAGACCCCCAAGCCTCCACGCCCGTCCCGGACCCTCCCAGGGGCAGCCAGGCTACCAGGCCAGTAAGCAACGTCCGCCAGCACAGACCCTCCCCCATCTCTGCTGTACGCAGCCACAAGGAAAACACCATCCAAGAGCCCCAGAGCTCCTAACCAGGTCATGGCCACATCCCCCAGGTTAGTCCCTGTAGGGAAACGTCCCTAGGGACTCCCCAGACGCCCTAAGGCCGTCCCTACCCCCATATCAACCACAATAGCGAAGGCAGGACCAAACCATGACCCCCACCCCCACTAGGTGATGAAGCCGATCAAAGGAGCCCAAAGGGATTGATCAAATGTGATGGCAGATGTTGTATCAAGACTAATGTGATCTATTAGATGGTTTCTATATTGGTTAGAATTAAGATTATTTTTATTTTTCCAGTTAATGAGGACCATTTTCTTGGCAATGCATAGGGCCGTAAAAACAACGTGGGCTGTGTTTATTTCTGCAGTGACCTCATCCAAGTTGCCCAGCAAGGATACTAAAGGGGAGGCTGGAATGTTACATTTCAGACACTTTGATAAGTCTTCACATATCTCACGCCAGAATTTCTGAACTGGTGGACAGAACCAAAGAGCGTGGATGTAATTGTCCGGTGCATTTGCTGTGCAGTGTGAGCAGTTGTTGGAAGGCGTATAGCCCATCTTGAACATCCTATGACCAGTATAGTGCACTCTGTGTAATATTTTGTATTGTATTAATTGCAAACTGGGATTTCTGATGCATTGAAAGGTTTTTAAGCATATCTGAGACCAAAGGATTGGGTCTAAGTTGATTGATAAATCTGCTTCCATTTTGCAATAGGAAGGGATATTGATTCATCTATTTTAGAAAGTGTTCTGCATATTTAAGATAATAATTTTGGGGGTTTTAGACTAAAAAAGTTGTACCACACTTGGTAGTGTTTGTAATTCAGCTTCACTGGGATTACATTTCTTTTTTACTATGGATTTAATTTGTTGATATTCCAAAAATCGTTTCTTGTTGATCCCATATTGTGTAACTAGTCTGTCAAACGAAATAAAGTCTGTTCCTTCCCACATATGGTAATGGTAAATGGCCTGTATTTGTATAGCGCTTTTCTAGTCCCTAAGGACCCCAAAGTGCTTTACACAACCTGTCATCCACCCATTCACACACACATTCACACACTGGTGATGGCAAGCTACAATGTAGCCACAGCCACCCTGGGGCGCACTGACAGAGGCGAGGCTGCCGGACACTGGCGCCACCGGGCCCTCTGACCACAACCAGTAGGCAACGGGTGAAGTGTCTTGCCCAAGGACACAACGACCGAGACTGTCCAAGCCGGGGCTCGAACCGGCAACCTTCCGATTACAAGGCAAACTCCCAACTCTTGAGCCACGATCGCCCCCATGTGTTCCAAGTATCCTTTGCAACTCCAATCTGGAAAGTTTATCATATTATTGTTTTGTAATACTGTATGTCCGGATTGTTCCAGATAGGTGTACGTTTGCATGGGATTAATGAAGACTCTGTCATTTTTAGAAACTCCCACCATGCTGTCAGAGAACAGCTAATATTGATGCTTTTAGAGCATTCATGTCGTTTGATGTTTGAGCTGATAAATGGTAGGTCTGAAATTTCTAGGTTATTACATAGTGCCTGTTCTACATCTATCCAAGGCTCATCTAAGAGGGTGTGTTTAAACCATCTAGAGATTAACTGAAGCCTGTTGGCTAAAAAATAGTGATTCAAATTAGGCAGATCTAATCCTCCTTTATCCTTGGTCCTTCTGTTTTTATTTTTAAAATCTCCTTCATGTTGTCCTGTGTTTTATGCTCTGTTACTTTGACACAAAGGCATCTGCTGTGATGCTTACACCCCTGATAAAGTCTCACAAGTGTCAGCTTTCTTTTTATTGATATACAAATATGGATATGTATTGATAAATGATCAGAATTATAATATTATTGACTGTCTGAGGAAAATTTCCCCGATTCAAATAGAACCGATCGAATCATGGATCGAATCGGGACCTTGTGAATTGGAATGGAATCAAATCAGTGACGATACCCAACCCTCCATATTCGTCTTTCACTTCTGTCACCTGTGTTTGTCCTTACCTTTAACCTAAAAATGTCCTATCTTCTTTCTTCTAACTCTTCATCACTTTACACACATCGCCCTTTTGGTTCAGTGCTAAAGTACAAGTGAAAAGGGAACCTCTTACCATATCCTCAGTGGACCTTTATCCTTCTTGTCCTTTTCTGTCTACATCACATCTCAAATATTTCCCACTCCCACCCTCCCTGCAGACACTCTCTCTCTCACACACACACACCTACACTCACACACATGCGCATTTTTTTAAGTCTCCATCTCTGCTGTCTTACTTCCCCAAAGTCAAATTTTGTTTTTTCACACTTCAAGGCCAGTTGTTCCTCCAGAAATAATTCTACTCCAGCACAGTTTGTTTCCCATTAACAGCACAGCCTCTGCTTTGCTAGTGATCCCCAATGTCTTCTGTAACCTTCATAACTGAAAGGGGAAAACCTTGCAGAAATGTCTGATTTATAAAGAAAACAGCCTGAATTTATTGAAGTTTTAATGATGATGATAATGCACTTTGATTTTTGGAAGCCTTAAACTCCATATCACTATGTACCCTTTAAACTCGGTCAAAAATAGAAAAAGTTAAAAGGTCAACAATGGTCAAAGGAGAATAATTCAAAACAGGAAAATCAGTTTCCCCACGTAGTACCCTGCTTTTCTATTTCTTTCCACCTCCACCCATCACCTACAATGTCTTTCCCTCCCTTACTCCTTCAAAGCTCAAGGTCGAGAATTACTCAAAGATACTGTTGGGTTTTAACAGTTAGCCTCCCTTCAGTGTATTTGCATTCAACTGAAATTTGAATCGGTGCCCATGTGGGTGTTAAAAGGAATAGGAGCAGATATAAGTAATGTGCTCCCACACAGTAACAAAACTTTAAGTGGTGAAGAAATTCATGGTGCCAAAGCAATTCCAATAGTCATATATCAAAGGTGGTCTGCTGACTTTAATTGGAGAACAATTCTTTTCAGAGAAGATAGAATATGACTAGCAATTGCATAGAATTGCATGGTTCACACAGGCAGACTACTATCCTTTTGATATGTTTAAGCCCCTGGTTTATTTGAAGACAGAAAAAAGTCAGATCTCTGAAGGTTATTTGTCTATGTTTGTCAATGTTTGAAAGATCAGAATCAGAATACTTTATTAATCCCGAAGGAAAAGATTAATAAAGTATGAATGCAGAGTAAGTTTTACTTATTTTTCTGAAGTCTAACAATCTGAACTCGTGGTACATCAGGCATAATATTAGGACCACTGACAGATAAAGTGAATAACAATGATTATCTCTTCATCATGGCACCTGGGAAGCATGTGAATATTTTGTTCTCAAAATTAATGTTAGAAGGAGGAAAAATGAGCAAGCGAAAGGACTTGAGAGAGAGTTTGACAAGGAACAAATTGTGATGACAAAGGTCAAAAAAGAAATGTTCGTGTAGGATACTACAACATTACAGTGAACAAAAGTTGAAGGAAAAAGACAAGGCAACTGGAAGATGACAACTAGAGAATAGAATAGAAAGTCCATTAATTACATTGTACATGTACTGTAGGAGCCATTCTTGGGTTAATACCTTATGTGGTCGCTAGAGGTCACCTTTTTCTGTTTTGATCATGTAAAGGTATTTAAGGTAGACGCACGTAATCGGGGTCAGGTGTGTCATTGATTGTAAGAAGGCAAACAGTTTGTGACCGCTGCGCTGTTATGTTAAGATGATATGGGGATAAAGACCAAAAAGGACAAGATAAGTACTGCTGGAGTTATTGGACATTTTACTTAATTCATACATACCAGTGACATCGCATCACCCCCGTTAACGACCACCTCAGTGGTTTCAAGCGTAGGCTTAGCCTCTACATTAGAGTCACAAACTCGCTTTTCTTTGGGGAAAAGTTTGTGCCAACTGTGCCGCGTGTTTTGGGGACTTGGCGCAAACAGGACAATTAAATCTGAGTGATCGATCGTCGTGGAGAGCTGAATGCCATTTGGAAAAAGTTACCGTGGAGGGTTCACGAGGAGCGGACAGCTGGACTATCGCTCTATCAGCTGACGACGTGGAATTCCTGGCGACTGTTCCGTGGATGTTGGAGAGGACTCAGAATTCTTCATCGGAATCAGTACAGCGCCCAACGCAAGGTATGAGTAGCGCTACTAATAAATGGCCATTTATAAAAAGTGTGCACACTTATTCAAGAAGACGTAATTCTAATGCATTGGTGGTGAAACATAATAAATCTGATTTATAAACATAAACCCTCAATACTTGGTAAATATTTGAGTTTTGGAATATTTGAACTATGGTCACAAATAAAGCTGCTGACAGGCCCCCTGAGCCTGCTGCAGAATCAGCTGTGCAAAGTAGCAACGCCAACAAGGCTGGGACGCATCCAGAAAAGGAAAAACGAGTGGTGAAATTGACTGCTAAGGCACTTGCAGAGAGACTGGACAGACTGCAACGTGATAGAAAAACTAAATTAAATAAAGCTAATAATTTAAAAGAGAGTATAAGGGTCTCAGTGGAAAAAAACCGAAAAATTCTCAACAATGAACAGTTGCATAAAGAATATAAAAACTTTATGGACGAGATGATAAGTAATGGATATGCAGAGCAAATACCTTCACACCAGCTGTCTTGCGAAAATGGAAAGAAGTGATATATTCCTCATTACGCAGTTTATCATCCCAGAAAACGATCTATAAGAATTGTATTTGACTATGGGGCATCATTCCAGGGGACATCATTACACAAGCAGCTCTTACAGGGTCCTAATCTCACAAGTACATTGCTTGGGGTTTTGCTTAGATTTCGACAGGATCCAGTCGCATTTATGGGTGACATAAAGGCAAGGTTTTATCAAGTTAAAGTTGCCAAAGAGGACAGAGACTTTCTGCATTTTTTGTGGTGGCCAGATGGAGATCTGAGCAAGGACATAACTGAGTTTCGAATGACCGTTCATCTGTTCAGTGCAGTATCTTCCCCGAGCTGCGCCAGTTTCGGTTGAGAAAAACGGCTGAGGACAATCAAACTGAATTCCTAGACAAGGTATGTGAAACGCTAAAAGAGAACTTCTATGTGGACGACTGTTTAAAGAGTGTGGCCTCCACCTCAGATGCTGTTGATTTGGTCAAAGATCTTTCAGCACTCTGTCAAAGGGGAGGATTTACACTGACCAAGTGGGTCAGTAACAATCGCACCCTGTTGCAAAGTATCTCAGAGGAGCAAAGGGCTAAAGACTTGAAAGAATTAAATCTTGACAGAGACAAACTTCCGGTAGAAAGAGCTCTGGGCTTGCAGTGGTGTGTGGAAAATGATACATTCAATTTCAAAATGGATGTTCCTCAAAAATCCTGTACTAAGCGTGTGATGTAGCATAACTTAAGCAGCAAGGAAGGTGATAAGTAAATAGCATTAGCAGATGATTGAAGTTCTTTTAAGCATATTTTATTGCTAGCATCTCCCTTTTACCATAAAACAATCAATCAGGCATGCAAAAATCCCACTGGCTTTATACAAGACTTTGCCCACACCTGACCTCGTTAGTCCCTACCATTGAAACAAAATAGGTCAAACCAAATAATACAATTCTAAACAAAGAACAGGAATAAAGTCATGCATGAAACTGACAAACTCATTTACTCAACTAAATAGTTTGTAAAGTAAAACACTGCATACAATATAACTCAAAAGGCTACTTTAAAGAAAACAAACAATACTATACAAAATGAAAAACCCTCCATTTGGTTACACCCAGTGATGCAATCATTGACCTCATGACCCTATATAAACAGGAAGTAGTGGGCGGCCCTTCCCATACATCTGTCTCACATATAGGACCTGAATGCACAACATGGACACCATGGTAAGTATAACCAAAGCAACATAAAGAAACATAATTTACCAGACATGTGCCTGTAAACAGAAGAGAATTCAGATGATCTGATGGTTAGTAGTGTTTGCTTTAAAACACATGCATAGATGTAAAGAATGTAACTACTGCTACCACAAACAAAACCCGGGATATTGTGTGTTAAGAGAAGTTACACCAGCAATGTCTAAATTAAAGCATTATGGCTGACTGTAAAATAACAGAACACAAAATAACAATATATGCAAGTGACAAATGGCAAATTAATTCCGTTCTAGCCACTTTGTCACAAAGCGTGGAATGTTATCAATATGTTACAGGAAAAATGATTCTATGTTTCTTTACCTTCTTTTAAATGTACAAAGATGCCCTTTGTCTATGGTTAGATTAGTTTAGAATTATCCTTTTAGACTTTCCCAGCAAAGACATATTGTTTTGGGACATATTGTTTTAGATTGTTTTATCTCTCACAGCTTTCTCCCAGCTCTATCTGTTTATTATTTTCTTATCCTGTTCTCACTGTCTTTCCTATAAAAAGTGCCAAGCCTCTGTTCACGACGTGAGTTGTTCTCAGCAGCTCACCCGTGTACACGTTTAGCAAAGAAAGTAACTTTGTCTCATTGTGTCTTTATTTCTCCTGGGTTTTTTTACAGCGTTTTCCCCCAACATTTCTTGGTCCTTCGAGCTGGAGCGCCTCCATCGTGTCCCATCTCCGTGACCAGTCCACGTTGTTCGCCTGTCGACAGCCCACACACCAGGTGTGTGGAAAAAGACCAAGAGCGTTTAATTCGGGTCTTGGCCAACGTTTTAGAAAGCGACCCACGGTGGTGGGGCCCGATCGAGGTGGACCAGACCCGGCGACACTGACCAGGTAGATACAGACACACTGACATAATCTTGCGTAAAAGCGTATTTTAAATTCAGGGAATTTAAAATAGCGGAAGTAGCTCGTCGACTGGTAGCTTGGAGCTCGTTGACTGGAAGCTCCCCACTTCTGTGGGTTAGGTTTGGAGCTCTGGGTAGCTCCCCCAGCTGGGTCTAGACAGGGTCTAGGGAATAAGTAGCTCGTCTATAGAAAGACTGGCAGCTCCCCTTATGATAAGGGTTCCGATCGCGCGAATAGGTGTGAATGTGTGTGTGTGTATTGTTTTAATTAACGGAGCAAGCTGAATTTTCACGGTCCAATAAGAGACTGAGCTGCTCCTACTGTGTTTTTCTTTTACTGCTATTCACTGACGTGCTGGTGAGTTGAGAGAACGGTCGAGTTCCGTCTCGTAAAGTTCACACCGCTTTCGGAACTAGTCCGAAAGTAGAAGGGCGTGTGAACAACCACTCTCGTCTCTAATACCAGCGAAGGTGATAGCAGCTGTATCGTGTATACATTACTTAAACAAAAATAAGTAAATACACAAATAAGATGGGTAATCAAGCAAGTGAAATTAAAACTCACTCCTGCTGACGAGCAGTGGTGAGAAAAGAAAAGTCCAGGGGCCGGAAAAAACAATGTCTGTAAATTGAGAAATTTAAGAAATCAAAATATAAACAGTCAGAACAGAACTCAACTGCCAGTTTAGTAAAACCAGAAGACGAGACACTGTGCAGTGCCCACAATCCTTTTAGTAAACCAACACCCATTCCTGCAGCCGCATCTGCAGCACCACCCATATCAGGAAGAACATAATAATCCCTTATTAAGTGAGAACTAGAGATCAAAGTAGTTTGAGGTAGTTTAAAAGGGTTGAAAACAGACCCCACTGAGTAGATATAAATATAAAAAGTACGAAATAAAGATAAACAAAGGGAAAATTACAGTAGAAATTATCTTTAGAGTATTTGAAATTAATAATAGCAAGGATAACAACCTGTAAAGTGATATTAACAATGAAACACAGTTGGCATGATGACCATGCCCACAATGTATAAAATGGATATAAAGCAAATAATTCACACGAAAATATTTTAATAACATAAATAAGATATATTAAGGCTGTGTCACTGTTCAGCCAAGGACAGTGTGTGAAAAGGTAACCGTCTCCACCTTGGGAAAAGGATGATACTGCAGGTCATCTGAAGCCCTTGATGGATACAAAATAAAATATAAATAATATATTATAATAGAACTGCCTGGTCCGCCATGCAACAGAGAGAACAAATGTGACCGCAGATTGGGTGAATTCTAAATTATCTGTTTGCTGAATAAGATGATCCTAACTAACAAATTGGCTCAGTAGTAGTATAATGGTACACACTAATAAAATATTATAATATGCTATTGCTGTTATATAAGACAGAGGATAATATTAACAATGACATAATATTAATATGAAGAGGCACCTTAGTCGGTTATGATGTAAGGTGGATAATTGTTAAGCAGTAGTCTGCATCAAGCTTAAGGTTTGCTGAAACTCAGTGTAACGACATGTGAGATGAAGACAATACAGAATAACTAAACTAATGAAGTGCATAGAGGCACTTGACCAGCTTGAAACCTATCATCCTAGAATGACACATTGCTGAGATAGAGCACACCTATAATAACAACCAATAAGCAAAACCCTGTAGACAACAGCTAAAACTACAGGATTGAGAAGCTGAATTAAATATGTAGACACTGCTAAGCTGATGAGCATGTTACACATTTTCTTTTCTTTTTTGTTTCTTTAAGAGCAGAAGCTGCTGTAACACACCCAAAGAAAGACTCTAGGTCTGACCAACCGTCTCAGTCGTGGGCAAAAAGATGACAGTCAATAAAATTCTAAAAGATAATTTATTGACGAAAAATATATCAAGAGATAAAAAAATAAAACAGTCCAGTGTCCCACTTATGAATTGTATAAAAACACACAGTCCCAAGGCCAGAGCCAGCTATGCCACATGGCCAAGTTACACTCCACATGTTGCCTTTAACAGGGTTAGAAGTTGTCCTTGGAGACCCACCACCCTGCAAGCATATAGTCAGTGGTCACTCAAGCCTCTGCAACCCTGCTGCCTTTAGGCTGTGGCATATAATAGGCCCTGGACTGCACAGAGAGACAAAACGACACACTTAATATAAAATTCATAGCGCAAAACCCATCCATCCCAAACATATCTGATTTCATCACATTACATACCTGCACAGAGAGACAAAACGACACAGCAGTGTTTGTAGTGTGGGCTATAAGTAGACCAGTGTGTCAGTGCAATCAAGTACACCTGCCTCTAATTAGTCCAACCCCATTCCAGCCATTGGCTCACCAAAAATGTGACAAACACAAAACCACTCCCAACCCAGTGCAACTTCACACAATAATATGGAGCTGAATTAACACAGGCACATTAGTCTACCATGTTACAAGCTGCATGCTATTAAAAGCCAACATATGCAGACTTCTGCCTTGTTCGGATGGCAGCATTTTTCTTTTTTCTTTTGTGTCCTGACACGTTTATGTTTTTGTTTTTGTTTGATTATTTTGTTGGTTTTGGAAACAAATTTAAACGAACTTGTGACAATACTTGACACATGGTGATTAGGCATATGATTGAAAAATGCCTAGGTTTAGAGCTGTGAGCAATGCAAAGTTTAAATATATATATATATATGTATGTATAAATGGGAAACAACCCTAACTTCAAAGTTTGAAATGTATGAGATGCATGATTTGTTTGAAAAACTAGAAATTATTTAAAAATGCCTTAAGTGAAAATGTAGTGTTGCATCTATAGAGAAGAGAAAAAAGAAGCATTCTGTAACTTAAAAATAAGGCTGACGTGTTGACAATAGACTAAAGCACTAATCCGCAGGTGGCTATCAGGAACAGAGAGGCGAGCAAAGTCACAAACACCAAGGCTGCAGACAGCCACGCAGAAACAGCAGATAACATAGAGACAACGCCTGCTAGAACTGTGGAGAGGAAGGTCACTTCACACGAGATTGTAGGAGTAGGCCACAGAGAAATAATGCTCAGGGATAATCTAAGACCAAAAAGAGGCCGTTTTCCCACACCACCTTATCTTTTTCACACAATCCACATGGACTTTATTGAGCTAAATGAATGCCAAGGGTAAAAATACGCCCTAGTGGTTATAGATGTATTCTCAAAGTGGCCAGAAATCTACCCAGTGAAAAAGGCAGATACAATTTCAGTAGCAAAATGTATGTCTAAGTTGTAGGAAAATAAAGAGATGATTGTAAATAACGAAGAATGTAATGATGTCTATCAAGTGTCTTGCAGATTACAGCCCGGTGTCTGGGTTCTGATCAAGGTGCTCCAAAGGAAAAACTGGAGCGCACCCAGGTGGGAGGGACCACATCAGGTTCTCCTCGCCACGCCCACCGCTTGCAAAATAGCGGAACGACCATCTTGGATCCATCAGAGCCATTGCAGGCGAGTAAGTGAAGCCATCTAAACTCAGCCGACACAGGCTCGCCCAGTTGTCGTGATCTCGCCCGGTGGAGGGAACAGCCTTTCTGGCCGGGGGGTCTACTCACGACAGGAGGGTGTGTCCTGTTGTCATGAGGTGGTGGCTCCTAATAACTGCAGCAGCCCTGACCCTGGCCGGGCTCCTCATCTTTGCTTCCGTGAGGGACAACAAGTCACGCTATATGAAGAAAAGGCAGACACTGTATGACAAAGGAAAGTACACCAAGCTTCCCCATGGCTACGCTACTAACTTCTGGTGGCAGTTTATGAACACTACAGCTCACTTGAATAATAAAACCGACTGCTATGCATGTACCCATATGCCCCTATCCTCGCAGACGTCTGGCCTGTGGCCGTACAGCATACCTGAAGATCGCAGTTGGTGCCTGTTGGGCCTGGCAACACATCCAGGCTACGGTACTCTTTGGTCCAAGGCCAACTACAGCATCCCAGCAAAAGCAACCTGGAGGTCATCATCACCCACAAATGTGAACTGTTCCGGACAGACCTACCTACTGACCTGGCCCCAAGTCTCAGACCCACTGCCTGATGTAATTCTACTGAACAAGCTGAACGCAGCGCAACTGCCAGTATGTGTGATGAACAATGGATCGCGGGCAGTGGGGGAGCTGCCTACTCACCTATCTACCGGATGCCACTACAAACAAAGACTCAGTACCAGACAGGATGTGCACGGACGGCACCAAGCAGTAAAGGACCCAGAGTTTCGCATCTGAGGAGGAGTGAAATTCTTACAGAGCTTGATCCCCGGCATTGGAGCTGCCGAGGTGCGGGATCATGTGGAGGTCAACCGATATGCTCTGCTACGAAACATCAACTTTGACAAAGACCCTGGGACCGGCTTTAGCAGGAGAACAGCAGGCCATCAGAACGATGGTACTGCAGAACAGACTGACTCTAGACCTGCTAACAGCATCACAAGGAGGAGTTTGCAAGCTGATCGGGGAGACATGTTGCACTTTTATCCCTGATGGATACGAAGCTGGAGGAGACATTTATGAAGCTTTGCAGAATTTGACCGTTCTGCAACAATATCTCACTGACCACACACCTGGAGCAGCTACAGCACAAGGCTGGCTGGACTGGCTGTTCGGCGGTTCATGGCTGGCTGCTGTAGCAAAACCGTTTGTCCTTCTAGGTCTCATCATGATAGCACTGCTCATATTAGTGTTGTGTGTGTTGCCATGTCTAAGAGTAATGATTTCAAAGATGATAACAACTACAATGACTGCTTATGTTGCCGTGCCTCAAGAAGAACAGCATCCCGTTGCAATTCTGTTAGAGGAACTTGTAATAGCTGCTAATAAATGACGTGGTGATTAAAAATGACTTGTCAAGTGATCATGCACTGATTAACACATTAGTAGTTTATACAGGTACAACATAAGGTTTTCTTATTCTTTTATTTTCTTTTATTTTTTGTAGTTTTAGTTTTATTATTTTTCTTCATTATTACTTTTATACTTTCTTTTACTGTATTTTCCTTAATTCTTTTATTCTTTTATTTGTTTCATTCTTTAGCCCACATGATTTACATTTCTGCTATGCTGACATTTTGACAATTAAAAAATTGCTAAGGATACTTGATAAATAACCTTCACAGACAATTGTTGTGTACATTTAAAATAAGTTAAAACAGGAGGGAATATGTTACAGGAAAAATGATTCTATGTTTCTTTACCTTCTTTTAAATGTACAAAGATGCCCTTTGTCTATGGTTAGATTAGTTTAGAATTATCCTTTTAGACTTTCCCAGCAAAGACATATTGTTTTGGGACATATTGTTTTAGATTGTTTTATCTCTCACAGCTTTCTCCCAGCTCTATCTGTTTATTATTTTCTTATCCTGTTCTCACTGTCTTTCCTATAAAAAGTGCCAAGCCTCTGTTCACGACGTGAGTTGTTCTCAGCAGCTCACCCGTGTACACGTTTAGCAAAGAAAGTAACTTTGTCTCATTGTGTCTTTATTTCTCCTGGGTTTTTTACAGAGTTTTCCCCCAACACAATATCAAGTTCTATTTATGATCCATTGGGATTTCTTGCACCAGTCCTGCTGCCTGCCAAAAGAATGCAGCAGGAGCTTTGCAAAAGGAAACTGGGATGGGATGAACCAATACCCCAAACCATGTTGCAAAAGTGGAAAAGTTGGCTCAGTGATTTGCAAATGCTTTCCCATTTCAAGGTTAAAAGGTGTATACAACCAAGAGAGTTTGGACCTCTCTCACATGCACAACTACACTATTTTTCAGATGCCGGTGAATCTGGATATGGAACTGTGTCATATCTGCGCATGCAAGACAATAGGAAATCCATCCATGCAGCATTCTTGATGGGCAAGGCAAGGGTAACACCTCTAAAACCTGTCACTATTCCACGTCTGGAACTAACAGCTGCTGTAGTTGCCGTCCGAGTGGATCTCATGTTAAGGGCTCAGTTGAAAATGAAACTCGAGCAATCTGTATTTTGGACAGATAGTACATCTGTACTCAAATCCTTACCTTTGTGGCAAACAGAGTCTCATTCATTGCAACTGCAACTAAACAATCACAATGGAGATATGTAAGCTCAAAGGAAAATCCAGCAGATGATGCTACAAGAGGGCTCAAGGCTGGGAATATTGTTCATAGCAGCCACTGGATCGAAGGACCAAGCTTTCTGCAGAAGCCAGAATGTGATTGGCCAACCAATCTAATGGAATGTTCCTTAGAACCAGAGGACCCTGAAGTCAAAGGTGAGGACGCAGTGAATGTTACTCGAGTAAAAGACTTGCTTGATGCTACATGTCAATTGATGGTGTACTTCTCAGACTGGAGAAGGCTCAAGGTTGCTGTTGCTTGGCTCCTCAGACTGAAGGCAATCCTTCGTTCAATGAGAGATAAGAAAAGAAGACCGCAACCTAACTCAGATAACCCAATTTGTAAAGGTACTACAAAGGAGAAAGTAAAGAAAACACAACTGTATAGACTATCTTCAAATGATCTTTTGGAAGGTGAGCTTGCCATTATTAGATTTTGCCGGCAGCAAAGATTTGGAGAGGAGATTGCTACGTTGTCAAGTATGAAAGGTTCTGTGAGCAGGCACAGCTCAATTTATAGATTAGATCCTTATCTTGATGATGAAGGCCTCTTAAGAGTTGGGGGACGACTGACAAAGGACTCCTTACCAGAAGAAATGAAGCATCCCTTTGTTCTTGATCAACATGTAGCAAGTCTCATCCTAAAGCACATTCATCAACAGAATGGCCATAGCGGTCGTAACCACAACTTATCCACACTAAGGAGAAAATACTGGATCACAAAGGCCAACTTACAGTGGGGCAAAAAAGTATTTAGTCAGCAAGTTCCCCCACTTAAAATGATGACAGAGGTCAGTAATTTGCACCAGAGGTACACTTCAACTGTGAGAGACAGAATGTGAAAAAAAATCCATGAATCCCCATGGTAGGATTTGTAAAGAATTTATTCGTAAATCAGGGTGGAAAATAAGTATTTGGTCACCTCAAACAAGGAAAATCTCTGGCTCTCACAGACCTGTAACGTCTTCTGTAAGAAGCTTTTCTGTCCCCCACTTGTTACCTGTATGAATGGCACCTGTTTGAACTCATCATCTGTATAAAAGACACCTGTCCACAGCCTCAAACAGTCAGACTCCAAACTCCGCCATGGCCAAGACCAAAGAGCTTTCGAAGGACACCAGGAAAAGTATTGTAGACCTGCACCAGACTGGGAAGAGTGAATCTACAATAGGCAAGCAGCTTGGTGTGAAAAAATCACCTGTGGGAGCAATCATCAGAAAATGGAAGACATACAAGACCACTGATAATCTCCCTCGATCTGGGGCTCCACGCAAGATCTCATCCCGTGGGGTCAAAATGATCATGAGAACGGTGAGCAAAGATCCCAGAACCACACAGGGGGACCTGGTGAATGACCTGCAGAGAGCTGGGACCAAAGTAACAAAAGTCACCATCAGTAACACACTACAACGGCAGGGAATCAAATCCCGCAGTGCCAGACGTGTTCCGCTGCTGAAGCCAGTGCATGTCCAGGCCCATCTGAAGTTTGCCAGAGAGCACATGGATGATACAGCAGAGGATTGGGAGAATGTCATGTGGTCAGATGAAACCAAAGTAGAACTTTTTGGTATAAACTCAACTCGTCGTGTTTGGAGGAAGAAGAATACTGAGTTGCATCCCAAGAACACCATACCTACTGTGAAGCATGGGGGTGGAAACATCATGCTATGGGGCTGTTTTTCTGCCAAGGGGACAGGACGACTGATCCGTGTTAAGGACAGAATGAATGGGGCCATGTATCGTGAGATTTTGAGCCAAAACCTCCTTCCATCAGTGAGAACTTTGAAGATGAAACGAGGCTGGGTCTTCCAACATGACAATGATCCAAAACACACCGCCCGGGCAACAAAGGAGTGGCTCCGTAAGAAGCATTTGAAAGTCCTGGAGTGGCCTAGCCAGTCTCCAGACCTCATCCCCATAGAAAATCTGTGGCGGGAGTTGAAAGTCCGTGTTGCTCGGCGACAGCCCCAAAACATCACTTCTCTCGAGAAGATCTGCATGGAGGAATGGGCCAAAATACCAGCTACTGTGTGTGCAAACCTGGTAAAGACCTATAGTAAACGTTTGACCTCTGTTATTGCCAACAAAGGTTATGTTACAAAGTATTGAGTTGTATTTTTGTTATTGACCAAATACTTATTTTCCACCCTGATTTACGAATAAATTCTTTACAAATCCTACCATGTGGATTCATGGATTTTTTTTCACATTCTGTCTCTCACAGTTGAAGTGTACCTCTGGTGCAAATTACTGACCTCTGTCATCATTTTAGGTGGGGGAACTTGCACAATCGGTGGCTGACTAAATACTTTTTTGCCCCACTGTAGCTGTAAGGAAGGTTATCGCAGAATGTAATTTTTACAGAAAATATCATGGAAAAGCCTTGGAGCAAAAGATGGCAGATTTACCCAAAGAAAGAACCCACCATTCACCAACGTCGGAGTTGATTACTTTGGACCTATTGAAGTGAAAAGAGGACGAGGTACAGCTAAACCTTTTGGAGTTATTTTAGCCACTTTAGCCAGCCGAGCAGTGCACTTGGAAGTGGCTAGCTCTCTAAGCACAGATGCCTGCATTAATGCTTTGCGCCATTTTGTGAGTCGAAGAGGGCAAGTCGCTCACATCCAATCGGACAATGGAACCAACTTTGTTGGAGCAGACAGAGAGTTAAGGGAGGCTCTTGAATCATACCCAAATAGCGGATGCTTTGCGACACATTGGAATAAAATGGAGTTTTAATCTGCCTGGAGCATCACATCATAGTGGAATTTGGGAACGGATAATTCGTATGATCAGAAAGATTCTGAGATCCGTTCTTCAGCAACAACAGTTGGACGACGATGGATTAAATACGGTTCTATGTGAAATTGATGCAATTTTAAATGACAGACCCATCACAAAGCTTTCTGATGATCCAAAAGACCTAGAGCCACTTACACCAAATCACATCCTCCTGATGAAAGGAAAACCATCTTTACCACCCGGACTATTTGACCCTCAGGATATGTATCTGAAGAGAAGATGGAAACAGGCTCAGTACATCTCAGATCTTTTTTGGAAACAATGGATACGCGAATACCTGCCTTTGTTACAGGAGAGACAAAAATGGAACCAAAAGAAGAAGAATCTAAAACCTGGAGATATAGTCATAATAATGGATTCTTCTGCACCACGTGGTTCCTGGCCACTTGGAAGAGTTCTGGAAACCATTCGTGACAAAAAAGGACTTGTGCGATCTGCACATTTAAAAACAAAGGCTAATATTCTGGAAAGACCTGTAACTAAACTTTGCTTGTTACATGAGACTGTAATCTAAAAGTGTGTTTAAGTGCTATATTACTTAAGTTTATTTATATGAATGTATATGTTTAAAGTAGACTGTATTAGTGGCTCCTTATTTTCTTTGTGATTAGAATTGCCATGTCTGATAGCCATTGCAATTAGGGGCCGGGGTGTAGGAGCCATTCTTGGGTTAATACCTTATATGGTCGCAAGAGGTCACCTTTTTTCTGTTTTGATCATGTAAAGGTATTTAAGGTAGATGCACGTAATCTGGGTCAGGTGTGTCATTAATTGTAAGAAGGCAAACAGTTTTTGACCGCTGTGCTGTTATGTTAAGATGATATGGGAATAAAGACCAAAAAGGACAAGATAAGTACTGCTGGAGTTATTGGACTTTTTACTTAATTCATACATACCAGTGACATCGCGTCAGCCCCGTTGTGTACAATGATGTTGGTTGAGTTGATAGAAACATTACATTTGAAAATTGTAGGGAGAGAACTGTGACGAGCACCGTTCCTTCCGCTCGAACCCCAGTCGCTCTCGTCTGCCCCCTCATAACACTGCTCTTTATTGCAGTTACATGACTATGCATAAGTTCATTAACATATGACGTCTTACACAGGCATACATGTGAACAAAGAGTTCCTTGTCTGCGTGTACGTATAGATATGTGTGTGTGTGTGTGTGTGTGTGTGTGGGGGGGGGGGGGGGGGGGGCAAGATGTGACCCTGTGAAGACTCCCCAAATGTTGGTGCCAGGAGTGCAGCAGCCTCCACCTAAACAAAGGGCTCTTATACTTAAACAGATACAGAGTAGGTGTCCTCCTATACCATAAATCAGTAAGAGAAGGTACGACCTCATGACCTTAAGATATGTGTGTATGCCAGAGTGCTCTGGGAGGCACACAGAGTCTTTGCAGACTGCTAAGGATCAGACCTCTATCATTATGCAATCGATTATAAAAATCTAAGCATATTTCTAAGCATAAATGACAATCCAACAATGTATGAAATTTGTTCACCTATGCTGAAGACCACCAGTACATGAAACAATCTCAATTTGAAATGCATCACAGAATAGCAGACTTACTTTCTCTATTGAAACAAGCAGCTTGATTGGTTAAGAAAAGGCAGTTTGAGTTTTGAGAGGCCGTTGTGTCATGCTGCTATGTTTTCACTGTAAACAGCAGCTACATTGGTGATCTCTGGCATTGTTTTCAAAGTATCTTTTTGATTTTTAATGTCACAGAGTGCTCTGGGACCAGCACATTTTTCCCACAGGAGACAACTGTATTAACATAAACAATTAATGTAATAAAAGCTGTACAGTTCAGATGTAAACATGGTATACCATACATCTGTACCTGTTGATTTGAACAGTCTCCAGACTTTGCTCACTTCTGCAGACAGAAAAATCTTGTTGACAAGAGGTCAGAAGAAAACAAAGCTAAACCACAAATGATCCTGCAGTCTAACAATGTTTGTTGTAATGCATTACAAATTAAAACACAATGCATTTTTTCAGTTGTGCAGTAATGTAACGTGCTACTGTACTAAATTCAGCAATTACATTACAGTTACAGTTATGCATAACAGTTATTTGGATTACAAATGCTTTTTGTTTTTTAAGGGCGATCGTGGCTCAAGAGTTGGGAGTTCGCCTTGTAATCGGAAGGTTGCCGGTTCGAGCCCCGGCTTGGACAGTCTCGGTCGTTGTGTCCTTGGGCAAGACACTTCACCTGTTGCCTACTGGTGGTGGTCAGAGGGCCCAGTGGCGCCAGTGTCCGGCAGCCTCACCTCTGTCAGTGCGCCCCAGGGTGGCTGTGGCTACAATGTAGTTACCATCATCCGTGTGTGTGAATGGGTGGATGACTGGATATGTAAAGCGCTTTGGGGTCCTTAGGGACTAGTAAAGTGCTATATAAATACAGGCCATTTGTTATTTGCATGCCAGAGGGATAGGAAGAAAAAAAAATCAAATAAACATTCTTTTTTTTTTCTTTCTTTGCACTTCAGCTACACTCAGATGATTTCAGTTTGTGTATGAAAGAGAAAACATGCAGTCTACAATTTTTTAGGAGCAGAGATATGTAAAAGAGCCAAATAGTAAAGTGCAATATGTATTCAAGACAGAAACAACTTCATTAAGCTGCTAACAGAACTTCAGCTTTTTTCAAGCATCTGCACAGACAGCATGGTAACACAAACTTAGCCACAAATGCAGAGTGATGATAAAGCTGAGTGAATGCATCCCACAGCCCAGAAGCTAGACTCTGAACAGGTAGAAACAGAGGCTTCAAACCTGCTCACTGCTCATCACTGCCTTTGTTACCTGTTGACAGTCAGTCACTGTGGTAATCGCTTTGAAAGTTCTTTGAACTGTTTTTCATCTTTCCTTTGTGTTATCAGCCTTATGTTCATATATAAATACCAAAAAATAAAAAAGAATCATATCATATCTGTGTCCTCATTAAAATAGCCATTTGCGTTTGTGTGTGGGACTGTAGCCTGTAAATGGTAACTGGTAACAATGCATAACAATGCATTTCAGATCATTTTACAGAGTAAAGAGAAACTGATGTAATGAGTAGTGTAACAAATTACTTTGTCCAGCAAGTAATTAAACACATTACTAATTGCTTTTAGGAATAGTACTAAGTAATGTGTAACACAGTGCTCTTTTTGAATCATGATCCCAATGCTGCCCATATGGTCGTGACGTGTCAACCACATGGTAGGTACAACCTGAACCCTTTAAGACCTACCATAGAACCAAGTCCGCCAGAGCTTATATTATATTTTTACATGTTGTAGAGCCATTTTTGGGAGCATTTCAAGTTGCTATACATCAATACAACCATTACAGCCTAAATTTTAATAATATGCATGCATTAAGTGCATAGTAATTACATACATTGCAAAAAAGTGCAATAAACTACAAAAAAATTTAAAATGGTTTTTGTTTTTTAACATATATTTCTAGTTAGAGAAATTTAAGAGGCTTATCCCTCAAAACTGTAAATACAAAAAAGTTGCACAAAAATAGTTTCCCACCACAGGAAATTTATTTTGAGTGTCTTCAGTTTTATTTTTGAAATACACCAATTTTTATATACTGCAGGAAGAACGGAAATAAATATTATAGTGCAAATTAGCAAAAAAGCAGCATATGCATCAAAATAAACTATTTCCAGCAGTGCAATTCAACTTCTAAGCATCCCAGAAACGACACAGAAAGTCATAAAGTCAAACATAACTTTTAAAAACACAAGTATAAGCTCATGAGGCCTTGATGATAAAAACTACATTTCCGCGAAACTTGACATCACTTCCGGTTTCGGGCAGGTCATGGTGGACATGCGATAGTTCACGCTGATGGACGTAGGAAGTGTTATGAACAGCTGATCGGATCGGCAAAGCGAGTTTCTGGAATATTATGTTTTTGTTGCTGCAAGCGCTTTTTATGCAGTTTTTGCAAAGCTATATGTGGAAGGAAACTGTGACCTAGGACAAGCTGATGACATAAGATGTAAGTACAACTCCTCCGGTTTCATATGCAAAAAAAATTTATTGCGCTAGCTTATGTGGTTGCAGTGCTACCGGGATTTAAAAATAGTTACGCAAAACGGAGCGTGCCCGCTCTGCCCGGTTTTAAAGGGTTAAGCATACCCTGTTTACTGTCCTTTTGACTTTAGTTTTTTTCCAAATGTTCAAAAAGATCTAAAACTAGCGACTGAGGCTATGAACGTATTAGAAATGTTTTTTACTGAGGTCATAGAGCAAAGGCGCAAAAGAGTCAGTTTATGATTATATACAATCAGATTCATTTTAAGCAACCAAAGGACTACTGCCTGCTAGCTAATAAAAAACAGAATGCTGGTTTAGGCACTTGTATATTTATGTTTAGAAGCTACATTCATCTTTTTTAAAGCCTGTGATTTTAGAGTTACAATATGCCAGGGGGCTGGAGCCTCTCCTAGCCGTCATACGGTGTGTACACTCACCCTTTCGCTTTTAGCTCTGCCAGTCTGTTGCAGGGCAAACACAGAAAGACAGACAACAATTTGCACTCACATTCACACCTATGGGCAATTACCTAGTCCCACTAACTGCATATCTTTCAACCATGGGAGAAAGCTGAAGCTCCTGGTTAAAACCCACAGAAAGGCCCCGACCAGATGGTGGATTTGAACCCAGGATCTAGGGGACTCATCAGTAGTATGATAGCAATAGCAGCAGCCATGGTGTGGAAGCCACAGGGGGCTGTTGCGACATGCACGCAGGCTCCACTGGCAGCCAGCTACACCAGAGCTGACCGAGCGCCAGGCATAAAGGTACCGAAGTACCCTCAACCCCAGAGGGGCCATCCACCCCCAGACCCAGGAGATGTTTCCCTTTCCTCTGGAGTGGAGAGCGGCACAGGCTTCCTTTAATACAGATAGGGACAAAGAACATTCCACAGCACTTACATATCGCACAGCACGCAACCCTGTTTACTCTTTCCCTTCCAGGCTTCTAGATTTTAGGATTCGGCATGTTCTTGAAAGCATTTGACTTTGTTTTTTGCATTTACATGTGGTTAGGCTAATTTTTGTTAACACTGCTCCCGCCAGGGGGAGCGGCGGGGTCGGGGGATGTGGGTCCCCCTGCGGACGGAGGAAGGCGGTTGGGGTTGCGAAATCTCCCGAGGGGATGGGAGAGAGAGAGAGAGAGAAGGGACAGAATAGGCCGGGGTCGCGAAATCCCCCTCCCCCAAGGGGATGGCAGGGGGGAAGAGGCGGGAGTCACGAAATCCCCCCTCGGGGAGGGGATGGGAGGAGGAAATATGCAGGGGTCGTGAAATCCGCCCAAGGGGATGGGAGACAGAGAAGAGGAAGAGAGAGAGAGAGAGAGGAGGGGGTGTGGGGGGGGTCGAGAAACACCCCGGAGAAAGCACAGTGTGTCGCGCGACGAGATGATAAGAGCGTGGATGGCGGGTACTAAGCATGTTGGGGTTTGGTTACAGAGGTGCTGTCCGGGCGTGCGCTGTACAACAACAACAAGGTGCCAACGAGAAAGAAGAAGACAATGTCACGCACTAGACTGTGGGAGCCAAAGAGCACTAAGGTCGGTACAGGTGGATCGCTTTCGCCGGCGGTGTCATCATCACCATGGTCATCACCATCGCCATCACCATCGTCAGTGCGTTTGGCGTACGCGGGGTCGGCTCCGGTCGCTCCGTTGTTGCGAACAGCCGCATTTCACTATCGAGGGCCAGGGGTCGAGGAAGACCAAGACCAAGACCAACGTTGCCCTGTACCTGTACATGTGCAATGACAATAAAGTTGAATTCTATTCTAATTCTATTCTAAGAGGAGAACCCGGAGGGGGAGGAGGAGGAAGAGGGCCCAACACGATCATCCTCTACTATGTGACCAAGAAGAGCCCCAGCCCAGCCTAGCCGCCGCATCAGCAGCAGCAGCGGCGGTGGAAAACCTCCCTTGGTGCTGCATTACAATCGCCGCGTGTGTCCCAGGAGCAAAGACATCAAGACCAAGATCCTGTGCCACGAGTGTACGTGTGCACCAACTGCTGTCCCAACTGCGCCGCTTCCCGCACTGCTGCTCCCCAGACGCCGCCAACATCGTAATAACACAAGTGCCCCTCGGGGGTCCTAGCGATCCCCCATCCTATCATCGTCATAACAAATATGCCCCGAAGGGGTCACTACGACCCTCCACCCTATCACCATCATCATCATCATCATAATAACAAACACGGCCCTCGGGGGTCACCACGACCCACGCCCCGAGAACAGGCGGGTGCACAAATGTTAAAAAAAAACAAAAAATCTCAGTGTCCTCAGTTACCCGTGTACGTGTGGATGTAGCCTAAGGCTCACAAAGATATGCCTTCCAATGCCTCCACTAGTGAAGCAACCCTCCCCCTCAAATTCTTTAGAGAGGGGCCCTCTCTCTCTACTGACTAACGGTGTCCATGTGTAGCAGTCTATTTCAAAAACTACTCTACAATACTTTACTGTGTGGAATAAAGTATAAAACACATGTATGATGTTATCCTTAACATATACATGTAAAAGAAATTTCCATTACATGATTTGGGAAAGTTGTTCCCAAGTTTCCCAAATTTTGGTCAACACGTGCCACAGAAAGTAAGCTGAATCAGAGTCAAAACAGTTCTGTTACTGGGCCCAGAAACAGGTCCAAAGTCCAAAACAACCCAGAAGCTGAGATGACTCCATCTAGAATGCTGTTCAGTAAATCACTTGAAAAAACTTGTGATACAGCAGTTGGTCCCCCAGACAATTCTTTGTACTGATTTTAAATGTAAATTCTTACTTTTGTTGCATATATTTCTTACTTACATTTTTCTGTCGTGATGTTTGTGGCAGAAGACTGCAGAGTATTTTGCCACAAGTGCGTCACCCTCTGGAGCTTAGTGAACTCCAGTGTGGATTTTTCTCTCTATCTTCCTCAGGATGGTCTGGACCAATGTTCCCTCTAAGCTGCGCGTGTGCACAATTACACACTGCTGGCACTCTCTGCACACAGAAAATATGCGTTTTGCACAAAAAAAAAAAAAAAAAATCTAACCTGAGTTGAAATTAAAATAAATACATTATCAACTCTGTTTTGCAGTGTTAGTCAGTAAGTGACTGGCTATGGGATCAGAACGATGCCACCTTATCCCATAGTCCAGCCAATGATGCGATTCACATTCGTATATATGCAGCTAATCAACGTCGTTGACAGGCTATGACAGCGTCCTTATGTGCCGACACCGGTGTTTTAGCTAGCAAAGCGGCGTGGCTGATGTGGAGTGAAGCCACGTTAATGACAATGTGTACAACTATTGGAGATGTGGGCAGGACAGACGGAACAACTGACGGAAAAAAGTGTGGACTTTATACCAGTTTTTAAATTGTGTTGATAGGCCACGTAAAAACCAGAGTTATGATAAAAATATATGTAAAGTTTGTTTTTGTTTTTTTCCGGAATACTATCATTGTTTATATTTACTGCTGGAAGAAACGGTAAAAACTGCATTTTATAAGGAAAACGCTCAAAAGCACTCTCCGCCTGTAAGCAAAAACAAAACCAACCCCCCCTCCAGCCTTTCCTATTGGTGGAAAAATGTACCATGTCGACCAATCAAAAAATTATATGCATCAAAGTGAGGTAGGTGGACGGTAAGTGACGGAAGTGACGAGTAAGGTAAGCGACCCATGTTGTAGGTGACGTCAGACGCCGGAAAATTGGCGGAAAAAAAGCAAATGGTAGCATAGAGTTTAACAAAGGTTTTTCAAGCTTCAGTATTACCAAATATACTAATCAATTGTCATATAACTAACTACATCTGTTTTATCACCTCTAACACCCTGGAGGACAACGGGGAGAGTTTAGACGCTCTCCAAGATTACATCGACCGCTGTTTTCAAGATTTAGTAATGAAGAAGGCCCAGAGTGCATCCTCCCCGGCCAAAATTGAGACGCCGTCATCGAAGAGATGTCACGGCAGACTCCCTCGGTACAACATCGCCTGCCGGCAAAGACATCGCAGACATCCTGGAGTCAATCGACAAGCGATTGTCCAGTTTCGATGCGAGGCTGTCCCTGGTGGAGATTTTACACCAGGAATTTAAATCTCTGAGAGAATCCCTGGAATTCAGCCAGCAGCAGGTGGAAACGCTTGCCGCTGAAAATACCACGCTACGGGAGTCGGTCAAATCTCTCACCGATAACGTGACCCAGCTAAACATTGAAAATAAAAAAATAAAAGAGTCCGTTATCGATCTACAAGCCCGTAGCATGAGAGATAATCTTGTGTTTTCTGGTATTCCAGAATCTGCCGGAGAGGACGCGGAGGCAACGGTGAAAAGCTTCATCAAAATCCACCTGAAGCTGCCGGAGGACACCGTAAAGAACATCGACTTCGATAGAGTACATCGCTTGGGGGGCGTGAGGTCGCGGACCGGGAGACCACGTACTATTGTGGCCAAATTCGGTCAATTGAAACAGAAGGAACAGTTGAAGAGTCGCGGCAGAGAGCTGAAAGGAACGGACTTCAGCGTGAACGACCAGTTCCCCAAAGAGATCCTGGAACGACGCAAGGTCCTGTTCCCAGTTCGACGTAGCTTCATCCAGAAAGGCTCCCGTGCTGTCATCGCCGTGGACGGACAGCTGTACCACGACCCCGGCACCACACCGTGGTTATATTGACTGCACTCCAGATAAGAACCCGCTACACTCTTTTCTTATTCATTCACACTTTCTCCTTTAACATGGGTTTAACCTAGTAATATCAGTATGATGTCATAGCAGATATAACACCGTCACCCTCCGTCATTACTTTAATTGGAATGTTTCCGTTTCGTTTCTTTTTTTTTTGTTGTTGTTGCTCACAGTTCATGTGGTTTCTTTCTTTCTCTTGTCTTTCACTGCTGTGATCACCTACTTCCCCACTCACCTACAAACAACACCCTCTATTTCTCCATATTTTCACACCACGATCACGCAAACACATCCGCTCAACGGCAGCATATTCACAACAGCCTTGTGTTATGTGTCCTGCACAGACTTGCAGGACACATAACACAAGCCACGCTTGTTCATATTAGTGAATATTCACACACATAGTCAGACTTATGGAGCCTCTCACCACACTTTTTTTTTCTCTCTCTCTTTCTATTTACAAACAAGGGATGTTTCCACATTCTCTCCACCTGTCTAAACGAAACACCCAGCGTACATCATTAGACATACACACACAATTATGGGCATGCTGAGGTTTGTCACATGGAATGTAAATGGAGCTGGCACCAGAGGAAAGAGGTTAAAGATATTTAACCAGCTTAAAAAACTACAGGCACATGTTGTTTTATTACAAGAAACTCACAGACCTGTTACAGGTTTAAACAAACTTAAAACACCTGAGTTTCCTAACGTGTTTGCAGCCTGTTATAATTCTAGACAACGGGGAGTAGCAATTTTAATACATAAAAATGTTAATTTTACAGTACTCGATACAGTTATAGATCCAGAGGGTAGATTTCTAATTATTAAACTATCAATATTGAACAAAAAACTATGTATTGTAAGTATATATGGTCCAAATGTTGATGAACCCTCATTCTTCCACGGATTTTTTAGTGCACTCTCTGAACACCTCGAATGCACACTCATTCTTGGCGGTGACCTCAACCTTGGACTAAATGAAGAAATGGATGGGCTCAACACAACAGGAACTCAGCGCAATTGGCAATCCACAAATATAATCAAACAGTATATAAGCGACTTTGGCCTTCGCGATGCATGGCGCTCCCTTCACCCAAACACTAAGGAATATACTTTTTTCTCGCATGTTCATCACTCTTACTCTCGTCTGGATTATTTTCTGGTCAGCAGCTCACTGCTGAGTGACATTTCAGACACTGAGATTCATCCTATAGCTGTCAGCGATCATGCTCCTGTATCTTTAACACTAATGCACAAGAATAATACTACGCCAAGTAAAAACTGGAGATTTAATACATCATTGCTTAAAGATGAAGACTTTATTAAATATTTTAAAAAGGAATGGACTTCATATTTAGACTTTAATGACACTCCCGGAATATCTGCTTCTGTTCTATGGGAAGCAGGGAAAGCTGTGATGAGAGGTAAAATAATTTCTTTCTCATCACACAAAAAGAAAGAAGAAAACAAAAATATTCAGGAATTAGAAAAAACCATCAAATCACTAGAAGAAGCCTACACGTGCGACCAAGATCAGGAAACATTGAACAAAATACGCAAGACAAAACTAGAATTAAATGAAACTATTAATAAAAAAACACAATTCCTTATACAAAGACTTCGCTTGCAGAATTTTGAACACAGTAACAAATCAGGTCGATTTCTAGCTAACCAGTGAAAAATAAATAAAGAAAAAACAACTAAATGTGCTGCTAAAGATTTATCGGGGAACACAATATATGACCCTGGAAGAATAAAAAACATTTTTAGGGATTTCTATGAAACGTTATACTCACCACAAATAAACCCATCTAAAAATGAAATTGATCTGTTTCTTGACAACGTAACTCTTCCAAAATTACTAGACAGTCAAGCAATGGAACTGGATTCGCCACTGACGCCAAGTGAACTCCAGGAAACCCTGATAAGTATGCCTAATAATAAGGCTCCAGGTCCAGATGGCTTCCCTGCAGAATTCTACAAAGAATTCTGGACAATTCTGGCACCAGTATTCCACGGAATGATGCAGGAAATCGAGGAAAATGGCAGACTACCACCAAATATGAATTCTGCCAACATTAGTCTCCTGCTAAAACCAGGCAAAGACCCTTTATTTCCCTCAAGCTATCGTCCAATTTCTCTTTTAAATGTAGACCTTAAAATAATCTGCAAAGCTCTCTCAAAGAGATTAGAGAAAATAACCCCCCTCTTAATTCATCCTGACCAAACTGGTTTCATAAAAGGTCGGCACTCCTCAACAAACACTCGTAGGTTACTTAATTTAATAGACTACTCATACAATAAAAACATCGAAACCATAATATTATCGCTAGATGCAGAAAAAGCATTTGACAGAGTTAACTGGAAATTTTTATTCGCAACTTTACACAAATTTGGTTTTGGAAACTTTTTCATAAACTGGATAAGAATATTATACAACTCCCCAACAGCTCGTATCAGAACAAATGACCAGACATCCTCCAGCTTCTGTCTCCTGAGGGGCACCAGACAGGGATGCCCACTCTCCCCTTCACTTCTTGCAATTTTTATCGAACCTCTAGCAGCAGCATTTAGACAGGCTACAACAATTAAGGGCATAAAATGTAAGAACATAGAACATAAAATCAGTCTCTATGTGGATGATGTGTTGCTTTTTCTGCAAAACACACAAACCAACCTCTCTGAGGTAATTACTCTAATAAACTGGTTTTCAAGAGTTTCAGATTATTCAATTAACTGGCCAAAATCTACAGTTCTCCCCATTAACTGCTCCTTCCATAATTCTTCCTCTGCCCCACTGCAATCCGGAAATATTAAATATTTAGGTATTAATGTTTCTCCTAAGCTTTCAGACTTAACTAAATTAAACCACATCCCACTTCTAAAGAAAGTAGAAGGCGATCTGACTAGATGGAAATCTTTACCCATATCACTCATGGGAAGGGTCGCCACTATAAAAATGATGATCTTGCCAAAAATAAATTACTTATTTTTGATGATCCCTAACAAACCATCACAAGATTGGTTCAGATCTCTGGATTCATATATTTCCAAATTCCTTTGGAAAGATAAACCCCCGCATATCAGCTTAAAAACGTTACAAAGAACCAAGGATAGAGGAGGATTAGATCTGCCTAATTTTCACCAATACTTCTTAGCCAACAGGCTTCAGTTCATCTCAGAATGGTCAAAACATACCTTCTTAGATGAGCCCTGGCTAGATGTTGAACAGGCACTATGCAAGGATCTAGAGATTTCAGACCTACCATTTATTAGCTCAAACATCAAAAGACATGAATGCTTTAAAAGTATCAACATCAGCTTCTCTCTGACAGCATGGTGGGAGTTTCTAAAAATAACGGAGTCTTCATTAATCCCATGCAAACGTACACCTATCTGGAATAACCCTGACATATTACAAAACAATAATATGATTAATTTCCCAGAATGGAGTTGTAAAGCAATTAAATACTTAGAACATATATTAGAGGGAACAGAATTTATTCCATTTGACAGACTAGTTGCACAATATGGGATCAACAAGAAAAGATTTTTAGAATATCAACAAATTAAATCCATACTAAAAAAGAAATTTAACCTCAGTCAAGTTGAATTACAAACACCACCAAGTGCGGCACATTTCCTTACTCTTAAATCCCCCAAATTATTATCTAAAATATACAGAACACTTTCTAAATTAGATGAATCAATATCCCTTCCTATTGCAAAGTGGGAAGCAGATCTATCAGTCAGTTTAGACCAAAACTTCTGGTCTCAGGTATGCTTAAAAACCTTTAAATTGATTAAAAATCCCAATCTGCAATTAATACAATACAAAATACTACATAGAGTGCACTATACAGGTCATCGGATGTTCAAGATGGGCTTTATATCTTCCAACAACTGCTCACACTGTCAAGGCAATACACCAGACAATTACATTCACGCTCTTTGGTTCTGTCCACCAGTGCAGAAGTTTTGGCGCGAGATATGTGAAGACTTATCAAGTGTCTGAAATGTAACATTCCAACTTCCCCCTTAGTGTGTTTGTTGGGCAGCTTAGATAATGTCACTTCAGAAAAGAATATAGCCCATATGGTTTTCACTGCCCTATGCATAGCCAAGAAAACTGTCCTCATGAACAGGAAAAATAAAAACAATCTTAATTCTAACCAATATAGAAATTATATATTAGATTACATTAGTCTTGATACAGCCTCTGCCACCACATCAGATCAATTGCTCTGGGATCCTTTGATCAGCTCCATCACCTAGTGGGGGTGGGGGGTCATAGTTTGGTCCCGCCTTCACTGTTGTGATTGGTGTGGGGGTAGGGACAGGCTTAGGGCGTCGGGGGGTTCCCCGGAGGCATATTCCTTCGGGGGCTCAACCCGGGGTAGCGGTCATGTCCGGTTGGGGGCTCTTTTGGCTCTCGGGTGACTGTTTCCTCGTGGCTGCGTGCAGCTGGGCTAGGGGAGGGTCTGTGCTGACGGACGTGGGTTACTGACCTGGTAGCCTGTCTGCCCCTGGGTGGGTCCGGGATGGGCGTGAGGTTCTGGGGGCGCTCCGTCTCTGGGCTGGGGCCCTGGCCGGGCCTCGGGGCCTTGGGTCCTGGTTTGTGTGTTGCTGGGGTTGTGGGCGGGTGGGTGCATGGGGGCCCATCCCTGGCGCAGGGTGCCGCCGGTGCGTCGAGCCACCTGGGGGGCTCTTCAACTGGTGGGGGAGATTGTCACACCTAGCAGGAGCTTTCCTCTCCCCAGGAACTCTCTGCAGGAGGGGGAGATACAGGAGAGGTGGAGGAAGATCTCAGCCTGGGCGTCTATTGTCTCATGTAGTCTGGAAGATGAGTGGATGGTGGGGTGGGTGCAGTTTTCTCTGTGGTGGGGTTGGGTGGACTGTCCCGGGCTCTGTGGGGCCGGGGGGCGCTGCTGCGCTGGGCCCCGGTCTGGATGGGCCTGGGCCCCCTTTCCCTGGCGGGTCGCGGAGTATGGGAGTGCCTACTGGGGTCAGCGGGAGAGCTGGCCCCAGGGAGGGGTCACCTGCCCCTCCCTTCCTTCCCTCCCCATCTCCAGCTGCCTCCCTCCTCCCGCTCCACCACAACCACCCACACATGTCACCAGGGTGCAGAGGAGGCTACCCCCCCCCCCCCCCCCCCCTCTGTCCCCTTCTGGCTGCCTCTGCCTCAATTTTATCCCACAACTTAGACATTCACATTACTCACACTCTCATTACACATACATATAGGATCTTGGGGGTGGGCACGATACACGGAGTCCAAATTACCATCAGGGTGTACACCTCACCCCTGGCGTCGTTGCCCACCTCTCAATTTTGAATACACGTAGACATTGAGGGCTAGCAGGAGGGACCATGCGCTTACCTGCTGCTCTCTGGCAGGTAGCTCCAAGCCCTCCTGGGTTTTAATTGCACCTTAGAACACACATGCATCAACACTACAATGAGCGGGTGGAGGGAGGTTTGGAGTCTTCTCTCACTCCCGTTCTCTGCGGCCTGCTGGAGCGGGGGGGCTAGGAGGAGTTGGCCGTCCGACTGCGGTCTGGAATGTGGGGCCTCCCTGCTGCTGCGGAGTCGGGGTGGTCTGCCTCTCCCCACCGCAGGGAAAAGGGTAACACCACCTGGGTCTGGGTGCAGTTCCCCCCTCCAGGGGCAAGGGTACCTAGACCCGGTTCGTAGAGTACGCTTGGGGAGTGTGATCGTGTGTACAGCGTCTCTTTATGTCTGTCTCCACATTGGTTGAGTGTGGAGTAAGTGCATATGAGAGCATGAGGGTGGGAATGGATGTTTGTGTCTGTGTGTGCCTGTATGTCTGTGTCTATATGTCAGGTTGGGTATCAGACGCCACCTCTCTGGGGACATCTCAGGCCCTCCAAGGTTTGGAGGCCTATCTCCACCCACCACCACTTCCCCTGCCAGTGGCGGACTCCCTCAGGTGTCGGTGCGTTGGTGGTTCTTTGTGTCTGGGGGTGGGCGTCCGGGTACACACCGGCTCACTCCTTGGCGGCCGCTTATCAGGGCCTGGAGCCTGGGGCTCGCTCGGGCCACTTCGGAGGTGGGGTGCCCCCGGCCTCTCGGTCTGGGGCTCGGTCACTCAGGCACAGCTGGCTGCCGGCGGAGCTCACGGGCGCGTCACTGCAACTCCCCCTGGCTTTTGCTCCGCGGCTGCTGAGTGAGCCCTCATCTGGGATTCTCCTCAGCTCTTACTGAGACAGTGGCGCGGCTGCCCCTCTGTTGGTCTTCCTTGGCCTCTTGTGTTCTGGGGGCCTCTGGATGTCTGGAGTTTTGATCTCCTCCACACCTGCTTCATACCCTGGAGGACGGAGCTGTGGCTCCCCACACTCCCTAGCAGATCGTTACATGGAGAAACCTTTGGAATGCAAGCATGCTGATCCACACAGGTATGCACACAGGTATGCACACAGGTGTACACACGGGTATTCACAGACGCGGACTACAGCTTTCTTGGCCTCAAAGCACATTGTGCCCTGTCTATCTTGCGTGCTGCACAATATCGTTTATTACTTAGTATCTACTGATATTTACTGCTAGCTAGTTTATTGTGATGGTGCCGTTTTTTTATTATGTTGCTCTTTGTTGTTTGCTTTCTCTTCTGTTTTTTTTCTCCATACAGGTGACCCAGGTGTTTTTTTTTTTTTTGTTGTTTGTTTTTTTTTTTTTCTTTCTTCCCCCCCCTTCTCACCGTCTCTTCTCCCCTTTGGTTTTCTTTCTCTCCCTCTCTTTCTTTCATTCTTTCTCCCTGTCCTATCCCCCAGTCATGTCTGTCCCGTTTGTAGGAACTGAAAATAAAATAAATTCATAATTATAATAAAGGTCAATCAAATGGACCAATATGGCAAGGCCATGATGATCCACTTGGTAAAATAAATCCGCTTGGCATCTTTCTTGGCCTTAAGACAACAATTCTGATGGCTAAAGATCCAAACGGGACACAAAAAATAAAATAAAATAAAAATTATATGGCAACATGGCATTTAGTTGTTTAGGAAGGGGGAAATTTTAGGAGTGACGGCGGTGATTTGAGATGTGAGAGATTTGCAATGTTTAGTAGTCTTGTGTAGTTAGTGTGCAGTGTAGTCAATAGTTTTGTTATGTGTGTCAGAACAATGAGGCGACTGCTCAATATTACAGGTGTTACAGGAGTGATATATCTCCTGTTGTCAGGCCTGCAGGTATCAGGCTTGTGATGTTTTCGTTTATCTAATATTGGACAGAAATTATTTTTTGGAGTGGCACAAATAATTTGTGTGGCACCAAATTTGATGCAGAACACCTGATTGTTCTGTAAATATTTTAAAATGTTTATTTAAAAAAATGCCTTGGCTGCATTTTTAGGCAAACAGCAGCAAAAAACTTTGCTTGCAAAACTGGATTAATCCTACCAGTTTTTTCAGCGAAAGAGCTCAACGTCCAGCAGGGGGCGGTTTTCCCTTTTCTTGCTAGGTACAGTTCAATGGGTCCATGGGTGGCTCGCCATCTTGTTTCTCGCTCAGCGGATCAAACTCCGATTCTAGCTCGGCATTTCCCAATCCAAACCTTAATGGCCAAGTCCCGTTCGTCCCGTTGTGTTCACAACGTCATCAAGGAAAGGACCGGTCGGAAAAACAAAAATATATTCCAGAGTACAAAAATGGCCTTATGTAGACTTCTGGCTTGTTTTTTAATATTTTTTTCACTCGTTTAGGCAGCAGCTCCGCAAGGACTGTCTGCATTTCTCCCTCTCCAGCATCAAAAAGAAGGAACAACCCGATTGGGTGTGGCTGGTCACAGGAGTCACGCTGCAGCTTGCCCTTTCACAATAAGAGTCTGAACACATATTTTAGCCATTTTACCTGAATTAACATAAAACACCATGAATTGGCAAGTTCTTTACCCTTTTAACATGTTTTTAAACACAAATGAAATCCTATACCATGAATTATATCATTGCTGATGTTTTTAATGAATTTTTTAACCATTGTGATCTATTTATTGACTATTTATCACCTGCAATATATTTCTTATGACTTTTTTTACTAACAGGCTTTTATTTATTGACAGCTATGTTAACCAGTGTTACGTAAGCAAGCTAGAAGACTGGCAATCTTGCTGGGTATCCAGTTACGGAAGCAACACATAACAAGAGAATTCTGGGTAAAACTAAAGTTACTTTCCCTAGTAACTCGTTACTTTGAAAGTAACAAGTAACTTGAAGTAACTTGAAGTAACTGAGTTACGTTTGATAAAAGTAACTAGTAATGTAACTAAGTTACTTATTAATAAAAAGTAACTTACCCAACACTGATAATTGTACAGCAGATGTGACTGATTGAAATTTAGGGTATGGCGTCTGGACATTTAAAGAGCATCCAGGATCACATCCTGAAACAGAAAACACATTTACAGTGCAGTGTTGTTTAGATGTTATGTGAAAAAATAAATCTTCAAATTACTAAATTATTGAGTCTTGTGATTTTTCTAGTCTTACCAGTTTCAGGAGAGGTTTGGCTTCTTTTTCCTCAAATTCAAACTTCCAAAGCCTTCAAAAGAAAACTAAACACAGGTTTTCTCTCAGCGTTCACATTTCATCACAAACATACTTTCTAGTGATGTGTCGGTCGCGAACGAAACGGCTCTTACGATGTGTTCACACCGAACGCGATGGACGCGAATAGAGCGTCAGGTTTACATGTAAAGTCAATGGAAAGGCGCGATGACACGCGATTGCGGGTCCCGCGAAAATTCGGAAGCAGATTTGCGTCGCGAAAACGCCAAAATGCGTGAAACGCGCGTCAGTGTAGCGCGTCTGGCGCGTTTGACGCGCGAATAAAACCACGCGCGTGAGTTTTTGTGTTGCATTTTGTGCATACGCGCGTTTCACGTCTACCGCTCGAGTTGGAAAAATCTAAACTCCAGCATCATATCGCGCCGCGACAACCAATCAGGAGCCTGGTGACGTGGCTCTGACTGAGGTCAAAGGGGCAGATCCAGCCAAAGTCCTTCATTCTTCATTCAGTATGGAGGAAAAGCTAATCAGTGCTGTGGCTAATCACCCCGAGCTGTATGATGCCAGCTACTATTTCTACCGAGACAGACCCGATGAAGCCGCGCAAAAGCTAGCAAGCCCGCCTACTGTCCCGCGATTTTCCCACTGTTGTACAAATACCTTTCCGCTAACCAGATAATGCGTTTATTCAGAGGACATCTGCAGGAGAAAATGGAAGAGCCTCAGGGACACCTATAATAAGGAGAAGAGGACAGAGAAGGAGAAGAGGAGTGGGTCTGCAGCAGATGGAAGTTCTTCGCGGTCATGGGGTTTCTGGACCCCTTCCTCACCCCGCGGGAGACTAGCGGAAATATGGTGCGGACCGTGGAGAACTTCTCCCCCGAGGACCAGGGACAGCCCGAAGAGGCAGCAGGGGAGTGTCAGTCAGAAGGTATGTTTACAATGAATTAATGTAGGCAGTTAATTTATGCGTGTTGTCATACAGGAATATATTTTGTTTATTAATAAACAGTATACAGTAGTCCCGCTGTTCATCCATCACTGCCTCGCCTTTTCGCAGATTTTTTTTTTATTGCACCGTACAGCTTTCAACAATGCGCATTGCATTCTGCAGCCCAAATGACAAATCTCCTCCGTGTCGTGTCTCCTGCGCTTGCCAAACTTATCATGTTTGGTTTTGATAACCATCATGTCCAATAGAAAAAAACAGCACAAAAACACTCTTAACTATGACCCTCATTCGGAAATAGACACCTGCACCGGGAGCGAAAAAGGTGCTCAAAAGTGGCGCTGCAGACGGAGAAAAAGCACAGCATAATACTTTTACGTTTTAAAATCGACAATGGTTTGCACTTTGAGAATCAAGTTGTGAGAACTGTGACTACTGTTCATGTGCTGCAATAAATTAGAGACCACTGTATATAATAATAAGTATATAATAATATAATATTCTCTATGACTATTGTCTTCAACCTGTTAACATTTAATATTGTCTTGATAGAGTCAAGTAATCATGCAGCAGAGTCCTCCCCTGTTGCTTCTCCTGGCTCCCCAGTCCCTGGTCCCTCCACTCCTGCTGCTGCACCCACAGGTATGAACATCAAGCACTGATAGCTTTTTACTTGCTTGAATCCCCTTGTGATCACCTTTACTAAATATCTACGACCAATCTGTTTGTCATGGAACGGACATATTATAGTTGTTTAAGAAGTGTTACTACCACCTAGTGGTAACTAAGCAGAATGTCTGTTTTGTAGAGGAAGTGGTATACAGGAAGTAGTGTGCTCTTTAGCTGCTGCAGTGACAACATTTGTAATCTGATGGCAATCTCTGCAATCCTGGTGTTAAAGTCCACAATATCGGCTTCATCCGTAAGTTCCTATACATTTAATGTGTATTAGTAAGTTTTGACACTGTTTTGAGTTAAATCATATGGAGGCAGGTAGATGCTTGTATTTTGTCAGCAGATGCTTTATCTGTGGTCGTGTGTTTTTCACTAGAGCAATGTTATTCTCCCAGTGTAATGGAACATGTCTTCATTGTGTATTTTGTATTCCATTTCTTTGTACAGTTTTACAAAAAAGAGAGAGAGAGAATTTATTTTCATCATTAAATCCTGCCAAACACAACAAGCGGCCTGTTTCTTGGAGGATGAAGTGCTGGGAATAAAGATTGTTAAGCTAGCTGTATAGCTGAAATTACGTTGCCTGCAACAAACTTTAGTGAAGACAGCATACTGTTCATATCCTGTTTTTTTTTTCAATTTTGAAAATGAAAATCTAGTAGCAGCCTTCTCATTACTTTGTGGTGTTTTGTGCTGTGTTTTACAGGCCCACAGAGGAGGACAGCTCAAAGGTGGGCGAGGGACGGGTCCCAGGACGGTCCATCAGCGGTGGAGCTGGCTATCCTGGAGTCCCTAAAGAGGCCACGCCCGTCTCCAACAGAGCATTTCCTCCTCAGCCTTGTTCCTGCGCTGGAGAGCATGCCGCCTCAGACACGAGAATTCGTGAAATTTCAAATTTATAAATTAGTTTTTGAAAACAGCACAGCTGTGTTAAATTTGGAAACATTGGACCCTAATGGTCAGTAGTTTTCTGATGAGGCAGCAGCTCTCCAGGGCAGAAACAATGTGCTTATTCTTCTCCTCCTTTTCCCTGAGGCTCTTCCACTCCAAGCTGGGTCCTTTTTATTCCTGTCTCTCTGTAAATAGTTAAATTTCATATATTTATGTTTAATGTTTTTGTTACTGAATTTATATATTTTATCAAATAAACATTTATAATGACAAATGTCTCTTTTCTACTACACAGCAAATGTTGGCACCCGACTTGACACATGTAGAATTTATTTCATATTATACTAATGACAAAATATACTGATACAGTGGGATGCAAAAGTTTGGGCAACCTTGTTAATAGACATTATTTTCCTGTATAAATCGTTGGTTGTTACAATAAAAAATGTCAGTTAAATATCATACAGGAGACACACAGTGATATTTGAGAAGTGAAAAGAAGTTTACTGGATTTACAGAAAGTGTGCAGTAATTGTTTAAACAAAATCAAGCAGGTGCATAAATTTGGGCACCACACAAAAGAAATGAAATAAATATTTAGTGTATATCGATGTGTGTGTCTCCTATATGATATATGCCTTTGTCTGGACGTGCTTCCCATCCAGAGCTGCACAGCACAGAGGAAAGTTCCAGCGCTCCTGGAATCCCTCTGTGATGGACCGCCAGTCTCCAGGTGAAGGCACAGCCATGGAGTCGTCCACTAGACAGTCCCAGATGGACGTCGCTTCCTGGGGGGTGATCTGGCTCACCGTGAACACACCGACTGTAACTGAGCGCTTGGTCCTGAAGGAGTCCCCGGTGACAAGGAACCTGGACAAAATTGTTCAAAATTAGTATTATGTGTACTGCAGTTACAAAATACATTATTCAGATTCCAAAATACTTTTGTGATGTCAGATTTAAATCACAAAACTTAAATCTTACATAAAACATTTTGTAATTATAAGGATAATTACAAAATGTATATTAGATCATATCTAAAACAGGTGTGTTTTGTTTTAACTTTAACATATCATAATTTGATTGGTAGCAACTTTTGCCACTACAGTGTGCCAATCACTCATAATTCCTAAACATGTCAATCAGGTAGGAATGAAGTAAGACATTAATAGAAATAAAGAGTTGTATGTTGACATGTAGCCCTTTCCTTGCTTAAATCATTAATATTTTTGAAAAATGAATCTGTGATAAGACATAGCTTATCAAGATAGAACTATGTAACTAAAGATGAACCAAACTGTTCAGTTTTATCTAACTCTGTTTTAATAAAGGCTGGTGACCCCTGTTATAGAGTCTGACAGCTGCAGGGATTATATACAAATATTCAACTATCCCAGAATTAAACCAGGTCTAAATAAAAAAGAGTGAGTATCACTACAAAGGTTAGCTCAGTGGTCCTAATGCTACAGTTTGATATCAGAAAACACCGAGCGCATACATTGATGTGACACCACAGCCATGCTATATTGCACTGATAACAGCGTAAATCGAATTAAATTGGGACTTGATGAGACCTTCTGAGTATCACTAGAAATATTATAAACAGTCGTCTCTGTACCACAGTTTGCTATCAGTAAACACCGACAGCATTCACTGTTAGCATAGCACATCAAATCAAATCAAATCACTTTTATTGTCACATCACATGTGCAGGTACATTGGTACAGCACATGTGAGTGAAATTCTTGTGTGCGAGCTTCACAAGCAACAGAGTTGTGCAAAATACAATAATGTAAACAAGCAAAATACAAGAATGGCTACATCTGAAACTAATAAATATATGTACAATATATAATAGTATATGCATTTCTGGATGTGTATACTAAATATTTTTCTACGTGTGTGTACACATATTTTACAAATTAAATAGAGTAAACAATAAATAAAATATATAAAAATATACAGAGTTGAGACATGTGCAAAACAGTGGCATTACTGTACAGTATGGAGTGCATAATGTTAAAGTTCCAGTAGTGAAGGTGAGGTGTCTATGACGTGTTCAGCAGTCTGATGGCCTGGTGGAAGAAGCTGTCTCTCAGTCTGCTGGTACGGGACCGGATGCTGCAGAACCTCCTTCCTGATGGAAGTAGTCTGAACAGTTTATGGCTGGAGTGACTGGAGTCCTTGATGATCCTCCCCGCTTTCCTCAGGCAGCGCTTCCTGTAGATGTCTTGGAGGGAGGGAAGCTCACCTCCGATTATCCGTTCAGAGCACCGCACTACTCGCTGGAGAGCTTTGCAGTTGTAGGCGGTGCTGTTGCCATACCAGGTGGTGATGCATCCAGTGAGGATGCTCTCAATGGCACAGTGATAGAAGGTCCTGAGGATGCGGGGGCTCATGCCGAATCTTTTCAGTCTCCTGAGAAAGAAGAGGCGCTGCTGCGCCTTCTTCACTGTTTTGTTTATGTGTACTGACCACGTAAGATCCTCAGCCAGATGTACACCAAGGAACCGGAAGCTGCTCACTCTCTCCACAGCAGCGCCGTTGATGGTGATGGGGGTGTGTACTTCTCTGCACCTCCGGAAGTCCACTATCAACTCCTTTGTCTTTGCGACGTTGAGGGTGAGATGGTTGTCTTGACACCAGTGGGTCAGGGCGCTGACCTCCTCCCTGTAAGCCGTCTCATCTTCATTGGTGATAAGACCCACCACTGTAGTGTCGTCCGCAAACTTCACAATGATGTTGGAGTTGTTAGTGGCTGTGCAGTCGTAGGTGTAGAGTGAGTACAGGAGAGGGCTCAGTACACACCCCTGTGGAGCACCAGTGTTCAGTGTGATGGGGGATGAGGTGATGCTGCCCAGTCTGACCACTTGGCGTCTGTCAGACAGGAAGCTAAGGATCCAGCTGCAGAGGGAGCTGCTCAGTCCTAGATCCTGCAGTTTCCTGTCCAGCTTCGAGGGAACGATGGTATTGAATGCTGAGCTGTAATCTACAAACAGCATTCTCACATACGTGTCTCTCTTCTCCAGGTGTGACAGGGCAGTGTGTAGTGTCAGGGCTATGGCATCATCAGTGGACCTGTTGTGGTGGTATGCGAACTGTAGAGGGTCCAGTGAGTCGGGTAGTGCAGAGCAGATGAAGTCCCTGACCAGCTTCTCGAAGCATTTGCTTACGATGGGGGTCAGGGCTACAGGTCGCCAGTCGTTCAATGAGGAGACGGTGGAGGATTTGGGTACAGGGACGATGGTGGCCATTTTGAAGCAGGCTGGGACTACAGACAGAGAGAGGGAAAGGTTGAAGATGTGTGTGAACACTCCAGCCAGCTGAGCCGCGCATGACTTGAGGACGCGGCCGGGAATCCCGTCCGGACCAGTAGCTTTGCGTGCGTTCACCTTCCTGAAGCACTTCCGCACATCCTCCTCAGACACAGTGTGCGCACTGACGTCATCCGCGGTGCGCACACTGTCCGGTCTCATGGTGTTCGCTGTGTCGAATCTAGCGTAGAATACGTTTAGATCCTCACACAGAGAGGCCGTGGTCTGCGGTGTGCTGGTTTTCCCTCTAAAGTCTGTGATCGTGTTTAGTCCCTGCCACATACTCCGAGTTTTGTCAAACTGTTGCTCCACCCTGTCCCTGTACTCACGTTTGGCTGCTTTGATCGTCTTCCGACGATTTGGGAAGGATTTAACTGTTCTGGATGGGACAACATCTTCCACGCATTTCCTGATAAATCCGCAGACTGAGTCTGTGTACTCATCAATGTCTCTAGCAGCCACGTGAAACATTTCCCAGTCCGCGTGATCAAAACAGTCCCACAGCGTAGACTCCGATTGGTCCGTCCAACAGTGCACCACCCTCCGGGTTGGAGCTTCCTGTTCCAGCTTCTGCCTGTAGGCGGGCAGGAGCAGGATGGAGCGGTGATCTGATTGGCCGAATGGGGCGCGGGGGAGGGCTTTGTACGCATCCCGGAAAGAGGTGTAGCAGTGGTCGAGTAGCCGGTCTCCACGAGTGTTAAAATGGATGTGTTGGTGGAGTTTGGGTGAGACTTTCTTCAGGTTTCCCTTATTAAAGTCTCCGGCTGTGATAAACGCTGCCTCTGGGTGTGCGGTTTCCTCGCTGCTGATCGCGCTGTACAGTTCCCTGAGTGCTCGGTCAGTGTCGGCTTGTGGGGGAATGTAAACAGCCGTAATAATCACTGCTGTAAATTCCCTCGGTAGCCAGAATGGCCGGCACTTAATCATCAGGTACTCCAGGTCCGGTGAGCAGAAGGATTTGACCGGGTGGACGTTCGCATAATCACACCAGCTGTTGTTGATCATGAAACACACACCACCGCCTCTGCTTTTCCCAGTAAGATCCTGTGACCTGTCCACGCGATGCACGGAGAACCCCGGTAGTTGTATTGCGGAGTCCGGTACCTTGTCCGATAGCCAGGTTTCTGTGAGGCAGATCACGCAGCAGTCCCGCATCTCTCGCTGGAATGAGATCCGTGCCCGAAGCTCGCACAGCTTGTTCTCCAGAGACTGGACATTAGCCAGTAATAAACTGGGTAACGGTGGTCTGTTAGTGCGCCGTCTCAGTCGAACCAGAACGCCAGATCTTCTCCCTCTGCGTCGGCGTTTGCGGCCTCCAGGGTCAGAGAACAAAGGCGTCTCAGGTGAGATGAATGGGGGGTCTGCAAACGGAGCGTCCGTGTTGCAAAACTTGAACTCCGGAAAGTTATAAGAAAGACCGTCTTTTATGTCCAGTAAGGTTTGTCGGTCGTACACAAGGAGACATGTGCTAGTCGTGAAAAAATAAAGGAAAAGTAAAATTAAACACAGAAAAAAGCTGTTGCTTGGGGGAGCTCGCAACGAGGCTGCCATACGACGAGGCTGCCATCCATGTTAGCAGTGTATAAATGGATGGTTTAGCATATTAGCACAAGTATCAATAAAGGACTACCGTATTAAATAATTTTACTAACCTCAGGCAGACGGACAGGCGCTCTGCAGGTGGGATTGAGCACCTGTAATAGAGATTGACAGACCACGTGACTTTCGCGCATTGCATGCCGGGAACTCGTGGCAAAGCAATCCAAGTACCGCATCAAATGCAAGCATTTGCAGCACCGCAAAACGTTCATTCTTCGGTTCCAATAAATTCTTGCTTTTTCTTTGCCCCCCAAAAAGGTATGTACAAAACGAAGAAGAACAATGCCGGTCCGTACAAAGACAGACTTGATGAAAAGTCAAAGAAAAGATACGAGGAAAAAAATCAAACCAGTGAAAGGGTCAGACCCTTATGAGCATACAGAGGGACAAAATACGTTAGCGTGCTGCCCAACTTTACCACGCTCATATTTATAATTATACGTTCTTGGAGTGAGTGCATACACTCATGAAGTTTAGTAACTTCAGGTCACTGCAACAAGCCCAGGAACAGTTTACCGACGGATGGGTACAGGACCTTGAAATGCACCGTGTAGAAAGTAAATACCATCGTACGTATCATAAGTTTACCAGTCTCACAAATCGTCGTCATAAATACACATTCGTTAACCGTTTATTAATAGGACCTTTGACCTCAATGGTAATTAATTAGTAGTGGAAATAATTTCTGGTACGCATTACAGAAATGTAGCAGTGACAATAATATTGTATGCTGTAATCGCACTGGGCAATTAGTGATACAAAACAACTATTTTATCCTGTGAATAAAAGTATATGTTTTTGTCAATGCACCATAATAACAGAAGCGAAACGCAATATTGTGTCAGGACAATTCACAATTTATTCACAATAAACAAAGGAGCATAGCCAGACTTGCTTGTAACCTATATCACTAATTATGTTAAGAAAAATGACGCAGTAACTACAACAGCAGACTGACCTTTGTGGGAATGCTTGGAGCAGACTAACCTGTGAGCTGGAGGGTTCTGGGACGTTATATTTGGTCTTTGAATGGCTGCAATCCAGTCGCCTCTTTGTTACTTCGGAAACATGGCTCGAACAATTTCTCTTCAACGACGTAATCCGATAACAACCGATCTCTTTACCCGTCGGCTTCCTGTGGCTGTCATGCGACCGGCTATTGCAGTTAATAATACAACAGCTTCTTGCCATTTTTTGTGTTTCTTTTTATCGCTGTATAACTGATTTCAATTGAAAGCCTGCGTGCGCTAGTACGTCTTGCCACGAGTTCCCAGAATTCTTTGCGGTTTTACCCCTGAGTGACGTCACATTTTCAATCTCTATTGGTGTCTAGGCGGGCGATGCTGGGACCGACGAGGGAAAGCAGGTCCTCAAACTGGCCGACGGTGATAGCGCTGGAATCGGCCATCATCCAGGTGCAGCTCCTGGAGCAAATGGTGAAACTCACCAAACTGCTCACGCCTCTGGAGGACCTGATGGACCCAGGTACAGCGAGGACGTCTTTTACGCCGCTGCTCTGCTCTCCACAGTACATAAAGAAGGGAGACCCTCTCTTCAAGTGCTAGCTCAACAGCGGCCATCTTGCAAAGATACCGGTCTGGCACAACTTCCTCCCACATTCCTCCCACATTTCTGGTTCACGCACGTCGATGGATTTTTCTTGGACACGCGTTGAGACGCGAATGTGCACGCACCAAATTAGGGGCGTTTGGGGCGCTTTGTTCGCGTCCATCGCGTTCGGTGTGAATACACCGTTAGAGCCGACTGTTTGAAGTGAACGACCCGAGCCGGCTCCTTATTGGAAACCGTGGGTTTTTTAAATTTCTTTCCCTCACCCTCTCTCTCGCACTTTTTTTCCGCTTCACTCCGCACGCGAGCCTTGTGCCTTGCCCTGGGTAGAGGGGGGAGGGGCAGTAGTGACACTTGCAGTAGCACACGAACAGAGCAGGAGGAAAAGAGAGAGAAAGAGAGCCAGCGACAACAACATCACATTAGAAAGGTATAGTAATCATCCACAACTATTTTCAGTTGCGGATGATAAAGGACTCAGAAAGTTTATTCATGCAGGCCCATATGACAGAGAATGTGCATCTTCTTTTTGTTTTAATATTTTTTCATATTTATATTTAATTGTGTTGTGGTTTGCAGTGTTTTGTGTTGTTTCACTTTAAATTTGTTTAAAAGGAAGAAGCTGAAAATTTTAATAGTTAAAAGTTGAAATGTAAATAGTTGGTTTTTGTATTATATAATTTATTTGTTACATTTTACGTGGAGTTAATATATAAAAGTATATTTACAGTGGCCCCTAGAGACAAAGCACGTACAAATTCCAAAACACGTACAAACTCCGAAGCACGTACAAACCCCAAAGCACGTACAAACTCCAAAAGACGTAAAAACTCCATAGCACGTAAAAGCTACAAAGCACGTACAAACTCCAAAACAAGTACAAAACACAAAAGAAGTGCGCCAGGATGGTAGGGGCATTGTTGAGCTTTTGTTACCTAGTGCCTACACCGACCACCGGATTTGGTGTGTGGTAGTAACAGGTAAATGAACATTTTTTTTAAATTATTGGAATATATATGGGTGCCTGTGTATAAATACACAAACAATATACATATGCTTTCAATTGTGTAATTTAAGTCATCTAGGTAGCTCTGTTATGGAAGTTCAGTTAACGCTAGCAGTGTGTTTTGGAGTTTGTACATGCTTTGGAGTTTGTACGTGCCTTGGAGTTTGTATGTGCTTTAGAATTTGTACGTGCTTTTTGGAGTTTGCACGTGCTTTGTCTCTAGGGGCCACCGTATATATTTATATATAAACATCTATAAATAAAACCACTGTTTGTTTTTTTTACATTAGTAATTCCTTTTGTGCATAGTTTCATATTGTTGTTAATAATAAATTAATTAAAGCAACAAAACATCCTGAAGAGCCGGTTGGGAGCCGAATAGTGATGTGCGATACCACTGATTTCCTTTCGGAGCCGATACCAAGTAAAATTCAGGGTGGTATCGACGATACTGATCCGATACCGATACCCTATACAAAGACATATTTAATTTATTGTATCTCAAATTATAGCATCATAATGATTACAGGACATCAGATTACTTGTTCTTATCACTTAATAATGCAGAGTTCATCATATAGAAATAAAAATGCTGAAGTTTTGCGCTATTTGAACACCTTGCCTGCCCGCAGCACTAAAGGACTCCGTGAGAGACGTCTGTCTCGCCCTAGCAGCACCTGTCCACTCCTGCTCTTCAGTTCGCCTCAACATACGCTCGTCATATTCTGTGATATGATTTACTCTGAGGTGTTTGACAAGGTCAGTGGTGTTGCCACAACACCTCACTTTTTTGCCACATGTATCGCAAACCATGCCTCAGCTGTTTGTGGAGGTAAAATACGTCCGCACATGACTCCAATTACGCTCAGCCATTCTTGTGAGTGCGCACGCCAAGGGGCTGCGACACATTTATACAGCTGTATTTCACACATGACTATGAAAGGCGGAAGAGGAAGTAGTTCCTTCGAATGTAGACAATCCGAATGTTATAGTTTCTTTCCACTGTGTTTCCTGTTAATGATAAACTACAAATTTACCCTAAATTACTAAAATATCGATATTTTAATGTGAGAATCGATTCTAGAACATAAATGATTGGTACTGGAGGAATCGATATTTCAGGATCAATCCGCACATCACTAGAGCCAAGCCGGTTCTCTAAAAAGAGCTGGAAACCCCATCACTAATACTTTCAGGTCTGAGGTGGATGGTCTGTAGGTGTCACAGTAACTCACTTCTCTCTGAGTGTCTGTTTGCTCTTCTCCACCAAAGAATCTCTCAGATCTTCAGCAGTGAAGTGTGATGGGATTTTGTTTTCCTGCTGAAGTCTACGGAACTCCATCGTCATTGCAGTCTATAAATAAAATTAGAGATTATACTCTCCAGAAATTGCATAATTTGAAATGTAAACATATAAAACTCTGAACTTGTTGGTTTCTTACTGTAGATGTGAACTTGAGCAGAAAAACAATGGCTTACAAAACACTGGACTGTGGAGGGGACTATAAATAAATTTGAAGCCTTACAGCATATGGTAGTTATGCAAATGCTGGGGGTCAGTTCTGACAAATATATTCATAGTTAACACACCCATTGTTTGAACACTGCAGTAAGACATCTGGACATTTTAAAAAAACAAGTAAAATACTGTTTACCTGCTCAATTGGTCAAATGTCCCACTTACTTTGTAATTCACTCACACACTGATACTCGCACACAGAGCAGATGTTTTGTGTGTTTAACAGTTTAATATTTAAAATACAAAATTTTACGCTTGAAGTGGCTTAAAGAATACGAGATTTCAATATTCATTCAGATTTTTTCTGACTCTAAATTTTCTTTGGTTATTTAGATTTTCAAGATGTTCAGCTATTTTTCAACTTTGAAACTTTGTCGTCCGTGTGAACTTTAGTTTTCAACAGTTCTGCACTTTGGCTTATAGGTGACTGATTTGGTATGTTTCAGTTAAATTTAACAAGTTTTCCAAATATTTCAGCAATTACAGGATTTCAGCTAAAAAATATTAATGCCTCACCATCCGCACTGCATTTTCTTCAGGAAATGCATTTTCTAGTTAGAATTAAAATATAGACTCAAATAAAGTTTTTATTCCCATCTACTTATTATTTTGTTATTACATTAATATAGCACAATGTTCAGTTAGCACTGCTTAAAGGCCCTTATGAAGGCCCTGATTGGTGTTAACCGGATTCCAGATAACACCACCCATTTTAAAGTTGATATTGCCATGATGAAAGCTAATGGGAATATCGTGCAACCAGCCACAATTCCAATTCAAAGGTTTTGCCACATGGCGGTGAAATCTGGTCTGATGAAGCAAAACTGCAGGTGCTAGAAATAGGCCAAATTTGTGACATGTTCTGGTAGTGTAAAGAAGTTGAAAGCGGTCCAGGTGACGCTGTGAGGAGCAGTGCCAAAAGCATTTGCCAGGTTAAGAAAGACAGTATGAAGGCCACCCGTCTTGGTTTTGGCTAGCTTGAATTGGTGCCAGATTATGCTGATATGTTCCAGACATTCCAAAAACCCTGGAATTTCAGCCTTTTTTGAACTGTCACATCCACCAGTTTTTTTTCTCTCTTAGTTTGTGGCCATGCTCTGGGCTATAATACTAAACATTAACTTGCATTGTACATTAATACTTTAGTGGATAGTAAAATATCATTGCTATGAAAAAATGCCTTAATTCCTTTGAAACCTTGAATGAAGGTATTACTTTAATAGGAAAATGCTTTCCAATCCATTCCAACAAAGGACCTGCCTAACTGGGCTTTTTTTTTGTGTGTTTATCTTTATTGTATATATGTATTCTTACACAGTGTATCTGTTACCATGCATCCAAGCATTGTCTTTTTGTTTACATCTGTGGGTGTGTACAACATATATTTCTTATCGTTAATAAGGTTCCAGTGGACCATCTACAGGAATAAACAGCCTACACTGAGTACTAAAAGTAACCATCTGCACTGCTGCAGTTTTACTTGAAGAACTGGGTCTTTGCTTTTTATAACGTGGTCTCACACACTCACTCACAGAAGCACACTCACCAAAGACACTGAAAATCTAAATAAATCTAAAAATATTTGACCTTAGAAGTGGAGTACTTGTAAAACACAATAGATTCGTGCACAGGATGTCAGTTTTTACCACTGGCAGATTGTACTTCACCCAGTTTTTCGCACGAGGGTCTTGGTTGTATATTGGTAACTGGTACCATTACCGTTGCATGCCTTTCTGAGAATGAAAGTTAATTTGTCTTCTACTCTTTAAGTATTTTTCCAAAGTAATCCATGGTTCCATCCACTGCAACTGAAAGAAGGCTGGTTGCAGTGTCTAAAGGGCCACAACTGTGTCCTAGTGCTGGAACCACTAATTTGAATGGTTATTCATCAATTATTCTCAATTGTTGTATCTCCTGAGGTTTGAAGAGATAGAAATCCTTTGTTGTTACACAACTAAAAGCTACCTGTGAAAACTTCTTTGTCATCCTGATGTGTTCTTGCAAGTTCAGTGCATAGAAGCTTTCGAGCAGTGTGGAATCCATTGATGTTTTAAAGGCAAGCAGCCAACAGGAGGAGGGCTGAAGTGTTTAGGTAATTAGTGTGTTAAGTTGCATGCTCACTTTGCTACTGTAGTCCATCATAATTACTTTGAATGCACTTGTTATTTGTGCCCCTTGCTTATATATGGAAGACCGGATCAGCATAACTCACAAGCAAAATATTAGAGTTTAAGCTGCTGATTCAAAATATTACATAACTAGATGAATTATTATGGAGTGTTTGGTCATGTCTATAAGATGAAAGAGCACAAAGGCAAGGTAAGGTTGATGTTGACATCTCTAAAACCAACATATCTTTTTTTTTTCAAGTGCTGTCAAAGCAGGCATGTTGGTTACACTGTGGATTGTGATTATTAAGATAATGGTGTCACTAGAAAAGACCTTGATATTTTATTTGAAGCATGTGTCAATAACAATATCCTGCCTCCCTTATTTTCAAACAAATGTCAGATTTCCTCTGGGCACCCTGACCTGGAAAATCTGCCCGTTCTAGCCACTTTGATGCCTCAGCAAACCTGGCAATGAAATGAATGCCTCAGGGCACATCTGTCATGAATCGCCGTGCGGCAGGCAGGAGTAGGACCCAAAATGCAGGACTCACAGGCACGAGGGAATGAACTCAAAACTCAGCTTTATTTGCCGGCGGAACAAATATACAAACTTAAACTAAACTGGGAAACCAAACTAAGAACTCACAGAGAGACACAGGGAGATCCACACACGGCATGAGGGACGACGTCACACTGAACAGAGGGAGACGCAGACAGAAATACACAGAGGGTTAACGAGGGAAGTGGGAACACACGGGGAACACAGGTGACACTGATAATCATAACGAGACAGGGCGGGGTGAACTGAACACTGACGGGAGAGGTGAAACAGGAAGTACAGGAGGAGAGAGAGCACGAGTAGAACCCCAACGTAACAGGCAGGGGAGACATGGAATAAACACGAAAGGGGACGAGGGCTCATAAATACATAGAGGGTACACAGGGGGAAGAGAGAGCACGGGGAGAACTTAGACATAATGGGCAGGGGAAGCATGGAATAAAATACAAACATACAAGGAAACTAAGAACGCTGGGCCAACATGGCCCAGGACCATGACAACATCATCACAAAACTGTGCATATGTCCATTCTAAATGAGCTACACTAGCTTTCAAGATTCTATGCCCAGAGGCACAAAATACAAAAATATCCAATCTGAAAAAAAGGATCCAAAAAATGTGTTTGAAAGGTAGTAATGCACGTAGCAGTAGAGATATTTGCACCTACTTTGATTAAATTATGGCCCACCCATAGTGGGTGCAATTGAGAGCTATTAAAACAATTACACAGATTAGTAAGCATCTTCTTTCTTTAGAGAAAAAAAGAGTTCCCTTCTACCATTAAAATGAAAGGTTGGTCATTTTAAGAAGTATTCCACATAATGCTTTCAAGGTTCAAGGTTCTTTATTTGTCACATGCATAGTTATACAAGTATAACACACAGTGAAATGTAGCCTGACACGCTCCTCGACGTGTGCAAAAATGGGGGGGGGGGGGTAGAGGAAGAACATTATATAACACCCAGCACGCCCCTGCGGGCGGTTTATCCTTCAAGCTCGGGTCCTCTACCAGAGGCCTGGGAGCTTGAGGGTCCTGCGCAGTATCTTAGCTGTTCCCAGGACTGCGCTCTTCTGGACAGAGATCTCCGATGTTATTCCCGGGATCTGCTGGAGCCACTCGCCTAGCTTGGGAGTCACCGCACCTAGTGCTCCGATTACCACGGGGACCACCGTTACCTTCACCCTCCACATCCTCTCGAGCTCTTCTCTGAGCCCTTGGTATTTCTCCAGCTTCTCGTGTTCCTTCTTCCTGATATTGCTGTCATTCGGAACCGCTACATCGATCACTACGGCCGTCTTCTTCTGTTTGTCTACCACCACTATGTCCGGTTGGTTAGCCACCACCATTTTGTCCGTCTGTATCTGGAAGTCCCACAGGATCTTAGCTCGGTCATTCTCCACCACCCTTGGGGGCATCTCCCATTTTGACCTCGGGACTTCCAGGTTATACTCGGCACAGATGTTCCTGTACACTATGCCGGCCACTTGGTTCCATGTATGCCTTGCCTGCTAGCATCTTGCACCCTGCTGTTATGTGCTGGATTGTCTCTGGGGCATCTTTACACAGCCTGCACCTGGGGTCTTGCCTGGTGTGATAGACCCCAGCCTCTATGGATCTTGTGCTCAGAGCTTGTTCTTGTGCTGCCATGATTAGTGCCTCTGTGCTGTCTTTCAGTCCAGCTTTGTCCAGCCACTGGTAGGATTTCTGGATATCAGCCACCTCCTCTATCTGCCGGTGGTACATACCGTGCAGGGGCCTGTCCTTCCATGATGGTTCCTCGTCTCCCTCCTCTTTCTTGGGTTTCTGCTGCCTGAGGTATTCACTGAGCACTCGGTCAGTTGGGGCCATCTTCCCAATGTATTCTTGGATGTTCGTTGTCTCATCCTGGACTGTGGTGCTGACACTCACCAGTCCCCGGCCCCCTTCCTTCCGCTTAGCGTACAGCCTCAGGGTGCTGGACTTGGGGTGAAACCCTCCATGCATGGTAAGGAGCTTTCTTGTCTTTATGTCAGTGGCTTCTATCTCCTCCTTTGGCCAGCCTATTACCCCAGCAGGGTACCTGATCACGGGCAGGGCGTACGTGTTGATGGCCCGGATCTTGTTCTTACCATTCAGCTGACTCCTCAGGACTTGCCTGACCCTCTGCAGGTACTTGGTGGTTGCAGCCTTTCTAGCGGCCTCTTCATGGTTCCCATTTGCCTGCGGGATCCCCAGGTACTTGTAACTGTCCTCTATGTCTGCAATGTTGCCTTCTGGTAGTTCAATCCCCTCAGTTCTGACTACCTTCCCTCTCTTTCTTACCATCCGACGACACTTCTCCAGTCCGAACGACATTCCAATGTCATTGCTGTATAGCCTGGTAGTGTGGATCAGTGAATCGATGTCTCGTTCACTCTTGGCATACAGCTTGATGTCATCCATGTACAGGAGGTGGCTGACAACTGCTCCGTTCCGTAGTCGGTATCCGTAGCCAGTCTTGTTAATGATCTCACTGAGGGGGTTCAGGCCTATGCAGAACAGCAGTGGGGACAGAGCATCTCCTTGGTAGATCCCGCACTTGATGGTGACTTGTGCTATGGGCTTGGAGTTGGCCTCTAGTGTTGTACGCCACATCCCCATTGAGTTCCTGATGAAGGCTCTTAGGGTCCCATTGATCTTGTACAATTCTAGGCATTCCAGTATCCAGCTGTGGGGCATTGAGTCATAGGCCTTCTTGTAATCAATCCAGGCAGTGCACAGGTTGGTCAGTCTGGTCTTGCAGTCTCGGCTGACTGTTCTGTCTACCAGTAGCTGGTGTTTTGCGCCTCTGGTATTCTTGCCAATTCCTTTCTGTGTCCCACTCATGTATTGACCCATGTGCCTGTTCATCTTAGCCGATATGATGCCTGACAGGAGCTTCCATGTAGTACTGAGGCAGGTTATTGGTCGGTAGTTGGAGGGGACCGGTCCCTTCTTGGGGTCCTTGGGGATCAGGACCGTCCGACCTTCGGTTAGCCATTCCGGGTGTCTCTCGTTAACTAGCAGCTGGTTCATTTGTGCTGCCAGACGCTCGTGGAGTGCAGTCAGCTTCTTTAGCCAGTAGGCGTGAACCATGTCGGGCCCTGGTGCTGTCCAACTCTTCATACTGGAGACCCTTTCTTGGATATCTGCCACTGTGATGGTTACTGGACCCTGTTCAGGGAGGTCGCTGTGGTCTGCCCTCAGATCCACTAGCCACTGAGCATTGCCGTTATGGGTTGCGTCCTTCTCCCATATGCTCTTCCAGTATTGCTCTGTCTCCAGCCTTGGTGGTGCTGTTCTCTTATTATTGTTCCCTTGCCACTGAGAGTACACCTTTGCTGGTTCTGTGGAGAACAGCTGGTTTATTCTCCTGCCTTCTATCTCTCTGGTGTACCTCCTCAAGCGGCTGGCCAAGGCTGTGAGTCTTTGCTTGGCAGTTTCCAAGGCCTCAGGTATGGACAGCTTGCTGTATTTCTTATGCACCTTCTTTGTCGCACCTTTCTGCAACTCCGTTAGTTGGCTAACCTCCCTCCGTGCTACTTTGATCTTGCCCTCTAGCCTCCTTCTCCATGGAGGGTACTGCCCCTTGTGGCTGTTCAACTTGTAGCCAAGCATCTCACTGATCACTGATATATATATATATATATATAGAGGATCTGAGGGCTGACCACAGCGACCTCCCTGAACAGGGTCCAGTAACCATCACAGTGGCAGATATCCAAGAAAGGGTCTCCAGTATGAAGAGTTGGACAGCACCAGGGCCCGACATGGTTCACGCCTACTGGCTGAAGAAGCTGACTGCACTCCACGAGCGTCTGGCAGCACAAATGAACCAGCTGCTAGTTAACGAGAGACACCCGGAATGGCTAACCGAAGGTCGGACGGTCCTGATCCCCAAGGACCCCAAGAAGGGACCGGTCCCCTCCAACTACCGACCAATAACCTGCCTCAGTACTACATGGAAGCTCCTGTCAGGCATCATATCGGCTAAGATGAACAGGCACATGGGTCAATACATGAGCGGGACACAGAAAGGAATTGGCAAGAATACCAGAGGCGCAAAACACCAGCTACTGGTAGACAGAACAATCAGCCGAGACTGCAAGACCAGACTGACCAACCTGTGCACTGCCTGGATTGATTACAAGAAGGCCTATGACTCAATGCCCCACAGCTGGATACTGGAATGCCTAGAATTGTACAAGATCAATGGGACCCTAAGAGCCTTCATCAGGAACTCAATGGGGATGTGGCGTACAACACTAGAGGCCAACTCCAAGCCCATAGCACAAGTCACCATCAAGTGCGGGATCTACCAAGGAGATGCTCTGTCCCCACTGCTGTTCTGCATAGGCCTGAACCCCCTCAGTGAGATCATTAACAAGACTGGCTACGGATACCGACTACAGAACGGAGCAGTTGTCAGCCACCTCCTGTACATGGATGACATCAAGCTGTATGCCAAGAGTGAACGAGACATCGATTCACTGATCCACACTACCAGGCTATACAGCAATGACATTGGAATGTCGTTCGGACTGGAGAAGTGTAGTCGGATGGTAACAAAGAGAGGGAAGGTAGTCAGAACTGAGGGGATTGAACTACCAGAAGGCAACATTGCAGACATAGAGGACAGTTACAAGTACTTGGGGATCCCACAGGCGAATGGGAACCATGAAGAGGCCGCTAGAAAAGCTGCAACCACCAAGTACCTGCAGAGGGTCAGGCAAGTCCTGAGGAGTCAGCTGAATGGTAAGAACAAGATCCGGGCCATCAACACGTACGCCCTGCCCGTGATCAGGTACCCTGCTGGGGTAATAGGCTGGCCAAAGGAGGAGATAGAAGCCACTGACATAAAGACAAGAAAGCTCCTTACCATGCATGGAGGGTTTCACCCCAAATCCAGCACCCTGAGGCTGTACGCTAAGCGGAAGGAAGGGGGCCGGGGACTGGTGAGTGTCAGCACCACAGTCCAGGATGAGACAACGAACATCCAAGAATACATTGGGAAGATGGCCCCAACTGACCGAGTGCTCAGTGAATACCTCAGGCAGCAGAAACCCAAGAAAGAGGAGGGAGACGAGGAACCATCATGGAAGGACAGGCCCCTGCACGGTATGTACCACCGGCAGATAGAGGAGGTGGCTGATATCCAGAAATCCTACCAGTGGCTGGACAAAGCTGGACTGAAAGACAGCACAGAGGCACTAATCATGGCAGCACAAGAACAAGCTCTGAGCACAAGATCCATAGAGGCTGGGGTCTATCACACCAGGCAAGACCCCAGGTGCTGGCTGTGTAAAGATGCCCCAGAGACAATCCAGCACATAACAGCAGGGTGCAAGATGCTAGCAGGCAAGGCATACATGGAACGCCATAACCAAGTGGCCGGCATAGTGTACAGGAACATCTGTGCCGAGTATAACCTGGAAGTCCCGAGGTCAAAATGGGAGATGCCCCCAAGGGTGGTGGAGAATGACCGAGCTAAGATCCTGTGGGACTTCCAGATACAGACGGACAAAATGGTGGTGGCTAACCAACCGGACATAGTGGTGGTAGACAAACAGAAGAAGACGGCCGTAGTGATCGATGTAGCGGTTCCGAATGACAGCAATATCAGGAAGAAGGAACACGAGAAGCTGGAGAAATACCAAGGGCTCAGAGAAGAGCTCGAGAGGATGTGGAGGGTGAAGGTAACGGTGGTCCCCGTGGTAATCGGAGCACTAGGTGCGGTGACTCCCAAGCTAGGCGAGTGGCTCCAGCAGATCCCAGGAACAACATCGGAGATCTCTGTCCAGAAGAGCGCAGTCCTGGGAACAGCTAAGATACTGCGCAGGACCCTCAAGCTCCCAGGCCTCTGGTAGAGGACCCGAGCTTGAAGGATAAACCGCCCGCAGGGGCGTGCTGGGTGTTTATATATATATATATATATATATATATATATATATATATATATATATATATATATACATTGGGTGAATGTGCAGTAGTAGCAGCAAGCAGGTGAATTCTGTACATTAATATGAATGGACATCTGACTATTTTACAGAATAGACAATATAAACATATTTAAAATTAAAGGAATTTGGAATGTACATTGTGCCTGGGTTTAGAGTGTCTGGAAGAGAGTCAATTATAGATGATGTGAGAGGCCGGGTGTGTGTGTTTAGGGCCCGGATGGCTTGGGGATAGAAGCTCCTCTTGAGTCTCTCTGTCCTTGCCCGGATGATGCGGAACCTTCTACCAGATTGCAGAAGAACAGTTTGTTGCCAGGATGGGAGGATGGGACGGGTCCTTCAGTATCTGCGCTGCTCTAGTCCGGCATCTCCTGGTGTAGGTGTCCTGAAGCGGGGGGAGAGCAATCCTGCAGCAGCGTTCTGCTGTACGGATCACTCTCTGGAGAGCTTTTTGGTCCTTCACACAGCTGTTCCCAAACCACGATGTCATGTTCTGTGTGAGGATGCTCTCCACAGCGCCTGTATAGAAAATCCTGAGAATCTTTGGAGAGACCCTGAACTTCCTCAGTTGTCGTAGGTGATACAGGCGCTGCCTAGCCTTTTTGGTCTGGACCTGAATGTGGGCAGCCCATGTCAGGTCTGAGGAGATGTGGACACCAAGATACTTGAAGGACTGCACCCTCTCCACTGGAGCTCCATTGATGATAATGGGCTTGTAGTCTGTGTGCTGACTCCTTCTGAAGTCCACCACCAGCTCCTTGGTCTTGCCGACGTTCAGCTGGAGGTGGTTGTCCTGGCACCATGATGCCAGATTCTTCACTTCATCCATGTAGGCTGCCTCATCGTTGTTGGAGATGGCACCCAACACCACTGTGTCGTCAGCAAACTTCACAATGGTGTTGGAGCCATGGGTGGCCACACAGTCTGAAGTGTAGAGGGAGTAGAGCAGTGACGAGAGGACACATCCCTGAGGTGCTCCTGTGTTGATGGTGATGCTGTTAGAGATGCATCTACCCACCCTCACCACCTGAGTTCTGCCAGTGAGGAAGTCCAACACCCATGCACACAGACGGCTGTTAAGTCCCAGATCCCTGAGCTTTGTGAACAGTCTGCAGGGCACTATTGTGTTAAACGCTGAACTGTAATCAACAAACAGCATTCGCACATAGTTACCCTGTTTCTTGTCCAATAATGCTTTGTTTCTGCTTCTAGTAGGTTTTCCTGCCATCAACCATTAATATAAAATTATTTTCATAAAGTATATTTGTATACTCGTATGAGTCAATTTTCTATTTTGGCATTGATTTGTACGATGTTTGTTGTATGACATTTGTTGTATGCTTATCCTTGTATGCTCCCTGTATTTGATGTGTTCTATAGTAAACAAACAGAAGATTTGGCCACTGATTAAGGAGTAAAAGCACAAAGTGCTTAGATGCATCAAAATGCATCTAAATTGTTTTGAAAAACTGGTGTTAAAAAGTATCTTAGTTTATTTCTAGGTACCAAAGGACATTAATGTACCTCTTTGTTCTCAAACCCAACCCAGCGACAGATGTACTAAAGTAGATGGAAGGAAAATGGAACAAAAAGGAAGCAATAAAGTAGCTTGTCTACGGGAAGACAGAAAAGTCATGAAGGAGCAGAAAAACAAACTAAAAGGGACAAAAGGAAACAATAATGCAGAGTTATGATGGTGATGATACATTAGTCAGAGGCTGAATTGGAGCTTTCCATTATGCTTTGACCACCTTGGGGATCTGGCAAACATGGAATCTATACATCCAAAAGTAGGGAAATTGGAGACAGAAAATGCTGAAGAAGCAAATATTGAATCTCAAATGTCTGCCTGTCCAAATTGGCTGTTCTGTTCTGGATGTCACTCTTTATTGGCTCAGATTAGTTCTCCACATTGTGAACAATCCTCTCATGTCACCTATGGTTTCCCCGATCTTTATTTATCAATCACATCTAACTGGCTTTGGATCATGTTATGCCAACCTTTGCATCAAAATGCATTTAAACCAGCGGCCTCCAAGTTGTTTGGTACCAGGCCATGAGAGTTGAGGCTTAGGTGTGAAATTTATGGTTTCCAGGGTTTTTATCGTTTTTTTTATCATTATTTTTTATCATTAACTTGGTTTCCCTGGATCTTTTCCCGTGTGTTATGAATAAATCTTCTTTTTTTTGGTACCGGTACTGATTTTATTTTGTTGTATTTATCCGCGACACCTTAAAGCCCAGTCCGTGAACATATTGTCGGACATAAACTGGTCCGTAGCGCAGAAAAGGTTAGGGACTAAGCAATTGTGTTGCCTGGCGTGGCACAGAAGTGGTTTTACATTAATTTTAAGAGCTCAAAATGACATAGGTGGCAATTCTAGCTAAAAGTGGTCATATTTTTTTTTGGTTTTTGAGCCCATGGACCCAAAAATTCTGTATTTGACCAATAAACCAATTTTAGGAAAAGCCTGGAAATATGAGATGATGGACTTTTATTATAACTGTCTGTGGCGTGGGTGTGGTCCTTGGCCAGCTGCAGAGGAGGCGTGACGCAGTGAGCTCCCGGGGCGGCGCAGGGGCGGGGTGAACAGGTGTGCTGGGATCTGACAGTGATTGTGTCTCTTTATATGTTGGCAGTGACAGACGGAGACGGATGATGACAGCAGAGAAAGAGAGCGCGGGAGTATATGTGCCCACGTACAACCCCGAGTTTAATAAAAGTTCTGCATTGTCAAAGTCGCTCCGGCTGGTATTTCTTGGGTCCACCGTTACACTGGTGCCGAAACCCACGCGTGATGTCCGGTCCCCTGCCGGCTCCCCCTGCTCCCCCGGCGCCGCCGCCGCCCGCCCCACCGCCCGCCCAGCCGCTGCAGATCTTGGGCCAGATGATGGTGGACATGGCGGCGATGGCGGCTCGTCAGGCGGCCACGCAGGACCAACAGTTGGCGTTGCTTCGCCTGCAATCGGAGCAGCAGACCGCGGCTCTGGGGCAGCTGCTGGGGAATGCGGCCGCGCCGGCTCCCGCCCCTCCGCTGTCGGTGACGTTGCACCGGATGCGGGATGGGGAGGACCCGCTGGTTTTCATCGAGGCTTTCCAGGCCACGGCGGTGGCCTGTCGGTGGCCGGAGGAGGAGTGGGCCGCCCGGCTGCTGCCGCTTCTGTCGGGTGAGGCCCAGACGGCGGCGCTGAGCCTGCCCCCCGGCTCGCGGGGGGTGTTCGAGGACGTGTGCCGGGCGGTGCTGGATCGTTTGGGGCTCTCCCCAGAGGATTACCGCCGTCAGTTCCGGGCCAGCAGGATGTCGGGGGGGGAGCGGCCGTTTGCCTGGGCTCGGCAGCTGGAGGATGCGGCAGCGAGGTGGCTGCGACCGGGCCCCTCGGCTGGGGAGACGCGGATGCTGAACATGGTCGTCCTCAAGCAGTTCGTGGGAGGCCTGCCCGAGGCGACGGCTCGTTGGGTTCGCTGCCACCGCCCGGCGGATTTGACGGCGGCGGTGACGCTGGCAGAGGACCATCTGGCGGCCGACCCGGTACCGGGCCGTGAGGAGCCGCGGCGGGGCGCCCGTGTTCCGCCGCCCAGGCCACCGGCGGCGGCGTCGCAGAGGAGAGGCGGCGGCCCTGCGGGAACGGAGCAGGCAGCAGGGTGTAGCCCCAGGAACCCGTTCCGGCCGCTGCTTCCTGCCGGAACCCCGGCGGCCGCCGAGGTTGCCCCGGAGCCACGGGGAGCCGCACAGACGCCGGGGCCGGACTGTTGGAAGTGTGGGCGGCCGGGGCACCTGCGCCGAGACTGTCCGCTCATGGAGGTGGGGCAGGTGTTCCGCGTTGCCGGCGCTCCAGCGCCCGCCCCCGGTCCAGGAGTGACGTACCGCGTGCCGTTAAGGTGTCAAGGGGGTATTCGCCATGCTTTGGTGGACACGGGCTGCACGCAGACTCTGGTCCACCAAAGTTTGGTTCGCCCCGGGGCATTGTTGGAGGCTGACTGGGTGGAGGTTGAATGTGTGCACGGGGATATTCACAAGTACCCAGTAGTGTCACTGTTGCTGAAATTCAGGGGCAAAACGCATAGAGTGAAGGCGGCGGTTAGCCCGCGCCTGTCGCATCCCCTTATTTTGGGTACGAATTGGCCGGGGTTCCACAGCTTACTGGGGCAGTACGCGGGGATGCGATCGCGGTCTGTAAATTCGTGTGACGTTTGCGCGGCGCTCGGCGGTGACGCGGGGTCGACCGACGCTGACTCTGGGGGGGAGGAGGAGGCGGGGACTTCCACGGAAGCCCCGCCGCCTCCCGTTGTGTACCCCACGGAAGATTTTCCACTAGAGCAGTCTCGGGACGACACCCTACGCTCAGCCTATGACCAAGTGATGGATATTGATGGTCGCTCGGTGCGCCCCGACGCTGCGCGAACGTACCCTCATTTCCAATTGCGGAACGATCGGCTTTATAGAGTGAGCCGTGACACTCACACTAATGAAATCCGCACACAGTTATTGGTGCCGCAAAGCCGCCGGGAAATGATTTTCCAGGCGGCTCATTCGAACCCCATGGCAGGGCACTTGGGTGGCGAGAAAACTCTGGAGCGCATAATGGCCCGATTCTATTGGCCGGGCATTTGGGCCGACGTGCGCCGCTGGTGTGCGTCGTGCCCCGAATGCCAGCTGGTTAACCAGCCGGCCGTGCCAAAGGCGCCGTTGCGCCCATTACCGCTGATGGAGATCCCGTTTGAGCGTATTGGCATGGATCTCATCGGGCCATTGCACCGGAGTGCACGCGGCTATCGCTTTGTGCTGGTCCTGGTGGACTACGCAACGCGGTACCCGGAAGCAGTGCCGCTACGCACCATTTCAGCGAAGAGCGTGGCGCAGGCACTGTTTCAGGTCATCTCCCGAGTCGGTATTCCGAAAGAAATACTGACTGACCAGGGCACGTCGTTCATGTCGCGCACATTGCGGGAACTGTACGAATTACTGGGTATTAAATCTATTCGGACCAGCGTCTACCACCCTCAGACTGATGGGTTGGTGGAGAGACTGAATAAGACTTTAAAATCCATGATTCGTAAGTTCATTCGCGAGGATGAACGCAATTGGGATCGCTGGTTAGACCCTCTGTTGTTTGCAGTGCGGGAGGTGCCCCAGGCCTCCACGGGATTTTCTCCCTTCGAGCTGTTATACGGCAGGAAGCCGCGGGGGGTGCTCGACCTGATTAAGGAAAACTGGGAGGAAGGTCCGAGCCCTGCGAAAAGTGAAATTCAGTACGTGCTGGACCTGCGAGCAAAGCTGCACACACTGGGGAGGCTCTCACGGGAGAATTTGCTCCAGGCCCAGCAGCGGCAGCGACGCCTGTATGACAGAGGGGCTAGACTCAGGCAATTTTCACCGGGAGATAAGGTGCTTGTGTTACTTCCTTCTTCCAGCTCTAAATTACTCGCCAAGTGGCAAGGACCCTTCGTGGTCACACAGCGAGTGGGGGACGTTGATTATGAAGTGGTACGGTCGGACAGGGGCGGGGCCACGCAGATTTACCACCTCAACCTCCTCAAAGCCTGGAGGGAGGCGGAGACCGCTTCTCTAGTGAGCTTGGTAAGAGGGAGAGATGAGTTGGGGCCGGAGGCGCCAAAGTCTAGCATCCCCGCCTCCCTCCATTGCAGTGACCATCTCACACAGGCCCAGAGGGCGGATGTTGCTGCATTGCAACAGCGCTTTGCCGACATGTTCTCCCCCTTGCCCGGCCGTACTTCTCTCATAGAGCACCATTTTGAGACGCGGCCTGGCGTGACGGTGCGTTCACGGCCCTACAGGCTGCCGGAACATAGAAGGCAAATTGTTTTCCGGGAATTGAAGGAAATGCTGAGGCTGGGAGTGATAGAAGAATCACACAGTGCTTGGTGTAGCCCCATCGTCCTTGTAGTAAAGAAGGATGGGTCTATACGGTTCTGTGTCGATTATCGCAGAGTGAATGAGGTGTCACGTTTTGATGCTTATCCCATGCCCCGGGTCGACGAGCTCCTGGACCGGTTGGGCACCGCTCGCTTTTTTACGACTCTGGATTTAACCAAGGGCTACTGGCAGATTCCCTTGTCTACAGAGTCCCGGGAAAAGACGGCCTTCTCCACTCCGTATGGGTTGTACCAATTCGTGACGCTTCCGTTCGGCTTGTTCGGCGCCCCTGCCACTTTTCAGCGCCTCATGGACCGGGTGCTGCGGCCCCACGCTGCCTATGCTGCCGCCTACCTAGACGACGTCATCATTTACAGTGACACGTGGGCGGGGCATGTGCGGTGTGTGGCCGCGGTGCTGGAGTCCCTGAGGCAGGCGGGGCTCACGGCCAACCCGAAGAAGTGTGCGGTTGGACGGAGGGAGGTACAGTATTTGGGGTACCACTTGGGGAGCGGGCAGGTGCGACCTCAAGTGGAGAAGACGGCGGCGATTGCATCCTGCCCGCGTCCCAAGACGAAAAAAGAGGTGAGACGGTTTCTGGGGCTGGCCGGCTATTACCGGCGGTTCGTCCCAGGGTTCGCGGACCTGACCAGCCCCCTGACTGATCTCACCCGCAAGGGTGCCCCAGATCTGGTCCAGTGGACGGAGCGGTGCCAGGCGGCGTTTGTGCAGGTGAAACGGGCTCTCTGTGGAGAGCCGCTGCTGTTCACACCTAACTTCTCCCTCCCTTTCTGTCTGCAGACTGACGCTTCGAGCAGAGGGCTGGGGGCCGTTTTGTCCCAGCAGGTGGGGGGAGTTGACCGGCCGGTCGCTTACATCAGCCGGAAGCTCACGGACCGCGAGTCACGGTACAGCACCGTGGAGAAGGAGTGCCTGGCGATCCGGTGGGCGGTCGACTCCCTTCGCTACTACCTCCTGGGCCGCCCGTTCACCCTCTGCTCGGACCACGCCCCGCTGCAGTGGCTCCACCGCATGAAGGATGCCAACGCCCGGATCACTCGGTGGTATCTGGCCATGCAGCCCTTTAAGTTCAAGGTGATCCATAGGCCGGGCGCGCAGATGGTCGTGGCCGATTTCCTCTCTCGCTCGCGGGGGGGGGAGTAGGTTCGGCCGGATGGGCCCCGGCCTCAGTCGGGCGGTGGGGATGTGTGGCGTGGGTGTGGTCCTTGGCCAGCTGCAGAGGAGGCGTGACGCAGTGAGCTCCCGGGGCGGCGCAGGGGCGGGGTGAACAGGTGTGCTGGGATCTGACAGTGATTGTGTCTCTTTATATGTTGGCAGTGACAGACGGAGACGGATGATGACAGCAGAGAAAGAGAGCGCGGGAGTATATGTGCCCACGTACAACCCCGAGTTTAATAAAAGTTCTGCATTGTCAAAGTCGCTCCGGCTGGTATTTCTTGGGTCCACCGTTACACTGTCAGATTTAATACCGTGGTGATTCAGTACTCAAGTGTGGGACCCTACGGTGGCCCCTAGAGACAAAGCACGTACAAACTCCAAAACACTTGCAAACTCCAAAACACATGCAAACTCCAAAACACTTGCAAACTAAAAAACACATGCAAACTCCAAAACACGTACAAACTCCAAAACACTTGCAAAATCCAAAACACTTGCAAACTCAAAAACACATGCAAATTCCAAAACACAACGGAAGTGCTCCAGGACGCTAGGGGCAGTGTTGAGCTCGATTTGCAAAATAAACGGCAAGTTTGTCTGTATGGGACGGTCTAGTCTCCGTCGCGCTTCCCAGGTTGCCTAGCAACCATGATACTATTAGAGCACTTCGCTCTTGCTCTGCAGGCCTACTTGTTGTTCCTAGAGTATTTAAAAGTAGAATGGGAGGCAGAGCCTTCAGTTTTCAGGCCCCTCTTCTGTGGAACCAGCTTCCAGTTTGGATTCGGGAGACAGACACTATCTCTACTTTTAAGATTAGGCTTAAAACTTTCCTTTTTGCTAAAGCATATAGTTAGGGCTGGACCAGGTGACCCTGAATCCTCCCTTAGTTATGCTGCAATAGACATAGGCTGCCGGGGGATTCCCATGATGCATTGAGTTTTTCCTTTCCAGTCACCTTTCTCACTCACTATGTATTAACAGACCTCTCTGCATTGAATCATATCTGTTATTAACCTCTGTCTCTCTTCCACAGCATGTCTTTTATCCTGTCTTCCTTCTCTCACCCCAACTGGTCGCAGCAGATGGCCGCCCCTCCCTGAGCCTGGTTCTGCCGGAGGTTTCTTCCTGTTAAAAGGGAGTTTTTCCTTCCCACTGTTGCCAAAGTGCTTGCTCATAGGGGGTCATATGATTGTTGGGTTTTTTTCTCTGTATCTATGAAGCGCCTTGAGGCGACTTATGTTGTGATTTGGCGCTATATAAATAAAATTGAATTGAATTGAATTGAATGCTATGACCTGTCTCTAGACAGGTTGTAACATTGGACAAAGCTGAACAGAAAGACAGCACAGAGGCACTGATTTGGTCACATCTTCTGTATAATCACAGTTTCAGAGATGCTTAAGTTAAACAAGGGGGAAACTGGCCCAAAGGATAAAACAGGGGCAACATAACAGGTGATAGGAAACTGTTCTCTGGTTAAAAGGATTTTAGTCAGTTGACTTCTCTGATCACTGTGGAATCTGCTTTGTCTGTTTTACACTTGTTTTACATGCTGGATTGAGACTGTGGTCGCACTGGTCTGGGACCCTTTTTACAAGCTGAAAACTTTGATTTATGTACTGTTGGTTCAGTGGACTTCAGTGGCTATTAAGTCTGTTAGTGCTATCAGTTACAGCTGGCAGGAGGACTGGGAAGGTCAAATGTAATGGCGTTGTCAGTGAAGAGAGCCAATAATGTTTAGACAGAGTAATGACACACACACACACACACACACACACACACACACACAAATGGAATATATGTTCCATTATGAAACAGGTGAATAATTTTTCCCTTTCATCAAATATTCATAGAGAAATTACTGCTAGATCTAAAGTGAAGGACTACGTGGGATCTTTTTAGCTGATGTATAAGGAAACATTGGATGACAATAGGGCGTCTCAGCCAAATATATGCGGAAGTTCTGGAATTATAGCTTACACTGGTCAGTCTTGTTTCCTGTAAATCCTAACACTTTCTGTTTCAAAGAGGTTGAATTCAGACTACCCAGGTTCCACCTCGGTGGGTTAAGCTCAAGGTTCTCTCTCCATCCTTTATATTTACTCCTCCTCACCTCATCATCTGCCAAACTTAAAGAAAAGCTTCAGTATTACCCCAAGTGGTAATACAGTTGATTGGATTGAACTCCCATATCCTCTCCCAGAGTTGCTTTCCCAAATTAGTGCTCATCCAGTTCACCATTTTCTGTGAAAAACTGTGTAACTATAAAGTCTCTGAAAATTGAGTTGTTGTCACCTGTGTCCTGCTTGAGAGTCCATTGTTGGTCGTGACAGAACAATCTGGCAATATGGACACCCAATGAGACCCAACAACATTAAGTTAAAATGTTGAGAATGATCCAGTCACCTCGTACTAAACTCCCTTCAGCTCCCTCTCCAGATAGGTCTCCTAGCCAGAGGCAGCCAAACATCCCATGCCAGTCACACCCTCTACCTCAGAGACACCAACAATGAGGGTGTTCAGTGATGGTACCTCCACATCGCCAGAGCTGTTTACACGAGGAGGATGAAGGCGAAAATGTGTCTTTATTGTGAGCAGCCAGGCTACTTCATTGGTACATGTGCTAAGCAGCCAAAAGGGCCTGTCGCCAGTAAAGTGGTGTGTCAATCTGTATATGGCAAACTGCCTTGCCACATGATACCTGCCATCATTTGCTGTAATAATTACTCTTTAATCCTCCAAGCACTAACTTAATCCTCCGGTGCAAAACAAAACCTGGTGGAGTGTGAATTAGCCAAACAACTCAAATCATCAATCGAACCTCTACCTTCATTTATTCTTGTGTCAGCCCTCAACAAACAAACTCACTGCCATCACTCACCGGACCAAGTCAATACATTTATTTGTGTGTGGGAATCATTTTGTGTTCTTGGTTTTCACTTAAGGAGCTAATACTCCCACAATCTTAGGTTATCTATAGTTAGAGAAACACATTATTGGATACAGTGGGGCAAAAAAGTATTTAGTCAGCCACCGATTGTGCAAGTTCCCCCACTTAAAATGATGACAGAGGTCAGTAATTTGCACCAGAGGTACACTTCAACTGTGAGAGACAGAATGTGAAAAAAAAATCCATGAATCCACATGGTAGGATTTGTAAAGAATTTATTCGTAAATTAGGGTGGAAAATAAGTATTTGGTCACCTCAAACAAGGAAAATCTCTGGCTCTCACAGACCTGTAACGTCTTCTGTAAGAAGCTTTTCTGTCCCCCACTCGTTACCTGTATGAATGGCACTTGTTTGAACTCATCATCTGTATAAAAGTCACCTGTCCACAGCCTCAAACAGTCAGACTCCAAACTCCGCCATGGCCAAGACCAAAGAGCTTTCGAAGGACACCAGGAAAAATATTGTAGACCGGCACCAGACTGGGAAGAGTGAATCTACAATAGGCAAGCAGCTTGGTGTGAAAAAATCAACTGTGGGAGCAATCATCAGAAAATGGAAGACATACAAGACCACTGATAATCTCCCTCGATCTGGGGCTCCACGCAAGATCTCATCCCGTGGGGTCAAAATGATCATGAGAACGGTGAGCAAAGATCCCAGAACCCCACGGGGGGACCTGGTGAATGACCTGCAGAGAGCTGGGACCAAAGTAACAAAGGTCACCATCAGTAACACACTACAACGGCAGGGAATCAAATCCCGCAGTGCCAGACGTGTTCCGCTGCTGAAGCCAGTGCATGTCCAGGCCCGTCTGAAGTTTGCCAGAGAGCACATGGATGATACAGCAGAGGATTGGGAGAATGTCATGTGGTCAGATGAAACCAAAGTAGAACTTTTTGGTATAAACTCAACTCGTCGTGTTTGGAGGAAGAAGAATACTGAGTTGCATCCCAAGAACACCATACCTACTGTGAAGCATGGGGGTGGAAACATCATGCTATGGGGCTGTTTTTCTGCCAAGGGGACAGGACGACTGATCCGTGTTAAGGACAGAATGAATGGGGCCATGTATCGTGAGATTTTGAGCCAAAACCTCCTTCCATCAGTGAGAACTTTGAAGATGAAACGAGGCTGGGTCTTCCAACATGACAATGATCCGAAACACACCGCCCGGGCAACAAAGGAGTGGCTCCGTAAGAAGCATTTGAAAGTCCTGGAGTGGCCTAGCCAGTCTCCAGACCTCAACCCCATAGAAAATCTGTGGCGGGAGTTGAAAGTCCGTGTTGCTCGGCGACAGCCCCAAAACATCACTGCTCTCGAGAAGATCTGCATGGAGGAATGGGCCAAAATACCAGCTACTGTGTGTGCAAACCTGGTAAAGACCTATAGTAAACGTTTGACCTCTGTTATTGCCAACAAAGGTTATGTTACAAAGTATTGAGTTGTATTTTTGTTATTGACCAAATACTTATTTTCCACCCTGATTTACGAATAAATTCTTTACAAATCCTACCATGTGGATTCATGGATTTTTTTTCACATTCTGTCTCTCACAGTTGAAGTGTACCTCTGGTGCAAATTACTGACCTCTGTCATAATTTTAGGTGGGGAACTTGCACAATCTGTGGCTGACTAAATACTTTTTTGCCCCACTGTATATGGATAGCTCCTTGGAGCCTTTTGCCTCCCAACTGCTTACAGCCTGCCATTCCTCCACAAACACAAATCCTTACAATCTTACTCATCTGGTCTGTCTTCTGTATCATGATCTGCAGCAAGTGTTCAGTAAAGAAAAAACTCCCTACCATCTCCTTACCAACTCATCATTGGACGACTGTGGCATCCACCTAGACTTGTAGTCAAGACCGCCTAATCCGAGACCAAGACAAGACCAAGACCAGAGGGTATCGAGACCAAGACAAGACCAAGACAAGACCAAGACAAAAGTCTGTCGAGACCAAGATGAGACCAAGAAAGTGGTCTCGAGACCGGTCTCGAGACCAAGACCGGTCTCGAGACATCCAACTCTAGTCAGCAACCACATAAATATGCCCATTAACCCTTTGAAGCCGGTCGGAGCTGTAATAATGTGAATTATTGTTTACAAGATGGTTTGTTCCACAATAGAGTGTGTTGCTGCACGGACGTTTTAGAGTGTCACACAAGTAAGGATTGTTAGGCTGTATGTTGCTGTTGTACATGGCAGAGGACCAATCTGAGTCGCATGACTTGTTAATAAAACTTACTACCCCGTTGGGTAGGAAATAGATATTCTGGAGTCTGTCGTGAATGAGACCAGAATATAACATGGTGGCAGCGGAGCGGGCAGCGGAGCGGACAGCGGAGCAAGCTGCACGGCTGGACTAAACCCCCGAGAGACGCCTGTCGGAGCGGTGAGCAACTAGCGGCTAATCGAGTTAGCACCGCCGCGAGGCATGGAGGGCCTTAAATCGCCGCCGACGCTGGTATTGGACTCCAGTAACCTATCACGGACATGGAAGACCTGGAGGGACGAGTTTATGCTCTATGTGGAGCTGACCATGGACTCAGACGGCGAACAGAAAAAAGTAAGCTTGTTCAGTTATCTCGTTGGTGAAAGCGGCAGGGAGCTGCTAGACACGCTAATGGGCGACACGGCGAGAGATCGGTGGACAGTTAAGGACATTATTGAGAAGTTTGACAATCATTGCAATCCTGTAGTTAATGAAACTGTGGAGCGTTATCGGTTCTTCACAAGAAACCAAGGCGCCAGTGAGACAATCGACAGCTATGTGACGGAGTTAAAGCTGCTGACAAAAACGTGCAATTTTGGAGTAATAAGGGACTCACTGATTCGTGACAGGATTGTATGTGGACTTCACAACCCGAGTTTGAGGGAGAGACTGCTGCGTGAGAAAAACATGACACTGGATGCATGCATACAGCACTGCAGAGCCGCGGAGCTGTCGCGGGAAAACAGCAAAACCATTTCGGGAGCTGCAGTGGAGGAGGTGCATGCTGTGCGTGGAGCTGCGCGCCAGAAACGGATCGGCGACGCAGTGGACTGTAAGTTTTGTGGCAGAACACATGAAAAAAAGAAAGAAAAATGTCCAGCATACAGGAAGAAATGTAAAAAGTGTGGCAGAGAAAACCACTTTGCAGTTAAATGCATGGCACATTCAGAGCAGAAGAGAAGGACGAATGTACACAACGTGACAGCATGTGACAGCATCAAATCACTAGAAGAAGCCTACGCGTCCCACCAAGATCAGGAAACATTGAACAAAATACGCAAAACAAAACTAGAATTAAATGAGATAATTGATAAAAAAAACAAAATTCTTAGTACAAAGACTACGCCTACAAAATTACGAACATGGTAATAAATCCGGTCAATTTCTAGCAAACCAGCTAAAAATAAATAAAGAAAAAACAACTATATGTGCTGTTCAAGATTCATCTGGGAACACATTATATTAACCGATACAAATAAACAACATTTTCAGGGATTTCTATAAAACGTTGTATTCACCACAAATAAACCCATCTAAAAAAGAAATTGATCAGTTTTTGGACAACATAACTCTTCCAAAATTATTGGACAATCAAGCAATGGCACTGGATTCACCACTGACACCAGGTGAACTCCAGGAAGCCCTGATAAGTATCCACAATAATAAGGCTCCAGGTCCAGATGGCTTTCCTGCAGAATTCTACAAAGAATTCTGGTCGATTCTAGCACCAGTTTTCTACAGAACGTTGTTGGAAATTAAAGAAAAGGGCAGACTTCCATCAAATATGAATTCTGCAAACATTAATCTCCTGCTAAAACCAGGCAAAGACCCTGTATATCCCTCAAGCTATCGTCCAATATCCCTTATAAATGTAGACCTTAAAATAATCTGCAAAGCTCTCTCAAAGAGACTGGAGAAAATAACCCCCCTCTTAATTCATCCTGACCAAACTGGTTTCATAAAAGGTAGGCACTCATCAACAAATACAGGTAGATTACTTAATTTGATAGACTACTCATACAGTAAAAACCTAGAAACTACAATATTCTCTTTAGACGCAGAAAAAGCATTTGACAGAGTTAACTGGAAATTTCTATTTGCAACTTTACACAAATTTGGTTTTGGATCCTCTTTCATAAACTGGTTAAAAATATTATATAATTCCCCAACAGCTTGTGTTAGAACAAATGACCAGACATCCTCCAGCTTCTGTCTCTTGAGGGGCACCAGGCAGGGATGCCCACTCTCCCCTTCACTATTTTCAATTTTTATTGAACCACTAGCAGCAGCAATTAGACAGAATTCAGTAATTAAGGGCATAAAATGCAAGAACGTGGAACATAAAATCAGCCTTTATGCGGATGATGTGTTACTCTTTCTCCAAAATTCACAAACCAATATCTCTGGGGTGATTGAATTGATAAACTCTTTTGCAAGAATATCAGATTACTCAATTAACTGGTCAAAATCTACAGTCCTACCGATTAATTGCTCCTTCCATAATTCCTCTTCTACACCGCTGCAATCGGGAAATATAAAATATTTAGGTATTAATGTTTCTCCCAAGCTTGCAGATCTAACTAAATTAAACCATATCCCACTTTTAAAGAAAGTAGAAGATGATCTGGCTAGATGGAAATGTCTACCCATATCACTCATGGGAAGGGTTGCCGCTATAAAAATGATGGTCTTACCAAAAATAAATTATTTATTCTCAATGATCCCAACTAAACCGCCACAAGATTGGTTCAGATCTCTAGATTCATGTATGTCCAAATTCCTTTGGAAAAATAAACCCCCACGTATAAGCTTAAAAACACTACAAAAGATCAAGGATAAAGGAGGACTAGAACTGCCTAACTTTCAGCACTACTTCTTAGCCAACAGGCTTCAGTTTATCTCAGGATGGCTAAAACACACCCTCTTAGATGAACCTTGGCTAGATGTAGAACAAGCACTCTGCAATAATCTAGAGATCTCAGACCTACCATTTATCAGCTCAAACATCCAACGACATGAATGCTTTAAAAACATCAACATCAGCTCTTCTCTGACAGCATGGTGGGAGTTTCTAAAATTGACGGCGTCTTCATTAATCCCATGCAAACGTACACCTATCTGGAACAACCCTGACATATTACAAAACAATAATATGATAAACTTTTCAGATTGGAGTGATAAAGGAATCAAATATTTAGAACATATACTAGAAGGAACAGAATTTATTTCATTTGACGGACTAGTTACACAATATGGGATCAACAAGAAAAGATTTTTAGAATATCAACAAATTAAATCCATACTAAAAAAGAAATTTAAACCGGGTCAAGTTGAACTACAAACACCACCAAGTGTGGTTCAATTTCTTACTCTTAAACCCCCCAAATTACTATCCAAAATATACAGAATGCTTTCTAAAACAGATGAATCAATATCACTTCCTATTGCAAAATGGGAAGCGGATTTATCAGTTAACTTAGACCTAAACTTCTGGTCTCAGATTTGCTTAAAAACCTTTCATCTAATTAGAAATCCCAGTCTTCAATTAATTCAATACAAAATATTACATAGAGTGCACTATACAGCTCATCGGATGTTCAAGATGGGCTTTACGTCTACCAACAACTGCTCACACTGCCAAACCAATTCACCGGACAATTATATCCACGCTCTTTGGTTCTGTCCACCAGTTCAGAAGTTTTGGCGCGAGATATGTGAAGACTTATCGAAGTGTCTGAAATGTAACATTCCAACTTCCCCCTTAGTGTGTTTGTTGGGCAGCTTAGATAATGTCACTTCAGAAAAGAATATAGCCCATATGGTTTTCACTGCCCTATGCATAGCCAAGAAAACAGTCCTCATGAACTGGAAAAATAAAAATAATCTTAATTCTAACCAATATAGAAATTATCTATTAGATTACATTAGTCTTGATACAGCCTCTGCCACCACATCAGATCAATTGCTCTGGGCTCCTTTGATCAGCTCCATCACCTAGTGGGGGTGGGGGGTCATAGTTTGGTCCCGCCTTCACTGTTGTGATTGGTGTGGGGGTAGGGACAGGCTTAGGGCGTCGGTGGGTTCCCCGAAGGCATCTTCCTTGGGGGGCTCAACCCGGGGTAGCGGTCATGTCCGGTTAGGGGCTCTGTTGGCTCTCAGGTGACTGTTTCCTCACGGCTGCGTGCAGCGGGGCTAGGGGAGGGTCTGTGCTGACGGACGTGGGTTACTGACCTGGTAGCCTGGCTGCCCCTGGGTGGGTCCGGGATGGGCGTGAGGTTCTGGGGGCGCTCCGTCTCTGGGCTGGGACCCGGACCGGGCCTCGGGGGCTTGGGTCCTGGTTGGTGTGTTGCCGGGGTTGTGGGCGGGTGGGCCCAGCCCTGTAGCAGGGTGCCGCCGGTGCATCGAGCCACCTGGGGGGCTCTTCAACTGGTGGGGGAGATTGTCACATCTTGCAGGAGCTTTCCTCTCCTCAGGAGCTCCCTCTGCAGGAGGGGGAGATACAGGAGAGGTGGAGGAAGATCTCAGCCTGGGTGTTTATTGTCAATTGTAGGACAGGACTGTACGGTGTTTCTGCAACAACAAACCTTGGATTACCCCAGAAATTAAAGCTGTCCTCAAGCAGAAGAGGAGGGCCTTCAAATCCAAAGACAAAGAGGAGTTGAAAAGGGTGCAGAGAGAGTTGAGGGGACTGATAAGGAATGGGAAGGACAGCTACAGGCAGAAGATGGAGAACCAGCTTCAGCAAAACAACGTTGGTGAAGTCTGGAGAGGCCTCAGAACCATCTCAGGCCACAAACAGCAGAACTCTCTGCCTGGGAGGGATGTGAGATGGGCAAATGAACTGAATCATTTCTTCAACAGATTTGATTCAGCCATGAGGCAGTCTGCAACATCGGCTGCAGACTCACCCACCCCCACTGCTGCTGTTCCACCTCAGACACTTCACACCTCCTCTATTCACCCTGCTCACTCCTCCCCACCCCCAACAACAGCATCCAATACACACTCAACACAAGGCTCCAGCCTGTCTCTCTCAACCACCCAGGTTAGGAGGGAACTGAGGAGGATTAATGGCAAGAAGGCAGCGGGCCCAGATGGCATCAGCTCGAGGGTCGTCAGGTCCTGCGCGGACCAACTGTGTGGGGTGATGGAGCACCTCTTCAACCTGAGCCTGAGGTTGGGAAGAGTCCCACAGCTCTGGAAAACCTCCTGTGTTGTACCAGTGCCAAAGACTTCACGCCCCAAGGACCTCAACAGCTACAGGCCGGTGGCTCTGACATCCCACCTGATGAAGACCCTGGAGCGGTTGGTCCTGGCTCAGCTTCGGCGCCTAACAAGCTCATCACTGGACCCACTTCAGTTTGCCTACCAGCCTGGCATTGGAGCGGATGATGCCGTCATTCACCTCCTACATCGTTCCCTCGCTCACCTGGAGACCGCTGGAAGCACTGTGAGAATCATGTTCTTTGATTTCTCCAGTGCCTTCAACACTATTCTTCCCTCGGTTCTGAAGGACAAGCTGGTGAACTCTGGAGTGGACCATCACCTCACTACCTGGATCCTGGACTACCTCACCGACCGACCACAGTATGTGAGGACTCAGGGCTGTGTGTCGGACAGGGTCGTCTGCAGTACGGGGGCCCCACAGGGAACGGTTCTGGCTCCGTTCCTCTTCACCATCTACACTGCAGACTTCTCCCACAATTCCACCCAGTGCTTCCTGCAGAAGTTCTCTGACGACTCTGCAATAGTCGGCCTCATCACTGATGGGGACGACAAGGAGTACAGAGGACTGACTCAAGACTTTGTGGACTGGTGCCAGCTGAACTACCTCCAGATCAACGCCAGTAAAACCAAGGAGCTGGTGGTAGACTTCCGCAGGCACAAGCATTCTCCACTGCAACCACTGAACATCCAGGGTATGGACATTGAGGCTGTGGACAGCTACAGGTACCTTGGTGTTCATCTGAACAACAGACTGGACTGGACTCATAACTCAGACGCCCTCTACAGGAAAGGGCAGAGCAGGTTGTACCTGCTGCGGAGACTCAGGTCGTTTGGGGTGGAGGGCCCACTCCTGAAGACCTTCTATGACTCTGTGGTGGCTTCTGCTATCTTTTATGGCGTGGTCTGCTGGGGCGGCAGCATCTCTGCTGGGGACAGGAAGAGACTGAACAGGGTGATCCGAAGGGCCAGCTCTGTTCTAGGATGCCCTCTGGACCCAGTGGAGGTGGTGAGTGACAGGAGAATGGCGGCTAAGCTGTCATCCCTGTTGGACAACGTCTCCCACCCCATGCAGCAGACTGTGACAGCACTGAGCAGCTCCTTCAGTGGGAGACTGCGGCACCCACGGTGTGGGACGGAGAGATTTCGCAGGTCTTTCCTCCCCACTGCTGTCAGACTCCACAACAAAGACTTTAACTGAACAAACACACACATCCACACATGTGCAATAACACTAAGTGCAATAATCCTTTCTGGCATCGTTGTAATTTTACTCAGTTGTATATAGCATTCGTATTCTATTTTTATCTTATTGTATATTTTTATTCTATTTTATTCTACTGTATATAGTATATTATTTTATTCTATTCTGTACAGCTGTGTACTGTATTTATTCTTATTGTATTCTAATTTTTGCGTCATAACTTTTGCACTGTCCACTTCCTGCTGTGACAAAACAAATTTCCCACGTGTGGGACTAATAAAGGTTATCTTATCTTATCTTATGTAGTCTGGAAGATGAGTGGATGGTGGGGTGGGTGCACTTTTCTCTGTGGTGGGGTTGGGTGGACTGTCCCGGGCTCTGTGGGGCCGGGCGGCGCTGCTGCACTGGGCCCCGGTCTGGATGGGCCTGGGCCCCCTTTCCCTGGCGGGTCGCGGAGTGTGGGGGTGCCTACTGGGGTCAGCGGGGGAGCTGGCCCCAGGGAGGGGTCACTTGCCCCTCCCTTCCTTCCCTCCCCATCTCCAGCTGCCTCCCTCTTCCCGCTCCACCACAACCACCCACACATGCAGGGCCTTAGAGTAGGGGTATGTCACCAGGGTGCAGAGGAGGCTACCCCCCCTCTGTCCCCTTCTGGCTGCCTCTGCCTCAATTTTATCCCACAACTTAGACATTCACATTACTCACACTCTCATTACACATACATATAGGATCTTGGGGGTGGGCACGATACACGGAGTCCAAAGTACCATCAGGGTGTACACCCCACCCCTGGCATCGTTGCCCACCTCTCAATTTTAAATACACATAGACATTGAGGGCTAGCAGGAGGGACCATGCGCTTACCTGCTGCTCTCTGGCAGGTAGCTCCAAGCCCTCCTGGGTTTTAAATGCACCTTAAAACACACATGCATCAACACTACAATGAGCGGGTGGAGGGAGGTTTGGAGTCTTCTCTCACCCCCATTCTCTGCGACCTGCTGGAGCAGGGGGGCTAGGAGGAGGAGTTGGCCGTCCGACTGCGGTCTGGAGTGTGGAGCCTTCCTGCTGCTGCGGAGTCGGGGCGGTCTGCCTCCCCCCACCGCAGGGAAAAGGGAAACACCACCTGGGTCTGGGTGCAGTTCCCCCCTCCAGGGGCGGGGGCACCTAGACCCGGTTTGTAGAGTACGCTTGGGGAGTGTGATCGTGTGTACAATGTCTCTTTATGTCTGTCTCCACGTTGGTTGAGTGTGGAGTAAGTGCATATGAGAGCATGAGGGTGGGAATGGATGTTTGTATCTGTGTGTGCCTGTATGTCTGTGTCTATATGTCAGGTTGGGTGTCAGGCGCCACCTCTCTGGGGACATCTCAGGCCCTCCAAGGTTTGGAGGCCTATCTCCCCCTACCACCACTTCCCCTGCCAGTGGCGGACCCCCTCAGACATCGGTGCGTTGGTGGTTCTTTGTGTCCGGGGATGGGCGTCCAGGTACACACCGGCTCACTCCTTGGCGGCTGCTTGTCGGGGCCTGGAGCCTGGGGCTCGCTCGGGCCACTTCGGAGGTGGGGTGCCCCCGGCCTCTCGGCCTGGGGCTCGGTCACTCAGGCGCAGCTGGCTGCCGGCGGAGCTCACGGGCGCGTCACTGCAACTCCCCCTGGCTTCTGCTCCGCGGCTGCTGAGTGAGCCCTCATCTGGGACTCTCCTCAGCTCTTTCCGGGACAGTGGCGCAGCTGCCCCTCTGTTGGTCTTCCTTGGTCTCTTGTGTTCTGGGGGCCTCTGGATGTCTGGAGTTTTGATCTCCTCCACACCTGCTTCATGCCCTGGAGGACGGGGCTGTGGCCCCCCCCACACCCTCTAGCAGATTATTACATGAAGGAACCTTTTAAAAAACAAAAAACAAGCGCGTCCATGCTCACAGGTGTACACACGGGTGATCACACCCACAAACTACACCCTTTTTGGCTCCTACCTCAAAGCACACTGTGTTCTGTTGATCTTATGTGCTGCACAATAATGTTTAACATTTAGTATTTACCGTCATATTCCCATATATCATTGTGATGTTGTTTATTCTATTACTCTTGTTCTCTTCTGCTTGCTTTCTTTTTTCTTTCTCAGCAGGTGACCCAGGTGATTGATATATGCATTTTTTTTTCTCTGCCCGTTCTGTTGGTTTTTGTCTTTTGCCCTTCTCCTCCGTCCCTCTTCTCAGCTGTTTCTCTTTCCCTCTTTCTTTCTCCCCTTCTTTCCCCCAGTCAAGTCTGTCCCGTATTCAGTAAGTGAAAATAAAATAAACAATAGAAGGTGAATCAAATGGACCATTACGGCAAGACTGGGATGGTCAGTTTGGTAAAGTAAATCTGTTGGGCATCTTTCTTTGCCTTTAGACAACAATTCTGAGGGCAAAAGAGCCAAACGGGACAGGCCAAAAAAAAAAAAAAAAAAAAAAAAAAGAGAGTGATGAGTATGAGGACGTTCTCTGTGCTACAGAGGCAGACACACATGCTTCAACTACAAAGAACATGACAAAGTGAGAGGCACTCAACTCTTTGCAGGCATGCTGATGGGCAAAGAGATTGTAAATTTTCAGATTGACTGTGGTGCCAGTTGTAATGTAATGCCAATCCACATGCTAAGCCCGAACACACAGTTGGAGGACACACAGACAGTGTTGATGATGTACAACAAAAGTAAGATAAAGCCGTTGGGAAAATGCAAAGTTAAGCTACGTAACCCAAGAAATCAGAAACTGTATCGGTTGGAGTTTCAAGTGGTTGACAAAGACTGTAAAGTACCACTGCTGGGCAAGAGAGCCAGCGAAGCGATGAAACTCATAAAAGTACACTATGAAAACATCTTGAAACTGGACAGCATCGTTACTTCAGAGCACCCAACAGCCAATGAGTGGAACATGGATCAGATTAAAACAGAGTATGCCGATGTCTTCACGGGAGATGGCTGTTTGGAGGGAGAGTTAAGGCTCGAGGTGGATGAAACTGTGAAACCAGTGCAGTTACCAAAACGGTGTGTCCCTATTGCAATGATAAAGCCGTTAAAAAAGGAGCTTCAAGATCTTCAGCGCAGAGGGATCATTACACCAGTAGAATGCAGCACAGACTGGATCAGTGGGATGGTTGTGGTCCAAAAGCAGAGTGGGGATTTAAGAGTGTGCATAGATCCAAAACCCTTAAACAAAGCCCTACAACGGAGCCACTTCCCATTGCCCACCATTGAGGACATTTTGCCAGATCTGTCAAAGGCTAAAGTGTTCTCTGTCTGCGATGTGAAGAGTGGATTCTGGCACGTGAAACTGGAGGAGGAGTCGAGCTACCTAACAACATTTTCGACTCCATTTGGACGCTACAGATGGCTGAGGATGCCAATGGGGATAAGCCCAGCTCCGGAAGTGTTCCAGAGGAAGCTCACACAAGCTTTGGATGGACTGGCAGGGATCTACATCATTGCAGATGATGTGCTGATCACGGGTCAGGGGGACACAGATGCTGAAGCAGTACGTGACCATGACGAGAAGTTGAGACAGTTTTTGACCCGTTGCAGGCAGAAAAACATTAAGTTGAACGCAGACAAGTTCAAACTTAAACAGAAGGAGACTACGTACATTGGACATCAGCTGACATGCAACGGTCTGAAAATAGACCCAGAGAAGGTTAGGGCTATAGAAAAAATGCCCAGACCTACAGACGTGAAGGCAGTACAGAGACTGTTAGGTATGGTGAACTACTTAGCAAAGTTTTGCCCACATCTGTCTGACCATTGCGACTTACTGAGACAACTGACACACAAAGACAGTGAGTGGAACTGGACAACTCGACATGAAGACGCATTCCAGAGACTGAAAGAGACTATAGCAGAGGCTCCAGTCCTGAAATACTACTGCCCAGAGGAGGAGCTGACAGTACAATGTGACGCTTCTGACAAAGGGTTAGGTGCAGCACTCATGCAGACGGGTAAGCCTGTGGCTTTTGCGAGTAGAGCACTTACACGTACAGAGCAGGGTTATGCCCAGATCGAAAAGGAGCTTTTGGCTGTAGTTTTCAGCATGGAGAAGTTTCATCAGTACAGATATGGTCGTAAAGTGGTGGTACACAGTGATCACAAACCCTTAGAGACCATAGTAAGAAAACCACTGCTGAGCGCACCCAAACGGTTGCAAAGGATGCTTATGCGCATTCAGAAATATGACATAGATGTGGTGTATGTGCCAGGCAAAGACATGTTATTAGCAGACACATTGAGCAGGGCATATCTTCCAGAGTGCTCACCACAGGGCTCCATTGAGGAGGAAATAGAGAGCATTAACATGGTCACTCATGCACCCATCTCACCTGACAGACTAAACAGCATAAGGACTGCTACACAAGACGACAAAGCACTACAGATCCTCATAGATACAATTCACAGAGGTTGGCCGACAGACAAAAGAGACACTGACGGTGACATCAGACCATACTTCTCATTCCAGGATGAACTGAGTAGTCAGGATGGACTTGTGTTTAGAGGTGAACGTGTTGTTGTCCCGACTACCATGAGACAGGAGATCATAACTAGACTACACTCGACACACCTAGGTGTAGAAGGTTGTCTAAGGAGAGCCAGAGAGTGTGTGTATTGGCCAGGCATGAACGAACAAATTAAGACTTATGTGACTAAGTGTGGCATCTGCAGGTCAGTTGACTACAGACAGCAGAAAGAGACCTTGGTCCCACATGAGATCCCGACTAGACCATGGGCTAAGGTGGGCTCAGACCTGTTTATGTTTGACAACAAGGACTACCTTATCACCGTGGACTACTATTCAAACTTCTGGGAAATTGACTATCTCCCGGACACTAAGTCCACCACAGTGATTAGAAAGCTGAAGGCTCACTTTGCCAGACAGGGCATCCCGGACATTGTTGTTTCAGATAATGGACCACAGTATACGTCCGGTGAGTTTCTGAGATTTAGTCGACTGTGGGGTTTCCAGCATAAAACATCTTCGCCAGGTTACCCTCAGAGTAACGGGAAGGCTGAATCAGCAGTGAAGACAGCAAAGAGGCTGCTGCTGAAGGCAAAAATGGCGGGGCAAGACCCGTATCTTGCGATTCTGGACCATCGCAACACACCATCACAAGGCCTGGAGACCAGCCCAGCTCAGAGGCTGCTCAGCAGGAGGACACAGACGCTTTTGCCAACCAGGACAAGCCTGCTAAGGCCAAAAGTCATTCCAGCCCGGCGGGAGTTGGAGATGAAACAGAAGCGCCAAAAACTGTGCTATGACCGATCAGCACGAGACATGGACTCTTTGAAGCTAGGGGACAGTGTCAGAGTTCAGCCTTTTGACCGCCATTCCACTTGGAGCAGGGGAGTGGTGATTGGGACTGTTGACCCGAGGTCCTATGAGGTTCAGTTGGACTCTGGAAGTGTCCTGAGGAGGAATCGGAGGCACCTGAGACATGCAGGCGTGATGGATCAGGAAAATGGCATAACAGACACCGGGGCACTGACCAGCTCAGTCACAGCTCCTGCAGACACTCGTGAGCGGCAGATCAAGACTGACGAGGTATCGGGGGTGTCAGGACAAGGTCAGGCCGCAAAGTGGTTCCACCACTTAGGTACAAAGACTATGTTACATAATGAGGATTTATTGTTTATTGTTTGAGGGGAAGAGTTGTGTATTCTGTGGATATTGATGTTCACTACAGCTTACAGAAATGTACATGTTTGAATAAGTGGAATGCTTTTGTATTCTTTGAGTGTTTCATATTGTTTGCTCCCTCAGTGAGAAGAAGGACAAAAAAAAAAAAAAAAAAAAGAGAAAGGATGTAATAATGTGAATTATTGTTTACAAGATGGTTTGTTCCACAATAGAGTGTGTTGCTGCACGGACGTTTTAGAGTGTCACACGAGTAAGGATTGTTAGGCTGTATGTTGCTGTTATACATGGCAGAGGACCAATCTGAGTCGCATGACTTGTTAATAAAACTTACTACCCCGTTGGGTAGGAAATAGATATTCTGGAGTCTGTCGTGAATGAGACCAGAATATAACAGGAGCGGGCACGCTCTGTTTTGCGTAACTATTTGTAAATCCCGGTAGCACTGCAACCACGTAAGCTAGCGCAATAATTTTTTTTGCATATGAAACCGGAGGAGTTGTACTTACATCTTATGCCATCAGCTTGTCCTAAGTCACAGTTTCCTTCCACATATGCAAAAACTTCATAAAAAGCACTTGCAGCAACAAAAACATAATATTCCAGAAACACGCTTTGCCGATCCGATCAGCTGTTTGTAACACTTCCTACGTCCATAAGCGGGAACTATCGCATGTCCGCCATGACCTGCCCGAAACCGGAAGTGACATCATTTTGCGGAAATGTAGTTTTTTACCATCAGGGCCTTCTGAGCCTATACTGGTGTTTTTAAAAGTTATGTTTGACTTTATGACTTTCTGTGTCGTTTCTGGGATGCTTAGGACTCATATTGCACTGCTGGAAATAGTTTATTTTGATGCATATGCTGTTTTTTGCAAATTTGCATTATAATATTTATTTTCGTTTTTCCTGCAGTATATAAAAATTGGTGTATTTCAAAAATAAAACTATGAAGACACTTAAAATAAATTTCCTGTGGTGGGAAACTAGTTTGTGCAACTTTTTTGTATTTACAGTTTTGAGGGATAAGCCTCTTAAATTTCTCTAACTAGAAATATATGTTAAAAAAAACAAAAATGATTTAAAAATTTTTTGTAGTTTATTGCACTTTTTTGCAATTTATGTAATTACTATGCACTTAATGCAGACATATTATTAAAATTTGGGCTATAATGGTTGTATTGATGTATATCAACTTGAAATGCTCCCAAAAATGGCACTACAGCATGTAAAAATATAATATAAGCTCTGGCAGACTTGGTTCTATGGTAGGTCTTAAAGGGTTAATGTTTCAAAAGCCTCTTCAAAAATGCACTGTATTTTCATTTTCTATCTGTTACACACGAAGACTGAGACCAGCCAGATTCAGAAGACTGTGAGCTGCCTAAAGCCGCAACCAAACAGCTTTCCAAACAATGATCTGGACCTGAAACATCCAGAGCCTGAAAGGGTAAATATAATCCAGTGTACCACTTAATGAACTAATAATTTAATCTATCATCATTCTTTATGGATGCTGTGTGTGTGTGTTTGGCAGTCACCTGGGTGAGATGTGATTTACATGGACCGTGGCTTGTAGGTCCTTTTCATTGTTTCAAAGTGCAAGTCTGGATAACATCTGAGTGTGTGTGTGTGTGTTAACCACCCAAATGTGACTTAGGAGGACCACACTGTTATTGGGAGACTCCGTTGTGATATTATTCTGTTATCATATGTTACCTTATATATGTAATCAAAGTAGTTGAATTAGAATACTGCTGTAGATCATATTATACCCTTTAATGTAGAGTGTGTGAGCTGTATGTAGTTTAGTTCTCATTATACTTTTGAGTTAACAGAACATATTCACATATTAGTTCATTAGATAAATGTGCATCACTCTGTATCCTTGATCTGCTGGGAATGTGTTACACTGTTTTCTTGACATGTTCTATTGTTGAATCATGAAGAGAAGGTTGTAAGCAGGAGACTCTGTGTCTAAGACAGGGGAGATAGACAGACCACATTCCATACCCCCACCTTACAGAAAGCAGAGAAACAACTGCCGAGGTCATAACTTAGGCACTGTAACAGAGAAAGAATGTGATGTTTTGGCTTTTACGACTAGATGGGGGCCACTAGAGACTATAAAAAGCTGAGCAATCCGTCACCATTTTGAGACTTGCTGTGACCCTCTTCAGGCATGTCTCCCCATCATGATGGTCCTTATGCTCTTAAGTGTTGAATTGTATGGAAATAAATGATTGTTGATTGAGCATAAATACACCGAGTATTGTCCTTCCTTCAGCCCAAAGATTCAAAGAATTGGGAGATTTCAACAACTTGGTGCCGTGTGACCCGGATCTTTGGCGTGCTGAGGAGGTGCAGATTTGGCCTTTGGTGAGATCGTGAGGCGAGGTGAACAGAGGACCGGTCCAAATATAAAAAGGTAAGCACAGCCTGTTGTATTATAAATACCAAATGTGCATATTGGGCTTTCCAAATTAATCTGTTCGCTGAGTCACATGTATTTTCACATTAAATTTGTCGGTGTCTGGTTTTTTGGCGCAAGATACTAACAACATAAGTTGAGGCTGAATTCCAGTGTGTTAAATAAACTGCTTCTACCGAGATACTAATAACATACTACGTTGGACTAGTTGCAGTAAACTGCTTCTACCGAGATACTAATAACATACTACGTTGGACTAGTTGCAGCCACTTTACCTTCCACATTTAATTTTGTCTAAGACTGGCTTCTGTAGCAATAATACATTAGAATTTCTTCTGAAGACGCGGCCATTAGTTCAGTACATTGAAGTCGAGGTTTTGAAGTTTGTTTATGGTGTCAGTTACGTCCTTGGCTCTTGCCGGCTATGAAATAGAAGTTGATTTAAGGAAAAGCAGATGCTGGCTCACGGTGCGGTTAAACGCTGGCAACGCGAGAGCGAAACACGTCCGTAGGTTTGGTTTATGATACGGCCGTGTTCCGGTGGTGCGGCCGTGAAGTGCAGTAGTGGTTGGTGCTAGTTTTAGTACATTGAATAGAGGTTTGACGGTGGTTTGTGGCGTCAGTCGAGTTTTAAGGGCTGCGGTCATAAAACAAAGTAAAATTTTACTTGCCAAGAAGTACATAGAGCAAAACCTGGTTTATGGTGTCGGGTATAACTTCAGGGGACGCAGGCATCACTTTTATGATGCGATTTTGCCCCGTTGTGGCGGTCATAAACGCAGAGAAAGGGGTATTTTGATCTATGGTTGTTGTGCATCAAAAGAATTCTAACAGTTGAGCTCAGAGGTTTCTGTGCAAATTTCTGCTGATGAAGAGCGCTCTCTGTGGGTCTCACTGTTTTGTGTGTGTAAAGGCGCGCTCTGAGTGAGTGTGTGCGAAGCTGCGAAGCGCGCTCTGGGTGTTGTTTTGAGGGTGAGTGAGGCGCGCTCTGAGTGTGTTTTTTGTGAGTGTGAAACGTGAACACAGTGACAGTGACGGTTGATGTGTTTGAATAGGAGGACATTAGTGCGAAGAGGATGCTTTAAGATCAAAGGTTGACGCCTAGTGTACCTGTGGAAACTAATTTTGTTCAAGGTGTGGCTACCCTCCTGGTCGTGGACGCGCGGCCAGGCCCAGCGGCGTCTGGATGCCAAGGTGGCAACTTGGGAACTGAGGACTCCCGCATAGCTGCAGAATAACACTGGAACGGCCGTGTAATCACGGGTTCACATTTATTCTGGAATAGAACAAGAGAATGCTTTTACATCTAAGGTTGAGTTCTATCATAGGTGAAATATAAAAAGGTTGAATTCCTCGTTTCAGTGGTTAAAATTGTTGTGTGCCTGTCCCCTGACGAGTGTGAAATTAAATAAAGAGGGAATTTGGAGCCACATAGAGATAGACGGGCATAATTGGGTGTATTACTCTGTGGTGTAATAAAAAATAAAAAATAAAAAAGAGAGATAGTAAGAGGTGTGTAGTGGAGAATTATAGAGGAGTAGAGAGAGGAATGTGTTGGGAGACTGGCGTACAGTTTACGCTGTCAAGGTAGGCGTGTTGCCTGCTTATCTGTTTAACAGTGATGAAAATGAAATTAAATAAATCTCTTAGTGTGTTAATACAGGAAGCTGCGGACCTGGACCAACTGCTCCCACAAGCACAGCGGCCGAAGCAAAATTATAGGTAATGGGAACCACACCCAGCACGAATCAGCAGCTGTGAAACAGACAGCAGCGAGGAGAGAATTAGAGGAGAAATTAAGAGAAGTTTTAACACATAAAATTGGGGCCAACGGACTTGTGGAGGTTGGAAAGGCGTCCGGAGCATCACAACAAAAGGTGAAACAAAAACACACACAAGCAGAGAAATCTGAGAGAAAGGCTTCTTTTAAGGTAACGCCTAGTTTGAGAAAAAGTTCAAATTAACCTGCCTGCCTACAAATGCACACACACGCAGTGAAGAAACAGCTTACACTCATGAACACGTGAAGATTTTCCAGCAAGGCTAAAGCAGCGAAACTTAACATACATCTGTTGTTAAAGGATAAATACATTACTGACAAATAAACTCTCTAGGTTGCAGGACAACAATTTAACTTCAAAGAAAAAGACACTGGTCTGACCAACCAGTGAAGACATGACAAATTTAGGGGTTAAAAGATTCAAATTGTGACATGTTTTCTGCTGATTGATTGATACAAGTGATTACTGAATGAAAGAAAATTTCTTTTTGGGCTTTTAAACATGATCTTAAGAATTTTAACAGGTGCATGTTGTCCTGTCAACTTGGTGGGTTAGGAGTTGATTATATCGGGAGAGAAAAAAACAAAAAAAGGGGGAGAGAAAGCTGACACAGGGCCTGGTCCCGGTGTTTCTCCCCTCTCGTTGTAATACAGCCAACACAACATCATTTTCCTGTTCGTTTGCTTTTGTTTTTTGTCTGTTTTTGTTTTTTGTTTTTCTCTATATATATTTAATTACAGGCTGCTTTGCCGGCCCTGAAAGCCGAGGCTGACTGGACTCCTGCTCTCCCCTATACATGACACTGACCAAATGCTGTAACAGCTGGACCCACAACAACAACCTGAAAAAGTCAACAGTGCTGCAGGAATGCGATCTCATGCAGCAGAGACGGAGAGCACTAAACCTAAGGCCCGTTTCACTACACGGGGGAAATTCCCAGACTGCGTCAGCTGACAGAGCTGTGACGAGACGCCCACCAAGCCCGAAGGAAAAGTAAGGCCGAGCAAAAGAATGCTGACCTTGATAACTCTGCATTTACACTGTGCAGGACAGTGATGGACCAACACGGAGGATCGGGCAGCAAAAAGGGCGTGACCGGGACAGGAGGAGTAACTGAGGACAGAAGGCACCTCAGAATGGACAAAAAACACAGGAGAAGATGCAGGTTTCACCTGCAGTGAGCATGGACACTGGAGAAAGGACTGCCCCAATTGGGGTCAGAACCAGGACGGACTGAACTTTGAGCAGCAGCAGCAGCAATGGTCGCAAACAAACTGAAAAGGAGGAGGGCAGGACCCCAGGGCATGCTTCAGGCCGTGGTTTACCCAGAACACCAGAACAGGAAAGTGATGAACACACACACACACACACACACACATACACACACACACACACACACACACACGTCTACAAACACACAGATTCAGAATGAAGTGAAATACACACATGAACACGTGCACTCGTTGAGTGAGTGAGAAATGACACACACACATACACACACACACACACACACACACATTGGAATGCTGATTCACTGAGAAGTGATCCACACACACACACACACACACACACACACACACACTGATGCAATGAAGAATGCTTTGCTTATGCTGATATGCAAAATGCTGCACACAAACATCCCAATGCATAATTTTTATGAGGAGCCATTGATTACCATTGATTACGTAGAATGTGTTATATGTCACCCAGAGGGCATTTATGTCGATTTTAGGAATAAGGTCTAAAACGGTTTGGTTATGAAAACAATGTCTGTGCGCGATGTCTGTTTATGGCTCAAGGCCTTGACTGAATTCTTTGCTGTGCTTCACACAGCCCTGATGAGTTCATCAGGGCTGTGTGAAGCACAGAGTGGCACAGAGTGAAGATGATGAATTAATAGTGTAAGTTTAGGTTGGAGTACGGCATTTTCTGTGATTGAGATTTAATTCAAGGAGGAACAAAAGGTGTTACGGCACCTGAGCTTCTCATTCCCACACAATATTGTCCCGGCAGGAAGCAAAACGTTCCTGTGAATTTCTGGTTGATTTTTTGGTTTTGCTTAACGCTAGCTTGATGTTATCAGTGAGCTTTGGCTTGTGTTCTTTCTCGTAAGCGAGAGAGGGATAGTTTTATGCTTGGACATGTCTGCAATGGGCCCTAGTTTGTGTTATTTTAGTAGTATTTTGTTGGTTATGTCTGTTTTGTTTTTGTTACAGTGCACTGAGATAAGAAAATCTGAGAGGTGTGATCCACCGGTGGTGATATGTTGATATTTTGTGAGTTCATGATTTAACAATCAGCTCTTTAAACCAGGCCTGAAAGATTGAAATTTAAAGCGCTATGAAATATTCTTACAAAAACAGTTGCAAAGTGTGCTTCTCCATGATTGTAATTGGCTTGGGAGAAATTCACTTATATGGGACACTGATCACATGAGAAGTCCTGAGTCTAAAAGGATTGCAGCGAGTCAATCCAGAACAAAAGAACAAAGAATTGTTCCCTTTTAAAATGATGACGTCATCTTGCTGATGATGGATGCTTGAATAGGTTGCGCGGGGGACTCCATTATCAGCAACATCTGGTATGAATGTGTGTGGAGGTATGCATGTGAATGGACTGTGATGGACTGACGACTAAAAGCTTTGACTGACTTGATACTGAGACAATGACTGCACCCACTTTAGGATAAGTAAATGCCAATAAACAATTCACCCAGCCAGCAAGAGAAGGGTGGATGCTTCGCTTTGTTTTGTTTTGTTTTTACAGGAGCAGGAGGATAAGAGAGACTGGAGGAGGAGACTGTAGCTTCACATAAGTATGAACTGCAGACTTAACACTTTGGTTGCTAATTCTGAGTTACTGATGTTTGCATTAAGAAAACTGTGCTATATTAGCTGTGTTTTGATTAAGGTATCATGTTATATTATTGGGAATGCCAAATGCTACAGTGGAGAAAACTATTGATATCACTCATGACTGGAATATGTTACTATTAACCTTAGCAGGCCACTGTAAAAAGTCAATTAAATTTTATAGAGGAAAATCGCCAAAACTTTAACAATACCTATGAATGACTGGCCACATTCAGAATAGAGATATGCAATAATAAACATTGGTCCACGTGATTTAGGTTCTCACTTGAAATAGTAAGTATTAAAAGTAGAATATAATCGACAGGGACATGTGATAGGATGTGGGACTGCAAAAGAACAAGAGCAAAGTAAAGAAAGAAAACCTATTGTGTTTAGTTTGGATAAATTCAAATTGAAATGTACCATTATGCTCAGAGGATCAATATGAAATTCAATATATGCTAATTTTATATGAAGTACATGACTGATAACTGTTCTGTCCTGCGCTTTTGTTTCTATAAGCACCCACTTGACCACACCAACAGTTTCTCGCCACCAACAGGGGGTATTTGCAAAGAATAGGGAGGAATATCATCAAAACTGGGAAAGGTAAGCCCCGAAGGGGGTGATGACACCATAACTTTCACTTATGGTCAAATTCTTAAAATTTGACCCCAAACTTGAAAATTCTTCAAACATTTAGAGACAAAGTGGATAAACATAATGTCGCAAACCACATAAGGATGGAGCATTTGAATCAATAAGATGGTGAAATAACACGCAGTAAAATGTGGATCATGTTGATTATGTTTATTCCAGTGTGCAGAGGAGTCAATTACCTTCACAAAGTTTATAAATTCACTTGAACCAAAATTAGGAGCACCCGGAGCTGTAAGAGTTAATAGTCTCAATACCCAAGGATAAGCACAAGAGTATGACTGATATGATGGGACTGGGATTTTTCTACACTTAATTATTGCAGACACAACTAAAACTATAACTGAAACTAATCAAAACTAAACTAAACTAGCAAACAATTGGTAAAAACTGATTAAAACTGATATAAAATTGAAAATCTGAAGTCGAAGCTAAATAAAAATAAAAACTAATGAAAATTGCAAAACTATTACAACCCTGGTCCAGACTAAGATGGCGTTGGACATCTTCAGGGCAGAAAAGGGTTGGTGTGACCAAGGTGTGGTTTGGCTTGTTGTATGTACAGTTCAAAATGTTACAGCTCTGGATGGACCAGTTACCAGGGTATGGAAGGATGACAGACTTTATCACATGAGGAGAAGGGAAATTTCCGGGATTGAAGATCCTTAGGGATGACAAGGCTGGAGCAACGGTACTTGAGAGAAGAATTTCTGATACTTTCTGAGATATGATGTCACTAACCTTCTCTTTTAATTGTCTAGATCCAATGAATTGACACATGGGAATGTGTCAAAAAGGGGGAAGTTGAGTCCGAACATCAAACAATGGTTTTATGAACATCTGATGACTTGATTTGTGTATTTAATAATTTAGGTATGGCAAAACTTAAGCATATAATGTGTTAGACTTAGAAATGGTTCATTAATTTTTGATTTCTTTTACACACACATAGATTATGATTAGAATAAGTCCCTGGGTCAAAGAGTCCTGAACATAATATTTTAAACCAAATTTGAATCATTAGAAGAACAATGGATAACAATATTAGATTATCAAGGCTAGGGAGAGAGGTGTTTTGGTTTTCTGTCTCTTGCAGAGAAAGGAACAGACACCAGACGGGGACACGGAGATGTGAGGACCCTTCACAGCAGAGACAGATGTAGGGACTGCCGAGACAGCAACTGGGGTCAAGTGTCATGGCGTTTGGGCTCCTGGAGAAGATGGATCCCATAAACACAGCAATAACCATGAAGGGGTTGGCGAAAACCAGGAACACCAGACCAACGAGGTTCAAGAGGCTCTTGGCAAAAAGGGGGACACGGAGGTGACCCCAAAACACACAGATCCTTGTTTGAAATCGGGGCAGAATAATCCCCAGAACTGTGCAATGACTAAAGGGTGGTCTAACCCCGGAGGTCGACTAAAGAAGCTGAGAATCACCCAACTGGAAGACACTGGTAGCTGCAGCAATAAAAATAAAGGTTAAAAGCTCCTTAGACAGAGGTTCTAGTCTAAGTACATTTGAAAGGTATAAGGGGGCATTAAAAAGGGGGTGGAAAACTGGAGCACCAAAATAAAGCTGTGGGAGAATTGGGGAGTGATGGGAGAGTCATCTGTAACTGCTGTTATGGTCATAAGTCTAACTTTGCTTGCATCTGAACTGCGTGAACACAGAGGTCATCCCACATATGGTCCACCCGTTAAAGGGGGACAGAGGGCCTCAGGACCAAGAAGAACTGGACCTTGCAATGCTGGAGTGTATGTTGTAAGTGATCTCTTTGAAGAAAAGAGATCAAAGGGGGAATTGTGATATTATTCTGTTATCATATGTTACCTTATATATGTAATCAAAGTAGTTGAATTAGAATACTGCTGTAGATCATATTATACCCTTTAATATAGAGTGTGTGAGCTGTATGTAGTTTAGTTCTCATTATACTTTTGAGTTAACAGAACATATTCACATATTAGTTCATTAGATAAATGTGCATCACTCTGTATCCTTGATCTGCTGGGAATGTGTTACACTGTTTTCTTGACATGTTCTATTGTTGAATCATGAAGAGAAGGTTGTAAGCAGGAGACTCTGTGTCTAAGACAGGGGAGATAGACAGACCACATTCCATACCCCCACCTTACAGAAAGCAGAGAAACAACTGCCGAGGTCATAACAGAGAAAGAATGTGATGTTTTGGCTTTTACGACTAGATGGGGGCCACTAGAGACTATACAAAGCTGAGCAACCCGTCACCATTTTGAGACTTGCTGTGACCCTCTTCAGGCATGTCTCCCCATCATGATGGTCCTTATGCTCTTAAGTGTGTGTGAATGGGTGGATGACTGGATATGTAAAGCGCTTTGGGGTCCTTAGGGACTAGTAAAGCGCTATATAAATACAGGCCATTTACCATTAAGTGTTGAATTGTATGGAAATAAATGATTGTTGATTGAGCATAAATACAACGAGTATTGTCCTTCCTTCAGCCCAAAGATTCAAAGAATTGGGAGATTTCAACAATAACATCTGAGTGTGTGTGTGTGTGTTAACCACCCAAATGTGACTTAGGAGGACCACACTGTTATTGGGAGACTCCGTCAAAGTTTGCTTCATGGTAACATCACTCTGGTTTTAGGAGGGGTCTTCTTGTATTTTTTGACAGTTTGACCTACAGCATGCAGAACTGACTGCATGTGCTTTGTTTCTATGTTGAAATGGTTTGAAACTCAGGCTTGAACATTAAGATAGATAGTACTATACAACTTCTTAACTTGTTTTAGGCACTTTTTACTGCTGTAGTGCATGGGTTCTCTCTGGCTGTGTACTCTGGCTTCTTCCCACAGTCCAAAGATGTAGCTTATGGGGTTAGGTTAACTGGTGATTCAAAACTGCCCTTTGGTGTGAATGCAAATGCTTGTCCTTCCATGTTAGACTGGTGATCTGTCCAGGTTGTACTGCCCTATGGTAGCTGGTATAGGCCCCAAACCTGCTACCCCACAATCCTGATAAGGATAAGTGGAAGAGGATGGATGATTGCAAAGGAATCAGTTGTTAATTATTGTAGGCAGTATTTTTTTCAGAAGAAAACATTTCTTGAGTGAAAAGCCCCCCCCCCCCCCCCCCCCCACACACACACACACATATACACACACACACACACACACACACACACACATGCAAAATAAAAACAGAAGCTCAGGCCTTCCCAGTACAGTTGCAAGAAGAGCACTTGGTCTAATCTTTGTGCCATCTTTTCTTTGTTGCAGGATCTTGATGAAGAAATGCCTCAGCAAGGCTCAGAAGCCATGCATTCTTCTTCAGTGCAAGATTTTGAAGAGGTAACATTGACCTAGGACAGATTTTAATGAATGTTTCTCATGCACGATGTGTACCTTACGCTATTTGTTATTATCGCTATTTAATGTTTCAAAAGCGTCTTCAAAAATGCACTGTATTTTCATTTTCTATCTGTTACACATGAAGACTGAGACCAGCCAGATTCAGAAGACTGTGAGCTGCCTAAAGCCGCAACCAAACAGCTTTCCAAACAATGATCTGGACCTGAAACATCCAGAGCCTGAAAGGGTAAATATAATCCAGTGTACCACTTAATGAACTAATAATTTAATCTATCATCATTCTTTATGGATGCTGTGTGTGTGTGTTTGGCAGTCACCTGGGTGAGATGTGATTTACATGGACCGTGGCTTGTAGGTCCTTTTCATTGTTTCAAAGTGCAAGTCTGGATAACATCTGAGTGTGTGTGTGTGTGTGTGTGTGTGTGTTAACCACCCAAATGTGACTTAGGAGGACCACACTGTTATTGGGAGACTCCGTCAAAGTTTGCTTCATGGTGACATCACTCTGGTTTTAGGAGGGGTCTTCTTGTATTTTTTGACAGTTTGACCTACAGCATGCAGAACTGACTGCATGTGCTTTGTTTCTATGTTGAAATGGTTTGAAACTCAGGCTTGAACATTAAGATAGATAGTACTATACAACTTCTTAACTTGTTTTAGGCACTTTTTACTGCTGTAGTGCATGGGTTCTCTCTGGCTGTGTACTCTGGCTTCTTCCCACAGTCCAAAGATGTAGCTTATGGGGTTAGGTTAACTGGTGATTAGGGCTGGGCCATATTATACCGTTCACGGTAATACCGGTATAATGTTAGGCAACGATAGGAAAATGAAATATCGCGATAGAATGGGAGTAAAACGCGCATGCGCAGTGCCTTTGTTTTCATACGCACATGGCCGATTGTTGAGTGAAACAGATAAACCAGAATTGGTTTGTAAAAATGGTGCAACTTCCGTGATGTGGAACTGGTTTGGTGTTTGTCCGTCAGATACACGACAAAGCACATTTTTTTTGCAGAACATGCAAGCGGCCGTTGTTATTGTCATATTTGTCGGACTAAGATGCTCTTAAATCTGGGAGTAATCTGGGTCCTAAACTCTGTATTCTTCAGGTCAAACAACACTGCAGCATCACTGAGAGTTAAAAACTGTCTAAATTCTTTCATCTTTAATAAAACGATCAGCATTGCTGCTTTACCAGGTGTAACTATAAAGTTTAACTTCCAGGCATCCATGAAAACCAAAGTTATTACATTTAACGAGTTAGAAGTTAGCAGAAAGCTAGCGGAAGTTAGCTCGCTAGTTTTGCTAGTTACCTAAGCGTGATATAGCATGTTCTGACTGATAGATTTCTGAAAAAATTCAAACGTACAGCTCTGCTATCACTTCCAACATAAATGAAGACAGGAAACTAAACAGCAGTGACGTTTGTAGAGTTACTGAAGTTGGGCTAGCTGGTATATAATGATGTGCTACGTGATCGCTAGCGACACAGCTATGTTAGCATAACATAAACAGTGAAGCTGGAGGACGAACACTAACACTTTTCCACTTATAAAAGTTAACGTGAAGGTTCCTCATGGTTAAAGACAAATGCAATCGCATAGCAGGATGCTGTAAACAGACCAAACTTCAGTCAGGAGAACAACTGAGATAATCCATCCACAATACGAGGTTAGTCATTAATATACTGCAACAACATGGGAATAGAGCAGCTGCCAGAGAATTCAACATTAATGAATCAATGGTACAGGAGTGGAGGAAGCAAGAAGAATCAGTTTAATAAAGTTTGATTTATCTGACTGCTTTGTTTCGCTTAATGTGCCTTATAATCCCGTGCACCTTATGGTCCGAAAAATGCATACTGCACACTGCAGTTTAATGTTGCAAAGCACCTCTTTTTAACTTCAGTGGATATTATACATGGTTATGCTCAGGATATGTCAGCCCATTTCTACTGGAAATGCCTTTTGGTTAAACTTTCAGCAAGGAATTTGCATTTGCACTGTTACATTTTTATAAAGCTTTAATGTACATAAAAACCAGCTTCTTGTTTAAGTGAAAATAAATGGAAGGTTGTCTTTTTGCGCTAGTAATGTTGTGGAGTATTTTGTCTCGCATCAATTATATCGTCAGTTATATCGTTATCGCAAATTGTCAAATATATATCGTGATAAATATTTTTGGCCATATCGCCCTGCTCTACTGGTGATTCAAAACTGCCCTTTGGTGTGAATGTAAATGCTTGTCCTTCCATGTTAGACTGGTGATCTGTCCAGGTTGTACTGCCCTATGGTAGCTGGTATAGGCCCCAAACCTGCTACCCCACAATCCTGATAAGGATAAGTGGAAGAGGATGGATGATTGCAAAGGAATCAGTTGTTAATTATTGTAGGCAGTATTTTTTTCAGAAGAAAACATTTCTTGAGTGAAAAGCCCCCCCCCCCACACACACACATATACACACACACACACACACACACATGCAAAATAAAAACAGAAGCTCAGGCCTTCCCAGTACAGTTGCAAGAAGAGCACTTGGTCTAATCTTTGTGCCATCTTTTCTTTGTTGCAGGATCTTGATGAAGAAATGCCTCAGCAAGGCTCAGAAGCCATGCATTCTTCTTCAGTGCAAGATTTTGAAGAGGTAACATTGACCTAGGACAGATTTTAATGAATGTTTCTCATGCACGATGTGTACCTTACGCTATTTGTTATTATCGCTATTTAATGTTTCAAAAGCGTCTTCAAAAATGCACTGTATTTTCATTTTCTATCTGTTACACATGAAGACTGAGACCAGCCAGATTCAGAAGACTGTGAGCTGCCTAAAGCCGCAACCAAACAGCTTTCCAAACAATGATCTGGACCTGAAACATCCAGAGCCTGAAAGGGTAAATATAATCCAGTGTACCACTTAATGAACTAATAATTTAATCTATCATCATTCTTTATGGATGCTGTGTGTGTGTGTTTGGCAGTCACCTGGGTGAGATGTGATTTACATGGACCGTGGCTTGTAGGTCCTTTTCATTGTTTCAAAGTGCAAGTCTGGATAACATCTGAGTGTGTGTGTGTGTGTGTGTGTGTGTGTGTGTGTGTTAACCACCCAAATGTGACTTAGGAGGACCACACTGTTATTGGGAGACTCCGTCAAAGTTTGCTTCATGGTGACATCACTCTGGTTTTAGGAGGGGTCTTCTTGTATTTTTTGACAGTTTGACCTACAGCATGCAGAACTGACTGCATGTGCTTTGTTTCTATGTTGAAATGGTTTGAAACTCAGGCTTGAACATTAAGATAGATAGTACTATACAACTTCTTAACTTGTTTTAGGCACTTTTTACTGCTGTAGTGCATGGGTTCTCTCTGGCTGTGTACTCTGGCTTCTTCCCACAGTCCAAAGATGTAGCTTATGGGGTTAGGTTAACTGGTGATTAGGGCTGGGCCATATTATACCGTTCACGGTAATACCGGTATAATGTTAGGCAACGATAGGAAAATGAAATATCGCGATAGAATGGGAGTAAAACGCGCATGCGCAGTGCCTTTGTTTTCATACGCACATGGCCGATTGTTGAGTGAAACAGATAAACCAGAATTGGTTTGTAAAAATGGTGCAACTTCCGTGATGTGGAACTGGTTTGGTGTTTGTCCGTCAGATACACGACAAAGCACATTTTTTTTGCAGAACATGCAAGCGGCCGTTGTTATTGTCATATTTGTCGGACTAAGATGCTCTTAAATCTGGGAGTAATCTGGGTCCTAAACTCTGTATTCTTCAGGTCAAACAACACTGCAGCATCACTGAGAGTTAAAAACTGTCTAAATTCTTTCATCTTTAATAAAACGATCAGCATTGCTGCTTTACCAGGTGTAACTATAAAGTTTAACTTCCAGGCATCCATGAAAACCAAAGTTATTACATTTAACGAGTTAGAAGTTAGCAGAAAGCTAGCGGAAGTTAGCTCGCTAGTTTCGCTAGTTACCTAAGCGTGATATAGCATGTTCTGACTGAGAGATTTCTGAAAAAATTCAAACGTACAGCTCTGCTATCACTTCCAACATAAATGAAGACAGGAAACTAAACAGCAGTGACGTTTGTAGAGTTACTGAAGTTGGGCTAGCTGGTATATAATGATGTGCTACGTGATCGCTAGCGACACAGCTATGTTAGCATAACATAAACAGTGAAGCTGGAGGACGAACACTAACACTTTTCCACTTATAAAAGTTAACGTGAAGGTTCCTCATGGTTAGAGACAAATGCAATCGCATGGCAGGATGCTGTAAACAGACCAAACTTCAGTCAGGAGAACAACTGAGATAATCCATCCACAATACGAGGTTAGTCATTAATATACTGCAACAACATGGGAATAGAGCAGCTGCCAGAGAATTCAACATTAATGAATCAATGGTACAGGAGTGGAGGAAGCAAGAAGAATGAGTTTAATAAAGTTTGATTTATCTGACTGCTTTGTTTCGCTTAATGTGCCTTATAATCCCGTGCACCTTATGGTCCGAAAAATGCATACTGCACACTGCAGTTTAATGTTGCAAAGCACCTCTTTTTAACTTCAGTGGATATTATACATGGTTATGCTCAGGATATGTCAGCCCATTTCTACTGGAAATGCCTTTTGGTTAAACTTTCAGCAAGGAATTTGCATTTGCACTGTTACATTTTTATAAAGCTTTAATGTACATAAAAACCAGCTTCTTGTTTAAGTGAAAATAAATGGAAGGTTGTCTTTTTGTGCTAGTAATGTTGTGGAGTATTTTGTCTCGCATCAATTATATCGTCAGTTATATCGTTATCGCAAATTGTCAAATATATATCGTGATAAATATTTTTGGCCATATCGCCCTGCTCTACTGGTGATTCAAAACTGCCCTTTGGTGTGAATGCAAATGCTTGTCCTTCCATGTTAGACTGGTGATCTGTCCAGGTTGTACTGCCCTATGGTAGCTGGTATAGGCCCCAAAGGAATCAGTTGTTAATTATTGTAGGCAGTATTTTTTTCAGAAGAAAACATTTCTTGAGTGAAAAGCCCCCCCCCCCCCCCCCCCCCCCCCACACACACACACACACACACACAAACACACACAAACACACATGCAAAATAAAAACAGAAGCTCAGGCCTTCCCAGTACAGTTGCAAGAAGAGCACTTGGTCTAATCTTTGTGCCATCTTTTCTTTGTTGCAGGATCTTGATGAAGAAATGCCTCAGCAAGGCTCAGAAGCCATGCATTCTTCTTCAGTGCAAGATTTTGAAGAGGTAACATTGACCTAGGACAGATTTTAATGAATGTTTCTCATGCACGATGTGTACCTTACGCTATTTGTTATTATCGCTATTTAATGTTTCAAAAGAGTCTTCAAAAATGCACTGTATTTTCATTTTCTATCTGTTACACACGAAGACTGAGACCAGCCAGATTCAGAAGACTGTGAGCTGCCTAAAGCCGCAACCAAACAGCTTTCCAAACAATGATCTGGACCTGAAACATCCAGAGCCTGAAAGGGTAAATATAATCCAGTGTACCACTTAATGAACTAATAATTTAATCTATCATCATTCTTTATGGATGCTGTGTGTGTGTGTTTGGCAGTCACCTGGGTGAGATGTGATTTACATGGACGACGTTTATTAGTTGATATCTGCAACTGAATTGAAAACACCTCACCTTTCCAACTGTCCAAAACAAATAAATGTTGCAATATTTTGCTAACAGTGTCACAATCATCGTCTGGTGTGCACAACAATATCATCTTTGGACAAGTGCATTCAGTGTGTGGGACTGGTTTCCTCCCTCAAGTGGCTTGGCTATAAGTGCAAAGGTGAGACATTTAGTGAATAGGTATAGTATATAGTAAAAAGCATTAACCCTTTACAGCCGATCGGAGCGGGCACGCTCTGTTTTGCGTAACTATTTTTAAATCCCGTAAGCTAGCGCAAAAATTTTTTTGCATATGAAACCGGAGGAGTTGTACTTACATCTGATGCCATCAGCTTGTCCTAGGTCACGGTTTCCTTCCACATAAAGCTTTGCAAAAACTGCATAAAAAGCGCTTGCAGGAACAAAAACATAATATTCCAGAAACACGCTTTACCGATCCAATCAGCTGGTCATAACACTTCCTACGTTGGAATAGACGTCAGCGCGAACTTTTGCATTTCCGCCATTACCTGCCCGAAACCGGAAGTGACGTCATTTTCGCGGAAATGTAGTCTTTTTTACTATCAGGGCCTCAGGGCCTATACTCGTCTTTTTAAAAGTTATCTTTGACTTTATGACTTTCTGTGTCATTTCTGGGATGCTTAGGACTCATATTGCACTGCTGGAAATAGTTTATTTTGATGCATATGCTGCTTTTTTGCAAATTTGCAGTATAATATTTATTTTCGTTTTTCCTGCAGTGTATAAAAATTGGTGTATTTCAAAAATAAAACTATGAAGACACTCAAAATAAATTTCCTGTGGTGGGAAACTATTTTGTGCAACTTTTTTGTATTTACAGTTTTGAGGGATAAGCCTCTTAAATTTCTCTAACTACAAATATATGTTAAAAAAGCAAAAACGATTTTCAATTTTTTTGTAGTTTATTGCACTTTTTTGCAATTTATGTAATTACTATGCACTTAATGAATACATATTATTACAATCTGGGCTATAATGGTTGTATTGATGTATAGCAACTTGAAATGCTCCCAAAAATGGCTCCACAGCATGTAAAAATATAATATAAGCTCTGGTGGACTTGGTTCTATGGTAGGTCTTAAAGGGTTAATGGAGTTCAACAAGTTAAGACTAGCTGAAATCAACACTGCTCCCTTTTTAATTAATGGGTGGTCACGTCTAATTAAAGAAATCTAGTATTACCTCATTGGTGCAGGACCTTGTAAAAATGGTATACTTGGGATTGTCCTCAATTCCCCATTCCATAACATAAACTGCTCAAAATAATAAAGGGAACACTTAAACAATGCGATGTTACTCCAAGTCAGTCACACTTCTGTTATATCAAACTGTTCACTTAGGAAGTAACACTGACAACCAGTTTCACATGCTGTTTTGCAAATAGAGTAGACAACAAGTGGAAATTATAGTCAATTCACCATAATAAAGGACTGGTTCTGCAGGTGGTGACCACAGACCACTTCTCAGCACTTATTCTTTCTGGCTGATGTTATGGTCACTTTTGAATGCTAGCGGTGATTTCATTTTAGTGGTAGCATGAGACAGTCTACAACCCACACAAGTGGCTCAGGTAGTGCAGCTCATCTAGCGTAGCACATCAATGTGAGCTGTGGCAAGAAGGTTTGCTGTGTCTGTTAGTGTAGTGTCCAGAGCATGGAGGTGCTACCTGGATGTTGAGTAGGCCATAGGAGGGCAACAACCCAGCAGCAGGCCTTAAATAGTAAAACTATGTACTATAATTTCCAATATTTGCTCTGTTTTTTGTCATATCTCGTTGTTAATGTGAGGTTTTTGGGGGGGTTGTGTTTGTGTTTGTCCCCCCCCCCCCCCCCCCACACACACACAATTTCTCAGATGAAATTGCATTAAGTGATGCTGAAACAAAGGACAGTGAGAGTGAATCAGATGATGATGACACAGAACTCACAATGTCGGCGTGTGGCACCAGTGAGCCTGTACATGCAGTAGCTGATTCCACAAACACAGCGCAGCTCCAAGACACTGTAGATTGTGGTAAGTTACCACTAGCTTGGTTTCTGTGGATAAAATGTTTGTACAAATATTAAAACTTAATCAAATTGTGTAATCAGCAGATGAAGGACCACTCACAATGCCTGCAGCAAGTGAGACTGCTGCTCCCTCTGAAGGTAAGGGGTGCAGTTGGTTCTCTAAGCTTATTATTGTTTCATCACTTTGCAACATATGGCAAACTGCAGAGTAGTGGCAAAAAGTCCCTTGGATGAGTGACAAAATGTTTCTCCCACTGAAAACGCTACGTCCAGATTAACAGAATCAACGTTTTGGGATTTACTTACCTGGATGATTGAGCATGCATCAAGAGACTTTTATTCAACTTTTTATTCAGTCTTTTATTCACAGTGGAACGCTAAATGTTGTCTCATTTTAGAAATTTGATAAATTTTCAAAGAGAATTTTAGCTCGTTTTGATATTGATGGTAGCAACACATTTCAGAAGTTAGTACAGGGTAGCATCCATTCTTTTAGCAAGCAAATGTTTTTTGTTTTTTTTGTTTGTTTTTTTGTTTGTTTTAACTACTACTACTTTATATATCTTCCAGAGAAAAATGCTGCTCAATCCCACAATTCCCGAAGAGCTCCCAAAAACATGTGGTCCAAGGCTGAGGTTGCTGCAGTGATGAGGCATTTTAAAGACCACATAAACGAAGGGAAACTAGCCACCAAAAATGAATGCAGTCATTGCAAATTGGTAGAAGATCCGGTGTTGGCAGGAAGAACAGTTCAAAACATAAGAGATTTTGTAAGAAACAGAGGATTAACTGCAAAAAGGCAGAAAAAAATGAACTAAAATAACTGTTTAGCCAGATGTGGTTTTACATCTTGGTCAGATTGCCAATTGTTGTTAACACTGATGTTCTGTTTAAAGAAAAAAAAAAGTTCTTGTTAAATGTTTGTATTTCATAATTTTTACATTTAATTTATTTAGGGTTTTTTTTGACGGGTTATATTTAAAATAAAAAAATTATAAATGCTTATTTTCTCCCCTTAATATTTACCTTTAAACTATTAAAATTCATTTTAAATGTTTTTAATTTTTCTGTTTTCTATATTTTTATATTTCTGTGGGAAGCGTGGGCATTTTTGTCCATAGATTTCTTTTTTTATTTATGGTTAAAATTAATGTTCAGATCCAAGAACACTAATAAAATGATGTTCCAGTAATCCTGTGTCTTGTCAGATGTGTATTCATGGTAATGATGAGCTATTTAAATATTACATCATTGTCCCTTTAAAGACCCAATATTGGGTTTTTTTGGACCTCATAAAACACATTGTTGTCAAGTGGACAATGTCTCCAGAAAACACAATAGAGTCTGGTTGGTGTGTATCAGTGTATCTAGACTTCTATAGGGAGTGTATGAGGTCTGAAGTGACCCAAATTTTTTTCAGATTTTTTCGAACACTTTAACCTCGCTCCCTTGGCTCTAAGTCCTTTGAAAAGGGTAGTCCACTTAAACCACCACCGGGCGGATTGACGTAGGATAGTCCCTCCATACCACATAGACCCGTATGTGTGTGTGTGTGTGTGTGTGTGTGTGTGTGTGTGTGAGTGCGTCTATGTGGTATGGATTGACATTTGACCTGCGCTGTACCTGGGCTCCGGGGACATTTCGACTTTTTGCTGTGTATTCATGTGTCCCCCTAAAACATGACTTGTAAATGCATTTTTAAGTGTCTAAATAATAATTTTTTCTACTTCTTATGAGGTCATTATTTATCTTTTGACCTGTATTTGCTTAAACTGTAGTGTAAATTCATTTATTAAACTATAATTAAAAGATTTTCTGATTTTCTTAAAAGTCCACCTATACCCCTCACCTGATTTTTGTGTATTCCAGTGTATTGCACAGCGACGTTTCGAGTTAGAGTGGATGTGTGTAGGTACTGCAATTTAATACACATTTTCAATACACACGGCCGGAAGTCATTGTGATTGGTAGGTTATATATATAGGCGGTACCTACAGGAAACGGCGCCACAACTTTCGCGCGCGTGCCCTTTAACAAGTGTATGTCGACGGCAATACGAAGACGGATTAAAAACACAAAGGTAAGCCTTTTTTAATGTAAAATGCACCATGACTTTAATACTATATGAAATTATAGGTGCACAGGCCTATATTAAACTGGTTTAATTTATGCTTTATGGACTGTTAGTGAGTCTTTGAAGAAGTAAAACGGCCCCAGCGTTTGTCATTGAGTAAATAAAATAGGGCTGACGACTAACCGCGTCAACGCGATAAAGCGGGCTAACCCGTGTTAGGATTTACTCGGTGTTAAAGCATTATTGTGGCTTAAACGTGTTAATGCCGACATCGCGACTAACGCGATTAACAATTAAACCAGCGCAGTCTGAGTCAAAATCCCTGATGTCGCTGTTAGCTAATTTCGGGCAGTTTGTCCAATGTCTGTCATTCTGCTGACAGCCCTAAAATAAAAGCAAGGGTATAAGTGTATTTAGTCGTGTATTTATTTATATGCCTGAAGAAAAAACTTCTTACAGTTTTGATGCCTAAGCTTTCTCAGTACTTGTATCACTCTCTGCAGTCGCCATTACAGAAATGTCACATGTCGCCATTTTGAGTACTAGGCCTTTAACATTTTAAAAGAAGGCATAAATTAGCACTATGAATAAGTCAGCTGTGTTTATGCTGTAAACTACACTACTGCTAGTTCTGCTACTACTGATGATGATGACAATGATGACGATAATCGTAATACTTTATATGCTTTGGTAATACAGCCAATCGTACAGGAGAACATGCGAAGGAGACGCATTCCTCCACGGGAGGATGCAGTCTGTCATGTTTCTGCTGGAAGGGACAAACTGGGACTTGATATCCACTACATAAATGCCTTCAAAGGTAAGTTGGTCTTTAGTTTGGATTAGATTTGGAGTTTGTCACTTTGTCTTTTGTCACTCACTTGGTATGCCTCTGCAATTCAGGTCGGGGCATTTTCACGACTGTTCTATTCCAAAAAGGAGACTTTCTTTTGGAATACAGAGGTAAACTCATAACAAAAGAAGAATGTGAGCGGAGACACAGAGTTTATCATGACAGCCTGAAGGTGTTCATGTTTGAATTCAAGTTTGATGGAAAACTCTGGTGGTGCGTATTATATCAGTGTAGTTTGATTAAGATTAAATGACACATTGCTTTTGATTTATGAAAAAAAAAGCTTCCTAACTAACTAGTTAAGCTAATACTTTTTTGCCTAACCCCACAGTGTGGATGCATCTCAAGAAGATGGGTCATTAGGCAGACTTGTCAACGACAACCACATCAGTCCAAGTGCTAAGATGAAAATATTAAATATCAATGGAAAGCCCCATCTATGCTTATTTGCAAGCAGAGACATAAGTCCAGGCGAAGAAATAGACTATAATTATGGTGACTCGGATTGGCTCTGGAGATGCAAGGTATTTCTACAATTGTACTTTTTGGAACTGATAAATTGCATACCCTAAGCCATTTTTACATTTGTACCTACTCAAATTGGCTTAACGTGACTTAGGGCATCTAGTTTTTCACTGAAATTGAGTATCACCTACTGTGCCTGGGGTAACTATAGCAATGCAGCCGAGCATCCAGTGATATAAATGCCACAGCAAGCATGGACGTCAAGGTGACAAAATGCCTGCTGCTCAGTCTATACTTTAGTGTTCAATTCAGGGATCACGCTGTTAATTTTGGTCGCTATTTCAAACATTTCAGAGTTTCAAAAATGATGGCTTGGATTTTCACGAAGGAGGCGCACTCATAACTTATCGAGTGACACCATTGACCAGCCACCTGGTGGCATTCAGTCTATGTCAAATTTTCTGATCACTTTGGATCACTTGGAACCTTGGTGCAGTAGTTACTGAAAAACTACATGGTACTATAACCTACTGGAAAAACAGGGGTAGGTACTAATGGAAAACAGGCAATTGTGATGGCTGCCACATCAAAGCCCTCTAAAAGCACTAAAAAAATATCAGCAGGTATGCAGAAATAAAAAATGGCTTTCGGTTTCTAAATTTTAACAGTGATTGATGTTTAATGTGATTCTACACAGCAAAATCTCCAGTGTTAAATTAACACTGGAGAGTGTCTATAAGGGTCCACACCTCTGAGTGTTAAATACAACACTGTTGAGTGTTAAATTAACACTTTTGACAGTGTTATATGTTTAAAAGTAACCTAGTCAGTTTTGAAGATTAACAATGGCTAACACTGAGCAGTGCTGATTTTCTAACACTGGAAAATAACTCAAAATGTTAGAAATATTCCAGTGTTAGAAAATCAGCACTGCTCAGTGTTAGTCTTTGTTAATCTTCAAAACTGACTAGGTTACTTTTAAACATATAACACTGTCAAAAGTGTTAATTCAACACTCAACAGTGTTGTGTGGACCCATATAGACACTCTCTAGTGTTAATTTAACACTGGAGATTTTGCTGTGTAGCCTCTTTAGTTAGATTCATTTTAAATTTTGTCCCTTGAAGATAAATGGGCCCTAGTGACAGTTCGTTGCTGCTACAGGTGATTGTTTTACTCCTTTAGCAATGGCTTAAAAAATAAAGAAATCACACTGACTATTTGTCTCTTAATCATAGGGCCTTAAATTCTCTATACATGACAGTGAATATTTTAAAGACAATAGCTTGAAACTTATCTTTCTCATACAGTTTATTTAATGTTTCAAAAGCCTCTTCAAAAATGCACTGTATATTCATTCTCTATCTGTTACACACGAAGACTGAGACCAGCCAGATTCAGAAGACTGTGAGCTGCCTAAAGCCGCAACCAAACAGCTTTCCAAACAATGATCTGGACCTGAAACATCCAGAGCCTGAAAGGGTAAATATAATCCAGTGTACCACTTAATGAACTAATAATTTAATCTATCATCATTCTTTATGGATGCCGTGTGTGTGTGTGTTTGGCAGTCACCTGGGTGTGATGTGATTTACATGGACCGTGGCTTGTAGGTCCTTTTCATTGTTTCAAAGTGCAAGTCTGGATAACATCTGAGTGTGTGTGTGTGTGTGTGTGTTAACCACCCAAATGTGACTTAGGAGGACCACACTGTTATTGGGGGACTTCGTCAAAGTTTGCTTCATGGTGACATCACTCTGGTTTTAGGAGGGGTCTTCTCGTATGTCTTGACAGTTTGACCTACAGCATGCAGAGCTGACTGCATGTGCTTTGTTTCTATGTTGAAATTTTTTGAAACTCAGGCTTGAACATTAAGATAGATAGTACTATACAACTTCTTAACTTGTTTTAGGCACTTTTTACTGCTGTAATGCATGGGCTCTCTCTGGCTGTGTACTCTGGCTTCTTCCCACAGTCCAAAGATGTAGCTTATGGGGTTAGGTTAACTGGTGATTCAAAACTGCCCTTTGGTGTGAATGCAAATGCTTGTCCTTCCATGTTAGACTGGCGATCTGTCCAGGTTGTACTGCCCTATGGTAGCTGGTATAGGCCCCAAAACTGCTACCCCACAATCCTGATAAGGATAAGTGGAAGAGGATGGATGATTGCAAAGGAATCAGTTGTTAATTATTGTAGCCAGTATTTTTTTCAGAAGAAAACATTTCTTGAGTGGAAAGCCCCCCCCCCCCCCCCCCCCCCACACACACACACACACACATGCAAATTAAAGACAGAAGCACAGGACTGCCCAGTACAGTTGCAAGAAGAGCACTTGGTCTAATCTTTGTGCCATCTTTTCTTTGTTGCAGGATCTTGATGAAGAAATGCCTCAGCAAGGCTCAGAAGCCATGCATTCTTCTTCAGTGCAAGATTTTGAAGAGGTAACATTGACCTAGGACAGATTTTAATGAATGTTTCTCATGCACGATGTGTACCTTACGCTATTTGCCGATAGTGAAATGGTCTATTCATCCTCTTGAGTGATGCATTTTTAGTAACTGTCAGATTACTGTTCTTTTGTCTTCATTCTCTATCTGTTACACACGAAGACTGAGACCAGCCAGATTCAGAAGACTGTGAGCTGCCTAAAGCCGCAACCAAACAGCTTTCCAAACAATGATCTGGACCTGAAACATCCAGAGCCTGAAAGGGTAAATATAATCCAGTGTACCACTTAATGAACTAATAATTTAATCTATCATCATTCTTTATGGATGCCGTGTGTGTGTGTGTGTTTGGCAGTCACCTGGGTGTGATGTGATTTACATGGACCGTGGCTTGTAGGTCCTTTTCATTGTTTCAAAGTGCAAGTCTGGATAACATCTGAGTGTGTGTGTGTGTGTGTTAACCACCCAAATGTGACTTAGGAGGACCACACTGTTATTGGGGGACTCCGTCAAAGTTTGCTTCATGGTGACATCACTCTGGTTTTAGGAGGGGTCTTCTCGTATGTCTTGACAGTTTGACCTACAGCATGCAGAGCTGACTGCATGTGCTTTGTTTCTATGTTGAAATTTTTTGAAACTCAGGCTTGAACATTAAGATAGATAGTACTATACAACTTCTTAACTTGTTTTAGGCACTTTTTACTGCTGTAATGCATGGGCTCTCTCTGGCTGTGTACTCTGGCTTCTTCCCACAGTCCAAAGATGTAGCTTATGGGGTTAGGTTAACTGGTGATTCAAAACTGCCCTTTGGTGTGAATGCAAATGCTTGTCCTTCCATGTTAGACTGGCGATCTGTCCAGGTTGTACTGCCCTATGGTAGCTGGTATAGGCCCCAAAACTGCTACCCCACAATCCTGATAAGGATAAGTGGAAGAGGATGGATGATTGCAAAGGAATCAGTTGTTAATTATTGTAGCCAGTATTTTTTTCAGAAGAAAACATTTCTTGAGTGGAAAGCCCCCCCCCCCCCACACACACACACACACATGCAAATTAAAGACAGAAGCACAGGACTGCCCAGTACAGTTGCAAGAAGAGCACTTGGTCTAATCTTTGTGCCATCTTTTCTTTGTTGCAGGATCTTGATGAAGAAATGCCTCAGCAAGGCTCAGAAGCCATGCATTCTTCTTCAGTGCAAGATTTTGAAGAGGTAACATTGACCTAGGACAGATTTTAATGAATGTTTCTCATGCACGATGTGTACCTTACGCTATTTGCCGATAGTGAAATGGTCTATTCATCCTCTTGAGTGATGCATTTTTAGTAACTGTCAGATTACTGTTCTTTTGTCTTCATTCTCTATCTGTTACACACGAAGACTGAGACCAGCCAGATTCAGAAGACTGTGAGCTGCCTAAAGCCACAACCAAACAGCTTTCCAAACAATGATCTGGACCTGAAACATCCAGAGCCTGAAAGGGTAAATATAATCCAGTGTACCACTTAATGAACTAATAATTTAATCTATCATCATTCTTTATGGATGCTGTGTGTGTGTGTGTTTGGCAGTCACCTGGGTGTGATGTGATTTACATGGACCGTGGCTTGTAGGTCCTTTTCATTGTTTCAAAGTGCAAGTCTGGATAACATCTGAGTGTGTGTGTGTGTTAACCACCCAAATGTGACTTAGGAGGACCACACTGTTATTGGGGGACTCCGTCAAAGTTTGCTTCATGGTGACATCACTCTGGTTTTAGGAGGGGTCTTCTCGTATGTCTTGACAGTTTGACCTACAGCATGCAGAGCTGACTGCATGTGCTTTGTTTCTATGTGGTTTGAAACTCAGGCTTGAACATTAAGATAGATAGTACTATACAACTTAACTTGTTTTAGGCACTTTTTACTGCTGGTAGTGCATGGGCTCTCTCGCTGTGTACTCTGGCTTCTTCCCACAGTCCAAAGATGTAGCTTATGGGGTTAGGTTAACTGGTGATTCAAAACTGCCCTTTGGTGTGAATGCAAATGCTTGTCCTTCCATGTTAGACTGGTGATCTGTCCAGGTTGTACTGCCCTATGGTAGCTGGTATAGGCCCCAAAACTGCTACCCCACAATCCTGATAAGGATAAGTGGAAGAGGATGGATGATTGCAAAGGAATCAGTTGTTAACTATTGTAGCCAGTATTTTTTTCAGAAGAAAACATTTCTTGAGTGGAAAGCCCCCCCCCCCCCCCCCCCCCCCCCCCCCACACACACACACACACACACACACACACACACATGCAAATTAAAGACAGAAGCACAGGCCTGCCCAGTACAGTTGCAAGAAGAGCACTTGGTCTAATCTTTGTGCCATCTTTTCTTTGTTGCAGGATCTTGATGAAGAAATGCCTCAGCAAGGCTCAGAAGCCATGCATTCTTCTTCAGTGCAAGATTTTGAAGAGGTAACATTGACTTAGGACAGATTTTAATGAATGTTTCTCATGCACGATGTGTACCTTACGCTATTTGCCGATAGTGAAATGGTCTATTCATCCTCTTGAGTGATGCATTTTTAGTAACTGTCAGATTACTGTTCTTTTGTCTTCATTCTCTATCTGTTACACACGAAGACTGAGACCAGCCAGATTCAGAAGACTGTGAGCTGCCTAAAGCCGCAACCAAACAGCTTTCCAAACAATGATCTGGACCTGAAACATCCAGAGCCTGAAAGGGTAAATATAATCCAGTGTACCACTTAATGAACTAATAATTTAATCTATCATCATTCTTTATGGATGCTGTGTGTGTGTGTGTTTGGCAGTCACCTGGGTGTGATGTGATTTACATGGACCGTGGCTTGTAGGTCCTTTTCATTGTTTCAAAGTGCAAGTCTGGATAACATCTGAGTGTGTGTGTGTGTGTGTGTGTTAACCACCCAAATGTGACTTAGGAGGACCACACTGTTATTGGGGGACTCCGTCAAAGTTTGCTTCATGGTGACATCACTCTGGTTTTAGGAGGGGTCTTCTCGTATGTCTTGACAGTTTGACCTACAGCATGCAGAGCTGACTGCATGTGCTTTGTTTCTATGTTGAAATTTTTTGAAACTCAGGCTTGAACATTAAGATAGATAGTACTATACAACTTCTTAACTTGTTTTAGGCACTTTTTACTGCTGTAATGCATGGGCTCTCTCTGGCTGTGTACTCTGGCTTCTTCCCACAGTCCAAAGATGTAGCTTATGGGGTTAGGTTAACTGGTGATTCAAAACTGCCCTTTGGTGTGAATGCAAATGCTTGTCCTTCCATGTTAGACTGGCGATCTGTCCAGGTTGTACTGCCCTATGGTAGCTGGTATAGGCCCCAAAACTGCTACCCCACAATCCTGATAAGGATAAGTGGAAGAGGATGGATGATTGCAAAGGAATCAGTTGTTAATTATTGTAGCCAGTATTTTTTTCAGAAGAAAACATTTCTTGAGTGGAAAGCCCCCCCCCCCCCCCACACACACACACACACATGCAAATTAAAGACAGAAGCACAGGACTGCCCAGTACAGTTGCAAGAAGAGCACTTGGTCTAATCTTTGTGCCATCTTTTCTTTGTTGCAGGATCTTGATGAAGAAATGCCTCAGCAAGGCTCAGAAGCCATGCATTCTTCTTCAGTGCAAGATTTTGAAGAGGTAACATTGACCTAGGACAGATTTTAATGAATGTTTCTCATGCACGATGTGTACCTTACGCTATTTGCCGATAGTGAAATGGTCTATTCATCCTCTTGAGTGATGCATTTTTAGTAACTGTCAGATTACTGTTCTTTTGTCTTCATTCTCTATCTGTTACACACGAAGACTGAGACCAGCCAGATTCAGAAGACTGTGAGCTGCCTAAAGCCGCAACCAAACAGCTTTCCAAACAATGATCTGGACCTGAAACATCCAGAGCCTGAAAGGGTAAATATAATCCAGTGTACCACTTAATGAACTAATAATTTAATCTATCATCATTCTTTATGGATGCTGTGTGTGTGTGTGTGTTTGGCAGTCACCTGGGTGTGATGTGATTTACATGGACCGTGGCTTGTAGGTCCTTTTCATTGTTTCAAAGTGCAAGTCTGGATAACATCTGAGTGTGTGTGTGTGTGTTAACCACCCAAATGTGACTTAGGAGGACCACACTGTTATTGGGGGACTCCGTCAAAGTTTGCTTCATGGTGACATCACTCTGGTTTTAGGAGGGGTCTTCTCGTATGTCTTGACAGTTTGACCTACAGCATGCAGAGCTGACTGCATGTGCTTTGTTTCTATGTTGAAATTTTTTGAAACTCAGGCTTGAACATTAAGATAGATAGTACTATACAACTTCTTAACTTGTTTTAGGCACTTTTTACTGCTGTAATGCATGGGCTCTCTCTGGCTGTGTACTCTGGCTTCTTCCCACAGTCCAAAGATGTAGCTTATGGGGTTAGGTTAACTGGTGATTCAAAACTGCCCTTTGGTGTGAATGCAAATGCTTGTCCTTCCATGTTAGACTGGCGATCTGTCCAGGTTGTACTGCCCTATGGTAGCTGGTATAGGCCCCAAAACTGCTACCCCACAATCCTGATAAGGATAAGTGGAAGAGGATGGATGATTGCAAAGGAATCAGTTGTTAATTATTGTAGCCAGTATTTTTTTTCAGAAGAAAACATTTCTTGAGTGGAAAGCCCCCCCCCCCCCCCCCCCCCCCCCCCACACACACACACACACACACACATGCAAATTAAAGACAGAAGCACAGGACTGCCCAGTACAGTTGCAAGAAGAGCACTTGGTCTAATCTTTGTGCCATCTTTTCTTTGTTGCAGGATCTTGATGAAGAAATGCCTCAGCAAGGCTCAGAAGCCATGCATTCTTCTTCAGTGCAAGATTTTGAAGAGGTAACATTGACCTAGGACAGATTTTAATGAATGTTTCTCATGCACGATGTGTACCTTACGCTATTTGCCGATAGTGAAATGGTCTATTCATCCTCTTGAGTGATGCATTTTTAGTAACTGTCAGATTACTGTTCTTTTGTCTTCATTCTCTATCTGTTACACACGAAGACTGAGACCAGCCAGATTCAGAAGACTGTGAGCTGCCTAAAGCCACAACCAAACAGCTTTCCAAACAATGATCTGGACCTGAAACATCCAGAGCCTGAAAGGGTAAATATAATCCAGTGTACCACTTAATGAACTAATAATTTAATCTATCATCATTCTTTATGGATGCTGTGTGTGTGTGTGTTTGGCAGTCACCTGGGTGTGATGTGATTTACATGGACCGTGGCTTGTAGGTCCTTTTCATTGTTTCAAAGTGCAAGTCTGGATAACATCTGAGTGTGTGTGTGTGTGTGTGTGTGTGTGTTAACCACCCAAATGTGACTTAGGAGGACCACACTGTTATTGGGGGACTCCGTCAAAGTTTGCTTCATGGTGACATCACTCTGGTTTTAGGAGGGGTCTTCTCGTATGTCTTGACAGTTTGACCTACAGCATGCAGAGCTGACTGCATGTGCTTTGTTTCTATGTTGAAATTTTTTGAAACTCAGGCTTGAACATTAAGATAGATAGTACTATACAACTTCTTAACTTGTTTTAGGCACTTTTTACTGCTGTAATGCATGGGCTCTCTCTGGCTGTGTACTCTGGCTTCTTCCCACAGTCCAAAGATGTAGCTTATGGGGTTAGGTTAACTGGTGATTCAAAACTGCCCTTTGGTGTGAATGCAAATGCTTGTCCTTCCATGTTAGACTGGTGATCTGTCCAGGTTGTACTGCCCTATGGTAGCTGGTATAGGCCCCAAAACTGCTACCCCACAATCCTGATAAGGATAAGTGGAAGAGGATGGATGATTGCAAAGGAATCAGTTGTTAATTATTGTAGCCAGTATTTTTTTCAGAAGAAAACATTTCTTGAGTGGAAAGCCCCCCCCCCCCCCCCCCCACACACACACACACACACACACATGCAAATTAAAGACAGAAGCACAGGACTGCCCAGTACAGTTGCAAGAAGAGCACTTGGTCTAATCTTTGTGCCATCTTTTCTTTGTTGCAGGATCTTGATGAAGAAATGCCTCAGCAAGGCTCAGAAGCCATGCATTCTTCTTCAGTGCAAGATTTTGAAGAGGTAACATTGACCTAGGACAGATTTTAATGAATGTTTCTCATGCACGATGTGTACCTTACGCTATTTGCCAATAGTGAAATGGTCTATTCATCCTCTTGAGTGATGCATTTTTAGTAACTGTCAGATTACTGTTCTTTTGTCTTCATTCTCTATCTGTTACACACGAAGACTGAGACCAGCCAGATTCAGAAGACTGTGAGCTGCCTAAAGCCACAACCAAACAGCTTTCCAAACAATGATCTGGACCTGAAACATCCAGAGCCTGAAAGGGTAAATATAATCCAGTGTACCACTTAATGAACTAATAATTTAATCTATCATCATTCTTTATGGATGCTGTGTGTGTGTGTGTTTGGCAGTCACCTGGGTGTGATGTGATTTACATGGACGAAGTTTATTAGTTGATATCTGCAACTGAATTGAAAACACACCTTTCCAACTGTCCAAAACAAATAAATGTTGCAATATTTTGCTAACAGTGTCACAATCATCGTCTGGTGTGCACAACAATATCATCTTTGGACAAGTGCATTCAGTGTGTGGGACCGGTTTCCTCCCTCAAGTGGCTTGGCTTTAAGTGCAAAGGTGAGACATTTAGTGAATAGGTACAGTGTATAGTAAAAAGCATTAATAGAGTTCAACAAGTTAAGACGTGCTGAAATGAACACTGCTCCCTTTTTAATTAATGGGTGGTCACTTCTAATTAAAGAAATGCAGTATTACCTCATTGGTGCAGGACCTTGTAAAAATGGTATACTTGGGATTGTCCTCAATTCCCCATTCCATAACATAAACTGCTCAAAATAATAAAGGGAACACTTAAACAATGCGATGTTACTCCAAGTCAGTCACACTTCTGTGAAATCAAACTGTTCACTTAGGAAGTAACACTGACAACCAGTTTCACATGCTGTTTTGCAAATAGAGTAGACAACAAGTGGAAATTATAGTCAATTCACCATAATAAAGGACTGGTTCTGCAGGTGGTGACCACAGACCACTTCTCAGCACCTATGCTTTCTGGCTGATGTTATGGTCACTTTTGAATGCTGGCGGTGATTTCATTTTAGTGGTAGCATGAGACAGTCTACAACCCACACAAGGGGCTCAGGTAGTGCAGCTCATCTAGCGTAGCACATCAATGTGAGCTGTGGCAAGAAGGTTTGCTGTGTCTGTTAGTGTAGTGTCCAGAGCATGGAGGTGCTACCTGGATGTGGAGTAGGCCATAGGAGGGCAACAACCCAGCAGCAGGACCGCTACCTCCACCTTTGTGCAAGGAGGAACAAGAGGAGCCCTGCAAAATGACCTCAAACAGGCCACAAATGTGCATCTGTCTGCTCAAATGGTCAGAAACTGACTTCATGAGGGTGACTTGAGGGTCCAGCATCCACAGGTGGGGATTGAGCTTGCAGTCCAACACCATGCAGGATGTTTGGCATTTGCCAGAAAACACAAAGTTTGGCAACTTCAGCACGGGCACCCTATGCTCCTCACAGCTGAAAGGAGGTTCAAACTGAGCACGTGACAGTCTGGAGATGCCGTGGGGAATGTTCTGCTGCCTGCAACATCCTCCAGCATGATCATATTGGCAGTGGGTCAGTAATGGTGAGGGGTGGCATTTCTGTGCCTGCCAGAGAGCCTGACTGTCATTGGGTAACAAGATGAGGTCCTCGGACCCTTTGTGAGACCACATGCTGGTGCATTTGGCCCTGGGGTCCACCTAATGCGAGACGACACTGGGCCTCATGTGGCTGGAGTATGTCAGCAGTTCCTCCATGACAAAGGCATTGATGCTATGGACTGGCCCGCCTGTTCCCCAGACCTGAATCCAATTGAGCACATCTGGGACATCATGTCTCACTCCATCCACCACAAACTGTCCAGGGGTTGGCAGATGCTTTAGTCCAGGTCTTGGAGGAGATCCTTCAGGAGACCATCCGCCACCTCATCCCGAGCATGCCCAGGCATTGTAGGGAAGTCGTACAGGCATCTGGAGGCCACACACATTCAACTACACACTTTCATGCCACTCAACTACCTAAAGAACAAAGTATTTAATAAGAATAATTCCTTCATTCACATCTGGGATGTCCTTTTTTGGGGGGGGGAGGGGGATTAGCAGTGTATGTGTAGTCATTAAAATATCCTTAATGTGAACAGTTTTGTTTTTTTTTGTTTTTTCAGCATTTGACATTACTGCAATGCTTTGACAAAAAACTACTTCACTTAAATAGAACTGCAAAGCTAAATTAAGTCTATCAAAATGTGTTTCAGTTTGTTTAGGGGTCTGGCACAAATCTTGCCTTGCAAAATTGGCAAATCAGAATTGCCACCAGTCAACACAGGTGTGTATCCCATTCATATTTGGCTTGACTTTTTTTCAGTTTATTTTTTACCTGTCTAAAGTATTGATCAATTAAAAAAACTTTTGTTCTTACATTCCAGAAAGAAGAAATTTCTGAATATTCAGGGGAGGATGGATTGCCACATTCAGTTCTGGATCAAATATCAAGCGATGATGATGGCAACCACAGCATATCAGAAGAAGAATATGTGCCAGATTCAGAGTCATATGATGAAGATTCAGATGAAGACATCTCATTATTGCCAAGCACATCAAAAGGTCTGCTATGCCAAGATGACATCTCCAAAGCGCATGAACAATCAGATTCAACGAATTTAATCCACAACTTGACAAAGGACAAGCCACAAGATAAAAGTGAGCTTTGCGAAACTGAATCAGAAAAAATGACTTTAAGTAAAAGAAATTACTGCTATTTTTGTGGCAAACCACAAGCTAAAATTTCCCGCCACCTGAAAACGCACAAAACGGCTCCTGATGTTGTGCATGCATTTTCCCTGCCTAGAGACTCAAACGAGCGTAAAAGTCTGTTAGAGAAATTGAGAAATAAGGGAAATTTTAAGCATAATGCTGCAGTTTTGCATGGTGGAGTGGGACCACTGAAAGTGAAGAGAAGACCCAAGATTAAAGCAGTAGAGGGAAAGTTTGCTCATTGCTTTTATTGTCAAGGGATGTATGTTCGCAAGGATCTTTGGAGACATGTCCGCAGATGTCCTAACAAACCAAAAGATGACACGGATAAAGAACCTGGAAGAACCAAAGTACTCGGCCTGGCTTTAACTCTGGAGTCTCAGTGTTATCCGCAGGTGTCAAGTGGAGTCTGGAAGGTTCTTGCTGTTATGAAACAAGATGAGATTGCCTCAGCTGTGCGAAATGACTTTACTGTTATTCAGTTTGCCCAGTCCCTCTACAATAAACATGGACAAGACCCTACAAAGTATGATTATATACGACAGAAGCTTCGTGAAGCGGGACGTTTGTTGTTGTGTCTGCGCACAGAATTCTCAGTGCATAACATGGAAGAAGCTATTAAGCCTGCTAATTTCCAGAGAGTTGTGCAAGCAGTAAAGAAAGTTTCAGGTTTTGATGAAGAGACACTGTCATACAAAACTCCAAGCCTTGCGCTGAAACTGGGACATACACTGCATAAAATGTCTGACATTATCCATTGTCGTGCCCTCATGACAGAGGATGAAGCCCTAATCAAGTCCACTGATGCGTTCAAGAAGTTGTATGTCTCCAAATGGTCTGAGATGGTGTCTCACCGTGCCTTGAACACATTGAGTGAGGCAAAGTTTAACAAGCCATCAACATTGCCCTTTACAGAAGATGTTCGGATTCTCCATCACTACCTTCAAAAATCTGCAGAAAGTGCCTTTTGCAGCTTGGAGAACGAAGCCACAGCTCAGAATTATGCCCAACTTGCACAAGTTACACTCTCACAAATCATTGTGTTCAACCGAAGACGTTCTGGAGAGGTTTCAAAGATGCGCCTCAAAAGTTTTCTTGAAAGAGACAAAACAGCACTCCACACAGATGTTGCCATGGGGCTCTCAGAAATGGAACAGAGACTCTGTAACTATTTCTGTAGAATAGAAATAATGGGAAAAAGGGACAGAAATGTTCCAGTTCTGCTAACACCAAGCATGCTGGATGCTCTGTCACTACTGGTTAGTAGGAGGCCTGACTGTGGTATTTGTGCCACTAATATCTACCTCTTTGCAAGACCCCGATCAATGAGTCATTACAGAGGAATGGACTCCTTGCGTGTTCATGCACACCAGTGTGGAGCAAAGCAGCCTGAGTATCTAAGATCGACACAGCTCAGAAAACATGTTGCCACACTCTCACAAGTCCTTAATTTGAAAAACAACGAACTTGATCAGGTTGCAGATTTCCTGGGTCATGATATCCGCGTTCACCGCGAATTCTACAGATTACCAGTTCCCACAACACAGCTGGCCAAGATTTCCAAACTGCTTTTAACACTGGAAAAAGGACAACTTTCCCAGATCCAGGGGAAATCACTGGATGAGATCAAAATAGAAGGTTTGTATTGAAAGGAGCAAATATTAGGGCAGTAGTTGAATATTATGCTTTATCAACCGAATTAAAACCTAAAAGCACAGACCATTCTGTTAAATGTCCATGATTTAAGGTTCTTGAAGTCTATTGTTTCATCACTTTGCAACATTTGGCAAACTGCAGAGTGGTGGCCTTAAATAGTAAAACTATGTACTATAATTTCCAGTATTTGTTCTGTATTTTGTCATATCTCGTTGTTAATGTGAGGTTTTTGGGGGGTTTGTGTTTGGTTTTTTGGGGGGGTTTTCCCACAATTTCTCAGATGAAATTGCATTAAGTGATGCTGAAACAAAGGACAGTGAGAGTGAATCAGATGATGATGACACAGCACTCACAATGTTGGCGTGTGGCACCAGTGAGCCTGTACATGCAGTAGCTGATTCCACAAACACAGCGCAGCTCCAAGACACTGTAGATTGTGGTAAGTTACCACTAGCTTGGTTTCTGTGGATAAAATGTTTGTTACAAATATTAAAACTTAATCAAATTGTGTAATCAGCAGATGAAGGACCACTCACAATGCCTGCAGCAAGTGAGACTGCTGCTCCCTCTGAAGGTAAGGGGTGCAGTTGGTTCTCTAAGCTTATTATTGTTTCATCACTTTGCAACATATGGCAAACTGCAGAGTGGTGGCAAAAAGTCACTTGGATGAGTGACAAAATGTTTCTCCCACTGAAAACGCTACGTCCAGATTAACAGAATCAACGTTTTGGGATTTACTTACCTGGATGATTGAGCATGCATCAAGAGACTTTTATTCAACTTTTTATTCAGTCTTTTATTCACAGCGGAACACTAAATGTCTCATTTTAGAAATTTGATAAATTTTCAAAGAGAATTTTAGCTCGTTTTGATATTGATGGTAGCAACACATTTCAGAAGTTAGTACAGGGTAGCATCCATTCTTTTAACCACCAAATGTTTTTTGTTTTTTTTGTTTGGTTTTTTGTTTGTTTTAACTACTACTACTTTATATATCTTCCAGAGAAAAATGCTGCTCAATCCCACAATTCCCGAAGAGCTCCCAAAAACATGTGGTCCAAGGCTGAGGTTGCTGCAGTGATGAGGCATTTTAAAGACCACATAAACAAAGGGAAACTAGCCACCAAAAATGAATGCAGTCATTGCAAATTGGTAGAAGATCCGGTGTTGGCAGGAAGAACAGTTCAAAACATAAGAGATTTTGTAAGAAACAGAGGATTAACTGCAAAAAGGCAGAAAAAAATGAACTAAAATAACTGTTTAGAGAGCTGTGGTTTTACATCTTGGTCAGATTGCCAATTGTTGTTAACACTGATGTTCTGTTTAAAGAAAAAAAAGTTCTTGTTAAATACAGAAGTAGTTTGTATTTCATAATTTTTACATTTAATTTATTTAGGGTTTTTTTTGATGGGTTATATTTAAAATAAAAAATTATAAATGCATATTTTCTCCCCTTAATATTTACCTTTAAACTATTAAAATTCATTTTAAATGTTTTTAATTTTTCTGTTTTCTATATTTTTATATTTCTGTGGGAAGCGTGGGCATTTTTGTCCATAGATTTCTTTTTTTATTTATGGTTAAAATTAATGTTCAGATCCAAGAACACTAATAAAATGATGTTCCAGTAATCCTGTGTCCTGTCAGATGTGTATTCATGGTAATGATGAGCTATTTACATATTACATCATTGTCCCTTTAAAGACCCAATATTGTTTTTTTTGGACCTCATAAAACACATTGTTGTCAAGTGGACAATGTCTCCAGAAAACACAATAGAGTCTGGTTGGTGTGTATCAGTGTATCTAGACTTCTATAGGGAGTGTATGAGGTCTGAAGTGACCCAAATTTTTTTCAGATTTTTTCGAACACTTTAACCTCGCTCCCTTGGCTCTAAGTCCTTTCAAAAGGGTAGTCCACTTAAACCACCACCGGGCGGATTGACGTAGTATAGTCCCGCCATACCACATAGACCCGTATGTGTGTGTGTGTGTGTGTGTGTTTGTGTGTGTGTGTGTGTGACAGAGAGAGAGAGAGAGAGAGCCTTTTTATGGGATGATCTTATTGTAAGATTCAAATTCAATATATTTAGACTGGTTGACTGAATTGGATCTTGTGTGTGTGTCTCTCTGTGCATGTGTGTCCATATGTGTACATATTTGTGATTGTGTGGCTGTTATATATTTTTTTTGCCGATTTTTTTCATTTAACAAGTATATTTGAGGGACCCTCAGCATGTTCAGCATTTTTTCAGCTGTCCATTTTGCTTTTCCAATTTTTCTGTTTAAGTTATTAATATTGTGCTAAATCATACTATTTCTGCTATTTTATAAGATTTGTGCTAAATATAGTATTTCTGCTAAATCATAGTACAGTATTTTTGCTTTTTATAGGATTTTTATAGGATAAAAAGATAATATAGTAATATAGTATAGTATGCTTAATATAGTATTTCTGCTTATTATAGGATTTGTGCTTAATCATAGTATTTCTATATATTTCTGCCAGGTCCCCAGGCAGCCAATCCTCTGTGAGGCCTGAGACATTCAAATTTACATATCAGGGCCTGCACGGCTTCCCAGCCAGCCAATCATATCTTAGGGATGAGACATTCAAATTTACAAATCAGGGCCTGGACGGCTTCCCAGCCAGCCAATCATATATGTGGGCTGAGGCATTCAAATTTTCATATTGGGGCCTTCGTGGCTTCTAAGCCAACAAGTCATCGATGTCATATATCTCTAAAAATTCATATTTTAATGATAAATTGTCAACACTTGACGATTCCCCCATCTCTTCTGAACAAAATGGTGTAAGAATGACCGTTCTGGCCAATACAGTTAGGAAATTATGGTCATTTGTTTGAGGGGAGTCCTCACTATGAGAAATAGACTGCAAAAATCCTGTGTCTCTCTGTGCTGGCGGGAAAAAGTACACAGCCTCTGTGGATTCAAATTCAGCAGCTCCCAGGCTGCTTGACTGAAAACATGCTTCTCTCTCCCTGTGTGTGTGTGTGTGTGTGTGTGTGTGTGTGTGTGTGTGTGAGAGAGAGAGAGAGAGAGTGAGAGAGAGAGAGAGAGAGAGAGAGAGAGAGAGAGAGAGACCCTCTTTAGGGCAGCATCTCATTGTTGGAAAAAAATATAATATGTTCAGACTGGTTGACTGGCATCTCTCTCTCTGTGCATTTGTGTATACATATTTGATTTAGTGTGTATCTGTTGGCTGTTCCTTCTTGTTTTTTAAATTTATTTTTATTTCTTTACTTTTTTTCCACAGGTGAACAACAATTAGTTTTGAGGGAACTTAACCATGTTCCTTTTTTTTAAGCTTGTCATTTTACTTTTCCAGTATTTTCACTTAAGTTATTACTATTCTGCTCAATCATAGTATTTGTTCTAAATCATTGTTATTATGCTATATTGTAGTATTTCTGCTAAATCATACTATTTCTACTATATTATATTTTTCTTTCTAAATATAGCATTTCTGCTATATAATTATATTTCTGCTATGTTATAATATTTGTGCTAAACCAGAGTATTTGTGCTGAAACATAGTATTTCTGCCAAATGATAGTATTTCTGTCAAAATATAGTATTTGTGCTAAAACATAGTATTGATTTAAAATTACAATATTCATAGTTCATCACAGTGTCTCTGGTAAATGACAGTATTTCTGCTCTGTTATACTATTTTTCTAAATCATAGTGTTTCTGTAATGCTTAAGTATTTTTGGCTAAATATATTCTTTCTGTTATCTTATACTATTTCTCCTAAATTCTTGTATTTTTGAGAAGTTATCATGTTTCTGGTAAGTTACAATATTTCTGCTAAGTTCTGCTATGCTATTGTATTTCTGTCAAGTATTATGTTTCCTCTAAGATATTGCAGTTCTGCTAAGTTATTCCCTTTTAGCAAAGTTCCTTTGCTTCTGCAAAGTTTTTACAATTTCTGCAACTTTTCAGCTTTTTCAGCTAGTTTTTGCAGGCAGCTTCAGCTTTAAAGCATCCACACTGCATTTTCGCAGGAAATGCAAATTTTTCTAGTTATTCTCAATCTTCCGCCTAAAATTTCGCCGCGTAAGTCACCCTGCAGTTTTGAGACAAGCTTCATATATGTTATATCATTTTGTGCGGCTGGTTCTGGATCGGTGTGCTATGACTTTTGGTGTTTTTGACTTCTATAGTTTTATAAATATTAATATTTTTGTGCAAATTTTCCCACGCTTTTCTGCCGCACAGTTTTGACACAAGGGTTACATATGTTATATCATTTTGTGCGGCTGGATCTGGACTAGTATGCTATGACTTTTGGTGTTTATGACTATAGTTTTTTAAATATTTAGATTTTAGTGCACATTTAGGCCCTTTTCTAGGCCCATGAGAAAGATTCATCCTTTGGCCCCATAGAAACAGACTTCATTTGTGGTGTGTTGGCTCCATCTTTTGGTCCCACTGAAACAAATTTCAAACTTCATTTGTGGTGTGTTGCCTCTCTCTAGTGGTATGCCGGGAGTGGTACGGCCTGTCTACCCGTATTTGCATTACCGTAATGATGACAATATCAACGCCGCGCACAGCGTCGCTGCTTTCAGGAACCATTGGAATTTTGAAGGTTGCGCGAACCATTGAATAGTTATGGTAACCGCAAGGGTGTATGCTTGGTGGAACACTCCATATCCCACAATTCATAGCACGCCTCTACAGAGTCAAACAATGGCGGCCACCACTTTGTTTTATATGTCTTTTATTAGTGTTTCTACGTCACAAAATAAACTTTTAAGATATTTTCAGGCGAGAATGTAGGTAGGTGTGTAAACTTCAAATATCTGCTCGTTTTATCAAGACATCCCATATTAGCAACCGTTCTCTTACGTGTTGCTGCTAGCTTATTTATGGTGTTTCTTACACTGTTTTATTTATATACTGTTCTTTGGTTTCTTGTGTTTTTATTTATTTAGGATTTTTTCCCAGTGCTTGATTTTTCCTCACTGATAGCACTTCTTCATGTAAGTTTTTAATGTTTTATATGGTGGGCTCAGTAGTGATATTTTTGTCTCTGCGTGTAGGTGTGTAAGAGAGAGTGAAAAAGAGCAACTGTGCTGGGGCTTTTTTTACTATTGGTTATTATTGTTCTGTAAAGCACTCTGACCTGCAAAGCTGTATGAAAGGTGAAGGACAAATAAACTTTTGATTGAGTGGTGGATACCCAAGAAAGTAAATGCTCTCAGCTGTTTAAGATCAATTTCACTTGTAGTCACTTATGCCACCTTAAAAATTTAATTGAGTTTCTTTTACATGCCGCAAATCACAACAACAGCTACCTCAAGGTGATAAATCTTTATATATGCCTGCCCTATGTTGATATGGTTCCAAAAGCATTTTACGTTGTAGGTAGGACCACCATATAAATGTAAGCTTATGTATAAATGTAAGCTCATCTATCTATCATCTATCAAATTGGATTTAGGCTATCCAAGATACAAATAACAGCATTTAAGGTTTGCATCTTGACCTTTCATTTTTAGTAACCATTTAGGAAAAGGTCTGCCATTACAACACCTCTTTCATCCTTTACAGTGGTAATCAAACACACTGATATCACATTGGTCTATTTGTCTCTCCTTTTGTGTTTTGTGTTGTGTTCTTATTAGTTTCCCTCATTAGTCCAGAATAACTCTTAAGCGGAGACTGTGAATGGAGGAGCTAACTACAAAGAACTCACTAATCTTAGCTGCTCTTAGTTGTTGATTCCTTATGTTTCCAGCTCAGTAAGAAAACATTAAAAAAAAAGAGCAGACAATAGCCAGAAAACAGCAGTGACTCCTCATTGTTTTTTACAACTTGATTGTTGATAACATACCAAGATACAGTGGGGCAAAAAAGTATTTAGTCAGCCACCGATTGTGCAAGTTCCCCCACCTAAAATGATGACAGAGGTCAGTAATTTGCACCAGAGGTACACTTCAACTGTGAGAGACAGAATGTGAAAAAAAAATCCATGAATTCACATGGTAGGATTTGTAAAGAATTTATTCGTAAATCAGGGTGGAAAATAAGTATTTGGTCAATAACAAAAATACAGCTCAATACTTTGTAACATAACCTTTGTTGGCAATAACAGAGGTCAAACGTTTACTATAGGTCTTTACCAGGTTTGCACCAGGTTTGCACACACAGTAGCTGGTATTTTGGCCCATTCCTCCATGCAGATCTTCTCGAGAGCAGTGATGTTTTGGGGCTGTCGCCGAGCAACACGGACTTTCAACTCCCGCCACAGATTTTCTATGGGGTTGAGGTCTGGAGACTGGCTAGGCCACTCCAGGACTTTCAAATGCTTCTTACGGAGCCACTCCTTTGTTGCCCGGGCGGTGTGTTTCGGATCATTGTCATGTTGGACGACCCAGCCTCGTTTCATCTTCAAAGTTCTCACTGATGGAAGGAGGTTTTGGCTCAAAATCTCACGATACATGGCCCCATTCATTCTGTCCTTAACACGGATCAGTCGTCCTGTCCCCTTGGCAGAAAAACAGCCCCATAGCATGATGTTTCCACCCCCATGCTTCACAGTAGGTATGGTGTTCTTGGGATGCAACTCAGTATTCTTCTTCCTCCAAACACGACGAGTTGAGTTTATACCAAAAAGTTCTACTTTGGTTTCATCTGACCACATGACATTCTCCCAATCCTCTGCTGTATCATCCATGTGCTCTCTGGCAAACTTCAGACGGGCCTGGACATGCACTGGCTTCAGCAGCGGAACACGTCTGGCACTGCGGGATTTGATTCCCTGCCGTTGTAGTGTGTTACTGATGGTGACCTTTGTTACTTTGGTCCCAGCTCTCTGCAGGTCATTCACCAGGTCCCCCCGTGTGGTTCTGGGATCTTTGCTCACCGTTCTCATGATCATTTTGACCCCACAGGATGAGATCTTGCGTGGAGCCCCAGATCGAGGGAGATTATCAGTGGTCTTGTATGTCTTCCATTTTCTGATGATTGCTCCCACAGTTGATTTTTTCACACCAAGCTGCTTGCCTATTGTAGATTCACTCTTCCCAGTCTGGTGCAGGTCTACAATACTTTTCCTGGTGTCCTTCGAAAGCTCTTTGGTCTTGGCCATGGCGGAGTTTGGAGTCTGACTGTTTGAGGCTGTGGACAGGTGTCTTTTATACAGATGATGAGTTCAAACAGGTGCCATTCATACAGGTAACGAGTGGGGGACAGAAAAGCTTCTTACAGAAGACGTTACAGGTCTGTGAGAGCCAGAGATTTTCCTTGTTTGAGGTGACCAAATACTTATTTTCCACCCTAATTTACGAATAAATCCTTTACAAATCCTACCATGTGAATTCATGGATTTTTTTTTTCACATTCTGTCTCTCACAGTTGAAGTGTACCTCTGGTGCAAATTACTGACCTCTATCATCATTTTAAGTAGGGGAACTTGCACAATCGGTGGCTGACTAAATACTTTTTTGCCCCACTGTACATTGCTCTGTTTTTCTGTTGCTCTTGTCTTTCAGGTGTCAAGCCTCCACCTATTAGCCAATTCAAAGATAACTGTCATGTGTCTATTGGCTGATCTGGGCACAGTAGGCCCAGCTGTTGAAAGTGCACTACAAACTACAAAGAAGCTCGTTATTCATTTTTAATTCTACAGAGCTAAAGGACCAAACAGCAAAAAGTTAAACAAGTAGCCCACGTTGCCAAATGATTATTGCTCTTGGTGACAGTATACTCAGATATGAGTCAAAACTCAGCGTAGCATCTATGGACTAACAACACACTATAATTCCAGACACTTCCATAGCCCAGGAATATAGATATTCCATCTTTTCTCATTTCCTATCAAACCCCCATCATTTTGTTTATGTATGCCAACAAACTGTGGGTTCTGCATAGGGTTGTAATTAGGAGTCAGAGTTATGGTAATCAATGCAATCACAATATGGACTTTTGGATCTGGAAATTGTTATATAAAGTCAGAGGAGAAAATGGCAATTGAGTTAAAGTTAAAGATTCAAGTATGACACTTGAATCTTTAACTCATTCTGTGATGGACAAAGAATTCTGCTGCTGTAGCATAATTGTCATTTACAATGCTTATAAACTAGGTGTGTGTAGAATATTCTTCTCCAAAGTAATGACTGCATGACTTTAGAAAAAGCAGTTTACATTCTTGTAACCAATCCTCTGTACTACTGTAAAATGAATTGTATAACTCCAAGTGTGTCTTGTCAAGTTTTAGCCAAATCTAATGAAGTATTTCAGATGGTAAATGAAAATCCACTGCACCCCCCTAATCAATAACCCAACCAAGTCTAGACCAAGTTCTTTTTCATTAACTTGCCAACTGCATTTATGTCACACAATAATAATAGGTCTTTCCTCTCACACACATTTTTGTGAATAAAGAGAATAAATAATGAGAGGGTTTAAAAAGTAAAAGTCAAAAAAGAGGGAACCAGTGCAAAATAGACAGAAGCTGTACGTCTCTAGCATAAGAAATGCCGATTTGGAAAGAAAAAAGTGTATCTAAAGCATCACAAATCACTGTCCATTAAATTTACTATAAACTAGTATGTGATTCAGAGATAGAATCTGCACATATGAATAAAAAGTATATCACTAGAAATTGTTGACTTTTCTAGATATTTAAACTTTATTCAGTCAAAGTGCATGCTTACAAATTCAGATTGCACAAGCCTGCAAGGAAGACGCACCAAAAAACCATCTGTACCTTCAGTGCTAAACTATAGAGCAAAAGCAAAGACCTTATGGAATGTGCTTTAGACAAAAGAATCAAGGATAGGCCTTTTTGACTACAGTATATGTGGATATAATCAATCCATTATAATCAATCCTTGTGCAAACTATGTAGCATGCTGGTGGAAATGCTATGATTTTGGGTTCCTCTACTGTCTTATGGATTCTGAGGCTTTCAGTCATTTATCAAACTTTGAGTTCTGCATCACAGCAAAGACTGGCTGAATAATATCAGCGACGGTTGTCTGTTTAAGCTGAACTTAATGTGACATTTTAAATGGGTAACAATCACAAGCACCATATACCAATGTATGGCCCAAAACTTAGAAATGAAAGCGTAGGCCTAGATTTTAATTTTACAGCAGTCATTCCCAAAGTCAAGAGTGGTGTGGCCCATTTATAAATCAGAAAATCCCTTTGGGGCCCACTCAGTCTTAAATTCAATTCAGTTTTATTTATATAGCGCCAAATCACAACAACAGTTGCCTCAAGGAGCTTTATCTTGTAATGTAAGGACCCTACAATAATACCGAGAAAACCCAAACAATCATATGGCCCCCTATGAGGAAGCACTTTGGCAATGGTGGGAAGGAAAAGCTCCCTTTTAATAGGAAGAAATCTCTGGCAGAACGAGGCTCAGCATAACTAAGGGGGGATTCAGGGTCACCTGATTCAGCACTAACTATAAGTTTTATCAAAAAGATTTTGCACATTTTAAACACAATCTCAAATGTAGAAATAATTTCATTGTACATGTTCCATGACAATAAAGGGCCATTCTATTCTGTTCTATTTTGTTCTGTTCTATTCTAGAAAGGGGTTTGTCTCCTGAATCCAAACTGGGAGCGGGTTCCACAGAAAATGGGCCTGAAGGCTCTGCCTCCCATTAAAAAAAAATACAAAATGAACGGATCCTTGAAACATTTCTTTAAAAAACAACACGGTCTGTTGGCCATAAATTGTCAATGCTACCCAGAAAAATGTTAAATCCAGTGTGTCACCCACCTGGAACTGGGACACAAACTTCTATACAAGAGTGGTCAGAGTAATTGTCACAATACCGTGCTTTTGTTCTGGACTTATTTTTGTATAGTTTAAGAGAATGACGTTGGGCTCCAGAATATGTTATTTTCTAGGCTATCGTAAGTTTTGGGTTTGAGCTTCTGTCCTTTGTTTTTTTTCCTCGTTTCTGAACATGTCACCTTTCAGGGCCTCTGTGTTGGTATTTAGAATTCTTGATTTCTGGTCAGTTCATGTCTGTCACTGTCCCAGTGTTGAGCCAGTGTGTCTCAGCCTGGGTCTCAGTGTCTGTTTCTTCCTGTATAGTCTCCCATCCTGTGTGCATCATGTTCAGTTTTGCTCCCTTTGCATCATTGGTCCGGATTTGTGTCAGCTGTGCTCCCAAGTCTGTTCACTTGTTTGGCCTTTTGTGTATTTAATGTCTGCATCTTCCTCTGTTGGCTATCGCAGTCTCCTTCATGGTATGTGAGCTTTTGGCTTTCTGTGAGCCTTGAATGAGTTTAGGTCCTGTTTTGTTGCTTCACTTGTTCCAACAAATAAAGCTGGGGTGTTTAAACTGTCATATGAGTCCTGCATCTGGGTCCTCCCTCTGCCTGCCACATGCCTGCTTCTTGACAGTAATAGCCAATATCACAAACTAACCAGCTCCTACCAGTTTTAATTAACTTATTATATCAATAAACAGATGTATAGATGATTCTATGGCAGAGACTGAATTTAAGAAACTGTTGTTTTAAATTGTTGTATTACCAGTCTTGGACATTTTCTGCCTATGTGTTAATCACACTGTCATAAAACCTCTGGAATCTCTGGTGTGGCATATTGTTTTGTATATACAGTTTGTTCACTGCTAATTAGTCTGTGCCGAGACTTCTTTGCTCAGCCGCCTGATGTACTAATGGGTGGATGGTGTGTGATTTGTGTGTACATTTGTGTGCAGATACAGAAATCTGTGTGTATATACTCCGATCACAATGTGTGTGTGTAATAAGATTTCTAATTTTTTAAATAAATCTTTAAGTGTAGGAGACATTAATGTTTGGAAAGCCTTGCTCAAATCAATGAAAATCCAAGTCATGAGTTACAAGTCGCCCAGCTTTTTTTTTGGGGGGGGGGGGGGGGGGGGGTTGTTACACGTGACTTTTGCTGCAGATCTGTGCAGTGATTTTGATTTGTGTGGAGAGATTTGTCTGTAACTGGGGGCTCATTAACCCAGAGCTCATGCTCATAGGCTTAAGCTTTCGCACATTCTCAGTACATACCACCAGGTGGCGGATTACTCAGTCTTCAAGCATTGTATTACTCTGGTGGTTGTGCTGATACAAGGCAGGGTCAGATGGTCAGATCACAGTGGCTTCACCATATGCTTGCTGTATGTGTTTATGTTTGTTCAGTAGTTGTGATAAGCAGAGATGGGCAGTAATGCGTTACTTGTAACGCGTTACTGTAATCTGATTACTTTTTTCAGGTAACGAGTAAAGTAAGGGATTACTATTGCAAAAACTGTAATTAGATTACCGTTACTTTCCTGTAGGAACGCTGCGTTACTGCGTTACTAAAACCGTGATTTTTTTGCGAGAATGTCTCATGATAGTGACGTAAGCGAGTGCGACGTTTGTGACAACAGCTGTGTGCAGATCAACAGTGGACCATATATCGAGTGCAGGGAAAAAATATGAGCGTGCAGCATTTAAAGCTTGGAAGTACTGACCTTATTTTGAATTTGATTCCATAAAAAATGACAAAAACATTAGTGGCCGTTGTGCGTGGGAAGAAAACTTCTTTTTACAGCGAAATAAAACCCCTAAACTTCCTGCACCAGGGCAAACCTCCGCCTACGCCACTCCTGCTTTACAGGTGAAAATAGAGCAACAGGACCGCTAGTCTTTGATGTTATTTATTTTCTGCTGTGTTTTACTTGCATCTATTTGAAAGAGTGAGTGTAAACACAATATATATATATATATATATATATATATATATATATATATTTTATGTGCTGGAATGTGCAGAAAATGTTAAACAAATTTCTTCCAGTCAGAGAATGTTGCATATAATAAAATTTTTGCTTGATGCATAAAGTTAAAAGGTTAAAACTAATAAGACAAGTTTTAAAAAGAGACTCTTCCATTTGATTACATTTCGTATGATGGATTATGCAGAAAAAGTAGAATTGGGCTGAAAGATCTATCACTTTATCACCTATTCAGGTTGTAAATCGTGTTTTTAAAAAGTAACTAAGTAATTAATTACTTTAGAAAATAAGTAATCAGTAAAGTAACGGGATTACTTTTTTGGGGAAGTAATCGGTAATTAGTTACTGATTATTTTTTTCAAGTAACTTGACCAACACTGGTAATAAGTAGCTACTATTGGAGCTCCGTCAAAATATAAAATGTATGAAGTAACTGGGAAACCAGCAAACTTTCACATCTGCTGGGACAGAGGTGCTAGCTGAAGCATTTAGCTAAAAACAAACTCCCTGTATATGAGTCAGTGGATTTGATCTCTAACTAGAAGCCAGAGTGACGTGCCTGAAGCTGACAGTGTAAGCGTACTGCAGCATATTGAAGATCATTTAAATTAGCTTTGAGCCTGAACACCTAGGGCTCATCGTTTAGCTGGAACAGCACCACTTCTTTCTTGGCTCTCGGTGAAGGCGGTCGCACTTTTTCTCCTCTCCTCCTTCCCCTTATCTTCCCTGCTTAGCCTCTTGTGTCCTTGTCTTGTCTCATGTGCATTACTTTCCCTGGAACAGTCTCTCACTGTCGTTCTCTAAAACCTAAAAGAGAATTATGGATTTGATCAACTGGTCTCTGAATGCTATTGACACCCTCTTCTCAACGAGAAGTCTGGGCTCGGGAGAGCCTGAGTGCCCTGGAGGGACTTTCCCTGCCGGATACACGATGGATGGGTGGCAGACCTGGAGGATCTTGTGCCTGGCGGGACTGTCTATCGAGGACGCTGAAGACATCTACCTATTTGGAACCATGATAACAGGGTTCTTGCTGATTGGAGCTGGCTTGGCCCTGACCTATCGGAGAAATAAGAGAGCGTATGATTGGATACATCAGAGAGGGGCCTGCTCACAATGACACCCTTGAGCGAAAGTTGGAACACATCGCAGAACGGCTCACTGCAGCTGTGGGGTCTCAGAATCAAAAGAATGACAACACCACGGAACAGAAGTTTGATACCATCATGGGGAGGCTCGCGGCTCTCCAACGGGAGATCGAGAGACCAGTGTCAGAGTGCTAAATTCGGAGCTGCTCGCATAAAGGAGAAATCAACAATATTCAACATATGGACACCATGGCGCCAGCTGCTCAGGCCCAAGGCTGGAGCCCACCAAAACAACTCCCTGATAACGACTGTGTGATGACTATTCTTCCCATCCCATGCAAGGCCACCTGGGTTGGCTGGCGGACTGTTTACTTAGCCTGATAGGGCGAAGGACACTGTCTCAGCTGAACTCTGGACACACACACACATACACTTACACTGATAAGCATGCACTCATCCCCCTCCCTTTCCAAACGCCTTCGATGCTTGTTTCCTGCGGGGGAAGACGGCGGGTTAATGGACATTAATGTGCTCTCTTTGCAGAGGAGTTTTTTTTGTTTCCTGTTCTCATGCTGTCCTCCCATAGGTGCCCAGCGTGAGAAGAGGTCTCTTTTTTTCCTCTTGTACTTTTTCCCATTGTTGTGTAATTTTTCAGTGTTTTTCTCTGCAACGCTGCCGATCTCCGACTGTATTCCCATGTGATGTCTTTGTTGTGTGTGTAAGTCGGGGGGGGGGGGGGGGGGGGGGTCCTATTCCTCTGCGGGGCAACCTGCATATGGCCAATAAAGCATTCATTCAATTCAATTCAATTCAATGATTAAATAAACGTGCAGTTTACCTGGAACTACAGCAGGAAAGTAGCTTCTGCTAATTCCCTCCAACCCCAATACTGTACCTCAATTTCAATTCATTCATTCAAAAGCCAGATCACAACAACAGTTGCCTCAATCAGAATGAAAACACTTTATTAATCCCTGAGGAAATTATGTGGTCACAGTTGCTCCAAGACAGTAAGATCACTAACTGACTAAACTGAATAAAATAACCCAAAGTTTTTATTTGATTTTTTTTATTTAAGTTAAGAAATATAATTAAATAGCTCTAAAATATACAGACAGCTCAATTATATTATTATAAGGCACTTTATATTGTAAGGTGAAGCCCTTACAATAATAATAACTACAGTAATTTTGCACCTTTTTAAAAGGTCCGTTTTTGTGTATCAAGGTGCAAAATTGTGACCAACGGTTTAAGCATAGTTTCCATGCAGTACAAACCACAAGTATACAACTGCAGCACCTCAGCTGTGTACTTTTAAAAGGTGCAACAGAGTACTTATTTTCCACATGAAAATGATCACTGGATGCTGATTTAATTTGATCCATTACTCTCCTCAAAATCTATGATTTGGCTTTCATTTCTATTCTGCTGAATGGCCCCACTGTACATTAAAAAACGTATTTAGTTGCTTTAACTGAAGGAGCTGATAGTCACACATTAATTTACTTTTTAGTTTGGGCTCCATTTCAAAAGTTTGCTCAAAAATTCATTTGACAGTTGGATGGCAACATGGCTAAGGGCAAAGACAGGCAAAGAAGGAAGGAGAAAAATCCAAGCACAAGAATGACATGAGGAAGAAGGAAACAGATTGAGGATGAGAGCAAAACAGCACTGAGGGTCAGAGAAATAAAAGGACATAGGGAAAAGGCAAAAGATGAAAGAGAGGAAAACTGAGGCAAGGATTTGCAGATTCATTCCAGTGTGGAAGAAAAGTATATAATCACGCAGGAAGGGAATTCATCCCTGAGCTGCCTAATAAGGTCCCCTGTTAAAAGACATGCCACTATGTGAAGAGAGGAAGATAAAGATGAATGGCATGCTGAATACAAGAGCAGCCACAGAGGACTGATGCTAGCAGGATTAGGACATGGAGGAAATATCTGACAGAGGTAAATGAGGTTTAAGCTCCAACAAAGTTAATTCACTGGTTTATTTGGCTTCAATGAGAAGATGCCACTTTGTTAGTTAAAGGATCAAGGATGACAGAATACATACTATACATACTATACTATTTTTAAGTATAACTTTAATATAAATGCCACAGCAGCAGTTTTGAATTGATAGAAGCTCTTCGAGAGATTCCATAAAGTTACTGACAGTAATAGCTGTGAGCTTTTTCTAAAATATAGTAGAGAGTTCTACATTATAAATAACATCCTGCTTTCCACTTATGAACAGTGCTAAAGGTTTACTGCTCTGTAAGTTTTTGAGCAAAATGCTAATATCACACTACCTAGCAGCATGTTGGAAAAGTCCTCTGCATGTTCAGCAGCCTATGACCATTGCTACATTTGAATAGTGAATGATTCAACTCCATGTCACACTCAAAAATACATTTCTAGAATAGAGTAGAAGCTTTCTATGCAAACACATTTTTTAAACTGTCTTGTCTGGCAGCTTTCAGAAGAATTCGCACCAAACACATTTTGCTTTTCCAAGATGAGCTCTATAAATTCTCTGCAGGCTCCTCGTGTCCGTGTGTTTCTTTTATCTGCTTATTTATTCATTTCTATTAGTGTTATTGTAGTTATTACAGTATATGTGTAGTATGACTATGCCTAAGCTGAGAGGCAGAGAAAAAAGGAAGGGGGGAAAAATTGGAGAAAATAAAATGAAATGATGAAGCATGATGTACCACTTCTGCACCTGTAACAGAAAAATATGAAAATGGACAGATACATAAATCAACAATCTTCTTATGGTGTGAGTGTATGTGTGTGTCTTTGTCATGAATGTACTTGATAATGAGGGTGAGAAGCTCCAGTACCAGAAGTGTGGATGGTGCATGGTTCAAAATCAAAACCCAAGAAGTAAAAGCCTTCACTGTTCTCATCAACTTAGTGGATAGAAGATCACCAGGGAATAGCCAAAGTATAATAGTTTGCCATTTCTAGATTGTGCTGCATGCATTGAGGAGGATGGAAGCATTAACATTAAAGAAACCCACACACACAGATCAGCACCTACTCTTCGACTCCCACCACCCTCTGGAACACAAGCTTGGAATGATCAGCAGCCTGCACCACCAGGCAGAAAATGTTTCCTTCTAAGGCAGAAGGGAAAGAAAAGGGAACACAAACATGTAAAGAAAACTCTTAAAACAATTGGGCTTTCATCAAATCAGCAAAGATGCACAGTAAAGGTCAGACTGAATGACAAATATCAGAATAGTCATCACTTATGTAGGAGGTTTGTCAGGGAAACTCAGGATAATTTTCTCCAAGTATGATGTCGCAGTCCAGTTTAAACCCAGCCACACACAGACAAAAGCTGGTTCATCCTAAGGACTCCTAAACACAAACTAAACAACATACTGCATGCAGCGCAATGCATTGAGGAGTGCTCTGACCTCTACTTTCTAGAAACCAAACAGCCACTCCATAAACGCATGGCACAACAAGAAGACTCAGCTGCGTATCTGGATCTAAAGGACTGCAGATGCACAGCTGATCAGTGGAGCACACTGGTAAAGTGAATGATGTTAATTATACCACTGGTGGTATAATGAAGTTATTTTGTTGTGGCTTAATTAAATATTAGTTGAGCTACTGGATCATCCTTCAGCAGAGTAACATTTTAAGTGGTTTAAATGTTTTAAGTTGGACTGATGTAAGTCGCCGTTAAAATTCTGTTGAAAATGGTAAAATCTAGTAAAACACTTTTTCTGTCAGATTCTGGCTTTGGGAAGAGTGAAAGCTGTTCTAAAAGAGCGCAGAGAGACACTTTTAAAGCTTTGAAAACAACACACACACAGCATTATGCACATATTCTAGATTAATCACTCACATCATAAAATGAGGCTGACTCAATATCCAGCCTGCTTCTGCTCTGGCTCTGCCAAATGTGTTCTATTTGTGTGTGTGTGTGTGTGTGTGTGTGTGTGTGTGTGTGTGTGTGTGTGTGTGTGTGTGTGTGTGTGTGTGTGTGTGTGTGTTTTCTTAGATCTGTGTGAAACTGGATTATACTGTCAGTATCAATCAAAAAATAACCCATCTTCCTGCCTGCATATATGCCACGACATTTGTCCACAGCAATATGGTCATGTGTGTGTGCGTGCATGTGTGTGTGCATGCGTGTTTGTGTGTGAGTTCCTCTTGTCAGTGGTGAATGCCAGTAATAGCCCATGGCCTCTCTGCTCAGTGACATTTTACAAAGGTGAAGCAGAGGAGTGATGACTGACAGAAAAGAGGCAGAAGATAGATATACACAGTTCTTCCCTGAAAAGAAACAGCACACTTCAAAAACACTGAATAGAATGGAAGCTGGTCCCATTCATCATTAACACTTTTCTGTTGTTTATCAGCCAGATTAGCAGAAATGATACACTTGTGGGGCTGGTAATTAATATTCACAGCAGATGATGAAAGAGGCTCACTGATTAATTTTCCATAGATCTGCACTAGGCAATTAAGCCCATTAAGAGCTTATCAAAGTAAAAAAATTCTTCTTACGCAAATGTTCAATGGCACAAAGCTTATAATAATTATTTTTTTATGCTTACCTCCAAGCTTTTACTTTTTTTAACCATGAATTTATTGTGCCATTCATTCACACGATTTTAATTAACCATATTTTGAACAGCAGGGGGCAAGTGATTGTAGTCTAGTGGCCAATGTGCTGTGTAAAATGTAAATAAACATAGAATGCAATGACATACACTGTTAACAGAAATAAAGGGACCAAAGTCCTTTAGTGTGTCTTGTGCTGACTGCCAGGTCCTGTGGAGCCAGACTGGCGTTTGTCATAGTGAACTGTGAAAGGGTCTGGGAAAGCCATGGTGAACGTTATGCTGCTTGTAACATTTTTCAGCATGACCGGTTTGGTGGTGGGTCAGTGATGGTCTGAGGAGGTATATCCATGGAGGAATGCATGTACCTCTACAGGCACAATGTCAAATCCTATCCTGGTGAAGTGGGATGGTAGAGTGGTGCATGACAATCCCCTTGCCCATGTGTTGAGAGTATGCAGACAGTTCCTAGAGGATGAAGGAACTGATACCATTGACTGCTCCCCACACTAGTGGTGGAGGCAGGGCTTGTGCCTATTCCAGCTGTCACAAGCCAAGATGCAAGGCACAAACCATAAAGGTATAAACCATAAAGTCGAGCCGAGCGTCCAAAGACAGACAGGCAACATTTCAGCCAACGTTTTGTAACTCATCCAAGTGACATCTTTAGTCACAGCTGACTGTAGGTTGAGGGATACCTGCAGTCAGTTGAGTCATTTGAATGCATGACTAAATGTTTCTCCCACTGAAAACGCTACATCCAGATGAACAAAATTAAATTTTTGAAATTCCCTTCCCTGGATAATTGAGCATGCATTAAGACAGAGCAAGTGTGGGGCATTGTAGGGGGGGCACGGTGTGAAAAGGGGGGGACACTGCTAGCATGGGCTCCCACACAAACGCAAAGCAGGAGATGAAGCATCGCTGAATATGTTTCCAAACCAACTTCATTCTAAGCCAAAGACTAGAAAATATGGTTTCACCTGCACAAGTGCGGAGGTAGATCTCCCCTGCATAATTGATTTTCCCTTCATCGGGAGCACGCGTTGGGATCTTCAAATCACAGACAAACAGTGTCCCACAGTGTTTAGTTCATAAACACTTCTTGTAATGACTAACTACTCCTGACATTTTGGAGATGTTAGCTCTTTATACAGTAAAGTTACAGTGGGATACAAATAATATCAGGCTGATCCTGCCACAATTTGTTCCCTCGGTTCAAATCACGGACTAACAGTATCCTACAGTTGTTTATGTTTTTAAACCCATTTCGCACAGAGAGGCATGTTTTGAAAAATGTATCGATAGCAATGTTGAATATTATTACACAGGAAAAAAACAACTACACGTAAAATAATTACACCGTGACGCCTCTGCCTTTCTAAATGGAGGGACAGTAACTGCGTGTTTATATGTCAAATCAAATCAAATCAAATCACTTTTATTGTCACATCACATGTGCACGCACACTGGCACAGCACATGCGAGTGAAATTCTTGTGTGCGAGCCCCACAAGCAACAGAGATGTGCAAACACAACAACACAAACGAGCAAAATACAAGAATGGCCAACCTGAAACTAATAAATATATGTACAATATATAATAGTGTATGCATTTCTGGATGTGTATACTAAATATTTTCCTACGTGTGTGTGTGTGTGTGTGTGTGTGTGTGTGTGTGTGTGTGTATACACATTTTTACAAATTAAATAGTAAAAAAAAAAAAATAAATAAATAAATAAATAAATAATAATAATAATAAAATATATAAAATATACAGAGTTGAATATGTGCAAAACAAGTGGCATTTATATACAGTGTGGAGTGAAAATGTTGAAGTTCCAGTAGTGAAGCTGAGGTGTCTATGACGTGTTCAGCAGTCTGATGGCCTGATGGAAAAAGCTGTCTCTCAGTCTGCTGGTACGGGACCGGATGCTGCAGAACCTCCTTCCTGATGGAAGCAGTCTGAACAGTTTATGGCTGGGGTGACTGGAGTCCTTGATGATCCTCCCCGCTTTCCTCAGGCAGCGCTTCCTGTAGATGTCTTGGAGGGAGGGAAGCTCACCTCCAATTATCCGTTCAGAGCACCGCACTACTCGCTGGAGAGCTTTGCAGTTGTAGGCGGTGCTGTTGCCATACCAGGTGGTGATGCATCCAGTGAGGATGCTCTCAATGGCACAGTGATAGAAGGTCCTGAGGATGCGGGGGCTCATGCCGAATCTTTTCAGTCTCCTGAGAAAGAAGAGGCGCTGCTGCGCCTTCTTCACTGTTTTGTTTGTGTGTACTGACCACGTAAGATCCTCAGCCAGATGTACTCCAAGGAACCGGAAGCTGCTCACTCTCTCCACAGCAGCGCCGTTGATGGTGATGGGGTGTGTACTTCTCTGCACCTCCGGAAGTCCACTATCAACTCCTTTGTCTTTGCGACGTTGAGGGTGAGATGGTTGTCTTGACACCAGTGGGTCAGGGCGCTGACCTCCTCCCTGTAAGCCGTCTCATCACCGTTGGTGATAAGACCCACCACTGTAGTGTCGTCCGCAAACTTCACAATGATGTTGGAGCTGTTAGTGGCTGTGCAGTCGTAGGTGTAGAGTGAGTACAGGAGAGGGCTCAGTACACACCCCTGTGGAGCACCAGTGTTCAGTGTGATGGGGGATGAGGTGATGCTGCCTAGTCTGACCACCTGGCGTCTGTCAGACAGGAAGCTAAGGATCCAGCTGCAGAGGGAGCTGCTCAGTCCTAGATCCTGCAGTTTCCTGTCCAGCTTCGAGGGAACGATGGTATTGAATGCTGAGCTGTAATCTACAAACAGCATCCTCACATACGTGTCTCTCTTCTCCAGGTGTGACAGGGCAGTGTAAGTGTGTAAAACCTGAAGACAGATTAACAGTAACAGTATTTTGTCTCTATCTGCCATTCTGCAATTCATCTCATGTAAACAATAACGTGCGCATAGCATGACGTGAAAAAAGGCACATACCTTTGACGTTGCGTGACGAACTCTGTATTCCTCGTCCACACGTAAACACAAAAAAGGAGTTTTAAAAAATCTCCATTTTCAGTGATTTGAAACGCCGTTTACGTGTGGACGAAAGGTCCAAATGCATAGAAACAGCTGCGTTTTCAAAAATACCCGTGTAGATGTGGACATAGCACAAAAGACTTACAGTGGGGCAAAAAAGTATTTAGTCAGCCACCGATTGTGCAAGTTCCCCCACTTAAAATGATGACAGAGGTCAGTAATTTGCACCAGAGGTACACTTCAACTGTGAGAGACAGAATGTGAAAAAAAAATCCATGAATCCACATGGTAGGATTTGTAAAGAATTTATTCGTAAATTAGGGTGGAAAATAAGTATTTGGTCACCTCAAACAAGGAAAATCTCTGGCTCTCACAGACCTGTAACGTCTTCTGTAAGAAGCTTTTCTGTCCCCCACTCGTTACCTGTATGAATGGCACTTGTTTGAACTCATCATCTGTATAAAAGACACCTGTCCACAGCCTCAAACAGTCAGACTCCAAACTCCGCCATGGCCAAGACCAAAGAGCTTTCGAAGGACACCAGGAAAAATATTGTAGACCTGCACCAGACTGGGAAGAGTGAATCTACAATAGGCAAGCAGCTTGGTGTGAAAAAATCAACTGTGGGAGCAATCATCAGAAAATGGAAGACATACAAGACCACTGATAATCTCCCTCGATCTGGGGCTCCACGCAAGATCTCATCCCGTGGGGTCAAAATGATCATGAGAAGGGTGAGCAAAGATCCCAGAACCACACGGGGGGACCTGGTGAATGACCTGCAGAGAGCTGGGACCAAAGTAACAAAGGTCACCATCAGTAACACACTACAACGGCAGGGAATCAAATCCCGCAGTGCCAGACGTGTCCCGCTGCTGAAGCCAGTGCATGTCCAGGCCCGTCTGAAGTTTGCCAGAGAGCACATGGATGATACAGCAGAGGATTGGGAGAATGTCATGTGGTCAGATGAAACCAAAGTAGAACTTTTTGGTATAAACTCAACTCGTCGTGTTTGGAGGAAGAAGAATACTGAGTTGCATCCCAAGAACACCATACCTACTGTGAAGCATGGGGGTGGAAACATCATGCTATGGGGCTGTTTTTCTGCCAAGGGGACAGGACGACTGATCCGTGTTAAGGACAGAATGAATGGGGCCATGTATCGTGAGATTTTGAGCCAAAACCTCCTTCCATCAGTGAGAACTTTGAAGATGAAACGAGGCTGGGTCTTCCAACATGACAATGATCCGAAACACACCGCCCGGGCAACAAAGGAGTGGCTCCGTAAGAAGCATTTGAAAGTCCTGGAGTGGCCTAGCCAGTCTCCAGACCTCAACCCCATAGAAAATCTGTGGCGGGAGTTGAAAGTCCGTGTTGCTCGGCGACAGCCCCAAAACATCACTGCTCTCGAGAAGATCTGCATGGAGGAATGGGCCAAAATACCAGCTACTGTGTGTGCAAACCTGGTAAAGACCTATAGTAAACGTTTGACCTCTGTTATTGCCAACAAAGGTTATGTTACAAAGTATTGAGTTGTATTTTTGTTATTGACCAAATACTTATTTTCCACCCTGATTTACGAATAAATTCTTTACAAATCCTACCATGTGGATTCATGGATTTTTTTTTTCACATTCTGTCTCTCACAGTTGAAGTGTACCTCTGGTGCAAATTACTGACCTCTGTCATCATTTTAGGTGGGGAACTTGCACAATCGGTGGCTGACTAAATACTTTTTTGCCCCACTGTAGCAGTTTATTTTATGACTTCCTTTAATTTATAGCAGCTTACTTGCTGCAATATTTGCTTAATTGTTTACTAAATGTTTGAGTTGTGAAATAAGCCACAATGGAGCAAAATATGGGTGTGTGTGCGGTTGGAGGATGTGTTTGTGCGTGCGCACGTGTAGGGGGGGGGGGGGGGGGCTGGGGGAATTTTTCTTGTTAAAACAAAGGGGGTTTAGGAAAAAAAGAAACTCTTGTAGCTCTTTTTCCACTTGTACCTAGTCGCTTTGGTTTGGCTTGATTCGAGCTGGTAGTTAGGGTTTTCCATTAGGTGGTAGAACCTGGAAACCTCTACCCCAAAAGCAACACTGTGATCCCCACATTTGACAAAAAGCCATACACCGAGCAGCAGATACAGTGGAACCCTGACTTACGAAATTAATTTATTCACGATGGTCTTTCGTAAGTCGAACATTTTCGTAAGTCGAAGCACCCATCGCGCCTTTTGAGTGAACAATAGGCTATAGGCTAATTGCTAATTTATTTCATTAGTTTGCCGTAACACGGGCAGCAATATTGCCGTTAAGTGGGGTATTCGTAAGTCGGGGTTCCACTGTATATTACTTCAAAGTCCTCCATTCCTGTGGTGTTTGTGTCGCATACAAATGCAGTCACAGGACTTTCATCCGCATTGCTCCACAGCTCCACGCACATTAAGTGCTACTCGATGGTTTTTGAACGTTTTACATTACAAAGTCAAGTAGGTACAAATGGAAAAGGGCTATTAGACAACACATTGCATTGGGTCCAGGTGTTGCCAGTGCCACTGCTGATAACAAGCCACACCAACTCTCCACTGCCTACAAATGAGACCTGCCACACAAACAGATGGAAAGGAGACCAGGTGCTCTGATGTTGTTTTTCAGAAGTTGGGGTCGGCCCCTTAGTTCTAGTGAAAGAAACAGAAAATGCTGTCAGTGGTCACCCAGAAAGAGTGGAGACCTTCTTTCTGTGAGGCAATAGTGCTAACCACTGCACCACCGTTCTTTCTCCACTGTATTCTGTCTTTAACCCTTGTGCTCCCCTTTGGGGCAGCCCCAGACCCAGGCGGTCCCAAAGTACCCCACCCTCCGTAGAGACAGGTGAATGAAAATGAAAAAAAAAACCAGAACGATCATTTGGGGTCAAAGAGTGCCCCAGAGCGATTCTAATGGGTTCGTCAGGGGATCGGGAAAGAAAACGTAGCACTTGGGGGCCACGCACAGAAGCTGCTGCGGCAGTGTGGGGGTCATTGATACCCCAGTACATAAAAATGAAGCATAATCACAATAATGATAATAATGCTAATAATAATAATAAGAAGAAGAAGAAGAAGAAGAATACAACACACAGACGCTTCTGAGTTTTATTTTATTTGTAATTACATTCACGATACAACTGAGGCAATCTGGAAGGCCATACCTTTTAGGGACATGCGCAATAGGGAGGGTGCGTTTTTAAAATGCCCCCCGGGGCTGTATTTCTGATTACAATATCAACAAACTGTCCGTGTTTCAGGTGCTCGGTGCTGTACAGCGCCTTCGGTGGCTGTGAATACATGATCAGGAGACGTTGAATGGAAGGAATGAAACACGGCGTGAGGAGTCTTTTCCTGATGCTGTAATAATGTTCAGCGTAAAAGTCATCCTCCAAGTGTCACAGCGGGATGGAACGGACACACGCGCAGGCTCTGAGTTGGGAAACACAAGAATCTTTATTACAGCACACCAGGTGGTCTATTTACAGAGGTGAGGGGGAAGCTGGGCTCCGGGAGTCCACACACAAAGGGAAAAGACGCTGAAAGTCCACACGCACTCCGTCCACTCCTCACGCTCCTCTCCACACTCCACAGAAAACACGATGACGTACTCCACTCCTCGCACACTCAATCACTCAGGAAACACAGGGGTTTGTCCAGGGAATGCGGGTCGGCAACGGTCCAGCGACGAGAAACAAAGAGCTGCCGTCTTATAAAGGAGCTGGAACACTCTCGTAACGAGCCACAGGTGAGTGATGGTGACCAGGTGTGTGGACCAAGGGCAGAAGCCCACGGGTGAGCTCCGCCCTGACAGAGGGAGGAGGGAAAGAGAGGAAGGGAGAGAGCAGGAACAAAATGAAAAACATATGTAGCCATACTGAGCCGACCGGGTAGGCACAGGGACCCTGACACCAAGACTCGCAGACACTCGTGTTGTCTCTGGCAGGGGTGATTGGTCTTGCACCCGTTGCATGCTTCGGTGCGGTACTCGTTGATCACTAGGTCGAGTAGATGATACACCTACGCAGTTTTCACGGTATCGACGAATAAAGAAGACGCCCAACCGTCAAGCTCGGCGTCTTTAACTGAGAATATCCAAGAGCTCCACCGAGCCCCATGAGAACATAGTGCTAACCACTGCACCACCGTTCTTTCTCCACTGTATTCTGTCTTTAACCCTTGTACGCTCCTGTGCCAAATAATCCCAGGGAAGCGAGGGGGAAGCATTTACACCGCTCCTTCAATTCGATCCTCTCCTCTTCTTCCCTTTTTCTTTGTTCTTCCTCCTTTCTCCTCTTCAGCCTTTCTCCTTCGAGTTTCTTCTGGGCCGCCTTTACATCTCGTTGGTGTAGTGGTTTCCTCCATTGAAATCCACCATTTCATCTATTTCATCCAAAAGACCCAGCCCCAGAGTGTCGATCACAGCGATATTTCTTCCGTCTTCGCCCTCTGCCTCTTTTCTGAGAACGCCGTCGGTGACATACTCAGGCGAAACGTCTTCTTTGAAAGTGTTCGCATTCCCCAGGATGGTGTTTCCGGATGCACTCTTTCCTGATCCTGTTTTACCGACCAGAAGGAGTCTCAGTTCTTCACGGGTCGCAGAGCCTGCGGGGTTGGGGAAATGATAGTAACATTTGAATCATTCTAGAAAAAATAAAAAATAAAACACTATGTTACACTAGGCTATTCTTTTGTTATCTTTGTATTGATGTTAACAGCAAGCAGTTTGTCCACATAAAGCGAGTACCACAAGCAGCACACAACCCTGGGATTGCACTTTACCTTTGTATCGATGTTGACAGCGAGCAGCTTGCTCACATAACGCCAGTAGCACAAGCAGCACACATCCCTGGATCCGGCCTTTGGTCGCCAACATTTTCAGTAAGCTAAGAAAAGAAGAAAGAAAAAAGAGGTGAAATTAAGGCACATTCAAGGAAAGTATTTCAGATCAGATTAGCAAGTTAAACCACACTGAAAATACACGTTGAATAAACCATGGCCCCAAACTGGTCGGTTGTCCCATGTGTTTCCCCCGTAGCTGCTCCGGGCGCACACACAATGAGCCCTGGTTTCATGACACAGGCATAGCAACAACCTCCTTCTACTCCTCACTGCCTCCTGTATGTGTGTGTGTGTGTGTGTGTGTGTGTGTAGGCGGTACTGGGTTCCTCACAGACGGTGGTGTTCGCGAAACCCACCCTCCCCAAAGCTAAGGGCTCGCCAGCGAGGCGCGTGAGAGCGAGGAAAATGTTTTAAAAAAGGGAAAGGAGGATGAATTCAATTCAATTCAATTCAATTTTATTTATATAGTGCCAAATCACAACATAAGTCGCCTCAAGGCGCTTCATAGATACAGAGAAAAAACCCCAACAATCATATGACCCCCTATGAGCAAGCACTTTGGCAACAGTGGGAAGGGAAAACTCCCTTTTAACAGGAAGAAACCTCTGGCAGAACCAGGCTCAGGGAGGGGCGGCCATCTGCTGCGACCAGTTGGGGTGAGAGAAGGAAGACAGGATAAAAGACATGCTGTGGAAGAGAGACAGAGGTTAATAACAGATATGATTCAATGCAGAGAGGTCTGTTAGCACATAGTGAGTGAGAAAGGTGACTGGAAAGGAAAAACTCAATGCATCATGTGAATCCCCCGGCAGCCTATGTCTATTGCAGCATAACTAAGGGAGGATTCAGGGTCACCTGGTCCAGCCCTAACTATATGCTTTAGCAAAAAGGAAAGTTTTAAGCCTAATCTTAAAAGTAGAGATAGTGTCTGTCTCCCGAATCCAAACTGGAAGCTGGTTCCACAGAAGAGGGGCCTGAAAACTGAAGGCTCTCCCTCCCATTCTACTTTTAAATACTCTAGGAACAACAAGTAGGCCTGCAGAGCAAGAGCGAAGTGCTCTAATAGAGTGATATGGTACTACAAGGTCATTGAGAAAAGATGGGGCCTGATTATTTAAGACCTTGTATGTGAGGAGCAGGATTTTGAATTCAATTCTGGATTTAACAGGAAGCCAATGAAGGGAAGCCAAAACAGGAGAAATATGCTCTCTCTTTCTAGTCCCTGTCAGGACTCTTGCTGCAGCATTTTGGATTAGCTGAAGGCTTTTCAGTGAGTTTTTTGGACATCCTGATAATAATGAATTACAGTAGTCCAGCCTGGAAGTAATAAATGCATGAACTAGTTTTTCAGCGTCACTCTGAGACAGGATATTTCTAATTTTAGAGATGTTGCGCAAATGGAAGAACGCAGTCTTACATATTTGTTTAATATGTGCATTGAAGGACATGTCCTGGTCAAAAATGACTCCAAGGTTCCTCACAGTGTTACTGGAGGCCAAGGTAATGCCATCCAGAGTAAGAATCTGGTTAGATACCATATTTCTAGGCTTTTCAGGGCCGAGTACAATAACCTCAGTTTTATCTGAATTAAGAAGCAGAAAGTTAGCGGCCATCCAGGTCTTTATGTCTTTAAGACATTCCTGCAGTTTAACTAATTGGTGTGTGTTATCTGGCTTCATGGACAGATAGAGCTGGGTGTCATCTGCATAGCAGTGAAAATGTATGCTATGTCTTCTAATGATACTGCCTAAGGGAAGCATGTATAATGTAAACAGAATTGGTCCTAGCACTGAACCCTGTGGAACTCCATAATTAACCTCAGTGTGTGAAGAGGACTCTCCATTTACATGAACAAACTGGAGTCTATTAGATAGATATGATACAAACCACTGCAGTGCAGTACCTGTAATACCTACAGCATGTTCTAATCGCTCTAATAGGATATTATGGTCAACAGTATCGAATGCTGCACTAAGGTCTAGCAGGACAAGCACAGAGATGAGTCCACTGTCAGAGGCCATAAGAAGATCATTTGCAACCTTCACTAAAGCTGTTTCTGTGCTGTGCTGAGCTCTGAAACCTGACTGAAACTCTTCAAATAAACCATTCCTCTGCAGATGATCTGTTAGCTGTTTGACAACTACTCTTTCAAGGATTTTTGATATGAAAGCAAGGTTGGAGATTGGCCTATAATTAGCTAAGACTGCTGGGTCTAGAGATGGCTTTTTGAGTAAAGGTTTAACTACAGCTAGCTTGAAGGCCTGTGGTACATAGCCGATCATTAGAGATAGGTTGATCATATTTAAGATCGAAGCATTAATTAATGGCAGGACTTCTTTGAGCAGTTTTGTAGGAATGGGGTCTAAAAGACACGTTGATGGCTTGGAGGAAGTAATTATTGAAGTTAATTCAGAAAGATCAATTGGAGAAAAAGAGTCTAACTTAACATCAATGGTACTAAGAGTAGCTGTAGATAATATTACATCTGTGGGATGATTACTGGTAATTTTTTCTCTAATGATAAAAATTTTATTTGTGAAGAAGTTCATGAAGTCATTACTAGTTAACGTTAAAGGGATTGTTGGCTCAAAAGAGCTCTGACTTTTTGTCAGCCTGGCTACAGTGCTGAAGAGAAACCTGGGGTTGTTCTTATTTTCTTCAATCAGTGACGAATAGTAAGATGTTCTGGCTTTGCGGAGGGCTTTCTTATAAAGCAGCAAACTATTTCTCCAGGCTAGATGAGGAGACACTGAGGGTCCGAGGTCCGAGGTCTAAACGGAAGGCTGTGTTCAGGTAACCTGCCCTCCGCAGACCTAAGCGTACGCTAGCGAGGCTCTTGAGAACAATGTAGAGGAAGCAAGGATGAGGAGGAGGCAAGGAGTGCCTGAAGTCCAAACAGAGGGCGGTGTTCACGTAATAGGCAGGCCACATAGCTGGTCTTTCACTAGCGAGGCACTTGAGAACGATAAGAGGGAGCAAGGAGGATGAGGAGTAACGGAAACCCTGTGGTCCAACTGGAGCACGGTCTTGACCTGTCGGCGAACAGGGTTAGTTCAGTTTGGCTTAACTGTGGGGTACAGGGCATCCCGGAAGCAAGCTAGGAGTTAGAGTCTCCTCACCGTTTTAAACGGTGTCATGTGCTTTTTTGGACACAGTTAAATTGAGTTAGGGATTTTAGAAATCAGGCCATAGGCTGTTCTGGAGGAAACAGATACTGGTTAATTGATTACAAAAAAGTTATCTTTTTTCGGTGAGATGGTAAATTTGTCGAAATTGTTTAGGTTCTTTAGAAATCAGGCCATAGGCTGTTCTGGAGGAAACAGATACTGGTTAATTGATTACAAAAAGTGAGACTTTCTTCGGTGAGACTCGTTATTTTAAATTTGTCAAAATTTGTTAGGTGCTGAATCTGTCAGGCCTGTCAGTGATTGTAAATATAAGACGTCTTTGTAATATAAAATAATAGAGTTTTGTCTGAGCTTTGTGTGACCCTCTGTGTGACGAGAGCGCACTGCAGCGCTGCGAGCTATTTTTAGACGGTGTGTGAACATGCAAATGAGCTGGTGGCTGGGAGGAGAACGGAGCTTTTTCACTTCCTGCCCAGAGTGTGTGTGAGCCTTACAAGCAGAAGGCGTATTATTGCTGAGACCCTGTGTAACGGTGGACCCAAGAAATACCAGCCGGAGCGACTTTGACAATGCAGAACTTTTTATTAAACTCGGGGTTGTACGTGGACACATATACTCCCGCGCTCTCTTTCTCTGCTGTCACCTCCGTCTCCGTCTGTCACTGCCAACATATAAAGAGACACAATCACTGTCAGATCCCAGCACACCTGTTCACCCCGCCCCTGCGCCGCCCCGGGAGCTCACTGCGTCACCCCTCCTCTGCAGCTGGCCAAGGACCACACCCACGCCACACCCTGTAAATAAGCTGCTGGTTTTGATGTTATAACAATATAAATGGCTTTTGATTTATTGTTGTGAATATGTGCTTTATGAACTCACTTGTTTGTTGATTTATGTAATGTAAAAAGCATTTAAGACTGAGTAACTTCAGTTTTTGAGGAGGATAAGAGAGTGTTCCTAGATCAGAGTGAGCTGCTGTAAGTCAATTGAAAACAATTTAATTAAATCTTAAATATTTTATACTGATAACACAACTGATTTTAAGCCATACCTTGAATAAGTAAAGTTCATGAAGTTTTCTGAGCTGCCATGACACAGAGAAAGTGGAGTGTTTCACCCTGAAAGGATGAAATGATGCTCTGCCTTTGTAGTCAAGTTCAAACATAGGCCGTAAATAAATATGAGCCACTAATAAGCGTGACATAATTAATAACTTCAAACAATAAAGCACATTGAGTGAGTGACCCAGATAACAATAATTTATGAGCACGCAATAAAGTGGACCTGTTAGAACCCCATTGATATTTGTCCTTTCAACAATAAAGAATTAGTTTGAGTCCCATGCACTAAACAGTCCCATTTAATACTGTTAAATCGTTGTTTAAATAGAATACAAGCAAACATGCCAGTGCTCTATTTTGCAACCTGTAACATACAAATTGCAGAGGAAGAGGGTCGGCTGGAGGTGACCTGTAAATGTCACATAGTGACTGAGGAAGGTGTTTCACCTTATGAGATGACAGTGTGGTCCGAGATTGAGCTGCATGAGCTAAATGCCTATATAGAACATTGCCTATTCCTATTTCGAGGCTTAAAGGAGATAACTGAGAATGAAAATGATCCAAATTGGGAGCCCACAGAGGCGGCCCACTTTGCTCAGGCTATGGTAGAGTCTGTAGTAGACGGTTTTGATTTTGATATGCTTGCTTAGGAAATAATGTAATTATCTGTGGAGATGTCTCCAAGCGATTAGTAGATTTAAAGGAGACAAATGTGTGCTTGAAAGTGCGTGGTAGAAATTGTGTGTGTGGGTGTGTGTTTGAAAGGCTTTGAAACATAGGTTTGATTTGAATAAAGCTAATCACAGTATTATGGTTTGATATTGAAGTAGAGCGAGCTATACAGCTAATTATTGAGGAGTTTGGATTTAATTGGTCCATTGCTCCCTCGCTCGGTAAATAACAGGGTGTATTTGTCAGTTTGTGAGCAAACATGATATTGCTTTGGGGCAATTTTCTGAGAAAAATTTAAGGCTGTGTGAATGCATTCGAGCTGTGTTATTGTTTTGTGCCCCAAAGTTAACATGCAGTGTGTATGAGTTTATAACATTTATGTTACAGAGTGAAAAGTAGTCATTAAAAGTGAATATTGAAAGAGGCTTGGTTAAGTCTTGACACACTGCGTTGGCTGTGTGTCTTACCAAGCAGATCACAAGGAGACAGTGACCCTTGGAGGAGTGAAAGTAATTCTGAAAGTTAACAGGCAGACGCTGTGGGGTGACCCAAGAGGAGGAGCCGTATAACGTCACAAAAAGGGAGGTAAGCCTGTGTTCTAGGATAATGGCTGACGGCCCGAGCATGACACCTACTGGGCACAGAGGCTATAAGCCTCTGAAGGAGCAGCTGGAACAGCTAAAAAGAGCCATTCGCCTGGCTTCTCCTGGATCATCAAAGTTAGCTGAGAAGGAATGCAAAGCAATGGAAGCTGAGCTAAGCAAGCTTATTGCTTCCCAACAGAGAGGGCTGGATGACAAAATAGCCCTAAGTCTTGTGCTCAAAATAGAAGGAGAGAGATGTGAGCAGCAACTGGAACAACTGCAAACCGAGGCAGAGAAACGTTCAATTAACTGGAGAATTAACCAACAAATCAAGAAAATACAGCAAATTCATGCAAAGTGTTGCAAGTGGATGTTCTTGTGGAACGGAGCATCTTCCTGGATGGAGGAGGATGACACAGCTGAAACAGAAGATATGGAGAGCATAGTGGAGGCTTTGAAACAACTGAAAAAGCAAAATAAGAAGCTGGAAGACCAAATGAAGAACTGGATTCCAAAACCAGGAGATGCTAACAAGTATCACACAGCAGAGATACTTCCTTGGGCCACATTAACATCTAATGCCGTAGGACGACAACATGTCATGCCTGTAATGACCCTTAGGGGAGGACAAGTTCAGGGCCCAGATGGACAGACGGCAGCGGTTGTAGGAGGAGTAGCTGATGTTGAATACACCAGGGCACCACTGGTGTTTCATAATGAAGGGCCTATGACAGTTAAATGTCAGTCCCTGAGTGGGGGAGGGAAAGTGATAACATCAGCCGCAGATGAAGGCTTGACTTCGCCTTCCTGTTCACAGGAGAGAGGAGACAGGCCAGAAGACGAAGCATCAAGAGAGAGCCTGCCAGACCAGACTGGAGAAGCGGATCGGACCCCAACAAACGAGGAAATGATTTCACCGGTGGAAAGGATAGCACAACCGGCTTTTATCGAGCTTCCAACACCAGCAAGAGAAGAGCAGGCCCATACCAGCAGGTCAAAACACTCCAAAGCAACGGCCAAGTCAGACACATGGGCAGGAGAAGTATTCGGACGAATGCTTGAAGCCCCGCAAGGGCTATTGGAAGTATTAAATACGCTGAAGACCGTAAAGGACAAAATGACCAAAAGCATGGCAGAAGAGGAGAGCGACAATGATTCATCTACCTCAGAGGAGGAAGATGATGACGAAAACAAAGACAGAGGAGGAGTCGCGTCAGAACCAAGTATAGCCAGGAATCTTAGGTCGAGACAGGTGAAAAAAGAGCAGGGACAGAGGAGGCCCATTTTTAAGAGCTTAAAAAGTAAGGGAAAATTGAGACAGGGTAAATCAGTGACCAAAACAGTAAAAGCTACAGGCACTCATTATAATTTGCCTTTAGTGGCTGGTGCAAAAAAATGAACCAGTGTACCGCGCATACAAAGTAAGAGATTTGGAGGCATTGGTTAAACAGCTTCCACCTATAACTGGAGGAGGAGCAAGGTGGTTGCGTGAATTAGGCAGGCTAACAGAAGGAGAAGAGCTTGCGATTGGTGATTTCCGCGCCATTTCTGCACGGTGTATGCTCGGTGGTGGGCTAGCAGATGTAAAGGCCATAGCTCGCACAACTCGCTATGCAAATGATTTGCCTTATCATGAAGTGCAATGTGCTTTGTCTGACGCAGTCCGTGAAAAGTACCCAACCCCTAACACAGGGGCCATACCTAAAATAATTTGGGACCCCCAAAACACACCTAGAGAGTTTTTAGAAAAAGCCAGAGATCAGTGGTTGTTAGAAACAGGTACCCATCCGGGTAGGGAAGGTGAGCATCGGGCGTGGTTTCGCTCAGCGGTGCTGGCAGGGCTGCCAAACCAGGTCATAGAAGATCTACAGAAAAATCCAGATTTTGCCGTAGCAGATTCTGTGCAGTGGGAAAGACACGTCTCACATCGTTTACAGCTGGAGCAGGACAGGGCGAACAAGCAGAAAAAAGAGTTGGAGGAGGCACAAGCGTCTCTGCTCAAACTACAGTTGGCGGAGGCCAGAAACAAAGCCTGCGAAAAGAAAAAAGAGGAAAAAGAAAAAACAGAAAAAATGATGATAGTTGCGACCCAGCCTGGTCCTGGGCCTGAATGGCCAGATAGTGGCCCGGGTCCCTGCACTAAGGACGGATGGCCCGCCAATGAACCAAGGCAGAACCAACCCTCAGGGAATTGGGGAACCGGTGGATCGTACAGAGGGCGTGGTGGCTCAGCGGGGGGAGTACAAAGAGCTCGTGACACGGGGAATCTCAGCAGTGTGCCTTGGAATGTCTGTTGGAGGTGTGGAGCAGAGGGTCATTGGAGCAAATATTGCCCAGAACGTCGTCAGAACAATCAAAGAAGAGGTTACCAACCCCAGGCACGTGGAGCTCCCAGAGCAAGAGATGGCTATAGGGGAGCATATCAGGCCCCAAACCCGAGTGCAGCACCAGCCGCACAGTATCCAGTGGCTGACTGGAGGGAGGACCAGTACTGAAGGGACCCGGAGGGACCAAACAGCATGGGTATGGCAGATCCCATGCTGTCAATGACTGTAGAAGGGCTCAAAATCTCACGATACATGGCCCCATTCATTCTGTCCTTAACACGGATCAGTCGTCCTGTCCCCTTGGCAGAAAAACAGCCCCATAGCATGATGTTTCCACCCCCATGCTTCACAGTAGGTATGGTGTTCTTGGGATGCAACTCAGTATTCTTCTTCCTCCAAACACGACGAGTTGAGTTTATACCAAAAAGTTCTACTTTGGTTTCATCTGACCACATGACATTCTCCCAATCCTCTGCTGTATCATCCATGTGCTCTCTGGCAAACTTCAGACGGGCCTGGACATGTACTGGCTTCAGCAGCGGAACACGTCTGGCACTGCGGGATTTGATTCCCTGCCGTTGTAGTGTGTTACTGATGGTGACCTTTGTTACTTTGGTCCCAGCTCTCTGCAGGTCATTCACCAGGTCCCCCCGTGTGGTTCTGGGATCTTTGCTCACCCTTCTCATGATCATTTTGACCCCACGAGATGAGATCTTGCGTGGAGCCCCAGATCGAGGGAGATTATCAGTGGTCTTGTATGTCTTCCATTTTCTGATGATTGCTCCCACAGTTGATTTTTTTCACACCAAGCTGCTTGCCTATTGTAGATTCACTCTTCCCAGTCTGGTGCAGGTCTACGATACTTTTCCTGGTGTCCTTCGAAAGCTGTTTGGTCTTGGCCATGGCGGAGTTTGGAGTCTGACTGTTTGAGGCTGTGGACAGGTGTCTTTTATACAGATGATGAGTTCAAACAGGTGCCATTCATACAGGTAACAAGTGGGGGACAGAAAAGCTTCTTACAGAAGACGTTACAGGTCTGTGAGAGCCAGAGATTTTCCTTGTTTGAGGTGACCAAATACTTATTTTCCACCCTGATTTACGAATAAATTCTTTACAAATCCTACCATGTGAATTCATGGATTTTTTTTTCACATTCTGTCTCTCACAGTTGAAGTGTACCTCTGGTGCAAATTACTGACCTCTGTCATCATTTTAAGTGGGGGAATTTGCACAATCGTTGGCCGACTAAATACTTTTTTGCCCCACTGTATGTGGTGTCATCGCAAGCGCCAGTAAATCTCATGTTCATTACTGGAACAGTGGCGCGGCTGCCCCTCTGTTGGTCTTCCATGGTCTCTTGTGTTCTGGGGGCCTCTGGATGTCTGGAGTTTTGATCTCCTCCATACCCGCTTCACACCCTGGAGGACGGGGCTGTGGCCCCCCCACACTCCCTAGCAGATCATTACATGGAGAAACCTTTGGAATGCAAGCATGCTGATCCACACAGGTATGCACACATGGGTATTCACAGACGCGGACTAAAGCTTTCTTGGCTGCTGCCTCAAAGCACACTGTGCGCTGTCTATCTTGCGTGCTGCACAATATCGTTTATTATTTAGTAAATATTGATATCTATGACTAGCTAGTTTATTGTGATGGTGCTTTGTTTTCTCTATTATTATGTTGCTCTTTGTTGTTTGCTGTCTCCTCTGTTTGTTTTTTTTGTTTTTTTGTTTTTTTTCTCCATACAGGTGACCCAGGAGTTCTTTTTTTTTTTTCTCTCTCTTCCCCCCCCTTCTCACCGTCTCTTCTCCCCTTTGGTTTTCTTTCTTTCTCTCCCCCTCTTTCTCTCATTCATTCCCCCTGTCCTATTTATTTAAAAAAAAAAATGACAAAGGATGAACTGAAGCTCTGCCATCACGTAATGTCGCATACTGCTGTTTCTGATGTCATTTAGAAAAAAAAAAAAAAAAAAAAAAAAAAAGTAAATCTCATGGGCAGGGACCTGCTCGTGAAGTTGGGCGCCACAATCACATGTTCAGCAGATGGATTATCTGTGACTCTGCCAGGGGGCCAGCATTTTCCGTGCCTGGGAACAAATTCAAAGACTCAATATCTGCTTCAAGACTGTGAAAGAGCAAAAGCCGACATCTACTGGGGGAGACTAGTGAAAGAGGATGTTCTGAGGCAATTTCAGCTGTGGAGACCCTGGATAATGAGCTTGGCAGTTTACCTCCCTCCGCGCGAACCCTACCACGTCAATCTGTTTTATGATAAAGATAGTGACGACACCTATCGTGAATTATTTCAGTCTGATCTTGAGGGTCAGACGTGGAATGTGCAAACACATGACATCTACATCGGACCAGAAGGTGTAGCCGCGGCTGTGAAATTAACTGATGAACAACTGCCTTGGTACAATGTGGAAGAAAATTCAACCCCTCACATTACATTGGCGGTCCACCAAGGTCATGGTGCAGGTGATCTAGGTCCAATGGTCAGGCGAGCACTGGACGACACAGGGTGGCAAAGAACCCAAATTCCTAACTTATCTTATGCTCCAAATTGTAAAACCTATCGCATAACTTGTGCCTGTGAGGATACAGTGATCTTGGAACATAAAGAAATTTCAAAAACACATGGTGAGGAGAGAGTAGACCATTCTGATGCAGTTGCTAGATTGTCGAATCTCCCTGACAGTCTATGGTCAAAAGGGCCCACGGATGTTGGCCTAGCTAAGTGTCCTCCTGTCTTGTTCCAGCTGAAATCAAACACACCAATCAATAGACCACAGTATAAACACAAACCTGAAGCAGAGGAAGGAATTACAGAAACAATAGAAGGCCCGTTAAGGGCCGGGGTGTTAGAGCCCTCTCACTCACTGTGGAACACACCAATTCTACCAGTGGAGAAACATGGAACAGGAAAATACCGCATGGCACATGACTTAAGAGCCATTAATGAAATATTGCTCTCTACCACTGCACCAGTACCAAATCCATACACAGCTTTATCAGCTATCACATGTGACCAAAAGTGGTTCACGTGCATTGACCTGGCAAATGCATTCTTTTGTCTTCCTCTGCATGAGTCACTCAGAGACATTTTTTCATTCACATACAGAGGCCAACAACTCAGATACACACGGTTGCCACAAGGCTTTGCACTTTCTCCAGGCATTTTCAATCAGGTGCTTAAAGAAGCCCTGTCGTCATGTAATTTGCCTGATGATTGTACATTAATACAATATGTTGATGATCTTCTCATTGCAGCCCTGTCAGCAGCGGATTGTACAGCGGCGTCGCTCGTTGTGTTGAATAGGTTGGCGGAATGCGGCTTTAAAGTAAGTAAAGACAAGCTGCAGTTAGTTCGCCCTGAAGTGACCTTTTTGGGCCGGGTAATCGCACACAAATCAGTGGGTTTGATGAAAACACACAGAGACCAAATTCTGACACACCCAAAACCGCGAACTGTGAGAGAAATGCTTTCTTTTCTTGGTTTAACAGGTTACAGCAGGCAGTTCATTCCGGATTATGCAGGCAAAACTGCCCCTTTAAGGGGCCTAATGAAGCAAGTTGGCGTTCGAAACCTTAAGGCTGAGCTGCCTTGGACGCCTGAAGCTGAAGTCGCATTCATTAGGGTGAAACAGGATTTGTCAAGGGCCTCAGATTTAGCTACACCCAATTATGATGAGCCATTCTATTTGGATGTTTCTGAAACAAACTCAGTTGTAAATGGAGTGTTGTTTCAGAAAAAAGGGGGGGGGGGGGGTAGAGATGTGCTCATGTATGTTAGTGTAAAACTACATCCAACAGAAGCAAAGCATCCTACATGCACACAATATGCAGCAGGGGTCGCTAGAATTATCCAAAAAACAGCACATGTAGTGAGAGAACACCCACTAAAAATACTCACTACACATAGCATAGTGGCATACGTGAATTCACAAGCATTTTGTATGTCACCACGGGCACAAGAGAGACTGAGCAAAGTCTTAGAGGCCCCAAATTTGACATTTACACATGAAGGAATTAACATGGCAGATTTAATGGGAGTAGGGGAACCACATGACTGCGCCAAAAGAGCACAGATTGAGGAAAAGATTAGAGAGGACCTGAAGGCCGAACCCATATCGGGAGCTGAGGACTGGTTCACCGATGGATGTTGCCACCGAGACGAAGGAGGACTGAAAGCAGGGTATGCGGTGGTTTGCAGAGTAGAAGGAGATTATCAGGTCAGAGTTCAGGAAGGATTGAGGGAAAGCAGTCGGCCCAGAGAGCTGAAGTGATAGCCCTAGCTCGAGCTTTGAGACTAGCCAAGAACAGGAGAGTGAACATCTACACCGATTCGGCATATGCGTTTGGAGCAGCGCATGTGGAGCTGCCTCAGTGGAAAAGCAGGATTCAGAACAGCAACCAATGCACCTATTTCCCACAAACATGAAATGGAGGAACTGGAAAAGGCCTTGGCTGACCCAGAGGAGGTGAGTATTATAAAATGCAAAGCTCACTCCCAAGGAACCAGCATGGTGGAAAAAGGAAACCAGAGAGCGGACGAAGCCGCAAAGGAGGCCGCAGGCTACAAAGGACGGAGACAAATGATACAGGTAACTTCAGAAGAGGAGATATGTGTTGACCTGATTGAGGAAGTCAAACAGGCCCAGGAGGAGGCATCCCCAGAGGAAAAGGGGGTGTGGAAAAACAAAGGAGCCTGGCAGGATGGACATTTGTGGAGGGGGCCAGACGGGCGCCCCGTGCTGACAGCCAAAATGGCAGAACAGAAGGTGGATGAAGCCCACGGACTCGCCCACGTGGGGATAGCCCAGATGGAGAGAAACTTGTGTCATTGGTGGCATCCTGAGCTGCGAGGAATGATAAGGGAGAAGGCCAGGATGTGCTTAATCTGTGGGGCACACAATCCTAAGCCAGCAGTAAAACCGGAAGTGGGTAAAGTTTCGGCCCCCTGAGAGGCCGGGAGAGGAGATTGTTATTGATTTCACTGATATGATTGATTCCGGGCCTGGCGGTGTAAGATATTTGTTAGTGTGTGTAGATGCTCTGACCGGCTGGCCAGAGGCCTGGGCTACAAAAAAGGAGGATGCTAAGACTGTCATTAAATGTTTAATCAATCATTACATTCCCCGTCATGGGTTCCCCAAAAGAATTAGATTATGTTATTGGCTCCACAACTTCTTTTATGTTTGATCTGTGTGATGTTGTTAATTGTAGGGACATCGGCAGTGCCTGGAGGGGATATAATGTGTGGCTCTGTTGGGATTATTCAGTGAGTACGCACTGCGAGAGGGGAAATCGTCCATATGACAGCTGGTGCCGTAATTGGGACCAGGTAAGGGTCCCAATTGGGCAAAATTGGGAACCGTTAGAACTAGGATCAGAAAACGAGCTTAAACTACAGAGGGATTTTAGCCCCTCTGGAAACGCGTTAACCTTATCATTGGGGAATTGGCATCGCAAACAATCTATGTATTTGGTTCTGGGGGTGAAAACAGCGGGGGTTGATCCAAAAGGGTTAATTAAAGTTAATTTCCTAGAAAAAACTAATCGCGTACCGTCAGGTAGAGAAGACATGACAACTCGTGTGATTTCCAGTCCCACCAGCTCTGTTGCATCTTTTACAGGGCAGGAGGGGAGCGGGTCGTCGGAAGCTACACCAGAGGAGCACGAACCAAGGGAGAGGCGAGTAGTGTCGGTGGACTACACCACCTTGAAACCTCAGGATTTGATTGAACGCGCTACCGGGTTCAGTGACAGTAACATCTGGCTGGACTGGATAGCCCAAAATGCTAGAGAACAAAAAGTGGCTAAATGTGTAGCTTGCGCTTCTGCAAGGCCGCGTTTATTTATAGAGCCTGCACCTCTGCATCCAGAGGATCAGTGGGGCTATGATTGTATGCTGCGAATGACTAGAGGAGCTGTGAATACGGGGAACTGTACTGTGTTGTCCAGTCTATTTCCCCCTATTGGCAAGCTCACGCAAGTAGGGCCGTTTATGCCCCGGAAAGATAATTATACGTGCTTTAAGTTTTCCACAGATAAAGTTAAATATCGGTTGGGGGAAATTGACCCCAGTTGGTGTTCGGTCACCCAGACGGGGAGGACCACCAACAATGTGAGTGATGCAGCCACCCTAATTGGGACTTGGGCTAGGAGCGGGCTGTATTACTATTGCGGGCACAGGACTCTACTGGTCAGAGTTCCTCTTGGGAGCGTGGGGACGTGCGCGATGGTGAGACTAGGAGCGCCACTTATGCTAATCGGAAATAAGGTAAAATCCTCGTTAATGGGAGTGCAGAATAGAATGGCCCTTGATATGTTGTTAGCGGAAAAAGGGGGCGTTTGTTCTATGTTTGCCGATCAGTGTTGCACCTTTATTCCAAATAACACTGCTCCAGATGGGTCGGTAACCAAGGCTCTGGAGGGCCTAAAGAGCCTTTCTGAAACTATGCATGATCACTCAGGTGTTGATAACCCGGTGGAAGGCTGGCTGACCTCAGTGTTCGGACGGTGGAAGGGGGTTATCGCTTCGGTCATGTTTTCTTTGTCTATTGTGGTGGGTATTATGGTTATTTGTTGTTGTTGTCTCATCCCTTGTGCCAGAAGAATGGTCAAAAGTATGTCTGTGAGGGCAGTGGACCCTGGAGTCATTATTCCAATGTCCATGATGCCAATGATGCATGTAGAACTGAATGTGTAGGCCAAGGAGGGACACAACTGTTTGTGACCTCTGGATTCTCCAGAGGTCAACAGAGGGAATTGTAGAATAAGGAGGGGATGTTTTTCTCATTATCATTTATTATTTTAATATGGCATTATTAGTTCATCAGAAGTATATAACCAGCTTTGCATTAAACATAAATTGAAGTTTTTGACCTTACATTATCCTTTGCATTACAGTGATTGTTATAACTTTAGTTTGATCTTTTCTTACAGGTACCAGAATAATAACATGATTTTCCATTGCAGATGTAACCATGATCATTCCATACACATTGCAGTTTGTTGCTTATTCTAGAGTTGTGCTCAAGTTAATTAAAGGTTAAAAGCTACAGCCAGCGCGAGTCTGGCTGATCTATGGAGGGCAAAGGCTTTGAGCTTGGAAGGCCGCACGCGCTTACACAGCACTTATAAGATGTTATTCTTGGTGATTTTGTGCTTAGTCATGTTCTAATATGTTTTAAGTAGAAGTAGCTGATCCAGCAATATTCATTTAATATTATATACTTGATTTAGAGCAATACACACTGATGGTCTTAACAAATGAAAGAGTCCTTGTAGCTGCCATGTTGTGTCTTAGCAGGGTACAGACGGTTCCAGGAGATGGGGGCAGTCAGCGTCTGCCCTCGGGAAGGAGACAATGTTATTCTTTGTGTTAAATAAAATTGTCAACATTGATTGTATTACACCTGTCACTACGCATGAAGGGGCGTTCTAATACCCTGATTTCATAAAACTATGGTGATGTGTTTTTTGAGACGAGATCTGAGGCTGTCTGCATACAGTGTCCATCTCCCACGTGTGTGATTATTAAATCATCGTTTGACTCAACCCGACCGGACCAGTGTTGTTATTGTGGGTTTTTCCTCTGGTGTCCATCCCCAATATTTTGAACTCGTAACAGCGGTGTTCGTGTAATAGACAGGCCAAACAGCTTCTCTTTCACTAGCGAGGCACTTGAGAACGATGTAGAGGGAGCAAGGAGGATGAGGAGCAACGGAGAGCCCGAGGTCCAACTGGAGGGTGGTGTTTGCGTAATAGGTAGGCCAAACAGCTTCTCTTTCACTAGCGAGGAGTGTGGTTTTTTCCCATATTACTAACATGCCAATTTGTTTGTTGTGATTTATTATCAGCCAGACCCATATTTGCTTTAAATGACAAATTTATTTATGACGGAGTGATTTATCTAAGTCTGGGATGGTACGTGTTAACGGCCGCTCATAGATCCTACCTGCCGGATCTTCTTTTCATTGATATCGCTGTTATGACTGATGAAGCCGAGCTGGTGAGTTTCTGTGTTAACCAAGTAACGTGTTAAAGCTATAAATATGACTATTACTAAACTGTACTGTCATTAATAGTGCTGCTTTGTTAATGTTGTATGGTTGTTTTATTTTGTGTCTTTCAGTTGATTACCTGGCTTCTGTAAAGGCACGGTTACTGTACTGGTGTTAGTTTATGCTTGTGCAATAAAACTTATAAAAGGCAGCAATCAGATGTCCGAGCCTGAGTACGACACAGTTTCATCAGTTAAAACACACCCTTACGGTGGGAGTTTGCTAAATTAAAGGTAGTTAACTTAGTAAAAACCATACAAGGAGCATGAGAGCGATGAAGAGGGAGCAAGAAGGACGAGGAGGCATGGAGAGCCCGAGGTCCAACTGGAGGGTGGTGTTCATGTAATAGGCAGGCCACACAGCTGCTTTTACACTAGCGAGGCGCATGAAAACGAAGGAGAAGGAGCAAGGAGGACGAGGAGCAACAGAGATCCCGAAGTCCTCACCGAAGGGGGTGTTCACGAAACCGGCCCTCTGCAGACCTAAGCGTACGCTAGCGAGGAGCATAAACGGAGGGCGGTGTTCGCGTAATGGGCAGGGAAAATGGCTGCTCTTTCACTAGCGAGGCACTTGAGAATGATGGAGAGGGAGCAAGGAGTACGAGAAGCAAGGCAGAGCCCGAGGTCCAACTGGAGGGCGGTGTTCACGTAATAGGCAGGCCAAGCAGCTGCTCTTTCACTAGCGAGGCGCAGGAGAACGATGGAGAAGGAGCAAGGAGGACGAAGAGCAACGAAGAGCTCGATGTCCTCACCGACGGCGGTTTTCGCAAAACCCACCCTCTGCAAACCTAAGCGTACTCTAGCGAGGAGCGTGACAAGGATGTAGAGGGAGCAAGGAGGACGAGGAGGCTCGGAGTGTCACGGTTCTGGGTCCGTTGGACCCAGTATTTTGAGTTTATTATATTTCAGTTTAATTCTGCTTCATGGATTGTTTTCTTATTCTCGTAGTGATGATGATTATTTCTTGTTTCTGTTTATCCGTGCTTAAGGATTTGTTCTCAGTTATATCTCACGTTTAGTTTAGTTCAGGTTCCATGTGTCACTCTCTGTCTGTCTCTCAGTGTAAAGTCTGCATGCTTGTTTAGTAATTCATGTGTCCTGTTTTATTGTGAAAGTCTTTGTCTTATGTTAGTGTGTGCAGCTTGGTTCCCCCCGTCTCGTTAACCCTGATCTCTCCCAGCTGTGTCTCCCTCCTGTTGCCCATTCACTGATTACCACCCTGTGTATATTAGCCCTGCGTTTTCCTGTGCTCAGTGTCGCGTCGTACCCTCAGAATTATGCCTGTGTGTTCAGTTCTCAGTGTCATTGTTCAGTTCACGTTGTCGTTTATCACCAGCAATAAAGTTAAGGTTCTCAGTTTCAATTCAGTCTCAGAGTCTCGCATTTGGATCCTCCTCTCCATCCGCCTGCACACAGAGCCCTGACACGGAGAGCCTGAGGTCCAACTGGAGGGCGGTGTTCGCGTAATAGGCAGGCCAAGCAGCTGCTCTTTCACTAGCGAGGCGCAGGAGAACGATGGAGAAGGAGCAAGGAAGACAAGGAGCAACGGAGAGCCCGTGGTCCTCACTTAGGCCCATTTACGTGTAACCCAAGGCCCATCCGGCAAAGCGCTCACCTGCGAGGAGTAGGAAAACGGAGCAGAAGGAGGTCGCAGGACCGGGAGGCAGGGAGAGTCCGAAGTCCTCACTTAGGCCGGTTTACGTAAACACTGCCGAGAAGGAGACATTGATGATGATGATGATGTGAAGTTGAGGGTTGTTTGCTCCAGCAGTTCGGGGTCCCTCCAGACCCCAGTGTTTGCCATCGTAACTTACGAATGTGCATTGGGGTTGCGAAATACCCCATCGCGATTACTAAGGGGTCACAGTGTACTCATGGAGTAGAAAGCACCCCCAGTCCTCGCGAAGGCCGGTTTACGGGTAACCCGGGGCCCAGCAGCTAAGCGCTCACCTGCGAGGAGCAGGAGACTGGAACAGAAGGAGGTAGGAGGACGAGGAGGCAGGGAGAGTTTGAGGTCCCTGCTTAGGCTGGTTTACGTGTAACCCGGGGCTCATCCAGCTAAGTGCTCGCCTTCGAGGAGCAGGAGAACAGAGCAGAAGGAGATAGGAGGACAAGGACGCAGGGGGAGTCTGAGGTCCTCATGGAGGCCGGTTTACGTGAACACTGCCCTTTGCAAAGCTAAGCGTCCGACAACGAGGAGCAGGAGAACCGAGGAGAAGGAGGAAGGAGGACACTGAGGCAGGGAGATTCTGAGGTCCTCACTTAGGCCAGTTTACGCATAACCTGGGGCCCATCTGGTTAAGCGCTCTCCTACGAAGAGCAGGAGAACGGAGCAGAAAGAGGAAGAGGCAGGGGGAGTCCAAAGTCCTCGTTTAGGGTGGTTTACGCGAACACCACCAAGAAGGAGACATTGATGATGATGATGATGTGAAGTTGAGAGTTGTTTCCTCCGACGTTTCGGGGTCCCTCCAGACCCCAGTGTTTGCCATCGTAACTTACGAATGTGCATTGGGGTTGCGAAATACCCCATCGCAATTCCTAAGGGGTCACAGTGTACTCACGGAGTAGAAAGCACCCCAAGTCCAGAGCGCCTGAGGTCCCGAGTTAGGCCTGTTTACGCGTAACTCGGGGCTCATCCGGCAAAGCGCTCACCTGCAAGGCGCAGCAGAACGGAGCAGAAGGAGGAAAGAGGACAGGGAGTCAGAGAGAGTCCGAGGTCCTCGCTTAGGCCGGTCTATGCGTAACCCGGGGCTGATCCGGCAAGGTGCTCGCCTTCGAGGAGCAGGAGAACGGAGCAGAAGGAGGAAGGAGGACTAGGAGGCAGGGAGAGTCCGAGGTCCTCACTTATGCCGGTTTACGTGTAACCTGGGCCCGTCCGGCTAAGCCCTCCCCTGCGAGGAGCAGGAGAACCGAGGAGCAGGAGGTAGGAGGACAAGGATGCAGGGGGCGTCCGAGGTCCTCATCGAGGCCAGTTTACGCGAACACTGCCCTCTGCAAAGCTAAGCGTCCGACAACGAGGCACAGGAGAACCGAGGAGAAGGAGGGAGGACTAGGAGGCAGGTAGTGTCCGAGGTCCTCACTTAGGCTGGTTTACGCGAAGACTGCCAAGAAGGAGACGATGATGATGATGATGATGATGATGATGATGATCTGAAGTTGAGAGTTGTTTCCTCCGACGTTTCGGGGTCCCTCCAGACCCCAGTGTTTGTCATCGTAACTTACGAATGTGCATTGGGGTTGCGAAATACCCCATCGCCATTACTAAGGGGTCACAGTGTATCCACGGAGTAGAGAGCACCCCCAGTCCTCGCGAAGGCCGGTTTACGCGTAACTTGGGGCCCACCCGGCTAAGCGCTTGCCTGCGAGGAGCAGGAGAATGGAAGAGAAGGAGGTAGGAAGGCGGCAGGGAGAGTCTGAGGCCCACAAGGAGGGCGGTTTACGCAAACTCTGCCCTCTGTAAAGCCAAGCGTCCAACAGCGAGGCCCAGGAGAACTGAGGAGAGGGCCGGTTTATGTGAAGACTACCCTCTGTAAAGCTGAGCATTGATGATGATGATGATGATTATGTGAAGTTGAGAGATGTTTGCTCCGGTGGTTCGGGGTCCCTCGAGACCCCAGTATTTGCCATCGTAACTTACGAATGTGGGGTGGGGTGGCGAAATACCCCATCATGATCACTAAGGGGTCACAGAGTACCCACGGAGCACGGAGCGCCCGCGGTCCCCACTTGGGCCGGTTTACGCGTAACCCGGAGCCCATCCGGCTAAGCGCTCACCTGCGAGGAGCAGGAGAACGGGGGAGAAGGAGGAAGGAGGTCGACGAGGAACTGAGAGTCCGAGGTCCTCACTGAGGGCGGTGTACGCGAACACTCTCGAGAAGGAGACGATGATGATGATGATGATGATGTGAAGTTGAGAGTTGTTGCCATGGCGCTTTGGGGTCCCTCCAGACCCCAAGGTTTGCCATTGTAACTTACGCGACCGATGGAGGGTTACAACCAATTAGGTGCCTTTGTCTGACGCTGTGACGAGACCCGCTAAAGTGCTGCCCCCCCTTCTTTTCTTTTTTTTTGGTCCAGGGCGCACAAGGGTTAATTGTAGTAAAGGTCTCTGAGAACAGGACCTACCGACAAGTGCAATATGCTTACTTTTAGATGAACTGTATTTTATGTGTATTTAAACCTTTATATTCACCATTTTATTATATTCACTATTTTATACTGTGGAATGAATGCAGGAGTGAAAATGTTAGTGTACAATGCCTAAGTATACGAAAAATAAAGGAATCGTCATCCATCTTATATTTATTCACTGTGGGAGATTTGATCTTGATTGTTGGTTGAGGGAGGAGGACTTACTCTGGGTTGTATTTGTTTGTGTTTCGCATCGCTGGGAACAAACATTTTTCTTGAACTTTGACTTTTTTTTAAAATTTCTTTTGGTGCTCAAACCCCTTTTTTGAGGATATTTATAATTTGATGGGTTTGCGGTCATATTATGCAGTTTTATATGGACATATATGTGCTTTTAAACTTTAATTTGAGTTGGTTTGAAATAAGTCAGTTTAGGAGGGCAGGGCTCGCAAAATCGCTAGCCCCGGGACGTCGAGCTAGCGATTTTTCCAGTCGGGCTACCAAAATCTGTCTCTGCCCTGTCCGTCGGGCTGTCATAGGAAGGAAAAATATATGTCAATGCTTTTGCATTCTTTCGGAAATGTAGCTGGGTAATTATGTCATTGGCATCGGTGAGCCACTGTCAATATGTGACATATTGAAATCCTATTTGAATTTGCGTTTGTTTTTTGCTTTCACTTTGCAATCACGCGAACTGTGTATAGAGAGCGACAGTACTGATTGGTGAGTGACGATAATTTGCACACCAATTCCTCTGACATCATCTTATCAATCGTTAGCTTACTATGCAAACATGACAAGTGAAATCTCCCGCAGCAAGCTTAAACGTGTGAGAGGTTGATCGCGCAGAGAATCGCTGAGCGTTATGTGAGTGCGTGTGTAAAAGCAGCAGGATATATATTTTAGTTCTGCTGAGCCAAATAAGACAGGTCAGGGTGAAGAAGTGACAGCCAAAGAAAAGCTTACCACAAAACGGAAAAGTTATGACAAATCAGACTTTAAGGCAAAAAGAAAGTGCAGCTTTATGGTTTCATGGACAAAAGAATTCCTGTGGCTGCAATATGACAAGCTAAATAACCAGGGGTGCACATAAGTGGTCCACAGGTGCGCATTCGCTGTCAAAATAAAAAACGCGCACAAGATAAGAAGTTGCAACGCGTGTTTGCGTACATAGGATTTTCTGGAGGAGGACAGACATAAGTTTAGAACTCTTAAAAATGTCGAAGAAGCAAAATCCTTTAAGCAATTACTTTGGTGTTCCTCCACCTCCAAAAAAATGTCAGAAGGAGTCCGAACCGCAAAAGAAGCGCGTATTCTCAGAAAAGTGGTTGCAGGAGGTGAGCTGGCTTCAAACAAATGATGAACGCACAGAGATTTAGTTCAGAATGTGCCGTGAAAATCCTATTCTAGACAAAAACAGTGCCTTTTATATGGACGCAAACGCGCGTGGCAACTTCTTATCTGGTGCGCGTCTTTTATTTTGACAGCGAATGCGCACATGCGGACCACTTTTGTCCACCCGTGTAAATAACATAATGTTCTGCCGGGTGTGTTGTTGGTTTTCCCTCGATTTCTGAGTCGACAAGCGCCTTTGTTACTGGGACCAGTCATTTTAAGAAAGGCCCCCATTAGAACCCATGAGAAATGCAAGAAATGCATTACTGGTCAGTCTGCAATGTCTTTCCCAGAAAAAAACACCAATTGCAAATAACATACTAAAAATGAACCTGAAAAATCTGTTTAGAACAGCGTACTATGTTGCAAAGAGTGAACTACCACTGGCACAATTTAGCAGTCTCTGCAAACTTCAAAAAGCAAATGGCCTAGATCTTGGTTCCACTTGCCTCTTACCCGTGACTTCAGTGGAAATTTCAAATTCAGGATCTGACACAGACTGATTCATGTTCTACACAGTTCTTACAAGTTCTTAGAAATTTCTGTTCAATTAGAACCAAGTATTTGAGTTGATGATTGTAATTTTATTTTTTATAATTTGTGTTTCAGCAATTTTTTGATTAATGTTTTGTTTCCGTTACAATATTATACTTTAATGTCTAATATTATAAAGGAAACAAAACAGGAAACAAAACATCAATCAAAAAATTGCTCTTTTTTATTCGGGCTACTTAAATTTATTTTGGGCTACCAAAAACTGAAGAGTCCCTGCCCAAAGGGCTACCAGGGATTTTGAAAAACAAAAAAAATGTCTCTTTCTTCCATTTGACCTTCTGTTAGAAAATTTCAAGCTGGGTTTTCCAAATAAGAGAAGATGTCTAACTTAAGCCTAAATCTAAACAAGTCACTGGTGACCACATTGTGAACAACAAGGTCAACAAAAAACATTCTGATATCTGCATTTTTTTTTAATCTAATGCTATGAGATTGTGATTCATTTAATAATTGTAATTTATGGCCTATGGGTATAGAGGAGAAATGTTGAGTCGCTACCTTATGTTAGTACTGTCCTTTTCCACTCTGCTTGAACACTCAAAGAGAACATTTATAGATGTACTTTAATCAAAAGAACTGCCTCATTCACACCAGCACTTTGTTTTTCTATATCTAAGTGCTTTTTATCTAACATTTGCACTCCAACAAACACTTTGGAGAGAAACTTCGGGTTCAGTTTCTTGCCCTAGGATAAATGGCCTGCAGACTGATATGGGATTTAACCACCCACCGATTAGTGGATCACTTATTCTTTGCCCTGAGATACAGCCACCCCCTAATGTAAAATTAACTCTGAACTACAGTAGACAGCTGTGCAATGCAACAAAGTTTAAAATATTACATTTTAATCATCACTAAGTATATATAAGTAATTTCATTAATGTTTACTGCTAAATCTTTCTATCACCTTGTTGTTTTGTAAATATTAAAGCATAAAGCAGACAAATGTCTCCCCAGTAATATTCTTTAATCACCTAAACTGTATGATGTAGTATAAAGGACAGAATGCAGCCATCATTACCTTCAGCCATCTGTACAGAATATTCTGCATACAGTTGAAAAGTCTGGAATGTAATTATCACTCCTCAGTGTGATGTATCATTAGGACAGCCAGAACACACAAGAAGACTCATTTTTCTACATGCTCCAAAACACTACAGCAGCAAACATCTATTAGCCATCCATCCATTCTCTTCCACTTACCCAGTGCAGTATTCATGTGGTGCCTGGAGGCTCTCCCAGCTGCCATAGGGCCACAGGCCAGGGTACACCCTGGACAAGTCACCAATCTGCTGCAGGGCAAACACAGAGAGACAACCATTTGCACTCACATTCCCACCATGGGCAATTTAGAATCACCAATTAACCTAAACCCACTGTCTATGAACTGTGGGAGGAAGCCAAAGTACCCAGAGAACCCAGGCAGACATGGGTAGAACATCCAAACCCCACACAGAAAGGACCCGGCCAGATATAAGATTTGAACATGGGACCTTCTTTCTGCAGTGCTAACCACTTCAGCAGGGATTAACTTGGTACACAGAGGAGTTCATAGACAACTCAGTGACTGCAACAAGCCATTACCCCTCTACCACTGTGCTTGAGAGATGGGTGTTTAGCATTATCTTTTGTGAAGACCTTACAATATAAAGCACTTTCAGATGCATGTTGTCGTGATTTGGCACTATATATAAAAAAATTAATCGAATTAAATACAAAATAAACAGGGATTAACTACAAAAAAACCTCCAAACTCTGAACAAGACAGCCTACACGTAGTACTGTTAATGTAAGAGCAACCTGTAATGTTGAATTGTGGAAGAGCTTTTAGTTGTAGAATGATCTTGGAAAAATATACAAAATATATAAGTCAATACTCACTGAACATAAAGTCTAACTGTAGCTAATTTCTAATTAAACTACTGCCAATGAAAAATCCAGTGGGTCAGATACCTGCACATGCTTCTGGTCCAAAGGTAATTCCAGATGCCACAAACTATTTAATGCCCGAAGTCTACGAAATTCAAAGTACACTATGTAGCTTGAAGCTGAGCCTTAGTAACTAGAGCAGGGGTGTCGAACTCCAGGCCTCGAGGGCAGGTGTCCTGCAGGTTTTAGATCTCATGCTGGGTCAACACACCTAAATTACATGATTAGTTCATTACCTCTGGACCACATAATTAGTTAGGCCTCTGGAGAACTTCAAGACATATTGAGGAGGTCATTTAGCAATTTGTATCAGCTGTGTTGGATCAAGGACACATCTAAAACCTGCCCTTGAGGCCTGGAGTTTGGAACCTGTGCACTAGAGTGTTGTCAATACATGAAACATTGGCAAGAAGTCAGATATACTTTATACATATTTTACCTTATTATCCTTCTGAGGTCTAACGTATCATTAGTGATTTTGTTTTTTGTTTTGTTTTTTGTTTTTGAAAAAGAACACAGTCGACTTCTCATTGCACTCAACACCAAAACACAACAGCATGATGCCAATACTGGCTGAAAAAGCCCAGTGAGGCCTATCGATTTTGTTAAAGCACTGAACTTCTGAACTCTGCAATCTTATCATAATAAAGCATGGCTAAATCTTTTGTCCAAAAATGAATGCTATTACACAAAGGAAGATCAGGAGGGGCTTGAAGAAGAACATAGGAGATGTGACTTTGGGGGGAACATGAGAGTATTAGATGGAAGAAAACAGAAAACAAACAAATAAAAGTTTGTTGTTTTTTTTATGTTGCAGCTGTGAGAGGGCTAATGCTAATTTATGGATAATTTTCAGTGTGTTCCTGCTAATGAACAGGCCTCACAGTGACAGGTACTGTCTGTGAACATGAGCTACAAGCCAGTTTGCCTGATCTCCTCACAGCAACACACATTTAACTTGCAGTTTATGCACACACAGGCACTCTCCTTAGAGACAGACATCAAAAGGCAGAGCATGACTAGGGAATAAACAGGAAACGGTATGCAATGCAAGCCACTGGGTTTCAAAATGTTAACTTTGATGAGAATTTCACCTTTTCTTTCTCTCTTTTATTGCATTCATTTTATTACTTTATTATTGTGTGCTGTTTTCTCTCTTATTTGACTGTGAAATAACAGTTAATGAGCAAATTTAGGTCAAGTCCGCACAAATCTTGGTTTTAAGGCCGGTATTTGTCATATTTGGACCACAGGATGAAATTCTTAGTTGTCAGCTGTTCGGCAAGCAGATTTCAACAGATTTGAAAACTGCTTATTATGTATCTTGATGCTTGCTCAATCATCCAGGTAAGTAAATCCCAAAAGATTCAACCTTTTGGGATTTACTTTCCTGGATAATTGAGCTTGCATCAAAACATTTCAACAAACTTTGGCAAGGACTGTCTAAAGCTTGTACGTCAGTATGAGCAAACAGTATCTGAGACTGAAGAAGTCACTTGGATGAGTGACGAAACGTCCAGATCAACCTTTTGTGATTATTATGTAGTTACAAGTACCTAGTACCTTGTAGAAATTTGAGTCGACAGTGATGTAAGGGGTCCCAGCAGTAGGGATGGGTATCGTTTAGGTTTTATCTGATACTGGTGCCAAACGGTGCCGGTGCTTAAACTGTGCTCGAACCAGCGCTTAAAGAATGGAGAACACAAACTTTGTCAAAAAACCTCTCGTGTTTAGCTGTTTTTTTGTAAAAAACAATATTAACCTTTTCTGCAGCTATAGGGCATATATGGTGTCAATTGGCTGGAAGCAGTGCTTAAACAATGGAAAAAACACAAATTCTGTTCAAAAACCTCTCATTCTTACCTTTTTTCCACTTTTTCTTTGGTCATTTTAGCCATTTTGGCAAGGGTGAAGGGAGTATCTGTCATCAAACAAGAAGACAGCCGCATGTAACTACGACAGTGTTTGCTAGTTCACCTTACATGCATTAATTTAATAACGTGGTTAGCCCACTCAACGTAAGTTACACACGAACAACATTAAGCTACTCACGCAGAGAAGAACGGCTGCTGCTGCCATCATCATCCGTCATCATTTCTGCTACACTGGCAGGGCTAGGGCCAGCACTCTCCTCTTCGGGTTCTTGGGGGATGTTGCTAACTCCGGGTCAGCAAGCTATCAAATACGGTGGATTTCTTGGCTTTTTAAAAAACACTATGTGTCGCCAGGTGTTTCATCAGATTTGAGGCGTTACCTCCTTTGCACAGTATCACTTTAAAGCACTTGTTGCAGGCTGCTGAGTTTGCATCTTTTGCTGTGAAGTACAGCCAGACTTTTGACCACTTTGCCTTGGGCATTTTTAATCTGTAGCTCTGCTCTAAAAGAACGTATGTACCTGGCCCAGCCTACTATCCTTGGAAAGGTAAAATGATTGGCTAGAATCCAAAGTGTATGACATCTCAGGAAAAAAAAGCACTGAAATAAAGCACCGAAATGTGCGCTGATTTTCGGTCTGGTTACTACCGTTTATGTCAGAACCCGGTACCCATCCCTACCCAGAAGAGGAGGAAGTCTCTGTCGTCATCATCTTCATCATCATAGTAATAACAATAATAATAGTTTCCTAATGTGTTCTCAGCCTGTTATAATTCTAGACAAAGAGGAGTAGCAATTCTAATACATAAAAATATTAATTTCACAGTACTCGATACAGTTATAGATCCGGAGGGCAGATTCCTAGTTGTCAAACTATCTATACTTAACCAAAAGCTAGGTATTGTAAGTATTGTAAGGTCCAAATGTTGATGAACCCTCATTCTTCCACGGTTTTTTTTAGTACACTCTCCGAACATCTAGATTGCACAATTGTTCTTGGGGGAGACCTCAACCTGGGACTAAATGAAGAAATAGATAGGCTCAATACAGCAGGAACTCAGCGTAATTGGCAGTCCACAAATATAATCAAACAGTATATGAGCGACTTTGGTCTTTGCGACGCATGGCGCTCCCTTCACCCCAACAGTAAGGAATATTCTTTCTTCTCACATGTCCATCACTCCTACTCTCGTCTGGATTATTTTCTGGTCAGCAGCTCACTGCTGAGTAACATTTCAGACACTGAGATTCATCCTATAGCTGTCAGCGATCATGCTCCTGTATCTTTAACACTAAGACAGATGAATAATACTACACCAAGAAAAAACTGGAGATTTAATACATCACTGCTCAAAGACGAAGAGTTTATCAAATACTTTAAAAAAAGAATGGACTCTATATTTAGGCTTTAATGACATTCCTCGAACATCAGCATCTGTCCTCTGGGAAGCAGGGAAAGCCGTGATGAGAGGTAAAATAATCTCTTTCTCATCACATAAAAAGAAAGAAGAAAACAAAAAAATTCATGACGACGGAGCTGAGGTTGGTGTGGCTAATGGCTGAGCTACAGACTGAGCTAGTGATAAAGCTACAGCTTGGGCTAGTAAGGCTGGTGCCTGGGCAGGGGACAGGTCAGCTAATCTAACTAGGGATAGTACGAGGGCGTGAAAGGCTGGGTCAGGAGGTGGATGAAGTGGTGAAGTAGCAGGTGAACCGGTTAGCTCTTCCAAGCCTCTAGGGGGGTCAGGCTGGGTTCTGGCTGTCCTCAGCCTGGGACAGGCACGGGAGGTGGCTGGACACCAGTCACCCCCACCCGAGAAACAGAAGCGGGTGTGGAGGTAGACTGGGTCGCAGCTGCCCTCCTCCTGGGAGCTGGCACTGGTGTGGGTGTGGACTGGGCCCTAGCCATCTGAGGAGGTGAAATGGCTGAAGGGGAAGGCCGAATCTGGGCCGCCATGCTAGTGAAAAGCATTTGCTCACAAAACACACGATGACCTTAAATGAATGTCGTGTTTTTAATTCCGCTCCGGACTCGTGAATCTCAACCCAGCAGCAGCGGTAATGTTTGCACATCCTCTCCCGTTAATGCGGCAGGTAAATAATCAACTAACAGTGCATATTATGTTAGTGCGATCTGCCTTATTACAAAACCTGCCATTACTGTGCATTTAGGTGACCATGATGACAGAGACAGACAGAGTCTGGCTGGCTCAGATGCTGGCAGTTCTCACTGCAGTCTACCGGCAGCATCTCCTTTCAGGCCAGGATAGACGAATGTCACCGAGCAGTGACTAAAAGGCTGGCACCCATTTGCCAGCCTTTTAGTCACCATTTGCCAGCCTTTTAGGTGTTGGGTTTGTAAGGCTTACTCCTAAATTTCTACCTTGTTCAAAGAGAAGATATAAAACAATGTTCTAAGCTAATCAACCTTAGTGTTCTACTTTTTTTTAAAAAAAGAAAAGAAAAAAGAATCAAATCGTTAAACAGAATCGAAACTGGAATCGGAATCATGAAAATCTTATCAATACCCATCCCTGCCAGCATGTGCCCCAGCTCTCCCAGGATCACTCTTCATTTGTAGGTTGTAAAGGACTCCCCCACTTCAGTGAAGTTGTTTCCGGCGGGACAAAGGCATCGTATTCCAAGACATCCAGGAGATTGGAGAAAAGAGCCAGCAGCCATCAGTTAGTTTTCCTTCTACAACTCAAGGTGCCAACATCCTCTCTAAGTTACCCAAGCAATATTTGTGCCTATTGTAGTCCGGGATTGCTTCTTGCTTTCACGCATCCTTGATTCCCCATCACTGACTGGTTCCCTGTGTGTTGCTGTCAAAAGAAGCACATTCCTCCGTTGCTTTGGCATGAGGGATATCGCCGTGGTAGTGAAGCCAAAGACAGACAACAAAATCTTCCTCTGTTGCAACTGGAGGAGCTGCTTGCTGTCCTTGCTCTCTGACCAGATCATATAGGCAGTGCTTGAAGCAGTGATGACCTTCTTGCCATATTGCCAGAATAAATGATCTGGAAGCTGTTAGGCTTACTTACAGCAGTAGCACTGTCTGCACCTGCATAAACTCCAGGACACGTTTACAAACAGTGTTTGTTGTTGTTTGCGCTGCAGGTGCAGCTGCAGTTTTGAACTCTGGAAAATGTCCTGTGATTGTTTTTTTGTTTTGTTTTTGTTTTTGTTTCTAGAGTTAATGTTTTGGGTATGGTATCTTTTTATGAAAAATACAAGAGTAAAAGTGCTTTTAGCATGTGCTTCAATTATTATTGATATTATTGAATATTATTTATTGATATTATTAAGGAGCTGATGTTGAAAATTAAAAAATCTGAAAAAAATACAAACCTTTTGGAAGTTTCATTCCATTTGCATTGACAGAACGAAAATGGTTGAAAAAAGAAAAGTGAAGTGGCTACAAATGGCCAGGATAGAGCCCAGAGGGTTAAAAACAGCTGTGGTTTATAGGAGTAATAAGACATCCAGCAATGCAGCAAGTTTGTGATGTCCACTGGTTTTCTCTGAATCAGTTAAAAACTGTTGTTTTCATAATCTGCCCAAATCACATCAAGGATGTATTTTAGTAACATGTTTGTGTTGGTCTTGCAGACCTATGGAAAATCATTGACTTATTCAACAATATCAACGTCTTTAGATAAAAACTGACAGATTTGCCTTCATTGCACCATTAAACATATTATTGTTCATCTGTTTCTGTTTTGTTCGTCATTGAGAATACCTAAGGCAGCACATTTTGTCCAATACACAGTTGCAGGAAGCACCCGCTATCCATACTGTACCATGAAGGAACCCCCACTCAGGCAGAGGGTTGCGATGATGACAGATTGTTATTCACAAAATGTTTACAGGAGTGGGTTGATACACACAGGCCAACAGTTACTGGCTTGTATGTATTGTTATGGTAAACACAGACGTCTGCTGGAATTTCCACTGATGTACACAGATCAATGAATGCACCTGGTATTTAATAATCTCGAACATGGTATATATGTTAGAATGGAGAGATCTTTTGTGGAAGTATCATGCTGTGGGGACGGTTTTCGGTAGCGGGAACTGGGAGTCTAGTCTGTACTTACTTTTAGAGAAGGCAAGAAAATACACAAAGCACACATACATGCACTACATCCAGTATGACTCTTGGCACCATACCTCAAATATACCTGATTAAAAATTCAAAGCCAGTGATGATCATCCCTAAATCTTAACGAAGAATGAATAATTGTTTATTGTGATAATTCAGCAATGTGTTTTCACATTGCTGAATTGTTTTCAATGTGTTTTCAACAGTTTTCCCTGTTAAGAAAATGCTTGATGGGGGCAGCCATCTGCTGCAACCGAATAAGCAGTCAGGCTGCATCGTCTCTACCTGTTCATGTTTCTATAGTAGTATCACAGTGATAACCGCTTTGAAGTCTCTTTGTGCTGGTTTTTATCTTTGCTCTATGTTGTCATCTTTGTGTTCATAACTAATACTAAGAGAAAGATATAGAGTATATGTGTGTGTCCTCATTAGGACAGGGATTTGTGTTGGTGTGTGGGACTGCAGCCTGTAGGTGTATATTGTTAATTGGTAATTATGAGACAGTGTGTTTCAGATAATTTTAGAGATTAATATGAACATAAAGTAATAGTATATTGAATGTCTTTATCCTGGGTGTAATTAAGTAACATACTGCATTACTTTTAAGAAAAGTGTTCTGTGTATTCTGAGTCGCCTGACGATTCTGGCAAACCATCAGGCGACTCTGGAGGGGAAAGCGGTGTTCCACCTGCACTGTGTATAGTGTGCTGACTTCGACTGAGAAAATCGTCAGGCGGTGGAAGGAATACTTCGAGGACCTCCTCAATCCCACTGGCACGTCTTCCGTGGCGGAAGCAGAGTCTGGGGACGAAGGGGATGATCCACCAATCTCTGGGGGCGAAGTCACTGAGGCAGTTAAACAGCTCCTTGGTGGCAAAGCCCCTGGGGTGGATGAGGTCCGCCCTGAGTTCCTAAAGGCTCTGGATGTTGTAAGGCTGTCTTGGTTGACACGTCTCTGCAATGTTGCGTGGAGATCAGGTGCAGTAACCCTCGACTGGCAGACCGGGGTGGTGGTCCCCATCTTTAAGAAAGGGGACCGGAGGGTGTGTTCCAATTACATGGGAATCACACTCCTCAGCCTCCCTGGGAAAGTCTATGCCATGGTGCTGGAGAGGAGAGTTCGTCCGTTAGTCGAACCTCGGATACAGGAGGAACAATGCGGTTTTCGTCCTGGTCGTGGAACACTGAACCAGCTCTTGATCCTCTCGAGGACACTCGAAGGTGCATGGGAGTTTGCCCAACCAGTCTACATGTATTTTGTGGACTTGGAGAAGGCATTCAACCGTGTCCCTCGGGGTGTCCTGTGGGGGGTGCTGAGTATGGGGTGTCTGGCCTATTGCTACGGGCCATTCAGTCCTTATACGAGCGTTGCAAGAGCTTGGTCTGCATAGCCGGCAATAAGTCGGACTCATTCCTAGTGGGTGATGGGCTCCGCCAGGGCTGCCCTTTGTCACAGATTCTGTTCATAATTTTTATGATTTGCTAGAAATTGACCGGATTTATTACCATGTTCATAATTTTGTAAGCGTAGTCTTTGTACTAAGCATTTTGGGGTTTTTTTGATCAATTATCTCATTTAATTCTAGTTTTGTTTTGCGTATTTTGTTCAATGTTTCCTGATCTTGGTGGGACGCGTAGGCTTCTTCTAGGGATTTGATGGGTTTTTTTCTAATTTCTGAATATTTTTGTTTTCTTCTTTCTTTTTATGTGATGAGAAAGAACTGATTTTACCTCTCATCACAGCTTTCCCTGCTTCCCATAGAACAGAAGCTAATGTTCCGGGAGTGTCATTGAAGTCTAAATATGAAGTCCATTCTTTTTTTAAATATTTAATAAAGTCTTCATCTTTAAGTAGTGATGTATTAAATCTCCAGTTTTTACTTGGCATAATATTATTCTTGTGCATTAGTGTTGAAGATACAGGAGCATGATCGCTGACAGCTATAGGGTGAATCTCAGTGTCTGAAATGTCACTCAGTAGTGAGCTGCTGACCAAAAAATAATCCAGATGAGAGTAGGAGTGATGAACATGTGAGAAAAAAGTGTATTCCTTACTGTTGGGGTGAAGGGAGCGCCATGCATCGCAAAGACCAAAGTCGCTCATATACTGTTTGATTATATTTGTGGACTGCCAATTACGCTGAGTTCCTGCTGTATTGAGCCTATCCATTTATGCATTTAGTCCAAGGTTGAGGTCGCCTCCAAGAACAAGTGTGCCATCTGCACTGAAAAAACCGTGAAAGAATGAGGGATCATCAACATTTGGACCATATACACTTACGATACATAGCTTTTTATCAAGTATAGATAGTTTAATGATTAAGAATCTGCCCTCTGGATCTATAACTGTATCGAGTACTGTGAAATTAATATTTTTATGGATTAAAATTGCTACTCCCCTTTGCCTAGAATTATAACAAGCTGAGAACACATTAGGAAACTCAGGTGTTTTAAATTCATTCAAACCTCTAAGAGGTCTGTGGGTCTCTTGTAAAAGGACAACATCTGCCTGTAGTTTTTTGAGTTGGTTAAATATTTTTAAGCCAGCTCCATTTACATTCCATGTAACAAACCTTAGTGCACCCATAGATGACTGTGTATAACTAGGGGTGTACGCTGTGTGTGTTGCTTAGACAGGTGGAGAGAATATATCACTTGTTTGTAGATAAAGAGAAGGAGAGAGAGAAAAAATGTGTGGTGAGATGTTCCCTGAGTCTGACTATGTGTGTGCATATTTACTAATATGAGTACGCTTGGCTTAAGTGTGTGTATCCTGTACGTCTGTGTGCGCTGTCTGACTGATGTAAATGTGCTGCCGTTGAGCACATGATTGTGCGCGATCGTGCTGTGCGTATGTGTCGAAATAAAGGATGTTGTTTGTGGATGAGTGTGGAAGCAGGTGATCGAAGCAGTGAAAGAAAATAAAAAAAGAAAGAAACCAAGGACAAGGGTGAGCAGCATAAAAACAAGAGGGGGAAAAAGAGAGAGAAAAAAACGAGAAGGAAAAAAAACCCTGGAAACATTCCAATTAAACCATTGACGGAGAGTGACGGTGTAAATTTTGCTATGATATTACACTTAAGATGCAATTTGATACTGGTAAGTTAAACAGATGTTAATGCAAGTTAGTGTGAGTAGATAGGGAAAGGGTGTAGCGGATTCTTATCTCGTGTGAAGTTAATATAGCCACGGAGTGATGTCGGGGTCGTGGTAAAGCTGTCCGTCCACGTACAGCCGGTCCACAGCGATGACAGCGCAGGAGCCCTTCTCGATGAAGCCGTGTCGGATTGGGAAGAGGACCCTGCGTCGTTCCAGGATCTCTTTTGGGAACTGGTCGTTTACACTGAAGTCCATTCCTTTTAATTCCCTGCCGCAACTTTTCACCTGTTCCTTTTCTTTGAAGTGGCCGAATTTGGCCACAATAGGACGTGGTCTCCCGGCCGCTGCCCGCATGGGGCCGATGCGATGCACTCTGTCAAAGGCGATGTTCTTCACCGTGTCCTCCGGCAGCTTCAGGTGGGGCGGCAGTTTCAGGTGGGATGATTTTTCAAATAATGCTTTTCTACACTCCCGGGGGACTCAAAGCACTTTATACATTAATATTCCAGAGACATTTTCCTGCAATATGTGTTTAATATGATGGACACTGTGTTTATAGTATTTATGTTTGTTTGTGAAATCTTTACTCTTGATTTGCTTCAGATTTAATTTAAAATAAAGAAGCTTCAGTATATTTAAGTGAAGCCTTACTGTGACTCTGACTGCTCGGTGTATTTTTCTCTTCTCTTACAAACTTAGACTCTGGTCCTCAGTGTTGTGCAAACCTGAGGTTTATGTTTGCATCGGTGAATAAATATCTCTATGTTCTGCATCTCTTTGTGCTTTGCCTGTGTCATTTTTCTCTTGTGAAGATCACTGATACTTGTTCAAGTCTTGAGGTACTTTTAATTTCATTTACAACTGCATCTGTTCACAGAAGTATCAGATCTTTATAAATTTTAAAGCTGTATATAGGATGGAATGCAGTTGCAAATGAACTAATTTGTGTGAATTGACTCATTTTCTTTCCATCTATCCAATTTGGACAGGTGCAACACTTTAACTTTAATACAAATTTCCAGTCATTTAACATTTTATTGCAAGCAGGTCCTGTTTTACTGCTTAGTTCAATTTCTTTTCAGCCAGCATTATTTTCAGGGTCTAAGTAGAGGTTAATTGTAAAAGAGAAAGAAGAAGCACACACACACACACACACACACACACACACACACACACACACACACAAACACGACACTGAGTGAACAGCATAAATGACACAAACAAGCACATACACACATATGTTCTGCTAACTTACGAGAATTGTAAAACTGTTATCGGACCTCAGTGACTTCACTCCTACCTCGTCGTCAGGGTCACAGCAAAGATTAATTGTCTAATAACCGAACATGTCCTGGCATCACCTTTTTTCTGCTGGGACACAGAAGACCACTAATACCCCCCCCCCCCCCCCCCAAAAAAAAACAACAAAAAAAAACCAAAACATAGATCGTGCCTGTGTGTTTGAATACTTGAATTGCTGTAGCAACATAAATTGCTCTGTGGTCGCGCACTTGTCTCAGCTTAGAGACATAAAGCAAGTATTTGTTTAGGGTTGAGTTAATATTAGGTTAGGGCAATCTTTAAGAAATATGCCTTCAAGTCTTGGAAACCTGATTGTGTGTGGCACACACAGTTGTGAAGGGTAAGAAAGGACTTACTGAACACCTGAATCTAGGACCTGAATCTATATTTACTATATTAAATATATTTACTGTATTGGAAGTAAAAGAAAGCACATGGTAATTTCAGAAAGGCATTAATGTGGACTGAATTGATGATCTTTTTTCTGGAAGACTAATGCCTTACTCCTTGAACCCACACCTAACTAACTGTAATATTAGGTCTTCATTTTTACTACAGAACTGTTGTCAAAGTGTGTCAAAAGAAATGCTGGAGAGTTTCTAACAGTCTGCTCTTTATGGTGACATAAACATAATGAATAAACTGATCAGCATCAGGCTCTGCGGTTGGCTACAAACTGAACATGCTTGGGGCTGTGGTGGAATAGACTGTTATCCATCATGGAAAATCCTAACAACAAGTGTGTTGTGTTGAATTTAATCTTTTAGATGCCTGTTGTTGTGAAACACTAAAGGTAAACCGGCAAATGTGGGTGAGTTCAGTCTGGGTATAAACGACTGTATATTCCCATACTGTCCAAAAGGAGTGGGGGGAAAAGGAATACTTTCATTCAACAGTGAAATATTCTGCAGTAACTCTGTAAAGTACCATAGCTTCACCTTCAGATGTAACAGCTGGGAGCTTTTTGCAGCATCTTTCTGCCAAAGAAGTGTCACAACTAACAAGACACGCATGGTACTGCTTTACACAAGTAGCCAGATAAACCCATATTGACTATCCAAACATGACAAACGAGGAAGTTCACACATCAGTATCACCACATACAAATACACGTTTAGGGGTGCTGAGATAACTATCATTAGTCTTCTGCCAGTCTGTTTCAGAGTCCATTTGCTTCACACTGTAATTCAAGTGACACTGGGAAATTGTAGCGACTCTCAGAACAAAGCTGCATGTTTCAGAGTGTGAGCAGTACAAGTGACAACAGTTCACTCAGCTCAAATTACTAACCAAGGAAGGCAGCTGTTGTATGGTTCTCTCTAGAGTGAAAGCAGACACTTGAAAACGATTTATGTTTTTGTACTGATGTCTTTTCTTAAATTTGTATGTATTTTTAGCTGTCCTGGCTATCGTGTATTTCTTTGTGAATATAGCACAAAGAGTAAAGAAATTTGTGTTTAAATATTTCTTTGTAGTGACACTGCTTCATGGCAATAAACTAGGTACTGTTGGAATCCCTGTTTATGGTCTCCCATTCAAGGAGGTAGAGGTCGATATGAAACCTTAGTAACTCATACAGAGTCTGCTCTGATTGAGTTTAAGAATTCAGTCCAGTCATTCCAAATTTGGTAGAATTTCTCTGATAGTATATCAGTTTTTTCCTTTCAAATGCTCTCAGTACAATCCGACACCAATCTTACACTGTAACTGTGTTGAATTTTGTCATGTTCTGATTATACACTTTTTACTGGCAGCCAGAAGCGCTTGCAGCACCTTTGTATCTCTCCTCAGTTTCAGGCCACAAATACTAGGTAGAGGTTTTCAAACTCTAGTGTAATACAGGTCTATATCCTGTATTAAGTGCGTTGTGTATGTCCCTCTAGTAAAAATCTAGGTTTGGGCATCCCCAAAATATATGATAGTGATTAGTTTCTGATGATCCGCACTGTCTCCAACATTTTGAGTGAGTATTCTTATTTTCCCTCTGTCGTTGAGTCCTAACCGAATTTCCCAGAGGAACCCACCCGAGGGATTAATAAAGTTTTATCTTATCTTATCTTATCTTATCTTAAAGTATAATGATATTTTGTTCTGAGTAGTGGCGGTCCGAGCCCGCTTGGCGCCCGGGGCGAACACTCCCTCTGGCGCGCCCACCCCACACATACACATAAAACATATTAAGGATTATACATTAGCATAAAACTGTTGTCGGAACCATACTGAATTTCGCCAGAGAAACACACACACACACATATGAAGAGAGAGAGAGTATGCATTGTATGCAAACGGCTACCAAACAGCCATCATAATTCGTCATACAATGAGAACAGGACAAATAAACAATTGACAATGACTAATTAATATTAAAATCTGTAACATAATGTATTGTTTGGAGTTTAGTCTATACTGTTACTATTTTTACCATTGACCTGCCATTATCCAGTGACACATCTGCTTACCTGTATCTTTTGCTCATTTCTCCTCCTCTTCTTTTCTATTTTTTCTAAACTGAGGACCTGATGGCTTTGAACTTTTCTTGTCCATCTTGGTTTTAATTTTGCACTCTAGTATGAACACAAATCCCCCAACCCGAGGATCACCACAACATAACCTAACAGACCTACACCTTAGTTCACAGATTCACTTCGTCTAGGGTTTATTTCTGGGATTTTGCACAACCCAGGATTCAAATCATGAATAGATAATGGGCATGGATTGACAATATTATGAATGAAATGTGATCTATTTGGAAGCAGCCGGCCCCCTCCCCTTTCGACGGGTTGTGTGTGAGACTTTAAATCATCAAACTGTAAATTATAATTTTTCAATTGTTATTGATCCCTTTACCCCTGGTCCTAAAGTGTATATTTATTTTCTTACACTTCTTATATTTATTGTTTGTTTACTTGCACTGCTGTAACTGGAGCCTCGTCATCTTGTCTCTCTATATACTGGACTGTATGTAACGGAGATGACAATAAGGTTTACTTTGACTTCAGCAGCAAGCAGGCATACCGAGGGCTCTCACGCTCACTTTTCGCGTATAGAATTTTGAAAAAACATCAGTGCAAATTATAAGTCTGTATCATAATGTCTGGTGTTTTCGTGTTTGTTGTTTTGTTTTTATTTTGTTTTATTTTGCGAGTTGGTTATTAGATGCTGCTCCAGCCAGCCAGTGAATCCTCCGCCGACCCACCCTCTCCTCCCTGTGCCGCAAGCAGCAGGCACACCTCGCAAACGGAGGGCGCCCTTACTCCCAGCAAATGGGTGATAGAAAACCGATCTGTGCCTATGCCATTCCTAATATGCGCTGGCTGATGCTCAGCACACATTGATATATTGTGAACCTGGCCAAGCATAGAGTCCCACAGTTTATCCGTAATATGAAAAGTAAGGTCCTCTTCCCATTTAGATTTGATAGCAGCTACTGAAGACCATTGTAAATTGTAAATTAAACTGTACAAGGCTGATATTATGCCCCTTGAGGTTGGGTTGACCATTAAAAAATCATCTACTGGATTGTATGGAGGTATCTGGGGGAATTTTGCTGTCACACTCTGCATGTAGTGACTGGCCTGTAAGAAACGAAAAAACTGAGCTGCAGCTATGCCAAATTTGGTGGATATTTGAGAGAAACTTGCAAATTGTCCATCTTCATATAAGTCTGCAAGGGATTTTAGGCCCTTTCTATGCCAGATATGAAAAGGGCAGATAATGCCCTCAATGGCATTTAGTAATAATGAAGTGATTAGTGAGTCTAGAGATTTAAAAAAGGATTTTGGAATCAGGATAGGGAGGCATTGAAAAACATATAAGAATTTTGGAAGTAGCATCATTTTCACTGAGTTAATCCTACCTATTAAAGATAAGGATAATGCGGACCATCTGGACAGCATGTGCTTGCACTGTTCCAGCAGGGGGAGGAGATTCTTCTTAAACAAACAATTAAATTGCTTTATGACACATATCCCAAAGTAATCAAAGTGATCTGTGACTATTTTAAAGGGAACATTTACCAAATCCAGATTTTGAGCCCTCTCGTTAATCAAAAACAGTTCACTCTTATTCATATTAATTTTGTATCCAGAGAGCTGACTAAAACCATTCAGTATATTAAGTGCAGCGGGTAAGGAGGTAAGTGGGTTAGAAAGAAATAGAAGAAGGTCATCGGCATACAGTGAAACTCTGTGCTCAATCCCCCCCTCCATATGCCTTTTATGTCCCCACTACCACGGACTGCAATTGCTAATGGCTCAATTGCAAGGGCAAAAAGCAAAGGACTTTAAAGGGCAGCCCTGTCTCATTCCGCGGTGGAGCTTAAAATGGTCAGAGTAGTGACAGTTAGTTAGCACTGAAGCCGTGGGGCTTGCGTAAAGAAGTTTGATCCATGAGCAAAATAAGGGGCCCATTGCAAACCTTTCTAAAGTAAAAAACAAATATTCCCACTCCACCCTATCAAAAGCTTTTTCCGCGTCCATAGCAATGAGGCATTCAGGCACAGCATGGCTGGGGGCATAGATAATATTAAAAAGTCGCTGTATGTTAAAGAAGGCGTGTCGATTTTTTATAAAGCCAGTTTGGTCGGGAGATATTATAGCAGGAAGAATTTTTTCCAGCCTGTGCGACAGTAACTTAGACAGAATTTTAACATCCGTGTTTAACAGAGATATAGGCCTATAAGAAGCACAGTCAGTCGGGTCCTTGCCGTAACACTGTGATACAAGCCTGGTAGCATGATGAAGGAAGTGCCCCAGAGTCTAGTGACTCTGTAAAAACTTCGCGAAGGAAGGGAGCCAAATCGTCCGAGAATTTTTTATAAAAGTCTGCAGAAAATCCATCAGGACCTGGAGATTTCCCAGATTGCATAGATGCTATTGCCGCCTGAATTTCCGCCTTTGAGATAGGGGCTTCCAGAGTCTAAGCTCTGGGGAGAGCAAGGGCATATCAATGGAGTCAAAGAAACCATGTAAATTTCTTACATTAACAGTAGACTCTGATGTATATAACTTAGAGTAAAACAAAGAAAAAATGTCATTAATCGCCTTCTGATCCCTAGTCACCACTCCATTGTCCGCCTTCACGCCAGTTATGATTTGTTTAGCCCTAATACCACGCAGATGGGTGGCCAAAAGCTTACCGGTCTTTCCACCATGTTCATAAAAATCGCTCTTGTTCCTAATCAGACATCCTTCCACTTGTCGAGTGGAAAGTAGATTGAGTTTGGTTTGTAAACTTAAGCATTCTTTATATAGCGCCGGTGATGGTGACTGAGCGTACTGCCTGTCAATGTTTAAAATCTGGTCTGAAATAAGCCTCTGTTCCCGCTGTGCACACTGTCTTTTAAATGCTGCCACTGAGATGATTTCTCCTCTCAGAAATGCCTTCAGAGCCTCCCACACCGTCCTGTTTGGTATACCAGGTTTTCTGTTCTCGTTAAGAAAATTTTTAACTTTAGAAGAGATGTTAGAAACAAATTGTTCATCCGTGAGCAGCAATGGATCCAATCTCCAGAGCTTTCTCACAGAGTCGCAGCCCTGAAAAGCTATTTTGAGCACAAGGGGGGCATGATCAGAGACAGTAATACTTTCATAGCTGCAGGATCTAATACTATTAATTAGCAAATTGTCAATAAAAAATAATCTATTTAGTGTAGGTGTGGTGTACATGTGAGAAGAAAGAATAATCTCTACCAGTATTCCCTAAAACCGCCAGGGATCCGTGAGACTACAATCTTCCAGAAAAAACTTGATATAAGTTGCAGATTTATTAAGAGTAGCAGGTTTGGGGGATGAGCGATCTAAAACCGCATCCAAATAAAGATTAAAATCACCCCCAAGAATCAATGAGTGAGTATTTAAGTCTGGGAGGTGTGAAAACAGGCGTTGAAAAAAATTGCACATAATCAAAATTGGGTGCATAAAGATTGGCCAAAGTCACAGACCTGTCGCAGAGTTTGCCAGACACTATTATAAACCGTCCATTTTTGTCTGACACAACAGTAGATGGAACAAATGGGATGTTCCGATCGATAAGAATAACTGTACCCCTAGCCTTTGCTTTAAAATTAGAGTGAAACAACTGTCCTGACCAACATTTTGCCAAGTGTGAGTGATCCGAATCCTGCAAGTGAGTCTCTTGCAAAAAAACTACCTCGGGCTTAAATTGCTTCAGGCGTGATAAGACTCTCTTTCGCTTTATTGGGTGGTTCAACCCCCTCACATTCCAGCTAACAAAGGTAAGGTTACCACTCATCAAGGAAGTCCCACATTTTTATGTGCAGAGTTGCCCAAGGAGGGTAGGGAGGGTAGGGAAACAACAACAAAAAACATGACAACCAACCCCACCCCAGAAAGAAAATGCAATACAATAACATATCACTGTGTAAAAAAAAACTAAAACAATATCACCACCAATATCACCCCAGCAGATTGCATTAAAAAGAAACCGCGTGAGCCCCTGCTTTCTTCCCATATTAATCAAGAACTCCCCGAACCACTAGCATCATACCTGCACCCTTGAACATTAGCCACTAAACTCGAGCCAGGGTCTCAGTTTTCAGGACACGGAGAAGAGAAAGAAGAAAGAACAAAAACAATTCAGCCAAACAACAAACCAGTTTTACCTTAAAATGAACAGCAAAGAACACATTGCTATGCCAACAGCGCGGCTGTATAGTGTCAGTCAGAACGAGGACGCCACTTAGGCTAGTCTGACCCGTTATAGTTGTAAATTAGGGTGAGTGCTCTAACGGGCTACAGTGTCCAACTCAGGATGGAGAGCTTTGGTTTTCTTCCATGGTTTGAATGAAGTGAGAGGCCTCCTCAACTGACTCCAATCGCCGGATTTTCCCATCTGGAAGAGTAATGCGGAGCCTGGCGGGGAAGAGGAGGGAAGGACGGAGGCCTCTCCGGTATAACTCGGCCATAACATCCTTATGCTGGGCTCGCTGCTTCTGGATGTCGGCGTTGTAATCCTCATAAAACTGGAGTTTATGTCCGCAGTACTCCAACGTCCCTCAGCGTCTCCATGCTTCCCTCATCAGCAGCTCCTTAATCTGGAAGCAGTGGAAGCGGATAATGACTGAGTGCGGCCTCCCATCAGGGCCCGGTTTGGGCATAAGGCTACGGTAGGCTCTGTCAAGCTCTGGGGATGGGGCATGGGGGGGGGGGGGGGGGGGGGGGGGGGGGTGGGGGGGTGGCAAAGTTTGTGCGCCGAAGATCTCCACCAGCAGCCGGAAAAAGAACTCAGTTGGCCGTGGACCCGGCTCCACTGATTCCGGCAAACCCACCAGACGGATGTTCTACCTTCTGCTTCTACTCTCCAGCTCGGAAAGTTTAGTTTTGAAAAGTTTGTTTTCCTCCTGTAGTGAATTATACTTAGTTTCGAGCGCTGCCAAATGCTGAACAACATCCGCTGCATTTGCTTCAAGCTCAGCAATACGTAGTTCTTGATTTGCAACTTCCGCTTGAATCTTGTCCAGCTTACATCCGATGTAGGCTATGGCTGCGGCTATGGCTGTTCTGTGCTATTTGAGCAGGGCGACAAGCGCCGGGTTCAGGGCTGCACTAGCATCCTCTGCTGCGCCAGTGTTAGCACAACTCTCGGCAGTAAGGTTTTTCTCGGTTTGTCTCCTTCCCTTGGACATCCTTCCAATGTGACACTCATAAATGACCCGAAAAGTTTGTGTCTAACAGCAAAATGGGGCTCAGAAAGTAAAATTTTAAAAAAGTTAGGCAGGTGCTAGTGGCCAACACACCTTACTCCCTTGCCGGAAAACGGAAGTTGGTCTTCATCTTTGGTTTGTGCTGTCAACCTTATGTTGATACCTGAACACAAAGACAAAGATCGTATTTGTGTCCTCATTAGGGCAGGAATTTGTGTTGGTGTCTGAGAATGTAGCTTATAGGTTTATATTGTTAAAAGGTAATTACGAGACAATGCACTTCAGGTCATCTTACAGACAAGTGCAATTGTAACAAGTAGCATGACAAATTACTTTCTCCTCGGAGTAATGTACTGTATTACTTTTTAAAGAAAAGTTTTCTGTATAACATATGTGATACATAACTTTACAAAAAGGGAGAAATACCTCCAATATGCACAAACATTTAACCACACAACATGCAACTTGTTTGCACAAATGTAATGACTTTGATATGCTGCTTAGCTATGGTGGTAATTCTCAAAGCGGAGCCAATGAGAACTGTTAAGGTTTCACATATTGAGGAAGGAGAGTACAAACAACCATTGGTCCAGAAGAGCTTGGTCAAACAATTGATTTTAATGAATACACACGTGGGAAGACCAGTCTGTACGCAGACAGGGATTGATCTTCGACTTAATCAAAGCATACACAGATTTTTATAGCATCAGGGTTTGAATTAATGACGCCCCTTCATACGTCACAGACAGAATATATACATACGTCAAATCAAAACCACAATGACTTTTAACACGGTTTAAAAGAACATTGTTCTCTATCTCATCTGGAACACGAGCCCCACATCCTGCCAGACGCTGTTCCTCTTTCCAGAGACAAACATGACCAATTTCTCACCTATAAATGATTCTCTCTAACTGAGTGTGTGTGTGTGTGTGTGTGTGTGTGTGTGTGTCGTCCTCAAATGCTCTCTCAATTCACCCGTTGCACTTCTGACCTTTCACCAGAACCGAGGCTCATCCTTAGATACAATAACCTAACTGAAACTATATGTACTATGTTGAATAAATGTTTTAATCAAGAACCTCTACTAAAAGCTTAATAAAAGAATATAAAAGTATAACAGACAATTTGAATAACCTAGTAATTCAAATTGCCTCGTCTAACCTCAGAATAACTTAGACTCTGCTTTCACTTCTGCAAACTCTCTGCAACTTCCTGTCAACTCCTGCCTGCAACTTAGTCTTTCTGAAAGACACACACACTGTTTAAACATCTGAATGCAATATCAATGCTGCCGATTATATTATTAATGCAATAGTAATGATGATGATTATTTACCAATAGCAGTAAAATAATTTCCCTGATCCACAGAACCCACTGAGAATTCAGGAGAAAACAGATGAGTCAAAGGAATCAATTTGAAAAGTGATAATGATAACAGCATTGGAATTGCTAAATTCTTATCACTTTCCATCCTTAACCCTTTAAAGCCGGTCGGAGCGGGCACGCTCTGTTTTGCGTAACTATTTTTAAATCCCGGTAGCTCTGCAACCACGTAAGCTAGCGCAATAATTTTTTTTTCATATGAAACTGGAGGAGTTGCACTTACATCTTACGCCATCAGCTTGTCCTAGGTCACAGTTTCCTTCCACATATAGCTTTGCAAAAACTGCATAAAAAGCACTTGCAGCAACAAAAACATAATATTCCAGAAACACGCTTTCATAACACTTCCTACGTTGGAATAGACGTCAGCGCAAACTTTTGCATGTCCGCCATTACCTGCCAGAAACCGGAAGTGACGTCATTTTCGCGGAAATGTAGTTTTTTTTTTTCCATCAGGGCCTCAGGGCCTATACTGGTGTTTTTAAAAGTTATCTTTGACTTTACGACTTTCTGTGTCGTTTCTGGGATGCTTAGGACTCATATTGCACTGCTGGAAATAGTTTATTTTGATGCATATGCTGCTTTTTTGCAAATTTGCAATATAATATTTATTTTCCTTTTTACCTGCAGTATATAAAAATTGGTGTATTTCAAAAATAAAACTATGAAGACACTCAAAATAAATTTCCTGTGGTAGGAAACTATTTTGTGCAACTTTTTTGTATTTACAGTTTTGAGGGATAAGCCTCTTAAATTTCTCTAACTAGAAATATATGTTAAAAAAGCAAAAACGATTTTCAATTTTTTTGTAGTTTATTGCACTTTTTTGCAATTTATGCAATTACTATGCACCTAATGAATACGTATTATTAAAATCTGGGCTATAATTGTTGTATTGATGTATAGCAACTTGAAATGCTCCCAAAACTGGCACCACACCATGTAAAAACAGATGATTTTTGTTAGAGAGACTTCTGGATGTTATTCAGGATGTCGCCATAGACAAAGTTGAACAGCGCCTCCTTTGACTTGGTTCCATCCAGCTGCACAACATCAACAGCTGATGCCTCCATGATGTTCTTATGTTTCATGTAGCTCTGGCGGACTTGGTTCTATGGTAGGTCTTAAAGGGTTAATAGTGATGGGATTTCCAGCTCTTTTTAGAGAACCGGCTCTTTCAGCTCGGCTCACTAAAAAGATCCGGCACTTTCGGCTCTTCAGGTTGTTTTGTTGCTTTAATTCATTTATTATTAACAACAATATAAAATTATGCACAAAAGGAATTACTAATGTAAAAAAAAAACCCGTGGTTTTATTTATATATGTTTATATATAAATATATACAGTGGTATATAGAGCCGACTCACTTCAAAGAGTTGGCTCTAGGAGCCGTTTCGTTCACGACCGACACATCACTAATCCCTAAGCATGACACAGTGTGAGCCTCCAAAAGGTGATTCTGTTCATCTGAACGTAGCGTTTTGTGGGAGAAACGTTTCATCAATCATCCACGATCGCCCACAGTAACAAATGTGGGTGATCATGGATGAGTGACGAAAGAGTTGGGAGTTCGCCTTGTAATCGGAAGGTTGCCGGTTCGAGCCCCGGCTTGGACAGTCTCGGTCGTTGTGTCCTTGGGCAAGACACTTCACCCGTTGCCTAATGGTGGTGGTCAGAGGGCCTGGTGGCGCCAGTGTCCGGCAGCCTCGCCTCTGTCAGTGCGTCCCAGGCTGGGAGAAACCAGATTAAGGAACTGACCTCCCAGCCCATTGTTCCTTCACTGGGCTGGTATCAGTCATTATGCAATGTACTGTTTATAAGATTAGGGAAACCTGCAGTCAGCTGAGACTGAAGAAGCCACTTGGATGAGTGACGAAACTTTTCTCTCACAAAATGCTACGTCCAGATGAACAGAATCAACTTTTGGAGATTTACTTACCTGGATGATTGAGCATGCATCAAGACGACACAGTGTGAGGGCTTGGAGGTGTGCTGCCTCCTCCCTGGTAGCTGTTCTGTTCAACTAAGCTACTGTCCAAAAATTATCAAAGAAAGTCTTCTTCTGTAGACATGTTACATTAAACATGGCAAACAAATTCCTTCATAATAATGAAGGTGCTTTTTATATGAACCTGCATTAGTAAGACAATGGTAATATCAGAGTAACTCTTTCAATCAGTGTCAATGCTTTTTGCACACAAAGGCGATGGAGCAAAACTAGTAAAAGTGTTTCCATTTCCATGGCCATTTGGGATCTGTCATGAATCCTCACAGTGCACATCCCAGAACACAACAGTTATGAAAAATAAAAAACACATTTTGTTCTTGTTTCTTAACATTTCCACACTAAAGCACTTGAATGTGTGACAACTTTTGTTTACTGTCAGACAAGTAGAAGCTCTTTAACTACTTACTCATGGGTAAAAAATTCAGAATGACATGACATGGTTTTCAGCTGTTCCAAAAAGAGCCATACGCCACAGCTCTGTTTTATTGATTAGGCTAGGGTGACACTTGGTCATTGCCTGTGTTTCAAACATTTTAAAGCTCAGATTTTGATGTTAACGTATTATTTGTATTATTTTATCATATTTAGGAGTTGAGTTTTGCTTTTTTGATCTTCTCCCATTTCATTCACTGTCGCTGTAGGCCTTTTGAGACCATCTTAGCAGATCTCCTGCCATTGGACTTCCAGGACTACCAGCTTTCTTGGAGTTACCTTTGTCCACAAGGGTCTATCTGAACATAGACGCAGCTCTGTTCTTCACTGAACGTACCCCACAATATCAGTGTTCTGGAGTGCTGACTTATTTTGTAGTACGGCTTCTTTGATATCTATTTCCAAACTGTTACACTATATATTTTTGCTGGCGAAACGAATAGTGTTTTTTTTAGGTTTCCATTGGAGATTGATAAAAAACAGTTTCTGTGATCCTGTAACCCTAACCCTTTAAGTTTTATCCATTTTTGGCAGTTCACTGGAAGCAAATGCTGTAGGCAGGATAACAAAGAGAGACAAACAAAATTGACAAACTTTACAGCCTAGACCAGAGGCCAGAGAACGTAGGTGAAAGACACAGACAAAACAGAAGTTCTGAGAACAGGCCACTGCGATAGTGGCTGTGCAGGTTATACACTCTTAATTTTAAGTGTGGTTGGAATGTGAAGAAGATCAAAGGAGCTTGCAAAGAAAAGCGTCTGGACCTCTTTATGTAACACACGATACTTTACCACTACTGAATGTAGAGAAAGTTAGGATCTTGGGCTTATGTTCTCTAGGAATCGACTAAGGAGCGAATGACACACAGCTAAAAGAACAGTCAACATTTATTCAAAACAAAACGAAAAACAGTCATTCAACAGTTCACAACAGTTCCAGTTGGCGATATTTGTCAGTCTGTGTATTCAGTTTTAGAGTTCAGTGTTCAGTGTTCAGAGTTCTTTTCAGTCTTTTCAGTTCAGGTGTGTGAGTGTGTGTGTATAGTGTTAATGTTAGTAGTACTACCCAGGTAGTGTATTGTTCTGAGATCTCATAAGCTTATCTGTCAAGAAGTAACGCAGTTGTCACTTCTAAGTAGGCTGGAAATCTTTCCTGCATCGCAGCTGGGGATCCGGCATCCTGGCTCGCAACTTTAGACTCCAACAAAAAAACCAACCTGCACAGGGCAATGAACATATTTTACATGAATATCATATAACAACTTAATCAACACTAGTGATCAAATGTCTCTCACTCTTTGTATATAACGAATTAATGCAATTAATAATAAAATTAATCAAAGAACCTTAAAACAATTACCACATCATACAAATTTAACTCAAATCTCATATTTTGTGAACAGCAGTCACATCAATCCAATGAATTGAGAGAATGTACATTACTGATGCACGAGGAAAGTGCAAAACGTGGTCGCAGTACTATTTAGCCAAAGACTGCTCATATTTATCATCTCATTACAATAAATAAAACTTACCTACTAGCTTCCAAAGAAATATTTCCGATTGGTTTAAAACATTCACAAGGGAAGAAATAAAAAGATAATACAGCACTTAAAAGGAATACATGAAATTTACATTATACTAAGCTAATGATTAGCTAACGATTAGCTTGCTATACTAGCGCAGTTAGTCAACTCACCGGAACCCATACGGTACAAAAATATATTTTAAAATACATTTTGAAATATATTTCAAAATATACAAAAATTGGCCAAAAAATATATGTGCTAAAATACATTTTAAAATATATTTATATATTTTAAAATCAATAAAACAGGGCAGTTCTTCATTCTGCACCGATGTCCGTTTTGCTCTGTCCTCCTATAAAAACCATGAACATTTGAGTGTTTGACTAGTTTTAGATTTCCAAAAATTTGATATTTGTACAACTAAACATTTGAACTACAATGATATGCTATTGAGAGATACTTTTATGGGTACTTTTTGGTGAAGAAACTGGTGACAGAGTTGTAGGCTTTTTAGAGTACTATTAGCTAACCATTTAAACTGACTTTCAAAGCTGTTTACCTTTTAAATTGCTGTGGCTCAAAACCTCCAGTGGGAAGGCGGCCATTAGAAGAACACACACCATTGAACCTGAAAATAACAAAAACAAACAAAAAACAGAACAATATATAAGAGTCCGGTAGGGTAATAAATCTCTTCTGAAGCAATATAGTTCATTTTGGGTGAAAAACAAAACATTCCTCTAAAATATATATACTGACATCAGCAATCAACATCATGATTGTAATTATTTTCTTTTTAGTACATCTACTGCTGTGTGCATGTGTCAAGCACTACGACTGTATCTATGCATATAAATTCACCATATATATCCTGCAAAAATGTTTTGTTATAGTCAAAAAAGGCAAACAAACAAAGGCATTCAATCAGAGGTGAGAAATTAATTGGGAATATCAATTATAGGTGAACTATTCTTTACCTACTAGCAATCAAGCTTCTTTAACCAAGAAGCTTGAAATATTTGAATGTAAAATAAAATAAATAAATAAATAATAATAAAAATAACATGATGTAATTAAAATCCACAACTTACATTAAGGAAATCTGCATTTGTATCCACAGGCTAAAAGTAAAACAGTAAATGTGTTAGTAATAGTACAGGTATTTGTAAAAAAAAAAAAAAAAAAAAGAGGCAGTAACTGTGACTCTTCTAGTGGGATGCTAAATGCAGATATTTATATTTACAGTATAATACTGCATGTACAGGTAGCTGTGTTGTGAACTGTAACTGAATATTAGAGAATCTCAGAGAAATTAAATGTATTTATTTTTTGAATTTATCAATCATAAAACTGTCTATTTTGAAGGCCTTTTACGATAACGACTTTTTGTTGGTCGGTATATTGCCCCATAAACAATTGCGACAAGTTATGTCATTGTCATTTTAAGACCATTTTATGTCTTTCAATGTATAATCATAATATAACACCATAATAATGCAAGATCTACACACTTTCAATTGACAAACCAACATCTAATTCTTAAAGTATGTAGATCATTGAAATTATGAAGCAAAATATTAGATACCTGAAATACTTGACTAAATAGTAAATTTTCTAATAAATAGAAAACAATGTTATTTAATGTTATTGTTTTGTTGTCATTATATTTTATTTTTGTAAATATAATGGCAGATAAATTACATCATCAACAATTATTGAGGTCATGTACATGTATTGTGTGTTAAGTCGATATATCGATTATTGTGACAGGCCTACTGTTTTGGTATCATAACGAGCTTGTCAAACATGCATGACCACTAAGCAATGTCTAAGCAGTAGTATTGGTCTGAATGACAACAAACATAACTAGTGTTTTGGAAAATCTGTTAGAAAACAATTATTATTTCAATAATTATGATTAGCATGTGACACAGACACTGCATAAAAAACTACAATAACAAATACTTACTTTAGGAGGATGGGAGAGGGCAGCATGAGGTTGAGACTTTGACATCTGTAAGAAACAAAGTCATGTATTACAGACAAGTCACTTAAAAATACATTAATGTGGCAGACTGTTCCCTGTTCAGATGCAGTGTATAAGTACAATCAGGGCTGTCACAACAATTGGGTGGGGCCAAGTGGCTGCAACCCTAGTTACAATGTGTAGGTATATATAATTACATATAATATATGTGAATAAAGCAAGAATCTGTTTAGGTTAGTCACTGTGCTGACTGATGCTTGCTAGGTTTATATGATTGCAAACTGCACAAAAACAACAACAGCAACAACATTAATGACAATGACAAACAAAATTACTTACATTTATGTAAATCTCACATCAGGAAGATCTGCATTCGATTTCATGGGCTGAAATAAATAGGCAGAAACATTACTGCTAAAAAAATAAAAAACAAAAACTCTGAAAAGCCAAAAAATTACTTAAAAAGCAAGGAAATGTGGAACATTGTAATTAGCGAACATTAATAAAGCATAACTGTTCTTTGTTTCTAACCTTGGTAAGTACTCTACGGAGCCCCTCTGATGACATGGTCCAAAAAATAAATAAGTTGTGGCCACGAAATATCATTTTGAGGCCACGAAATAGGTATAACGTGCCCACGAAATACTTATTTGTGGCCACGAAATAGGTATAACGTGCCCACGAAATACTTATTTGTGGCCACGAAATACTTATTTGTGGCCACGAAACACTTGATGATATATATATATATCATCCCAGGGCACATTCACTAGAACCTGCGTGAGCCATAGTACGGAGTCCTTGCTGTTGGTGATGTCCTTAAGGTGAGTGTATTATATTTTATATTTATTTCATATTGTTATCCCGCAATTCGGCAGTTATTTATTCAGACTTATATTGTTACTATGTTCTAAATGGTATCTTGTGTTCTGGGGGCCTCTGGATGTCTGGAGTTTTGATCTCCTGCATACCTGCTTCATGCCCTGGAGGACGGGGCTGTGGCCCCCCCACACCCTCTAGCAGATCATTACATGAAGGAACCTTTTAAAAAACAAAAAACAAACACGTCCATGCTCACAGGTGTACACACGGGTGATCACACCCACAAACTACACCCTTCTTGGCTCCTACCTCAAAGCACACTGTGTTCTGTTGATCTTATGTGCTGCACAATAATGTTTAATATTTAGTATTTACTGTCATATTCCCATATATCATTGTGATGTTGTTTATTCTATTACTCTTGTTCTCTTCTGCTTGTTTTCTTTTTTCTTTCTCAGCAGGTGACCCAGGTGATTGATATATGCATTTTTTTTTCCTTTTTTCTTCTTTTTTTTCTTTTTCTGCTCATTCTGTTGGTTTTTGGTTTTTGCCCTTCTCCCCCGTCCCTCTTCTCAGCTGTTTCTCTTTCCCTCTTTCTTTCTCCCCTTCTTTCCCCCAGTCAAGTCTGTCCCGTATTCAGTAAGTGAAAATAAAATAAACAATAAAAGGTGAATCAAATGGACCATTATGGCAAGGCTGGGATGGTCAATTTGGTAAAGTATATCCGTTTAAAAAAATAAAAAATAAAAAAAAAAAAATAAAAAAAAAATAAATGGTATCTGCTGACGTTTCAAATGTTGTATCCTCATGTTGTTACTACACGTTGTTTTGTTGTGCTAATATGTAGCCGTAAACTCATTTTTAACTGTAGGACGTGCGGCGGCCCCGCAGCACACTTTCAAAGTAGAGCAAGGCTGAAGGCTACTAATAAACGAGGTATGTTCAACATAAAACCTTAGTTCTCTGTGTCACGAAGGTGTCTCTCTTTTACCCTGGCCACATCACCATACTAGCTGGTGCAACTAATCTGGTCTGGACAATAATAACAGTTTTAGATGGAAAGCATCTTAAAATTTTGCTGAACATCTCCTTTGAAAGTAGCATCATGTGAGTCACACTTGTTAAGGTAATACATGCTAAATGAGCCGTAGCTTTCAATGCATCACCGGATGAAGCCTTGCAGTTACAGTAGCTCACGTTGCCAAGGGAACTAATAAAGCATACAGTGATCGGAATGATTTTGTATTGATGCAGGTTGTCATTGCTCATACTGAACTACTTAAACTCCAAGTAGACAATCGCTCCATTCCTCATTACCATAGATAATATCTAAGTAATAAAACAATCATTATCAAATTCTGATTTGCCATAGATAAAGTGATTTTATAGGTAGGCTATCATGTAAAAATCTGCTACATAAAATTTGTAACTGAGTGTAAAAATACTAATTTCATTTTCATGTGGTTTAGAGGTCAGCTATGGATACTCGGCTGCGAGAATTCTTAACAGAGCGTAAAGTTGAAGAAGATGTGATCAAGAAACTTGAAGATGAGAATGTAAGCCACTGCAGCTGTTGCTGTGTGCGTGCATGTGTCTGTGTGCTTGTTTTTGAACGGAGAGCCGCAATCCACAATTTACTATGCACTTTCTAAAAAAATTTATTGAATTTCATATTTTTGTTTAATCAGTGACATTAATTAATGACATGATATGTTTAAAGAGTAATTTAAAAAGTAATTTTTGTTCATTTTATGTTGGACAAATGTGTACTACATTACCAAAAGTATCTGTTATCGAAAGTAGATAGCAAAAAACAACTCTAAAATATGCAGTTGTATGTATTCATTGTTTTTTTTAATATTGACAATTTTATTAATTTGTTATTTATATTTTTCAGATTGATGAAACTGTCATTCCCTTAATGACAGACAATGACCTGGCAAAGTACATCCCCAAAGTTGGCGACGTCACCATCCAGGAAAGAATCTATACTCTCAAGGCTATGACAAAGACTGACAGGAGCTGAGGGAATGCCTCCTAAAAAGAAATTGTCTCAGTGGGCAGAAAATACAAATGCAAAACGAACAGTGAGACGAATTAAGGTTGGCTGGATGGATTTTGATGAGGAGAAGGGTGGGTTCAAACAGGTGAAGTCTGTAAGTGGTGGTGGAACAAGGCATTTATCTGTAGATAAAAATGAAACAGTGTCAAATATCAAACTTATGGCTGAAAATCTGTTTTTCCCCAATGGCACCTCAAAAAAAACCAAAAGTCTTTCACACTATTCAACTCATATTGAGAGCTCACAGATGCATGTGGATGCTTCCAGTACAGTTGATGAGTTGTATAAGCAAAGTAAAGTCAAAATTCTGCGACTTTATCTGTGTACCAGAAAGAAAACACAACAGCAGCCCCAAGACGTAGAGGCCGATCATGCAATAACCCAGCCCTCTGTGGTAGATCTCACTGGCAATGAACCTAATCAGGCCGCTGATGATCTGTTGGTGGAAAACATAAATTCCGAACCATCAAACTTTGTAATTAATGATGGAGCTTCCATAAGTGGATATTTGGAACTGAATGACACATTACCATGGGATGGTCTGCCAAATATAGGTGAAAGTGAAGATTCTGATGCAGTTGTTATTATTAGTGGGGGTAACAGGGTGGATATTAGTGTGGTTGAACTAAACCCTGAAACACTGTTTACAGAAAAAGAGTCTGATCCACCTCATCACACATTGTCTCTCTCACCGGGGCTAACAGGAGAGGCCAATATTCCTTACCAAGCACCCCCTGAACCACGATCTTGATCCGTAATACTGACTGTTAGAAGAGGTCATTGTCTTACTGATTTGATCAGTGCCTTTAAGGACTCAAACATTATTTCATCTGAGGTCAATATCAAAATGTTGTTACCAAATGGAGAGCTTGAACAGGGGGAAGGAAGTGGTGTTTTGCGGGACTGCCTGACAGAATTTTGGATGGATTTCTATGACAGCTGCACATTGGGAGTTGAGGTAAAAGTCCCATTCATCCGGCATGACTTTCAGTGTGAAGAATGGCAGGCTATAGCTAGAGTGTTTGTTGTAGGGTGGAAACAAGCTGGTTACTTCCCAGTGAAGCTTGCAATACCCTTTCTGGAGGAGATATTGTACGGCTCGACAACCAGTTGTTTAAAAGATTCCTTTCTTTTGTACGTCTCACAAGAAGAGCGATCTGTTCTCCTGAAGGCTTTGGATGACTTCAATTCAGTGGATACAGATGAATTGCTGGAAGTACTTGATGCACATGAGTGCAAGCAGGTTCCTACCAAGGACACACTGCTCCCTGTTTTGGCACAGATAGGACACAAAGTACTTATTCAGGCCCCAATGTTTGTAATCAAGTGCTGCCGTCCCGTTGTGGGTTCTGTAGCTGGTTTACTCCCACCAGAAGGACTGTATCATTTCATTGCAGAAAAAAAACCGACTGTAAAACCAGTGAAGGAGCTTCTAATCTTTCCAGAGGAGATGACAGCTGCCCAGTCAACAGTTTCTCATTACCTGAAAAGATACATTGGAGAAATTGATTTCAATTATCTTCAGCTTTTCCTGCGGTTCTGCACAGGATCCAATCTGTTGGATAAAGCCATACTAATTGAGTTCATAGAAACTACAGATTTCCTCCACAGACCACAATCCCACAAATGTGGATGTGTACTAAAGCTGCCCCTTGGTTATCACAGCTATCCAGACTTTCGCAGTGAATTTAACAGCATTCTCGCAAGCTCTATGTGGGTGATGGATGTGGTGTAGGTCAGTGTTACCCAACCTTGGTCCTCAAGGCACTCTGCCCTACACGTTTTAGGTTTTCCACCCTAACAGTTCATAGAAATACGGGTGTAGTTAACAGTAACATGAAGGAATGAATGTGAATGTTCAATAGACTGGGTGGTTAAGTTCTCTTATCAGTGTAGCCCGTTGTGCCTTTTTAATGTGCAGCCTTTTCATCTGGTCAGTAATTGCTTTCTTAGTTTCTCCCCCCAATTAAAATAGTAAGCTAAAGGGAATGTTCAGGTTTTTTGAAGTGGAGTTACCTGTAGTAGACAGCACTTAGCACTCTGACTTTGCAGAAGCAGCAGTGAGTGTTGGGGACAAAATAAGGCAACAAATTGCTTGGGGAATGAGACCACAAAACAACACCAGTTGAAAATACATATACATATATAAATAACATTTTCAGTGCTTCACCTGGTAGGAATCCGTACACTAAACATAGAAGTGCATCTGTTCCTGCTGCACACATTGTTACTGTGTTTCTGGTTAGTGCCAAAATAAATTACTAATTTTAACATTCTAATACTTTTTTTACTACAGGAAGAGTAACAAATATTTCCAATATAGCATACAGTAACAGTTCTACAAACTGGAAGATTGCTGAGTGCTGTCTACTGTATATACATACATAAGTACAACACATTACAAATACCATATTCCAACTGATTAAGCATGTTCTATATTAAAGTATTTCAGATTTTTGCAGAAATCTTAATAGAAAAAAGAATGTGAAACTTTATGTTCCTAATGTATGGTGGCCCTGAGAGGCCAAACGGACTGCAACTTCAGAAAACACTTGCAAAAAGAAAAATGCTGCAAAAAGGAAAACGCTGCAAAAAGAAAGACGCTGCACTGCAACTTCAAGAAAAAAGCTGCACTGCAAAAAGAAAAAAGCTACAAAAAGAAAGACGCTGCACTGCAACTTCAAGAAAAACGCTGCACTGCAAAAAGAAAAATGCTGCAAAAAGAAAAAACGCTGCAAAAAGAAAAGCGCTGCAAAAGCACGCAAAGCACAACGGAAATAGGAAAAAAGACAACGGAAATGTTCCTGGGGAGACAATAACCCGACGGACCAGTTGCACGAACCAAAACATGCTAACCAGTGCGCTAGGACTGGGACACACTTCAAAGAAGTGGAGGAGAGGTAAATGTGTTGTAATCTCATGATTCTAATAATACTACAGATATGTTTGCAGTGTTTGGGAGTAACGAAATACATGTAACACTGTCACGTATTTAAAATACGAGTAACTGTATTCCGTTACAGTTACTGTGTAAATAGGTGGTATTCAGAATACAGTTTTTTTGTTGAAATAAATAGATTACACATCATTATTTTCCTATTTCGTATGTTAGGCTATGCCCTCTCTATTTTTTGTTAATTCCACTCTGGTGGAAACCCAAACAAAACAAGCATTAAGAGGCTCTAATGCCTGTGTCTCAGTTTCGCGGCCCATGCCACCTCTACTTGCGGCAGTATAATGACATGACAAAATATTTTCAATAATTATTGTTCAAAAAATTATTTAATATTAAGGCAATAGGCAGAGTATTACAGGCATATCGATAAAGGATGTGCCCTCATGTAGTCATGTATTTTTTTAAACGCTCTGGAACAGCATCCTTCACTCTTCTTCTCATTCATGTGCTACACTGAGACCAGGCTGACAGCTGATCTTCTTGAGAACATCTTCCATGTGCAATTTGGTCCACCTGGCAGCTCTAGGCGTCAAGAGGAGACGAGTACTAAGCTACTGGCAAGACTATCTGCTTTCTGTAGAAGGTATTAAATTTGGTTGAAAAGGTTGAAATGAGTACATTTATGTCAGCAAAGTGTAATGGCACCTTTTTCCTGTTTATTATCATTAGAAATAACTTTTATTCTCTTTACATTTTCAGAGAGAAATGGAAGTCTGTCTCTTGAAGACATCCTTATGTTTGCAACTGGACTGAGAGAAATTCCTCCTGCAGCAATTCAGCCAAAGCCACAACTTCTTTTCCAGACCACTTCACGCTTCCCTGTAGTAGATGTCTGTGCAAATACTATCAAAATCCCAGTGCTACACAGTTATGAGGACTTCCAAGAAGCCATAGATTATGGCATCCAGAACTCTCCTGGGTTTGGGCTTCCCTAAGGTCCAAGTCCTTTTGCTTTTAAGCCACATTTATGGTTTTAGCAAACATTTGAAGTTTGTGATTTTAAAATCTGAAAATTTTGTTTCTAATAATTTATAATAATTTGTGTAAATCACATAAAGTTTAATGCATCGCAGAAAGTTCAATCAGGTTTTGGAATTTCAAAAGCATAGTATCATAGTGGGACAGTTGAACAAGTTAGACATATTTCACTGTGTTAAGAAATTGCCAATGTAACAAAATAAAACATTTCTGAAGTATTCTAATGTACTGAGACACGCTAGTATAAAAACACAGGGGAAAAAATCTGATAAATTCAGTTAAAAGGCTTTATCTAATCAAACACTTCTGTGTTTGATTACATTTTTTTGTAAGATATGCAAGTTGTTCTTGGAGTTAAAAAAAGAAATAGGAAAAACCCACATAAATACAGGTCTCGCTGAATGCTTTTGTAAACCTTTGTTTGTAAAACAGATCTCCAAATTAATCAACGTGTTTGTTACAACACCTAATTAAAAGGAACAAGTTATTTTGTACAGTATGGTCTTTTGATTTCTTCAGGTCGAAAGCGTACACACTGAAAAGTTGACGGTAGTGAAACTATTTATATAAAAACTATGGTACTATTTTTTTCAATACTCATTAAAGTTGGTTTGTGACAATTAGTGTCAGTGGTAATTGTACCCACATCTAGCAGATGATTTTACATTGACTTCTAAAGTCCAGTCATATTTTTGAGTGTTATATAATTTTCAACTGCAGTAGTCCAGTTGACTGGTCGAGGGAGCTCACTCTGTCTTTCCAAGTTTGTGAAATGAACCTGGAGATTGTCGTCCCCACATAGACTGTACTGAGCAGGTAGAATGTCATCAAACTGGTGCAGGATGTCTTGAGGCACTTGGAATCCACACTCTCTTCCACCATACCTTAGGTCAGTCAGAAAAATGAACAAATTCAGTCACTTCTCCAGGTACTATCCTTCAAGGTTACAGCAAAAGCGCAAAGTCAATCTTATAATTAAAAGTCAGTTCTGGAAATTGTGATTTTAAAGAATCTTGATTATGCATATATCTACATTTGTCATTTTTAGCCAAGATGTGATCCAAAGTTAAAATATGATTGTCTAACATTTTTTTTTTTTTTTTGGAAAAAAATATAAAAATAAAAAGTATGTGCATGAAGTCAGAGAACAGAACTAATGGCAAAACACAAGTGGCAGCTTTAATTTCTATTCAGCAAAAAGGTGAAAACAACAAAATACACTATTCAATTGCTAAAGTGTGTGTAATACCTGCTGTGAGTAACAGTTAGGGAAAATTGTTAAACCTAAATGACATACTGCTTACTTAACTCAAGTGGTTAGGTCAAGAAAGAAAAGAGTGCACATAATGGATGGACTGTTCCTGAACCATTTTATAAATGAACAAAAGGTTTAATAACAGCAAGCTGGACAGGTATCCTGCACATACAATACACTATACTGAGGAAGAAAAATTTTAGTAAAACTATGAAATAAAATACATGGACTAAATACATACCTATGAGGCAGGTGATACATGGCTTCTGGTTTACCAGATGGACAACAAGATTGGCGCACAGGTCGGATGGTGTGAGTGTTCCAGAGATCTCTGTACTCGTCAAGCTCTTTTTGCAAGACATTGAGGAAGACATATCGTAGAAGGCATTTATGTTCATGACTGCCGTTGAAAAGATGCCTCTCCCTCAGGTCACTGAAGAGTTCAATCCAGAACTGAGTTCTAATGGTGGAATGACAAGGCATATAAAATTTAATAACACAAGTAATTCAATGTAATTGTCCTCTTTAAAAAAATAGTCGTAATCTTAAGAATATTGAAATGTGTGCAATTTCGTTCAAAGAAAAGCTTATTCACATGTTCTGAAGTGTTTCATCAATGCACTGCAGGAAGAAAAAAGCAACTTCACACAAATAACAAAATTTAACAAAATGATTAATCCTTCTGTTATTCCTGCATTTGGCGGTTGAACTTAAGAAAAGTTGTAATATACAGGTCTGTCCATATAAATGTACTATTTTGTTTCTACATGAACACTGAAGCTGTTATCACTTGTTAGATACCACACAGAAATCCAAAAGCTAGTGAAAACATCAGTATTTTTTTTTTGGCACACAAAGTCGAAGAAATGTCTGAAACGAATGACCTCCTCTAACAAATTTCTGTCATGTTGGATCAATGTTCTTATATTACTCATATTACAGTTCTCAAATTTGAGGAAACCCTTGTTCTTTTATTTATATGACTCCCTACAGGTAAACTATTTGATCTAGATGTTAGTTTGGTACTACGTAGGCACACAAATTTGAATAAATTTTACTCAATTTTAAATACATCAATCTTCATAATTCATAATAATTTATTAAAATGTTGAATGTCAGTTTGTTTGTTGTTTTTTATAGTTCCTTTTTAGGACTTTTGTGGAATGTCTGAGTAGGAGTTTCTTTTTGAGTGTGTTGTTTTAATACAAACAAATGTCACTGGTATACCAAACCATTTATTATATTTTTTGAAGCAGTTGTGCATCACATGAGAAAAATGTGTAGGTGACTATGTTTTTCTTTGTTTGTTTGTGACTGTAATTTAATATTTGAGTATAAAACCCCACCCACAAAAAAAAGTATATCGCTGACCACGAAACACCTTCAGAACCATTCAATTTTAGTTTCAGAATATATTTTAAAAGCCATGTACCTTTGCTTTCTGAACGAAGACCACCAACTTTCAATCCGTTGATTTGTAGTTGAGGTACCATACATATGACTGTGGGCTCCTGCAAGTTCATCTCCATGGTCTGATCTTAAAGCACAGTGAATGGCTGCCATTGTGCCATTTTCTGTGCCACAGTCTGTACGAAGGCATGCTGGAAGTTGACCAAACCGTGACAAGCACTCCATATAATATTTTGCAATGATACCTGGGTCATTATTTGAGCTGCCACAGCTGAGCCACATAACTTTCCTTGAAAATCCATCGACACATGCACTAATAGCAACACCAAAGGGCTTCAGCTTATTATAACCATCCACATGCCACACTTGATTTGGTCCTTCTGAAAAATATCCTCTTCGAACAAACCTGCGTTTACAGCGACGCTTAACACCATATGGATCTAGTCTTGAGAGTATGTGCATTACATCATTTCTTTTAACTTTCAGATTATACTTTTGTCGCAGTGTCTGACACATGGATCTGTAACCCAGAAGCTGACCTGAGCCTCTCAGTTCTTGTGTAACAGTGGAAATGACAATGTCAGTGGGAGTAAAGTCTGTCCTTCTAGTCATTCCAGCATCTTTTAGCCTCCTCTTTAATGTTCTCAGACTCATACAAATATTATGCTTGTTTTCAGGAAAATCCAGGATCACTTCATATGTATGGCCCTCAGAGAAATACTTATTGATGATGTCTGTGACTGAGACTGGGCCTAAGGTTGAAGAGAAAACATGAAAAGATAATTATGACCGCAGGAATCCACAAATGCACTTAATAAGTGTTTTTAAAAAAAATACCACATCTGAAACAAGTCTCAATAAACATGACTCAAGTATTTAATCTTCTTGATGTGTGCTTAAATAAAGGCCAGCAAAAGCTCAAAGAACATGGACCAGGATTCAGGACTTATCACTCTCATTAAGACCTCTATGCTGACAACTCAAAATGAGCAAAATTAGAGAAGTTAGAAGAATTTCGTCACTGTGTACATATGCCCTATTAAGTCATAAACTAGTTTTTAAAATTATGCCGTAGAACCGGTGGCAGGCTTAAACCAGAATACAGTTCTTAGTACCTACCAGTTCATGCCTTTGTCATGGTCTGTGGAATGCGTGATGCTCGGGTAGCCACGCCCCCGGGCTGGGCCATCACTAGCACACCTGCTCTCCATCCCGGTGATTACACGGAGATCCACTTAATCCGGCGCTGACGGATGCTCCACGCCAGTCCGTAGTCATCCCCACAGTGGTAACCAGACTTCCACGAAAAGTGTGCATTCTCTTCTGCTTGGAACTTTGTTTAACCTGCCTACTTCTGTCCAGATTTCTACTCGGCGTCTGCTACCTGCCTGTCCTCCGGCTCAACTGGATCTCGCGGCGCTCACCTGGCCCACTCGCCATTCCACGGACTTCCTGCCCCCACGGACTGCCAAACTTCCCTCCCGAGCTCCCACGGTTCCGTTCTATCGTAAGCCCCTACTCTAACTCAGTCCTGATATGTTCTCCCCGCTTCCTGGCTCCCTAGTAATCATCTCCCCTTTCTATTGCAGCCCCCCGCCGTCCCAATCCCGGCTTCCTCGTGTCATTGTTTCCCCGGATTTTTAGTTTCTGTTTTGCTCTCTACTTTCCCCGGGTCGCCTTTCGTTGTTTTAATAAAGTGTCTTTTTGTTAGCTTGGAGTCTGCGCCTGGATCCTTTCGTGCCCGCGCACCACGGCGCATGACAGCCTTTGCGTTTTTGGAATTCTGATTTATCTTTGCATACAGAGTCTTTAACAATACAAAAACCTTAGAATAAGGAAATGAATATAGTACTTTGGAATGGCACATGAATAATAATCCCCCCCCCAAAAAAAAAGTTTAACACGCACTACTAGAGCTACTGTGGTGTATATAAGTCATTATGAAGCAATTAAAAGGTGAGCAATAAATACTAGAACTTATAGGAAAGTGAAGTGCTTACCATTCTCTATAAAAGGTGCTAAAACTTGAATGTTAGTTCCACAGGACCCACAAAAAACTCCAATTTGCCCCACTAGCTGGATTCCACAATATGGACAATACATTGCCTGATGAAGACAATGCCAAATTAAAACCTGAACACATTAACTGCAATATTCCTTAATGACTTTGACTTGTTAGTATTTGTTCTCGAGTTTCAAAAAGCTTCATTTCTAAGGCTACATTAAACATTATCTTTGTTAGAATTATCTTTGAATATATATTCCAGATATCTGTAGTATTATTAGAATCATGAGATTACAACACATTTACCTCTCCTCCACTTCTTTGAAGTGTGTCCCAGTCCTAGCGCACTGGTTAGCATGTTTTGGTTCGTGCAACTGGTCCGTCGGGTTATTGTCTCCCCAGGAACATTTCCGTTGTCTTTTTTCCTATTTCCGTTGTGCTTTGCGTGCTTTTGCAGCGCTTTTCTTTTTGCAGCGTTTTTCTTTTTGCAGCATTTTTCTTTTTGCAGTGCAGCGTTTTTCTTGAAGTTGCAGTGCAGCGTCTTTCTTTTTGTAGCGTTTTTCTTTTTGCAGTGCAGCTTTTTTCTTGAAGTTGCAGTGTAGCGTCTTTCTTTTTGCAGCGTTTTCCTTTTTGCAGCATTTTTCTTTTTGCAAGTGTTTTCTGAAGTTGCAGTCCATTTGGCCTCTCAGGGCCACCGTACTAATGGGTTTAGAAGAAAAGTTGTCAATTACAGAGATTGGTTACATTGTAAAGAGGTTTGTATAACATTTTAGAAATAACTGTTATTTTATCCTGTTATTATATGCAAAATACAACCTGTTTTTGAGTATGGTGTATTTTGAAAGACACCAGTAAACCATTCTCATTTGTACAAAACTTTGTCCTCTCTGTTACATTCTATACATCTTTAAACATGAACAAGTCTAATGACACCGCTGAAAGTTATTTAACTACTCATTCTATAATGTCATACACGTGCTGTGATTTTTAAGAAAAGAAGCCGTTCTTTATCAAACATGGGATTGCTTTAATCTATTCCACAATAACAAAATTATAGGCTCAAGAAACATTTGGAGCATTGGTGACACAACTATGATTCTACACTTTAGCCTACTTGGTCTTCTTGTCTAATTGATCACAACATTAGATATATTGCCAGTCTATGTGGTTGTTATCCAAGGTGCTCTTGTTTTTGTTAAAAATGAACACATTTTTGGTACCAAAAACTATTATGAACAACTTTTGATGCTTTAACAGTGTGATAAGTTTAACTCAATCCCAAAAGGATTTATTTTTTTCTAACCTGTATCATATTTTAGTTTAATACTCCACGCTTTGTAGCTACCAAGAGCAAGCAACACTTCATGATGAGTTAATTTACTGACATGGATAAAATGAAAATTATGTTAAACAGTCTTTTCTGATAATTTTGATACAAAGACAAGATAACTACACACTGGAGAAAAACAATTACTTAATAATAAGTACATTAAGCTGTAGGAATACGTACTGAAGTACAAAATGTACTACATTTGTATGTTTGTGTCCATTTAAGTAGACTCAAATAACTGTGAACGAACTGTATCCCTGAGATGAAAATATAAATCAAGGGCCTGGGACATGGTATATGGGAATTCCAAGCTTGATTCCTCCATTATTATTGTGCACAAATCAAACACTTGCACATCACATGGGACTGAACTAACAAAAGTGCAGCTATTTTTACACAAGGTCAAATCTTCTGTCAGTGGAACGAGACAGTCTTCTGCACCCCAAAGGTGAGGGGCCATGTACATGACATCAGGTATTCCACAGGGCACGTTGTTATTCTTTGAGGGCCTTATACGGTGAGCATTCCAAACACTCCGGATGTCATTCAATACCTCCTGACAAAGAAACAAGAATTACGTCAGAACTGTAATACAAGGCATTTTTAAAATGGTCGAAAATAAGTGTGGTGCATCCTTAAATGAATTGAAAAGCAGCAATGTTTGGATGCAATTTAATGAAAACCAAAGGAAGAGGGAGTGATTGCAAAAAAAAGAAAAGAAAGAACCACACCAGGCAAATCACTGAGTTGTGGGATCTGGGCTTTATACTAATACTAATACTAATCTTGGTCCGGATGCGCAAAGCTTTTCAACTTTATGCGCATAATACAGGTGACAAAATCAATATTTTTCAATCCCATGAGGGGATCCAATATCATCTCAGACCTGAATGTACCAATGATAGAGCGCTGAAGAGTTACTGATACGTGAAGCCTGACTGCTTTTCACAGACTGGTAGTGACAGATCGGTAGCTGCAGCATAACTGATGCAGAATGAGCGCAGACAAGGATAATGTCCTCCGATCAGAAAAAAACAACATTTAAGTCGTGCTGACTTCTGATCAGTTCAATTGGCAAAGTGTTCCCTGATTTAAAAACTTTGGCTGGGTTGATGCTTCAGCCTCCATTACGCACATACAGAGCGCAGTTGACCTACTTCAACAACGTTAGGAATACATTGCATTTACCGTTTGGTAAAGGTAATGTCGTTTTAACTATGTAAACAATTATTTTGTTACCCTTACTGCTAAAACAGTGTAACTTAATGTAATTAATTACCACCACTGGTTATCATAATATGGGCCATTTACCTGAATGATTGGCATGAAGCAGAACTGTGACAGAGCTTTGTCAATGAAATCCCCAAAGAAGAATCCTTCGTCCTTCAGTTCTCCTAGAAGCTTGATCCATGACTCGACTCCTTCTTTTCTCATCACTCCCCACCAGCTCTCAATTCTCTGGTTTGCGGTACTTGCTCCTGTGACGTAGCTTCTGTCTCCTGCTCTATCATCCCCGTCATTTCTCCGTAAATAACGCTGGAGGTCTCTGACCAACACGTTCTCAGTGCCCATGTCAGTTCGTACGAGCCTGGGGAAACCCCCACGACTCTCCACTGCTTCCACAAAGTAACCTCCGATAACCTTTGGGTCACTGTTAGTGTGTGCGGCCCGCAGCCAAATGATGTTGCGTGAGAAACCGTCGATGCATCCATTAATACATATCCCATATGGCTTTAGTTTGTCATAAGAGTCTATGTGCCACACAAAGTTAGGCCCCTGAGCAAAATATTGCCTCCTTCTGAGACGTCTGGTCTGGCGAACCTGGGAACCTACTGGGTCCTGTAAAGAGATGAGGATCCTGACGTCTCCTTTCCTGATCGCAATGCCGTGTTGTTTGCACTTTGTAAACATCCACCGATAACCGTGATCCTTCCCAGGCCCTTGCAGTTGGTTCACAATAAAATCTATCCCGGCGTCCAGGTCGTACTTACGTCTGTAAAGCGACTTGGCTCTCAATATCCAGTTTAAATGTCTCTCCGTAATGATGGTTCCTTGCATTGCAAGGCTTTTCAAAATGCGTTTGTAGCTCATTCCCAGCCTAAAATAAAACTCAATCAGACTGTCTCTGTCCATGGTGTATTTAGCCTATTTTTATGCTTGTGTCTCTACGCAGCTGTCCAGGAATTCTATCAATAAGATGTGCGCACGTTATCTATTTCGTGGCCACAAATGCGTAATTCGTTGCCACGTTATACCCAATTCGGGCCCACAAATTAGCATTTCGTGCGCACGTTATACCTATTTCATGCCCTCGAAATAGTCTGAAAAGAGCTCTCAGCGAAGGCGGTCGCACTTTTCTCCTCTCCTCCTCACCCTTATCTCCCCTGCTTAGCCTCTATGTCCTTGTCTTGTCTTGTGTGCATTTACTTTCCCTGGAACAGTCTCTCACTGTCGTTCTCTAAAACCTAAAAGAGAATTATGGATTTGATCAACTGGTCTCTGAGTGCTATTGACACCCTTTTCTCAACGAGAAGTCGGGGCTCGGGAGAGCCTGAGTGCCCTGGAGGGACTTTCCCTGCCGGTTACACGATGGACGGGTGGCAGAACTGGAGGACCGTGTGCCTGGCGGGACTGTCGATCGAGGACGCTGAAGATATCTACCTATTCGGAACCATGATAACAGGGTTCATGCTGATCGGCGTTGGCTTAGCCCTGGTTTATCAGAGAAATAAGAGAGCGGAACCGGCTTTTCAAACCCCCACAAGGCTGCCCGCTGGATTCGAAGCGACGGGACGAGGCGAAACCTCTCACAACGAACGTAATATGGTCAACACCTTGGAGACGCTTACAGCTGCTGTGAAGGCTCAAAACAACACCATTGAGCGTATGAGGGGAAACATCAGCGAAAGGCCTGCTCAAAATGACACCCTTGAGCGACAGTTGGAAAACATCGCGGAACGGATCACTGCAGTTGTGAGGTCTCAGAATCAAAAGACTGACAACACCATGGAACAGAAGTTTGATACCATCATGGGGAGGCTCGCGGCTCTCCAACGGGAGATCGAGGGACCAGTGTCAGAGGGCTAAATTCGAGCTGCTCACAAAGGAGAAATCAACAATATTCAACATTTGGACACCACGGCGCCAGCTGCTAGGCCCAAGGCTGGAGCCCACCAAAACAACTCCCTGATAACGACTGTGTGATGACTATTCTTCCTGTCCCATGAAGGCCACCTGGGTTGGCTGGCAGACTGTTTACTTAGCCTGATAGAGCGAAGGACACTGTCTCCGCTGAACTATGGACACGCACACACATACACTTACACTGATAGGCACTCACTCATCCCCCCTCCCTTTCCAACGCCTTCGATGCTTGTTTCCGGCGAGGGAACACGGCGGGTCTGTGTGCCGCGCTGGAATGATAGCGCTGTGCAGGGTGGGTGCTGTGTTTCTTCGGATTACTCCTCACCCCCCACCCACCCCTGTGGCTTGTCATGTCTTCACAATGTTGTGCTGTGGACATTTATGTGCTTTTTTGTGCAAAGGAGTTTTTTGTTTCCTGTTCTCATGCTGTCCTACCATGGAAGCACAGCATGAGTAGGGGTCTCTTTTTTCCTCTTGTACTTTCCCCACTGTAGTGTACATTTCAATGTTTTTTCTTTGATTCTACCAATCTCCGACCTGTATCCCCATGTAATGTTTGTGCTATATGTGTAAGGTCGGGGGGGGCAACCTGCATGTGACGAATAAAGCTTTGATTGATTGATTGATTGATTGATTGATTGATTGAAATAGTATTTCGTGGCCACAAATAAGTATTTCGTGGGCACGTTATACCTATTTCGTGCCCTCGAAATAGTATTTCGTGGCCACAAATAAGTATTTCGTGGGCACGTTATACCTATTTCGTGCCCTCGAAGTAGTATTTTGTGGCCACAATTTATTTATTTTTTGGACCATGTCATCAGAGGGGCTCCGTAGTACTCTGTAGCCAGTAGGAGAGGTGGGATTTCTGTGAAAGCCAAATTAAATGTGAATAGGTTTTGATAGTTATTGTATATAACAAGTGTAAACAGTTTTATTTGTATTTTTTTCCCTTTCTGAGAAGGCAGAATAATAAGAAAAGGCAAAAGTACGTCACAATATAATCAATTAAGTTACATATTTTGATTACCAAATTATGGAAGCGTGGAGCTGCCACCCAGGCAAAAGAAAAATAGAGCTATATCACGTTATAACGTGAAATGTTTATTGTTCTAACATTATGCTTTTCATGCTTGTATAATATAATATCACGTTATTATAATATAAATAATTGTCACGTTCGCACAATATTGTACGGACGTGATAATTATGTACATTTTTCGTACAATGTTGTTCAAACATGAAAAGTATATTGTATAAACATGATAGTATATTGTTAGAACGATAAACTTTTCACGTTACGTTATACTTGTATTTCTCTTTTGCCTGGGTGGCAGCTCTACGCTTCCGTTCCAAATAAGCGAGAATAAAGTAATATTATATGGGAAAAGGCACCTGCTAGCTTGATGATGGAGGCTTCTTAGACTGGCCACCCGCCTTGGCTTCTTGTCGCCACTCCACGAAATAAAGGTCCGTTTCCTCCATGCCAGCTAATTATTCATCCTCATAAAATTCTTGTATATGTTCAGTTGGCAGAATTGAGAATTTTACATCTTCCAACCACTTAATTAACGCGAACATAATCGGCTTGTTTCTTCCCGTCTCCTGCATCCGGCCGTTCCTCTCGCTGTCGGATTTCGCGCCTCAGAGACGTCGTTATTTTTCAAAAAAAAAAAAGAAAGAAAGAAAGAAAGAAACAGCAACAACTACTAAAGAGAGTTTTTGCACATTCATTGCACATTTGTGGGAATGTTTAAATATTTAATTTTTATTAATTACTTTTCATTATATCTTTATTTTATAAACTACCATGGCAATGCGCATGCGCATACACTTGTGCACGCAAAGGGCTTTGGAGTTGACGTAATGTCGCAATGCATTGTGGGAGCGCAGCACCATCTTGGCAGGCCACGAATCAAAACAAGATTGCTACGAACCATTCTGAAACGTAGCTCAAAAGAAAATGACGGTATAGAGACAGATTGTGTCCAGATCCAAAGAGACGGTACTTGATTGTTGAAATGTGGACCCGTATGAAATATAGCCGTGGAGTAGAAACCCTGAAGACCAAACCGCTATTGACTTAGCATGATCTACTCTCGTACCTTGTCTGTGGAGTCAGAGCATACACGGCGCACCAATTTCGCAATTATAAATCTCTGGAGGCGCACATCCAATTCACCAAGGACTGGGTACAAGATTTGGCTATTTTTAAGCCTCCACGTTGTGAGTACGCCGTCATTCAAGCAAAGGTAAGTCAGCTTGAGTACTGCAAGTAAAATGCGTTTGATTCCCCCCGAACATTCAAATTAGTGCTAGCAAAAATTCATTCATGAGGGGGAAATTACAGTGAGAACATGTAGAGGCTCTGTTAGAGGGATAACATAGTGAGTTCAGTGCATTGATGTGACATTGTCCTGAAGGATTTTGTTATTCTTTATGGTTAAAGAAATTGCCCTAATTAATTCATATTTATTATAAATAATCCTAATTACACATCTTGCTTCCTTGTTTGTGTCCTGTGTCCCTAAAAATACATTCTGTTTTAGTTTTATACATTGATTAATGACCTGCAGAATCCCCTTGTCATATTAGGTGTCCATAATTGTCACTTAAAGTCGAACTTTATGTTTTCTCCCTCTTGAAAGTGATTACATCCTTGCATTACATACTTTAGGTTCATTTTTTGCTGATAGGTTTCTAAAAAGAAACAGGCAGATGTAGAATATAACATGCAGCGTTCTATAGATGGATACATAAAAACACTTTATTTGTTACATTTATGATAAATGGATTTGAAAGTAAATAAAACACATTTGTGTCGGCCTTGGCTTATTAAAGTTCTTGTCTTTAAATGAACTTTGCCTGTGTGTGTTTCAGGTCCTGCACTCTTAAAGACTGAATGAACCAGCATTGCAGCCATGGGTCACTGTGAGCATCACAGGGAAGGTTGAAGCCGCCCACTGCAGCTGTATGGCTGGAGTCGTGGAGACTTGCAGCCATGTCACTGCTCTTCTGTTTAATGTAGAAGCAACAGTGAGGATCTGTGGCACAAGGACTGTTACAGATGAACCTGCATACTGGGTTTTTCCTGGTAATATGACCAAGATACAGAGGTTGGCCATAAGATAGACTTCTCCTCTTCAGCTGCCCAAAAAAAGGTTCTTGATCAAAACATAAACAGACCATTCGTTGTGACAGGTAAAAGAAGCCGTCCTCAAAAAAGAAAAGTTCCACGTGCTACTGTGGAGGAGTTGGATCAACTGATGGGACAATATTTTTCCAAGCATAGTTCTGTTCTGAATAACCCATAATGTTTTAATTTAGGGGGCCATGTAAATACTTTGCATTTACCAAATATGTACTTACTAATTACCACTGTTCAAAAGTTGAATAAAGAAACAAAGAAATGTTTGCCTATTTTTAATTAAAAGCACTTTGTGGAACATCACATAGTTACAGTGTAGAATCAATGTTATGTATAGTTTACAAATGACAAAATGTTCAGATAAAATCATGATAGCGTTTAAGTAATATCACCCACTACTAGCATTCTGTAATTTACTGTCTCTTTTGAAAACTTATCACTACATAAACAGCACAAGACTTAAGAGTATTTAACAAGAGCATTTTTCCCTGGTTTTACTACCACACTGGGGCACATGTTCACCAAAACGCAGCAAACCTTTGCCATCTTATCCAGGAAGGTCACCTTTTTACGCACACATGGAAGAAGTAATCTGATTGGCATGGTGGTATGTAGCATGTAGTTTGAAGCAGGGATTTTGCCCCATGTGTAGTGTTGGAACCCAGTCAGGATTTGTTTCATTCATTTCATGGCTGGTTTGCTGCAATAATGCCAAATAATTAGAAACTCTATAAATAGAAGGTAGTTCTGCATGCTTGTTCTAAGTTTGTGCTATGATCTCAGAGCGCATTGAAAATAAAACTAACAGGCTATAAAGAATAATATGAACTTATTTAGAACTTACCTGAATGAAAATACTGGAGCAAACCAACAGATATCTGTGGCTGGTAGAGAACTGAATATCAGCTCGTCTCACAGCTGCTATCCAGGCTAGACGCCTCCAACACATAAGCCCCCTCGTGATGCTTCCAGGTGAGGAAACAATGAAAAGAGAGCCTGTTTTCAAGCTTATTCTTTTGCCGGTAGTGCAATCTAACATTACAACCGACCACACAGCAAGCATTTGTTTGGCCTGCTAATATGGCGCCTCGACCAAAAAATCCTGGCTATGCCCCATCCCGTAAGATCACACTCCAGAGCCCTATTAACGTACCGGTCTAGAAACAAGACGCTGCATTTTTAACTCTGAGGGAGATGGAGAATGAGCCTTTTTCCAAAAAAAGTGGAGTGTGTTCCATCCATCCATCCATCCATCTTCATCCGCTTTATCCGAGGCCGGGTCGCGGGGGCAGCAGCCTAAGCAAAGAGGCCCAGACCTCCCTCTCCCCAGCCACCTCCTCCAGTGTGTTCCTTTAAGTACTATATTGTATATATTGTCAAAAACTAAAGTGTACATAGCAGTTGTTGTATCTTGTTTACTGTATCACTGACAGATAATTTCAAAGTCAATGAACGCTACATTATAGTGATAGACCTTTGACTGTGTTTTGTTTGAATCCAACTGTTTTGTGCAGATGTGCATAAAACATGTTACTTTTAGTATTATTATTATCATCATTATTGCACTAAATACATTTTAAATAAAGGATACTTTGATATACATTCTACTGGAAGGTTGGAAATGTATTTTCTTCACCCTAAAATATGTTTTGAAATGTATTTTGGTTTGAAAGAAATATATTTTCAATTTCAAAAATATATTTTTGGAGCATCACAAATACAAAATATATTTACCATATATTTGAAATATATTTTGGCCAGGAAAAATGTATTTTTTTACCGTATGGGAAATGAACAAAAAACACAAAAACGGAGGTACATCGGCATCAACAAAAAGTGTCCGCATTTCCCAACAAGCGGAAAAGTAAAATCCAATTTGTGTCTTCACACATAACCGTTTTCTTGAACAAGGATTAAAGAAAAACTCAGTGAGTAGCTCCGACCAGCATACGTAGCCTTAGCACTATTCTCCTTCTCTAGAGTTCTCAACTCAAGTTCACAAGCACTAAACAATCTCATAGTGCCACCTACTGACATTCTTTGGGAACAGCAGTTCATTTTCATGAGGCAAATTTTAGGTGGGTTACATTTAAGTTACTTGTAAACGTTTCACCTCTCATCCTAGAAGCTTCTTCAGTTCTAAGGTCAAATGGTGGAGAGTCCCAGATATAAACCTAGTGGGAGTATCCCCCCACAGAGGGACAAAAGGACCCCCTGATGATCCTCTAATCGCCTGAGCCAAGGTGTGAAACTGGGTGTGGGTCCCAATCAGCCAGAGTTTCTGTCACAGTACGGCTGTGTGCAGGCAAAAGTAGGACCCAAACGCAAACTCACAGAGACAAAAGGTAAACTCAAAAAACACAGCTTTATTGCTGGCGTGGAGTGGGACACGAAAAACAATACAAAATAAACTAAACTGGGAAAACTAAAGCACAAGGAGCCACAGGGAAAAATCATACAGCTATGATGGGGACTACGACACTGACAAAGAGAAACACAGGGCTTAAATACACAGAGGGATAACGAGGGAATGAGACACAGAAGGAGGGCACAGCTGGGAGAAATCAGGACTGGACGAGACAGAGATGCAAAACTAGAAACACTCACATGAGGCATGGACCTTCAAAGTAAAACAGGAAGTATCACACAGAGACGCGAACTAGACACAGTGGAGACAGCAACTAAGAAACAGAGACAAACCATAAGGCAGAGGTCTAAGAACCAAAATACACAGAGGGAAATACTCAGCTTTGAACACAAGAGACTAGACTAGAGGGAGTAACAAAAGACCAACCATGAGAACATAATGTACAATGCAGGGTGACAGAAAACAAGAAACTCAAACATGCAAAGACACACCATAAACAGAACAGAGGGGGCACAGAGAGACATGAAGGGCAGGGGAGACTTAACATGGGTTGAAACACAAGGGGGAACTAATAAGCAAATCAACATAGGAGGCCTAATGAGCTAAACATACTATAAACATCAAAATGAACTAAAACTCAAAACACTGGGTCCTAAGACCCAGGATCGTGACAGAGCCCCCCCTTCAAGGGCGGATTCCAGACGCCCAAAACCAGGAAAAACAAAACAAAACCAAAAACAACCCACCCAGGGCGGGCGGCGGGGGTCCAGGACGGAGGGCCAGAAACAAAGCCACAAAAACACAATGTCCATCAAAAACACAGGAGCGCAGGGAACAGTTCACAACTCCTCAGGGGGCCGACCCGGAGGGTGACGGTCCAGAAGTCCATAGTTCATTTGATCAAGGGGCCGTCCGTGCGGACGGCAACGGCGGCGACACGGAAACGGTTCAGGGGGCCGACCTTGACGGCGGTGACGTGGAAACAGGTCAGGGGGCCGGCCGTGCGGAAGGCGACGGCGGCAACTCAGGCGATGGCGATCAGGGGGCCGGCCGTGCGGAAGGCGACGGCGGCGACTCAGGCGATGGCGATCAGGGGGCTGGCCGCGCGGAAGGCAGCGGCGGCGCCCAAGTGTCAGGCGTACCGGCCGAGGCTTGGAGGGCACAGGACCAGGCGACGCTGAAGCAGAGGCAGGACCAGGCGATGCTGAAGCAGAGGCAGAGGCTGGCCCAGGCGTAGCAGAAGCACAGGCAGAGGCTGGCCCAGGCGTAGCAGAAGCACAGGCAGATGCAGCCGGACCAGGCGTAGCAGAAGCACAGGCAGATGCAGCCGGACCAGGCGTAGCAGAAGCACAGGCGGATGCAGCCGGACCAGGCGATGACGAAGACTCGGATGCAGCCGGACCAGGCGACGACGAGGCGGTCGCAGGTGGCGGCTGGACAGGCTCCTCGGGCCCTCCAGCTGATGCGGCGTGAGGCTGAACGGGCCCCTCGGACCCTCCAGCGGAGACAGGAGGCTGAACGGGCTCCTCGGACCCTCCAGCGGAGACAGGAGGCTGAACGGGCCCCTCGGACCCTCCAGCGGAGACAGGAGGCTGAACGGGCCCCTCGGACCCTCCAGCGGAGACAGGAGGCTGAACGGGCCCCTCGGACCCTCCAGCTGACGAGGCGTGAGGCTGGACGGGCTCCTCGGACCCTCCAGCGGAGACAGGAGGCTGAACGGGCCCCTCGGACCCTCCAGCTGACGAGGCGTGAGGCTGGACAGGCCCCTCGGACCCTCCAGCGGAGACAGGTGGCTGAACGGGCCCCTCGGGCCCTCCAGCGGAGACAGGTGGCTGAACGGGCCCCTCGGACCCTCCAGCTGACGAGGCGTGAGGCTGGACGGGCTCCTCGGACCCTTCAGCGGAGACAGGAGGCTGAACGGGCCCCTCGGACCCTCCAGCTGACGAGGCGTGAGGCTGGACAGGCCCCTCGGACCCTCCAGCGGAGACAGGAGGCTGAACGGGCCCCTCGGACCCTCCAGCTGACGAGGCGTGAGGCTGAACGGGCTCCTCGGACCCTCCAGCGGAGACAGGTGGCTGAACGGGCCCCTCGGGCCCTCCAGCGGACGAGGCATGAGGCTGGACGGGCTCCTCGGGCCCTCCAGCGGACGAGGCATGAGGCTGGTGTGGTTCTCCGGAACCACCAGCTGACGTGGCATGACCAGTAGGTGCAGAGACCACCGGCTGAACAGAAGGCTGAGTGGGTGACGGAACAGATGACTGAGCTGAACAATGGGGAGCTGGCTGAGCTGCACAGTGGGCTAAGGGCTGAGCTAACGGAAGCACGGGAAAGTGTACTATGGACTGGGTGGCTAACAGCGCTAATGACTGAGCTAAAGACTGAAAGGCATGCAGTAGTGATGGCGGTGTGGATTGCAGACCGAATTCTCCTGAGCCCTTAGTAGAAACAGGGACGGGCGCAGGCACATGCCGGACACTAGCCACTCCCACCCGAGGAGTAGGTACGGGTGCGGAGACGGGCTGTATCCTGGCTGACCTCACCCTGGGGACCGGAACAGGCACCGGCAACGGCTGGGCAACTGCCCTTCCCACCCGAGGAGCTGGTACGGGTGCAGAAAGGGACAGAGCCTCAGCCGGCCTGGAAACCAGAGCGGGGACCAACTGGGCCTCAGCCTCCCCCACCCGAGGAACTGGTACGGGTGCAGAGGTACGCTGGGCCCGAGCTGCCCCGGGAGGAGAAACACGAGCAGGAAAAGGAGCAGGCTCAGAAAAAACAGTCTTAGAAACAGCAGGCTCAGGGTCGACAAAAACAGATCTATCAAAAATGAACCCGCCGTCCACTTCATGTTTTGCAGTCTTAGTATTAGCAGTCCTTGTTTTAATAGTTTTTGAAATCCTTGGGTTGACAGTTGTAGAGTGAGCTGACTTGGGGATGACTGAACCGGACCTGACAAAACCCGAACAGACGGAACCGGAACTGAGTGTGTTTGACCTGGTAGAGTGGTTCACAGTTTTCCCTTTAACAGCATTTACAGCCTTTGGCGAGTGCTTATTGTCTGTGATTTCTCCCTGTTCAGAGGGAGCAAAATGAAAAAACTTCTCCCAGTCTATGTCATCGTCCATCAGGGACACATCGACAGGATCAGGAGTGTGTCTATTGTTCTTAATGTCCAGAGAAGCGGAAGAAGGATAATCAGTGTTACTCACCACCGGGAGTTGCTTAACATGGTCCATCTTATTGCGGCGTGTGCGCCGCTTCCTACGGGGAGGGGAAGCGGGCGGAGAGAATAGCCGAGCCTCCGGCGTGCAGAACGGCGACACGGAGGCTGGAGCGTGGGCAATTGAAGGGACGCGGAGAATTCCCACCTGAAGCGGCCGCGGCTTGGGTGCAGGTGAAGCGGCAGGTGGGGGCTTTCGGCAGCTCCGGGGACCACCGAGAGCCAGCCGCGTTCCTCGGAAAATCCGCCCGTAGTCAGGAGTGCGCCACGGCCTCAAGCGGAGCTCCTCCTCTAGCTCAGCAAAGGCAGCATCCTGACGCTCACGCAGCTGAGAGCGGTTTGCTGGGTCCATGTAATGGTCGTAGTCTTCTGTCACAGTACGGCTGTGTGCAGGCAAAAGTAGGACCCAAACGCAAACTCACAGAGACAAAAGGTAAACTCAAAAAACACAGCTTTATTGCTGGCGTGGAGTGGGACACGAAAAACAATACAAAATAAACTAAACTGGGAAAACTAAAGCACAAGGAGCCACAGGGAAAAATCATACAGCTATGATGGGGACTACGACACTGACAAAGAGAAACACAGGGCTTAAATACACAGAGGGATAACGAGGGAATGAGACACAGAAGGAGGGCACAGCTGGGAGAAATCAGGACTGGACGAGACAGAGATGCAAAACTAGAAACACTCACATGAGGCATGGACCTTCAAAGTAAAACAGGAAGTATCACACAGAGACGCGAACTAGACACAGTGGAGACAGCAACTAAGAAACAGAGACAAACCATAAGGCAGAGGTCTAAGAACCAAAATACACAGAGGGAAATACTCAGCTTTGAACACAAGAGACTAGACTAGAGGGAGTAACAAAAGACCAACCATGAGAACATAATGTACAATGCAGGGTGACAGAAAACAAGAAACTCAAACATGCAAAGACACACCATAAACAGAACAGAGGGGGCACAGAGAGACATGAAGGGCAGGGGAGACTTAACATGGGTTGAAACACAAGGGGGAACTAATAAGCAAATCAACATAGGAGGCCTAATGAGCTAAACATACTATAAACATCAAAATGAACTAAAACTCAAAACACTGGGTCCTAAGACCCAGGATCGTGACAGTTTCGGGTGAGTTCATTGTGAAACCTGGCCCCACCTTATCATGCGAATTCCTGAGATCAGCTGGCCCAGGATGTGAGTGGGCGTTAAAGTGTCTGGGAAGGGATCTCAAAACTGGATTATAGATGGCAGAGAGTTGGTGTTGTAAACCCCCGCCTCTGTTCAAAGATGGTCGTTCACAGTGGACATAGATGGCTTCTTTCACTCCTCTTTCAAACCATCTGTCCTCTCTGTCCAAAATGTGAACATTGGCATCCTCAAAAGAGTGTCCTTTATCCTTAAGATGCAGATGGACAGCTGAGTCTTGTCCTGTGGAGGTGGCTCTTCTGTGTTGTGCCATGCGCTTGTGTTAAGAAATATATTCTAAAACACTTCTTCAGTAAAGACTCAGAGAAGAGAAACACACAGAACTTCTTGCTAGCAAGGGCAGCCTCCAGACTGAGAGACTCGCGCCGAGAAACTGCCCCGGTCTTTTATTTATACTTCAGTGGGTGTGTGTGTGTGTGTGTGTGTGTGTGTGTGTGTGTGTGTGTGTGTGTGTGTGGGGTCAGAGTGTGACCCCATAAAGACTTCCCTAAACCTGCTGGTCTCGAAGTCCAGCAGTTCATCAAACCAAAAGCACTTAGACTAAAACAGATATAGCTGCGTTAATCCTACCGTAAAACAAGGTACGACCTCTCTCATGCTCCTAGGATGTGGGGGTGAACACCCTAGAATGTTACAGACCTCCTAGGGTGTTCACAATCTTTCAATATGCCACCAACTATATACTTCTACACACAAATAATTACATGCAGCATTCTACCATATGAAAACTTATATCACTGAAAGATTATACTGACTACTAAGTACAATTTTCCTATTAACATTCCCTCCTGTTGTCAGTAAAACTTTAAGTGGGATACCAGTTTGTAACATCTTGTTGTACATTTTCTGTCACACCGTCATTAATCACACAAAGTCTTCATGTTCCAACAGGTCGGGGTCATCATCATCACTTGTCATGGCTATGTATGCAGCAACAGTAGAAAACATTATGCGGTTAATCATGAGTGTTAGACATGGCAATATACACGTTACAAAGACACAAAATAAAAGTAAAAATATCCCAATTCTGATGAATAGTCTTTTTAGCACCTGTAACCAGGAGCCAGTGTGAAGCTAAGAAAACCAGTCACTTGTATCACTTACATAGTCCTGATTTTGGGCCTGCTGGATCTGTCTCAAAGCATTCAGGGCATCAGTCATGTTTAATGAGTGTACATCGTCCAGTATGTAAGTGCAGCATGTGTTGTTGAAGAGGACACAAAGTCCCCTTTCTCTGCTGATATCATAGAGTAGTTCTTCTTTGGGAGTTGGTCCAGGAACATATATAGTGTGGGGTATGTTGCCGTGCTGGGTAGATGGGAACAGACATAATAGTCTCTATTTGCCGATTCTGCTTTTGTTCTGTCGTGAATATAACGGTACCAGGCATTGTTCATCCACGGATGGATGTGGTCTTGCATCATGTCTCTTAGGTGAGAGTTGTCGTGTGTCCATCTTTTCTGCCTTTCTCCTGGTTCAGCTGTTGTTTGCATCAGCTGGGGTCCTGTAAGGGTGAGCGTCTTAGTCAAGGTAACCAAGAGGGTCCTGGTTGCTCACCTCGCACTTGGTTGCCCTAGAGTTGATCAGAGGCTGGAGGTTGAAGTGCGAGCTTACCCTACGGGGGCTCAATCAGCACTCCACCCTCACCACTGAAACAACCAAGTGTGAGATTTCTCTATTGTGCTGTCTTGGGGGTGCCGGGGTTTCCTGGGACCTCAACCTTTTTGCAGTGGCTCTGATATATCCAGGAGGGTCTCTCCGCCATTTTGCAGGTAGTTGAAATGGTCAGAAGCACTTGAATTGACCTCTATCAACCCCCATCACCTCACTTCAGGCCTTCATCCTGCGGTAGGAATACTTATGACTCTTCTACTGTCCATCCTCTGCAGAAAAACCCCTTTGTGGAAAAGGGTGCTGGGTCCAGTTATCTTACTGCTGTTATGATCCCAGCAGTCTTCAGTGTGTCAGGGTATGCACAGTATAGTGACACAGCATTAGGTGATGTTCATAGGAAACTGCTGTCATCACCACCATAGCTTCCGGTTCCTGTGCTTTCACAGAATCATGATGTCATCCTTAGACTCCCTCTGCGCTGTCGATGGAGCTTGGCACGCTCCCCTCATCCTTCAGGTGCCCGTCTGTTGTCCACAATCTCCTCTGTTGGTCTCTGGAAAGCCCCCTTTGGCACAGCTCTCATTCCAACGCAGCTTCATGGTCTTTGCTGTGGCTCCAAAGTCTGATCTCATGATGGGCCCCAACCAGCTTGACCTTTGACCTCAACCACTGCCTGGGCTGTCAGCTGTGCCTGGAATGCTTCTTCCAGGCACAGGAATCTCTTTCTCAGGAGATTACTGCTGCACCTGTATTTCCTTGCTAGGAGGAAAAACTTCTATTTGGAGAGCATGTCAGCAATCATCAAACCACATTCTTTAGTTCAGTGAACTTCACTTATAGGCCATCAAAGCCTCATCTAAACACGGATGCATCACTTGCATAGGTTTAATACCCGTTGAATGAACTGTTAATCACACAAATCGCTGCAAAAATCATATAAAACAAAATTTAATGTTAATTCCAAAATTTAATGTTAATTCATTGTTTCATATTAATCCTGGATCCCTCATCTTGACACATGGACACTCCCATGAGTCAACTCATCAAAATCAGATTCCTGTCTTTAAAGAAAAAGATTAGCTAGATCATATCCCAGGTAACATCAGGGCATCTCCTCCCCTGGAGCAGCACCACCCTGGACCTATAATCCTGCAATAAAAATGTTAGTGTGTTTTGCATATTAAATTTGCTTAAAGACTGGCTCCGCTAGGAGCCTGCATACACACCATCATGGCCTGGAAAACAAGATCTGGAAGTGAAATCAAACTTCACACTTATAAACAATTATATCATAAAAATAATAAGCATTCAGCACTAGCAAGACAAGTGTCATGTGCAGGTTTTCTCAGTAAACTACAATTATTTCCATAATTTGCCTCAGACATGGATCATCCCATGTACCCAGTCAACATTAATGTAATCAGTGACTTCTCTTAGCAAAGTCACTCAACTCATCAATCACTATGAGCTCAGTAGCCCATCTTCAACTATTCCATAAACACTGCATCCCTTATTTGCTTTTCTCATGTCACTTGTCCGCTTCTGCTGAATCTTCTACATGCATTCTTAGAAAAACAAACATTAGCAATACACATTGACTGTGGTCAGACGGTGGTCAAACACAGGTCAAACGCAGGTCGACAGGTTCCAGAGGTGCCATAAAAAGACCATAAAGTTAGCCATCCATAGCTGTGGAAAAAATGTCATTCACATCATCAAAGTAACCTTCACATTTTCCCAAAAACACAGTGTAAAAGCATCACCAACTCATAACCTGTAAACACAGTTTCCTTCACACATAAACCCAGAAATCCTGTAGTAGAAAAACATTAACTAATCCTCTTATAAATCACATGATCAAAACTGAAAAACTGTGATGCTGTAGAAAAGAAAATACAAATGTTAGCGCTGCGCAGGCGTATACACACTTTCTCACAGTTTCCTCTGTGAGCAACACAAGGTAGTGAATAACACCCCTGGTAGATGCACAGACACAGAAAATGGCATTTAAAAGGTAAAACCATCACGCAACCTCGAATGTTGCTGTCATCTTTCTGCTCCTGTAACAGGAAACATAAATTCATCCACCCTTTGTCCTGTCTAGGTGGAGGTTAACCTTGAGTCGTGGTCAAGTCTTGTCAGCTTTTACCAGTCAGTCAGTTTGTTTGTTTTTTATTTCCATTCATTCATTCATTCATTCATTCTTTGCTGATAGTGGAAACCATCATCGCATTTAGTTTCCACTTTCAGCAAAATGACGTCATTTCAAAAGAAAAAGAAGAACTTTTAGATCAGATTTCCTCGCTGAATCCTTTTTAGGAAGGGACTCTCATTTTCTAATTGTCCCAAATAAGTGGCTTTCTCCAGAGCCCATTTTAATGTGGAGAAACTCACTTGTAACGGTTTTCTCGACATGTCGTATAGCGCTTTTAATTCCCGACGTACAGATCTGCTTAAAGAAAAGAAATTGACAAACAGAAATCAGTGCCTGTTCAAAAAATGAAAAATGAAAAATAACAGAAATTATCAAACAAAACTTTCAGTGCACTGTGAAAGTATCAAAATAAAAAGGCCTTGTTAAGTCATGACACAAGCTCAGGAGGGTAAATCATACCATTAGCATGGTTTATCATACCATCATACTAATTGGCAGGCTCAACTTCACAACAAAAGAAATCATCAGCTAGATTCACTCCAAACCAACCATCAGCTGCACAACACACAACATAATCCTAATGTCCTATTAGCTATGAGTTTAATCCCCAGGTCTGTGCTTTTCACTCATTTAAGCCACAGATCTATTTTATTCAATTTTCCTTTTTTCCCTTCATCATAAAACATGTGACATGTTGTCATGCACTTCACAAAAGAAGTTTGTTCTTATGTATTCAGAGTTGTGTATCTAGATACAGGATTCACTCGCACATCAAAACAGGAAACTCAGTGTTTTAGAGTCTCCACTCAACAAACTCCAAACATCCCATTCACTCGTGCTAGAATTCAGTCACCTTTCATTAATCTAAGAACAATCAACTAATTTGCATATCAGCTATTAACCCACTAAGTTGACAGGACGACAGAAATGTATGTTCAAAATAGTATCACAAAAATAGAATTTCCCTCATACAGTAAATTACTTGTGCTGCATCAATCAAGCAGCAAGCATCTCCCAATTTACTATATTAACAACTAAATTTATTGTCTGATCACTGGTTGGTCAAACCAGAATCTTTTTTCCCACAAAGTTAAACTGTTGTCCTGCAACCTAGAGAGTCAAATTCAGTATTTGATAACAAGTGTCTGCTAAATTGACACTATTTTAACACTGATGAGAGATAACAAGCTGATTTTCATTGCGTGTGTGTTTGTGTTATTAGGCAGGTTTAATCAATGTCTGTGGAGCTGCATCTCCAGCAGGGCATGTTCTTAAAGCTGCCTGTCCTACAGACTTCTCTGCTATTATTTGATCATTTTGTAACTGATGTGCTATGAGTCCATTGGTCTTTGCATCACACTAAGTGACTTGGACAAGATGATAAACAGACTCACATGTTTAAGATGTTGTCTAATCTTCATGAGTTCTCTTGTGTTTGGAAGTGTTAGTAGGGTTAATGCATGTTCTGCTTGTGTGTGTGATTTTGTATATGTTTCTTTTTTACAGTGTTTCAGACTCCTTCTCAATTTTCCAACTTAAGCAGTCAGTTTTGTTTTTCCCAGGTTTGCTAACCCAAATTTTGATTTCCCCACATTTAACATCAGCACTCCTCTGTGTTCTACTTACTCACCCTGTGTCCTCTCACTCTGTTGTCCTCTCCCACTTCAACAGTCCAATAGCCGGCAGTTCTCCTTCAGCTTTGTCCTGTGTTCCACTGTCTCTTCTTGCCATCTTCTCCAAAGGTGGCAAATGTCAAACTCCAACAGTCTCCTCAGTTCTCCTCAAAAGTTTTCTTCACATGCATAGTGAAGTTGCAGCTTGTTGGAAACACAGTGCCATTCATCCGATCAGGCAGGATGATGGGTTTGCTCTTCTTCTCTGATGCTGTTTGTCCACATTGCTGCTGCTTGTTGGGACTCTTTGTTCAGGACTTTACTGCTGTCTCTTTATCTGCCATGTTATTGCTCTTTGGAGCTGCATTCCTTGTCTTCAGGGAGGAGTGAGAGTTTGCTTGTGAGTTTGAGAGACACATGGTGCTGTAAATAAGTTAACCAGAAACTTGGCCTGAATGTTTCCAATGATGTTAAACTATGACTTTCTTCCGACCGCTGCATGTGGAAAATTGATTCAGGTCTGCTTTGCACCTGAAAGTGACAAACTAAGACATTTTCATTATTATTATCACTGCTTCATCTCTCTCTCTCTCTCTGTTTTTGTGAACAGTCCTTTCTTAAAAGCAGAAAATGAGATTGTAGTTGTTCTTGGCTGATCAACACAAAACCCTTTTCCTATGATTATTTTTCATCTACAATGTAAATTTTGTCTCTTCTTCACTCTTTTTTTAAAAAAATAGCTGGTGACCTGCAGAATCACCGCTCTCACAATCAAAGGCAATTACTTTTACACAGTGCACAGAAGCACTGTGACATCAGACACATTCACACTCACTTTTTCATCTGCATAAATAAATCACATGGCTGATGATATGTGCCATATCCATAAATATGATCACCAGTTTATTTAACTATTTTTCCACCCAACAAAACAAATAAACAAAAACATAATCCTGATGCTATGTACACTCTACACATGAGTCAAGATGCAGAAAAACTGCTCACGGAAACGCTGCACACTCTAGTTATCACAGTTCTGTTTCCCTCTCTTTGAGGAGTTCTCAGACAGCTCTCGATCTGATGATGTGTAGCTTGCTCATCAGCTCAGAAGAGACCGTAACGCAACTTCACAGTGGTCGCGTGCTTTGCCCCACACAGTGGCAAAGTCTTGCACTTTCATATTCAATTCAGCTTCTCCATCATGTACCTTTAGATGTTTCATGCAGGGTTCAACATATTAGTTGTTTTCACAGGTGTGCTCTATATCTCGACCATGGCTCATAATAAGACGACAGTCTTTCAAACAGGTCAAATGCCTCTATGCACATCATTAGTTTAAATATTTACCTATTTTACTTCATCTCATATGTCATTATACTGAATTTGAGCAACCCTAAGCTTAATGCAGATTTCTATTAACAACTGGTTAAATTAATGGTCTGGTGCACCGGCTGTTGTTGATCAGGGCAATCTAAAGAATCTGCGTTTTTTTGTTTTGCTTTTTGTTTTTTTTGCTTTTTGTGGATTTCTCCACCTATTTGCACTTATTTTACCTGCTCCGGATTGTTGTTTTTCTAACCATTCCTCATCAGGTGTTAATTTTTCTTGTTTATTCCCCATTTTCAAAGATTTTGCTGGGCCGTCGCTGGCACACTTGACTTCAGAGTGGTTTACTGATACGGCCTTCGACTTCACCCTAACGGTTAAGCGGTATCAGTTTTGTGAGATGAAACTCAACCGTTCTCCTTTGTCACCAGTACGTGAGCCTCAGCAAAGAAAACAAAAATGGAAGTAGTTCAGCAGCGTATTGTGCTGTAAAATCAACTTACTACCAGACACATACACATACATAGACAGTTGCGTGCTAATTTGTCACGAGATAATTTCAGCTACCTCTAAAACTAGTCAAAACACAGTTCCTTTTGGCGAACTTAAACCTAATTTGTCACGAGATAATTTCAGCTACCTCTAAAACTAGTCAAAACACAGTTCCTTTTGGCGAACTTAAACCTAATTTGTCACGAGATAATTTCAGCTACCTCTAAAACTAGTCAAAACACAGTTCCTTTTGGCGAACTTAAATCTAATTTGTTACGTTACTTTAAATCTTTGCGGCCGTTTTATACTTGTTTTTATTTACTTAAACATATTTTAATTTGTCACGAAGTAATTTCAGCTACCTCTAAAACTAGTCAAAACACAGTTCCTTTTGGCGAACTTAAACCTAATTTGTCACAAGATAATTTCAGCTACCTCTAAAACTAGTCGAAACACAGTTCCTTTTGGTGAACTTAGACCTTTTTTATCACATTTCTTTAAACTTTTGTGGCCGTCTTATATACCAAAATAGTGTTTCTCACTCTCCGACGTCTCACTGGTGGTTCAGATCATCGGACTGAATCCCACCGCCGTGGACCAGATTATAACACCGGCCCAGACCCGAATCTAACGACCTGGGGCTCTCTCCTCATCCAAGAGGGCTGTGCACAGGCTTCGGTGCTGGCTCCCCACGGCGTCAGGAATCAGTGCTGGATCCTGGAACAGAGTCAAAGATAACAGTTCTGATATTTTCTGATCCGGCTACGAAGGACCAAATAATGTTAAGAAATATATTCTAAAACACTTCTTCAGTAAAGATTCAGAGAACAGAAACACACAGAACTTCTTGCTAGCAAGGGCAGCCTCCAGACTGAGAGACTCGCGCCGAGAAACTGCCCCGGTCTTTTATTTATACTTCAGTGGGTGCTTGTGTGTGTGTGTGTGTGTGTGTGGGGGGAGGGGGGGGGGGGTCAGAGTGTGACCCCATAAAGACTTCCCTAAACCTGCTGGTCTCGAAGTCCAGCAGTTCATCAAACCAAAAGCACTTAGACTAAAACAGATATAGCTACGTTAATCCTACCGTAAAACAATAAGACAAGGTACGACCTCTCTCATGCTCCTAGGATGTGGGGGTGAACACCCTAGAATGTTACAGACCTCCTAGGATGAGACAATCTTTCAATATGCCACCAACTATATACTTCTACACGCAAATAATTACATGCAGCATTCTACCATATGCAAACTTATATCACTGAAAGATTATACTGACTACTAAGTACAATTTTCCTATTAACAGCTTGTGAAGTGGCTGTTTGGTCTCTCCAATGTAGAGGTCTGGGCATTCCTCGCTGCACTGTACAGCATACACCACATTGTTAAGTCTGTGTTTTGGCGTTTTGTCTTTCGGGTGAACCAGTTTTTGTCTGAGCGTATTGCTGGGTCTGAAATGCACCGGGATGTCATGATTGGAGAAAACCCGCCTGAGTTTTTCTGATACACCAGCTACATAGGGGATGACAATGTTGTTGCGTTTGTCCTTCTTATCCTCCCTCGCTGGTGTCTGATCTTCTTTTCTGTGCCTCTTTGCTGACTTTAAGAACGCCCATTTAGGATAGTTTTGAGTGCTTCCTTTACATGTGTGTGTTCCTTCTTTTTTCCTTCAGGCTTAGAGTGAACATGTTCTGCCCGGTGGTGTAGGGTCCTAATTACTCCAAGTTTGTGTTCCAGAGGGTGATGGGAGTCAAACAGGAGGTACTGGTCCATGTGTGTGGGCTTCCAGTAAACTTTGATGTTGAGGTTGCCATTCTCTTCAATGTGCACAGCGCAGTCCAGGAAAGGCAAACAGTTTGTGTCTTCCCTGGTGAACTTGATGTTTTTATCCACAGCGTTAATGTGCGCAGTGAAGGATTCCACTTCTTGTGTCTTGATTTTGACCCAGGTGTCGTCTACATATCTGTACCAGTGGCTGGGTACTCTTCCTTTGAAAGAGCCAAGAGCTTTCCTTTCCACTTCCTCCATGTAAAGGTTGGCTACAATAGGTGACACGGGGGAGCCCATGGCACAGCCATGTTTTTGTCTGTAAAAGCCTTTGTTGTATTTGAAATATGTAGTGGTGAGGCAGAGGTCTAACAGTGTGCAAATCTGATCGGGTGTGAAGTTGGTCCTGTCCTCCAAGGAGCTGTCTTCTTGTAGTCGTTTTCTGACAGTCTCCACTGCCTCTGTGGTGGGTATGCAAGTGAAGAGAGAGACTATATCAAAGGACACCATGGTTTCATCTGGATCCAGGGTAAGTTTCCAGATGAAACTGTTCAATAAAGAGCTTAACCTTTCTGTTTGGGGTGGAATAGTAGTCTCAACCTCCGTGTGGATCCTTTATTGTGGCAAACAGAGGAGTTGTGGGGTTGTGGGGTTTTTAATGCCTTTGTTATAAACAAAGGCATTAAAAACCCCACAAATTATACATATTTGGTGTTTTTTATTTACATTTGTTGTAACAAGAAAGCCACTTACAGTGCATCTGGAAAGTGTTTACAGTATTTGACTTGTTTCACATTTTGTCATGCTAAAGCCTTATTCCAAGATGGATTCAGTTCATCTCAAGATTCTAAATGCAATAACTCTTAATGACAAAGTAAATAAAGTTTTCTTGATATTTTAGCAATAATTATAAATTAAAAAAACAAACAAAAATAAAACATGTATATAAGTATTCACAGTCTTCATCAAAGACTTTTAAACCTCTCAAGCTACATTGGGTTGGATTGGAAGTGTTGCTGCACAGCCATTTTCAGATCTCTCCACAGATGTTCAGTTGAGTTCAAGTCTGGAATTCGGCTGGGCCTCTTGATAACATTCACAGAGTGCTCCAGAAGCGACTCCTTTGTTATCTTGGATGTGTGCTTAGGGTTGTCTAAGTTCCAGAGCGCTCTTGTTATCATGAAGGATGTCTCTGTATATTGCATCTTTCCCTTGTACTGGTTTTCAGGCCTGCCAGTTCCTGCTGCCAGACAACATCCCCACAACATGATACTGCTGCTGCTATGCTTCACCATAGGGATGGTAGAGGCCAGATGATGAGTCCTGTTTTTCTCCAGACATTGGCATGTCTTTGGCATTCAGATCAAAGAGTAGGTAGGATTTTGTTTCTTGTGGTTTCTTCAAGCTACAGAAATTTATTTTAATCTTAAGCTTGTAAAAACACTGAATTTTTCATACTTTAAATATAGAATATTTCCATATTTTTACGTTTTGGTAAATTTCTGTTATTTTGTGGTACTTTTCTGGAGCCCCAACATTCAGATATTTATTTATTTATTTATTTATTTATTTATTTATTTACAATTTTCGTAAGAACAGATGTGAAAACAAGAAACTATAGAGACATTCATGAAATGATAAGTTGGAAGAAGTGAGAGAAAACCAACAGGAAACTGTTGAGTTTACTGAATATTTTTTTCTATCCAGTAAATTGCAAAAGAAATGGAGACAGGTCTTCAATAACATAATATTGCATTGATTTCTTTTGCCTGTGTGGTCAGTGCTGTGTGAGGAAATTGACAAATATGACAACCCGACAGCTGAAACCAGGACATTTTGATATATTTCACTGATTTCTCCGGACACAAGGAGGCTCCATTTAAAAGCAGGCCTGTAAACCAGGACATGTTGCCACCCTAATTTAAATGTTCTCATTTTTATTGTCCTGAGGTTTGAAGTTTATCTTCTTTCACTGTCATTTGGATTAAGACAAACTAGATTTATTACAGGCTGTGATTTAATTAGAAATGTCAGCAGTTAGGTTTCCCATGGCAGAAATCAATCCAAACGGATAAGGCTTCCTATATATTTCAAATTGGATGAGATCTACTTATAAAAGGTGAATGCATTCTAGATGAAAGCTGTGGCATCAAGTGATGGTAAAAAATGTTTTAGCAGCCGAGCCACAATTACACAAATGCCAAGCTGATTACCCCATACAATTCATTTCCATATAAATGTCTTTCTCCTGCTGAGTAATAACGGGTTGCATGCAACATGCAAACCAAATTCCAAAGTTCAATCATTGCACACATCCCATATGCAAACATCACATAACAAGTAAAGATAAGTAATGACCTCTGTGCATTATTATTCAACATGTGAGGCAGTGCATTCTTTTTTCTTTTGTCAGCCTTTTTCTCCTCAAACTATCCGTATGCATTTAACATCCAACTTAAAATGCAAGGGACATTTGCAGGCTTACAATGGGGACATGAGAATGAAAATAGCGACTCTTTCATTCCCTCTTATGCAATTGCAACAATACAAGACACAAGCTTAGACTTTATATAAGGGTTAGATTGAGAGACCAATGTTGGACTGTTAGAACAGCTTTGAAATTCATATGAGCTGTTCGCACTAAAGTAAAAAGCACCATCACTTCATGCGGATACCCTTTCGGCGCCAGCTGTGGTCGCAAGGCTGGAGTCCAACAAAAACACCCTGATAACGACTGTGTCTAGACTGTTCCTTCCCATTCCATGCAAGGCCACCTATATTGGCAGGAAGACTGTTTACTTAGCCTAGCAGGGCGAAGGACACTGTCTCAGCTGAACTCTGGACACGCACACACATACATATACACTGATATGCACACACTTATCCCCCCTCCCTTTCTAAATGCCTTCGATGCTTGTTGCCTCCTGGGAACACGGCGGGTCTGAGCCCGCGCTGGAATGGTAGCGCTGGGCAGGATGGCTGCTGTGTTTGCTTCAGATTACTCCTCACCCCCCACCCGACCCTGTGGCTTGTCACATGTTCCATAATGTTGTGCTGTGGACATTTATGTGCTTTTTTGTGAAGAGGAGTTTTTTTGTTTCCTGTTCTCATGCTGTCCTCCCAGGAGCCCAGCATGAGTAGAGGTCTCTTTTTTTCCTCTTGTACTTTCCCATTGTAGTGTATATTTCAGTGATTTTTCTGTAACCCTATTTCACTGCAGAGCAACCTGCACGTGGCGAATAAAGCCTTGATTGATTGATTGATTGATTGATTGATTGATTGATTGATTGATTGATTGATTAAGCCCCAGTTTTCCTGATTTCACACACATTGGAGTTAAAATGGGTAAATAAAGTCGTAACTCATTTACATCCAAATTTGTACAGTATTGTGAGCTTTTAGCAGTAACATAAAATATGGAAATTTCCAAGGATATCTTGAAATTTCAAGATTGATTTGGACCTTGAAACAGTGTGCTGTCAGAGGAGAAAGCATATTATGCAACACAAGTAAAGATGCAACAATTTGTGTTGTTACACCAACTAGAATGGCAAAAATGTTCCACAGAAGCACTGACAGAATAAACAAGTTGACAGTCACGAGTCCCACTTTGGTTTGTTTGTACCCACTTCAAACAATGCAGCATCACAAGATACTCTTGGGGACAAAAGAACATTTCTGAAGGTCCTTCTTGGCAAGTTGTTGAAAGCTGTTGTGATGAAGGAAAAAACACTGGAAGTCGTGTGCGGATGAAAAGCTGCCATACAACTCATGCCTCATGCTCCTAAAACATCCATCCCCACAGGCACGTGCAGAGGGGGGGGGCTAGAGGGGCTTGAGCACCCGCCCCTTTCCTGATGGGTGCCCAAAGTGCCCTTTTGTTGAGGCAACTTTTTAAAAAAAAATTTATTATTATTTTTTTTATGTGTGTGTGTGTGCATGCGGAGTCCTGTCTGTGCCCCTCAACAATAATATTTAACTATTAATCACAGTTTTGCTAAATAAAAGGATCTGGCTTGCATCAGTCACATGATCACATTTAACCAATGATCGCCCTTGACGGCAGAACGCGCTGGTTACGAGCCGGGAACGAGCTCACAAAGAGCACGCGCATTTTTAGCGGTCCGGAGCTGTAGGAGAAACACAAGTTAACTCAGAGACACAGACTGATGCGACAAAACCAGTAAGTAGGTGTACAGCGTACACTGTAGTGTGTAGCACCCAGGAGTATTGGCTTATTACGTACACGTTGGTAAGCTGTCTTGTGGCAGCTGACGAACTGAAACAAACGAGCGTGCTGTGTGTGCAACAGCGCGACAAACATTATCTGTCCTTTTATTAACTGCACATGTAGTGCTGGTCATAGCTGTTGGCTACCTGTGTAAGGCTGTCATGGGTCTGTAGCTCTGTACAGGGAATAGGGAACATATTTAGCTTTAAAGCAAGTTACAGAGCATTTCCTGCCTTTCTGGAGGGATTATATTTCACTAAAAAACGATCTAATATGCATGTCCACATAATAATTATTATAATTATAATATATTTAAAAACACACGCTGTATTTTAAAGAACATACATTAAGAAGCAGATTATATTAGATTTATATTTTAAATAAGACAAAATTTGGATTTTACAGCAGTAAAATTACAGTTTAAAAATGTAATAAGCTTTGCCCCTGCACAGAGTGGATAGTGAAACAAATGGAATCATCATAATGACATTATTTCATATTTATTACTTCCCCCTCCTCATTGCTTTATTATTGTAGCTCTAGTAATAAATAATAATGTAAGGATTCTGGATCAGCACCATGATGCCCATAGTATATACAGTATACTGAAGAAGGTCTAAAATGTCACTGTGTGTGCGTGCATGTGTGTGTTTTATTTAGATGGATTTTTAAAAAAAATATTACTCCTGATATAACATTGTCCAGACATGGCTGGTAAGGACATGAGGAGGAAACAGCAGGAGCTGTGTGAGGCTACTAAAGGCAATGCTATAACATTTTTCTGTCATCATTTTATTATAGATTAAGTGCAAGAGTTGTTAGGTGTGGATAATTAGATTATAGTTTATTGCAATAGCAAGTTGTGCCTTGTTCTCACATAGCAAGTGGAGAATGATATATGAAATGATGGGATGGAAGGAAGAAGAGAAGCAAAGAGTGATTCACAGGCAGAGCCTAAATTATTTCTCACAGTTTTTTGTGTCCTTATGGTTCCAAGCGCTGTCACCAATCTTTGCATTTTGTTATTATCTCATGACACTTGTTTAATCAGCTACCATCTCTCCTATGGACTTTTTAGTGTCTACAGTCTCAGATCAACACAGCCCTGCCCTCCAGCACTATCAGCAGCAACCCCTCAACAGCTAAAACATTGGCTACGTTTGCTTTGCCTTGTTGCCCATATTAGATTCTTGATGAATGTGTGTTGTTGTTATTCAGCCTGGTTCAATGTGCCCCTTTTTAACTTTGAGCACCCGCCCCTTTAAACCTCTCTGCACGGCCCTGCATCCCCACCAGCATTGGCTTCCTACTTCAAAAAGTTTCTTTTTATTTGTTTGTGTCTTGACTTTTCATTTTGGCCTTGTGGTAATCAAGCTATTGCGGGTTATAATTAGGGTTTTATTTAAGTACATTCATTTTAGCCTGCAATCAGTAGCAGACAACTTAAGCTTAAGTATTTTATGATTTTAAGTGGATAAAACATGATAGCTATTGCAGCTTTACAACCTTCCAACTATTATTCTGAACTGTGGTTTTAAAGTCTGCTGTCTGTGCAGGTGCTTGCTAAGAGCTGAAGTTGTTTTAGCAGCATAATGTAGCTGTTTCTGTCCTGGATGAAGTCTCCACTTTACCATCTTGCTCTCACCCTTTTGTGCAATTACAGGGAGTGCAGAATTATTAGGCAAGTTGTATTTTTGAGGAATAATTTTATTATTGAACAACAACCATGTTCTCAATGAACCCAAAAAACTCATTAATATCAAAGCTGAATGTTTTTGGAAGTAGTTTTTAGTTTGTTTTTAGTTTTAGCTATTTTAGCGGGATATCTGTGTGTGCAGGTGACTATTACTGTGCATAATTATTCGGCAACTCAACAAAAAACAAATATATACCCATTTCAATTAATTATTTTTACCAGTGAAACCAATATAACATCTCCACATTCACAAATATACATTTCTGACATTCAAAAACAAAACAAAAACAAATCAGCTACCAATATTAGCCACCTTTCTTTGCAAGGACACTCAAAAGCCTGCCATCCATGGATTCTGTCAGTGTTTTGATCTGTTCACCATCAACATTGCGTGCAGCAGCAACCACAGCCTCCCAGACACTGTTCAGAGAGGTGTACTGTTTTCCCTCCTTGTAAATCTCACATTTGATGATGGACCACAGGTTCTCAATGGGGTTCAGATCAGGTGAACAAGGTGGCCATGTCATTAGTTTTTCTTCTTTTATACCCTTTCCTGCCAGCCACGCTGTGGAGTACTTGGACGCGTGTTGTTAGATTATTCTGTTATTATATGTTACCTTATATATGTAATCAAAATAGTTGAATTATGTTAACTGCTGTAGATCATATTATACCCTTTAATATAGAGTGTGTGAGCTGTATGTAGTTTAGTTCTCGTTATACTTTTGAGTTAACAGAACATATTCACATATTAGTTCATTAGATAAATGTGCATCACTCTGTATCCTTGATCTGCTGGGAATGTGTTACACTGTTTTCTTGACATGCTTAATTGTTGAATCATGAAGAGAAGGTTGTAAGCAGGAGACTCTGTGTCTAAAGACAGGGGAGATAGATAGACCACATTCCACACCCCCACCTTACAGAAAGCAGAGAAAGACAGGGAGCCGAGGTCATAACTTAGGCGCTGTAAAAGAGAAAGAATGTGATGTTTTGGCTTTTACGACTAGCTGGGGGCCACTAGAGAGTATAAAAAGCTGAGCAACCCGTCACCATTTTGAGACTTGCTGTGACCCTCTTCAGGCATGTCTCCCCATCATGATGGTCCTTATGCTCTTAAGTGTTGAATTGTATGAAAATAAATGATTGTTGATTGAGCATAAATACACCGAGTATTGTCCTTCCTTCAGCCCAAAGATTCAAAGAATTGGGAGATTTCAACAACTTGGTGCCGTGTGACCTGGATCTTTGGTGTGCTGAGGAAGTGCAGATTTGGCTTTTGGTGAGATCGTGAGGCGAGGTGAACAGAGGACCGGTCCAAATATAAAAAGGTAAGCACAGCCTGTTGTATTATAAATACCAAATGTGCATATTGGGCTTTCCAAATTAATCTGTTCACTGAGTTACACGTATTTTCACAGTAAATTTGTCGGTGTCTGGTTTTTGGCGCAAGATACTAACAACATAAGTTGAGGCTGAATTCCAGTGTGTTAAATAAACTGCTTCTACCGAGAAACTAATAAGACACTACGTTGAGCTAGTTGCAGTAAACTGCTTCTACCGAGAAACTAATAAGATACTACGTTGAGCTAGTTGCAGCCACTTTACCTTCCACATTTAATTTTGTCTAAGACTGGCTTCTGTAGCAATAATACGTTAGAATTTCTTCTGAAGACGCGGCCATTAGTCCAGTACATTGAAGTCGAGGTTTGTTTATTTTGTTTATGGTATCAGTGACGTCCTGGCTTTTGCCGGCTATGAAATAGAAGTTGATTTAAGGAAAAGCAGATGCTGGCTTCACGGTGCAGTTGAACGCTGGCAACGCGAGAGCGAAACACGTCCGTAGGTTTGGTTTATGATACGGCCGTGTTCCGGTGGTGCGGCCGTGAAGTGCAGTAGTGGTTGGTGCTAGTTTTAGTACATTGGATAGAGGTTTGACGGGGGTTTGTGGCGTCAGTCGAGTTTTAAGGGCTGCGGTCATAATACAAAGTAAAATTTTAAGTACATAGAGCAAAACCTGGTTTATGATGTCAGGTATAACTTCGGGGATGCAAGCATCACTTTTATGATGCGACTTTGCCCCGTTGTGGCGGTCATAAGCGCAGAGAAAGGGGTATTTTGGTCTATGGTGCAGTGTGCTTCAGAAGATCTAATAGTTGAGCTCAGAGGTTTCTGTGCAAATTTCTGCTGATGAAGAGCGCTCTCTGTGTGTCTCACTGATGGTGAAACGCGCTGTGTGTGTAAGGCGCGCTCTGGCTGTGGGTGGGGCGCGCTCTGAGTGTGCTTTTTGTGTGTGTGAAGTCTGAACACAGTGACAGTGACGGTTGATGTGTTTGATTAGGAGGACGCTAGAGCAAAGACACATTTTAGGATCAAAGGTTGATGCCTAGTGTACCTGTGGAAATAATTTTGTTCAAGGTGTGGCGACCCTCCTGGTCGTGGACGCGCGGCCAGGCCCAGTGGGGTCTGGATGCCAAGGTGGCAACTTGGGAACTGAGGACTCCCGCATTAGCTACGGAAATAACACTGGAACGGCCGTGTAATCACGGGTTCACATTTATTCCGGACTAGAACAAGACACATTTTGCGAACAAAGGTTGAGTCTAGATTAGTAAAGAAATAAAAAGGTTAAATTCCTCGTTTCAGTGGTTAAAATTGTTGTGTGCCTGTCCCCTGACGAGTGTGAAATGAAATAAAGAGGGAATTTGGAGCCACATAGAGATAGACGGGCATAATTGGGTGTATTACTCTGTGGTGTAATAAAAAAAAATAAAAAAAAATAAAAAAGACAGATAGTAAGAGGTGTGTAGTGGAGAATTATGGAGGAGTAGAGAGAGGAATGTGTTGGGAGACTGGCGTGCAGTTTACGCTGTCAAGGTAGGCGTGTTGCCTGCTTATCGGTTTAAAAGTGATGAAAATGAAATTAAAATAAATCTCTTAGTGTGTTAATACAGGAAGCTGCGGACCTGGACCAACTGCCCCCACAAGCACAGCGGCCAAAGCAAAATTATAGGTAATGGGAACCACACCCAGTAAGAATCAGCAGCTGTGAAACAGACAGCAGCAAGGAGAGAATTAGAGGAGAAATTAAGAGAAGTTTTAAAACATAAAATTGGGGCCAACGGACTTGTGGAGGTTGGGAAGGCGTCCGGAGCATCACAACAAAAAGGTGAAACAAAAACACACACAAGCAGAGAAATCTGAGAGAAAGGCTCCTTTTAAGGTAACGCCTAGTTTGAGAAAAGATAAAATTAACCTGCCTGCCTACAAATGCACATACACGCAATGAAGAAACAGCTTACACTCATGAACATGTGAAGATTTTCCAGCAAAGTTAAAGAAAAATTTAACATACTTAAATGATGAAGTCTATACATTACTGACAAAGAAACCCTCTGGGTTGCAGGACAACAATTTAACTTAAAAAAAAGGGGACACTGGTCTAACCAACCAGGCAAGACACAACAAATTTAGTGGTTAAAAGATTCAAATTGTGACATGTTTTCTGTTGATTGATTAATAAAAGTGATTACTGAATGAAAGAAAGTTCCTTTTTTGGGCTTTTAAACATGATCTTAAGAATTTTAATATGTACCTGTGTTGTCCTGTCAGCTTGGTGGGTTGTGAGTGGATTATATGGTGAGAAAAAACAAAAAAAGGGGGAGAGAAGGCTGACACAGGGCTTGGTCCCGGTGTTTCTCCCCTCTGAATAACACAGCCAACACAACATCATTTTCCTGTTCGTTTGTTTTTGTTTTTTGTTTGTTTTTGTTTTTGTTTTGTTTTTGTTTTTTCTATACATATTTAATTACAGGCTGCTTTGCCGGCCCTGAAAGCCGAGGCTGACTGGACTCCTGCTCTCCCCCATACGTGACCCTGACCAAATGCTGCACATCTACATACACATCTACATGCACTGACTCAGAATGAAGAGAAACAAACACACACACACACACACACACACACACACACACACACACACACACACACACACGTCTCCAAACACACAGATTCAGAATGAAGTGAAATACACACATGAACACGTGCACTCGTTGAGTGAGTGAGAAATGACACACACACACACACATACACACACACACACACACTGGAATGCTGATTCACTGAGAAGTGATGCACACATACACATGCACACGCTTGTGCAATGAAGAGTGATCCACACGCACACACACATACACGCTGATGCAATGAAGAATGCTTTGCTTATGCTGATATGCAAAATGCTGCACACAAACATCCCAATGCATAATTTGTATGAGGAGCCATTGATTACTTAGAATGTGTTGTATGTCACCTAGAAGGCATTTATGTAGATTTTAGGAATAAGCTCTAAAACGGTTTGGTTATGAAAACAATGTCTGTGCGTGATGTCTGTTTATGGCTCAAGGCCTTGACTGAATTATTTGCTGTGCTCCACACAGCCCTGATGAGGAACAGTGGCACAGAGTGAAAATGATGAATTAATAGTGTAAGTTTTAGGTCGGAGTACGGCATTTTTTGTGATTGAGATTTGATTCAAGGAGGAACGAAAGGTGTTACGGCACCTGAGGTTCTCATTCCCACACAATATTGTCCCGGCAGGAAGCAAAATGTTCCTGTGAATTTCTGGTTGATTGTTTGGTTTTGCTTAGCGCTAGCTTGATTTTATCAGTGAGCTTTAGCTTGTGTTCTTTCTCGTAAGCGAGAGAGGGATAGTTTATGCTTGGACATGTCTGCAACGGGCCCTAGTTTGTGTTATTGTTAGTAGTGTTTTGTTGGTTACGTCTGTTTTCGTTTTTGTTACAGTGCACTGAAGAAAAAACATCTGAGAGGTGTGATCCACCGGTGGTGATATGGTGATATTTTGTGAGTTCATGATTTAACAATCAGCTCTTTAAACCAGGCCTGAAAGATTGAGATTTAAAGCGCTATGAAATATTATTACTGTAAACAGTTGCAAAGTGTGCTTCTCCATGATTGTAATTGGCTTGGGAGAAATTCACTTATAGGGAACACTGAGAAGTTCTGAGTCTAAAAGGATTGCACCGAGTCAATCCGGCCCAAAAAACAACAAGGAATTGTTTTCCTTTAAAATGATGACGTCATCTTGCTGGTGATGGATGCTCGAATAGGTTGCGCGTGAGACTCCGTTATCAGCAACATCTGGTATGAATGTGTGTGGAGGTATGCATATGAATGGACTGTGATGGACTGACGACTAAAAGCTTTGACTGACTTGATACTGAGACAATGACTGCACCCACTTTAGGATTAGTAAATGCCAATAAACAATTCACCCAGCCGACAAGAGAAGGGTGGATGCTTCGCTTTGTTTTGTTTTGTTTTTGCAGGAGCAGGAGGATAAGAGAGACTGGAGGAGGAGACTCTAGCTTCACATAAGTATGAACTGCAGACTTAACACTTTGGTTGCTGAGTCTGAGTTACTGATGTTTGCATTAAGAAAACTGTGCTATATTAGCTGTGTTTTGATTAAGGTATCATGTTATATGATTGGGAATGCCAAATGCTACAGTGGAGAAAAACGTTTGATATCACTCATGACTGGAATATGTTACTATTAACCGTAGCAGGCCACTGTAAAAAAGTCAATTAAATTTTATAGAGGAAAATCGCCAAAACTTTAACAATACCTATGAATGACTGGCCACATTCAGAATAGAGATATGCAATAATAAACATTGGTCCACGTGATTTAGGGTCTCACTTGAAATAGTAAGTTATTAGATGTAGAATATAATTGACAGGGACATTTGATAGGATGTGGTACTGCAAAAGAACAAGAGCAAAGTAAATAAAGAAAATATTGTGTTTAGTTTGGATAAATTCAAATTAAAATGTACCATTACACTCAGAGGATCGATATGGAATAAAACATATGCAAAATTTGTAGGAAGTACATGACTGATAACTGTTCTGTCCTGAGCTTTTGTTTCTATAGCACCCACTTGACCACACCAACAGTTTTCACACCAAAGGAGGGTAATTGCGAATATTTGTGGGAGGAATATCATCAAAACTGGGAAAGGTAAGCCCCGAAGGGGGTGATGACACCATAACTTTCACTTATGGTCAAATTCTTAAAATTTGACCCCAAACTTGAAAATTCTTCAAACATTTAGAGACAAAGTGGATAAACATAATGTCGCAAACCACATAAGGATGGAGCATTTGAATCAATAAGATGGTGAAATAACACGCAGTAAAATGTGGATCAGGTTGATTATGTTTATTCCAGGGTGCACAAAGTTTATAAATTCACTTGAACCAAAATTAGGAGCACCCGGTGCTGCAAGAGTTAATAGTCACAATACCCAAGGATAAGCACAAGAGCATGACTGATATGAAGGGACTGGGATTTTGCTACACTTAGTTATTGCAGACACAACTAAAACTATAACTGAAACTAATCAAAACTAAACTAAACTAGCAAACAATTGGTAAAAACTGATTAAAACTGATATAAAATTGAAAATCTGAAGTAGAAGCTAAATAAAAATAAAAACTAATGAAAACTGCAAAACTATTACAACCCTGGTCCAGACTAAGATGGCGTTGGACATCTTCAGGGCAGAAAAAGGGTTGGTGTGATCAAGGTGTGGTTTGGCTTGTTGTATGTACATTTCAAAATGTTACAGCTCTGGATGGACCAGTTACCAGGGCATGGAAGGATGACAGACTTTATTACATAAGGAGAAGGGAAATGTCCAGGATTGAAGATACTTTCTGAGATATGATGTCACTAACCTTCTCTTTTAAGTGTCTAGCTCCGGTGAATTGACACATGGGAGTGTGTCAAAAAAGGGGGAAGTGGAAGTTGAGTTTGAACATCAAACAATGGTGATATGAAAATTTCTATGAGTATATTTTTTGTGTTTAATAATGTAGCTATGGTAAAACTTAAGCATATAATGTGTTAGACTTAGAGATGGTTCATTAATTTTTGATTACTTTTACACACACATAGATTATGATTAGAATAAGTCCTGAACATAATATTTTGAACCAAATTTGAATCATTAGAAGAACAATGGATAACAATATTAGATTATCAAGGCTAGGGAGAGAGGTGTTTTGGTTTTCTGTCTCTTGCAGAGAAAGGAACAGACACCAGACGGGGACCCGGAGATATGAGGACCCTTCACGGCAGAGACAGATGTAGGGACTGCCGAGACAGCAACTGGGGTCAGGTGTCATGACGTTTGGGCTCCTGGAGAAGATGGATCCCACAAACACAGCAATAACCATGAAGGGGTTGGCGAGAACCAGGAACATCATACCAACGAGGTTCGAGAGGCTCTTGGCAAAAAGGGGGACACGCCGGTGACCCCAAAACACATAGATCTTTGTTTGAAATCGGGGCAGAATAATCCCCAGAACTGTGCAATGACTAAAGGGTGGTCTAACCCCGGAGGTCGAAGAAAGAAGCTGAGAATCACCCAACTGGAAGACACTGGTAGCTGCAGCAATAAAAATGAAGGTTAAAAGCTCCTTAGACAGAGGTTCTAGTCTAAGTACATTTGAAAGGTATAAGGGGGCATTAAAATGGGAGTGGAAAACTGGAGCACCAAAATAAAGCTGTGGGAGAATTGGGGAGTGATGGGAGTGTCATCTGTAACTGCTGTTATGGTTGTAAATCTAACTTTGCTTGCATCTGAACTGCGTGAACACAGAGGTCATCCCACAGATGGTCCACCCGTTAAAGGGGACAGAGGGCCTCAGGATCAAGAAGACCTGGACCTTGCAAATGCTGGAGTGCATGTTATAAGTGATCTCTTTCAGAGATCAAAAGGGGGAGTGTGATGGAGCATTGTCCTGCATGAAAATCATGTTTTTCTTGAAGGATGCAGACTTCTTCCTGTACCACTGCTTGAAGAAGGTGTCTTCCAGAAACTGGCAGTAGGACTGGGAGTTGAGCTTGACTCCATCCTCAACCCGAAAAGGCCCCACAAGCTCATCTTTGATGATACCAGCCCATACCAGTACTCCACCTCCACCTTGCTGGCGTCTGAGTCGGACTGGAGCTCTCTGCCCTTTACCAATCCAGCCACAGGCCCATCCATCTGGCCCATCAAGACGCACTCTCATTTCATCAGTCCATAAAACCTTAGAAAAACCAGTCTTGAGATATTTCTTGGCCCAGTCTTGACATTTCAGCTTGTGTGTCTTGTTCAGTGGTGGTCGTCTTTCGGCCTTTCTTACCTTGGCCATGTCTCTGAGTATTGCACACCTTGTGCTTTTGGGCACTCCAGTGATGTTGCAGCTCTGAAATATGGCCAAACTGGTGGCAAGTGGCATCTTGGCAGCTGCACGCTTGGCTTTTCTCAGTTCATGGGCAGTTATTTTGCGCCTTGGTTTTTCCACAAGCTTCTTGCGACCCTGTTGACTATTTTGAATGAAACGCTTGATTGTTCGATGATCACGCTTCAGAAGCTTTGCATTTTTGAGACTGCTGCATCCCTCTGCAAGATATCTCACTATTTTTGACTTTTCTGCGCCTGTCAAGTCCTCCTTTTGACCCATTTTGCCAAAGGAAAGGACGTTGCCTAATAATTATGCACACCTGATATAGGGTGTTGATGTCATTAGACCACACCCCTTCTCATTACAGAGATGCATATCACCTAATATGCTTAATTGGTAGTAGGCTTTCGAGCCTGTACAGCTTGGAGTAAGACAACATGCATGAAGAGGATGATGTGGACAAAATACTCATTTGCCTAATAATTCACTCATCCCCCCTCCCTTTCCAACGCCTTCGATGCTTGTGCCCTACCGGGGAAGATAGCAGTCAACTGGACCAGCGCAGATATACTGCAGGACCGGATGCGCTGTCTACACCGGCTCTCTCTTACCCTTTACCCGCCCCTGTTGCTTGTCTTGTCTTTGTATGGTGTATTGATAGTCATGTGCTTTTGTGCTGAGGTGTTTTTTCTGTTATCAAACTGTTCTCCCACTAGGAGCTCAGTCTGAGTGGAGTTTTTTTTTCTCCTCCTCTTACCTCATGTAGTGTATTTTCGTTGTTTTTCCTATCAGCCTACCTTCTGACATGTCTGCCCAATGTGATGTTTGTGTAAAGTTGGTCAGAAGGTTCCTTTGTAAGTGCGCATGCGCCATTAGTGTGATGCCTGCTGTAACCCTAATTTCCCTCGGGATGAATAAAGTATTCTGATTCTGATTCGGAATTCTGCACTCCCTGTATAATGAGAGCATGTCGAGATCCACACTGTACATTGTCCCACTATTTTCCTCGTCCACTACACAAACTGAAGTCAGTTAATTATAAAGTGAGTGCAAAAACAGATAAGCGGGATTTATAGGCAGGCAGAATAACAATTCCAAGAAACTGGACTACTGGGAACTGGTTCTCTACAAGACATGGTTCTCGATTCCCATCCCTATTATATATAATACTGTGGAACATTACTTTTTCCTTCTTATTTTCACACATAATAATGTGTGAAAAGTTTTACAGAGCACTACATGCCTAAAGTGTTACATCTACTCTTCTGGATTGAGAGCATGCTGGCAAGTTGCCTCCTCTCATTTTGTGATAAAACTTTGCTTTCTGTGTGAATCAGCCTGATTTTCACTGCACATTGGACCTGGTTATCTTGTCTCTCCATCTCTTGACTGTTTGTCCTGCCTCCATGTATCTTCGTGCACTCACCTTCCTGGCCGATCAGCTGTTACCTGGATGCCACTGAGCAGTTGACTGTCTGTCAAACAGTTGATAGCCTAGTGCAGCTAGCAAACAATTTTCTGGCTCTCCCATCTGACTTCACTCAATCCTTCCTGGCCTTCAGTGGGACATATCAATGCCAGGATTTGTCCATGCTGTATTCTTCTGGTTCTGTCTCCCCATCCTGGCCTTGCTACTTACAGCGGCACTGATACGACTCTTCTCATGTTTGCGGTTCTATAAGGTACAGCCGCGATGCCTCAACTTCACCTACCAAGAGTGCATCTTTTATGCTACTGAATGCTCGCTTGCAATAAAGCAATACTAATCCAAAATATCATTACTGACAGGAAAATAAATTTTCTTTACCGAACAGAGGTATGGCAAAATCCGCAGGACTTTATGCCACTTAATCAAGCCACTCCCCCAGGATTTGTTTGTTTTGGTTAGCTAAATTATACCAAGCCGATATCCTGGTCAAAGTACTGCCAGTGCCCAGTTTCCCCTCTTTTGAGTGCCTTACTGCAACGTTGGCTGGGTCAACACAGCTCCAGGTCTTCCTCATCTACCACACCCCTAAAATCTATAGTGTCATCATGTCAGAGTTGTCTGAGCTTCTCACCTCCATTTGCTCCTTGTTTCCAGCCACAGTCCAACTTGGTGACTTTAATATTCATGCTAACTCCAGTAGGTCTTCATTTGCCACGGAATTCTTGTCACTAGCGGACTGTCTCAATTTCACACACCATGTTAAATGTCTGTCGATGTCTGAGGTCACATGCTGGATCTGGTTTTCTCCACTGGCACTACCCCTCCATGAAGTGCCTGGACCTTCCTGTTTCTGACCATTTCACTGTCTGCTTTCCTGTTCCTGTTTCTAGGCTGCACACTAAACATATCATTGCATACAGGAACCAGAAACAAGGCTCTGTTTTCAGTACATTGGCTCTGAACAATGTGATAGAAATCCACTTTGCCTCAGACCCACCCAACACCATGATTAACATGCTTGTTGACTATTATAATGCAGCCATATCTAGCATCCTCTACTCTCTCTCCCACCCTCAAAACTTGGACTGCCTCTTTTACCTGCCCTGCCCCATGGTTTACTATGTATCTCCATGACCTAAAGTTGAGTGGCCACCGACATTAGAGGCTCTACATAAGAACCACAAGGTTTATAAATATCACGTGAGACCCCATAAAGAAGCTCTCTCTCAGGCCAAAGCTTCTTATTACTCTTCCCTCGTTCACCAACAGCAGCTGCAGTTGCAGCTAACTCTGGCCACATCAGTATCCTCATCCTCCTCGACCTTTCTGCAACCTTCGACACTGTTTTTCACACCATCATTCTCTCCTGCCTAACCAACTATCTTGGCCTCACTTGTACTGTACTCTCCTGGTTTCAGTCGTACCTCTCCAACAGAGATTTGTCACCATGGGACACTCCTTCTCCACCTCTGCTCCAGTTAACTACAGTGTGCCCCAATGTTCTTTGCTTGGACCCTTTCTCTTCACCATTTTTAGGCTCCCCCTTGGTCAGATCAGCCATCGCCATAGTCTCTGCTTCCTTTCCTATGTTTAATATACACAACTTTATCTCAGTGCAAACCTCCCACCCTGCTCCCCCCACAATCACTTGTCAACTGATTGCATGAAATTAAAATATGGATGTCAAATAACCTACTCAAGCTCAAAGGTAACAAAACAAAGCTCTTGGTTGTGGCCCCGAAAGCCCTACTCCTACTTCACATAGACAGCTTCCTCAACTCATCTTTGCAGACTTTTGTGGTCTGGGTGTCATTTTTGTCTCCATTGTCAAAGGAGCTTGCAAAGAAAAGCGTCTGGACGTCTTTAAGTTGCTTGAAGATGTTTCACCTCTCTTCCGAGAAGCTTCTTCAGTTCTAAGGTCAAATGGTGGAGAGTCCCAGATATAAACCTAGTGGGAGTAACCCCCCACAGAGGGACAAAAGGACCCCCTGATGATCCTCTAATCGCCTGAGCCAAGGTGTGAAACTGGGCGTGGGTCCCAATCAGCCAGAGTTTCGGGTGTGTTCATTGTGAAACCTGGCCCCACCTTATCATGCGAATTCCTGAGGTCAGCTGGCCCAGGATGTGAGTGGGCGTTAAGGCGTCTGGGAAGGGATCTCAAAACTGGATTATAGATGGCAGAGAGTTGGTGTCGTAAACCCCCGCCTCTGTTCAAAGATGGTCGCTCACAGTGGACATAGATGGCTTCTTTCACTCCTCTTTCAAACCATCTGTCCTCTCTGTCCAAAATGTGAACATTGGCATCCTCGAAAGAGTGTCCTTTATCCTTAAGATGCAGATGGACTGCTGAGTCTTGTCCTGTGGAGGTGGCTCTTCTGTGTTGTGCCATGCACTTGTGAAGTGGCTGTTTGGTCTCTCCAATGTAGAGGTCTGAGCATTCCTCGCTGCACTGTACAGCATACACCACATTGCTGTACAGTGCAGCAAGCTCCTTTGACTACGATGACCTGGATGACTGAGAACCTTCACAGACATTTTGTCTCCATTCTTTCATTCTCTGCTCATGTCAAATTTTGTCACCAAAACACACTTTTTTCATCTAAAGAACATCTCTCAACTTTGGCCATCACTAACTGACTCTGCAGCAGAGACTCTCATCCATACATTTATCACCACTGGATCGCTCCAATGGGGTCCTTTGTGGGATTTCCACTAAGGCCCTGGATAGGCCCAGTATGTCCAGAACTCAGTCGCCAGCCTTCTAACAGGCACTAAGCTCTGGGAACATATCACCCCCCTCATAAATCTCCACTGGTGCCCAGTCAAGTCATGCATTACTTACAAGATCCTTCTTCTCACTTGCAAATCCCTCCATGCCCTAGCCTCTTAGTATCTTAGTAGCAACATAACGAAATGGCACCGGTGAGGTCGACTGCCGTGCTGGATGCTCTGCCCCAACTTCTCCACTTTTTGCAGTTTTTCATCACTTTTTGCTATATCTGCCATAATCTTGCATGGGCATCATGCAAAACACACAAATTCTCTACAGTAGAGACACTCTGGTTTCTATTGGTCTACAATACACGAACATTTCACCATGTTTAACTCCGGACCCAACCTGGCCAAAGGAGATCCTGAGAGAGAACAAAGGATGCGGCCTCGAGGGAAATGAGCCGGCATCAGGAACAGGCTACGGGCTCGCGCACACCGCGCACACCGTGCACCCATGCCCAGTATCCTGCTAGCCAACGTTCAATCCATCGAGAACAAGCTTGATGACCTCAGAGCCAGAATCAAGTTCCAGAGAGACTTTCAGGACTGCAACATCTCTGCTTCACCGAGACTTGGCTGAACCCAGCAATACCAGACCACGCCGTGGTTTACCGCATGGACAGGACAATGGAGTCGGGGAAGAAAAGAGGTGGTGGAGTGTGTTTGATGGTGAACAACAGATGGTGCGACAGCACAAACATCTCCCCACTGACACGCTCTTGCTCGCCCAATCTGGAACTTTTGATCGTTAAATGTCGCCCTTTCTATCTCCCTCGGGAATTCACTGCGGTCATTGCCTGCACTGTTTACATTCCACCTCACGCGGACTCGGACACAGCCTTATGTGAGTTACATGAGGCTCTCACACATCAACAAACACTTCACCAAGATGTCGCACTCATTGTTATGGGAGATTTTAACAGAGTGAATCTCAAACGGACATTTCAAAACCTTCACCAGCACATCAACTGCCCCACCCGGGGCACTAGGACATTAGACCACTGCTACACCCCGTTCAAGAACTGTTACAAGGCTCAGCCCCTGCTGGTATTTGGAAAATCGGACCATGCCGCCAGCTTCCTCATGCCTGCTTACAAACAAAGGCTAAAGCAGCAACCACCAATCAGGAGGGAGGTCGCTCGCTGGACGGACCAATCAGTGGCCGTGCTGCAGGACGCACTGGATGTTTTGGCATGTTTTGGCACTGGGACATGTTTTGGCGCAGCTCTGATGACATCAACATGTTTACGGAAGCGGTTGTGGGATTTATCTGGAAACTAGCGGACGACACAGCAGAAAGAACAATCATCCGAACATTTCCCAACCAGAAGCCGTGGGTGGATAAAAACATCCACGACGCTCTGAGATCATGCACCGCTGTCTACAATGAAGGGCTCGTCTCCGGTAATATGGACCTATACAAGGCTGCGTCCTACAACGTGCGCAGCGCAGTCAGAAAGGCAAAGCGGAGCTACGGGGAAAAACTAGAGTCACAGCTATGACAGTGTGACTCTAGGAGCCTGTGGAAAGGACTGCGGACTATAATGGACTATAAACGACCAGCTTCTTCAATGATGAATGCCGATGCTTCACTGGCTGATGAGCTGAACACGTTTTATGCTCGCTTCGACTCAGCAGCAATTAAAACAACAAACGGCTGCGCGCGCTCGGAGTGCACCAGTGAAGAAAATGCATTCATCATCACAGAGCATGGCATGAGGAACACCTTCAGGAGGGTGAACACCAGGAAGGCAGCAGGACCAGATGCAATCCCTGGCCGGGTCCTGAGAGCCTACGCTGACCAGCTAGCACCGGTGTTCACGGGGATCTTCAACCTCTCCCTGGCCCAAGCAGTGGTTCCCACATGCTTCAAACAGTCCATCATTGTCCCTGTTCCAAAGAAACGACAGCCCGCTTGCCACAATGACTACTGTCCAGTAGCACTGACTTCAATTGTAATGAGGTGTTTTGAAAGACTGATGAGAGATCACATCACTTCTTCACTTCCTGCCACCATCAACTCACTTCAGTTTGTTTACCGGACTAATCGTTCCACAGACGATGCCATATCTCACCTGCTCCACACATCCCTGAGTCACCTGGACACTGGCAGAGGGAATTATGTTAGGATGTTGTTCGTGGACTACAGTTCAGCATTCAACACAATAATTCCCTCTAAGCTTTTCACCAAGTTGACGGATCTAGGACTCAGCTCATCACTGTGTCAGTGGATCCTCAACTTCCTCACAGACAGACCCCAATCAGTGAGGGTGGGAAAACAAGTCTCCTCCTCCATCTCTGAGTGAGATGGAGGGTTTTAAGCCCCCTGCTGTACTCACTGTACTCACTGTACACTTTATGTGTAGCCACATCAGACACCACCTCCATTGTCAAGTTTTCTGACGACACTGTTGTTGTAGGCCTGATCTCCGACAACATCGAGACGGCCTACCTGGAGGAGATTAGGAACCTGGAGACCTGGTGCCAGGAGAATAACCTCCTCCTAAACATCAGCAAGACTAAGGAGCTGATCGTGAACTTCACTACAAAGCAGGCGAGGAATTACAAACCCCTCATCATCAGTGGCACGCCAGTGGAGAGCGTGGACAGTTTCTGATACCTGGGTGTCCACATCACTCAGGATCTGTCATGGTCCTGTCACATCAACACCCTTAAGAAAGCTCGTCAGCGTCTCTTCTTCCTCAGAAGACTTAGAGACTTCCATCTGCCACTGAAGGTTCTCAAGAACTTCTACTCCTGCACCATCGAGAGTGTCCTGACGGCAAACATTTGCACCTGGTTTGGGAACAGCACCAAACAGGACAGACAAGATCTGCAAAGAGTGGTGCGCTCAGCCGAACGCATCATTCAATCAGAGCTCCCTGACCTGCTGTCCATCTACACCAAGCAGTGCAAGTCCAAAGCTAGGAAGGTTATGATGGACCTCTCCCATCCCAACAATGGACTCTTCTCACTGTTGAGGTCTTGGAAGCGCTTCCGCTCCCTTAAGGCCAAAACAGAGAGAATGAGGAGGAGCTTCTTCCCCCAGGCTATTCGGGCCCTGAACCAGGTGTAGGACTGGACTCTCCCACACACATCACTATAAGACTGGACTCTCACACACATCACATCCCCACATGCACCACCACACATTTCCTATAATTTATAATTTTTATAATCTCTTTCTGCTGTTTGCACATTTTTTACTGTAAATTCCTAAGTTAATTTGTAAATTTTGTAGTAACCTGTAAATTGTAAATACTGTAAAACTTTTTTCTGTCATTTAATGGTCAGGCATTGTACAGCTACAAGCATTTCACCCCCATGTCATACTGTGTATGGTTGTGTGTGTGTGACAAATAAAATTTGAATTTGAATCTGAATTTGAATTTGAATTTGAATCTCTCTGACCTGCTATACACACAGTTTCGGGTGCTACAGTCCTCAATCACCGGTCTTCTTCCTATCCCTCGCAAAAACCTTCATACCTTTAGGTAAACAGTCTTAAGTGTGGCGGCCCCCACCCTCTGGTCCCCACTCTCTTCTGTATGAGCTTTGCAATGCCTGATCACTTGAGTCTTTGAAACAACTTCTCAAAACTCACCTCCTCAACAAAACCTTTAGCCTTTAACCTTTTTTTGGTACTCTTCTGTAAAGCATCCTCTGGTTTCTTGAAAGACATTATACAAATCAAAGTAATTGTTATCTTACTGTTAAGTTATTTTTATTATTATTAGTGGTAGTAGTAGTATTAAAGTGAAGCGAACTGGAATTATTCTTTAACATGATGTCATGTGGTGTGATATTTCACAGAGATCGTGGTTAAATATGTACAAAGTCAACACTCTGCCAATGAGTGCTATTGTATGTCCTCATTGATTACAGTCAAGGCATACAAACAGGTTAACTAGCACAGTTTCTTTGCATTTGAAGACAAGTACAACTAAATGCATATTCAATTTTCTCACCCCAAACTTGCAAGCACCCCCCTAAATGTGGGCTGAATAAATAAATATCCTAAAAATCAGGTAAATCATGGAACTAGGTGCCCTTCCCCACACTTCCAGCAACAACCAGTGGCTCCATGCATCAATACTCCTTTCTTTTTAACACTGTTTCCACGCCAAGCAACTTCTCTCTTCCACTTGGCAGTGCTAAATGCCCATTTCCTTCAGAAATGCCTTCCTTGGCACAAATTCAGAGGGAGGAAGAGGAAGGCTTTGAACTGATTACATAAGAGCACGGGTCTGGGCTGATGTGCACGTTCACTCACTCCCACTCACTCACTCACACACACACGCACACACACACACACGCACGCACACACACAACAGAAAGTGTCTTCTAATGAGGAGGAAATTCAGTTTGAAAAACTCGGATGGTGTAAAGAAAATGTGAATGCACAGCTTTTGATATATTCTAAAACTTACTTTAAATGAATTCATTATTTGAGAGATTATGAATTTATTTATTTATTTTTTTAAAAATCCAACTAAAAAATTATCTGAAACTTTTTAGGAATTATGTACAAATATTTTACATAATGAATAAATATTTGTTTATATAACAGTTTACAGTTTGATATAAATGATATAATGTTAATATAAAAGCTTTATTACAATATTTTGGACAACAAGAGGAACAATAAGTCATAGCACGGATTTTGATTTCAGTTGGGTTTGTTTTTTTTAGTTAGTGTACTTAACGTGGCAATGACAGTTGTTTTTATAACTAATAAATAAAACTGCCTTTGCCATTGTTACTGTTCTGAACATTTACAAAAATACAGTACAACACAACAGTTAGGTTGAGTGCTAGTTATATTACTGCTGTACTGTAATGTAAGAAATATAAAAATATGGAAGACATAATACCTATTTTGTGAATTTGGTTGCAATAAAACATAATATATGTCATGACAGAAAGCATCTCCCATTTTCCTTCTCTCTTTAGTATTTGTTTTAGATTTTTTTAAGACAATCTATATTACACCATCAAGCAAGAGCATAACCTTGTACTACAGGAGAACAAGCAAACTCATATCCACCATATAAAAATATTTGTACAAATATAAAACGTCAGCCCAGATGGGTGGGTAAAGTAGTCTGAAGAGCAAAAAGCCATTTCTACATCTCTGCTTCCTGCAGCTTTAAGGACTTCTACATTACAGTTCAGCTGGGTTCACTCCCTATCGCTTTGGTTGGATGAAGCAAAGATAAGAACTTGTACTGAGGAATTAATTTCACTCCACTGGTCACAACAGCTTGTATTTTTCTAAGGTCAACTTTGCCATTTCTAAGCATGAAATTTTCAAACATGCAGTGTATTTTGTTGATTTTAAAGATCACTAGGCTCAGAACAGCTTTCAAGAATAAATACTAAATAGAACAAATTGCAGGCAGCATAAAGCGTTAATGTGCGTTAATGTAAGTGGCGCATTTCTTTTTTTTTATTTCATCTCCCAGGGAAAGTTAATTTGTTCATTTGTTGGTCTACCAACTCATGATTCAGTGGTAGGATACTACACATTGTTGATACTGATGATGTGAGGATATTGAGGAATGGCAATGCTTCAACACTTACACTGACCCACTGAGTGGAGGAAAATAGGTCTCCTTTACTAGCTTGTGCTTAGCACAGAAGACAGCTTATGCCAGGCAGAGGTCTGGTAAAAGTGCTAGTTTCAGCTGAAGTCGTGACAGTCATTGCTATGCCTCTCTTCAGCGAAAATAGTGGGAGTGATGAATGAGTTGGGTTTGTCAGATTCCCAGTCGCAGTCTGTCTGACTGCTTTCAATGAATTCATTATGTAAATCTGTTTAGCCAAAGGACATCTTTACGTACTTCACTTGTTGCTTCTATCAAAGCTGGGAAAGAAATGTGGGTGGAGCCACAACTCAAACAAGGAATACAATCCAGGAAATAAGTTGAACAAAAATGTTATTGGGAGAACATTTCGCTCGATAGACACATTATCACACACAGATACATTATCTAATCATCCTCGCTGAAATGATAGCTATGGTAGCTATGCTGGGTGCAGACTGAAAGCAGCAAAAAGATTATTATTTCTATCTTGCAATAACATGATCACAGCACATCCCACAGCTGTCCCTAATGCTTTGATAGATAAAAAAGGAAGAAGTATCATTTGAGTTGTCACCAGTGATGACCTTAACCCCAAACGCTTACCCTGCTAACAAGCAAAATGGGCTCTTTTTTTGGAAGTATTTTTTTATTTGTGTAAAAATATTTTTGTCCCTTCCTTACAAAACTTAGGAGAACAACGGCAGTTAAATGGCAAATTCTGATAGCATGAGAGAACTGATTAGGATATGGTGATGGTATGATGAGGGTATCATGAATTTAAACAGAAAAGTGAGGTTGCCGGTGTTTTGATACAGGACAGGTCATATGCAGAGATGGGCAGTAACGCGTTACTTGTGATCTCGCGTTACTGTAATCCGATTACTTTTTTCAAGTAACGAGTAAAGTAAGGGATTACTATTGCAAAAATGGTAATTAGATTACCGTTACTTTGCCATAGGAACGCTGCGTTACTGCGTTACTAAAACCATGATTTTTTTGCGAGAATGTCTCATGACAGTGACGTAAGCAAGTGCGACGTTCGTGACAACAGCTGTGTGCAGATCAACAGTGGATCATATATCGAGTGCGGGCACTATGAGCGTGCAGCGTTTAAAGTGTGGAAGTACTCACCTTACTTTGAGTTTGATTCCATAAAAAGTGACAAAAACATTAGCGTCCATTAGCATTGTGCGTGGGAAGAAAACGTATTTTTACTGCGAAAAAACCCCCCTAAACGTCCAAGCAAGCACCGAGTTCGCTACCACGTAATGGGAAACTCACAGAGAAACTCGCGGATTCTTCAACTGACTGCTGCGGCACACCTGCACCAGGATAAACCTCCGCCTACCCCGCTCCTGCTTTACAGGTGAAAATAGAGCAAAAGGACCGCTAGTCTTTGACTTTATTTATTTTCCGCTGTGTTTTACTTGCATCTATTTGAAAGACTGAGTGTAAACCAGAGATGGGCAGTAACGCGTTACTTGTAACGCGTTACTGTAATCTGATTACTTTTTTCAAGTAACGAGTAAAGTAAGAGATTACTATTGCAAAAACGGTAATTAGATTACCGTTACTTTCCCGTAGGAACGCTGCGTTACTGCGTTACTAAAACCGTGATTTTTTTGCGAAAATGTCTCACGACAGTGACGTAAGCATGTGAGTGAAGTTGGCCCCCCCACCTTCTTCAAATCCAACAAAAGTGGTATCAAACGTTTGTGCTACGTTTGTGCTGGTTTGTGCTGCAAAAATTTTCGTTTGTGCTACTATCATTTTAAAGATATTAATAAAAATTTCTAGAGGTCATCAGAGGTCAACCAGCCCCCCCACATTAATTAAATCAAACTAAATGGGTGTCAATCAACTGTGCTACGCTGGTTTGTGCTGCTAAAATTTTCGTTTGTGCTGCTTCTGTTTTAAAGATATTAATGAAAATGTAAAGGTCAAAAGGTCAACCAGCCCCCCCACATTACCCAAATCAAACAAAATTGATGTCAAACGTTTGTGCTACGTTTGTGCTGGTTTGTGCTGCAAAAATTTTCGTTTGTGCTGCTATCATTTTAAAGATATTAATAAAAATTTCTAGAGGTCATCAGAGGTCAACCAGCCCCCCCACATTACCCAAATCCAACAAAAGTGGTATCAAACGTTTGTGCTACGTTTGTGCTGGTTTGTGCTGCAAAAATTTTCGTTTGTGCTGCTGTAATTTTAAAGATATTAATAAAAATTTCTAGAGGTCATCAGAGGTCAACCAGCCCCCCCCACATTACCCAAATCAAACTAACTGGGTGTCAATCAACTGTGCTACGTTTGTGCTGGTTTGTGCTGCTAAAATTTTCGTTTGTGCTGCCTCTGTTTTAAAGATATTAATGAAAAGGTAAAAGTCAAAAGGTCAACCAGCCCCCCCCCCACATTACCCAAATCCAACAAAATTGATGTTAAACGTTTCTGATACGTTTGAGCTGGTTTGTGCTGCAGAAATTTTTGTTTGTGCCGCTATTATTTTAAAGATATTAACAAAAATTTCTAGAGGTCAACCAGCCCCCCCATATTAATGGAATCAAACAAAATTGATGTCAAACGTTTGTGCTGGTTTGTGCTGCAAAAATGTTTGTTTGTGCTGCTAACATTTTAAAATTTTTAATAAAATAACGTCTTGATGCGTGCTTAATCATCCAGGTAAATAAATCCCAAAAGGTTGATTCTGTTCATCTGGACATTTTCAGTTGGAGAAATGTTTCGTCACTCATCCAAGTGACTTCTTCAGTCTCAACTGACTGCAGGTTTCCCCAACCTTATAAACACATGTGAGTGAAATTGGTCCCCCTACCTTCTTCAAATCGAACAAAATTGATGTCAAACATTTGTCCTGCAAATTATTTTGTTTGTGCAGGTTATGTTTCCCTAATTTTGTAAACAATACATGTACAGTGAGAGAGAGATGTTACATCTGTCTTCACTTGCATCCCAGTCATAGAAGCGTTGGAGGTCGTTCATAAGAGATTACAGGATCATCCCAACCTCAGCAACAGGACCACTCTCAGCACTGATCAGTTGTGTTTGCTTTTGGAACTGTGTCTTAATTCCACCTATTTTGCATAAGGGTCAGTACAGGCAGAAATCTAGGTGTGCCATGGGTTCCCACAGGCCCCTGCTCAAAGTCACCAAACCAGTTCGTAAGCAGGTACAGGTGTGGCCAGAAGGGTCCTCAGAGGCACTGCTTTTCCACCACAGGCTGCCACACACGACAACACCACAGACTTTCAGGAATATACAGAAACTGTCACTGCCTAAATCCCAAAATGCATCAATGATGTCACAGAGACCAGGACTATCACTGTCCGGGCCAATCAGAAACCATGGCTCACAGGTCAGGTTTAAATGCTCCTGAGGTTGAAAAATGCAAGCCTTCAGAGCCGGGAATTAGGTGAGTCTAAGAACAGCAAGGGCAAACCTGTCACGTGGCATCAGCTACAGCAAAGCTTCAGCGACAGCAGAAATACTTGGAGGCAGTGGCAAGGAATACAAACCATCACAGACTACAAGCCCACTCTACAGACCGTGGTGACACAATCCCCAGACAGTGTGTGGAGATCCCTTTCCAAAATCAGTACACGCAAAGCTCCAGGTCCTGATAACATCCTTGGACAAGCACTGACGGACTATCCTGTGGAACTCACAAATGTCTTCACAGACATCTTTAACACATCACTAGGGTCAGGCCGTCGTTCCCACATGCCTCAAAGCCTCATCATTACTGTACCCAAGAAGTCATCTATCTCCTGCTTTAAGGACTACCGTCCTGTCAAACTCACCTCCATCATTATTAAGTTAAGTGCTTTGAACGGTTAGTCATGCATCAAATCAAATTATCGCTTTCCCCCAACCTGGATCCATTTCAGTTCGCATACCGGTCAAAACGCTCAACCGATGATGGAATTTCAACTGCCCCTCACTCAGCCCTCACACATCTGAACACTAGAGACTCATATGTCAGAGTGCTGTTCATAGACTTCAGTTCAGCATTCAACACCATCATTCCCCAGCAACTCATTCACAAACTGGATCTGCTGGTGATCAGCACCTTGCTGTATAATGGGCTGCTAGATTTCTTGACAGGAAGACAGCAGACAGTACGGGTCGACAGCACGGAATACGGGGGCTCCCCAAGGATGTGTGTTGAGCTCCCTTCTCTTCACTCTGCTGACCCACGACGAGATCTACTACAGGGGTGAAGTTAACCATCTGCCAGAGTGGTACAGCAACAACAACCTGTCCCTGAATGTGGAGAAGACCAACAGCGACTCTACTTCCTCTGCAAACTGAGAAGCACAAGAGATTCAACCCCCATTATGAGCACCTTTTACAGAGGAACAGTTGAGAGTATCCTCACCAGCTGCATCACTGTGTGGTATGACTCCTGCATTGGGTTCTGCAGGAAAAAATGACAACGGGTAGTGAGAGCAGCCGAGAGCATTGTGGGGACCTCTCTTGCCTCCCTCCCCAGGAGATCTACTGCACCTGCCTCATCTGGAAGGTCCTCTCTATTACAGGTGACTCCACTCATCCCTTCAACAGCGTTTTCAGTTTGCTGCCATCAGGAAGGATACTGAAGAGCCTCCGGGCCAGAACCAGCAGACTGAGAGACAGCTTCGTCCATTGGGCTGTCAGGATGCTGACCACTTTCTGTGAATGGTACTCATGGCCATTGATCAGTAGACTTTGATTAGTTGTCATTGATCAATGGTCATAAGAATTTGCATACTAACAATCATGGAACTAACCCCCCAGCACATTGTTCATTCAGTGGCGCTAGTTTCCTTCACTATGCAAATGTACTGTTTATAAGGTTGGGGAAACCTGCAGTCAGCTGAGACTGAAGAAGTCACTTGGATGAGTGACGAAACATTTCTCCAACTGAAAATGTCCAGATGAACAGAATCAACCTTTTGGGATTTACTTACCTGGATGATTAAGCACGCATCAAGACGTTATTTTATTAAAAATTTTAAAATGTTAGCAGCACAAACAAACATTTTTGCAGCACAAACCAGCACAAACGTTTGACATCAATTTTGTTTGATTCCATTAATATGGGGGGGCTGGTTGACCTCTAGAAATTTTTGTTAATATCTTTAAAATAATAGCGGCACAAACAAAAATTTCTGCAGCACAAACCAGCACAAACGTAGCACAAACGTTTGATACCACTTTTGTTGGATTTGGGTAATGTGGGGGGGCTGGTTGACCTCTGATGACCTCTAGAAATTTTTATTAATATCTTTAAAATGATAGCAGCACAAACGAAAATTTTGGCAGCACAAACCAGCACAAACATAGCACAAACGTTTGATACCACTTTTGTTGGATTTGGGTAATGAGGGGGGGCTGGTTGACCTCTGATGACCTCTAGAAATTTTTATTAATATCTTTAAAATAATAGCAGCACAAACGAAAATTTTTGCAGCACAAACCAGCACAAACGTAGCACAAACGTTTGACATCAATTTTGTTTGATTTGGGTAATGTGGGGGGGCTGGTTGACCTTTTGACCTTTACATTTTCATTAATATCTTTAAAACAGAAGTAGCACAAATGAAAATTTTAGCAGCACAAACCAGCACAAACGTAGCACAGTTGATTGACACCCATTTAGTTTGATTTAATTAATGTGGGGGGGCTGGTTGACCTCTGATGACCTCTAGAAATTTTTATTAATATCTTTAAAATGATAGTAGCACAAACGAAAATTTTAGCAGCACACACCAGCACAAACGTAGCACAAATGTTTGATACCACTTTTGTTGGATTTGAAGAAGGTGGGGGGGCCAACTTCACTCACATAGTATGAGCGTGCAGCGTTTAAAGCGTGGAAGTACTGACCTTACTTTGAGTTTGATTCCATAAAAAGTGACAAAAACATTAGCGTCCGCTGTGCGTGGGAAGAAAACTTCTTTTTCCATCCATCCATTCGCTTCTGCTTATCCTTTCCAGGGTCGCGGGGGGCGCTGGAGCCTATCCCAGCTGTCATGGGGCGAGAGGCGGGGTACACCCTGGACAGGTCGCCAGTCTGTCGCAGGGCCAACACACAGGGACAGACAACCATTCGCTCTCACATTCACTCGCACATTCACACCTAGTGGCAATTTGGATTATCCAATTAACCTATCCCCACAAGTTGCATGTCTTTGGACGGTGGGAGGAAGCCGGAGTACCCGGAGAGAACCCACGCAAACACGGGGAGAACATGCAAACTCCACACAGAAAGACCCCGGCCTGATGGTGGAATTGAACTGGGCTGAAAGATCTATCGCTTTATCACCTATTCAGATTGTAAATCGTGTTTTTCAAAAGTAACTAAGTAACTAAGTAATTAATTACTTTTGAAAATAAGTAATCAGTAAAGTAACTGGATTACTTTTGGGGGAAGTAATCAGTAATTAGTTACTGATTACTTTTTTCAAGTAACTTGACCAACACTGGTCATATGTTGCTTTAGGGCACAGGTGTCGAACTACAGGCCTCGAGGGCCACTGTTCTGCTGGTTTTAAATCTGTCCTTGATCCAACACAGCTGATTTAAATGGCTAAATGACATCCTCAACATGTCTTGAAGTTCTCCAGAGGCCTGGTAATATACTAATTATTTGATTCAGGTGTGTTGACCCAGGGTGTCATCTAAAACCTGCAGGACACTGGCCCTCAAGGCCTGGAATTCGACACCCCTGCTTTTGGGTTTCAACTTTTGCTTTAGGGCAACACACCCTCTCAGTAGCACCACTTGAAACTTCCAGAAAAGTGGGTACATGACTTCTATAAACCAACCAGAGGCATTATTGCTGTCTTTTCAATTCAATTCAGTTCAACTTTATTTATACAGCACCAAATCACAACAACAGTCACCTTAAGGTGCGTTATATTGTAAGGTAGACCCTACATAATCAGTGTTGGGAAGGTTACTTTTAAAATGTATTCCACTACAGATTACAGAATACATGCCCCAAAATGTATTTTGTGACGTATTCCGTTAAGTTACTCAATAAGAGTAAACTATTCTGAATACTTTGGATTACTTCAGAAACAGAATCAGAATACTTTATTAATCCCAAAGGAAATTAGGGTTACAGCAGGCAGCACGCTAATGGCGCATGCGCACTTACAAAGGAACCTTCTGACCAACTTAATATATTATCAAGCTTCAAATTCAAATTTATTTGTCACGTACACAGTCATACACAGTACGATATGCAGTGATATGCTTAGACAACTGATCGTGACCTAAAGAAAAAAAAAGGAAAAGGCTATGAATAAGATAGGAAATAAATATGAAAAATTAAAAAGGGTAAATTTAACTACGAAGGAATAAAATATAAAAAAAAAATTGGCTGCTGGATTCACTTCACCCACTCCTACAGGACTTCATCCTCAACACGCTTCACCTTAACCCCCCAACTGGGACAGCTGACCTGTCTGGCTTACCGGAAGATTCTCTCCCCAGTCCACCAGAGGACTCTCAGTCGGACAAAATGCTGCCCGATCAGTTGGCTTCTCCCTCCTTCCGGGCTAAACGGCGGTCACGCCGCCGCCATCCTTCGCTCGCCAAGCAAGCTCTCGGGGTCAGTGAGAGTGACTGTTTCATGTACATGCAGCCCCCCAGTGGCCAGCTCACACCAGCCCAGGCTTTTTACAAAGCACTGGGAATCATCCTCATTCCACCCAGCCCATCCACCCCACAGCAGGAGCAGCCACTTCAGAGCTGCCTCATATCACCGCCCGCTTCCCCTGCCGCTCTCGCCCCTTCTCCCAGGCGGAAGCAACGTCCACGCGGCCGTCAGTTACCGGCAGATTCTGTGAGTCAGGAACGCAGTGTTTTTTCTGCTCCATCTGAGCCTGCATTCATGAACACTGTCAGTTATTCCTGAGTCTAGTAATTCAATGCCAGTTAACTCAGGGTTATTCAAATGTGAAAAGAGTAATTCAGAAACAGTTAATTCTTTGTCAGATACTCCAAGGTCCGTTAACACCTGCTCTGAGGATTTAAAGGACTGCTTTCATTCTGCCTCTTCCAAGTCCTGTGTTATGCTAACCAGGGCTTTTAATCTGAAAGTTGAAAATAAGGAACACTATCTACTGGAAGCTCAGTTAGCCGCCCGGCCAGAAGCTCAGTTACAGTCACAGCCAGACTTACTGCAGACTATGTTGCAATCCATAGCCCAGTCAATAGCCCAGTTGGCAGAAGAATCATCAGCCTTATCATCCGGTCAGTCTCCCACTCCACCACCGTTGTCATCACAACGATTATGTCAGTCACCCTCAGTTCAGCCTCCTGTTCAGCAGCCACTAGCCCTGCATCCTGTGTCAGTTGCTCCACCTGTAAAACAATACAAGTCAATTCAACCCGAAAGACACTGTTCCTCGCCCATCCATTCCAAGCAGAGAGACAAATCTAATAATAATGTAATCATCCCTCAACAGCTGACCAGTTCTGAGACTGTGATGCACTCCAGGGCCCCCCCAGCGGCTGGGTTTCAGCCCCCAGCAGACTCTGGACCCCTGGAGGTTAAGAAGCCAGCTGAGGACCGCACCCGGCTGTCGCTGCCTGAGCAGAGTCGATGCTCTGTGCAGCTGCAGCCTGCTATCTGTTTGCCAGAAGCCACCATGCCTGCTGGTTCTGATCTGTTCCTGCCAGAGGCCACCGTGCCTGCTGGTTCTGATCTGTCCCTGCCAGAGGCCCGTGTGCCTGCTGGTTCTGATCTGTTCCTGCCAGAGGTCCCCGCACCTGCTGGTTTTGTCCTGTGTGTTCCAGGGGCCCCTGTGCCCACTGGTCCTGAGACTGTTCTCGCTGGAGGGCCCGAGGAGCCCGTCTAGCCTTTTGCATCGTCAGCTGGAGGGCCAAGGAGCCCGTCCAGCCTCCTTCCTCGTCAGCTGGGGGGCCTGAGGAGCCCGTCCAGCCTCCTGCCTCATCAGCTGGGGGGCCCGAGGAGCCCGTCCAGCCACCAGCTGCTCCACCAGCAGCCTCATTCACGCTTGCAGCAGCAGTTTCATCCATGCCGCCGCCTGCTGCAGTGCCACCGTCTCCAGCTTCCATGCCGCCGCCAGCTGCAGCCTCCGTGTCTTCATCCTCGTCAGCTGCATCCTCGTCGCCTGGCCCGGCCTCTGCTGCATCCTACACGCCGTCGCCTGGTCCAGCCTCTGCTGCATCCTACACGCCGTCGCCTGGTCCAGCCTCAGCATCACCCACGCCTGGTCCGGCTCCGGCTTCATCCTCGCCTGGTCCAGCTTCAGCATCACCCACGCCGTCGCCTGGTCCAGATTCAGCATCCTCAGCGTCGCCTGGTCCAGATTCAGCATCATCAGCGTCGCCTGCAGCAGTCTCTTCATCAGCATCATCAACGTCGCCTGGTCCAGCCTCTGCCTCAGCTTCGCCTGGTCCAGCCTCTGCTTCAGCTTCATCCGCTTCGCCTGGTCCTGCCTCCGCATCCGCTTCAGCCTCGCCTGGTCCTGCCTCCGCATCCGCTTCAGCCTCGCCTGGTCCAGCCACTGCTTCACTCTCGTCTGGTCCAGCCTCCGCTTCATCCTCGTCTGGTCCAGCTCCTGCGTCTTCATCCTCGTCTGGTCCAGCTCCCGCATCACCTACAGCGTCGCCTGCAGTGGCCTCCTCTTCAGCTTCACCAGCTTCGTTTGGCCCAGCCTCTGCATCAGCTTCGTCTTCGCCTGGTCCAGCTTCAGCCTCGCCTGATTCAGCCTCCGCATTCGCTTCAGCGTCGCCTGGCCCAGCTTCGGCTTCAGCCTCTGCCTCGTCTGGTCCAACCTTCGCTTCGCCTGGTGCTGCAGGGGCCACGCAGCCTTCAGGTCCCCTACTACCACCTCCACATCGTCGGTCATCTGGGAGGCCGCTTGTTGGGCATCTTCGCCACAGTGGACGCCCTGCTGAACGCCGCCACTGCCTTCCGCGTGGCCGGCCTCCGGACTTGAATTGCTGCCGCCATTGCCGTCCACACGGTCGGCTCCCAGAACTGTTTCTGCACCACTGCCTTCTGCGTGGCCGGCCCCCGGACCTGCCCCGCTGCCGCTGCCATTCGCATGGTCGGCCTCCGAAACTGAACTGTTTTGGCCTCCTGCGCTGTCGGCCTCGGGGTCGGCCCCCTGAACTTGACCATCTGGGCCTTTTTGGACTCTGTCCCTCCGTCCTGGGCCCCCTCCGCCCGCCCTGGTCGGGTCGTTTTCTGTTTTGTTTTGGTCGGTTTTTGTGTTTCTGCTGGGCTGTCTGGTGCCAGCCCTTGAGGGGGGGGTACTGTCATGGTCCTGGGTCGGTGACCCAGCGCTTTTAGTTTATTATCATTTTCTAGTTTATTATGATGATGATTATTATTGTTTGAGTTCTATGTGTTATATTCGGTCTGCCTTTGAGTCTGTGTCTCTGTCTGTCTATGGTGTCACCCCATCTGTTTGTGAAGCTGTCTGTTTAGATCTGTCTTGTTTGGTTCCCCGTGTCTGAGTTTCCTGTTTTATTGTGAAGGTCTCTGTCTGATGTGTGTTCAGTTTACATTTCCCTTGTCCCGTCAGCTCTGATTTCTCCAAGCTGTGTTGCCCTCTTGTCTCTCATCCCCTGATTACTGGTGTGTGTATTTAAGCCCTGTGTGTTTTCCTGCCTGTTGCCGGTTCGTCTGTATTACTCCGTGTCAGTCTGTGTTACCCTGTGTTCCACGGTGTCCTGTTCCTCGTCTGCGTCTCTCTGCTTCTCATCCCATTGTCGTATGCTCCCAGGTCTGTTATTTTTTAGTTCTCCCAGTTTAGGTGTCTTCCATTATTTGTTATGCCTCACTGCTTGTTTGCCACTACACCTCTGTAAATAAACCTCACCAGCATCTCATCCACTGCCTGCATCTTGGGTCCTTCTTCCAACTCCACACAGCTCGCCTCAGCAGCCGTGACAACCGTAGTGACCTCTGGCTAATACATTGGGTTCTGTGTCGGGCTCGTAGCCGAAAACTAGCTTTACTTTGTTGTCTGGGTCAACTTTGCTAGCGAGAGACAGAAAGAAGCGTTGAAAAGCTGCTCTAGTTTTGGAGAAAAACACGAACACAGTGTACAGTCGAGTCTTAATAGCTTACTTACTTAGCTACACTGCCCATGAGGCTACATTCTTTAGGGCTACGCCTGTAACACTTTGTCTATTACCTTCATATTAAATAATTTTTTGAACAATAATTTTTAAAAAGAGATTGAGACACAGACATTAGAGCCTTTTAATGCGTGTTTTGTTTGGGTTTACACCGGCGTGGAATTATCAAAAAAAGAGAGGGCATAGCCTAACATATGAGACAGGAAAAGACTGCCGTGTAATCCCTTTATTTCAACAAATTAACTGTATTCTGGATACAACCTTTTTAAACAGTAACTGTAATGAAATAAAGTTACTCGTATTTTGTATTTTAAATGCGTAACACCGGTACATGTATTCCACTACTCCCCAACACTGACAATAATATATACAGAGAAAAACACAACAATCATATGACCCCCTATAAGCAAGCACTTTGGCGACAGTGGGAAAGAAAAACTCCCTTTTGACAGGACGAAACCTCCAGCAGAACCAGGCTCAGGGAGGGGCGGGGTCATCTGCCGTGACCAGATGGGGAGAGAGAAGGAAGACAGGACAAAAGACATGCTGTGGAAGAGGGCCAGAGATTAATAACACGTATAATTCAATGCAGAGAGGTCTATTAATACATAGTGAGTGAGAAAGGTTTTCATGGTTGACCTGTTTATTAATGGATCAGGAAAATTACCCACAGAGTAAGTTGTTTAGTGATATCATCTGATAGGCTCAATTGCTCATTTTCTGATAGTTCTCTTTTGGCAAAATTGTGGTGCTTTTGGATCTGGCAGTCACAGACCCAAAATAAGGGCCTTTGTTTTTAGTATTGTACTTGTGCTGTACAGTTTTGAGATGTTCTTATGCACAGGCATCTTATAATGTTGTCTTATCAGAACTTGCCACCTCTGTCTCACAATTACAGACAAGCTGGTGTTTGCAGGTTTTTACCCACAGCTGGTGTGTCAAGGCCACTAACCAAGTCTGCATAATTGTTGTTTGAGGGCAGACATTGGCACAAGTTCCAGGTTTATCAGCCAGGAAATTATTGTTAACTCTAACTGCCACTAAAACCATGTGTGTTACTGATACAGGCTTTGATGAAACAGTGTCATTTTGCACCTCCTGAATAATAATTGCTTGAAAGTTGTAGATCCATCTCCTCAAAGAGGGAATCTTTCTCCAGTTCAAAATCACAAGACAGTATACAAATTGTAAGGTTTGTGGCTCAAACCCCAGCTCCCATAGTACATGCCTCAAACTATGCCTATGCAAGATACTGAACCCTGATGTGCCAAATTTATGAATTTAGGTGAATGAGACTTGTAGTAGAAGTCGAATTAACTATAAAAGGTGCTATATATGTTCCAGTCTGTTTACGTGTCTGTAGAATAAAAAGACAAATGAGTGCAGTCTGTGTTTCACAGAATTCTGTCTATTATCTTGCTGGAGTGTTGTCAGCAAGGTAAGCAGAAAAACCACAGCCCTTTGTTGTACACAAACCAACCCTGGCCTGTCTCTTGTGAGTATGAAAGTGCTCTGTCATTTAACAATGCATGCCAGAAGCAACTCTTTCCCTTCTCTTTCTTAATCCCGTCATCTTCCACTTTTGAAGCACAGACCCGTGAGTTTACATTAAGTGATGAGTCCTCATCTTCATCGCCCCTGGAAAGTGTTCCTTCAGAAAAAAGAGAGTAGCTCTGAAAGGGCCATTATCTCTGTGTTGCCTGTCGTGCAGTCACGGCTGCCGCCATGTGTGGGCTAGCTGCTGTCTGTCTGCATCTGCTGCCCTGTCTATCTCTGCTGGCCTGCTCAAGGGATTGCTTGTCAAGCTGATGGGCCATGTGGACATGCCTGGCTCAGCTGGTGCATTTGGCACTGCTGCTGTAAACACTGACTGCTGGGCTCTTGTCCCTTCGCTGTCATAGAAAATTAAAGGCTGGGTGCAGTGTGATATTATGTGCCTGAGCAATACACTTCAGTTTAAAGACCTATCCAAAGCTTAATTTAAAACATTGTCCTCATTTCATTTATTTGACCTCTTTTTAACCAGGCATATGTTATCTTCTGTGCAGGCAGAGCCACCACTGGCAACTTAACAGCAGGAACAATCCCAGCATTACAGCCACCACTAAAGGGCCCCTGGGTAGATTATTTCCAAACTTGAAATGCAATAACTGAATACAATGCAAACAATGTTAATAGATCTAATCCAAAAAATAATTAAACCAACACAGTAAGAGAACAATAAAACTAGCTACAGCACGATGCTTCTATTAACTGGCATCTTGAAATATTAACGAATAAGTGAAAGGCCAAACCTTGTGTAAGTGCCATGATTTTAAATGTAATATCTTAAGACCTCATAATTAAAATATTAAAGGTATTCAAAGAAACACAATAGAACACAAAAACATCCTTTATGCAGATGATGTTTTTTTACTTCAAGAGCTGTCCTTTTTAGAATGTTTCTCAATTCCTTATTAATGCAACCTGATATCACACTATCCCCATTACACAGACAATATTAAATATCTCAGGAATAATATTAATATCCAAGCTGTCATAGTTATTTTGCCTAAATTTCACTCCAATATTAAAAGCAGTACAAGATGAGTTAATTACTTGGTTGAACTTCCCTGTATCAATTTACAAACGAATTGTAGTAATCAGATCATCTGTCTTACCCTAAATCAATTATTTTTCACCGAGGCAAGTTTTCCAAATACGACCTCGTACAAATCCCTTAATTCTGCCCTGTCAAAAACATACCTCAAAATTTTAAACTTGAAATATTGCAAAATACATAACTAAATGGCTCAATCATTCTCAATCCGTCACCTCCTGGTTAATTGCAGAACCAGCTCTTTCAAAGGATATACAGTTAACAGATCTGTCTTGTATTAGTCAATCAAAAAACATCAGTGTTCCCAGTTCATATAAACTCTGACACCTTGGAGAAAAGCAGTTCAAATCACCAACTCAACAGTTACATCACACTGCAGTCAGCAATCTGGAACAACAAAAACACTATAATCAACAAAAGTGCATTCAGTTTCACAAAATGAAAAGACAGAGGTATCACTCTTCTTCTGCATTCATTTAAGGATGATGCTTTCATTAATTCTGAACATTTAATGCAAAATTGGCACTGGAAATCCTTAATTTCTGGAATATTTGCAAATAAAAATCAGCAATAAAAAACTATCACGTCATTGTCTAAACTCCTGTTAAATTTAATATTTCAGCTACAGTTGTGAATATTCTGAAACTTACAATACCAAGTAAAATCATATCAAAATTACAGAAACCTTTTTTTCTCTCTCTCTATAAAAATGGACACACACACAACACACTACCCTAGGTGACAAACTGCATCAATTGTAATTAAGTAAATTAAATAAATGTACATACTGCTCTCAGAGCACCCTGGCACTTGTCTGCATGCCATTTGGCATTGCACCCTTGGTAGACACCTTTGAATCCAAATTACAGATCACTTTTTACACTTATTGTGCTGCCACATTATGCTGTCCCCAAAATCTGCATCTCAGGCGACTTTTTATCTGAGGAATTACAAGGTCCATCTGCTTACAGTTTTATCACCAAGAAGGTCATCTTTATGAATTTGAAATCAGTTCAATCAGTCCTGAGAGCAATTCTTGGTTAGAAAAACCACAGTTGTTATATGCCATAGTGAACGAACTCTGTATAACCCCTGTACCTTAAGAGTTGAACACTATGTGACCTTGGGGAAACCTTAGATGTTGTATGCCTTACATGTTGGCTCTAGCACAGAAGACTCAACTTGAAGGGAGAGTGTCTGATAGCCAAAAGGGAGAATATACAGTGAAGTACGCTGAACATACTGGGAGTAACCCAGCCCGGATGGGAGGTGTTGTGTGTGCCTGATATGTGAAAAGGGATTCACAATGTAATGAGCACATTAATGCTCACAATGCAATGACACTTACAACCAAGATTCAAAGGCAAGGCTGTACGAGCTGGTCTCATTCTTTATTAAATGCTAAGGGTAACTTTCTAAATCTCAATCTGAAAAATCTGATCAGGAAGTCAGTCCATAGTTCCTCTACTTACCTTTGACCAGACAAGTTGCTGGCAGGTGGCACTAGATATGCAAAATATTTGGGAACAGATCCTACACTCTTGCACAGCAAAGGGAAAGCAAAAGTAGGTTTGATCAGCCAAAACATTAAAACCATCTGTATAATAATTATGTTGGTCTCCCTTAAGCCACAGCTCTGGCAATGTGGCCCTTTGGTTCCACAGCTCATCAATCATATTAACCAGAGACGTCACATTCCCCATGATGGCAAATGGAGTGGAGGGTTTAATGTTCTTCCTCCTGCTTTGACTTTCATTCTGGCTAAGACCCCTCCCATCAACACCAAGACAATAAGTATCAATTTCATTACAATAAAAATAATTATGTGGAAGGCATTTGTAATAGATTTTACAGTTATACAACCATGTTTATGGCACTTTGATTCCATTTATCACACAAACATGGGAGCAAACAGAGACACACCAATAATCCTGTTTAGCTCTGCTTAACTTAGGTGGGACTCTACAGGTCCATACTACAGAACTCACCAACCTTCCTGCAGCTTACCAACACATACTCAGAAGCACAAACCCAGTCTTGTAATTCTGGATGTATACTTGGACTCATCATAAGCATAATATAGCCACTGTGGCATCACCCATCAATTAGTGAGATTGTCCTTGATCTGAGTGACTGGATATGATGACCAAAGCAAGGATTCTGACTGACAAACCGAGCTAGTGTGTTACTCTTGAGGTAGGCCCACCAAACCTATACATTGCGTTACCATCCTTTTTTATTCTTTTGGGGCTGTAATTTACAAGATAAACATTGGGCATGCTATCTTCTTGATGAATGCTCAATCATCCAGGTAAGTAAATCCCCCAAAGTTGATTCTGTTCATCTGGATGTAGCGTTTTCAGTGGGAGCTGACTGCAGGTTTTCCAAATCTTATAAACAGTACATTTGCATAATGACTGAAACTAGCACCACTGAAGGAACAATGGGCTGGGAGGTCAGTTTCTTCATCATAATTATGCAAATTCCCATGACCATTGATCAACAACCACTGATCAAAGACCACTGATCAAAGACCACTGATCAATGGCCATGAGTACCATTCACAGAGAGTTGGGGAATTGCTGCAATCACAGCATTGTAAGATGGTGACAGCTATACCCTTAGGCCCCATCCTCGATTCAGAGATGGCCTTTCCCTTTTCGCGTAAATGACCTCCTTGTCTCCTTGGGGAAACCTGCAGTCAGCTGAGACTGAAGAAGTCACTTGGATGAGTGATGAAACGTTTCTCCCACTGAAAACGCTACTTCCAGATGAACAGAATCAACTTTTGGGGATCGTGCATGCTACATCAGCTTTTAAAAAAAAACCTAAAACTTTGATCGTAAACTCATGGGGAAAATGCTGAACTGTAAATCAAGGGAGTAGAGGGTTATTTTTTCCATAAACTTCCACGCAACCTAGCATCTTTTTGCAACCAGTCACCCTCTGCTAACCATAAGAAAGAATGCAGCTCTAAGGAACTTCCAAACCGACTTGCCTCTTCACACCTGGAAGCTATTTCAATCTTTTATAAAGAGTCCGTAAAACAGACACACACACATACACAGGGCTACAAAATGGCTTCTTTTGAGAGTACACATAGGCTTTCTCCCACTTCTCCACTGAAAATAAGTTAATGAACATGTATGCCAGACTTCTGTGTGGTTTTCAGGTGGTTTATCTAACATTGAAATTCACAGTAGCTCAAAACGTGAGAAGGATTTCTAGAGAGCAGAACACAGGAAAAAAAATTTTAAAAAGCAACTCTGACATTTCTCTACACTTTGCAACCCTTCAGACCTGCAGCATCGCTGCCACTCCACCACTGAGAGGACATAACATCAGCAAAAGGCAACAGCAGTTAAAGTGCACTGCTCCAGAATCTCATGTTTGTTTTCTTTAAATCAGGTCAAAGCTTTCTTTTTTGCTTAATGTTTGTGTGTGGGCTCATATGCTAAACTACATATAGTGGGTCCTACAGCAGATAAACCATCCAAAATTCTGAGAATGGCAACATTACAAAAAAGAGTGTTTTCGATATCTCTCTGACCATGAAATGATCGTGTAAGGAGTGGAGTGCTAGAAAAAGATCACGAGAGATTGAAGAGATTTGTTTTCCACAGTACACCACTGATGTAAACTGCTGAAGTCAGATTGTTTGTTTCTGTTTAATCCTTTAAACCCACTTCAGAACACACGAGTATTGTGTTACGATTCGGGGTTGGCAGTGTACTGTTTTAGGCGTGACTGTGATGTGTTTCCCTGCATTATTTTGAAAGTCTGTTTTATATCAGTGTGTTCTGTTTACGTTTCCCTGTCTCGTCAGTTCTGAGTTGCCCCAACTGTGTTTTCCTCCTGTTGTCCATTTCCCTGATTGCTCCCTCTAGGTATTTAAGCCCTGTGTTTCCGTTTGTCATGTCGATCTTCCCCCCGGTTGTATTTGTTTGGTGTTGGATGTAATTAGATGGCCTATTTTGCTTTGATGAAAGTCTGTGTCAATACTTTCGTTTTTTTGGGATTTTTTTGGAGACCCGTGTTAGTCTTTTTTGTTGGCTCGCCCTCCTCAAGAGCGGTGAGTGTGGGGGCATATTTCCCTTATTTCTATTTTTCCTGTGTTGCACGCCGGTTGCCTAGGCCGGGGTGTAACAATTGTATTCAAGTATTCGGCCAAATGCTGTGTTGCAAACGATCTGTCAACAGGTCAATACAAGCTGCACACTAAAGAGAAGCAGCACACACACTAAAGAGAGCACACACCCACACATACAAAAAAGTTTAAAATGTTGATGTAGTATACAAGACTATCCATATAAAAGCAACCACAGAAATTTGCTGTTATATATAGGAAGATTTCAGTGGAGACAGTGGAGATTATTGTGGACTTCAGGAAGCACACAGCCCCACTCCCCCCCATCATCTCTGTGGACTCATTTCGCTTCCTGGGTACCACCATCACCCAGGACCTGAAGTGGGAGCCCACCATCACCTCCGTCATCAAGAAAGCCCAGCAGAGGATGTACTTCCTGAGGCAGCTGAAGAAATTCAACCTGCCAACACGGACGATGATGCAATTCTACACCACAATCATCGAGTCCATCCTCACCTCCTCCATCACCGTGTGGTACGCTGGAGCCACTATCAGGGACAAACAGAGACTGCAGCGTGTTGTGCGCTCTGCTGAGAAGGTGATTGGCTGTAGACTCCCATCTCTGCAGGACCTGTACACCTCCAGGACACTGCGGCGTGCAGCTCGGATCTCAGCTGACCCTTCTCACCCTGGATACAGTCTGTTTGACCTGCTCCCCTCAGGCAGGAGGCTCTGGTCCATTCGCACCAGAACCTCTCGCCATAAGAACAGTTTCTTCCCCTCTGCTGTTGGACACATGAACAATAACCGTATGACTGTTCCCACCACTAACACATGACCCTATGCTGTGTTCACTGCATCATTCCATGTTTTGGCACTGATCACCACCTGCACTCATGTATATATCTTTCCACGTAGCACTTTTAATTGTTATTCTTACTTTTATTTTTTCATGTCTATTTAAGCGCAATTTATGACAGTATGTTTGCACTGAAGCACCGCTGCAATTTCCTAATGTTGTAAACCTGCTCAACATTTGGCAATAAAACCCTTTCTGATTCTGATTCTGATTCTGATTTCACAGCGTCAGTATAAATACCATACTGACCATTGAATCAGCTTATACATGTGTGTGATATAATAACAAGTGGATACACTTGATTAAGCTCTTGATTAAGCTCTTGACATCCACCAGTTCAGCAATGACCAGTTAGGGTTACATTTACATCACAATTTATATAGCATTTTCAATATTTTGGCATACCTAAATGAACACTTGATTTAAAAGGTAACATCTTTTAGGTTCAAAAAGTGTATTTGTTTAGCATATTGGTGAAATACAGTGTACAACCCAGCCCTGACTCCAACCATAAATGGTTCCGGTGACCTTCTAGGCCTAAATGTTAGATGCTAACTTCTTTGTAGTTGAGCCAATAGTGAGTAGTTTCCATTATCCAAAAAGGTCTTAGACACCATGCATTTACAACATTACTCCAAACATCTATATAATTTGGACTGTGCTCTTTTAGACAGAGATCTTGGATTTTGTTCCTGGGATCTCCTGGAGCCAATCGCCTAGCTTGGGGGTCACTGCATCCAATAACCACTGGGTCCACTTCACCCTCCATCTTCTGGAGCTCTCCTCTGAGCCCTTGGTACTTCTCCAGTTTCTTGTGTTCCTTCTTCCTGATGTTGCTGTAATTCAATATCGCTACATCTATCACTCTTCCTCTGCTTGTCAACCATTACTATGTCCGGTTGGTTAGCTACCATCATTTTGTCCGTCTGTATCTGGAAGTCTCACAGAATCTTAGCTTGGTCATTCTCCCCTACTCTAGGGGGCGTCTCCCATTTTGACCTTGGTACTTCATAGACCGTACTCAGCACAGATGTTTCTGTATACTATACCGGCCACTTGGTTATGGCATTCTATGTATGCCGTGCCTGCTAGCATCTTACATCCCACTGTTATGTGCTGGATTGTCTCAGGGGCATCTTTACACAGCCTACACCTGGTGTGACAGACCCCAGCCTCTATGGATATTATGCTTAGAGCTTGTTCCTGTGCTGCCATGATTAGTGCTTCTGTGCTGTCTTTGAGTCCAGCTTCGTCCAGCCACTGGTAGGATTTCTGGATGTCAGTCACTTCCTCTATTTGGTAGTGGTACATGCCATGCTGGGGCATGTCGTTCCATGATGGTTCCTCTTCTTGCTCCTCTTTCTTGGGTTTCTGCTGTCTGAGCACGCGGTCGGTGGTGGCCATCTTTCTGATGTACACGTGGTTGTTCGTTGTCTCATCCTGGACTGTGGTACTAACCCTCACCAGTCCTCAACCTCCTTCCTTCAGCTTAGTGTACAGTCTAAGGGTGATGGATTTGGGGTGAAACCCTCCATACGTGGTGGACCCTGCTCTGGGAGGTTGCTGTGGTCTACTCTTAGATCTACTAGCCACTGAGCAATACTGGAAGATGATATGGGAGAAGGACGCAACACATAACGTCAATGCTCAGCCTTCGTGATGCTGTTCTCATATTGTTCTGCTGCCACTGAGAGTACACCTTGGATTGTTGTGTGGAGAACAGCTTCTCCTGCGTTCTATTTCTATCAAGCAACTGGCCAAGGCTGTGAGTCTTTGCTTGGCAGTTTCCAAGGCCTCAGATGTGGACAGCTTGCTGTACTTCTAGGCACATTCTTCATTGCACCTTTCTGCAGCTCCAATAGTTGCTACCTTGATCTTGGTGTCTAGTTTCCTTCTCCATAGAGGGTACTGCTCTTTGTGGCTGTTCAACTTGTAGTCTAGCATCTCATTGATCACTGCTGCTGTGGTGTAGATCAGCTAGTAATGGTCGCAGTAGGTATTGTCCGCAGTGCTGCATTCACATCATCTAATAGATCCCCCAGAGGGTACTTTACTTAGTCTTGGTAACCGGCTAGGAGGTTTCAAGCTTCACCAGGATACTATCTTTCAGCACCATTCTTCTCCCATTCAACGATCCTTCTTCCATTACACCTGGAGCCAGCAAATTTCGGGTGGGGTTGATGATAACCTGGGAGCCCATCCCGTAGCATTTATGTTGTACATTGTCAATCTCTACCTGTGAGAGCAGTTCCTTCTTCTGAATGTCAGAAGACTGAGCTACTAGTTGTTTCGCCATCAATCTAGATGCTGGGTATGGAAGATTCCATAGGTCCCTCATCCTATTCATGTAGCATTCTAACAGCGCCCTATTTTTATCACTTGCCATTTTCCACTCATGCCTTCTTGCTCCTGTAGGCCACTTCTCATCAGTGTGTGCTGGCCTCTCAACACCTGACATGGACCTTGTTAATCCAGGCGACATCCGAGTCGATCCACACACACACACACACACACACACACACACACACACACACACATACATACATACACACATATATATATACACACACATATATATATATATATATATATATATATATATATATATATATATATATATATATATATATATATATATAATATAAAAAAAAATTTATTTTTTTATTTTTTATTTATTTAGTTTATCCATCCATTCGCTTCCGCTTATCCTTTTCAGGGTCGCGGGGGGCGCTGGAGCCTATCCCAGCTGTCATAGGGCGAAAGGCGGGGTACAACCTGGACAGGTCGCCAGTCTGTCGCAGGGCTAACACATAAGGACAGACAACCATTCACACTCACATTCACTCGCACATTCACACCTAGTGGCAATTTGAATTATCCAATTAACCTATCCCCACAAGCTGCATGTCTTTGGACAGTGGGAGGAAGCCGGAGTACCCAGAGAGAACCCACGCAACCACGGGGAGAACATGCAAACTCCACACAGAAAGACCCCGGCCTGATGGTGGAATTGAACTCAGGACCTTCTTGCTGTGCGGCAACAGTGCTAACCACCGTGCCACCATGCTTTATTTAGTTTTTTTTTATTTAGTTTTTTTAAAGAAAGAAAAATCATAAATGTGAAATAAACATCCACATCAATTCTGTGAACTTGCCATAATGAAAATATATATAGAATAACTGAAATATAAACCTCCATTTTATATTATCCACCGCTCTCGAATTATGCTTGTGTATTTCATATGTTAACTGTTATAAGAAAACAACTTTCCTCCAACTTGTCTGTCCTGGTCTGTAATAATTTATCCAGATGACTATGACTCAACTCTTAAGCGCTCAGATGCTCTTTGTCATTATGCCTTCAGGGTTACAACTAGTGACCCATATTTTATTCACAACAGAACATTGAAAACACATGAAATGTTTAAAATAAGACATTTTACTATTTCATTTTTTGAAAATTAGGTCATTTTGAATTTGTTGGCATCAACACACTGGCAACAGGTCAGGACAGGGTATAAAAACAGCTTCTTAAAAGGGTTTAGGTTCTCAGAAGTAGAAAGGGGAAAAGGTTTATCAATCAGCAAAAAACTGTTTACAAATTGTAAAACAAAATCTAAAGATTATGTCCTTCAACATAACACTGTGAAGACTTTGAATATCTCATCATACACAGTATGTTCTAGATATACGTACTTGGGCTTAAGTTCATTTAAAATTGACTGAGAAAGCATGCAAAGCAATTGCTATAATTATAAAACACTGCGTATGAACTGAAAAGGAAGACCTTCTGACTTGTTATCGGTGTTCAGTTCAAAAGTAAACCATCTATCTATCCATGCCTCTGTTTTCTTCCACTTATCCAATTTGGCAACAAAGCCTATCCCAGGAAGGATATAGGATAAGGAAGTGAAAGTTCATAAATTTGACTTTAGGAGCTGAACTGTTACCTGAAATACTTTCACCAGTGAAATAACTAGACAATGTGGAGAAGGTGGGAGGAAGCATATGCAGCGAGTGACAAGCAGTGTCAAAATTTCATGTCATGTGTGCCATGTGAAGAACAACCATATGGTGTAGCTGCAAGAGATGTGAAGAGTAAACACTTCTACTATCCTTGTATCATTATAATCATCCTCTGTCAGGATTTGGTAAATGTTGTAAGTTTTTTGTTTGTGCCGTGAATGAATAATAAAAATGTGAAAATAATTTTTTTTGAGTAGTGAGTATACTTCTTGTTGTTTGTTAATAGGCACTTCAATAATAGGCCATCATCAGCATTATTAAAAAAAACCCAAAAAAAAACCCCAATAATGACAAAGTGCCATGCAAAAACCAAATTAACAAAGTCCATGTTAATTGCATAATAGATAATATCTATAGACTCCCCTGACAAGTGACAGATGACTACATTTTGCTTATTAATATAGATTATGAAATGTACTCAGTGACTGCTGATAGCCAATAAGAACATACATTTTATAAAAACATATATGTGATGAGAGTTGAACTCACTGTACACAAAAATGATTTTACCACATATATGACAGAAAACAAACTCTGTTGTTCTAATGTATATCTAGTTAATTAATCAACCTTTAAAGTTTCCAATTTTCACCAAGCTAGCATGCTTTAACCTGCCATTGTTCGCTCTACACTGGAATCATGGTACAGGAGGATGGAACCGTAATAAAATGTTGCAAATTTTTCCATCACAAGATTTCACAAGTAATTTCATTGCCTAAACTTAGTAAAATAGATGTATTTCCTAACCATTCAGTAATACTACTATACAATAAACAGCTCAATATCAATGGAACTCATTGTGTTGTGAGGGGGTGAAAGGACTCATTGCACTACTACCTCTTAAGTTTGCAAATTCTGACATTCCTGAAAAAACTTCCATTTGTGCATAATTAATATATATATATATATATATATATATATATATATATATATATATATATATATATATATATGTATACATACATGTGGAAAATAAGTATTTGGTCAATAACAAAAATACAACTCAATACTTTGTAACATAACCTTTGTTGGCAATAACAGAGGTCAAACGTTTACTATAGGTCTTTACCAGGTTTGCACACACAGTAGCTGGTATTTTGGCCCATTCCTCCATGTAGATCTTCTCGAGAGCAGTGATGTTTTGGGGCTGTCGCCGAGCAACACGGACTTTCAACTCCCGCCACAGATTTTCTATGGGGTTGAGGTCTGGAGACTGGCTAGGCCACTCCAGGACTTTCAAATGCTTCTTACGGAGCCACTCCTTTGTTGCCCGGGCGGTGTGTTTTGGATCATTGTCATGTTGGAAGACCCAGCCTCGTTTCATCTTCAAAGTTCTCACTGATGGAGGGAGGTTTTGGCTCAAAATCTCACGATACATGGCCCCATTCATTCTGTCCTTAACACTGATCAGTTGTCCTGCCCCCTTGGCAGAAAAACAGCCCCATAGCATGATGTTTCCACCCCCATGCTTCACAGTAGGTATGGTGTTCTTGGGATGCAACTCAGTATTCTTCTTCCTCCAAACACGACGAGTTGAGTTTATACCAAAAAGTTCTACTTTGGCTTCATCTGACCACATGACATTCTCCCAATCCTCTGCTGTATCATCCATGTGCTCTCTGGCAAACTTCAGACGGGCCTGGACATGCACTGGCTTCAGCAGCGGAACACGTCTGGCACTGCGGGATTTGATTCCCTGCCGTTGTAGTGTGTTACTGATGGTGACCTTTGTTACTTTGGTCCCAGCTCTCTGCAGGTCATTCACCAGGTCCCCCCGTGTGGTTCTCGGATCTTTGCTCACCGTTCTCATGATCATTTTGACCCCACGGGATGAGATCTTGCGTGGAGCCCCAGATCGAGGGAGATTATCAGTGGTCTTGTATGTCTTCCATTTTCTGATGATTGCTCCCACAGTTGATTTTTTCACACCAAGCTGCTTGCCTATTGTAGATTCACTCTTCCCAGTCTGGTGCAGGTCTACAATACTTTTCCTGGTGTCCTTCGAAAGCTCTTTGGTCTTGGCCATGGCGGAGTTTGGAGTCTGACTGTTTGAGGCTGTGGACAGGTGTCTTTTATACAGATGATGAGTTCAAACAGGTGCCATTCATACAGGTAACGAGTGGGGGACAGAAAAGCTTCTTACAGAAGACGTTACAGGTCTGTGAGAGCCAGAGATTTTCCTTGTTTGAGGTGACCAAATACTTATTTTCCACCCTAATTTACGTATAAATTCTTTACAAATCCTACCATGTGGATTCATGGATTTTTTTTTCACATTCTGTCTCTCACAGTTGAAGTGTACCTCTGGTGCAAATTACTGACCTCTGCCATCATTTTAAGTGGGGGAACTTGCACAATCGGTGGCTGACTAAATACTTTTTTGCCCCACTGTAAAAAACTTGCTGCCTTAACCTGACAGTGGAGCTGCATATCGCCATGTCTTCCTTTTCATGTTGTTTCTTATTTAATCATATCACTGTCATTTGCTCTGTTCTGTGGGATCTTGCCGCTGCTCCTCCCACCTCCAGCTTTCCATGCATGCACATGAAATGGCTGGAAGCTCCCAGAAGAGAGCCATGCTGCCAATTATAGTTTTGACTTCTAATATCAATATGCTGATAGATATTTTAATTAGTTTTTTGTTAAAATATTTTATATACACAATTCCTCTCTTGGAAAAAGTACTTTGAGAAACGTATAAATGAAGAGAGAGAGAGAGAGAGAGAGAGAGAGAGAGAGAGAGAGAGGTGTGGAGGAGGGGTAAGAAGGACATGATGGAAGCTATGAAGATGATGAAGAGACCTTCTATTTTAGCCTAATTTAGCAAATGTGAATGTTTTTGTGTTGTTAAGCACACTTTTTATTTAGTGTTTTCATAAAAGCCTTTAAAAAAGCCTTAAAAAATAAAAGCTTTATACATTTACTACTACTATGGCTTAAAAATCATTCGCTATCATCTTAGCTATCGCCTGATCAGGACTCAGCTGTTTGGCTGGGGTCATTTGTTTTGGAAGAAATGTTCTTGTTTTGGTATACCTGCAGTTTCCTTTAAGTCAGTGGGTGCTGACATACTTGGATCAAAACAGGACACTTCTCCAGCATCAGTGGGTGTAAGGGAGAGGGTAAGCTGTCCTCCGTGTCTGTGCAGGTTTTTTGTTGACCTTGCTCTAATGGATATTTTCATTGCCTCCAATATCACTGAAATCCAGCCAAATTTGCCTCCTTTTCTCTCTGTCGCTTTGTGCTGGACTGTACAACTACGCTTGCTGTCTTTGGAGTATATATAGCGTGCTCATCGTCCCTGCCTGCATGAACAGCAGCAGCTGAAGATTCTGCTCTCCCAACGGAAATCACTCTTCTCGTTCTCTACAAAGAATCTGCTCTTCGAACCGACTCATTTGTGAACAACACATCGCTCCACTGTGGTGGCCCACAAAGAAAGCAGCTGACAGTCGATCGACAGTACCTCTCTTGCTGTGTATATCAGATGGTTTAAGTGTCAGATCATTTTAGTTTTAAAGCACCTAATTGCAATTATTATTTTATAACATGTATACAATGTCACTGTGTTTGTGTGAAGCACTCGTGTCCCCCAAAACAACACACACACATAGTGCCTCTCACAGACACAGTCAGACTTTATATAATGTCTTATTCCACAATGTTTGTGTGAAGCACTCCTTGTATCCCCTAGTACAACACACACACACACAACTCATTTTGTATTCCTCACAGAGGACTGGCAGATGATTCCTCATTCAGCCAGTGCTCAGGCTGCATGAACAGACAAGCACAGCTGTCAACACAGCATGAGGACACAGAGAGAGAAATCAAAAGATCTTGAATCAAACAAATATGCTCCTGTGTTTGACCTGAGGGTGGCGCCACAGGGTACATGCAGTCATACATGCCAATCTGCATCTCAGATTTTTATATTTACATGTGAAATTACTGAAAAACATTCTCACCAAAAAGTTTATGAGGTCATTCAAACCAATTTCCTAGCTCATCGTCTTGGAATCATGAATCCAAATTTTAAAAAACTTCATTCAAATCTGTTGATTTTCTCCAAGCCCTTTTTCTTCAGTGGACGTGCAAAGTCTGGTAATCATCTCTGTCTGCTGGATTCAAACTGTTGTCATACCATTTCAGTATAAAATATATTGCTGCATATTAAAACTGTAACAGGTACTGTACTGTGTGGGATTCAGTATTATATGGATGGTAAAACACTGCTTCCATCCTCCTTCCTTACTAGGATTTTGTCATACTCTCTTTTAGTGTGTCTGTGTGATGGAGAAAGAGTGAAAGGCATCAAATGAAGACATAGCTGAATTCTGGGGTGAAGTATTCCACATGACTGCACTGTGCTATAATCTATTCAAGACATGCACTGCTGAAGCTGCTGAAGGTGTGCTCTGTGAACTGCAGGGGCTCACAACACATATGGTCCAGATGGACACTGGGTGCGCACACACACGCACACACACACACACACACACAAACACACACACACACACACACACACACACACACACACACACACACACACACACACACACACACACACTTCCATGCTGGCATCAATCTGATCATCTCCATGATTTCTTCTTTCTAGTTCAGGGCTCTTGACCTTCACAATACTTTAAAATCACTATTTATACAGGGAGTGCAGAATTATTAGGCAAGTTGTATTTTTGAGGAATAATTTTATTACTGAACAACAACAACCATGTTCTCAATGAACCCAAAATACTCATTAATATCAAAGCTGAATGCTTTTGGAAGTAGTTTTTAGTTTGTTTTTAGTTTTAGCTAATTTAGGGGGATATCTGTGTGTGCAAGTGACTGTTACTGTGCATAATTATTAGGCAACTTAACAAAAAACAAATATATACCCATTTCAATTATTTATTTTTTACCAGTGAAACCAATATAACATCTCCACATTCACAAATATACATTTCTGACATTCAAAAACAAAACAAAAACAAATCAGCGACCAATATAGCCAGCTTTCTTTGCAAGGACACTCAAAAGCCTGTCATCCATGGATTCTGTCAGTGTTTTGATCTGTTCACCATCAACATTGCGTGCAGCCAATACGTTCTCACTCCCAACTCGTCAAACGTGTGACGCATGGTCAGGCTCCCTCTGCTGCACTTATGGACGCGCAGGGTACCCCTCTCGCGTCGGGAATTGACGTGACGGGTCCTCCAATTGAAGAGATTGCTGCGGAAGTGCCTGTTGTCGGTATATTTAGACATTTTCCAAATCACATTGTAGTGACGTATACAGAATACAATAAATTATATAATGTAAACAACTACCTGAAAAACAGGTAGAACAATACTTTTGTATCGTTTATTGCATTTACGGAGGGAGTGATGTATGCTGGGTAATGGCACAGCTAGCTACTGGGTGACTTTATTCACCTGCTTCGGCTGTTATCAGTCCATACAATGGGCGTTATTAGCACAAATCAGTCCCATAGATATGGGCCATCTCCTGCTAGATTGTTCAGAAGGTTGTTCTCATCCATCCAGATGGAGGATCACTAACAGGAGCGTGGGAAGACTCCAGAATCCACTCTGGCTGGAATCCGGTGGATATGCAGTGTGTACAGGTAAGACCATTTAAATGGACAGCATTTATAGAATGACTATTAAAAGTCAGCGAGTGTCAGTAATGTTAATGTGGTTATCTTAGTAATACACCGAGTGCTAATATAACAGCTTTAAGATGCATTTGTAGATATTATTACGTGTTTTACCGTCTTTATGGTGCTAGCTTAAAGTTACGGTGTAAACGTTAGCTTATATTGGAGTAAAGCTGTTACTGGTTAAACGATGTTAGCACAGAAATATTAGCTTCTGTCATGACTGATGAAGTTACTAGTTAATAAAGTTTCCAGTAAAGTGTTTAATCGCAGCCACAGATTGACAGCAAATATCTCGATTAGCTTCAGTGCATCTATAATAAATATGTGCAAGTTTCAGTGCTTCGTTTAAACTGTATGATACTTATACTGACCCAGGGTCAGTGTAAAATACAATCCTAGCTGTGTGAACAAAGCCTGGCTCCTTTAATCCTGCATGACAAACCTCAGGATGCAGGTTATTATTACTCTTTCCTGCTGGCACACCTGTCACACCTGAGAGTCAGCTAGAAACTTACAGTGACGTGGACATCATGCAAAGACTGCCAGACTCTGTAATACTGCAAATGATCAGTGACTCAGGTTAACACTAAACTTTAAATAGTACCTCTGTGTCTCTGTGTGCTGAACATTTAGGATTGAGTCAGGCTGCATTGACTGTGGGACTTTAATGTGTTAAAAGCAGGTTGAAGACGGCTCAGAAACATTTGAAGATTCAAATTTAGCATTATGGCTGCTGGTGGTTTGTAAAGCCTCTACTCAGCTGTATTTTTGTTACTAATTTATGTTTGTTGTTGTTTAACACAGATTTCAGAAGAGCAAATATGCTTAATAGTTTAACTAGATTTCATTTGTCAGTGTGGGACTGCTGAGTCACCTGAAGAACTCATTTCATTCATTCTCCACATGATGTTCATATACAGAAATGTTTCACAGGAACTGATTTCTCCCAAAGGGTGAACTAGTGTGTTTCCATAGATTTCCTCTGTATGAATGTACTTTTAAATGAAGGCAAGTGTTTGTCCTTTTTTGTTCCTCAGGTACAGTACGTGATATCAAGGGCAGGCGGTCAACACTGGGGGAAGACAAGAAGCAGACGTACTTCCAAGAGGGAGCTGCAGTGAGGTCAGAGGTCAGAATCTGAAACAGCTCAGGTTTATATTTTAGAGGTTATAAAAAATCAAAATGTATTTATAAAGAAACCTTTAAATAATAGTCATAATTATGATTATTATAAGAAATATCAAACATTTAAGTGTTAGCCCTGCGATAAACTGGCAGCCTGTCTTTGTCCTGTATCAGCTGGGATAGGCTTCATCCTCCCGCAACCCTGAATTGGATACATTGTACTCCAATTATGTAATCTGATCATTTACAAACTCAAGGTATCTAATCAAAATGTAAGTAATAATTATAAAATGGGAAAGCAGAAATAAGTGTGACATGAATGTAAATGTGTTAGCTGACATAGAGGACAGCTACATGTAGTCTGAAAAACCTTTGTTGTCAAGTTTGCAGGTATATCAGCACGAGACATTCTTACATAGAAGAGACTGTAAAAGTCTGACTCAGTGAAGCATTATTGGTCCCGTCTGTTTGGATAAATATAGTAAGTTGATGTACGTCCATTTATTGACACATTTTCTTAAGTGCTTATCCAGTTCAGGATCACAGTGGAGCTGCAGCTGGATATGTTCAGTAAATAAACCTTACAAAAGTTAACAATAAACCTGCATCCATGTACGTTGTTGTCCACAGGATGAGAAAATCAAGCTGGAAGACTGTGTAACATGTTAATAAATGTTTGTGTGTTTATGCCTGTGTCTTTCACAGGAGGCGCTGGAAGGTTTCCCTAATAGTTCCTGGTGAATCAAAGCAGAACCATAAAGGTTGCTGGACTGCATGATGGCCTTACCCCTGAGCAGTCATCCTGTTAAAGGAGGAACCAGTTAGAAGCTGTTTTCAAAGTAGCTGAGCAGATTTCATCTCACGTAAGCAATTAACTGTTTGTTCATCTGTTCTGCCACTTAAAGAGCATTTAAGGACGTCTTTTGAGTGTCCAGTTGAATTAATTCTACTGGCTCTCATAGTCATTTGTTATTATAGACATATTTTTCATGTTCATCCAGCTATTTAGTAAATTCTATCTATTTAGTAATATCCGTCAGCTATAAAATGTAATATAAATATAAAAATATCTAAATATCTCCTGTCCTTTATGTTTTAATGATGTAAGTCTGTTATCGTATTCCAAAGATGCCGCCATAGCTCTCTGCAGCTGTAACACTTTCACACTTTGCAAATCATTCCATGTTTTTGATAGTTATGAAGACAGAATATGTTTCTAAGGTCATGCTAGGCGGTTGCTATGGTGGTTGGTGTGGACTTGGGTGGACCGCGTCCGATTCCTGTTATTAGCTGTCCGCCGTAGGGAGGCTGCGTTCCATTTACAAGTAGTGACCGTCTGCCGCAACTCGAACTCAAACCCTGCTTTGTTCTTTAATTATAGGCCTTTTATAGCCGTTCATGACACGCACACACACACATAAAGCACTTTGCCTCACCATGAGAATGCAAGTTTACCTAACCTAACCTTAAAGTATCTGATATAGGATAGAAAAATGAAGCAACCAGAGATTTAACAATTATCTTGCTCTAGGGTAGCACTGCTAACCATTGCACCACTCTACCACCCAGAATAGAGTGCATCGAAAAAAGACTACACATTGAAAAAGGCAGGTCATTTTTAGCCTTGAAAGTGTTGTATTCAAATATGTCCCAATAGCTCTCCTGACTCGTGTTATCTACAGATATGCCAGAAAATTGGCTCTCTGCATGGTGAAAATGTAATCAGTGTTATGTTGAATATATATTACCAAAAACAATATATTCAGAAATGCAATACAGGGACCATAAACAAAACTTCTGGACACCCCTTAATCCTCGAGGCCTCCTGTTTTTAAATGTCCAACTTACAGTAACAGCATTGAAAAAGCAAAAAAAGCAGCCTGCTACACATCAACACATACACAACATGCACACATCCTGCAGATCCCTGCAGCAGGGACCTTTTAACATGGGTATGATTGGATGTCCGTGTCAGCTCTGTTTTGTCTTTAATAGAGGTTGTTATTTTGTGCACAGATATGTACACACTGCTGCGAGGTTAATACATAGGTTGCTGTGTAATGAGCTCCCAGATTTACATTTCAGAACCACGGTTGTCTTGGTGATAACGTTTTATGTGTTGTTATACGTTCTGGACAAAATGTCTCCCAGCAGTAACAGTGCAGTGGTTTCTGTGTTAACAGATTGTCTTCAGCTGACCACCTGCCTTCTGCAATTTGCCTGATTGGAACCAATTTGCAAATTGCTTGAGATAAACACACACACACACACACACGCACACACACACACTCTGAAAATGCCAACATTTGTCAAAGTTCATTCACTTACCAAATTACAATAAATAAAGGTGTATTTCAACCGCATAAATAAAGCAGCTTCAGTATAAATTCTGTTCTTTTCTATTATTTATTTTATTCACATCAGAAGCACCCTCTTGCTCTGTGTAATATGGATGCAGTTGGCTTTTGCTGTGTGTGTGTGTGTGTGTGTGTGTGTGTGTGTGTGTGTGTGTGTGTGTGTGTGTGTGTGTGTGTGTGTGTGTGTGTGTGTGTGTTGTAAGTGAAGCAGTCTAGTCAGATCTAATCAGATGGTGTCTTTAACCTGCCTTTTGGCAAGGTGATTGCTTGACTCCACATACTCAGAGACGGTGCCTCTACATACACAAATGCACAAATGTGATCACAGTTTTATTTCTGAACATGTATTTCATCTATTTTAATTATTCTCAAGTGTTTTTATAAATTTTACATTTTATAAATTTTGTTCATATCTTTTGCATTGACCAAGGGTTCGTTCTTACTGAGCTGAGCTGATAGACAAGTTATTAACTGATAAAATAACCTCCTCCTTCCAGAGTCTTAAAATGACCAGAGTATACAAAAATTAGGCATGTCCTTTATTCCTTATAAACTGTGACTAGAAACTGAGCCCATAATGTTATCAGAAAATGTTTACAGAGATCACAGAGCAGAGATGCCAAGATCTGGGTTTCTTTCTCATTATGCAGATTTAAGAGACACTGGCTTCAGTTTTCAGGCTTGGATGTTACATCTACCATTACCATCCCAAGAGATGGTGACCACACAAAAATCTTACAGGTCAAAGATTTTACATGCACTTACTCACATGAACCCTAATGTTTTCCTAAATCTAACCAAGCAGATTTATCATCATTGATTTGTTCATCAAGCTCTTCTACAGCAGACTTCATGCTTCCCTTTATGCTGCAACCTTACATGAAGTGGAATCCATCGACAACAAAAGTCTTAAATGACTTTCTTTTGAAACATTTTCTGGTGTTTGCATGTTGTTTTAACAAACTACATGCCACTACTATATAATATGGATAAAGTCTTGCCAACAAAGTCTCAGTATACTAAAAAGACATATTCACAGGCTGAGGGGTATTTTTTTCCTTTTAATGTTGATAAATGCTAAACTAAAAATCTGATTTGTTCTGTTCTGTGTCAGACTATGTAGTAAAACAAATGCTAGAAAGTCAGATACACAATACAGCTCAATAAATGAAATCTGATAAATCCCTGTTACTGATCTGCCTTATATGCAGTTGTCAATCATCAGTCACTCTCAACACAGCTGAAATCTCTAGTAGATAGTAGAAGGCCAAAGGTGAAAAAGTAGACTAGTATTTTTCTTTTTAAGTACATTTAGATACATCATATGAACCCTTGCAGCAGCTGTGGGTTGTCCTTGCTAGTTGGAGAATGGGGGAGCATAGGCTGTTACTATAATCTCAATTTAAAAAAAAAACATGATTAGCAACACCCCCCCCCCCCCCCCCCCCGTCCAAAAAGAAAAAAAAACAGTTGTCAGATGCTCTTTAGCTGCAACACTTTCTTTGGAGAAGAAAATTACATATTGCTTGTAATTACTATCACAAAATTGCAATATTAGTTTAGAATTCTTAAATACTCCTGATGTCACAAAATTTCCTCATATAAACTTCATAAATCATTCAACAGCTATGATCTTCATCATCTGTGTTGGTAGTCAGATAAGGAACAGTTTTGTTTTTTGTTTTTTACAGAATCCATTAAATATTTAAGAGAGAGATTTACAAAAGCTCCTCATTTTGCATGAAAAGAGTGCATCTTTGTTTGCTCTTTGTGGTTTGATGGTAAAGTTGTACACTTCTAGAAACATGTTGACATTTAGAAATGGCCAGATGCTGCTGGAGAAAAAAAAAGTGACACTTCTTAAAGTGCATTTCTACATCAACCCCTGTGATATGTGGTGACACTTGGACAATATAGGCCAGAGTCATCCTTAATCCAGTGCAATGTAGTTGGGGCCTGGAAGGAATGCCAAAGAGGAAAAACAACAGCAGAGACGTGATTTCTCACATTTACCCATTTCTACCTACTTTTCCCCCAACATCCCATCTGTCTGTTTTTCTCAGTCGCTTCACTTTTGAGATACTTTTTTAAATTGTTGTTGTTGTTGTTTGTTTTTTTCCCTTTTTTAATTTTTTTTTCCCATGATAGGAAATTTGGCTTACATGCATACGTTTCGGTTTGTTATGTAATATGTGATGAGGAATTTTTCAAAATTTTCACAGTATATTTGAAATAATGTAAATGAATAAATAAAGCAGTCACAGCAATGGAGCAGAATGTAATGAGCTCTTATTAAAAATTAGTCACTATAGACTTTATAGGGCAGGGATAGCTCAGTAGGTAAAGTGGTCGCCCCATGATCAGAAGGTCGGCGGTTCGAATCCACTTAACGGCTACCCTGAGGTACCCCTGAGCAAGGTACCGTCCCTACACACTGCTCCCCGGGCGCCTGCTTAGTGGGCTGCCCACTGCTTCACTGAGTGAATGGGTCAAATGCAGAGAAAAACAAGTAATTTCCCCATGGGGATCAATAAAGTATCCATTATTATTATTATTATTATAGCACAATTTGTAATGTTATCCAAATGTGCAGTGAGTATCACTGAAAACTCTACTGTACACTCTCCTGCTTGCTCAAGTGGCTGGTTTAAGACCTCAAGGACGGATTAAAAATCACACTGGTTTATTGTAACCCTTTGAGAACTGTATGCACTGCAGATAAAGGGCATGTTCATTCCTCCTGAACAGGAGTTATAATGGTAATTGGTTCCAATCAGTTTCCCACAATGCCTCAGGAAAATAGCGTATAACCAAAAGTCACTACCTAGGCATTATACAGCATCATTATGCTGAAGTTAAAATGCACATTAAAAATCTAAGGAGCTTGGAAAGAAAAAGCGTCTGGACTTCTTTGAGTTGCTTGAAGACGTTTCACCTCTCATTCGAGAAGCTTCTTCAGATCTAAGGGTCAAATGGTGGAGAGTCCCAGATTTAAACCCAGTGGGAGTTTCCCCCCAAAGAGGGACAAATGACCCCCTGATGATCCTCTACCTAATCAAATGAGCCAAGGTGTGAAACCGGGTGTGGGTCACAATCAGCCAGGGTTTCGGGTGAGCTCATTGTGAAACCTGGCCCCACCCTATCATGTGATTTCCTGAGGTCAGATGGCCCAGGATGTGAGTGGGCATTAAGGCGTCTTGGAAGGGATCTCACCATTTGACCCTTAGTACTGAAGAAGCTTCTCGGATGGTAAATGGTAAATGGCCTGTATTTATATAGCGCTTTACTAGTCCCTAAGGACCCCAAAGCGCTTTACATATCCAGTCATCCACCCATTCACGCACACATTAACACACTGGTGATGGCAAGCTACATAGTAGCCACAGCCACCCTGGGGCGCACTGACAGAGGCGAGGCTGCCGGACACTTGCGCCACCGGGCCCTCTGACCACCACCAGTAGGCAACGGGTGAAGTGTCTTGCCCAAGGACACAACGACCGAGACTGTCCAAGCCAGGGCTCGAACCGGCAACCTTCCGATTACAAGGCGAACTCCCAACTCTTGAGCCACGATCGCCCTCGTTTCACCACGGATGAGAGGTGAAACGTCTTCAAGCAACTCAAAGAAGTCCAGATGCTTTTTTTTTCTTTCCAAGCTCCTTAGACTACGATGACTTGGATGACTGAGAACCTTCACACGCACATTAAAAATGTTTACACAACATATACGTTATTCATTAATAATATGAGAAAATATGATCAATATGTCTTGGCATTTATTTATCTATTTAGCCAATTTATTGTTTCAAAATAGACCACGATCACCCTGGCTATGTGTGTCATTTAAATAGTTTAGGGTTTCAGTCTAATTTTCCTTTTGTGCCTTTAATACAACCCAAGCATACATAATGGTTCTGCAGGTTCTATTATTGTGAGTATATTTAATTCAATTCAATTCAATTTTATTTATATAGCGCCAAATCACAACAAAAGTAGCCTCAAGGTGCTTCATAGATACAGACCCAACAATCATATGACCCCCTATGAGCAAGCACTTTGGCGAAAGTGGGAAGGAAAAACTCCCTTTTAACAGGAAGAAACCTCCGGCAGAACCAGGCTCAGGGAGGGGCGGCCATCTGCTGCGACCGGTTGGGGTGAGAGAAGGAAGACAGGATAAAAGACATGCTGTGGAAGAGAGACAGAGGTTAATAACAGATATGAGGGGTCTATCAACACATAGTGAGTGAGAAATATGATGCTTGGTCTGCAGCTCAGTAATAAAGAAAAATAAGGGTAAGTGAGATGTGACTGTCTTTTAGACAAAAGGAATAAAAGTTGATCTGTTATAGACAGAATGTCTGCCCTACTTATTCTAAAGCTATGCACACACTGTAAGCTAATTACCAAAATAACCACTGGCAACAGGAAAGTGGCGGAGCCCAGTATAAACCTTTCAGCACTCCCAGCACCTTGACAAGAATCAAGAGTAAGAGATGCCTTCTACTTTCTAAACCCACTGCTTGTTATTCCACCAGTCTGAGACAGGACATTTTGAGTCAAACTTAATTTCTGCCTGTCTTCTTTAAAAACGCAATGAATTTATAAATGCATACAAATGTTTTATTAACTATATTTTTATTCTGTATTTTCCCAGTTTCTTCTGTAAAACAGAAATCAACCTTGTTGATAACTCACCCTGATTTTAGAGTGCTGCACTCAATGATTTGAAAGGTTGCCAACTGTGACTATCAGTCAATTTAACATCCTAGGCAAGTAATATTTTTAAATGATTCAGTGAAATTTAAGTAGCCATGAGTGATAAACCTGTCATTTTTGGTGTTAGTGAGCACAATTTTTATTAATCCTTTATTTATCCAGGTAAAAAATCTCATTGAGATTAAAAATCTCATTTCCAAGAGAGACCTGGCATCATAGCAACAAAAGTCACATACCACATAGGCATATAACATTTAAAACAAATACAATATCCCATACAAACATGTGTAAAATATACAATAACAGATCAAATTAAGAGTACATTAAAAACAATCACACTGAGTAAAAGAGCTGGGGCCCGTTCTTCGTACGTCGCTTACTACATCCGCTTACTACATCCAAGATCAAATGACACATCCAAGACCAAATCATCGTGCTAACCGTGAGCTCGCTAATCCGGTTCTCCGAACACACCTGCTGTTGACGATTAGTACAGCTGGATGTTTGTTTTTCTTTTTTACGGGTTGTACGGAAGCCCCAAACGCAATTTCATTGTTCTTTGACAATGACAATAAATAAATAAATACTTGAAATACTTGAAATACTTGATGAAGTAATGTGAGATCACTGGGTGTCGTAAAAGGGGCTATGCATCGATAGTAGAAACATTGATCGGCAACCCTCCGATTGGTCGGCGAAAATGTTGAAGGAGCGCGCTCGGTATTTTTCAGCAGCAGAGCAAGAACTCTTGAGTGAGGGATTTCAGGAGTTTCAGAGTTTAATCAGAACGCAAGGGAACACTGCAAAGGCTGCAAAAGCAAGGAGAGAGGGCTGGCAGAAAGTTGCTGACAAATTAAACTCGTAAGTAATTTAATAATAACAATAATAATAGAGTGGATTTATATAGCGCTTTTCAAGGCACCCAAAGCGCATGACAATGCCACTATTCAGTCACTCTCACATTCACACACTGGTGGAGGCAGCTACGGTTGTAGCCACAGCTGCCCTGGGGCAGACTGACAGAAGCCAGGCTGCCATATCGCGCCATCGGCCCCTCTGGCCAACACCAGTAGGCGGTAGGGTAGATTTATCATATCACACTATATTATCCAATATTATATTGCATTATATTATATTATAATATGTTATATTATATCCCCTTTCACATTAGAGCCAAAACAGGACCCACTAGAACATGGGAACAAGTAAAAGTGAAATATAAGGATATTCTACAGAATGGTAATATTTATCACTTATATTGCTTTTCGTCTTTTGGAAAAAGACCCTGGAATACTCTGTTTGTTTGTTCATAACAGCAACCAAGAAAAGGGCAGAGCAAAAAAAGACAGGTGGTGGTCCTGCACCCCCTCGTCAACAAGTTGGTTAAGTAAATACACTCAACAAAAATATAAACGCAACACCTTTGTTACTGCTCCCATTCCCCATGGGATGGACGTAGAGACCTAAAATTCATTCCAGATACACAATATAACCATCCCTCCCAAACAGTGGTCACAAATCAGTCCAAATGTGTGGTAGTGGGCACATCTGCCATATTGAGATAATCCATCCCACCTCACAGGTGTGCCACATCAGGATGCTGATCTGACATCATGAGTAGTGCACAGGTGTACCTCAGACTGCCCACAACAAAAGGCCACCCTGGAATGTGCAGTTTTTTGCGCTATTGGGGGTCTGGGGACCCAGAACCGGTCAGTATCTGGTGTGACCACCATTTGCCTCATGCAGTGCAACACATCGTCGCATGGAGTCTATCAGATTGTCAATTGTGGCCTGTGGAATGTTGGTCCACTCCACTTCAATGGCTGTGCGAGGTTGTTGGATATTCGTGGGAACTGGTACACGCTGTCGTATACGCCGGTCAAGCACATCCCGAACATGCTCAATGGGTGACATGTCCGGTGAGTATGCTGGCCATGCAAGAACTGGGACATTCTCAGCTGCCATCTGCCCTGAACAATGTGAACCATGATTCATCCGTGAAGAGAACACCTCTCCAACGTGCCAGACGCCATCGAATGTGAGCATTTGCCCACACAAGTCTGTTATGGCGACGAGCTGGAGTCAGGTCAAGACCCCGATGAGGACGACGGGCATGCAGTTGAGCGTCCCTAAGACGGTTTCTGACAGTTTGTGCAGAAATTGTTTGGTTGTGCAAACCAATTGTTCCAGCAGCTGTCTGGATGGCTGGTCTCAGACGATCTTGGAGGTGAACCTGCTGGATGTGGAGGTCCTGGGCTGGTGTGGTTACACGAGGTCTGCGGTTGTGAGGCCGGTTGGATGTGCTGCCATATTCTCTGAAACGCCTGTGGAGACGGCTTATGGTTGAGAAATGAACATTCAATGCACGGGCGACAGATCTGGTTGACATTCCTGCTGTCAGCATGCCAGTTGCACGCTCCCTCATTGCTTGTGGCATCTGTGGCATTTTTCTGTGAGACAAAACTGCACATTCCAGGGTGGCCTTTTGTTGTGGGCAGTCTGAGGTACACCTGTGCACTACTCATGATGTCAGATCAGCATCCTGATGTGGCACACCTGTGAAGTGGGATGGATTATCTCAATATGGCAGATGTGCCCACTACCACACATTTGGACTGATTTGTGACCACTGTTTGGGAGGGATGGTTATATTGTGTATCTGGAATGAATTTTAGGTCTCTACGTCCATCCCATGGGGAATGGGAGCAGTAACAAAGGTGTTGCGTTTATATTTTTGTTGAGTGTAATACCCTCACGGGAAAATCGATATCTCTCAATGAGCACACTGTCACACTGAGCTAAAGGATCCTGTCTATCCCGCAATATACGCTGGATTCTGAGGACTCTCCTTATCAATCTTGCACCTTCCGCAATGGGTTGCTCGCGTATACGGACAGGACATGGCTGCGACAGGCTTCCCAAATCCACCTTCGCTTTTATAGCCGTGGTCTCTCATCTTGATTACACGAAGTAATTTACAATTACTACTCTGAAATATGAATTACATCTGTAATAATCACATACATGTAATAGAATGTTAATAGTACATTTCCCTTTTTTAGGAAATGACCTGTATGTATCTGTGTGAAATCAATAAAAGGATCAAGTGCTGCATTATCTTCAGTTACATTGATGTTATTTATTTATGGTGAAACAGTGGTGGAATATCGCTGTTGCTTTCGTATAAATGAAGCGGACACACCTGCGTGGCCGCGATCTAATCCTGTTTACATAAAGTAAACCTACTCCCGAGCAGGTTTACACTTACGGCTCTGTTGCTATGACAGCAAGTCCCGGATGAGCTTCGGGGAACCAAACGATCCACGATCACGCAAAATCGTTCCTTTAAGACAGACTTAAACTCTCCCAAGGTAACCAATTCTGATAATTTAAGTTCCTTCTGCAGATTATTCCAGGAAGCAGGGGCATAGTATTTAAAAGCCCTTTTCCCCAATTCTGTTCTGATTTTTGGGACAATCAATTGTATGATTTTGTTCGAACGAAGGTTGTATTGGTTGTGGTTTTTACACATAAATAAGATGGAACCAGCCCAAGGAGAGATTTATAGATAAAGATCAACCAATGGGAGAGTCAAATGAAACAAATTGAGCCAGAAACAAAAAAAGTGCAAACACTGGAGCCCGGAAAGCAACAGAACAAAAAACAGGCTCATGACAGGCGCAGGCAGCCAGGAAAAACAGTTCACAAAAAGTTCAGGGGGCCAGCCCGGAGGCTGACAGCACAATAGTCCAAACCCGGGCAGTTCAGGGGGGCGGCCCGGAGGCTGACGGCCCAAGAGCCCAGAAAACAGTTCAGGAGGCCGGCCAGGCGGGAGGCACCGGTGGCAACGGAGCAGATCAGGAGGCCGGCCGGACGGGAGACACCGACGGCGACGTAGTTCAGGGGGCTGTCCATGACAGCAATGACGTCCAGTCATCGGCCGGAGAGGATGTGCAGAACGAGCAGGCCGGACGGGACGAGCAGGCCGGACAGGACGAGCAGGACGTGCAGGCCGGACAGGACGAGCAGGCCGGACAGGACGAGCAGGCCGGACAGGATGTGCAGGAACAGACAGCATGGAGACCTCTGGAGCAGACGAAGCTGAACACTCGGAGGCTGGACCAGGCGGAGCTGCAGAGGCCGAAGCCGGACCAGGCTGAGGCGAAGCAGGAACAGAGGCTGCTGCAGAGGCTGAGGCCGGACCAGGCGAAGCTGCAGACTCGGAGGCCGGACCAGGCGGAGCTGCAGACTCGGAGGCCGGACCAGGCGTAGCAGAGGCAGAAGGCTGACCGGGCTCCTCGGGCCCTCCAGCTGACGTGGCAGAAGGCTGAACGGGCTCCTCGGGCCCTCCAGCTGACGTGGCAGAAGGCTGAACGGGCTCCTCGGGCCCTCCAGCTGACGTGGCAGAAGGCTGAACGGGCTCCTCGGGCCCTCCAGCTGACGTGGCAGAAGGCTGAACGGGCTCCTCGGGCCCTCCAGCTGACGAGACAGGTGGCTGAACGGGCTCCTCGGGCCCTCCAGCTGACGAGACAGGTGGCTGAACGGGCTCCTCGGGCCCTCCAGCGGAGACAGGTGGCTGAACGGGCTCCTCGGGCCCTCCAGCTGACGAGACAGGTGGCTGAACGGGCTCCTCGGGCCCTCCAGCTGACGAGACAGGTGGCTGAACGGGCTCCTCGGGCCCTCCAGCTGACGAGACAGGTGGCTGAACGGGCTCCTCGGGCCCTCCAGCGGAGACAGGTGGCTGAACGGGCTCCTCGGGCCCTCCAGCGGAGACAGGTGGCTGAACGGGCTCCTCGGGCCCTCCAGCGGAGACAGGTGGCTGAACGGGCCCCTCGGAGCCTCCAGCGGAAACAGGTGGCCGAACGGGCCCCTCGGAGCCTCCAGCGGAGACAGGTGGCTGAACGGGCCCCCCCTCGGACCCTCCAGCGGAGACAGGAGGCTGAACGGGCCCCTCGGACCCTCCAGCGGAGACAGGAGGCTGAACGGGCCCCTCGGACCCTCCAGCGGAGGCAGATTGCTGGACGGATGACAGAAGAGAGGAGTGACGATGGCGTCGCTTCCTTCTAGATGAGGGAACTGAAACTGGGGGAGATACGGAGACCTCCTCCTCATCCGACCACATGGCCGCCAGGAAAAAGGCAGGCGAATGGGCAGGCGAACAAGGTCCTGGCTGGTGTGAGGAAGGAGAGGCAGTCAGAGGTAGAGACGAGGCAGGTGGTGAGTGTGTGTTGTCCTGGGGCGGCGGTGAAGAAGTGGAAGTGAAGGTAGAGAGAGCAAGCTCGCCAGCCCTGACTTGCTCCCTCCAGGCAGCTATGGAGCTGCCCAGCACAGTGTCGATAGAAAACTGAGTAAGCCGAGGGTTGCTCCGAATGATGGCATCCACAGCACTTAGCCCAACTGCCATGGTCCTCAAATCATTGGCCTGAGCAATGCGGTCAAGGAGCCTAATCATCCGCTCCATCTCAGCATCGAATCCAAAAGCTGAAGAGTCTGCAGGGTCCATGTTCTGGTCGCGATCTTCTGTTAGGTGAGGCTGTGTGCAGTCAGGAATAGGACCCAAGGTGCAGACTCCGGAGACAGACGTGAACTCAAAAAGGCTTTAATGCGGAACGCAACATGACATAACTAGAAAAACTCAAAATAAACTTACACCGGTGGACAGGCAAAACACACAGCAAAATAAATGGTAGATCGCGACACGGACACAGAGAAACACAGGGCTTAAATACACAGAGGGAGCAATCAGGGAATGAGTAACAGGAGGGAAACACAGCTGGGACAAATCAGAACTGACGAGACCAAAGAAGCGTAAACTGAACACACTGAGAAAAGACAGAGACCTTCAAAGTAAAACAGGAAACACATATCACAGACTGAACAAAGATACAGCCTCACATGTAGGCACTACAGAGGGAACAGAGACGTGGGACCAGGGCAGACACAAACACTGAGTGGACACGGGGATATAGGAACTAAGGATACACATAGACGCGAACTAGACAAGGGGATGCAGGTGATAGGGGAGACAGAGCAACTAAAGAAGACAGAGACATAAACCATGAGACAGAACTCAAAGAAACCAAAAAACTAGAAAATATAAATAATATCATACACTCAAAAACCCTGGGTCAACGACCCAGGCATCCTAACAGCCAGTAATAAAACGTAAAGCACAATGGTACACAGTATCCAACCTCTTTAGGTAGTGGGCAGGTGCATTCATAAAAAGCAGGTCACCATAATCCAATAAAGGTAAAAAGGTTGCACGAATCAAATGTTTTCTCACTTGGAGGGAGAAACAGGATTGGTTTCTAAAAAAGTAACCTAGTTTTAGTTTTAACTTCGACACAAGCCTTTGAATGTGAGTCTTAAATGACAAATTCTGATCTATAATGATCCCTAGATACTTGTAAGATGTGACCATTTCAATTTCAGATCCTTGAATTGTTTTAATCTTAGGAGACGTAGCTAACAACTCTTTGCCATTTGAGAATAACACGAACTTGGATTTCTCTGGATTTAACACCAACTTAAGTTGAGTTAAATGGGACTGAACGACATCAAAGGCAGACTGCAGAAATTGCAGGGTTTGTGCTACTGAAGGGGATGAACAATAAATAATTGTATCATCTGCATAAAGATGAAATGCTGCATTTGACAAATTATCACAAAGGTTGTTTATGTAAAGAGAAAATAGCAATGGTCCTAATATGGAACCCTGCGGAACTCCTTTGGATACTGGGAGAAAAGAGGAAGAAGACCCAGCAGCATGAACACACTGTTTTCTTGCTGACAAGTAATTTGAAAACCAACTTACAGCATTTACAGATAGACCAATATTGTTTAGTCTATTTAATAAATTAGCATGGTCAACTGTATCAAAAGCCTTTGACAAGTCAAGAAAAAGAGCAGCACAGTATTTTTTGCAGTCCATTGAATCAACAATGTCATTAACCACTTTAATAGCAGCAGTTATTGTGCTGTGTTGTTTTCTGAATCCTGACTGATGTTGGGAAAGAACTGAATTTTTGTCCAAAAAGTCTTTCAGTTGTTCACTAATGAACTTTTCTAGAACTTTTGCTAGAACACACAATTTAGATATGGGCCTGTAATTATTAACATCTGAAGGATCACCTCCTTTCAGCAAAGTGAGAACATAGGCAGATTTCCATATTACAGGGATCTCACTGTTCGAGAGGCTAAGATTAAAAATGTAAGTTACTGGTTCTGCTATAAAATCTGCAGCCAACTTAAGAAAATAGGGATCAAGTTGATCTGGTCCCGCAGATTTATTTAGATCCAACAGATTTAAAGCCCTGTGGACCTAAAAAACATTTAGCGGAGAAAAACTGAAGGGTTGGACCACAGATTCAGTTTGAGCGGTTGCAGAGAGAGCCTCTTGTTGATTAAGCTGTTTTAAATCTGGATATAAAGATTCAAATAGAGATCCTGAAGAAACAAAATGCTCATTAAAGCAGTTTTGAATGTCGCATTTCTCTGTTAAAGTGCAGGAGTCTTTTACAACAAAAGTTGGCATCTCATTTGTAGTTATGTCCCCATAAGAAGATTTTATTATTTTCCAGATTTTTTTAGGATCGTTCAAATGTTTAGTAGTATTTGAAAGATAGAATTCTGATTTGGCCTTTTTAATTAAGGAAGTTGAACAGTTTCTGAGCTGTCTAAAAATCAGCCAATCCGCTTCGGATTTAGTTTTTCTGGCCTTAGCCCAGGCAGCATCCCTTTTTTTGAGTAGACTAGAGAGCTGAAGAGAAAACCAAGGGTTGTTTCTGCATTTTACTCTAAATTTGCGGATAGGGGCATGTTTATTTATAATTTTGATAAAAGTATCATAAAAATAATTCCATGCCAGCTCAAGATCAGTTATCAGGTAGATTCTACTCCAGTTATAGTCCCATAAATCATGAAAGAAAGCTTGCTCACAGAAATGCTTAAAATCTCATTTAACCCTCCTGCCTTCTTGGGACCTTTTTGTGCCACTGCTATGTGTTAAATGGCTGCCATTTCCACTGTGTTCAGTGGAATATAACCAAACTTGCCACAGGATAGTTTTTACCTGTCAATGTTAATATTCCAGTGTGAATTCCTTAAATCAGCCTAAAATGGCTGAGCAGCAGAAATCCCCACACCCATCACCCTGGGGACCATTTTCTGCCCATTGACTTCCATTATAAACGCTATTTTTCAACCCCAAATTATCATCATATGATTTTATTTTTTCTTCTTTTCTTGGATGTCAATGAAGACTCAGGGCCTTGAAGTTTTAATTTTTAAATTGCAAAAAAAATGCAAAAAAAATAATGGCAGGTCAAAATGTATGTTGGTGCCAATCTTTGGTCCATCTAAAGGCCTACTTATAATGACAATCACATATTACTTCAACTGGTTTTTTGTGGAAATATTTAGTTTCGTTTTTTGGTTTTTGGGGCTTATAACACAGGGCGCTCATGTAATAACACTGGGATTTGAAGGGTTAAAACAACGAAAATATAATTAAAACTTTACATGAATATTTCAGGAAGAAGTAGTTTTACAAGGTTGGCTAATTTAAAGTGGAATAAAATATGGATATATGGTCTTTTTATGGCGTGGCTGAGAATGGTCCCTAGGGTGATGGGTGTGAATTTTTTAAAGGATGGCAGGAGGGTTAAAAGCTATCTGTGGCCTTGATTTTGGGAGCTTTGATTGTCTCACTACAGCTACCACACAGTGGTCACTGATATCATTTGCAAAAACCCCAGTGTGAGAATTTTTATACGGCATATTAGTTAAAAATAAATCAATAAGTGATGACTTTTCTGGGCATTTAAGATTTGGACGAGTTGTGCTGTAAATTAGTTGTGTGAGATTATATGAATCACACATGGATTTAAAACTGTCTGAGGCAGAGGACAACCAGTCCCAGTTGAAATCTCCGGCCAGCACAATTTCATTCACAAGTAGATAGTTTTTCACTAAGTGAAACTAAAGCCTCACTACTAGCTGAGGGGGGTCTTTAACAGCCCACAATGGTAATAAAATAGCCCTTGAAAAGTTGGAGCTTGAGGGCAAGAAGTTCAAACTGTTTACAAACAGATACCGATGAATCGACAGTAACATGGAATTTGCTTTTTACATAAATTGCAACACCGCCACCCTTTCTGGGGCGGTCGCAACGGAAAAGATTATAGCCCGTTATTGCAATGTCTTTGTCAGTAATTGATTTAGTAAGCCAGGTTTCTGATAATATAAGAATATCAGTATCTAACTCTTTCATCCAAATTTTCACAAAATCAAGTTTGGGAAGAAGACTTCTGACATTTAAATGAGTGATACCAAGACCTGTTCGAGTTTTGAAATCACAAGGAGTACTTAAGCATTTGCAGTCTGGACCGGGATTAGGTTGCACATTTCCAGATAAAAGAAGCAGAAGAACAATAAAACATTTTCTTTTCACAGATTTTTTTTGTAGGATTACAGACTGATTTCTCTTAGTGCCCAATCTCTTTGGGGGGTGAGAAGATTGGAAAATAAACCAGTAATATGGAATGAATAAATCAGTTAGTAAATCAGTTGAAATGAGATCTCTGCTGATGATCACGTTTGAGAAACTTCTAAAAGATGTAAAATCCCACCCCTTTCCCTTTGAGAGGAGTAAGAAGTATGGTGTCTCTTGCTCCACAGACATTTCCTGCACCTCATGTAGACAAAAAGCGGTCTTCATTACAGGGTGGTTCTGGGAATGTACCAGGGCCAGGTGGCGAAACAGACCATCATCCGCCGACGGGCTGTAGTGACCTTCTTGCTCATGGGAGGCTGAGTCATCAAAAGGGTAACTGGCGACCACAGTGCCACCATGCAGGCCCCCTGACAGCAAAAATCCCCTCTCCTGGATCCATCTCATCACCTCCATCACCTCGGGGATATCAGCTGGATCCACGGTGGCCAGATTATAGCCAAGGGCTTTGCATTTCCATCTGTTGTCCGGAGACTGTAGTTTGGGTACAGCAGGTGGAGGCCCAGGCAGCCGAGGTGGAGGACCAGGCAGCCGAGATGGGGGCCCAGGCAGCCGCGTTGGTGGCCAAGTCAGCCGCGTTGGTGGCCAAGGCCGCCGAGGTGGAGGCCCAGGCAGCCGAGGTGGAGGACTGAGCAGCCGAGGTGGAAGCCCAGCTAGCTGAAATGAAGGCCCAGGCAGCCGAGGTGGAGGCCCAGGCAGCCGAGGTGGAAGCCCAGGCAGCTGAGGCAGAAACCCAGGCAACTGAGGTGGAAACCCAGGCAGCTGAGATGGAGGCCCAGGCAGCTGAGGCAGAAACCCAGGCAACTGAGGCAGAGGCCCAGGCAGCTGAAATGGAGGCCCAGGCAGCTGAGGTGGAGACCCAAGCAGCTGAGGTGGTAACCCAAACAGCAGAAGTGGAGGCCCGGACAACAGGGGCGTAAACACTATTAGCTGAAGATGTAGCCTTACTAACTGGGACGGTGTTTGTACCACAGTTAGTTGAGGTGGAAAGCAATGCAGAGATAGCTGTGCCCATAGGCTAACTAGGCTAATTAGTTGTAGCCAGTCCAAGTCACTGATGTTTAAATTAAGTCCAGGATTTAGTTCTATATCACCAGCCAAAAGTAGCACCAGAACAAGTTTCAGAATCTCCAGCGATAGTTGTGGTATATTTGATTGTTCATGTTTACCTGGGGGTGGTCTAGCATGACCAAAATCCAAGAATCTTGTGAACAAAAGATGTTGACTTCATTTGGCTGGGAAAGTGGTATAATTATCCAGCTTTCTTGGACATGTCGAACTCCACAGAATATAAAAATGTATAAAATCAAAAAGACAAGTTGATGTCAAGATCCAGGTTTTTAGATGTTTTTTTAGGTGGGTTTTTTGGCAAAAGCACAGTACCTGCCAAGCTGTGTCTGCACCCTAGCAGCCATCTTGAGACGATAACTGGGATAATTTAAGTGATGAATTAGTTTCTGCACCTTAAAAGTCACATTTTTGTGAACAGTGTTAGACCTTTAGAGAAGGGAGTTGGCATTAATGCTAATGATCAGCTGACGGTGACTCTCATTGTCGCAAAGTCAGATTGTATAGAAGACCGTGTGAAAATAACAGAGCTCCTCACTTGATTTATGATGTGTCAGGGGTTAAGACATTTGTTCACAAGTAAGAGAAATAAGACACTGCAGACCGACTCAGAGAGTATTAAGACATGCGCATGGGTGTGTGCCTCTCAGCAAAATCACACACACTCAGCGCAGGCTGGTTGCTTTATTTATAAGGCAAAATGGGTTACATAGTACTTCCTCTTTTAACCGAAAGGGAAAAGGCCAGACATTACCTAAGCTTATCTGACCTCTGTACACAAACTAAGAATAAAAACATAGAAGTATATCACACTTATCTGACATCACACACACTGGGTTAAAGAATACATACTTGTATACTTGTCAAACATCTCAGACACTAAAGTAAGGAATGCATTATGTTCTCTTTAACAATAAACTTGGTTATGTGAAAATATATGAACACTCGATTATAAGGCACACTTGATTATACTTGATTTCATAAAAATCCTCTCACATGATGTCAGTAGACATTTTCCTCATGTCCTGATGGCAAATATAAAGTCTAATTAAAATACTGGAAGGTGCTTAGTTAGACTTAGACTTAGAGACTTAGAGCTTTTTATTGTCATTGTGCAGTTTCTTGCACAGCGAAATTGGGTAGCTGGACCACAAAGGTGCAAAAGTAAGAAGAAGAGAAAACAATATACAACAAGGGGGGGAAATAAATAAATAAATACATTTTTTTAAAAGCAATGTATATGTATACATATATGTGAGTGAAACTATATACATGGTGTATGTGTGAGAAACATTGGAACAGAAACATTGTGGGTCTGTATACAAGGGCAGTTATATAATATAATAAATAAATAAGGGTGGAGGGGCTATGGTCATTTAGGGTGGAAATGGTACTACTGGGACCAAAATATTGCACATGAGCCAAAAATATTGCACAGAACATGGAAAGACTGAGATATTGCACATAGATGATCAACAGCAGTGTCAGAGTGGATGTGTTGGGGAAGTCTGTACACACTCTTAGTTTGCATTAAGAGTTTTGACAGCCCACGGGAAGAAGCTGTTCTTTAGTCTGTTGGTTTTGCACCTGATGGATCCTTTTTCCAGAGAGCAGGATGTTGAAGAGGTGGTGGTTAGGATGGAGGTGGTCCTTTATAATTGCCCTGGCTCTGGAGAGACATCTTAAGCTGGCAATTAAGTGGAGTTCTCTGCAGTTCTGATGACCCTCTGTAGTCTCTTCTTGTCAGCTGTTGTGCAACACAGGGATGGCATGCACCAGCACACTCTCGATAGTGGCACGGTAGAAGGACACTAGGAGTTCAGTCTGCAGCCTGTTCCACCTGAAAACCCAAGGAACTTAAAGGAGGACACCCTCTCCACACAGTCACCTTTTATGTTTTCTTGGTGTTTAGGGTGAGGTTATTGTAGTTACACCATTCTGATAGTCGCTGGACCTCATCCCTGTTGGCAGTGTCATCATCGTTGGTGATGAGCCCCATCAGAGTGGTGTCGTCTGCAAATTTGATGATGATGTTGCAGGTGTGCGTAGGGGTGCAGTCACTGGTGTAGATGGTGTATAAGAGTGGACTCAGCACACATCCCTGTGGTGAGCCAGTGTTGAGTGACAGGGTGGATGATTGCGGGTTGCCAACCTTGACCGATTCTGAACGGTCTGTGAGGAAGTTTTTGATCCATGCACATGTGGATGGGGGGGGGGGGGGAGTCCAAGTTTACCAGCTTGTCTATAAGAATGTCTGGGATGATGGTATTGAAGGCCGAGCTGAAATCAATGAAGAGCATCCTTACTGATGTCCCAGGATTCTTCAGGTGATGCAGAGCGGAGTGGAGGGCGGTGGTAAATTGCATCCTCTGTGGACCTATTTGCCTTATAGGCAAACTGGTGGGGGTCGAAGCTGGGGGGGAGGCAGTCCTATATGTGTTTTAGGACCAGCTTCTCGAAGCACTTTGCAACCACTGGAGTCAGTGCGATAGGTCTGTAGTCACTAAGGCTATTGATGGTGGTGGACTTGGGGACTGGGACTATTGTTGATGATTTCAGGCAGTGAGGGACAGTGGCATGTGTCAGGGAGATGTTGAATAGTCTGGTGAACACAGCAGCCAGTTGGTCGGCACAGGTAGAATACACATTAAAATTTTAGGAGGATAGGCACAGCTACTTTGTTATTGACAAGACACTACTGTCCTCAGTTTGCATTCAGGTCCACCACTCACCTGTGACATCTTGTTTCCAAGTACAGTGGAACCCTGACTTACGAAATTAATTCGTTCCAGAGGGTCTTTCGTAAGTCAAAATTTTCGTAAGTCGAAGCACGTTTTTCCATCACCTTTTGAGTGAGGCGATGTTGGCTGAAGATGAAGTTCTTGGTGGAGGCTGAAGAAGGCATACGTATGCATGCATACATACGTATGTGTACATGTACATAACATTATGGAATTTAATTCTAAACATTCAAACTAAAACTTACATTTACGTTAATTAATGTACGTACGTACGTACACTGTGCAATGATATTTTTTTTAACATTTTTTTTAAACTCGCTCATATTTATGCCTTATGCCGGCCCCATTATGAATGAACGATAGGCTAATTGCAAACGAAAAGCACACAAGAAAGCGCACTACAACAACAATACGTCTTTCATGTGGAACAGCAAAACCCTTTCGGCAAACGGATTTCGTTACACGGGCATTTTGTCGTACCATGGGCAAAAATATTGCCGTTTAGTGCCTTTGTAACTTGAATTTTTTGTTAAATGGGGTCTTTGTAAGCTGGGGTTCCACTGTACCAAGATGGCAGAGGCCAAAATGCTTAGATTGAGGTTAAACCAAAGCTATAAGCAAATGAATAATTGACTTCAGAGAGTTTTTGTATAATATTTATATACAGATTATGCTAAACAAACAGGTAGACTGATCTTCTTGAAAAGAGAGCAAACATTTCATCTTCCTATTTTAGTGTTGACCTGTGTGCGATAGTCAGTTCAATTGAATTGTATTTTAATAGTGCCAAATCACAACAACAGTTGCCTCAAGGTGCTTTATATTGTCAGATAAAGACCCTACAATGAATAATAATACATTTTTTTTAAAAAAAGCAACACTCAGATGTGCCTCAAACACTCAAAATTTCCTTTTAACAGGACGAAACCTAGCAGAGGCAGGCTCAGAGCTGTTGGAGTGAGGGGAGGAAGACAGGTCAAAGGCACGTTGTTATTAGTTATTATTATGCATTAATAAGTAAAAACTACAGTTTCCTGTTATTATTGTATAACTTTGTGTTTTAAAGGATGACTTAATTGCTAATTACTAGCCACTCAGTTAAAGATATATATATCATGAGCACAAGACAGCAGCACCCAGTCCCAAAATATTTCTGCCCAATTTTGTGCAGTGGGATGAAATAATGGCATATAAAGGCATATCATGGAAAAGTTGCCTTCTCCAGCAACTTTTCCATGATGAAGCAGCCAGTCATTCCAGGTCACTGCAGGTCACAAGAGACTGTAAGTGCTTTGGACTAACCACCTTCAGGGAAAGGGTAACTGTAGCTCATCACTCATCCCAGCTTAAGCTGAAAAAAAAATAGAAAAAAGTATCACTTGAGCATCAAAACACATTACATAAAAGAAGACTGAGAAACCACAGGAGACAGTGCAGGGAAGGACACCAGACAAAACACCAACTGATGCACTACCCTTAAATGACAGCACACAATCAACAACTACACACACCTCCACAGTACCCCCTGCTCCCCCTCTAAGCTAAGCATCTTTTTGTGGACTGGGGCAATGCCGTTTAGTGCTGCATCAGATTGTGACATTACAATTAATATTAGCAAAACTGTCCAAAAATCATGCTCATCTAGTTGTTCTAAGAAGAGAAGTCCACACAGTATCAAATTAAATATTGCATGATTTCATCAAGAGGGCAAACTAACAACATGAGTTTTAAAATTACATTTTGACATTAATATGCTTTTAAAGACCTGAATACAACAACGGGGTGCAACAAGTTCTGTGTATTTTAATTGTTTGAAGCAGTTAAGAAAAAGGATGCTCCTAAAAAGAAACCACAAAGAATCTCTAGCTGTCAATCGGGTATTAATTTTCACATTAAATTGTATATCTTTTTAAATATTTGGTTTTATAATTTATCTAAGCAAACCGAACTGTTGGAAAAAACACTCTGAAAGCTGCTCTGTGATCAAAGATGATCACGACTCCTCCCTTTGCTGTAATTGCAATATAAATCCAAAGAATGCATGAGGACCACACTTGTGATTTTTTTTCACTGCTAGAGACCCAGAATATCCCTGACAATGGACTACAAACCTCTTAAAAGATATCTGTAAAAATAAGAACTGCTGCAGAGCACAGACAATAGACTCCACAGATTCGCTTTAGTCTTTTCCATTCTACTCTATTCATTCCAGTCTACTTCCATTGCTCTATTCTAATCAATGGTTCACTGAAAGCTGCAGCCAAATAAACACTGGCATCAACTACAGACTTTGACTATATAAACAGAACGTAGAGTTAATTAGTGGTCAATGAGACACCGCTCTTAAAGTTCTGCAGTCAGTAAAAGGTTTGCAGATTCAATGATCCACACCACAAGTTGGTTTATAATATAGTTTGTATTTGCATTTTAATGCCATATTAGATTATACTGCATGATAGTTCAGATTAGATAACACTAATTCTAGAAAATCAAATATAAAGCCAGTTTAATCGATGCACAGAAGGTGAAAGATCGTTTAACGATTATTTATTAAAGGTGACCTTTGGAAGTTAATTTTCCTGATTTAAGTCTGTCCTCACACACACCAACATACACATGATAGGCATGATGCACAAGCACAGAGAGCCTGAAGCAGCATTACTGATCTGGCACTGCCCCTGTGTGGCTAGTATAAATACAAGCCCATGTATTTCCAAATGAAACACAATCCATTGACTGTATGTGCATTTCTGCAGTGTCTCTTGCCATGTGGACAAACCGTTTTCAATAGACATTCCCAGCTGCTCAGTTTGAAGTCTGGATTCACTCCAGTCACTGCCTGTCTGAGACATCTTGTTCCTTATCTCAAACTACACTCGACAAGTTACAAGATGACACAACAAAAGAACAAATCTCAGATTAAAATATTAATATTCACCATGTCTGTGGTTCTCCGTACAAAAATGAAATTCTAATAATTTTTCCTTTGTTGACTGTACTACATGAATTCAAACAGAATACCAAAAAGGTTAACTAAGCAGGAGAATTACACTCATCCTCCAAATGTCTTAGCCCATTTCACGGTTACTGTAGTAACAGGGAGAGAAGAGACACAGAGGCATCCCTGTATCTGGCAAATTCTTCCAGGTCATCCTGGATGACCCAAAGACCTGCTCTTAGTTTAGCTGGGAGATACAGTCTCAACCCACAAGTTGCCTTCTCTATTGTTTGGTATAAGTATTGATTGCAAATATTGTCTTTCTGCTAGTAACATGTCTATAGGATATCATATTAATTTGCCACTGGTAAGTTTTATTGTGACAAACAGGAACAGTACATAATTTTGCACATGCTCACAGCAACTCTTGCTGCCACAAGTGGATGTGTGCTTATGAGGTTTATCTGTAGTTGTCTGGGGAGGAGAGCTGTGGACCAGGACTGGGCAATTTGCTTCAGAGTAATACCATCTTATTGCCATCCTATTGGCAGGTGAATGGTGACTTAGCCATTGGGAAACAAAGGATTCTATCATGATGCTAGCACTATTCCCTATCTGTAACCCAAACCCACCAAGAAATTTTTGCACATTGATATTCAATAGTGATTGATGTAGCAAACCATAATTAGTGAACAACGTGTGTAATTAGTAAACTATAAATATAATAACTATCAGCTTTTTCCATGTAAAATATCACATCTGTCTCTTCTGCACGCTTCAGTGTGCCCTGCAGTGGGTGTGTGCATGCAAAAACATGCCTGTGTTGCTAGTGTCAGTCAGATGATTTGATTTGATTTGATATACCTTTATTAGTCCCACAAGGGGAAATTTCCTTTCATAAGGCTGCCGACCTATTGCACGCAATGGCGGCACCATCTTACCCTCCGACCATACATACATTACACAAAACATCACATGGGGAAGACAGGTCAGAGAGGTATAACAATGGAAAATGCACCACATGAGGAAAGATAAGGAGAAAAAAATAACTCCCCCAGACTGAGCTCCAGCAGGGAGATCAGTTTGAGAACAGAAAAAAAACACCTCTGCACATAGCACATGAAAAAAACTCTTAAACTCTTACACCAAAGAAACACATGACAAGCAACAGGGGAGGGTAAAGGATGAGAGAAAGGTTTGAACAGCCGGTTCCGCTTCCTTAATTCTTCAATAAGCCAGGGCCAAGCCAGCTCTGATCAGCAAGAACCCTGTTATCATGGTTCCAAAGAGGTAGATATCTTCAGCAGTCAGGCTCACCCGAGCCCAGACTTCTCGTTGAGAAGGGGTGTCAATTGCATTCAGAGACCAGTTGATCAAATCCATAATTCTCTTTTAGGTTTTAGAGAACAGACTGTGAGAGAGTGTTCCAGGGAAAAGTAATACAAAAAACACGAGACTAGACAAGGACATAAGAGGCTAAGCAGGGAAGCTAAGGGAGAGGAGGAGGAGGAGAGGAGAAAAGTGCGACCGCCTTCGTCAAGAGCAAGAGCAGATATGGATTAAAGCTATTATGAATAACAAAATAATGATCACCATCGTCAGTTTCCGTTATCATTGTCATTAGTCCCGTACAGTGATGATGTTAGGAATTGATAAAGTGGATTTTGTATAAGTCCCTTTTAAATGCCATTTCCAGTGGTACTGTGTTTAGTGTGTGCGTATGAGTGTGTGTGAGATCCTCACCTGAAGCATGATCCAGCAAGAGCTGGAGTAAACTATTCCAACCCGTGAGGACAGCTCGGCATGCACCATTTGATCAAGGTTGGAAGTGTGACGTGATAAAGAGGCTCATGGAGTAGCTATGGTTTACGGCTATGCTCTCTGCCGCAACCGGTTGGGGTGAGAGAAGGAAGACAGGATAAAAGACATGCTGTAGAATAGAGCCGGAGATTAATAACAAGTATGATTCAATGCAGAAAGGTCTATTAACACAAAGTGAGTGAAAAGGGTGACTGAAGAAGAAATACTCAATGCATCATGGGAATCCCCTAGCAGCTTACGCCTACTGCAGCTTAACTAAGGGAGGATTAAGGGTTACCTGATCCAGCCCTAACTATATTGAAGCCTAACCTTAAAAGTAGAGATAGTTTCTGTCTCCCAAATCCAAACTGGAAACTAGTTCCACAGAAGAGGGGCCTGAAAACTGAAGGCTCTGCCTCCCATTCTAAATTTAAATACTCTAGGAACAACAAGTAAGCCTGTAGTGTGAGAGCGAAGTGCTCTAATGGGGTGAACTTCTCCCTTCAGGCAGGAGTACAGATCACTACACTCAAAACACACAAGACTGAAAAATAGCTTCTTCTCTAAAGCCATCCATAAACGCTGATACATATATACACACACACTCCACACATGATTACAAGCCTACATAACACAACTCCTGTGCAATAACATTACAATGTAATATTTTGAAATGTGTACATAGAATTTGTGAACTCATTGCTAAATTTTTTTTAATCTTGAAATGCATTGTCAAAGTGAATTTTACTACAATCAGACTTATATACTTTTCTGGAAATAATCCATTTTTCAAATTCCCGTCTAAATGTAACAACAGCAACATCTGGAGGTAGGAGATCACAAAGCAGTCTATGAGGATGGGAAGCAGCAGAAGTCTGGCCTCCAAGGGTGGGACCATCTAAATAAATTTAATACACTTTATTTTTTCCGACACTGAACACAACCCAGAAAACTGGAGTGCTTTCAGATCATTATTCACTAGGTCTTTGTCAGAACGATTAGAAAGTAGAATGCTATTCACTGACTGCCAAGACATGGGAGAACAGTAAACAAGAAATTAAAAAAAAGAAAATAAATATACTTATTGCCTAGGGATATGGAGTTAGGACTGGGGTCAACACCACTGACAAATTAGACCCCAGAGAGTCAAGGCAAGTATTTTTAAATTTAGTTTTCAGGTTGTGGCAACAAAACTACTTGGTTAGGTGAATGAAAAGGTTGAGCTCACAAAAGCTTCTCTATCTCTTTGAAATATAAGTTGTCATTGGTGACTAGCCCAACCATGCCCATAACCTCATGTTTTCAAGAGAAATGAAAATGACTTTTTTATTTTTAAGACAAAATGTAAAGAGATTATAATGTGTCATATGCAGTGATTCATTTCCATGCAAAGACGTGGCAGGACACTATTTTTAAAAGAACAAAAATTGCATCATTAAATAGCATAGTATAGTTAGTTGAATACCTACACTGTTCCAAAAAATAGTAATGTCAAATTATTTTACTGTGTATTTTACAGTTGCGTACTGTTTTTCTAGAATATCATTACATTTACATAAGTAGACTGTGATCTGACACGTCAAATGTAAAATAACATAACATCACTGTAAATGTAATAAAACACAATTTACTTGTTTGTTAAATATATTTTGTTGTACATATGCATATTTAGATCATAAAAATACGTCCAGAAATGTCTCCCATCATGCCTTGGGACATGTGCTGCTGTTTAGATGTTCTTGTTTTATTGTTTATGGTTACGTTACTTTTAACTGTTATCTTGAATGTTGTGTTTACGCCGTGGTGCAGCGTCACTGACAGTTGTTGTTTCGTAGAGAGAGTGCTGTACCATGAGTAACTTCTGTTGTGCTGTTGTTGAACCTTGAGGCACATAGTAGCACCGGCAAGTGTTTTATTGAAGAACTCCCCCTACCAGCTTGGAGTTAAATAACAAGCTCAATCTCTCTCTGTGAGCTTCCTTGTTAAAATTTCTCTGCATGCCACAATGTAAAGCATTGCACGGACACGCTGTGCTAATTAAATATTTTGAAAAAGAAATGTAGAGGTAGGAGTTGCAAAAAATATAAATAACATGACGCTAAGCTTTGGCCAGTGAATGTGAACTAACAACAACAAGGTAATTACGTAAATAGACTTTGACTTCACATTTTGAATGTAAATTAACGTTAAATCACTGTAATGTAATACAACATAATTGTAATGATTATTAAATGTATCTGTCCGTACATATGCATATTTAGATTAAATTCACAAATGTATCATGATTTCACAAATATCTGTCCGTTATTTGAAAGATTGAACTGTTGAATTCAAATGTAATGCTATGGAAAAGTATATAACATGATCCCTATAAGCTTGTGTTACATCACATAAGTATTATTATTATCATTGCTAGTTAGGTCGTTCGTGCCTACTGGGGTCAGCGGGGGAGCTGACCCCAGTAGGGACCACTTGCCCCTCCCTTCCTTCCCTCCCCATCTCCAGCTGCCTCCCTCTTCCCGCTCCACCACAACCATCCACACATGCAGGACCTTGGAGTAGGGGTATGTCACCAGGGTGCAGAGGAGGCTACCCCCCCCCCCCCCCCCCCCGTCCCCTTCTTGCTGCCTCTGCCTCAATTTTATCCCACAACTTAGACATTCACATTACTCACACTCTCATTACACATACATATAGGATCTTGGGGGTGGGCACGATACACGGAATCCAAAGTACCATCAGGGTGTACACCCCACCCCTGGCGTCGTTGCCCACCTCTCAATTTTAAATACATGTAGACATTGAGGGCTAGCAGGAGGGACTATGCGCTTACCTGCTGCTCTCTGGCAGGTAGCTCCATGCCCTCCTGGGTTTTAAATGCACCTTAGAACACACATGCATCAACACTACAATGAGCGGGTGGAGGGAGGTTTGGAGTCTTCTCTCACCCCCATTCTCTGCGACCTGCTGGAGCGGGGGGGCTAGGAGGAGGAGTTGGCCGTCCGACTGCGGTCTGGAGTGTGGGGCCTTCCTGCTGCTGCGGAGTCGGGGCGGTCTGCCTCCCCCCACCGCAGGGAAAAGGGTAACACCACCTGGGTCTGGGTGCAGTTCCCCCCTCCAGGGGCAAGGGTACCTAGACCCGGTTTGTAAAGTACGCTTGGGGAGTGTGATCGTGTGTACAGCGTCTCTTTATGTCTGTCTCCACGTTGGTTGAGTGTGGAGTAAGTGCATATGAGAGCATGAGGGTGGGAATGGATGTTTGTATCTGTGTGTGCCTGTATGTCTGTGTCTATATGTCAGGTTGGGTGTCAGGCGCCACCTCTCTGGGGACATCTCAGGCCCTCCAAGGTTTGGAGGCCTATCTCCCCCTACCACCACTTCCCCTGCCAGTGGCGGACTCCCTCAGACATCGGTGCGTTGGTGGTTCTTTGTGTCCGGGGATGGGCGTCCAGGTACACACCGGCTCACTCCTTGGCGGCCGCTTATCGGGGCCTGGAGCCTGGGACTCGCTCGGGCCACTTCGGAGGTGGGGTGCCCCCGGCCTCTCGGCCTGGGGCTCGGTCACTCAGGCACGGCTGGCTGCTGGCAGAGCTCACAGGCGCGTCACTGCAACTCCCCCTGGCTTCTGCTCCGCGGCTGCTGAGTGAGCCCTCATCTGGGACTCTCCTCAGCTCTTTCTGGGACAGTGGCGTGGCTGCCCCTCTGTTGGTCTTCCTTGGTCTCTTGTGTTCTGGGGGCCTCTGGATGTCTGGAGTTTTGATCTCCTCCATACCTGCTTCACACCCTGGAGGACGGGGCTGTGGCCCCCCCACACCCTCTAGCAGATTATTACATGAAGGAACCTTTTTTAAAAAAAACAAAAAACAAGCCCGTCCATGCTCACAGATGTACACACGGGTGATCACACCCACAAACTACACCCTTCTTGGCTCCTACCTCAAAGCACACTGTGTTCTGTTGATCTTATGTGCTGCACAATAATGTTTAATATTTAGTATTTACTGTCATATTCCCATATATCATTGTGATGTTGTTTATTCTAGTACTCTTGTTCTCTTCTGCTTGTTTTCTTTTTTCTTTCTAAGCAGGTGATCCAGGTGATCGATATATGCATTTTTTTTTCCTCTGCCCGTTCTGTTGGTTTATGTTTTTTGCCCTTCTCCCCCGTCCCTCTTCTCAGCTGTTTCTCTTTCCCTCTTTCTTTCTCCCCTTCTTTCCCCCAGTCAAGTCTGTCCCGTATTCAGTAAGTGAAAATAAAATAAACAATAAAAGGTGAATCAAATGGACCATTACGGCAAGGCTGGGATGGTCAATTTGGTAAAGTAAATCCGTTGGGCATCTTTGTTTGCCTTTAGACAACAATTCTGATGGCAAAAGAGCCAAACAGGACAGGCAAAAAAAAAAAAAAAAAAAAAAAAAAAGGGTCGTTCGTGGCTCAAGAGTTGGCAGTTCGCCTTGTGATCCGAAGATTGCCGGTTCGCGCCTCAGCTCGGACACTCTCCGTCGTTGTGTCCGTGGTCAAGACTCTTCACCTACCGCCTACTAGTGATGGCCAAAGCGGCCGATGGTGCGATATGGCAGCCTCGCCTCTGTCAGTCTGTCCCAGGGCATGCAATCGATTGTTATTTAAACCAACTGTTAACTGTATATTTCTGTACATTTACGTATTATGATTGTTGTTTATAGGTAATTTCATTGTTTGATCACGTAACAATGTTCCTAATTTAATGTCTAAAAGCACCTGGAAAAGGCAGAATCCCATGTCAAATTAGCGCAACAAACTCTATTTTCATTACTGAAAATGATCGTATTTTTATGGGACAGTTATTTTCTGTTATTTTACGGTTGCATTTTGGCACCCCAGCTGCCGGAATATTACCGTTTTTTTAAGATGTTTTTTTTTCCCTATTTATAGATGATTTCATTGTTTGATCACATTAACATGTTCCTGATTTAATGTTTAGCGGCACTTGAAAAAGGCGAGATCCCATGTCAAATTAGCGCAACTAATTGTATTTTCATTACTGGAAATAACCGTATTTTTATGCGGGAGTTATTTTCTGTTATTTCACGGTCGTATTTTGGCGCCCCAGCTGCCGGAATATTACCGTTGTTTTAGGATGTTTTTTTTAACAGTGTAGTAATAATTATCACCTGTGATGGCTTAGATCACAGAGGGTTAACAGGGCAAAACATCATGTCACCCTGGTAACTAAACAACGGAGAGAAGCTTGTTCCTTTCTGCTGTTCTGGCACATTACTTGAATGGACTGGATTCCACCACCGAATAACTTTGTGTTGAACAATTTTGGCAGTTACATGTATTTATGTAAAGCAGGGCTGCCCAATCCCAGTCCTCGAGAGCTACTATCCTGCAGCTTTTAGATGCATCCCTACTCCAACACAGCTGAATCAAATGAATGGCTTGTTATCAGGCCTTTGCCAAACACGATGGCATGCTGAAGAGGTAATCAAACCATTTGATTCAGCTGTGTTGGAGTAGGGATGCATCTAAAAGCTGCAGGACGTTAGCTCTCGAGGACCGGGATTGGGCACCCCTGATGTAAAGCATGCCTATTCCATCTTCCTGTTTCAATGCATATTTTTAGTAAAAACACTGAGAGACATTTTTTATTATAATTTTTCCATTTGGCTGTGCTGGAAATGGTGCAGTAGTAAAAGCACAATCCATCATTTATAATATATCATCTCACTGTGCTCCATTCTGACTTATTAAGAATTATAATAGCAAGTGTCTCCGGCATCTAAATTGCTCAACTCTTGATATTTTACAAAAAAGTACTAAATCAAAAAAAAAATTTTTATTTATTTATTTATTTTTTTCTTTTTCTTTTTTTTTTTTTTCTCCCCTGTCCCATTTGGTTCTTTAGCCATCAGAATTGTTGTCTGAAGACCAACAAGGATACCCAATGGATTTACTTTGCCAAATGGATCATCGTGGCATTGCCGTATTGGTCCATTTGGTCGATCTTTGTTTTTATTATTTATTATATTTTATTTTCAGATGTTACAGACGGGACAGACATGAGTGAGGGATAGGAAAGGGAGAAAGAAAGAGGAAAGAAAGGAAAAACAGAAGGGGAGAGGGACAGTGAGAAAGGGGGGGAGAAAAAAAATAAAAATCTCCTGGATCACCTGTTGAGAGAAGAATAGAAAACAAGCAAAAAAAAGACAAAAAAAAAAACAAAGCAACATACTAAACACAACACCATCGCATTAATCTAGCTAAGTGTAAACAGCAGTAAATACTAAATATTCAATGTTGTTGTGCAGCACGCAGGACAGATGTGCTTCAAAGTAGAAGCCAAGAAAGGTGTAATTTGGGTCTACGAGCAGTGAACACCCGTGTGCATACCTGTGTGGATCAGCGCGCTTGTATTCCAAAGGTTTCTCCATGTAACGATCTGCTAGGGAGTGTGGGGGGGCCACAGCCCTGTCCTCCAGGGTGTGAAGCAGGTATGGAGGAGATCAAAACTCCAGACATCCGGAGGTCCCCAGAACACAAGAGACCATGGAAGACCAACAGAGGGGCAGCCGCGCCACTGTTCCAGTAAGAGCTGAGGAGAGTCCCAGATGAGGGTTCACTCAGCAGCCGCGGAGCAGAAGCCAGGGGGAGTTGCAGTGACGCGCCCATGAGCTCCGCCGGCCGCCAGCTGTGCCTGAGTGACCAAGCCCCAGGCCGAGAGGCCGGGGGCACCCCACCTCCGAAGGGGCCCGAGCGAGCCCCAAAATTGCTTTTATTATACATTTTCTTTTTTCAGTTAAGTTGTGATAGTGACCAATTGAAATAATAGAGAAAAAGGTCAGACAAAGGCAAGAAAACAACAAAAGTGGAAGAACTTTCAAAGCTAATGTTTTTTCGTTTGTTTTGCTTTTGTTATTGTCCCAAAAGGTTGATTCTGTTCATCTGAAAGTAGCTTTTTCAGTGGGAGAAGCATCCAGATGAATAGAATCCACCTTTTGGGATTTACTTACCTGGATGATTGAGCATGCATCAAGACTTTTTGTTATTGTGTTTCTTGTTTGTGTTAGGATGCCTGGGTCGTTGACCCAGGGTTTTTGAGTTTATTATATTATTTATAATTTCTAGTCTTTGGTTTCTTTGAGTTCTGTCTTATGGTTTATGTCTTTGTCTTCTCTAGTTGCTCTGTCTCCCCTGTCAGCTGTATCCCCTTGTCTAGTTCGCGTCTCTGTGTATCCTTAGTTGCTATATCCCCGTGTCCAGTCAGTGTCTGTGTCTGCCCAGGTCCCACGTCTCTGTTCCCTCTGTTGTAGTGCCTGCATGTGAGTCTGTGTCTTTTGTTCAGTCTGTGATATGGGTTTCCTGTTTTACTTTGAAAGTCCATGTCTGATGTTAATGTGTCTGGTTTTGCTTCCCCTTGTCTCGTTAGGCCTGATTTGCCCCAGCTGTGTTTCCCTCCTGTTACCCATTCCCTGATTGCTCCCTCTGTGTATTTGAGCCCTGTGTTTCTTTGTGTCTGGGTCGTGATCTACCGTTTACCTAGCTGTGTGTTCTGTCAGTCCTCCGGTGTAAGTTTATTTTGATTTTTTCCAGTTATGTTATATTTGAGTTTAACATTAAAGCTGTTTTGAGTTCACATCTGGCTCCAGAGTCTGCACCTTGGGTCCTATTCCTGTCCGCACACAGCCTACACATAACAGTTTGTTTGTTTAGGGGTTTTTTTTTCTTTACCTTTCTGAGCTATTTAGTTCAATCAGAATTTTATTGCAATAGCTTGTTGCTCATGTTTTGGCTACTTTCACAATAGTTTCCAAATGAGAATGACAGAACCGCCCACATCTCAACACTTTCAAACACTTTTATTTACGGTTGCTGTCATTTCTACACGGCTGCAGCTTTGCAGCTCACAGCCGAACACATCACCAACAGTTAGGACCCATTTCAGACTTTTATACGGGTGCGACACGATCACTGATGCCGCTCGGGTGTTTCTGCCTCGCCACAGCCACACCAAATTTTGGAATTCAAAATTGGAAAAGGATGAGACAACAATTCTGATGGCTAAAGAACCAAATGGGACAGGCAAAAAAAAAAAAATTGGAAAAGGATGAATGAACAAAAGTTTTGACAAACTACAAAAAAATGGGAGGAAAATTCTGGCATATAAAATGTAAATGAAAGGAAAGAAAATTATGCAAAAGGTTACTTGGAAACAAATCCTAGATAGAGTAGCAAATAAATAAATGTTTTGCATGTATCATCCATGATGCAGTAAATGTAAAAGGATAGTGGTGTTTAGTGGAGGCAGGCCTTCCCTCATAACAAATAACAATACATGAATGGAACCACAAAGAAGAATGGTAACAATGGCCTGAATCAATTCTGTTATTCATCACAATGGAGTTTACGTCCACTCAGATCCACAATGCCATTATTACAGCTGAGAGGGAAGGAAGCAGCAGGGAGATTGTGGAAGCATGAATGTTGCTCAGTATTTATTTTCATTTTGTGTTGAGCTCCAGTTGAATTCAAGGTCTTTCACCATTGATCTGTTGGTTTTTCTTTTTCTCCCTCCCATTTTTCTTCTGTACTTCCCCAACATTATTATGCTCAGGCTAACATCTTCTGTACTTCACAAACTGCCAGCATTTGATATGTATTAAAGTAACAGACTGTCCTGGAAGAATAATGTAAGTGAACCAGAGGTCATTTGTGCTTATTACAACCCTGTATGACCTCTGGGTCTGAAAAGTGAACCAAATAGAAAAGTGCCTTATAACTGTAAGTATAGCAAAGGTTAGGGTTTTTGTCATGCTTTAATGCACACTAAAATTCTATTTCAGTTTTCTTGACATGAACCTAATCCTTCCAATCTTTGTCTATATCCACAAAAATACAAATCATTTCTCTCAAAATTGGTATTTTAGTATTTTAAAATGGGTTTCAGCAGGGCAAATCACAAAAGCCTGCACTTTGCAGAGAGTTCAGAGAGAGAACTCCCTTGGTGGAGGTTTTTTCCTGGCTGACTATCTCAGAATCAGTATGTCTTTACTGTCATTGTCACAGGTACAACGAAATTAAAAGTGGTCCCCAATCAGTGCATCATCAGTTCAAACAGGGAGTGGCCAGGGTGTGAGGTATCGTTTATAATGTTTTGAGCTTTTTTAAGACAGCAGGTATTGTGTTGATCTTCCAGCGTGGGGAGGGGGCAGCTACTGATCCTTTGGGTGGTGTTAATGATCCCTTGGAGTGCTTTACTCTGAGCCACTGTGCAGCTACTGTACCAGATGCATATGCAATAGGTTATTACACTCTTGATGGTGGCTCTGTAGAAGGACACCAGTAGTCTCTGTGTGATGTTATTCCTCCTGAGAATTCTCAAGAAGTACAGTCTCTGTTGGGCCTTTTTCAGCAGCTCGGAGGTGTTCGCACTCCAGGAAAAGTTCCTCTATGTTGACTCCCAGGAAGCGAAAGTTTGCCACCCTTTCTACACTGTTCCCATTAATGATTAGTGGTGGGATCTCTGCTTTTTTCCTTCTGAAGTCTATTATGAGTTCTTTGGTCTTTGAATTATTGAGGAGGAGGTTATTGGCCTTATGCTCCACCTTGTCTCTATAAGCAGACTTGTCACCCCTGGAGATGAGCCCCACCACGGTAGTGTCATCTGCAAACTTCACAAAGATGTTGCTCTGGTGGAGAGGAGTGCAGTCGTGTGTGTAGAGAGAGTACAGCAGTGGACTGAGCACACAGCCCTGGGGTGAGCCAGTGCTGAAGCTCAGAGCTGAGAATGTGCAATGGCCAATTCTCACTCTCTGTCTACGGCCTGAGAGGAAGCTGTTGATCCACATGCAGGTGCTGTATGGAAGCCCCAGGTCTTGTAGCTTTACCACCAGTTTGTGTGGAAGGATGGTGTTAAAAGCTGAGCAGTAATCCCCGAAAAGCATCCGCACATAGCTCCCAAGCCCCTCCAGGTGTGTTACGGCAGCATGGAGTGCTGTGGCTACAGCGTCTTCCGTGGACCGGTTTGCTCTGTAGGCAAACTGGTGTGGTTAACGCCTGTATTTTATACTCAATTCCAATTTTATCTTTCTATATATATCTTCTTGTACTTAAAACCTGTGTGTTTTTAGCAAGTTTGATTCAATTCAATTCAATTTTATTTATATAGCGCAATATCACAACAAAAGTCGCCTCAAGGCGCTTCATAGATACAGAGAAAAACCCAACAATCATATGACCCCCTATGAGCAAGCACTTTGGCGACAGTGGGAAGGAAAAACTCTCTTTTAACAGGAAGAAACCTCCGGCAGAACCAGGCTAAGGGAGGGGCGGCCATCTGCTGGGACCGGTTGGGGTGAGAGAAGGAAGACAGGATAAAAGACATGCTGTGGAAGAGAGACAGAGGTTAATAACAGATATGATTCAATGCAGAGAGGTCTATTAATACATAGTGAGTGAGAAAGGTGACTGGAAAGGAAAAACTCAATGCATCATGGGAATCCCCCGGCAGCCTACGTCTATTGCAGCATAACTAAGGGAGGATTCAGGGTCGCCTGGTCCAGCCCTAACTATATACTTTAGCAAAAAGGAAAGTTTTAAGCCTAATCTTAAAAGTAGAGATAGTGTCTGTCTCCCGAATCCAAACTGGAAGCTGGTTCCACAGAACAGGGGCCTGAAAACTGAAGGCTCTCCCTCCCATTCTACTTTTAAATACTCTAGGAACAACAAGTAGGCCTGCAGAGTGAGAGCGAAGTGCTCTAATAAGGTGATATGGTACTACAAGGTCATTAAGATAAGATGGGGCCTGATTATTTAAGACCTTGTATGTGAGGGATTTGATATTCACTTTTATTCTTGTGTAGCTAGTGCCATTGACCTGTTAGCATATTCATTACTTTGTTAATGGTCTTATATTATTCATGTTTTAACCTGCTGTTTTATTGTGAAGCACTTTGGTATACCATTGGTTTTTAAATGTGCTATATAAATAAAGTTGTATTGTATTGTGGATCCAGGCTGCAAGACAGGGCTGCTGTGATGTGTCTGTGGACCAGCTTCTCAAAGCATTTCATTACCACTGGGGTGAGTGCCACTGGTCTGTAGTCATTCAGGCTGGTTATGTGGGGCTTCTTAGGCAAGGGGACTATGGTGGAGGACTTCAGGCAGAGTGGGACAGTCACCTATGCGAGGGATTTGTTGAAGATCCTGGTGAAGATCCCAGCCAGCTGTTCTGCACAATCCCTCAATAGTCGACCTGGCACACCATCAGGACCCGCCGCCTTCCTCAGGTTAACGGCCTGCAGAGTGCGCCTCACCTTGTGTTCTCCCACGGTGAGGGTGGTGCTGCTGTGGGCCGCATGTTGCTGCTGTATGTCCGGTACCATGGCCTCAAAGTGGGCAAAGAAGATATTCAGCTCCTCCGCCAGCGCCAGGTCACCTTCCGCAGCTCCGAGGTTGATCTTATACTTTGTTAGATGCTGAATGCCCTGCCACACCTGCCGGCTGTTGTTACTCTCCAGATGGTCCTCAATCCTCCTCCTATAGCCCCCCTTCACCTCTATGATGCATCTCTTCAGGTTGGATCTGGCTGCAGTGTAGTGGTCTATGTTGCCAGACCTGAACATGATGTTCATTGCCATTCAACTCCCTCTGTATCCATTGCTACTGTAGCCACCTGCCCTATCAGCCACACTGCTGTTAGATTCTGCATCCGTAACTTATGTGACATACAACAGCCAGCAGGTACTGGCCACAGCAGCACTTCCACCTCCTGCTCTCAGGGCACTGTGTTACAGTGTCCCATTAGTGCTGACAGCAGGGCCATTGCATGCCCCATAAACTTTGTATGGCTTCACCTTTTTTTCTTTTTCTTTTTTTTTTTGGCTCGACCTCACTCAGTCGTGCTCACTCATAACAACACATCAAGTGGATGTATGGCCACCCGCAGACACCAGAGAAAGACATTACTTTTTGTGTGTGTGAGTGTGACTAAAAAAGAACAGCCTCTCACCTCATGACCAAAAAAAGGAAGTAAATCATCTCCTCGTGGCTGTGGTTTTCATGCCACAGCTTTTCCATGTTCCCATCACTTCACAGTTCATTACAGTGACCTTCCCATAACCTAAAACTGACCTTAAGGCTAGCTTTAAAATGATTAATATAATGGGGATTTTTTTTTTTATCTCCAGTGTGGCTGTTAAAGTGATTTATGTGCTTGCCATGTCAATAATACAAGTATACACACACATTTGCTGACTGATTTAGATGTTCTCAACTGTTACCTGATAACTGTGTATTTTATTTTCCATCTGTTTTTTTGTCTGTGGAGCACTGAGCTTATATTACATTTATACACAAAAACTGCTTTGCGTGGTGTATAATAAAATATACTGATTATCTTTTATTTTCCATATTTTCTTTCTATTTGTTTGATTTGCTCGTTTTTGTCCCTTCACTTAGATATCCCCATTGTTTTCCATTAGTCTCTAAAATATTTTTTCTCCTCTCACCATTCTCTCTGCATTTATCTGACTGTGGCTGCTCTGCCTATTTGTCAGAATCTAGCTGCCCTGGCAAACACCAGCATCTGAATATATTAAGATAGAAAGGGCACTTCCATTTATCTTACATTTGCTGAATAACATTTTTCCCTGGTCTACCTTATGTAGATGTGACAGACCCTTATATATTGTTTTATGGTTAGAGACCAACTTTAGCTAGAATTCCTAATTGTTAATTGCTCAGAGTCTAGGTCCTAATGTTTAAACAGCTTATTAAACCAAACTGAGTGGTTTTATTTCCTAAACCAAAGATAGTTTTGGTGTCTTAAGCAGTGGTATAAATTTTAGGGGGTGTAAAATTGGGTCTGACGGTCAGTACTAGGACTTTGGAAGAGCAGACACTGAAAGTAAAAGAAAGCATTGTTCAGCCCACATTCGGTCAGCCAACTCCGCTTGTCAATCAGAGTATTGTGGATAATTTCATAACTGATTCATTATCCTGTAACCCCTTATTCCCACACTACAATATGTTAATGTACAAAATTCAGCTATGACTGTGGTTACAGCGATCAGAAGCTGCCACAGTACATCGCCCCATTACCAGGAGGCAACTTGGAATTTTGTTCAAGGACACTTCAGCAGAGCAGGTAGCTGCCAAACCATCACCTTCCTGCCACGCTCTACCCAGACTCTTGGCAAGGACTTCTGCATACATACAACAGTGCTTATTTGTAACACAACATCAGTGATGCTTTATATTCTAGATGGGGAAGTTCCCCTTTTATCTGTTCTAATTCTGAGCCAGCTGTCATCTAACAGCCCGGCTGTGTTGTGGGACAGAGGCTATCAGAGGATATTATCTGGGAGGATATCACAGTTTTATGACCCATCTTTGCAGTTAAAAAGGCAGCTCGAAACAGACTGGTATTTTCACGGTCACAATTAACTGTGGTGAGGGGTCTGACAGGAGAAATATAATACAAAGCAATAAATATAAACCCTGGAGCAAATACTTTGAACACCGAGCGCTGTTTGAACACCAAATGTTAAGAAAAACTTTAGCTTGAACACAGGTTGTGATTTTAATATTAAAATACTGCCTGCTTCACCCTCTACTCTCTCTTTGTAATTCTGTGCATTTAATGTAATGTGTACCTTCTGCCAAAGACTGTCTGCAAATGGCAATGACTGCAAATTGGTTTGGCTAAATTTAAAAAGTAGAGACACATTTGAGTTGCAGGTGGGAGACATTTTATTCTAAACACAGAGTCTCTGTGGCTTTCAAACCCCAAAACACGCTGCGCCAAAAATTGGTCCATCCCAAGGATCGGGTCACCCGACACAAACAGAGAAATATACAGGGAGTGCAGAATTATTAGGCAAGTTGTATTTTTGAGGAATAATTTTATTATTGAACAACAACCATGTTCTCAATGAACCCAAAAATCTCATTAATATCAAAGCTGAATGTTTTTGGAAGTAGTGACTATTACTGTGCATAATTATTAGACAACTTAACAAAAAACAAATATATACCCATTTCAATTATTCATTTTTACAAGTGAAACCAATATAACATCTCCACATTCACAAATATACATTTCTGACATTCAAAAACAAAACAAAAACAAATCCGCGACCAATATAGCCACCTTTCTTTGCAAGGACACTCAAAAGCCTGCCATCCATGGATTCTGTCAGTGTTTTGATCTGTTCACCATCAACATTGCGTGCAGCAGCAACCACAGCCTCCCAGACACTGTTCAGAGAGGTGTACTGTTTTCTCTCCTTGTAAATCTCACATTTGATGATGGACCACAGGTTCTCAATGGGGTTCAGATCAGGTGAACAAGGTGGCCATGTCATTAGTTTTTCTTCTTTTATACCCTGTCTTGCCAGCCACGCTGTGGAGTACTTGGACGCGTGTGATGGAGCATTGTCCTGCATGAAAATCATGTTTTTCTTGAAGGATGCAGACTTCTTCCTGTACCACTGCTTGAAGAAGGTGTCTTCCAGAAACTGGCAGTAGGACTGGGAGTTGAGCTTGACTCCATCCTCAACCCGAAAAGGCCCCACAAGCTCATCTTTGATGATACCAGCCTAAACCAGTACTCCACCTCCACCTTGCTGGCGTCTGAGTCGGACTGGAGCTCTCTGCCCTTTACCAACACAGCCACGGGCCCATCCATCTGGCCCATCAAGACGCACTCTCATTTCATCAGTCCATAAAACCTTAGAAAAATCAGTCTTGAGATATTTCTTGTCCCAGTCTTGACGTTTCAGCTTGTGTGTCTTATTCAGTGGTGGTCATCTTTCAGCCTTTCTTACCTTGGCCATGTCTCTGAGTATTGCACACCTTGTGCTTTTGGGCACTCCAGTGATGTTGCAGCTCTGAAATATGGCCAAACTGGTGGCAAGTGGCATCTTGGCAGCTGCACGCTTTACTTTTCTCAGTTCATGGGCAGTTATTTTGCACCTTGGTTTTTCCACACGCTTCTTGCGACCCTGGTGACTATTTTGAATGAAACGCTTGATTGTTCGATGATCACGCTTCAGAAGCTTTGCAATTTTGAGACTGCTGCATCCCTCTGCAAGATATCTCACTATTTTTGACTTTTCTGAGCCTGTCAAGTCCTTCTTTTGACCCATTTTGCCAAAGGAAAGGAAGTTGTCTAATAATTATGCACACCTGATATAGGGTGTTGATGTCATTAGACCACACCCCTTCTCATTACAGAGATGCACATCACCTAATATGCTTAATTGGTAGTAGGCTTTCGAGCCTATAAAGCTTGGAGTAAGACAACATGCATGAAGAGGATGATGTGGACAAAATACTCATTTGCCTAATAATTCTGCACTCCCTGTAGTGTACGCTGTTAAGTGCCAGGAGGATTGCGATGATTTATATGCGGATGTGGACAAAGTGTGACAAGGACTTTCTCTTCCATATTTTGTCACATCACACCAAATGTGAAAGATGTTTAATTAGGGGATTAAGAGTCTGCATTTGCAGAATTTCCTGTATGTCAGAGTAGAATCACTGGAAGATAATAATACTAGAGTATCATTAGTTGTTAGCTGCTATCTGGATATCCTCATCTAAATCAATGAGAACATCTAAATCAGTCAGCCATTACTACCCCTGAAAAGGTGGTAATGGCTTAGGTCAATAGACAAGTCAGTGAGTTCCCACATTATAACTGTACCAAGACCATGGCTACTTTTGATCCGAGCTAGTGCTGAGTTTGTTCTTATCTTTGGTGGAGAGAGGTTGGAGGAAGGATGAGCACAACTGGATCTAAAGATGCACTTATCCCCGAGATCTGTGTTGATGATAATCACCGAACAGGAAAGCAGCTGGGCTTTCAGTGGAAGTTTAATGTAAACCAAAATCTTTCTGAATTAAACATCTAACAGGGCAAAACATGAGCAGATGAAAAACCAAAAATTGCGAAATCAATTCACAGGTTGGACTGTGATTCCCCTTTTAGCGTACCAAATGAAATTTTCAATTGTGAGGCTCTTAGATCTAATCTTCTGGACTGCTGACATTTAATCATATGATCAACCTACACCCTATCTACATTATTACATTTTCTTTGTTATTCTTAACATAAAGAACTCACATTCACATCACATTAAAACATTCAGTCACACATGGATTTGATTCACTTTATGTAGTTCTACCACAGGCCTTCAAGCTGGCTGTAGTTCAAATTCAAATTCAAATTCAAATTTTATTTGTCACACACACACAACCATACACAGTATGACATGGGGGTGAAATGCTTGTAGCTGTACAATGCCCGACCATTAAATGACAGAAGAAAAGTTTTACAATATTTACAATTTACAATTTACTACAAAAATTTGTTTGTTGTTTTAATTGCTGCGGCGTCGAAGCGAGCATAAAACGTGTTCAGCTCATCAGCCAGTTAAACCTTTACTCAAAAAAGCCATCTCTAGACCCAGCAGTCTTAGCTAATTATAGGCCAATCTCCAACCTTCCTTTCATATCAAAAATCCTTGAAAGAGTAGTTGTCAAACAGTTAACAGATCATCTGCAGAGGAATGGTTTATTTGAAGAGTTTCAGTCAGGTTTCAGAGTTCATCACAACACAGAAACAGCTTTAGTGAAGGTTAAAAATGATCTTCTTATGGCCTCTGACAGTGGACTCATCTCTGTACTTGTCCTGCTAGACCTTAGTGCAGCATTCGATACTGTTGACCATAATATCCTATTAGAGCGATTAGAACATGCTGTAGGTATTACAGGTACTGCTCTGCAGTGGTTTGTATCATATCTATCTAATAGATTCCAATTTGTACATGTAAATGGAGAGTCCTCTTCACACACTGAGGTTAATTATGGAGTTCCACAGGGTTCAGTGCTAGGACCAATTCTGTTTACATTATACATGCTTCCCTTAGGCAGCATCATTAGAAGACATAGCATACATTTTCACTGCTATGCAGATGACACCCAGCTCTATCTGTCCATGAAGCCAGATAACACACACCAATTAGTTAAACTGCAGGAATGTCTTAAAGACATAAAGACCTGGATGGCCGCTAACTTTTTGCTTCTTAATTCAGATAAAACTGAGGTTATTGTACTCGGCCCTGAAAATCTTAGAAATATGGTATCTAACCAGATTCTTATCCTGGATGGCATCACCTTGGCCTCCAGTAACGCTGTGACGAACCTTGGAGTCATTTTTGACCAGGATATGTCCTTCAACGCACATATTAAACAAATATGTAAGACTGCGTTCTTTCATTTGCGCAACATCTCTAAAATTAGAAATATCCTGTCTCAGAGTGACGCTGAAAAACTAGTTCATGCTTTTATTACTTCCAGGCTGGACTACTGTAATTCATTATTATCAGGATGTCCAAAAAACTCACTGAAAAGCCTTCAGCTAATCCAAAATGCTGCAGCAAGAGTACTGACAGGGACTAGAAAGAGAGAGCATATTTCTCCTGTTTTGGCTTCCCTTCATTGGCTTCCTGTTAACCCTTTAAGACCTACCATAGAACCAAGACCGCCAGAGCTTATAGTATATTTTTACATGCTGTGGAGCCATTTTTTGGAGGATTTCAAGTTGCTATACATCAATACAACCATTATAGCCCAAATTGTAATAATATGTCTGCATTAAGTGCATAGTAATTACATAAATTGCAAAAAAGTGTCACGGGGCCGAGTGGCCTGTACTGAACAGGACTCAGGTGCAGAAACCCAGAGCAGAGACAGCAGATGATGTAATAATTTATTAGGTTTAAGTGCAAAAAAGAAAACGTAGCAAAGACAAAAAAAAACAACAATAAGACGTGGAGTTTGACGAGGCGTGGCCTGGGGAACGTGGCTAGGGCGAGGGAATGAGGCCTGAGATGCGGAGTGGAGCTGAGCAGGGAACAGTCACACTGAAGAGAGAAGATAGAGGAGTTAGGGAGGTAGTGGAGGCAGCTCTGAAGTGGCCAGTTGTAAGAGTAGCAATTCTTACTTGCAGTAGGGGACATGGAGTGTTGAGAGGGGGGTGATGAGAATCCAGGGGAGGCTGAGTGGCGTGGAAAGGCTGGCCTGAGATCCAGGGCTTCAGATGGAGTGTGATGGCAGGAGGGCAGGCAGGTGAGGCACAGAGAGATTTTCAGAATGATTGCTTGGTATCCTGAGTCCGGAGGTGGAGCGTGAGCCAAGGTGAATAGAGCAAATGTGTTGATGACAAACTGGCAGTGAATGAACATCAACGTGTGGTTTAAATCCCTCTGTCTTGATTGCCTGCAATAGGCTCCAGGTGTGCAGGAGCTGGAGTTGGCCCTGCCCAGGGGCGGATCCCAGGTCAGTTCAGGAGCCTTATGGAAATTCCAGCCACCCACCGCAGACAATGACAGTACCCCCCCCCCCCCCTCAAGGGATGCCTCCCGGCGGCCGATCGGTCCCCAGCCTGCGACGCGACCTGAAAAATCTAGAGACGAGAGCAGGGTCAAGGATAAACGAGCGAGGAACCCAGGCACGTTCCTCAGGCCCATACCCCTCCCAGTCCACCAAAAACTGGCGACCCCTACCATGGCGGCAGACGTCAACAATCCTCCGAACCGTATAGGCCGGATGACCATCGATGAGCCGGGCGGGCGGAGGGGGGGTCGGAAGGCAGGCACAGCACACTGGACAGCACTGGTCTGACTTGGGAAACATGAAAAACTGGGTGAATCCGTAGACTGGGAGGAAGCTCGAGCTTCACAGCAGAGGGCGAGATGACCAAGTGGATGACATACGGCCCAATAAACCGAGGAGCCAGCTTGCGGGAGGAAACCTTAAGGGGAACATCTTTAGCCGACAGCCACACCTTCTGCCCTGGAGTGTACTGAGGAGCTGGAGATCGTAGACGATCTGCATAGCGGCAGTGGCGGGCAGCAGCTTTCTTCAGTGCCTCCTGAGTCCGAGTCCAGACACGGCGGCAGCGCTGGAGATGGTGCTGGATGGAAGGCACAGCCAAATCAGCCTCTTCCTCAGGGAAGAGGGGGAGCTGATAGCCTAGGGACACTTCAAATGGAGAGAGACCAGTGGATGCAGAAACATGTGAATTGCACGCATACTCTACCCATGGGAGATGTGCTGACCAAGTAGCCGGGTTATGGGAAACCATGCAGCGGAGCATGGACTCTAGTTCTTGGTTGAGCCTCTCAGTCTGTCCATTGGTTTGAGGGTGGTAACCAGAACTGAGGTTGGCTTGTGCACCTAGGGCAGAGCAGAAAGATTTCCAAACCTGGGATGTAAATTGAGGTCCCCTGTCAGAAGTGACCTCGGCAGGAATCCCGTGGAGTTTGAAGACGTGGTCAACCATCAGTCTTGCAGTTTCCGTGGCAGTGGGTAGTTTCTCCAGGGCAATGAAGTGAGCTGCTTTAGAAAACCTGTCGATCACAGAGAGTATTACTACACACGTCACCACACGCACCACCACACATTTCCTATAATCCTATAATTCCTATAATTTATAATCCTTATCTTTATAATCTCTTCTGCTATTTGCACATTCTTTACTGTAAATTCCTAAGTTAATTTGTAAATTTTTGTAGTAAATTGTAAATATTGTAAAACTTTTCTTCTGTCATTTAATGGTCGGGCATTGTACAGCTACAAGCATTTCACCCCCATGTCATACTGTGTATGGTTGTGTGTGTGTGACAAATAAAATTTGAATTTGAATTTGAATTTGAATTTGAATTTGTTTTACCTGCTGACCTAGGCAGTCCAGTGACAAAGTCCAGGGAAATGTGGGACCAAGGACGAGAAGGTACGGCCAGAGGTTGTAGAAGACCGGAGGGTCGCTGATTTCGGGTCTTGTTCCTGGCGCACACGTCACAGGCAGAGACGTATTCCCGCACATCATGTTCCAGAGTTGCCCACCAGAAGTGACGACGTAGTAGCGCAATGGTGCGGCCAATTCCAGGATGGCAGGAAAACCGGGAGGTATGAGCCCACTTAATTACAGCCGAACGGGTTGCTGCGGGAACGAAGCGGCGGCCCGGAGGACCTGTGCCAGGGTCTAGTTCATCCTGTAATGCTCGCTGGATGGATTCCTCTATGTCCCAGGATAAAAACGCTACGCGGCAGGAGGTAGGAAGCACAGGAGCTGGTTCGGTGGGTTCAGCGTCTGGGTCGTAAAGACGAGACAGGGCATCGGGCTTGGTGTTCTTGGAACCTGGACGGAAAGAGATGGCAAACTTGAAGCGATCAAAGAACAGAGACCAATGGGCCTGGCGGGCGTTTAGACGCTTAGCCGTTTTGAGGTAAGTAAGGTTTTTATGATCTGTGAAGATGGTGAATGGGTGTTCAGCTCCTTCCAATAGGTGACGCCACTCTTCCAGGGCTAACTTAATAGCCAGCAACTCTCTGTCTCCTACATCATAGTTGCGTTCAGCTGACGAGAGTCGACGCGAAAAAAAGGCGCATGGATGTAACTTGGCCTTGGGACCTGAATGCTGTGAAAGGACCGCTCCGACGCCAACGTCGGATGAGTCTACCTCCAGAACGAATGGCTTGGAGTGATCTGGGTGACACAATACTGGAGCTAAGGTAAATAGTCGCTTGAGCCTACTTAATGCTGCCTCAGCTTCAGGTGTCCAGATGAACTGTCTTTTGGTGGATGTGAGTGTAGTGAGAGGAGTGGCTACCTGGCTGTAGTTGCGAATAAACCTCCGGTAGAAATTGGCAAAGCCGAGGAAACGTTGTAGGAGCTTGCGTGACGTGGGCGTGGGCCACTCCAGAATCGTGCGGATCTTGGCTGGATCAGTCTTCACCTGCCCTCCTGCGAGTATATAGCCAAGAAAAGTGACAGATTGTGCATGGAACTCACATTTCTCGGCTTTGACGTAAAGTCGGTTTTCCAGGAGGCGTTTGAGGACTGGTGGGACGTGGACATGGTGTTCCTGGGGGGTCTTGGAGAAAATGAGTATGTCATCAAGATAAACAAAGACAAACTGGTTCAGGAAATCACGGAGCACGTCGTTGACCAGGTTCTGAAAGACAGCGGGGGCGTTGGTTAACCCAAACGGCATGACCAAATACTCAAAATGACCTAGGGGCGTATTAAAAGCCGTTTACCATTCGTCCCCCTCCCTAATGCGGACAAGGTGGTAGGCATTGCGGAGATCCAGTTTGGTGAATATGGTGGCTCCATGGAGGGGTTCAAAGGCCGAGCTGATAAGGGGTAAAGGATATTTGTTTTTAATGGTGATGTCATTTAACCCTCTGTAGTCAATGCATGGACGGAGTGATTTATCCTTCTTTTCCACAAAAAAGAAGCCGGCGCCCGCTGGAGAGGAGGATGGGCGGATGATACCTGCAGCTAGTGACTCGTGGATATACTTTTCCATGGACTCTCTTTCTGGTCTGGAGATGTTGAATAGCCGGCTAGAGGGAAGCGGCGCACCAGGTAGAAGGTCGATAGCACAGTCATAAGGTCTGTGAGGTGGCAAAGATGATGCTTTGTCTTTACTGAAAACTTCCTGGAAGTCATGGTACTCAGGTGGGACGAGTGTGAGGTCAACCGGGTCTGTGTCTGAGGTGTTAGTGTCAGGGGTACCTGGCAGTAGGGCAGACGTGAGGCAGTGGACTAGAGAAAAAAGGCTCCAACTAGCAATTTTACTCCCAGACCAGTCTATGTGAGGGTTGTGTTTCTTTAGCCAGGGGTAGCCTAGGATGAGTGGTGAATCAGGAGAAGAGAAAGTGAACAAAGTAATGGCTTCACAGGGGTTTCCAGTGGTGACGAGGGTTACGGGGCCAGCCTGATGGGTTATCTGAGAAAATATTTGATTGTTTAATGCGGTAACAGGGATGGGAGGATTGAGAGTCTTGAGTGGCAACTGAAGGCGTCTAGAGAGAGCTAAATCTATTAAATTTTGCTCTGCTCCAGAATCAACAAGAGCATGGAGAGGGTGAGAAACCTGATTTAGACATAGGGTGACTGGTAGAATTAACCAGGGTTTGGAACTGAAAGAGGATCCGCCCACCTGTATCCCCGAAATTACCGGTGGGCGGAGCCTTTTGGCCGAACCGAACACTGTGCTAACCTATGCTCCACTGAGCCACAGTAAAAACATGCACCCGACCGAAGCCGTTGCTCTCTCTCCTCTGGTGTGAGACGAGAGCGGCCGATTTGCATAGGCTCCGGAGCGGCGTCCGTTTCTATGGAAACGGGAGCGGATGTGGACACCGGACGTGATGGCACAGGAAGTGAAAACTCCTCCGCCATCAGGCGCGGGTTTACGATGTTTCTGATTCTTTTCGGCCTCCCTTTCCCTCAGACGATTATCTATCCTAAGGGAAAGGGCGACCAGGTCTTCAAAAGACTTGGGCTCATCGCGGGAAGCGAGCTGGTCTTTGAGCTCATCGTTTAAGGCGCGACGGAACACTCCCCGAAGGGCATGATCGGGCCAATTGGCCTCAGCGGCTGCGGTACGGAAGTCAATAATGAACTCTACGACACTCCGGCTCCCCTGCTGTAACCCAAGCAACCTTTCATCAGAACTGCCCTCAGATTCTGGATGAGTAAAGGTCCTTTTAAACTCACACAGAAAATCATCATACAAGCAGGTTGGGAGCGAATGAGCCAACAGGTAAGCCTCAGCCCATAACAGTGCCTTGCCCTGAAGCTTAGCCACCAGATATGCTACCCGAGCTGAATCGCTAGCAAAAGAACGGGGAGAATGCGTGAACGCGAGAGAACATTTTAGTAGAAAGGCAGTACAGCAACCCTGCTCCCCGGAGTACGGCTCGGGTTCTGGGAATGCAGCATCGCGAAAAACTGAGCCTGAAGGGGTTGGAGCTGGGGAAGACTGGGGAGGTTCTGCCACGGGTGCAGGAGACGCAGAGGACGGGCATGGAGTAGAGGAAAGAGCTGACTGAATTTCCTGCAGGGAAGCTAAGATCGTAGCCTGAGTCTCGCCTATGGCTTGGCACCGGGTGTCGAGGGCCTGCAACGCTTGCTCATGAGCCCCTAAAATGGCTCCCTGCTTGGAGACTGCTGCACGTACTGGGTCTGCTGAGTCCATTTTCTGGCCAGTTCGTACTGTCACGGGGCCGCGTGGCCTGTACTGAACAGGACTCAGGTGCAGAAACCCAGAGCAGAGACAGCAGATGATGTAACAATTTATTAGGTTTAAGTGCAAAAAAGAAAATGTAGCAAAGACAAAAAAAAAAAACAATAAGACGTGGAGTTTGACGAGGCGTGGCCTGGGGAACGTGGCTAGGGCGAGGGAATGAGGCCTGAGATGCGGAGTGGAGCTGAGCAGGGAACAGTCACACTGAAGAGAGAAGATAGAGGAGTTAGGGAGGTAGTGGAGGCAGCTCTGAAGTGGCCAGTTGTAAGAGTAGCAATTCTTACTTGCAGTAGGGGACATGGAGTGTTGAGAGGGGGGTGATGAGAATCCAGGGGAGGCTGAGTGGCGTGGAAAGGCTGGCCTGAGATCCAGGGCTTCAGATGGAGTGTGATGGCAGGAGGGCAGGCAGGTGAGGCACAGAGAGATTTTCAGAATGATTGCTTGGTATCCTGAGTCCGGAGGTGGAGCGTGAGCCAAGGGGAATAGAGCAAATGTGTTGATGACAAACTGGCAGTGAATGAACATCAACGTGTGGTTTAAATCCCTCTGTCTTGATTGCCTGCAATAGGCTCCAGGTGTGCAGGAGCTGGAGTTGGCCCTGCCCAGGGGCGGATCCCAGGTCAGTTCAGGAGCCTTATGGAAATTCCAGGCCACCCACCGCAGACCATGACAAAAAGTGCAATAAACTACAAAAAAATTGAAAATCGTTTTTGATTTTTTAACATATATTTCTAGTTAGAGAAATTTAAGAGGCTTATCCCTCAAAACTGTAAATACAAAAAAGTTGCACAAACTAGTTTCCCACCAAAGGAAATTTATTTTAAGTGTCTTCATAGTTTTAATTTTGAGATACACCAATTTTCATATACTGCAGGAAAAACGAAAAAATATATTATAGTGCAAATTTGCAAAATAACAGCATATGCATCAAAATAAAATATTTCCAGCAGTGCAATATGAGTCCTCAGCATCCCAGAAACGACACAGAAAGTCATAAAGTCAAACATAACTTTTAAAAACACAAGTATAGGCTCATAAGGCCACAATGCTAAAAAACTACATTTCCGCAAAATGATGTCACTTCCGGTTTCGGGCAGGTCATGCGGTCATGTGATAGTTCACGCTGATGGACGTAGGAGGTGTTACAAACAGCTGATCGGATCGGCAAAGCGTGTTTCTGGAATATTATGTTTTTGTTGCTGCAAGTGCTTTTTATGCAGTTTTTGCAAAGCTATATGTGGAAGGAAACTGTGACTTAGGACAAGCTGATGGCATAAGATGTAAGTACAACTCCTCCGGTTTCATATGCAAAAAAAATTATTGCGCTAGCTTAGGTGGTTGCAGTGCTACCGGGATTTAAAAATAGTTACGCAAAATGGAGCGTGTCCGCTCCGACCGGCTTTAAAGGGTTAAATCCAGAATTGAATTCAAAATCCTGCTCCTCACATATAAGGTCTTAAATAATCAGGCCCCATCTTATCTTAATGACCTTGTAGTACCATATCACCTTATTAGAGCACTTCGCTCTCGCTCTGCAGGCCTACTTGTTGTTCCTAGAGTATTTAAAAGTAGAATGGGAGGGAGAGCCTTCAGTTTTCAGGCCCCTCTTCTGTGGAACCAGCTTCCAGTTTGGATTCGGAAGACAGACACTATCTCTACTTTTAAGATTAGGCTAAAACTTTCCTTTTTGCTAAAGCATATAGTTAGGGCTGGACCAGGTGACCCTGAATCCTCCCTTAGTTATGCTGCAATAGACGTAGGCTGCCGGGGGATTCCCATGATGCATTGAGTTTTTCCTTTCCAGTCACCTTTCTCACTCACTATGTATTAATAGACCTCTCTGCATTGAATCATATCTGTTATTAACCTCTGTCTCTCTTCCACAGCATGTCTTTTATCCTGTCTTCCTTCTCTCACCCCAACCGGTCGCAGCAGATGGCTGCCCCTTCCTGAGCCTGGTTCTGCCGGAGGTTTCTTCCTGTTAAAAGGGAGTTTTTCCTTCCCACTGTCGCCAAAGTGCTTGCTCATAGGGGGTCATATGATTGTTGGGTTTTTCTCTGTATCTATGAAGCGCCTTGAGGCGACTTTTGTTGTGATATTGCGCTATATAAATAAAATTGAATTGAATTGAATAAGCATTAATCCCTTTTCAGTTCAAATACAGGGGAATGTGTTCTTTTACTTTTTACAACTGTGTTTGTAAGTTACCATCTATTTATTTGGCAACCTTTCTGATAATGAGTGCCATCTAAAATTTCCTCAGACGTCAATGTGCCATATGATTGCATTAGCAATAAATTTAATAACGCTCTATATTAACAGTTACACACTATATAGAACAACTTCCCAGAATTATATTTTTTCGCAGATGTTGGCAGCTATCAGCGCATAGTTATCAACTATTTTATAACAAAAAAAGGACACTTTTTATCCATAACAAGAACTCCATAACAGCAAATGAACTGTACAACAGAAAATGCAAATGCTATTTAAGGTCTCCTCACAACAATGATAAGAAAAATAAACTGGGCCAATATAGCGTGTACGAACGTGATAATTATGTATATTGTAATAACGTGATATTATGTTGTTCAAACGTGAAAAGTATCTTGTTAGAACAATAAACTTTTCATGTTATAATGTGATATTCTTTTGCCTGGGTGGCAGCTCTACGCTTCCGTATTATTATTAGGAAACAGAGAAAAACTCCCTTTTAGGACCGATCACATTCACTCACATAAGGCTGGATGTTAAGGTCTTTTAACCTCTGTTAGCCGTGATGTAAAGGCGGGGTCACGACACGGCTATTGAAATGCAGCTGAAAATCTTAGGCACTTTGTTTTATGAGTCTTCCTTGACTACATCATTTTTTTGTTCAGTTTCCATGAGCTTCTATAAGGATATATACTATTGGCAGGATATAGCTAATTAGCCACTCACTGGTGCCTTGAAGGCTCTGCCGTTTCCTTCAGAGGCAACAAGAAAAGCTTTATGTAGAAACACCACAAACCACTTTGGCATTATCATCTGCATTACTTTTGTCTGCAAAAGGCTACACAGAGACACAAAATATAGCTAACTGTGCTCTCAGCGAGACAGAGTTTGATTTATTTTGGATGGAATACCACTTTGGGTCTCATGTTGCAGCATCTGCCCTGTGATTAAATGCCGGCTGTCTAGGAAATTTCCTCTCTCAGCTTGGTATCCATATATCTGTCTGTCTGCTGACTCTCAGTTTGTTTCTTTCTGTCTCATTCCCCGCCTGTCTGCCTGTCTCAGTTAGTCTCGAGAGGCCTGAAGAAGATGTTCTTAAAGACAGGGTGACAACACACAGACATGGTGCACATCAGTCAATGCCAGGCACCCACATACACTGTGACATGCTCAACAATCAGTATATGAATAATCCTTCAGGGGCAAATTAACACTTTTAAATGATTTCTTGTCGCTAAGTATGTGACATGAGTAGAAATCTTCTTTACTTCAGCTCTGCTATTCTATCAAAGAAAGGCTGACAACACCCATTAAATCTGTTTGTTTACTAAAAGAGGCTCTTCTATGATTTACCATCTTTCATTCTTTTCTTCCCTTCAGTAAAGTATTACATACTGAATATCAGTCACATTTTCAGTTGGAGTATGAGTGAGAATGAGTTTTGAGGTATGGTTAAAACTAAGACTTTAGTTTTAGATATCATAAAATGTTGACTTTACTATTGTTGAGAATAGATTCCTTAATATACATCAGAGTTAAAGAGAATATAGTTTGGGATTGATTGTAATATTACAATACGGCTGTTAATGGGTGTAAGAAGGCCTGGAATGGGAACAAAGAACTGGGGTGCAGGGCAGGAGGACAATCAACCCCCACCCCCAGGCCAGGAAGCAAGAGTTACTGAGAGTGAGGGGCAGACAAAGGGCAAACGGACACTACCTTAAAAGGAGATGGGTGTCAGGGTGTCAGCACCCTTGGCCACTGTACTAGTGTATTTCCAATGTGGGGGTGTTTACTGTAGGGTCGAGGAGACTAGAGGTTATAACTGTAACTGTTGTGTGTTCTTTAGATCAGCCTTTAGCATAGGACTGCATAGGAATGCAGTGTGCTGATCTCCAGATGCATCTGTAAGAATAATGGGTAATAAAAGGATTGTGTAAAACATGGAAACATCTCAGCGTGATCTCTACCAGGACCAAAAGAATCGCAGAGACCAGCGTTGTCTCAACACTATGCAGGTAATGTTGGCATGCCAGAGTCAGCCTGGAATGTTTGTAGACTGTAGTATAGCATTACTAAAAATGTGTGCGTGTTGGAGGTTTTGCAGTGACTCATTCTTTTCATGGTTTTTGGTGATGTAAATGCTGAGCTTGACTTTCAGTTTCATTCAGCCCACTCAGTTCTAATTGTCACCTCTAATATTTGCTCATGTCTGCCCTCTGCGATCCAGCCTGTCTTAAATCGGCTCCTGCCTGAGGGTGAAATATTGCAATTCATTGCTTTGGAATTGTACATAGACAGGTGCTAGCTCCTTGGGGGAAAAGTGAGAAAGCTTTACATCTGCAGTTATTGCACGTCAAGTTCTCTTGATTCTGTTATAAAACATTTCTTTTTAATAAATGTTGGATTTTCATAAGTGAGTAAGTGTACCTGTCAATTCAATTCAAATCAATTTTATTTATATAGCGCAATATCACAACAAAAGTCGCCTCAAGGCGCTTCATAGATACAGAGAAAAACCCAGCAATCATATGACCCCCTATGAGCAAGCACTTTGGCGACAGTGGGAAGGAAAAACTCCCTTTTAACAGGAAGAAACCTCCGGCAGAACCAGGCTCAGGGAGGGGCGGCCATCTGCTGCGACCGGTTGGGGTGAGAGAAGGAAGACAGGATAAAAGACATGCTGTGGAAGAGAGACAGAGGTTAATAACAGATATGATTCAATGCAGAGAGGTCTATTAATACATAGTGAGTGAGAAAGGTGACTGGAAAGGAAAAACTCAATGCATCATGGGAATCCCCCGGCAGCCTACATCTATTGCAGCATAACTAAGGGAGGATTCAGGGTCACCTGGTCCAGCCCTAACTATATGCTTTAGCAAAAAGGAAAGTTTTAAGCCTAATCTTAAAAGTAGAGATAGTGTCTGTCTCCCGAATCCAAACTGGAAGCTGGTTCCACAGAAGAGGGGCCTGAAAACTGAAGGCTCTCCCTCCCATTCTACTTTTAAATACTCTAGGAACAACAAGTAGGCCTGCAGAGCGAGAGCGAAGTGCTCTAATAGGGTGATATGGTACTACAAGGTCATTAAGATAAGATGGGGCCTGATTATTTAAGACCTTGTATGTGAGGAGCAGGATTTTGAATTCAATTCTGGATTTAACAGGAAGCCAATGAAGGGAAGCCAAAACAGGAGAAATATGCTTTCTCTTTCTAGTCCCTGTCAGTACTCTTGCTGCAGCATTTTGGATTAGCTGAAGGCTTTTCAGTGAGTTTTTTGGACATCCTGATAATAATGAATTACAGTAGTCCAGCCTGGAAGTAATAAATGCATGAACTAGTTTTTCAGCATCACTCTGAGACAGGATATTTCTAATTTTAGAGATGTTGCGCAAATGGAAGAAAGCAGTCTTACATATTTGTTTAATATGTGCGTTGAAGGACATGTCCTGGTCAAAAATGACTCCAAGGTTCCTCACCGCGTTACTGGAGGCCAAGGTAATGCCATCCAGAGTAAGAATCTGGTTAGATACCATATTTCTAAGATTTTCAGGGCCGAGTACAATAACCTCAGTTTTATCTGAATTAAGAAGCAGAAAGTTAGTGGCCATCCAGGTCTTTATGTCTTTAAGACATTCCTGCAGTTTAACTAATTGGTGTGTGTCATCTGGCTTCATGGACAGATAGAGCTGGGTGTCATCAGCATAGCAGTGAAAATGTATGCTATGTCTTCTAATGATACTGCCTAAGGGAAGCATGTATAATGTAAACAGAATTGGTCCTAGCACTGAACCCTGTGGAACTCCATAATTAACCTCAGTGTGTGAAGAGGACTCTCCATTTACATGCACAAACTGGAGTCTATTAGATAGATATGATACAAACCACTGCAGCGCAGTACCTGTAATACCTACAGCATGTTCTAATCGCTCTAATAGGATATTATGGTCGACAGTATCGAATGCTGAACTAAGGTCTAGCAGGACAAGCACAGAGATGAGTCCACTGTCAGAGGCCATAAGAAGATCATTTGCAACCTTCACTAAAGCTGTTTCTGTGCTGTGCTGAGCTCTGAAACCTGACTGAAACTCTTCAAATAAACCATTCCTCTGCAGATGATCTGTTAGCTGTTTGACAACTACTCTTTCAAGGATTTTTGATATGAAAGGAAGGTTGGAGATTGGCCTATAATTAGCTAAGACTGCTGGGTCTAGAGATGGCTTTTTGAGTAAAGGTTTAACTACAGCCAGCTTGAAGGCCTGTGGTACATAGCCAATCATTAGAGATAGGTTGATCATATTTAAGATCGAAGAATTAATTAATGGCAGGACTTCTTTGAGCAGTTTTGTAGGAATGGGGTCTAAAAGACAGGTTGATGGTTTGGAGGAAGTAATTATTGAAGTTAACTCAGAAAGATCAATTGGAGAAAAAGAGTCTAACTTAACATCAATGGTACTAAGAGTAGCTGTAGATAATATTACATCTGTGGGATGATTATTGGTAATTTTTTCTCTAATGATAAAAATTTTATTTGTGAAGAAGTTCATGAAGTCATTACTAGTTAACTTTAAAGGGATGGTTGGCTCAAAAGAGCTCTGACTTTTTGTCAGCCTGGCTACAGTGCTGAAGAGAAACCTGGGGTTGTTCTTATTTACTTCAATCAGTGACGAATAGTAAGATGTTCTGGCTTTGCGGAGGGCTTTCTTATAAAGCAGCAAACTATTTCTCCAGGCTAAATGATGATCCTCTAGATTTGTGACACGCCATTTCCTCTCCAGATTATGAGTCATCTGCTTTAGGGTACGTGTTTGAGAATTATACCACGGAGTCAGGTACTTCTGATTTGAGGCCTTAGTTTTCACAGGAGCTACAGTATCCAGAGTAGTGAGGAGGTGAAATTATTAACAAGATAATTGACCTCTGTTGGGGTAGCGTTCAGATAGCTGCTCTGCTCTGTGTTGGTACAGGGCATTGGAGATGATAACAGTGGGTGGATTATATTCTTAAACTTAGTTACAGCACTTTCAGAAAGACATCTACTTTGATAAAGTCTACTCTTCACCGCTGTGCAATCAATTATTGTAAAAGTAAATGTTATCAGGAAATGATCAGACAGGAGAGGGTTTTCAGGAAACACTGTTAAATGTTCAGTTTCTATGCCATATGTTAAAACAAGATCTAGAGTGTGATTAAAGTTGTGGGTGGGTTCTTTTACATTTTGAGAGAAGCCAATTGAGTCTAATAACAGGTTAAATGCCATGTTGAGGCTGTCATTTTTAGCATCTACATGGATGTTAAAATCACCCACAATAATTATTTTATCTGAGCTCAGAACTAAATTAGATATAAAGTCTGAGAAATCAGACAGAAACTCTGTGTAAGGCCCAGGTGGACGATAGATGATAACAAGTAAGACTGGTTTCTGAGTTTCACAGCTGGGGTGGACGAGGCTAAGCATCAGGCTTTCAAATGAATTAAAAGTCTGTCTTGGTCTTTCATTAATTAATAGGCTGGTGTGAAAAATTGCTGCCACACCGCCCCCTCGGCCTGTACTTCGAGATTTCTGGTAGTTAGAATGACTCGGGGGTGTTGATTCATTTAAACTAACATAATCATCCTGCTGCAACCAGGTTTCTGTAAGGCAGAGTAAATCAATTTGTTGATCAATTATTAAGTCATGTACTAACAGAGACTTGGAGGAGAGAGACCTAATATTTAATAATCCACATTTCACTGTTTTACTCTTTGGTTCAGATGTGGATACTTTGTAATTGTTTATGTTTAAGTTGTTTGTTTCTGGTTTTTAGTTTGTTTTTTGTCTTTTTGGAAGCTGACACAGTCTCTATGGAGATGGGTTTTTTGGGGGGGTAGCAGGAGGAGAGAAGCTGCAGAGAGGCGTGTAAGACTGCAACTCTGCTTCCTGGTCCCAACTCTGGATAGTCATATTTTGGGGGGTTTAATAAATTTGTCCATATTTCTAGAAATGAGAGCTGCTCCATCCAAAGTGGGATGGATGCCGTCTCTCCTAACAAGACCAGGTTTCCTCCAGAAGGTTTGCCAATTATCTATGAAGCCCACATCGTTTCTGGGACACCACTCAGACAGCCAGAAATTTAAGGAGAACATGCGGCTAAACATGTCACTCCTGGTCTGATTGGGGAGGGGACCAGAGAAAACTACAGAGTCCGACATTGTTTTGGCAAAGTTGCACATCGATTCAATATTGATTTTAGTGACCTCCGATTGGCGTAACCGGGTGTCATTACTGCCGACGTGAATTATGATTTTACTGAATTTACGTTTACCCTTAGCCAGCAGTTTTAAATTTCCTTCAATGTCGCCTGCTCTGGCACCTGGAAGACAATTGACTATGGTTGCCGGTGTCTCTAGCTTCACATGTCTGAGAACAGAATCGCCAATTACCAGAGTTTGACCCCTGGCGGGTGTGTCGCCGAGTGGGGAAAAACGGTTAGACACATGAACGGGTTGGTGGTGTACCTGGGGCTTCTGTTTAGGACTATGCTTCCTCCTCACCGTGACCCAGCCGCCCTCTTTCCCCAGCTGCTTGGGATCTGCCGGGGAACAGCTAGCGGGGCCTATGCTATCTTCGTCTGCACCAGCTACAGAAGCCTGGCTAGCTACGGGTGAATGAAGGGTGCGAAGCCGAGTCTCCAATTCAGTAATCCTGGCCTCCAGCGCTGCAAATATGCTACATTTGTTACAGATATCATTACTGCTAAAGGAGGCCGAGGAGTAACTAAACATCTGACACAATGAGCAAGAAAGTGCAGGAGGGAGAGGTGAAGTAGCCATGGTGCTAATGAGTCGACTACGAGCTAAGCTAAGCTAGCGAGACAGTACAGAGACAGTGAGTGAATACTGTGCTGTAGACCCTCTTTTACGCCTGATATGAGTCAATTTGACACGCTGGTATCACATGTGACTCTGCTAAAGCCTAGGTCCTATATGGGCAGACTGGTGTCCAGATCTGGACCCAGATGCCATTCTAAACAGAATTTTGATGAACTGTATCTATTTTACTCTACACAACTTTTCTCGTATTTACAGTAGCCTTATCCTGAGGCCTTTTCCTCTATCTTTATGGTACTCAATGTATAAGGAAACAGAAATCTAAGATATAGATGCACAAATCCAAAGAATTTAAACAGAGAGAAAAGGGTCACCCAAGATGGTCACCCTTCCCTGGCCTTCTGCCACAGGTTTCTTCCTGTTAGAAGGGAGTTTTTCTTCTCACTGTCACTAAGTACTGTCTGTGAAAATTAGTAATAAACTTTGCTGAAATACTTTTGAGTTGTCCTTTCTTAGTTTTGAGAGGCAGTTGTTGACTGTAAACAGATATGACACACTCCTAAGCCTTCTGGAAAGCCTTCCTATAGGGAGTGCAGAATTATTAGGCAAGTTGTATTTTTGAGGAATAATTTTATTATTGAGCAACAACCATGTTCTCAATGAACCCAAAAAACTCATTAATATCAAAGCTGAATGTTTTTGGAAGTAGTTTTTAGTTTGTTTTTAGTTTTAGCTATTTTAGGGGGATATCTGTGTGTGCAGGTGACTATTACTGTGCATAATTATTAGGCAACTTAACAAAAAACAAATATATACCCATTTCAATTATTTATTTTTACCAGTGAAACCAATATAACATTTCCACATTCACAAATATACATTTCTGACATTCAAAAACAAAACAAAAACAAATCAGCGACCAATATAGCCACCTTTCTTTGCAAGGACACTCAAAAGCCTGCCATCCATGGATTCTGTCAGTGTTTTGATCTGTTCACCATCAACATTGCGTGCAGCAGCAACCACAGCCTCCCCAGACACTGTTCTTCAGAGAGGTGTACTGTTTTCTCTCCTTGTAAATCTCACATTTGATGATGGACCACAGGTTCTCAATGGGGTTCAGATCAGGTGAACAAGGTGGCCATGTCATTAGTTTTTCTTCTTTTATACCCTTTCTTGCCAGCCACGCTGTGGAGTACTTGGACGCGTGTGATGGAGCATTGTCCTGCATGAAAATCATGTTTTTCTTGAAGGATGCAGACTTCTTCCTGTACCACTGCTTGAAGAAGGTGTCTTCCAGAAACTGGCAGTAGGACTAGGAGTTGAGCTTGACTCCATCCTCAACCCGAAAAGGCCCCACAAGCTCATCTTTGATGATACCAGCCCAAACCAGTACTCCACCTCCACCTTGCTGGCGTCTGAGTCGGACTGGAGCTCTCTGCCCTTTACCAATCCAGCCACGGGCCCATCCATCTGGCCCATCAAGACTCACTCTCATTTCATCAGTCCATAAAACCTTAGAAAAACCAGTCTTGAGATATTTCTTGGCCCAGTCTTGACGTTTCAGCTTGTGTGTCTTGTTCAGTGGTGGTCGTCTTTCGGCCTTTCTTACCTTGGCCATGTCTCTGAGTATTGCACACCTTCTGCTTTTGGGCACTCCAGTGATGTTGCAGCTCTGAAATATGGCCAAACTGGTGGCAAGTGGCATCTTGGCAGCTGCACGCTTTACTTTCTGGCTACGGATACGATCATGGCTCAAGAGTTGGGAGTTCGCCTTGTAATCGGAAGGTTGCCGGTTCGAGCCCTGGCTTGGACAGTCCCGGTCGTTGTGTCCTTGGGCAAGACACTTCACCCGTTGCCTACTGGTGGTGGTCAGAGGGCCTGGTGGCGCCAGTGTCCGGCAGCCTCGCCTCTGTCAGTGCGCCCCAGGGTGGCTGTGGCTACAATGTAGCTTGCCATCACCAGTGTGTGAATGTGTGTGTGAATGGGTGGATGACTGGATATGTAAAGCGCTTTGGGGTCCTTAGGGACTAGTAAAGCGCTATATAAATACAGGCCATTTACCATTTACTTTACTCAGTTCATGGGCAGTTATTTTGCGCCTTGGTTTTTCCACACACTTCTTGCGACCCTGTTGACTATTTTGAATGAAATGCTTGATTGTTCGATGATCACGCTTCAGAAGCTTTGCTTTGAGACTGCTGCATCCCTCTGCAAGATATCTCACTATTTTTGACTTTTCTGAGCCTGTCAAGTCCTTCTTTTGACCCAAAGGAAAGGACGTTGCCTAATAATTATGCACACCTGATATAGGGTGTTGATGTCATTAGACCACAGCCCTTCTCATTACAGAGATGCACATCACCTAATATGCTTAACTGGTAGTAGGCTTTCGAGCCTATACAGCTTGGAGTAAGACAACATGCATGAAGAGGATGATGTGGACAAAATACTCATTTGCCTAATAATTCTGCACTCCCTGTAGATGATTTGAAGCTGTTATAGCTGCAAAGGGTGGGTCAACATCATATTAAACCCAGTGGATTAAGAATGGAATTTTGCTCAAGTTCATACGCATGTGAAGGCAGACAAGAGAAATCTTTGACCAGTATAGTGTATATTTAGATATATAAAATATTTAACAGTTGAAAGGTGAATCTCTTCACTCATCCATTCAAATGCCAGTGGATACCAGTAAGGTTATGAGCTGTGTCAGAGCTTGTCACTGACTGACAGTGTGTGACACAGGCAGCTGCACTCCCTGTCAGGCTTCACCTCACATAATTTAAATCACTGAACTGGACCTCTGAAATGTATCTGCCATTTCTGTTTGTCTGGAGCATTTAAAATGACTAAATATTATATTTGGTGAAATCTATCAGATTAGATCTGTAATGTGACACATAGCATATGAAGTACATGAAGTACAACGAGCTATTGTTAAGAATATTTACCTGGTCATACACAAATGAATTCTTGTGCTAAATACTCATTTTTGTAGCTTCAGTGAACCCAGGCAGCCATGAGTTCCGATTAACCTGTGACAGAAAGAAGTGTGAGTGAGACTCCAGCAACTTGAGTACCTTGATCAACTACACGGCTTTGAAAGAGTATTTGCCCCTCCCTGATTTCCAAGTTTTGGGCATATTTAACACACCTAAATGTTTCAGATCATTCAACAAACTGTGACATTAGACAAAGGTGAATTTAAGTAAATCCAAAATTCAGTTTTAAAATCATGATTTAATTAATTAATGGGGACTAGCTCTTGAAATCTACCTAAACCTATGTGAAAAGGTCATCTGAAAACTCACCAGCCTCTGAATGACAATCAAAATCTAAATGGTTTTAGAGTGGCCTAGTAAAAGTCCTGAGATGCTTTGGCATGACCATTCATTCTTGAAAACACTCCAGTATGGCTAAACACTTCTGCAAAGAAGAGTAGGTCACAAGTGTGAAAGAGACAGTCATCACTGATGCTTGCAGTTCTTGCCACCAAGGGTGGAGCAATCAGGTATTATGACATAGGGCTGTATTTGTTTTCTATAATTCTTAATTTGTGACTAACAAATCAAGGATGGCAGGACATATTATTATGTATGTATTCTTTATGTATTCTTTATTACAAATAAGAAGCTTTTTTGTTAAAAAGCATTATAAACATTTCTTTTATTAAAATCATCTATCATATATAAAATGTGACACTGAATGAAACAGCAGTTCTTCATAGGAGAAGATTAACAACAACAAAAAATTATATATATATATATATATATATATATATATTACAAATAAGAAGCTTTTTTGTTAAAAAGCATTATAAACATTTCTTTTATTAAAATCATCTATCATATATAAAATGTGACACTGAATGAAACAGCAGTTCTTCATAGGAGAAGATTAACAACAACAAAAAATTATATATATATACACACACACACACTACCGACCAATAACCTGACTCAGTACCACATGGAAGCTCCTATCAGGCATCATATCAGCTAAGATGAACAGGCACATGGGTCAATACATGAGCGGGACACAGAAAGGAATTGGCAAGAATACCAGAGGCGCAAAACACCAGCTACTGGTAGACTGAACAGTCAGCCGAGACTGCAAGACCAGACTGACCAACCTGTGCACTGCCTGGATTGATTACAAGAAGGCCTATGACTCAATGCCCCACAGCTGGATACTGGAATGCCTAGAATTGTACAAGATCAATGGGACCCTAAGAGCCTTCATCAGGAACTCAATGGGGATGTGGCGCACAACACTAGAGGCCAACTCCAAGCCCATAGCACAAGTCACCATCAAGTCCGGGATCTACCAAGGAGATGCTCTGTCCCCACTGCTGTTCTGCATAGGTCTGAACCCCCTCAGTGAGATCATTAACAAGACTGGCTACGGATACCGACTACGGAACGGAGCAGTTGTCACCCACCTCCTGTACATGGATGACATCAAGTTGTATGCCAAGAGTGAATGAGACATCGATTCACTGATCCACACTACCAGGCTATACAGCAATGACATTGGAATGTCGTTCGGACTGGAGAAGTGTAGTCGATGGTAACAAAGAGAGGGAAGGTAGTCAGAACTGAGGGGATTGAACTACCAGAAGGCAACATTGCAGACATAGAGGACAGTTACAAGTACCTGGGGATCCCGCAGGCGAATGGGAACCATGAAGAGGCCGCTAGGAAAGCTACAACCACCAAGTACCTGCAGAGGGTCAGGCAAGTCCTGAGGAGTCAGCTGAATGGTAAGAACAAGATCCAGGCCATCAACACGTACGCCCTGCCCGTGATCAGGTACCCTGCTGGAGTAATAGGCTGGCCAAAGGAGGAGATAGAAGCCACTGACATAAAGACAAGAAAGCTCCTTACCATGCATGGAGGGTTTGACCCCAAGTCCAGCACCCTGAGGCTGTACGCTAAGCGGAAGGAAGGGGGCCGGGGACTGGTGAGTGTCAGCACCACAATCCAGGATGAGACAACGAACATCCAAGAATACATTGGGAAGATGGCCCCAACTGACCGAGTGCTCAGTGAATACCTCAGGCAGCAGAAAGCTAAGAAAGAGGAGGGAGGCGAGGAACCATCATGGAAGGACAGGCCCCTGCACGGTATGTACCACCGGCAGATAGAGGAGGTGGCTGATATCCAGAAATCCTACCAGTGGCTGGACAAAGCTGGACTGAAAGACAGCACAGAGGCACTAATCATGGCAGCACAAGAACAAGCTCTGAGTACAAGAGCCATAGAGGCTGGGGTCTATCACACCAGGCAAGACCCCAGGTGCAGGCTGTGTAAAGATGCCCCAGAGACAATCCAGCACATAACAGCAGGGTGCAAAATGCTAGCAGGCAAGGCATACATGGAATGCCATAACCAAGTGGCCGGCATAGTGTACAGGAACATCTGTGCCGAGTATAACCTGGAAGTCCCAAGGTCAAAATGGGAGATGCCCCCAAGGGTGGTGGAGAATGACCGAGCTAAGATCCTGTGGGACTTCCAGATACAGACGGACAAAATGGTGGTGGCTAACCAACCGGACATAGTGGTGGTAGACAAACAGAAGAAGACAGCCGTAGTGATCGATGTAGCGGTTCCGAATGACAGCAATATCAGGAAGAAGGAACACGAGAAGCTGGAGAAATACCAAGGGCTCAGAGAAGAGCTCGAGAGGATGTGGAGGGTGAAGGTAACAGTGGTCCCCGTGGTAATCGGAGCACTAGGTGCGGTGACTCCCAAGCTAGGCGAGTGGCTCCAGCAGATCCCGGGAACAACATCGGAGATCTCTGTCCAGAAGAGCGCAGTCCTGGGAACAGCTAAGATACTGCGCAGGACCCTCAAGCTCCCAGGCCTCTGGTAGAGGACCCAAGCTTGAAGGATAAACCGCCCGCAGGGGCGTGCTGGGTGTTTTGTTTATATATAATTGAATACTTTGGTCAAAATTGAAATTTTGACCAAAGTATATAAAGGAGCACACAGCAAAGATGTGTGCTCCTGTGACATACTAGAGAGGAAGTGGACCACATGTGCCTTGATTTTAAAGCTTGACCGATAATCAGGCTGAGGTTTGCCCTCAAGGCTTCCAGTTTACAAAGAGAAATCAAAGACACTGTTCACAGCAGATCAAATATCAACATTAACAATATAAATAGATCAGTCTCCTCAGCATCTCCTGAAAATAGATGGCATTACATTGGATGGCATAAAAGAGGACTGGTGCAACCTCCTGATGCTACTGTGCAAGACAATGGAGAAGGTAGACATCCATGTCAGTGAGAGTTTATGTATTGTATTTTACCAACTGTATGAGTATTACAATTGGTCTTATGAACAGGGCTGGACTGTCGCTCTCTCTGTCTCAGTCTCTCAACATGTATATAATGTATGCATATATGGCGAGGTGGTCAGGGGAATTATGATCCGAATGCAACAATACCACCTAAGAGAATTTCACCCCTAGGAAATAAAAACAAAACGGATTACACAGGTTCAAAAATACACTACTGAGGCAGATTGGTTCCAATAATAAAATACCTTTATTAAATATATTTGTTTAAAAAAAGGAATTATAAGCAGTTGCAGCACGGATCACAATAAAAGTTGACTGTAGCACAGCCTATCATGTAGTAGTGTCCTAAATTAAGTAAAACAACCAATATATTAATATATATCAATATTGAGTCTTGAGACCTACCAGTAGCTGAGGACCACGAGAAGAGGAAGATCGCACATACAAACCAACCAAACTAATATTCAAACATCACACATACACACTTTTAAAACAAAGAAAATAAAAGGTTCACAATCCAAATAGCTTTTTACACTGCACAGGTGAACTGCAGCCTGCCAGGAGAGAACTGTAGATGTCATGGACCCGGGTCTGGGGACTCGGGGTCCATGGGCAGTGGGGACTATGACTGTTGTTATTCTTATTATTCTTATTATTATTCTTATTATTATTATCATTATTATTGTCATTATTATTATCACTTGGTGTGTCGTCTGCATTGCCTCCTATCTCATCCGTATGTAGGCAGGTGTGTGTGTGTTGCTGTTTTCTGTGGCCATGTTACAGGCACCTTGTGGCCTGGCTTGAGGACTGGCCACACACCTGCTCCTCATCTGGGCTCGTCAGGGGAGCTATTTAGAAGAGCGATGGAGCTTCCACCGACGCTGGATTATTGAGTTTGACTTCACAGCAGTCTTCTAGCATAGTCAGAAAGTGTGAGTGTATGCCTGCTGGGATAAAGTGTGTAACGGCTGCCTCTATTGTTTTCCCTCAGGAGGAATGTGGGACGAGAAGGAGCAGTGAGCACGGGGAGTGCAGGGACACTGGGACTTTTCTGGGAAGAAAACACAACACGGGAGTCTGGGAAACTGGGGAATTTATTGTTGCTTACTTCACCACTCTGTAAATAAACACTGTTGCACTGAAGAGTCCGGCGTTTGGGTCCTCCCCACGGTCTGCCAGCCAGACCGTGACAGTAGACAACACAGTAAACAAAACAAAACAGTTGACAAGACAAGACAGGAGTTTCTCAAAGGACGGGCCACAAAATAGTGACTGCTGCAGGCGGTTTCCTCAACTTGACTGAGCCGGACACTCAAACGGAGGTTATGGCTGGCAGCGATCTGGTTCCCAGAATTAAAAGGATGCTAACTGTCCTCTCCACAACGGCCGGAAATAAGTAAGTCGGCCACTCGGTAACTGTTGCAGAGCCTAAAATGCCCAAAAAAGTACTGGCACCTGATACCATGCTCAGGAAAGGCAAAGGAGCAATTCTTTGTGATTAGTGCTAGCAATAGTAGCCTCCAGTGACTATAAAGAGTTTCTTACTACTTGTTGCTGGTACTGCTGCTGATGGTGCAGCAGCTGCTGGAACACCTAACATGTCAGTTAATCCAACACATTTTGCAGCAAGTTTTTTTTTTATTTTTCTGTCTTAGCTTTTCTGCCTTTCGCCACTTTTTCTACACTAAACTCTGTTCTACAAGAAGCATTTGCAAAAAAAGAAGTGTGCAGCACTGTGAGAAATCTTGGAGTAGTTTTTGATCAGAATGCATCATTTAATGTGCACATTAAACAAATATATTCATTTGTGAAATATCACTAAAACTTGAAACATCCTGTCTCAGAGTTATGCTGAAATGCTAGCTTATGCATTTAATACTTTCAGGCTTGACTACTGTAATTTATCAATATCAGGTCACTTGAAAAGAACCTGAAAAGCTTTCAGTTATCCAGAACAGTACCTTTTTATTCTAACAGAACACTTCATTCTCAGACTGCAGGTTTACTTGTGTTTCTTGGAGTTTCTAAAAGTAGAATGTGAGTCAGAGCCTGTACTTGGATTTGGATACAGGGCAATTGGGATGAATCATAATACCAAAAAAAGAGGGTGGTGAAATATAATTGTCGATTTCTCTGCTGGAATCCCTCCAGTTAGTTTTTGCCTGTCTGTGACTCTGTCTGCCTTTCAACTCTCTGACACTTCATATGCTGGCAAAGTCACAAGAGAGCTGAGCAGAGCTGTCAATCACAAGTAAACACATACACAGAAGAATGAGCGTACATCTATCCCTAGGACATGTTATAATGATGCCTCCATGTGAATGGGTTAGTCATGCAGCAGGTGTTTAGTGTGTGTGTGTGTGTGTGTGTGTGTGTGTGTGTGTGTGTGTGTGTGTGTGTGTGTGTGTGTGTGTGTGTGTGTGTGTGTGTGTGTTCACATTATTTTATCAAAACTGAAAGAACTTTTTCTTTTCAAACATCTTGTGTGTGTAGTTGTCCACCATGCTTAGTCCATTAATGTTTCCAAGTAGAAAACCAATAAATTAATTATGCTAAAATAAACACACATATTTTATGTTTGGGGTCGAATTCTTGCCACAGGTTTAAACAAAGAGAATAAAGTGCCAGAACTGGGGGAAATCTGGACCGGCAGCAAGCGGCATACAGGCTACAGAGCACTGAGTAGGCAATTATGAAAAAACTGTGGATTAATAGGAGCTCATTTATTTCTCACTGCCATTTATTTTCTTAAGATATACACAATACAACTCACACTAAACAATGCATTCTTCCAATAAAATAACAGATTTCAAAAACAAAAATAAAGTTAAAGCATTCTTTCAAAAGCAAATTAAATACAAATTAATTTAAAACAAACACTTAAAACACTCACGGCTAAAGCATAACAGCATAAACCAAAACAACCCTAATCTAACAATCATACAACCTTTCCCCACATTCGCGCCATATACACCATTACTTTTGTATTTGGTGTCACCTGTGTAATGATAACAGCAAATCCTTATTTGTCTACAACATGATAATGTTTTATGTTGTTAATACTCCAAGACTGTAGGGGGAGCTAGAGAGCAGAGGGAGTTACCTCGGAGTAGACTGTGATGGTGAAGCTTTGTTTACATGTGAACCACAGTTCGATAAAATACCTTCTCTTCAAGTAATGGTGTCATTCTTAAGAACCCACAACATAAAGAAACAAGACATGGTGTCAGAAGATGGACTTGAAGAAAGGTAACGGACTACAATATAGCAGTACCAACGGATCAGCTTAGCAGTGAACGTAGTGTAGCTAACTCGCCGAGGGAGAGAAAAGAGACCTAGCGACATAAGCATGGACGCTTACACCCACCACCGATTCTTCAGTTGACTGGAAATGTGGCTGAAAATTGGAGAAGATTTAAGCAACGTTTCACATTGTACCTATCAGCGATTGGACTTGACGAGGCAAGTGATAAAAAGCAAGCGTCAGTGTTTTTGCATATAGTGGGTGATGAGGCACTGGAAGTCTATAATAACTTCATGTTTACTGATGGTGACGGAATGAAGCTGAATAAAATAATGGAGAAGTTTGAGGCTTACTGCATACCTAAGAGAAATGTGACATTTGAGAGGCACAGATTCTTCACATGTGTACAGAAGACAGGGGAGACAATAGATCAGTATGTCACAGAGCTGCAGAACAGGAGTAAAACATGTGAATTTGGAGGACTGACAGGCTCTTTGATAAAAGACAGACTTGTGTGCGGGATTCCAGACAACGGTCTGAGAGACAGGCTACTGAGAGAGGAAAATCTTGACCTGGAAAAAGCATTAACACTGTGCAGAGCAGCTGAAGCAGTGAGGGCACAAGCTAAAGAACTACTTAGTGACAGCTGCAGAGTGGATGCTGTGAATAAGAACACACACAGAGTCAAAAAGGAGAGTGCTGCCGCTGAAATGAAACTGCAATTGAAATCGCCAGCAAACAGGGACAGAAAAGAAAAGACTTGTGGTGGAATGGAATGCAACATCCTCCTAAATAATGTCCAGCATATGGGAAAAGATGCAATAATTGTAACAAAAATAACCATTATACTAGGTGCTGCAAAGCTCAAACCCTGAAACAAAGTGCAGTCCATACTGTGGATTAGAGCAGGGCGATATGGCCAAAAATATTTATCACGATATATATTTGAAAATTTGCGATAACGATATAACCGACGATATAATTGATGCGAGACAAAATACAACTCCACAACATTACTAGCGCAAAAAGACAACCTTCCATTTATTTTCACTTAAACAAGAAGCTGGTTTTTAATGTACATTAAAGCTTTATAAAAATGTAACAGTGCAAATGCAAATTCCTTGCTGAAAGTTTAACCAAAAGGCATTTCCAGTAGAAATGGGCTGACATATCCTGAGCATAACCATGTATAATATCCACTGAAGTTAAAAAGAGGTGCTTTGCAACATTAAACTGCAGTGTGCAGTACGCATTTTTCGGACCATAAGGTGCACGGGATTATAAGGCACATTAAGCGAAACAAAGCAGTCAGATAAATCAAACTTTATTAAACTCATTCTTCTTGCTTCCTCCACTTCTGTACCATTGATTCATTAATGTTGAATTCTCTGGCAGCTGCTTTATTCCCATGTTGTTGCAGTATATTAATGACTAACCTCGTATTGTGGATGGATTATCTCAGTTGTTCTCCTGACTGAAGTTTGGTCCGTTTACAGCATCCTGCCATGCGATTGCATTTGTCTCTAACCATGAAGAACCTTCACGTTAACTTTTATAAGTGGAAAAGTGTTAGTGTTCGTCCTCCAGCTTCACTGTTTATGTTATGCTAACATAGCTGTGTCGCTAGTGATCACGTAGCACATCATTATATACCAGCTAGCCCAACTTCAGTAACCCTACAAACGTCACTGCTGTTTAGTTTCCTGTCTTCATTTATGTTGGAAGTGATAGCAGAGCTGTACGTTTGATTTTTTTCAGAAATCTCTCAGTCAGAACATGCAATATCATGCTTAGGTAACTAGCGAAACTAGCGAGCTAACTTCCGCTAGCTTCCTGCTAACTTCTAACTCCGTTAAATGTAATAACTTTTGTTTTCATGGATGCCTGGAAGTTAAACTTTATAGTTACACCTGGTAAAGCAGCAATGCTGATCGTTTTATTAAAGATGAAAGAATTTAGACAGTTTTTAACTCTAAGTGATGCTGCAGTGTTGTTTGACCTGAAGCATACGGAGTTTAGGACCCAGATTACTCCCAGATTTAAGAGCATCTTAGTCCGACAAATATGACAATAACAACGGCCGCTTGCATGTTCTGCAAAAAAATGTGCTTTGTTGTGTATCTGACGGACAAACACCAAACCAGTTCCACATCACGGAAGTTGCACCATTTTTACAAACCAATTCTGGTTCATCTGTTTCACTCAACAATCGGCCATGTGCGTATGAAAACAAAGGCACTGCGCATGCGCGTTTTACTCCCATTCTATCGCGATATTTCATTTTCCTATCGTTGCCTAACATTATACCGGTATTACCGTGAACGGTATAATATGGCCCAGCCCTACTGTGGATGAAGAAGACACAGAGGAACTCTATGTAGCTGCAGTGACAGACAATAAGACAGGTGAAAAGGACTGGATAATGACACTCAAAGTGAATGACACACTCATGAAAGTCAAGCTGGATACTGGAGCTCAAGTGAATGTCATATCAGAAGCAGAGTTCAAGAAAATCAGACCTAGACCTAAAATGCATGCAACGAAGGTGAAAGTGAGTGGATACTCAGGGGCAGAAATACCTGTGAAAGGAAAATGCATGGTTAAATTGACACACAAAGACAAGGAGCACACGCTAACATTCATTGTGGTGCCGAAGACTGTGCAGCCTATACTAGGGTTACATGCCTGTGAGAGTCTGAACCTAGTGAAAAGAGTGCTCGTTGTGGAAACTGATGATGACATGGACTATAATGAGTTGATGAAGGAATATGGTGACCTATTTCAGGAACTTGGTTGCCTTGCTGGAGAACACACAATCAGAGTCGATGAAAGTGTAACACCAGTCATTCATCCATGCCGCAAAGTACCATTTGGTCTACAAAAGCCACTGAAAGCTGAGTTGGACAGGATGGAAAACCTGGAAGTGATTGAAAAGATCGATGAACCAACGGAGTGGGTGAGTTCTCTTGTTATTGTGGAGAAAAAGACTGGAAAGCTCAGAGTTTGCATGGATCCTAGAGATCTGAATAGAGCAATAAAGAGAGAACATTTCAAACTACCTACAAGAGAAGAGATAATGTCACAGCTTGCAAAAGCGAAGTACTTTAGCAAGCTAGACGCTTCATCAGGATTTTGGCAACTGAAGCTGGAAGCAGGAAGCAAGTTCAAAACTGTGCACGTTCAACAGCCCATTTGGCAGGTACAGATTCCGGCGACTACCATTTGGCATTGCTTCAGCACCTGAGGTGTATCACAAGACAATACACATGATCTATGAACACCTGGAAGGAGTAGACACATCAATGGATGACATCATTGTGTGGGGTAGCGCAAAACCTGAACATGACATGAGACTGAGAAATGTTCTTGAAGCAACCAGAAAAGCCAATCTGAAGCTGAACAAAGAGAAATGTCAGCTTGGGGCGAAGGAACTGACATTCGTTGGAGATATCCTGAGCAGTGAAGGCATCAGACCAGATCCTCAAAAGGTGTCTGCAATTGAAAACATGCCGAGGCCGCAATGCAAGAAAGATGTGCAGAGATTTAATGGCATGATAAACTACATGGGAAAATTCATCCCCAATCTCTCAGAAAAAATGGCGCCACTGAGACAGCTAACTGAAAAGAGAATCGAATGGGAGTGGAATCATGAACATGAGAAAGCATGGCGTGACTTGAAAGATCTGCTTACAAAGGAACCAGTTTGGAAGTTTTATGATCCAATGAGACCTATTAAGATCTCATCAGATGCATCACAGAGTGGGCTTGGAGCTGTTCTGCAGAAGTATGATGAGTGGCAGCCTGCTGCATATGCATCGCGATCCATGACAGACGCAGAGACAAGATATGCACAGATTGAAAAAGAACTGCTCAGCATAACATACGCCTGTGAGAGATTTCACCAGTTTGTGTCTGGGCAGGCCATCAGTGTTGAAACTGACCACAAGCCACTGATAGCATTGTTCCAAAAACCACTAAATGACTGTCCGCTGAGAATCCAAAAAATGATGATCCGGCTGCAACGTTACACGCTTAACGTGATGTACACACCTGGCAAGCTGATGTACACAGCTGACACATTATCCCAAGCTGTTGATCCGAATGAGCCAGCAAACACCAAGATGGATGATGATGTAAGAGCATATGTGAACATGGTCACAAGTGCACTTCCTGTTGCAGAAGGGAAGATGGAGCTCATCAGAACGGAGACAAGCAAAGGTGGAACGTTACAAGCACTGCGCAAAACCATCATAGATGGATGGCCCAGCTGTAAGCAAAACTGCTCACCTGTTATTCAAGAGTATTGGAACTGCAGAGCAGAACTGTCTGTAGTGGATGATGTGGTGTTCAAGGGAAGTAAAATTGTCATCCCAAAGAGCATGCGAGGAGAGATGCTCAAAAAGATACACGCAGGGCATCTAGGCATGGAAAAATGTAAAAGGAGAGCACGTGAGGTGATGTACTGGCCACGGATTAATCAGGATGTGACAAATGAAGTGTCGAACTGTTCAACATGTCTGACATATCAAGCAAGCAATCCTGCCGAGCCACTAAAGCCGCACCCAGTGCCAGACCGACCATATCAGAAAGTGGGGGCTGACCTCTTTGTGTCTGGAGGAAAGGACTACAGTGGGGCAAAAAAGTATTTAGTCAGCCACCGATTGTGCAAGTTCCCCCACCTAAAATGATGACAGAGGTCAGTAATTTGCACCAGAGGTACACTTCAACTGTGAGAGACAGAATGTGAAAAAAAAAAATCCATGAATTCACATGGTAGGAGTATTCTTCTTCCTCCAAACACGACGAGTTGAGTTTATACCAAAAAGTTCTACTTTGGTTTCATCTGACCACATGACATTCTCCCAATCCTCTGCTGTATCATCCATGTGCTCTCTGGCAAACTTCAGACGGGCCTGGACATGCACTGGCTTCAGCAGCGGAACACGTCTGGCACTGCGGGATTTGATTCCCTGCCGTTGTAGTGTGTTACTGCTGGTGACCTTTGTTACTTTGGTCCCAGCTCTCTGCAGGTCATTCACCAGGTCCCCCCGTGTGGTTCTGGGATCTTTGCTCACCGTTCTCATGATCATTTTGACCCCACGGGATGAGATCTTGCGTGGAGCCCCAGATCGAGGGAGATTATCAGTGGTCTTGTATGTCTTCCATTTTCTGATGATTGCTCCCACAGTTGATTTTTTCACACCAAGCTGCTTGCCTATTGTAGATTCACTCTTCCCAGTCTGGTTGCAGGTCTACAATACTTTTCCTGGTGTCCTTCGAAAGCTCTTTGGTCTTGGCCATGGCTGAGTTTGGAGTCTGACTGTTTGAGGCTGTGGACAGGTGTCTTTTATACAGATGATGAGTTCAAACAGGTGCCATTCATACAGGTAACGAGTGGGGGACAGAAAAGCTTCTTACAGAAGACGTTACAGGTCTGTGAGAGCCAGAGATTTTCCTTGTTTGAGGTGACCAAATACTTATTTTCCACCCTAATTTACGAATAAATCCTTTACATCCTTTAATAAATCCTTGTCATCATTTTAAGTGGGGGAACTTGCACAATCGGTGGCTGATTAAATACTTTTTTGCCCCACTGTATATTGTGGTCACAGACTACTACTCTTTGTATCCGGAAGTAGACTGCAAACAACAACAGCAGAGGCTGTAATCACCTCTATGAAAGCTGTATTTGCACGACATGGTGTGCCAAGTGAAGTTTTCATAGACAATGGACCACAATTCTCCAATATTAGGTTTGGACAGTTTGCCAAAGAATGGGACTGTGGTGGGGCGTGGTTTGCGGTGCCGTGCGGACGCACCTGCACGGCATCCGCAATCACGCCCGCCGTGTTAAAACACGGGGACTCAGGGGTTGGTGTGTGTGTGTGGTGTGACGTGAATTAAATAAAGTTGGCTCTGAACGTTGCTCCGTGGTCCCGCCGTGCCTTATTCACGCCACATTGGTGCCGAAACCCAGGAGGCGGCATGGCGGGTCCGTATCGGAGCCAGGGAATGGAGGAGCTGGCCCGGAGGGTGGCCGAAATGGCGGCCGCCCAGCGGGAGCAGGCGGCAGAGGTGCGTCGCCAGCAGGAAGAGCTGCAGGACCGGTCCGAGCGCCACCTGGAAAGGCCACCAGAATGGACGCTTCCCCGTCGCTTGGGCTGGGGTGCCGATGTTTTGGGCCGAGTCTCGCCCCAGTTCGCGCGGCCCCCCCGCGCGAACTGGGGGGGGGGGGAGTAGGTTCGGCCAGATTGCTCCCCGGCCTCAATCGGGCGATGGGGGTATGTGGTGGGGCGTGGTTTGCGGTGCCGTGCGGACGCACCTGCACGGCATCCGCACGGCACCGCAAACCACGCCCCACCACAGGGACTTTGTTCACACAACATCAAGCCCGCACTACCCACAATCTAATGGACTAGTGGAAAAGTCTGTCCAAACAGTGAAGAGGCTGATGAGTAAGGCGAGAGACAGTGGTGCGGACTTCTACCAAAGCCTGCTAGTATACCGCACAACGCCACTTGAGTGTGGTATGTCACCAGCACAGCTTCTTATGGGACGACGCCTGAGATCAAACCTGCCCATTCAGGATAATCTGCTTAAAACAAAAGAGGGAAACAGCGTGAAGAAGTTTAAGGAGCAACAAAAAGCAAAGCAGAAGTTCTATTATGACAGAGGAACAAAAAACCTACCTGAACTGCATGCTGGGGATCAAGTGAGATTCAAAGACAGAACCAACACATGGGCACAGAAAGCAACTGTTCTAAGGAAAGGCCAACCACGATCATACATCATTCAGACAGAAGATGGAGCTATGCTGAGAAGAAATCGCCGAGATCTTCTTAAGGGACCAGTAGTAGTGGAGCAGAGGTTGGAGGCTGCTGAACAACCCCAACACACACATGAGACACTATCAACTGAAACACCTATGCATACACAAGAACAAACACTGAGAAGATCTGTAAGACAAGTGAAGCCACCTTTGAGACTGATTGAACAGATGTAATGTGTTGACATGTTGTTTGGAAGATGATGTCATAGTATCTATGCAAGTTTCACTATGTTTGGTTACTAGTGTTGAATGGACCATAATTGTTGAAAACTAGTTGTGTTGTTAACGTTACTTTGACAAAGCCTGGTTTAACAAGTAAAAACAACAAATAGAGACTGTTTGTGTTTGTGAAAGTAGGTATGTTATTTTATTGAAGGAAGATGTAATGATAACAGCAAATCCTTATTTGCCTAGTATCATGTTTTATGTTGTTAATACTCCTAGACTGTAGGGGGAGCTAGAGAGCAGAGGGAGTTACCTCGGAGTAGACTGTGATGGCGAAGATTTGTTTACATGTGAACCACAGTTCGATAAAATACCTTCTCTTCAACTAATGGTGTCATTCTTAAGAACCCACAACAACATAAAGAAACAAGACAACCTGAACATAACACAACATGGCGACAGACAACTGCAAATACCACGCTCACCAACTTACATCTTTCGCCATAACACCCATACTCAATACTGCCTGGCTAACCCTAGAACAAATTCTACACCACATTTTCTGAAGGTGCAGGTTGCCACTAACATAACATACACTTATAGTGCTACTTAACATACTACCATTCTGCAGATGATACACTGACGCTCTAAGGAGCTTGGAAAGAAAAAAAACATCTGGACTTCTTTAAGTTGCTTGAAGACGTTTCACCTCATTCAAGAAGCTTCTTCAGTTCTACGGTCAAATGGTGGATATTTAAGCCCTGTTGGAATATCCCTCCAAGAGGGACAATGGAATGGTAAATGGCCTGGATTTGTATAGCGCTTTTCTAGTCCCTAAGGACTCCAAAGCGCTTCACACTACATTCAGTCATTCACCCATTCACACACAGGCGATGGCAAGCTACATTGTAGCCACAGCTGCCCTGGGGCGCACTGACAGAGGCGAGGCTGCCGGACACTGGCGCCACCGGGCCCTCTGACCACCACCAGTAGGCAAACATGGGGTTAGTATCTTGCCCAAGGATATTTGGCATGCAGTCAGGAGGCAGCCTGGGATCGAACCACCGACCTTCTGATTAGTGGCTGACCTGCTCTGCCGCCTGACCCCCTACTGATCCTCTATCTAATCACACAAGCCAAGTTGTGAAAATGGGTGTAGGTCACAATCAGCCAAGGTTTCAGGTGAGCTCATTGTGAAACCTAGCCCCACCCTATCATGTGATTTCCTGAGGTCAGATGGCCCAGGATATGAATGGGCGTTAAGGCGTCTGGGAAGGGATCTCAAAACTGGATTATAGATGGCAGACAGTTGGTGTCGTAAACCACCACTTCTGTTCAAAGATGGTCGCTCACAATGGAAAGAGTGACCTTTGTCCTTTAGATGCAGATGGACCGCCGAGTCTTGTCCCGTGAAGGTGGCTCTTCTATGTTGTTGTGTTCCTTCTTTTTTCCTTCAGACTTAGAGGGAACATTTTCTGCCCGGTCTTGTGAGGTCCTGATTAGTCCAAGTTTTTGACTCCCACCACCCTCTGAAACACAGAGGACGTACTGGTCCATGTGTGAGGGCTTCCAGTAAACTTCCGGTAAAACTGACACTCATTACAACAAAATACCACAAAATGACATCGTCACAATCATCTCAAAACGAGGTCGAACAGTTGTTACTCAACTTATGGGAGTTTTAGAACCACTTTGGTAACATAAAAGTAGCCAATGATGAAAAAACTGGATTAATAGAGAAGACACTGCAGTTTGCGTCTTGCTCAGGCTGGAGCTCATTTATGTCTGAACTGCGCAGACATAAATACTGCGCATGCAGTAGTTGCACAGCAATGCAAGAGCACCATCTACTGACATAATGAGGTACAACCGCGGTAAGGAAATGCAAGGGGGGGGAGGGGAGTCTTTTCCTGGGATAATGGTAACCTTTGCTCTGCATAGAGGTTTTGGCATTGGTCCTCTGGGATTTTACAAACTTACAAAATAGTTAGTGTAGCAAGATGTTATATGTTAGGTTTTGTATTGTTGATTGTCATTTATGCTTAGAAATATTTACTTATGTATGCTTAGAGTTTTATAATTAGTTTTAGATTGGTAGAGGTTTGATCCTTAATAGTCTGCAAACTTTGTGTGCACACCTACATCCTGGGAGCATGGGAAGAGGTCGTACCTTGTCTTATTGTTTTATGGTCGGATAAACGTGGCTATATCTGTTTTATGCTAAGTGCCTTTTGTTTAGATGAACTGCTAGACTTCCAGACCAGCAGGTTTAGGGAAGTCATTTATGGGGTCACACTCTGACCCCACACACACACACACACACACACACACAGGCAAGGTACTCTTTGTTTGTATGTAGACGTCATATGTTAATGACCCTATGCATATTCATGTAACCACAATAAAAGGAGTGCTATGGGGAACCTGGCTGAGAGTCTGACGGAGGTCAAGTGGTGGGACGATACTTGGCTCCAGGCAGGTCTCCCTCATGCATGAGTAACACGAAGAACTTTGCCTACTTGGTGTTCAATGCTTTTGCTGTGTAATTATATTGTCTTCAACGTTCCAGCGAATAGGTTCAAGCTACAAACCTATCCTTATATTTCATACATTATGTATGTAAGTTGTGCCATCTCTTTCAAGTCCTTTGGCACTGACATTCTGCATCTTAAAAGAGTTTACAAAAAAAGAGTTTACATCAAAAGTATCTATTTGTTTTATGGTCCTGCTGTAAGGAGAAAATCAGTGGGTTTGTGTTGTGTCTGTTATTCAGACAGTAGGGATGTGACGTTAAAGCACTTTAAATGCTGTACGTAATGTCGTGACTTTCAGAAAAATGGTACGACCGATGACCTCTCAACCAGCCAACTAACCAACCAACTAAACCTTTACAACAACTCAGTTGTTTAGCACACTCACAGGCGCCTCTAGAGGAGCAGTTCCTCTACTATGGTCTCTTTTATTTTATTTTATTGTCCACATTAGCCTGTAGTTGCCTGACAGACATTAATTTTCTCATCACAAACACTTCTCCATCTTTTGACATTTACATGACATTTTGCCCTGCAGTTTGCAAATTTTCATCCCCAGAATTTTGAGGTGATGGAAATACATTTGCACAAGCCATCCTCAAATTGTACATATTTCTCACCTCCGTGAATGACAGTGACACTGCAATTTAACTTGTCAACATGCGAAGGACATATACAACTGCCTTCAGTGAGAAATGTCAATCATGATGACGACCTGCTTTATTCCGTTTTTAATTAACTGTTGGTCCCTGCCTCAGAAACCACTCAAGACCCCAGGACCATCACTGAGCTGTGTGATGATGACAGTGTAGAGACAAGCTACTCTGTTTTATGTTCATGGCATGGTGCTCACTGACCCAGTGAAGCTTTTGTGAATTAAATACATCAAACACTAGCACTGGATGTTGTTTCTTCACTTTACATTCTACTCTGGAATTGCTTTGTGACAGAAAACTTAATGATAGAACTTAATGATTCTGTCATTGCTCATTTATGATGGACACAAATACACATTTTAATCAAACCACATCAAATTTAGGTGGTAAGGCCACAAAATCCCAAGGACACATGAGCTGAAATCAACATATAGGCAGACATTTTCCACAAGACACTGTAGTTTTTGTGTCAAAAGTTTGCATCGTTGATTTAAAAGATGCTATAACAAAATAGAACATTTGTCAGAATTGATTTACAAAATTAAAAAACTACAAAACAGTGAGAAAAAAAAGACATAAGTTCCATTTTGCTGCAGAAGCAGTGCACATAAACACACTTTTATTTTTAACCTTTTTATCCAAAAGTTGCACTCATCACTTTTACCAGCACTCACTGGCAGGGCTTTTATATGCTTAGCCTTTAATCTGGCAACCAAGGGGATTGTTATAAATTCCTACCTTCCCCTTTTGAGTGTTCTCTCTATATCACAACAATATTTTCTGCAGCACTTGAAGGCAGAATCATCACGGCTGGAAGAGAACTGAACTGTTTTTCCATGATGGTTCTTAATAATAACAGAAAAATACAAACGTGATGAAAGCTTTCCTTGAAGTCTGTTTAAAAATAACAGGTACATGAGCTCAATTTGACAAAGCACCAAACTTAATAAAGAATTCAGGCTACAAAGTGAGCAGTTAGTTTGCACTTGATCCTACTTCCACTTTTAAATAATCGAAGATGGGACGAATCAATAATGCATAGTTTTCTGGTGGGTCTCTGCAGGCACTCAGCAGCGTGTTTCTGCCCAAAGAACAGCTGACAGCAGCATAAACAACACTTGCTGTATCTGAGGGAAAAGGTTGACAGTGTTGCCCTTTCCATGACTGTACGTGATAGAATGGTGAGTGAGTGTATGAGAGAGGCTTTGTGTGACCTTAGCAGTTTGTGATTTAAGTGTTGGTCTCTATGTGTACCTGTATGTGTGTCCATGTAGCCTGATGAGTTTCTGTTGGCCTTTGGTGAGTGCAGCGAGTGTCTGATAAAACATTCCAACTCACAGCACAAGCCACAAGAGCGTGTTCCTTCCTAAAGTGAATGATATGTTTTGCAATTTTAAAGAAACTGATCCAGACTAGGACCAACATTTCAAGGGTTTTCTGCAAATAGTCCACGTCTCTGCCAAATTTCACAAAGTTTGGCTTTGTGGCTTTTTACTAATCTTTTCAATAAACAGACAAACAAACAGAAAGCCTTAGCGTTGGCTCTGTTCTTTACAGAAAAGTAATCTAGCATACTGACATCAGTCAGGAAAACCTTTGAGCATTTTACACTGAGAAAAAAAGCGCATAACTATCTTTGTTTTAATGTTAGCTACACAATGTTAGCTACACAATGTTAGCGTGTCTTTCACATTTGTGACATTATAGCTCAGCCTCGCGGCAAAATGTGAATAATGTTTGTTTAATGAATTAAAATTGTTTCATTTGCTCATTTGCTAGGTTTTTCTTGATTTACCGGTCAATCTACGTCCCTACCCTCACCTCTGGTCACTAACAAAACGTGACAAAAGCATGGATGCAACACTCAATCACAGATTTTTTTTTAGAGGAGTGGACAATAAAATGAACGTGAGTGAAGAGCTACTTGACCTCCAGAGCCTTAAGGGCCAAACAAGAAGAAACAGATTTATTTGCTGCTGTTTGTTCTGCTGTAGATGACATGAAACTACCGTGCAAAAAAGTCACTGCTATTATTGCGGATGGCGCACCTGCCATGGCTGGGGAGAGAAATGGATTAAGAACCCTAGTCTGTAACAAAGTCAGCAAATAAGGAGGTAGAGCTATAAAACTCAACTGTATTATTCACCAACAAGTACTCTGTGCTAAACATTTAAAATATGACCATGTTATGAAACCGGTGATAAATAGCTGCAGCTGGAACTCATTGAGCTGCAGTGTGACACCGAGTATCGCATGCTTGTGCGAGAAGACATTCTTGGTCATGAAAATGACCAAGAACCGTGTGAGGCGGAGATTAAGGCTGTTTAACTCCTCTCTGGAGGGGAGAGGGAGGGGAAACAGGAGGACAAAGGAGGGGGGAACAACTAAGCTGTAGTGCCTCTTCACCTCACTGTACAATACCTTGTGCAATACTTTTTGTAAATAGTCAACAGTGCAATAGACTCAATACTTGAAATGTGCAATTCACTTGTATTTTTATTTTTTATTCCTATTTATTCTATTTATCCCCTTTGTATATTTTATTTATATTTGTCTCTGTATTTATATATGTGTGTGTGTGTGTGTGTGTGTGTGTGTGTGTGTGTGTGTGTGTGTGTATATATATATATATATATAACAATTCTGTAACTGTAACTTCGGTCGTTGCTGTGCTTTTTGGAAGTCGAATTTCCCAGAGGAACCCACCCGAGGGATTAATAAAGTTCTATCTTATCTTATCTTATCTTATCTTAAGTGACTCTCACTTGTGTGACATTTTGCTCATCAAAACCGCTGTTTTTGAGCTAAACCCAAGGCTGGACTGGGACAAAAAATCGGCCCGGGCATTTTGACTAGAGACCGGCCCACCAGGATAAAGATTGAAAATGTGACGTCATTCAGGGGTAAAACCGCAAAGAATTCTGGGAACTTGTGGCAAGAGGTACTAGCGCACGCAGGCTTTCAATTGAACTCAGTTACAAAGCGATAAAAAGAAACCCAAAAAATGGCAAGAAGCTGTTGTATTATTAACTGCAATAGCCGGTCGCATGACAGCCACGGGAAGCCGACGGGTAAAGAGATCGTTTTTTTTTTCAACGTTGTTGAAGAGAATTTTTTTAAGCCATGTTTCCGAAGTAAGAACCGACGGATGGTCTGGATATACCAAATATAACGTCTCAGAACACTCCAGCTCACATGTTAGTCTGCTCCAAGCATTCCCACAAAGGTCAGAGTTTTGTAGTAGTTAATACGTCATTTTTCTTAACATAATTGGTGATATAGGTTACAAGCAAGTCTGGCGCTGAACAGAAATTGTCGCGCTATGCTCCTTTATTTATTGTGCATAAATAGTGAATTGTCCTGACACAATATTGCGTTTTGCTTCTGTTATTACCATGGTACATTGACAAAAACATATACTTTTATTCACAGGATAAAACAGTTGTTTTGTATCACTAATTGTCCAGTGCGATTACAACATACAATATTATTGTCACTGCTACATTTCTGTAACACGTACCAGAAATTATTTCCACTACTAATTAATTACCGTTGAGCTCAAAGGTTATATTAATAAACGGTTAACGAATGTGTATTTATGACGACGATTTGTGAGACTGGTAAACTTACCTTTGAAAGTAAAATCTCAGCCCACACAAATATATCAACAACAGTGATCACAAAACGGTGTATAACTGAACACAGTAGTGCAATTTTTAACCAGGTCTTCCCATTAACACCTGACCTGTCCAGAGGGTCAGTCAATGAGCTCGTCAATAGCTTCAATGCTAACATGTTAAATGTAATGGACACTATTGCTCCCATTAAGGTGAAGGTTATCTCTGGAAGGAAAAAGTCTCCATGGAGAAACTCCACACTGGTGAAAAATGAAAAAAGAGAGTGTAGGAAAGCTGAGCGCAGATGGAGAAAAACAAACCTCCAGGTTCATTATGACATTTATAAAGAGAAACTTCACAATTATAATTTACAACTGAGGAATGCAAGGAGGTCCTACTTCTCTGACATCATCACTAAAAACAGCCATAATGCTCGGGTCTTATTTTCTACAGTTGACAGGCTAACAAACCCTCCTGTGTCAGTGGCAGCTGAACTTCATTCGACCATGGCCTGCAATGACTTTGCCAAATTCTTCACTGAAAAAATCCAAAAAATTAGACAAGCAATTGGTACATCAACAGCAGATCCAGGATATGTACTGTGTCCACCAAAAAACTGTTTAAACACCATGAAACAGTTTCAACCTATTAACAGCAAAGACCTGGAGGACATCTTAGGTAAACTGAACTCCTCCTCCTGCTGTTTAGATGTCCTGCCAACAAGTTTTTTCAAAAAGGTCTCAAAGACTTTAGAGTCAGACCTGTTACAGATCGTCAACTTTTCTTTATTATCAGGTGTGTTTCCAGAATCACTAAAAACTGCTGTAATCAAACCTATACTGAAAAAGGACAATCTTGACAAGACACAAATGAACAACTACAGGCCGATCTCAAATCTCCCGTTTTTAAGTAAGATCATTGAAAAACCAGTTTCTCAACAGTTCAGTTACTTCTTAAAACAGAATAATTGCTACGATGCCTTCCAGTCAGGTTTTAGACAGAACCACAGTACTGAAACCGCTCTGACCAAAGTGTTTAATGACATATGTCTGAATACAGACAGTGGAAAAATGTCAGTCCTAGTTTTACTGGATCTCAGTGCAGCATTTGATACAGTTGACCACAACATATTACTCAAACGACTGGAGAACTGGACAGGTCTTTCAGGAACTGTACTAAACTGGTTCAAAACATACGTAGAAAACAGGAAATACTTTGTATCAATAGGTAACTTCACATCTGAGCAGACAAGTATCACATGTGGAGTTCCCCAAGGTTCCATCTTGGGACCCCTTCTGTTTAACATCTACATGCTCCCACTGGCACAGATTATAAAGAACAACAAAATAAACTACCACAGCTATGCAGATGACACACAAATATATATCACAATGTCACCAGGAGACCGAGGCCCTGTACAGGCTCTTGGTAAATGCATTGAGGAAATCAATGACTGGTTGTGCCACAATTTTCTCCAGCTAAACAAAAACAAAACTGAGGTAATAGTCTTTGGCGCCAAAGAAAAACGATTACAGGTCACCAGAGAACTTCAATCTATACATCTAAAAACCACAAACCAGGCGAGAAATTTGGGTGTAGTGATGGATGCAGCCCTAAACTTAGAAAAACACATTAAGACAATAACAAAGTCAGCTTACTATCACCTCAAGAATATATCAAGGATAAAAGATCTGATGTCTCAACAGGACCTGGAAAAACTAGTCCATGCATTCATCTTTAGTAGGCTTGATTACTGTAACAGCATCTTTACAGGTCTACCTAAAAAATCAGTCAGACAACTACAGCTCATTCAGAACTCTGCTGCTCGAGTCCTCACTAAGACCAAAAAAGTGGACCACATCAGTCCAGCTCTGAGGTCTTTACACTGGCTGCCTGTCCGTCAGAGGATAGACTTTAAAGTTCTGATGCTGGCCTATAAAGCTCTGAATGGTTTAGGACCAAAATACATCAATGACCTCCTGACCCAGTATGAACCATCCAGATCCCTCAGGTCATCTGGATCTGGTCTTTTATCAGTTCCCAGAGTCAGAACCAGACACGGAGAAGCTGCATTCAGCTTTTATGCTCCTTATATCTGGAACAAACTCCCAGAAAGCCTCAGATCAGCTGAAACACTCAGTTTATTTAAATCCAGGTTGAAGACTCACCTGTTCTCAGCTGCATTTGAATAAAGCACCAAATCCACACTTTAAGCTTAAATTTCAAAACTTACATTTAACTACTGATTTTATCTACTGTTCTGATTTTATCTGTTTTGATTTTATATACTGTTGTTTGTTTGTTTGTTTGTTTGTTTGTTAATTAGTTAGTTAGTTTATTTGCTTGTTTTAATCAATTTTAAATCATGCTTTTTATTTGTTCTTGTTTCTAATGTCTCTGTAAAGCACTTTGAATCACCTTGTTGTTGAATTGTGCTATACAAATAAACTTGCCTTGCCTTGCCTTGCCTTGCCTTGTTCGTACGATGGTCTTTCATTCTACACGGTGCATTTCAAGGTCCTGTACCCATCCGTCAGTAAACTGTACCTGGGCTTGTTGCAGTGACCTGAAGTTACTAAACTTCATGAGTGTATGCACTCACTGCAAGAACCGTATAATTATAAATCTGAGCGTGGTGAAAGTTGGGCAGCACGCTAACGTCTTTTGTCCACTCTGTGTGCTCGTAAGGGTCTGACCCTTTCACTCCTTTGATTTTTCCTTGTATCTTTTCTTTGTCTTTTCATCGAGTCTGTCTTTGTACGGACCGGCATTGTTCTCCTTTTGTTTTGTGCATTCCTTTTTTGTGCGGCAAAGAAAAAACAAGAAGGTATTGGAACCGGAGAATTAACGTTTTGCGGTGCTGCAAATGCTTGCATTTGATGCGGTACTTGGATTGTTTTGCCACTAATTCCCGGCATGCAATGCGCGGAAATCACGTGATTGCTAAACAAGGGGGAGGGTGCATCCGGCCTCCTCGGCTGTAATTGGTCCAGCCCAGAGTCGATCATGACCAATTGGCCAATCCAACACCTTTCATTATATATACCCTTCCTAAAAAAATAAAATAAAATAAAAAATAAATCCATCGGCCCATAAAAACAAAAAATCGCCAGCGGCCCACCGGGCAAATGCCCGGTGTGCCCGATGGCCAGTCCAGCTATGGCTAAACCTGGGCCATTTACTTCAGTCAAGGTTTAATTATCACCCTTCACATTAGTGCAGGCAAGTTATTTGTTTAGTTTTTTAGTCTTTTTTCGTCGTTGTTGTTGTTTCAATTAACACTCAAACCAGGTCTCCTAAACCCTACAAATTAAATAATAAAATCAAATTCGGTCCGGCAGCCGGTTTTTCAATTTCGTATCTTTGATCAGAGTTAAAAATTGAAATAATAAAAAACACATCCATTTTTGGTTTTGATGTTTTGTACTTTTGAATATGTTAACTCTTAATGTTATTTTCCTGTTCACATGTTTTGAATTTAGATGTTTAATTTTTCTTCATTTTGTGTGTTTTTCAAATACATGATTTTGGTAAAAACGTTTAATAATAAATGATTCATAATAAAAAAAAAATCATAATAAAATTTGTGTGTGAAAAAAGGGGGAAAAAATTATAAAGTCGTTCGTTTGCATTTAATGTTATTGGTTCAAAATATTTCAGGCTGAATGGTCGGCCCCCACACATTCTCACCTTCCCAAATCTGGCCCTCTTTGCAAAAAGGACACCCCTGGCTTACGCTGCTGCCCCTGTGACCCTAGATAAGCGGAAGAAGATGGATAGATGGTTTCATTTGTGTTTTTGGACACTAGAAAGCAGTGGTGGTGTGGAAAGCCACTTTCTACACCTTCACATTTTTAAATATGTGACATACTGGTGACCGGTCCATGGTGTATCTGACCTCTCACCCTTTAGCAGCTGGGATAGGGACTGAAAACTCTGCGACCCTGAACTGGATAAAGGGTTAAGAAATTGGATGAAATGTATTATCAAATAAATTTATCAACAGGCAGATGTGATTATGAGGGTGGAAAAGGAAAAGAATTTTTCTTATTTTCTTTGTTATCGTAAACAGTTGTTTTTGTCTTTTTGCATGAATTACAATTTTGAATACACCTCCATCAAAGAAGCTATTTTGTGTGCCACAGTCCTTTTGCACAAGCTGGCGTAATGTGTGAGAATTTCATCTGTGCAGCCAAGCAAGGAACAGAAAGAAAGGAAATTATACAGTGTGACAGAAGAATATGAAAGGTTAAAATGAAAAGGCAATCAATCAAAAAAGACACTTTTGCATTTATCACGGTGAGGTGAAGGTACAACGTGGAAGACTGCGCATGCTGAGACAATATTTTCTTTCCTTCTCCTAAAGGTACGTACCCCTGAAGTGTTCCTAAACATTATCAGTTTGAGACACAAAGACTAAAATAGCCACTAAGTCTCATGTTGCATGTATACGGCACTTTTTAATTTTTTGTTTGTTTGTGAAGAGGGAATTAAAGATAAAAAGTTAAATACACTCACCAGACACTTCATTAGATACACATTGTCAGTACCAGCTGTTGAAGCAGCTAGGAGTAGCCATAATCTGCCTCTTTAACTTAACTTGCTTTTAGCCCAGCAACTAGCATAACCAAAACCACCATGGTAGGCACCTACCAGTGAGGATTATGCACTGTTCATGAAAGCTAACAAAGGGATTGCTGGCAACTCTTCAATGATTTGAAAAAGAAAAGCTCAGTGCTGTCCAGCTGTAATGTGTGTGGACAGGGCACACAGATAGTCCAAAAAGTTAGTCTTGTTCAGTGCAAATCTCCATGTGAGTGAAGTTGCCCCCCCCCCCCCCCCCCTTCTTCAAATCCAACAAAAGTGGTATCAAACGTTTGTGCTACGTTTGTGCTGGTTTGTGCTGCAAAAATTTTCATTTGTGCTGCTATCATTTTAAAGATATTAATAAAAATTTCTAGAGGTCATCAGAGTTCAACCAGCCTCTCCACATTGATGGAATCAAACAAAATTGATGTCAAAGGCTTGTGCTACGTTTGTGCTGCAAACATTTTCGTGTGTGCCGCTATCATTTTAAAAATATTAATAAAATAACATCTTCATACGTGCTTAATCATCCAGGTACGTAAATCCCAAAAGGTTGATTCTGTTCATCTGGACATTTTCAGTGGGATAAACGTATGGAATCAGAACAATGCCACCTTGAAACAAAACCGAAAAAAATATTGAAACCGAAAAAAAATATTGTAACTGAAATAAATGTACTGAAAAATCTTGTATTGAAACCGGAAAAAAAAATTGATAGTGAAAAACAATCAATTGAAACTGTAATTTTTTTGTTTTCGCTTACAATTTTTTTTTTTCAGTTTCAATCCATTTTTTTTTTTCGGTTTCAATCCATTTTTTGGTTTTAATCCATTTTTTTCGGTTTCAATCCACTTTTCGGTTTTATATGGAAGCCTGTTTCCGCCACTAAAAAAAAAAAAAAAAGATCCATGAAATTTCGAGTTATTTTCTCGAAATTTCGGGTTATTAACTCAAAATTTCAAGTTAGCGCTGCCAATAAGAAATCTATGTGGCTGATGTCATTTCCTTGTTACCCAGAAGGATATGATAACTGGATAAAAGGTATACAAAAACAGTGTGACATACAAAGTTGAATAGAATGCAACGTGAGGGTTAACCAAAGGTACCTATAAGGTTTCTGTTACACGCTAATGACACCTGTTACGTCTGATGAAACAGACGTTTTGCTGAAAGCATGCGTAATAAGTGTACAACACTATATAAAACAAAATCACAAATCACCCAAAACAGGGAATATGACTGACAACTATATAAATAAGGAACAAAACCAATAAAACTGTAACCAGACAACTGAGAAAATGTGGGATTGACTGTATTGTGATGCTGATTGTAGTTACAGTGCAAATGGACACTTAAAAATGCAGTTCCCACTTCTCCACCATAGTCAGAGCTCATAATGTAGGTAGGCACAGATACTTTGATGATAATATGGTGGCTTTATAATAGGTAATTTTAATTTACATCCTTCCTTACAGCATGGGAGACTTGACTGAATTCTTGAAACAAAGAGAAGTCTCTGAGGAAATTATACAGACCTTGGAGAATGAGAAGGTACTTAATTCCAACAAGATACTGGTTGAAATGCAACTTTTCCTCATTGTTCTTAAGTTAAAAATAGGATTGTATTTTCAAGGCTGGTATTTTTAATAAATCAAATTATTTTTCCATCTTTAGATTGATGCCAGTGTCATAAGTCTAATGACAGATGAGGAGCTGAAGACTTATTTGCCATCATACGGTGATCGTCTAGCAGTATTTGGATTTTGCAGACGTAGGGGCAGCAGCCGCAAGTCAGCGCTTTTTGAATGGCTGAAATCCAAACTGTCCAAAAGAAAATTATCTGAAGAGGATGGCAGTAGCACACGGCAAGAAGAACATTCCCAAACAACCCAAAAAAGAAATGCTCTGAAGAGAAATAGAAAAATAGAAATAGGATGGATGCATTATGATGAAGACACTGAGGTTTTCAAGCAGGTTAGAGCTAGATGAGGAGGAGGAACAAGAAAAATAGGCATTTGCAAGGATGCCAAGAAAAGGGACATATTACAGGTTGCAACAGGCCTGTTCTTTCCAGATGGAGGAAACATTCCAGGGGCCCTTAACAGATTTTGACTGTGATCTGAAGGATTATCAAGAGATGATAGTCCATGATGCATTGACAGTAGGAGAACTTTATCATGTTACAAAACTAAATATCCTCAGGTTCTACCTCACCACAAAGAAAAAACAAAATGACAGCCTTCAGAGCTCCAACCCAGGTTTGCATCCATCTTCAGAAATTGAAGTCCTCAAAACCAAACCTCTTCTTTTACTGTCACTACAGTCCAAACATCTGCTCCATTTGAAACAATCAGCCATGATGTGACATACATTGAAGACACTCCAAACGATAACCTTCCACAATCTTCCACGCAGTCTCTAAGTGCTAACACTTCTCACAGCAGTGACATTATTTTTGTTGGCCCCTTTTCTGACAGTGAGCCAATACATTTGGATGACACCCTGATTTTTTCTCCACAACCTGGTCCATCCAGTGAGACAGTGAGGAGAGTAGTGGTGGTCCACAGAGGGCAGGTAATGTCAGAGCTCATTTCACATTTTAGTGATAAGGACCTTGAAGATGTCGACATCAAAATCCAGGTCTTACTGCCTGATGGAACACCTGAAATGGCCCATGACGATGGGGGAGTTGTGAGAGATTGTCTTTCAGAATTCTGGAAAGAATTCTATGACCAGTGCACCACTGGAAACGTTTACAAGGTGCCCTTCATAAGGCATGATTTTGGGCAACCGGAGTGGGAGAGTGTATGCAGAATCATTGCATTTGGATGGGTTAGAGAGAAATATCTGCCTGTGAAAATTGCACCTGCCATTCTGGAACAAGCTGCCTTTGGATATGTAAAGAGTGATATTGTGGAGAATTTCTTTAAGTTCATGCCTGACTCTGAGCGTACAGTGTTAGAGGCGTGGCGATCAGACTTTAGCACCGTGGACCAAGAAGAACTTATAGACATACTTGATAACCACAGCTGCAGAAAGATACCAACAGCCTGCAATGCCACTGAAGTCCTATTGGAGCTTGCACACAAAACACTTGTCCAAGAGCCTGCCTATGTTATTGAACAGTGGGCAAGAACACTCAGCACTGCATGGGAAAGCCTTTGTGATTTATCTTCAGTTTATGAAACCCTCCAACCAACTGTGAGAAAAGCTCCCAAGTGTCTCACTTTCCCTGAAACAATGACGGCTCACCAGAAGCTCATTCAGAAATATCTGACTACATATGTGAAGAATACTGAGAAGGAACATTTGTGTTTGTTCCTCAGGTTTTGCACAGGTTCAGATTTACATCTGGGAAAGAACATCATCATTGGGTTTAACGAACTGGAGCTGTCGATAAATTATGACAGCTATCCTGACTTCAGATCGGAGATGAACAGTGTGTTGGAATCAAATGTGTGGGTTATGGACATTATCTAAAGGTTTGATTCACGGACAATGGCTTAAAAGCCATTGTTGTTTTACAACAGATTATATTTGAGTTGTGAACTAAAACTAAAGTGTTCCCGTGTGAATGTCACAGCAAAGGTTTCAGGTGTTTAAAAACTGAGTTCCAAGAAAAAGTCTTTGGTGAAATACCACTGTAATGCAATTTGAGGTACTTCTTTGTGTTTCTGTGTTTTCCTATTACAACTGAGGCAATATTTTTCTAAACACTTGTGAAATGCATTTCTGCAGAGGTCTCAAAGTGGCAGTCTGGAGACCATTTATAAGCATTCCCATTTCCTCAGTCAGCATGTGTGCATGTGAACAATGAAAGCAGTTTTCCCACCTTTTATTCAATTTTTCTATTATTTGAATCCAAAATCAACTTTAAAAAAATGCATTAGGTTAATTTTAATTTGTCAAATTTTATTAATGTAATGTCACAAGATGACATGTATTGTAGTGGTTCACCAGAAAATTAGAGATTGAGACCCCTGCAATATGTAGTATATAGTACATCTAGGAGCTATTGCATATATCTCCTACATATTTTATCATCGTGCACACATTTTACAGTTTACAAGTCAGGTTTTACTTGTCATTGTATTTTATTACAGTTATGTTTGTACAGTTCTGTTTAGCCATCTGGGTTATGGTGACTTTTGCTCAATTGAATGGCCATAAGGCACACCTATATGCTTTTATTTTGGATTTCTGTGAAATCAGCAATTGCTTAGCTGAAGGTTGATTATTAGTTGGCTTTTCCTGATTTTTGTAATGGAAAAAAACCCTTGTTTATCATAGCCCCCTTTTTTTAAAACTGCACAGCCAATGGGGTAGTTATTTAAAAGATATTTTCCTATATTTCTGTTTTCATGATTGAGCCTAATGTATTTGCTTCATAGTGGTTTTAGACCACACGTTCTTATTCTTTAATTGTAGGATATTGTTATCAGATCTTGCCATATTATCCTCAATCTCTTTTTATTGTCCCATTCTGTTTGTATTTTTAATAATAATTGAATTTTTGCACAACATATTGCATATTTTTGTTGAGTGTATTGTCGTACTTTTTCCAAGTCTTGTGCTTGCAATTAGATTTTTATAAGAATACTTTAAGGGTTTTTGTGTTACTGTAAATACAGTACAGTTGTTATTTTGTTTTAAGATAAGATGATGGCAGAAGATCTGTGTTTTATAATAAAGTGTTCAATGAGACAAATTACATCTTTCATTTTGGTAATTTCTGGGTTTTTATTATTCTGAGGCGCAATCTGAAAAAAAACATAGGTCCATAAATCTCACTCAGTTAGGTTATCCATATGCTAAAAACTATATAATTATACTGCCCACAATCAGGAAAACAGTCGGTATATATAAAAAGTCTCAGCAGTGAAAATTGACAGTGAAAAAAAAATTACTGCTACATAACCAGATATTTCAAAACATCAATAATTACTTAAATAAAAAGAAAGATGAAAAAGCATATTTACAAAAAGTTGAAATCATAATTCCAAGGTGACATGCGCTGCATATCCTCCAAATAGCAGGTCTAACTGACATTATGTGTAAATATGTTTTAATAATAAGTCTTTTAAAACAAAAAATTGGTTTGTTAATTGAAATAAACCATCCAAAAAAAAAACCCTCCAAAAATTAAATACAATTTTTATAGCCTTTTTCACTGTTTGTGAAATACATTTTCAGGCCCTCAAAACCCATGTATGTGTGCCCCAAAAACGACAACCATCCATAAATTAATAACTTATAAAATTTTACAGTTTAAATATGAAAATACAGCATTTAAAAAAGTGTCTTTTGGGGTGATATTTGTTGCAGACAGCAAATGTAGCAAAATTAAAACCAAACAAAGGGGGGAAAAGGCCTAAATATCCCTAGATGTCCCTGAAGGACAAGGGTCAAAGAATGTGTTTTTGCCACCTCAATCAAATGCATAACGATGTCTTACCTTTAAGGCAAAAGCTCCAACTCAGTAAGCATCAACTGCCTTAGCTTTACATACAGATCCACTGTATGAAACACATCATCTGAGAAGTCCAGGTTATGTTCTGACATGAGTTCTACACAGAGATGAAAGACATCCTCTTCACATGGAAAGTCTTTGAACACGCATTCTTCAAGGGAGGCTTCAACTTTGTCCATATTGACATGTTTGAGACAGTCCCTCGCGCCATAAATGTCTGGGAGGGCATACATAAAAGATGGTCGCTATGAGGACTTTGGGAGTTGTGGACTGTGGTCATTCCAGGCCTAAGCAACTTCATTTAATTCTTCCTAGATGAAAACAAAATGCACAAAAGAAACATTTTCAGGCATACAATATGAAAATGTTAATGTACAAAAGCACAACTAACTTCTACATTGATTTTCTTAGCTTACACACCATTAATGTAGCTTTGAGCTACATTAATGATATCTATCTGTATATATACACATACCTATATACATTGTGGGATTATAATATTATTTTATGACATGTTAGACCCTTAATTAAAGATTGTGAATTATTATGTAGTTTTAGTTTGCATTATTCTCCTGAATTAGAAGAAGGTGATAACTATTGCATTTGTTAAACTGATTTGCATTACATTAGACTGCTGATTTATTGTGAATGAATGATATTGTTTTATGATGCATTATACTGCTGAGTTATAAGAAATACTGTTCGCAGAAAGTCATCGCCTTATTTGTCTGATTAGAAGAGAACAGAACATACTGGAGAGGTTTTCTGCCCCATCTCAGCAGGAGCAGATAAACAGGGAGCCAAGGTCGTAGCTTAGGCACCGTGTGAGAGAAAGAATGTGAATGTTTAGGCTTTTATGATTAGGTGGGGGCCACTAGAGGCTATAAGAGTTTGATCAATGCTCCACCATTTTGAGATCTGATGCTGTCTGCGTACGGTGTCCATCTCCCACGCGTGTGATCATTAAAATCATCGTTTGACTGAACCCGGCCGGACCAGTGTTGTCATTTTGGTTTTTCCTCTTGTATCCATCCCCAATATTTGAATCCGTAACAACATATATACATATATACACACACACACACACACACACACACACACACACACACATATATATACAGTGGGGCAAAAAAGTATTTAGTCAGCCACCGATTGTGCAAGTTCCCCCACTTAAAATGATGACAGAGGTCAGTAATTTGCACCAGAGGTACACTTCAACTGTGAGAGACAGAATGTGAAAGAAAAATCCATGAATTCACATGGTAGGATTTGTAAAGAATTTATTCGTAAATTAGGGTGGAAAATAAGTATTTGGTCACCTCAAACAAGGAAAATCTCTGGCTCTCACAGATCTGTAACGTCTTCTGTAAGAAGCTTTTCTGTCCCCCACTCGTTACCTGTATGAATGGCACCTGTTTGAACTCATCATCTGTATAAAAGACACCTGTCCACAGCCTCAAACAGTCAGACTCCAAACTCCGCCATGGCCAAGACCAAAGAGCTTTCGAAGGACACCAGGAAAAGTATTGTAGACCTGCACCAGACTGGGAAGAGTGAATCTACAATAGGCAAGCAGCTTGGTGTGAAAAAATCAACTGTGGGAGCAATCATCAGAAAATGGAAGACATACAAGACCACTGATAATCTCCCTCGATCTGGGGCTCCACGCAAGATCTCATGAGAACGGTGAGCAAAGATCCCAGAACCACACGGGGGGACCTGGTGAATGACCTGCAGAGAGCTGGGACCAAAGTAACAAACGTCACCATCAGTAACACACTACAACGGCAGGGAATCAAATCCCGCAGTGCCAGACGTGTTCCGCTGCTGAAGCCAGTGCATGTCCAGGCCCGTCTGAAGTTTGCCAGAGAGCACATGGATGAAACAGCAGAGGATTGGGAGAATGTCATGTGGTCAGATGAAACCAAAGTAGAACTTTTTGGTATAAACTCAACTCGTCGTGTTTGGAGGAAGAAGAATACTGAGTTGCATCCCAAGAACACCATACCTACTGTGAAGCATGGGGGTGGAAACATCATGCTATGGGGCTGTTTTTCTGCCAAGGGGACAGGACGACTGATCCGTGTTAAGGACAGAATGAATGGGGCCATGTATCGTGAGATTTTGAGCCAAAACCTCCTTCCATCAGTGAGAACTTTGAAGCTGAAACGAGGCTGGGTCTTCCAACATGACAATGATCCAAAACACACCGCCCGGGCAACAAAGGAGTGGCTCCATAAGAAGCATTTGAAAGTCCTGGAGTGGCCTAGCCAGTCTCCAGACCTCAACCCCATAGAAAATCTGTGGGTAACCCGTGCAGGTGAATGAATTTACCCTGACTAAAGAAATCAAGGGAAATGCCCCGGGCTGCTCAGTGACTAACCACGGTTACTGTACTTTTATTATGAGTATTCAGGGCTCTAGACTAACTTTTTGACATGGGCGCACCGGTATGCCTAGCTTGCCTAACAAAAGTTAGGCGCACTCAAATTTTTCAACCGCATCGCTTAACACCGCAGTTTTACATGTGCACTTCTATGGAAGTCCATACAGACAGTATTCATTTCTAAATTATTAGCAAACAAACTTGTGCTTAAAGGGCTTTGTCAATATTGTAGAAAATGTTAAACTTAATCATCATCTTGGCCTCCTCTGACAACCTGTTTGCTGCTGTCTGTTGCTGAAAGGCAGTGTGGAGAGGGGACACTTGGGCAGTGCATTTATTGCAGCATATAATGTGTTTCCTGAATACACTGTGCTTTTTCAGTATTCAAAGATTGATGGCACCGAGTCAGAGCACTGGCTATGAATTTCAGACAGATAAGGCCTTAACTTAACAAAAAAGTTATCAATCGTTCTTTTCATCTTTTCTCATTTTGCGACCAAATTGGTCGCACTCTAGAGCCCTGGTATTATACTGTAAGAACAACAGGCTGGACTCTGCTTCTGCTCCTGTGCAAAGCTGATTATTAAATATGTGCAAACAGCAGCATGTTTTCTGTCGCTTTCCACATGTGGAAGGACATTAACGCCAACTTTTAAAAACCTGGCACTTCAGTAACCCCTCATTAGTCAATAGCTACGGATTAAATAGCAAAGCCCGATACTTATGTACTGAAACCAACTACTTCCGCTTGTCCACTTAAGTTAAAATGTTACATTTTTTCCTCTGATTATTTTTTTTAGCATTTTTTTTACTGAGTTTGTTACAAATATTCAGGTTAAAAAACTGTCCGAATTATTTTTAATGAATTATGTTCACAAAGTCACATGTGCAGTACTCTGTACAGCTTGCATCCTTTAGGACAAATAATTTGAAGCATTAATATTTCTTGTTCACTGCTGATAACACCTCCGTATGTTGTGACCAGGATGCAGCAGCAGACTGAACAAGAACTGAAACCTGCTCCATCATCTCATCTTTGCAGATGTCCATTTATAAAGCATCAACAACTCAAAGGTAAACATGATATTGGAAAATGTGTTAGTATATAAGGCCTTTAAAACAAATAAAAAATAAACAGCTCATATGTCAGCTGTCGGCAGAACTGTAGGACTGAACAACTTCAGATCCCGACTGTGCGAGGACAGAAGGATCAGCTCTATTTCAGATTTGAGAGATAAACTTTATATTTCAGTTTGTGATTATTCTGTTCTGTTTGTGATTACAGGAGCCGTCCTCAGATTCAGACCTCAGCACCACCCAGTGACAGCAGACAGATCATCCTATATCTTCAATCTTTGTGGTAACTCCAAAATTAACTGAAGAAAACAGTACAAAGGTTAAAGTACCACATGTGCTGTCAGTGAAAGCTGCAGCTGTTTTATTGATAAAGTTAAAGACAAAAAGTCAAAAGGATTAATCACCCCTGTAACTGTGTCACTATACATCAGCATTAACAGTACCTCAGTTTGGTGTTTCAGAAAACTGCTGATCTCAGACCTGCACAACTTCTGTTTTAAACACTGAATGTACCCAGCTACATGAAGAGCACATGATTAATTCTCTGACACAATTAAATAAAGCCTGATTAAAGTCAAAGGATGTTACTTGTATTTGAACGAAAAACTTGTGATCTGGAATTCTTTCACTGTTTTTTGACAATAGTGTGTTATTTATCATAAAGTAATTCAGAGTCATTCATACTAGAGTAACCAGAGAGCACAACATATATTTAACTTTCTACAGGACTTAAAGCTATTATATTATGTAAAAGTCCAGACCCTCTGAGGATTATCTGAGTACTTCTAACATTACACAAAGCAAAGGTCTCCATCAGTGTTCATGAAATGCTGGGTTTATCCTTCTTGTGAAGGAGCTGCTGGTGAAGATCACGAGCCCCGCTTGATCCCGGCGATGAGTTTCAGTCTTCCTGGTGTTTCTGAAATGATGCCTCTCACTGTGGGTCAACAGAACATCTGGCACAGGACAGCTGTAATGAAAGAAATTGAAGTTTTGAAAAAAAAATCTTGGAAATGCCCTATATGTGAGAAGCAGATTTTGTATTTACTTTTCTTTTGCCAATCAAGATAACTAGAAGTATAATTTTCACCATACAATTACTGACCTTGTCATCTTCTTCACTGTCTGTTTTGGGCTCTGGCCTTGTCCTTCCCAGCACTCATGAGACTGCTTTGCTGCACTGTGGTATGAGGTGCTAACCTGTTGACAGTGTTGGGAAGGTTAATTTTAAAATGTATTCCACCAAAGATTATAGAAGTAATGTATTGTGAATACTTTACAACTACATGAATGTACTATTGCTGTGTGATTTATTACTATTACTGAAGGCTACTCGCCATACCAATACCTCTCTGCACGGCCCTGGGTAAGGCTGCACTTTTTGCAGCAATCTCGTGTAGAAAACTATTCCGCGCGTATATAAAACAGGTCAGCGGCTCCGAACCGTAGTAAAGGGACCTCTGGCTAATACGTCGGGTTCGTGTCGGGCTCGTAGCTGAAAACTAGTTTTACTTTGTTGTCTGGGTCGACTTTGCTAGCCAGAGACAGAGAGAGGCGTTGAAAGGCTGCTCCAACGGAACTTATTGTTTCAGAGGAAAACACGAACACGGTATACAGTCGAGTCTTAATAGCTTACTTACAGCTGGGCTCGTCAGGCACTCTTTTTGGCTGCAGTGTTTATTATTATATTTACATGCTTCCAGCTCCCGTTTCTGCTCCATGACAGCTCGTACTTTTCCTTTTTCTCCCTCCTCGCTCACAGACACATCACGGGTATGGCAGTCCATTCTCCCTGCAGCACGGACTACACTGCCGATGAGGCTACATTGTTTAGGGTTAGGCAGAGTGTTACATTGTTGTAACACTCTGCCTGTCGCCTTCATATTAAATCATTTTTGTATAATAATTTTTAGAGGCTCTTGTTTGGGTTTCCACCGGTGTGGAATTACCAAAAATTGAGAGACCATAGCCTAACATATGAAACAGGAAAATACCGCCATGTAATCCATTTATTTCAACAAACTAACTGTATTCTCAATATCACCTATTGAACGGTAACTGTAACGGATACATTTACTCATATTTTGTATTTTAAATACGTAACGCCGGTGCATGTATTACATTACTCCCCAACACTGCCTGTTGATGAGATCTTGTGCCGCTCCTAAAACACCGGCCTCCAACTCCTAAAGAGACACGGGTGTCCCTAAATTTAGCAAATATTAGCTTCAGGCTAGCTTGCTACAACGAATAGGCTAATACCAGCATTTTACCACAAGTTCACCAGATGTAGCTAAAAAAAAAAACTAAACTAATGTCCAGTCCAGTGGGACAGCAAGGAAAAATGACAAAAAATGATTACTTACTTGCGGTTTCGAGGGTCAAGCTGAAATTGAAGCAGCCATTGAAAGACGGGAAGAGAGAAAGTTGGCAGCTTGGCCAGCACTAGTGGCCTCTATAATGCATGCAAATACATGCGGGCCGGAATCCATGGCCAAAACAGTGCCAGCAGATTGAAACTGAAAAATGTTTTGAAACCGAAAAATGGATTGAAACTGAAAAATGGTTTGTGTTGTGAAATCAGTTTTACCCCGGTTCTTTTCATTCCTCGAGCGTCCAGAGATGGCACCGGACTCAGTAGTCATTTTCACAAAATCTTTATTCATCTTCATTTACTCATCTTTATTCATCTTCATTTAAGCATGCACTTCTAGAAGGGAAGACGAGGCCGGTGTCCCTCTCCAAATCTTCACCCCTTTGTCTGTGAAACAGTTTTATAGAAGTGACCCCATCATAAAACCCCCTACGGTGTGCTGCAAACTCTGTCTGTGTCTATGTGCACGAGCACATGAATGCCTACATGTGCGCGTTCCCTTGTGTCTATGTGAGTGCTCGTGAGTGAGTGTGTGCGCATACCTGTGTGTATGTGTGTGCACATGAGTGAGTGTGCGTGTGGATGTGTGTGCGTGACCGTTAAAACACTGTGGGTGTAGGTGACTCCCTAGACGTCATAAAACCCCTCTCACTTCCAGACCACAGTTACAAATGTTGAGACCCCCACCCTAAAACTTCCCCTGGGGAATTTCCACTCAGTGGGGGAGGTCTACAATCTACTCCTACAATCAGCCTTTATTATAGTGAGGGCAGTGTCAGTGTCTCTACAACAGTTCTACATTATATTTTAACACATTTCTAAACTCTAAATCAGCTAAATATTCTACATTTGAAACAGAAAAAAATGGATTGAAACTGGAAAAAAAAATTGTAAGCGAAAACAAAAAAATTACAGTTTCAATTAATTGTTTTTCACTATCAATTTTTTTTTCGGTTTCAATACAAGATTTTTCAGTACATTTATTTCAGTTACGATATTTTTTTCGGTTTCATTTCAAGGTGGCATCGTTCTGATTCCACATAAACGCTTCATCACTCATCCAAGTGACTTCTTCAGTCTCAGCTGACTGCAGATTTCCCCAACCTTATAAACAGTACATTTTCATAGTGAAGGAAACTAACGCCACGGAATGAACAATGTGCTGGGGGGTTAGTTCCATGATTGTTAGTATGCAAATTCTTATGGCCATTGATCAATGACAACTAATCAAAGCCTACTGATCAATGGCCATGAATACCATTCACAGAAAGTGGGGAATGACTACAATCACAGCATTATAAGATGGCGAAAGATGTACCCTTGGGCCCCCCTTCTCGATTCAGAGATGGTCAGCATCCTGACAGCCCAATGGACGAAGCTGTCTCTCAGTCTGCGTGTTCTGGCCCAGAGGCTCTTCAGTATCCTTCCTGATGGCAGCAAACTGAAGACGCTGTTGAAGGGATGAGTGGAGTCACCTGTAATAGAGAGGACCTTCCAGATGAGGCAGGTGGAGTAGATCTCCTGCGGAGGGAGGCAAGAGAGGTCCCCACAATGCTCTCGGCTGCTCTCACTACCCGTTGTCATTTTTTCCTGCAGAACCCAGTGCAGGAGTCATACCACACAGTGATGCAGCTGGTGAGGATACTCTGAACTGTGCCTCTGTAGAAGGTTCTCATAATGGGGGTTGAATCCCTTGTGCTTCTCAGTTTGCAGAGGAAGTAGAGTCGCTGTTGGTCTTCTCCACATTCAGTGACAGGTTGTCGTTGCTGTACCACTCTGGCAGATGGTTAACTTCACCTCTGTAGTAGATCTCGTCGTGGGTCAGCAGAGTGGGGGCTCAACACACATCCTTGGGGAGCCCCCGTATTCAGTGTTCTTGGGCTGGAGGTCTTGCTGCCGACCCGTACTGTCTGCTGTCTTCCTGTCAAGAAATCTAGCAGCCCATTATACAGCAAGGTGCTGATCAGGGCATTTTGACTAGAGACTGGCCCACCAGGTATTATAGGAAAAACCATAAAGCCTTTGAATTAGTGATGGGATTTCCGGCTCTTTTTAGAGAACCGGCTCTTCCGGTTCGGCTCACTAAAAAGAGCCGGCTCTTTCGACTCCGAACCGGCTCTTCAGGCTGTTTTGTTGCTTTCATTTATTTATTATTAACAATAATATAAAATTATGCACAAAAGGAATTACTAATGTAAAAAAAAAGTGGTTTTTTTTATATATATGTTTATATATAAATATATACGGTGGCCCCTAGAGACAAAACACGTACAAACTACAAAAAGCACGTACAAACTCCAAAACACTTTTCTAGCATGAACTGAACTTCCAAAACAGAGCTACCTAGATCACTTAAATTGCACAATTGAAAGCATGAAAGCACATGTGTATTGTTTGTGTATTTATACGCAAGCATTCATATATAGTCAAATAATAATAAAAAATTTCATTTACCTGTTATTACCACACACCAAATCCAGTCGTTGGTACTTGCTGGCATGTGTAGCGACTAGGTAACAAAAGTTCAACGCTGCCCCCTAGCATCCTGGAGCATTTCTGTTGTCTTTTGTACGTGTTTTGGAGTTTTTACGTGTTTTGGAGTTTTTACGTGTTTTGGAGTTTTTACGTGTTTTGGAGTTTGTATGTGCGTGTCATGGATCGCTGTGTGGCAAGCAGGAGGAGGACCCAAATGCAAAACTCACAGACACGGGGATGAACTCGAGAAACACAGCTTTAATGCTGGCACGGCAGAACACAGGAAATACAAAACTAAACTGGGGAAAAGTAAACTAACACTCGCAGGTAGACACAGGAAGCTCCACACAACATGAGGGACGACGCGACACTGACTCAGAGAAACACAGGGTTTAAATACACTGGGAAGTAACGAGGGGAATGAGACACAGAAGGAGGGCACAGCTGGGAGAAATCAGGACTGACGAGACAAGCAAAGCAGGACGCATTCACATGAGACACGGACCATCAAAGTAAAACAGGAAGTATCACACAGAGACGCGAACTTGACACAGTGGAGACAGCAACTAAGAAATACAGAGACATAAACCATAAGGCAGAGGTCTAAGAACCAAAATACACAGGGAAATACTCAGCTGGGAACACAAGAGACTAGACTAGAGAGAGTAACAAAAAACCAACCATGAGAACATAATGCACAATGCAGAGTGACAGAAAACAAGAAACTCAAACATGCAAAGACACACAATTACACAGAACAGAGGGGACACAGAGAGACATGAAGGGCAAGGGATCAAAACTAGAAGCCATAGAATAAATCACACACAAGTACAATAATACAAAAAATCACAAAGAACTAAAAACGCTGGGTCAGGAGACCCAGGACCGTGACAGTGCGTCAGGGTTCATACATGCTTCAGGGTTCGTACGTGATTTGAAGTTTGTATGTGCTTTGTCTGTAGGGGCCAACGTAAATATACTTTTATTTATTCACGGCACATAAAATGTAATAAATAAATCATATAATACAAAAACCAACTATTCACATTTCAACTTTTAACTATTTAAATTTTCAGCTTTTTCCTTTTACAAAATTAAAGTGAAACAACACAAAACACTGCAAACCAGTTGTGGACGATTACTATACCTTTCTAATGTGACGTTGTTGTCCCTGGCTCTCTTTCTCTCTCTCTCCCTCCTGCTCTGTTCAGTGCTACTGAGTGTAACTACCGCCCTTCTATGTAATCAGAATGATGCCACCTTGAAACGAAACCGAAAAAATATTGAAACTGAAAAAAAAATATTGTAACTGAAATAAATGTACTGAAAAATCTTGTATTGAAACCGAAAAAAAAAAATTGATAGTGAAAAACAATTGAAACTGTAATTTTTTTGTTTTCGCTTACAATTTTTTTTTTTTCGGTTTCAATCCATTTTTTTCTGTTTCAATCCATTTTTTTTCGGTTTCAAACCATTTTTCACTTTCAATCCATTTTTCGGTTTCAATCCATTTTTCACTTTCAATCCATTTTTCACTTTCAATCTGCTGGCACTGTTTTGGCGTCCGGGGGCGCGCTGGGGGGGGGGTATTTCCGGCCCGCATGTATTTGCATATATTATAGAGGCCACTAGTGCTGACCAAGCTGCCATCTTTCTCTCTTCCCGTCTTTCAATGGCTGCTTCAATTTCAGCTTGAACCTCCAAACCGCAAGTAAGTAATCATTTTTTGTCATCTTTTCTTGCTGTCCCACTGGACTGGACATTAGTTTAGTTTTTTTTAGCTACATCTGGTGAAGTTGTGGTAAAATGCTGGTATTAGCCTATTTGTCGTAGCAAGCTAGCCTGAAGCTAATATTTGCTAAATTTAGGGACACCCGTGTCTCTTTAGGAGTTGGAGGCCGGTGTTCTAGGAGTGGATCTCAGGATCTCAACAGGCAGTGTTGGGCAGTAACATAATACATGCACCGGCGTTACGTATTTAAAATACAAAATATGAGTAAATGTATCCGTTACAGTTACCGTTCAATAGGTGATATTGAGAATACAGTTAGTTTGTTGAAATAAATGGATTACATGGCGGTATTTTCCTGTTTCATATGTTCGGCTATGGTCTCTCTATTTTTGGTAATTCCACGCTGGTGGAAACCCAAACAAAAGAGCCTCTAAAAATTATTATACAAAAATTATTTAATATGAAGCCAATAGCAGAGTGTTACAGGCATCGCCCTAAACAATGTAGCCTCATGGGCAGTGTAGTCCGTGCTGCAGGGAGAATGGACTGCCATACCCGTTATGTGTCTGTGAGCGAGGGAGGGAGAGAAAGGAAAAGTACGAGCTGTCACGGAGCAGAAACGGGAGCTGGAAGCATGTAAATATAATAATAACCACTAAAGCCAAAAAGAGTGCCTGACGAGCCCAGCTGTAAGTAAGCTGTTAAGACTCGACTGTATACCGTGTTCGTGTTTTCCTCCGAAACATTAAACAGCCTTTCAACGCCTCTCTCTGTCTCTCGCTAGCAAACTTGACCCAGACAACAAAGTAAAGCTAGTTTTGAGCCCAACACGGAACCCGACGTATTAGCCAGAGGTCCCTTTACTACGGTTCGGAGCCGCTGACCTGTTTTATATACGCGCGGAATAGTTTTCTACACGAGATTGCTGCAAAAAGTGCAGCCTTACCCAGGGCCGTGCAGAGAGGTTTAAAGGCGCGGGTGCTCAAAGTTAAAAAGGGGCACATTGAACCAGGCTGAATAACAACAACACACATTCATCAAGAATCTAATATGGGCAACAAGGCAAAGCAAACGTAGCCAATGTTTTAGCTGTTGAGGGGTTGCTGCTGATAGTGCTGGAGGGCAGGGCTGTGTTGATCTGAGACTGTAGACACTAAAAAGTCCATAGGAGAGATGGTAGCTGATTAAACAAGTATCATGAGATAATAACAAAATGCAAAGATTGGTGACAGCGCTTGGAACCATAAGGACACAAAAAACTGTGAGAAATAATTTAGGCTCTGCCTGTGAATCACTCTTTGCTTCTCTTCTTCCTTCCATCCCATCATTTCATATATCATTCTCCACTTGCTATGTGAGAACAAGGCACAACTTGCTATTGCAATAAACTATAATCTAATTATCCACACCTAACAACTCTTGCACTTAATCTATAATAAAATGATGACAGAAAAATGTTATAGCATTGCCTTTAGTAGCCTCACACAGCTCCTGCTGTTTCCTCCTCATGTCCTTACCAGCCATGTCTGGACAATGTTATATCAGGAGTAATATTTTTTTTAAAAATCCATCTAAATAAAACACACACATGCACGCACACACAGTGACATTTTAGACCTTCTTCAGTATACTGTATATACTATGGGCATCATGGTGCTGATCCAGAATCCTTACATTATTATTTATTACTAGAGCTACAATAATAAAGCAATGAGGAGGGGGAAGTAATAAATATGAAATAATGTCATTATGATGATTCCATTTGTTTCACTATCCACTCTGTGCAGGGGCAAAGCTTATTACATTTTTAAACTGTAGAGATACAATAATTTTACTGCTGTAAAATCCAAATTTTGTACACCTACTTACTGGTTTTGTCGCATCAGTCTGTGTCTCTGAGTTAACTTGTGTTTCTCCTACAGCTCCGGACCGCTAAAAATGCGCGTGCTCTTTGTGAGCTCGTTCCCGGCTCGTAACCAGCGCGTTCTGCCGTCAAGGGCGATCATTGGTTAAATGTGATCATGTGACTGATGCAAGCCAGATCCTTTTATTTAGCAAAACTGTGATTAATAGTTAAATATTATTGTTGAGGGGCACAGACAGGACTCCGCACGCACACACACACACACATAAAAAAAATAATAAATTTTTTTTTAAAAAGTTGCCTCAACAAAAGGGCACTTTGGGCACCCATCAGGAAAGGGGCGGGTGCTCAAGCCCCTCTAGCCCCCCCCCCCCTCTGCCTTACCTAATGTCCACCTACTGTTACTCATTTATATTAAGATTTTAACATCTAGTTGGTATTGGTATGGCGAGTAGCCTTCAGTAATAGTAATAAATCACACAGCAATAGTACATTCATGTAGTTGTAAAGTATTCAGAATACATTACTTCTATAATCTTTGGTGGAATACATTTTAAAATTAACCTTCCCAACACTGTCAACAGGTTAGCACCTCATACCACAGTGCAGCAAAGCAGTCTCATGAGTGCTGGGAAGGACGAGCCCAGAGCCCAAAACAGACAGTGAAGGAGATGACAAGGTTAGTAATTGTATGGTGAAAATTATACTTTGTTATCTTGATTGGCAAAAGAAAAGTAAATACAAAATCTGCTGCTCACATATAGGGCATTTCCAAGATTTTTTTTTTTCAATACTTCAATTTCTTTCATTACAGCTGTCCTGTGCCAGAAGTTCTGTTGACCCACAGTGAGAGGCATCATTTCAGAAACACCAGGAAGACTGAAACTCGTCGCCAGGATCAAGCAGGGCTCGTGATCTTCACCAGCAGCTCCCTCACAAGAAGGATAAACCCAGCATTTCATGAACACTGATGGAGACCTTTGCTTTGTGTAATGTTAGAAGTACTCAGATAATCCTCAGAGGGTCTGGACTTTTACATAATAAAATAGAATAGAATAGAATTCAACTTTGTTGTCATTACACATGCACAGGTACAGGGCAATGAAATGCAGTTTGCATCCATCCAGAAGTGCTTTAGCCATGCTATAGGTATATTACAATATATATTAGCAATAATATAGATATGTGAGTATATTACAGAAATGGGTCTATTATGGTATGTTACAATGTACACGGTATAAAGTATGTTAAGAATATTCTATAAGTATAAGTATGTACAGGCTGTAGTGAGTACAAACTATGTACAGGCTATGAACAGGATATAAATATGAAAAACTATACAGAAATCTGAGATATACAGTTATACAGAAATGTGAACTAAGCCTGTTCAGTCCTACAGTTCTGCCGACAGCTGTTTATTTTTTTTTATTTGTTACTAACACATTTTCTAATATCATGTTTACCTTTGAGTTGTTGATGCTTTATAAATGGACATCTGCAAAGATGAGATGATGGAGCAGGTTTCAGTTCTTGTTCAGTCTGCTGCTGCATCCTGGTCACAACATACAGAGGTGTTATCAGCTCAGTATTGAACAAGAAATATTAATGTTTCAAATTATTTGTCCTAAAGGATGCAAGCTGTACAGAGTACTGCACATGTGACTTTGTGAACATAATTCATTAAAAATAATTTGGACAGATTAACCTGAATATTTGTAACAAACTCAGTAAAAAAAAAAAAAAAAAGCTAAAAAAAATAATCAGGGGAAAAATTTAACATTTTAACTTAAGCTGACAAGCGGAAGTAGTTGGTTTCAGTACATAAGTATCGGGCTTTGCTATTTAATCCGTAGCTATTGACTAATGAGGGGAATTTAAAAGTTGGCGTTAATGTCCTTCCACATGTGGAAAGCGACAGAAAACAGCAGCATGTTTTCTGTCGCTTCTGTCGCTTTCCACATGTGGAAGGACATTTTTGATGCCCCACCGCATCAAAAATGATGCGGTGGGGCCTCAGGTCCTCCTGTCCGGTAGTCCAATTTACTGAAGAACACCTCAGGCTGTCACTTTGAAATAGTCGGTAATGTAAACGATGGACCTCTCAGCATCTGCCATTCCCGAACGTGCGAGTTTGTCCGTGACCGCAGCCGCGTCGTCAGTGTTTTCTCCAGTCATTGGTCAGCATTATAATATATGCAGATACATGCGGGTCAGAATCCCCCCCCCCCCCCCCCCCAGCGCGCCCCCGTACGCCAAAACAGTGCCAGCAGAGTGAAACTGAAAAATGGTTTGAAACCGAAAAGTGGATTGAAACCGAAAAGTGGATTGAAACCGAAAAATGGATTGAAACTGAAAAAAATGGATTGAAACTGAAGAAAATTGATTGAAACTGAAAAAAAAATTGTAAGTGAAAACAAAAAAATTACAGTTTCAATTAATTGTTTTTCACTATCAATTTTTTTTTCGGTTTCAATACAAGATTTTTCAGTACATTTATTTCAGTTACAATATTTTTTTTCGGTTTCAATATTTTTTTCGGTTTCATTTCAAGGTGGCATCGTTCTGATTCCATACCCTTCCCCCCTCTGCCCAGCATAAAGCACAAGGCTCGCATGCTGAGTGAAGCGGAAAAAAGTGCGAGAGAGAGAGAGGGTGAGAGAAAGAAAAAAAGAAAAAAAAACTCCACGGCTCGCGATAAGGAGCTGGCTCGCGTCGTTCACGTCAAAGACCTGGCTCTAAGAGCCATTTCGTTCGTGACCGACCCATCACTACTTTGAATGAAAACAAACGCTGTTGTCACAGTGATGTACACTGTCTTGTTGGTATATATGTATCAATCTAATAAACTTAAACCTACACCATCCTCCCTATTCTGGTATTCTAAACAGTACCCAAAAGTAGACTGCTTGGTCGAGTTAACCTCCTAAACTATCTAGAACACATGGTGAAAACCTGAAATTAAGACAGAGGAGACTAGAGGTCAGACATGATCATTACTGATTACTGATGACAGATTTAGATATATTTTCATAAACCATTCATTTGCCACATCAATAAACAGCATGGCAGGGCAAAATATTTTTTCTAACATGGCAACCTTTAAAAAGTGAAAAAAGATAGAAAGACAGGTGAGAAAGAATAAAACTTAATTGACTTTTTGATGGCATTTTACACACAGTATCTAGAAAATGTGGGAAAATACTGGCATCATATACAGTACTTCTGAAGAAATTATGTTGGGACCCTCGAAAAAATTACTATGTACAATAATGGATTTCTATACATTTTACATCAGATGAAAACGTTTGTTGTAAGAGTCAGATAATTATTTATTCAAAGTTTCTAAATGACATAACAAAGAAAAGTATTTCCTCCTCCTTGAATCGCTACCTTATCGTGGTGGAGGGGTTTGTGTGTCCCAGGGATCCCAGGGGCTATGTTGTCTGGGGGCTTTTGCCCCCTGGTAGGGTCTCCCATGGCAAATTGGTCCTGGGTGAGGGACCAGACAAAGAGCGATTCAGAAGACCCTTATGAAAAGAATATCGAGGGAACAGTTTACCCTGCCCGGGATAGGGTTACCGGGGCCCCGCCCTGGAGCCAGGCCCGGGGAGGGTGCCCGAGGGCGAGCATCTGGTGGCCTGGCCTTAGTCCATGGGGCCCGGCCGGGCACAGCCCGAAGAGGAGACATGGGCCCATCCTCCCGCAGGCCCACCACCCGCAGGAGGCGTCATAGGGGTCGGGTGCATTGTGTGCCGGGTGGCGGCCAGGAGCGGAGGCCCTGGCGGACTGACCCCCGGCTGCCAAGACTGGCAATAGGGACATGGAATGTCACCTCTCTGGTGGGGAAGGAGCCTGAGTTAGTGCGTGAGGTTGAGAGGTACCGGCTAGATATAGTCGGACTCACCTCTTCGCATGGCTTGGGCTCTGGAACCAGTCTCCTGGAGAGGGGCTGGACTCTGTCTCAGTCTGGAGTTGCCCCTGGTGAGAGGCGGCGGGCTGGGGTGGGTATTCTAATATCCCCTCGGCTTGCTATATCCCCTGGGGTTTTTCCCGGTGGACGAGAGGGTTTGTTCCCTGCGCCTTAGGGTCGGGGAACGGGTCCTGACTGTCATCTGCGCTTATGCGCTGAGTGGCAGTTCGGAGTACCCAGCCTTCTTAGAGTTCCTGGGGGGGGGGGGGGGGGGGGGGGGGTGCTGGAAGGTGCTCCACCTGGAGACTCTGTTGTCCTGCTGGGAGACTTCAATGCTCACGTGGGTAACGACAGCAAGACCTGGAGGGGCGTGATTGGGAGGAATGGCCTCCCTGATCTGAACCCGAGCGGTGCTTTGTTATTGGACTTCTGTGCTAATCACAGTTTGGCCATAACGAACACCCTGTTCGAACATAAGAGTGTCCATAAGTGCATGTGGCACCAGGATGCTCTAGGCCGTAGGTCGATGATCGATTTTGTAATCGTATCAGCAGACCTGCGACCATATGTTCTGGACACTCGGGTAAAGAGAGGGGCTGAGCTGTCAACTGATCACCACCTGGTGGTGAGTTGGATCAGGTGGCGGGGGAGGACGCTGGACAGACCTGGTGCACCTAAACGCGTAGTGAGGGTGTGCTGGGAACGTCTAGCAGAGGCCTCAGTCCGCGAGATCTTCAACGCACACCTCCGGCAGAGCTTCAACAGCATTCCGAGGGAGACTGGGGACATTGAGTCCGAATGGACCATTGTTACGATTCGATGTTGTCAGTGTTTTGTTTTAGGCGTGACTGTTATGTGTTTTCTGTTTTACTTTGAAGGTCTGTCTTATCTCAGTGTGTTCAGTTCACGCTTCCTTGTCTCGTCAGTTCTGATTTGCCCCAGCTGTGTTTCCCTCCTGTTGTCCATTCCCTGATTGCTCCCTCTATGTATTTAAGCCCTGTGTTTCAGTTTGTCATGGTCGTGATCTCCCCCCGTGTTGTAAATAGTTTGTTGTATATAGATGTAAATAGTTGTCGATACTTTTTTAACTCGTTAGCTGTAGGGGTGAGAAGCCATTTTTCTTTGGGAACCTTTTCTCCTGTTTTTGGTTAGGGAGGCAGGTAAGACACCTGTAATTTTCATTTGAGGTTTTCTGTGAAGGTAAGCCAGCTGCATTTCATTTCTAGAGTTTTTGTTTGTTTTGGCCATGCTCACCCTGATGCCTGCTACCTTTTGGGACTCAATAAACTGACTGGCTGTTGTGAAATCCGTGGTAGCCGTTTTTTGTTGGTTCGTCCTCCTTGAGAGCAGGGAGTGTGGGGGGCATTTTTTCCTTATTTTTATTTTCCTTATGTCGCACGCCGGTTCCCTGGGCTGGGGTGTAACACCATGTTCAGCGTCTCCATTGCCGAAGCTGCTGCATTGAGCTGCGGCCGCAAGGTGGTTGGTGCCTGCCGTGGTGGTAATCCCTGAACCAAATGGTGGACACCAGAGGTGAAGGGAGCCACCAGGCTGAAGAAGGAGTCCTATCGGGCTTGGTTAGCCTGTCGGACTCCGGAGGCAGCCGACAGGTATCGACAGGCCAAGCGGAATGCAGCTCGGGCAGTGGCTGAAGCAAAAACTCGGGTGTGGGAGGAGTTCGGAGAGGCCATGGAAAAAGACTTTCGGACTGCCTCGAAGACATTCTGGCAAACCGTCAGGCATCTCAGGAGGGGAAAGCGGTGCTCTACCTTCACTGTGTATAGTGCTGGCGGAGCGCTGCTGACGTCGACTGAGAAAATTGTCAGGCGGTGGAAGGAATACTTTGAGGACCTCCTTAATCCCACTGACACGTCTTCCGAGGAGGAAGCAGAGTCTGGGGATGAGGGGAATGACCCGCCAATTTCCGGGGGCAAGGTCACTGAGGCAGTTAAACAGCTCCTTGGTGGCAGAGCCCCTGGTGTTGATGAGGTCTGCCCCGAGTTCCTGAAGGCTCTGGACGTTGTAGGGCTGTCCTGGTTGACACGCCTCTGCAATGTTGCGTGGAGATCAGGGGCAGTACCTGTGGACTGGCAGACCGGGGTGGTGGTTCCCATCTTTAAGAAGGGGGACCGGAGGGTGTGTTCCAACTACAGGGGGATCACACTCCTAAGCCTCCCTGGGAAAGTCTATGCTGGAAAGGAGAGTTCGTCTGCTAGTCGAACCTCGGATACAGGAGGAACAATGCGGTTTTCGTCCTGGTTGCGGAACACTGGACCAGCTCTTTATCCTTTTGAGGATACTTGAGGGTGCATGGGAGTTTGCCCAACCAGTCTACATGTGTTTTGTGGACTTGGAGAAGGCATTCGACCGTGTCCCTCGGGGTGTCCTGTGGGAGGTGTTGCGGGAGTATGGGGTGTCTGGCCCATTGCTACGGGCCATTCGATCTCTATACAACCGTTGTAAGAGCTTGGTTCGCATTGCCGGCAATAAGTCGGACTCGTTCCCAGTGGGTGATGGGCTCCGCCAGGGCTGCCCTTTGTCTCCGGTTCTGTTCATAATTTTTATGGACAGGATTTCTAGGCGCAGCCAAGTGGCAGAGGGCTTTCACTTTGGTGGCCTCAGAATCTCATCTCTGATTTTTGCGGATGATGTGGTTCTGTTGGCTTCATCGGGTGAGGGCCTCCAGCTCGCACTGGAACGGTTCGCAGCCGAGTGTGAAGCAGCAGGAATGAGGATCAGCACCTCCAAATCTGAGGCCGTGGTTCTCAGCCGGAAAAGGGTGGAGTGCCCACTCCGGGTCGGGGATGAGTTCCTGCCCCAAGTGGAGGAGTTCAAGTATCTCGGGGTCTTGTTCGCGAGTGATGGGAGAAGGGAGCCGGAGATCGACAGACGGATTGGGGCTGCAGCTGCAGTAATGCAGACGCTGCACCGGTCCGTTGTGGTGAAGAGGGAGCTGAGTGTAAAAGCGAAGCTCTCAATTTACCGGTCGATCTACGTCCCTACCCTCACCTATGGCCACGAGCTGTGGGTAGTGACCGAAAGAACGAGATCGCGGATACAAGCGGCAGAAATGAGCTTCCTCCGAAGAGTGGCTGGCCTCTCCCTTAGAGATAGGGTGAGAAGTTCGGCCATCTGGGAGGGGCTCAGAGTAGAGCCGCTGCTGCTCCACATCGAAAGGAGCCAGCTGAGGTGGTTCGGGCATCTGACAAGGATGCCCCCTGGGCGCCTCCTGGGTGAGGTGTTCCAGGCATGTCCCACCGGGAGGAGGCCCCGGGGCAGACCCAGGACACGCTGGAGAGATTATATCTCTCGGCTGGCCTGGGAACGCCTTGGTGTTCCCCCGGATAAGCTGGAGGAGGTGGCTGGGGAGAGGGAGGTCTGGGCCTCTTTGCTTAGGCTGCTGCCCCCGCGACCCGGCCTCGGATAAAGCGGATGAAGATGGATGGATGGATGGATGGAGAAAAGTATTTCTTTGTGCCCCCCCCCTTTCCCTGTTAATGCCCTACATGGCCCCCTGGCAAAACTTTGCTAGACCCACCCCTGCACAGTTACCAGCTGTCAGCTACTTAGAAAAGGATCCTGGTGTTATTTAGCTCTCAAACTGTTCATAACTTCCCATCAACTCAATCATGTCACCTAAAAGGTAAATCTGTTTCTCCATCACCTGTTGATGATCCAGTGAGGACATCTCCTAGTTTCATCTTCATGTTTCCCTCTCACCAGATAACCAAACCGATATTATGACCAGCAGCTTTCACAGCTGTGGCTCCAGCAAACATCAGCTGAAACTAGAAATTAATATTAAATAAATTCTAACAACAGCTGATCAAGCTTAAACGTCCTGCTGTTGCTTAGCGCGACATCCGCCGGTTTCTTCTTTCTGGAGCAAAGTGGGAGATAAACAAATAAGAGAGAAAAGCCAATCAGCTGATCATTGATCAGTTTCATGATTGAAGTAGAAACAGGAGAGGGAGGGGAGAGAATGAGAGAAGAAGAGGCAGCTGTGCAGCAAAGACACGGAATAACTCCAGTTTTGTGTCTTTTTCATTGTAGCTGAAGTCCGGTACAAACTGTTCCTTTTCACCTCAATACGAAACAAGCAATATTTTCTCTGAATACCAGAAGATTCCGTTTTTTACCGGACGGTTGGAAACTCTAATAACTAACCTTATAAATAAAATAAGATAAAACAAGTTCAACATCAATAATATCATAGCACCCGCCCAGCAATATAGAAACTCCATTATGCTAGCTAGTAGCATAATGGTTATTATTGTAATAACAATTACAAGTTATTGTAACTGACTGTAAAAAGTCTGTAAAAACACAACATTAAAAGTCCAGTGGAGCGGTACAGAAGGGAAACCCGGCGGTGTCCTCACCTTCCTCTCCGCGTTCTGCTGTTCTGCTGCTGTTGATGATTTAAAGTCTCACACACAACCTGTCGAAGGGGGAGGGGGGCGGTTGCTTCCAAATAGAGCACATTTCATTCATAATGTTGTAAATCCAAGCCCATTATCTATTCATGATTTGAATCCTGGGTTGTGCGAAATCCTAGAAATACACCTTAGACAAAGTGAATCTGTGTTAGGTTATGTTGTGGTGATCCTCGGGTTGGGGGATTTGTGTTCATACTGGAGTGCAAAATTAAAACCAATGGAAGATGGACAAGAAAAGTTCAAAGCCATCAGGTCCTCAGTTTAGAAAAAAGAGAAAAGAAGAGGAGGAGAAATGAGAAAAAGATACAGGTAAGCAGATGTGTCATTGGATAATGGCAGGTCATCCTGAAACAATCAGAATCAGAATACTTTATTAATCCCTAAGGAAATAATGTGGGTTACAGTTGCTCCAAGAAGAAATTGTAAAAAATAGTAACAGTAACAGACTAAACATGAAACAATACATTATGTTACAGATTTGAATATATTATTAATTAGTCGTTGTCAATTGTTGATTCGTCCTGTTCTCATTGTATGACGAATTATGATAGCCGTTTGCATACTATGCATACTCTCTCTCTCTTCATGTGTGTGTGTGTTTCTCTGGTGAAATTCAGTATGGTTTCGACAACAGTTCTATGTTAATGTACAATCCTTAATATGTTTTGTGTGTGTGTGTGTGTGTGTGTGTGTGTGTGTGTGTGTGTGTGTGTGTGCATGGGGTGGGGGGCGTCAGAGGGAGTGCTCGCCCAGGGCGCCAAACAGGCTAGGACCGCCACTGCACCTGCCAGCGTGTTGCATCTGCTGGCCTCCACCACTTGCTAATGTTACTGAATCTGTGGAAGCTCTGCAATAGCCACCACCAAACAACTGAGTTATTTTTACACATCTCCCTTCATCTGGCCAATCCACCACCTTTCAGTGTTTATACCGTTACGGAAAAAAAAAAAACGGCCCATAAAAACGAAAAATCACCATCGGCCCCCCGGGCAAATGCCCGGTATGCCCGATGGCCAGTCCAGCTATGGCCATGAAAGGTGCAATACAAATAAAATATTAGTTAATCATTTCACATTAAGATTCTGACAAGGGCGTAGATTTGGTTTTGGCATTGGTGGGGGCGGATGATTCAACCACCGAACCATGACGTTTCTTTTTTTCCCCTTTTTGTCTTTGCTTCTTGATAATTAAAAAAAGGAGAAATATACTTGCCTACATATGTTATTCTGCATGCTTTTAAACCATTTAAAATTACAATTCATAGTTTTATATGTGAAATATATAATGTTAAATTACTATTAAACAAATGACTAAAGTATTTTAGGCTTTAGTTTACTTCCACATTCCATATAAATCAGGTATCATACAAAAATAAAAATAGCTTCAAATACAGTCATGACAATAAAAGAATATGACTTTAAGGACTTAACAACATTACTTCAGTTATAGTACACCAACATCTCTGATACATTAGCACTAAGGGAACACTGAATGACCTGGTGGTTTTTGTCCATAAAACTACTCATCTAAGATTACCACAAAGTAAAAGATCTCTCAGCAAAATTATGCAACATTTTAGCCACACTGTTGCCCCAATCAAATCAGTGAGCTAGGACTTTTTATTCTAAACATGAACTACTGTTACAACAACAGACATGGACTACTGGTGTCCCACACAACAACTCAATGTCCACTATGTGAAGGAGCCGAACACACCCTTCTCCTCTCGTTAGCTGAGATAAACTGCTGGCATATTTGTTTTACATCTATACTGTCCAGTCTCTCCTGGTGGACAAGGCATACAGCAGCATTGTTTAATCTCATTTGAGTCATTGTTGACCTTAGCCATCTTTTTAGTCTTCTGAGATCACTGAAGTATCTTTCATCCTAAGTACATTCAAAGTTCAAGGTTCTTTATTTGTCACATGCATAGTTATACAAGTATAACACACAGTGAAATGTAGCCTGACACGCTCCTCGACATGTGCAAAAGTAGGGGGGGGCTGTAGAGGAAGAACATTATATATATATATATATATATATATATATATATATATATATATATATATATATATATATATATATATATAGTATATACATTGGGTGAATGTGCAGTAGTAGCAGCAAGCAGGTGAATTCTGTACATTAATAAGAATAGACATCTGACTATTTTACAGGATAGACCATATAAACATATTTAAAATTAAAGGAATTTGAAATGTACATTGTTCCTTGGTTTAGTGTCTGGAAGAGAGTCCTGTCTCAGTCAATTATAGATGATGTGAGATGATGTGAGATGATGTGAGCGGGCGGGTGTGTGTGTTTAGGGCACGGATGGCTTGGGGATAGAAGCTCCTCTTGAGTCTCTCTGTCCTTGCCCGGAAGATGCGGAACCTTCTACCAGATAGCAGAAGTTGGAACAGTTTGTTGCCAGGATGGGACGGGTCCTTCAGTATCTGCGCTGCTCTAGTCCGGCATCTCCTGGTGTAGGTGTCCTGAAGCGGGGGGAGAGCAATCCTGCAGCAGCGTTCTGCTGTACGGATCACTCTCTGGAGAGCTTTTTGGTCCTTGACACAGCTGTTCCCAAACCACGATGTCATGTTCTGTGTGAGGATGCGTTTTATCCTCAGATTAAAATTATTACCATGTGCTTGATGTGCCTCACCTTTGGCCCTGGCTCTTCCCCTCTGACTGCACTAGGACATATTGCTACCTGATAAAATAACACATTGATTCATGCAATATAAAAAGTGAGACATGTCAATTCAGATTCTTTGTCAAATATACACTAATGAATCAATTTACATCAGCAGCCTAACAATTGTTATGATGATAAGTACTAGTTAATCTATAGCACCAAATCATCAGTCAGTCACCTGTGACCTCGCCTCTTCACCTCTGTTTGAGCCCAGTTGTAAGTAAGCTATTAAGACTCGACTGTACGCTGTGTTCCTGTTTTCCTCCGAAACAATAAGTTCCGTTGGAGCTGCCTTTCAACGCCAGACAACAAAGTAAAGCTATTTTTCGGCTACGAGCCCGACACGGAGCCCGACATGGAACCCGACATATTAGTCAAAGGTCCCTTTACTACGGGTTTGGAGCCCCGGACCTTCAGTAACAGTAATAAATCACAGCAATAGTACATTCACGTTGTTGTAAAAAGCATGATAACATATTAAGTAATCCAAAGTATTCAGAATACGTTACTCTCGTCGAGTAATGTAATGGAATACGTTACAGAATACATTTTGGGGCATGTATTCTGTAATCTGTAATGGAATACATTTTAAAAGTAACCTTCCCAACACTGGTGCAAACTGCACTACAAGGTGGAATATTTGCAAAATCATGACTACCTCATGATATTTTGTCTCAAAAATTAACCCTATGAATATGTCAGTGCCATTAGGATGAAATTATTGTGTCACCAACATTTTAACGTTAGACATATAATTTTAACAGCCTCTGTAAATTAATATCCTGGCTTGCTCGAGGTTGACTTTTTCTCTGACAGTTTCAATCAATATTAGAAATGCTAACTAATAGTGCTGCCTGTTGTGCAGTTAGTTTACAAAATGCGTTATTTATGGTTACATACAATTTTAGACTGATGTGGGCCAAAGCCTAGCATAGCCTATAACGTTATTATGACGGACACATTTTATGAGTGAACTTGACTTTAAGTGACTTACAGGTTTCTTTGAAAAATACTTTTTTGTATCCAGATTCTTCCTTGTTGCTGCCATCCTGCTCTCCTCCTTGCAGGTCCTCGCAGCGCAGGCTTGCCACTGCTAAAACTAAACAGAGCTCCCTGAAAGGCTCAGCCAATCACATTGGCCATATTTGTCACATTAGGTAGGACTCCAGTAGAGAAGGTAATTTAACTCTTTCTGCACCGCTGGGTGAATGAGACGTTGACAGATCTTTTTTTTTCTTCTTTCTATTGGGTTTGTTTTTCTTTACTCGAAGAGATCATATTATTGGTGGGGACAATTCAATAATCGCTGGATATTGGTGGGGACATGTCCCTTCCGTCCATGCCAAATCTACGCCCCTGGAGTCACTTAACAAAACTCCAGCTAAGATCTTAACCTGTAAACTGTGACTTTGTGGCAGTTTGTTTTTGTAATCCAGTGGATCCCTTTGAAAACCCAGCTGCATAATGAATAAAAAACACTCAAGAAGAATATCAATATTCTATATCAAATCATTTATAAACAAAATCACCAGCTTTTCACACAGCTTATTTGCTGGTTAGTAATTTTTTTCACCTTAGACCCCTCATGTCTGTCTGTCTGAGTGCAGATGTAGATAAAGGCTTTGAACAGATCATGCTTTTGAACTCCTATCCACATATTTTTTGATGATAGCAAACCAAACCTAAACATCATAGCTATGTTTATCTGCCAGTGTCACATGAGCTTATCAACACATTCACCTGTCAGACCAGCTGAATAAATGCTAAAAATCTTAAGAACTAATACCTTTCTACCTTCTACTAAGATGAAAATAACAAATGTGTCAATCAAACATGATAGCTGGTTAAAGGATGATGATGATGATGTGATATGATAGGAAAACAACAGCCTCCAGTCAGAGTTTTACTGTGAGGTATGGGCTGACTTTACAACAGTAATTTACATGTTACAAAAGCAGCTTTGAAAAGATTGTTATGACTCAGGGAATGTCTTAATGAGCTGAGCTGACCTCATTTTGACCATTTTAATTTGAATTTTAAGATTACTGTAATGAGATGCATACTGTGAGAGCAGTTCCTTATAGACCATTAAAGCAGCATATACTAAAATAGATATTTATAGTTCTTCCATATTTCAGTTTTAATTAAATGTTTTGGGGGAAAATGCGTATTCACTTTCTTGCAGGCAGACAGCTGGAAAGGTCAATTCTGTTCCCATGTCTGCTTTTCAAAGTGGCTGTAATCAATGAACATGAATGATGGATCATATAAAGAACATATTATAACAGAGGTACAAATAAACCAGCTGTTCTCCACGGAACCAGCCAAGGTGTACTCTCAGTGGCAGGGAACAATTTGACAACACCACCACCAAGGCTGAAGACAGAACAATACTGGAAGAGCATATGGGAGAAGGACGCAACCCATAACAGCAATGCTCAGTGGCTAGTGGATCTGAGGGCAGACCACAGCGACCTCCCTGAACAGGGTCCAGTAATCATCACAGTGGCAGATATCCAAGAAAGGGTCTCCAGTAGGAAGAGTTGGACAGCACCAGGTCCTGATATGCTTCATGCCTACTGGCTGAAAAAGCTGACTGCACTCCACGAGCGCCTGGCAGCACAAATGAACCAGCTGCTAGTTGATGAGAGACACCCAGAATGGCTAACCGAAGGCCGGACAGTCCTGATCCTCAAGGACCCCCAGAAGGGGCCGGTCCCCTCCAACTACCGACCAATAACCTGCCTCAGCACCACGTGGAAGCTCCTGTCAGGCATCATAGCAGCTAAGATGAACAGGCACATGGGTCAATACATGAGCGGGACACAGAAAGGTATGGGCAAGAATACCAGAGGCGCAAAACACCAGCTACTGGTAGACTGAGCAGTCAGCCGAGACTGCAAGACCAGGCTGACCAACCTGTGCACTGCCTGGATTGATTACAAGAAGGCCTATGACTCAATGCCCCACACCTGGATCCTGGAATGCCTAGAATTGTACAAGATCAACAGGACCCTGAGAGCCTTCATCAGGAACTCAATGGGGTTGTGGCGTACAACACTAGAGGCCAACTTCAAGCCCATAGCACAAGTCACCATCAAGTCCGGGATCTCCCCACTGCTGTTCTGCATAGGCCTTAACCCCCTCACTGCGATCATTGAAAAGACTGGCTACGGATACCGACTACGGAATGGAGCAGTTGTCAGCCACCTCCTGTACATGGATGACATCAAGCTGAATGCCAAGAGTGAATGAGACATCGATTCACTGATCCACACCACCAGAATATACAGCAATGACATCAGAATGTTGTTCAGACTGGAGAAGTGTAGTCGATGGTAACAAAGAGAGGGAAGGTAGTCAGAACTGAGGGGATCGAACTACCAGAAGGCAACATTGCAGACACAGAGGACAGTTACAAGTACCTGGGGATCCCGCAGGCGAATGGGAACCATGAAGAGGTTGCTAGGAAAGCTACAACCACCAAGTACCTGCAGAGGGTCAGGCAAGTCCTGAGGAGTCAGTGGAACAGTAAGAACAAGATCCAGGCCATCAACACCTACGCCATGCCTGTGATCAGGTACCCTGCTGGGGTAATAGGCTGGCCAAAGGAGAAGATAGAAGCCACTGACATAAAGACAAGAAAGCTCCTTACCGTGCATGGAGGGTTTCACCCAAAGTCCAGCATCCTGAGGCTGTACGCTAAGCGGAAGGAAGGAGGCCGGGGACTGGTGAGTGTCAGCACCACAGTCCAGAATGAGACAAGGAACATCCAAGAATACATCACGAAGATGGCCCCAACTGACAGCGTGCTCAGTGAATACCTCAGGCAGCAGAAACCCAAGAAAGAGGAGGAAGGCGAGGAACCATCATGGAAGGACAGGCCCCTGCACGGTATGTACCACCGGCAGATAGTGAAGGTGGCTGATACCCAGAAATCCTACCAGTGGCTGGACAAAGCTGGATTGAAAGACAGCACAGAGGCACTAATCATGGCAGCACAGGAACAAGCACTGAGCACAAGATCCATAGAGGCTGGGGTCTATCACACTAGGCAAGACCCCAGGTGCAGGTTGTGTAAAGATGCCCCAGAGACAATCCAGCACATAACAGCAGGGTGCAAGATGCTAGCAGGCAAGGCATACATGGAACGCCATAACCAAGTGGCCGGCATAGTGTACAGGAACATCTGTGCCGAGTATAACCTGGAAGTCCCGAGGTCAAAATGGGAGATGCCCCCAAGGGTGATGGAGAATGACCGAGCTAAGATCCTGTGGGACTTCCAGATACAGACGGACAAAATGGTGGTGGCTAACCAACCGGACATAGTGGTGGTAGACAAACAGAAGAAGATGGCCGTAGTGATCAATGTAGCGGTTCTGAATGACAGCAACATCGGGAAGAAGGAACACGAGAAGCTCGAGAAATACCAAGGGCTCAGAGAAGAGCTCGAGAAGATGTGTAGGGTGAAGGTGACGGTGGTCCCAGTGGTAATCGGAGCACTAGGTGCAGTGACTCCCAAGCTAGGCGAGTGGCTCCAGCAGATCAACAACATCGGAGATCTCTGTCCAGAAGAGCGCAGTCCTAGGAACAGCTAAGATACTGCGCAGGACCCTCAAGCTCCCAGGCCTCTGGGAGCTTGAGGGTCCTGAGCTTGAAGGATTAACCGCCCACAGGGGCGAGTGGGGAATTCTTTTATTTTATTTTTTATATAGCAATACCTACAACTCTTTCCTACTATTACCATTAATAGAACTTCATATTGGAAATTAAATAGTTCGCTTTTGAGCCATACAGTTGTAAAATCTGAAATTACATGACTGTTAAAACACTTTATACACAAGGCTAATATTGAGAATTCCTATCGCACAAATTGGGAAATTTTTAAATTTGAGACGAGTAAAATGTTGCAACAGTATGGGGCAAAAATAGCTAAGTCAAGGGCAGCAGAAGAAGAAAATCTAATTGTTCAAATTTCCGCAATATATCAACTCCCACCACTCGAGGTCTCAGAGGCTGATAAATTACGTCTTAGGACCTTTCAATTTAAACTGGAAGAGATTTACTGCCAGAAAGCTGAAGGAGCTTTTGTTCGTTCAAGAAAAAGATGGATAGAGGGAGGGCAGAATTCTGCTTATTTTTTCCACTTCGAAAAACATAGATCTAAAGCCAATGCTATTCATAAATTGAATATAAATGGTCAGTGATGATTCAAAAATTATCTCTCAATTTTGTTGTAATTTCTACTCAAAGTTGTATGAATCCAATTATAACGCAAACATCGCTACCCAATTTATCGACTCTGTAAATAATGTTGAAATGATTAAAAGTGCTGATAGGCTTCTTTTTGTGACAGTCCGATTACTGAAAAGGAAATATTGACATCTACCTAGAATCCCTTAAAAACAAGAAATCTCCAGGCACAGATGGGCTGGTGGCTGAATTCTATAAATCATTCTCTTCTCGGCTAGCACCCTTTTTGTTGCAGGTTTACAATGAAAGTATTGAAAGGGGCACTCTTTCCCCCAGCCTCACTCAAGAAAAAGAATTAAATATATTTTGGATGATATTGTAGATGAGACACAGTCTGGATTTATGCCAAACAGGCACATCTCCAATAATATTAGACTCACCTTGGATATTCTGGACTACTCAGCATTAATATCTAATGACTCATTTATCCTTCTGCTAGACTTCTATAAAGCCTTTGACTCAATTGAGCATGAATTTATATTTCTCACACTTCAGAAATCTGGTTTTGGTGATATCTTCTGCAAAGCTATCAAAACTCTGTATTCCAATGCAAATAGTTCTATTGGAATGAAAAATGGCACTATTTCTCGTTTTTGTCTTAATCGAGGTGTACGCCAGGGATGCCCGACTAGCCCTTATCTTTTTTTACTTTGCACCCAAATTCTTGCCTCCGCGCCTATTTTGAATAGGCTCGTGAAAGGTATAAACACAGCAGACAGAGAGACTGTCATCACTCAACTGGCAGATAATACCACAATTTTTCTTAAAAATGCCAACCAGGTGCCAATTCCTTTGCAAGTTATAGAGGATTTCTCCAAAGGGTCTGGATTGATGCTAAACTTAAATAAATGCCAATTATTACCTGTCAAAGAGTGTAATGTTGAGAGTATTTGTAATATAACAGTTAAAAATGAAGCAACATATTTAGGTCTGATTATCTGCAAAGATAAAAAAAACTGAATTTCGCTAATTTTTTTCCCCAATTATTAAAAAATCTCAAACCAAATTAAATCAGTGGTTGCAGAGTGATTTAAGTTTAAGAGGGAGGGTATTGCTCTCAAAAGCAGAAGGTCTATCTCGACTGACTTATGCAGCAATTTCTCTACACTAAACAATACATTCAAGATTAATTGGGCAAAACATTTTCTTAAAAATCTCCATTTGGAATTTTATTCCTCACTACATTTTCTCTAAGTTTGGTGGTCGAAGTTTTATATTAGGTTGTGATTATAATATAGATAAGCTTCCAGAAAATCTTTCGATGTTTCACAAACAAGTTCTATTAGCTTGGTCCCTTATATATAAATACAACTTTACACCCCATACGTATTTAATTTGGAATAATAGGAACATAGTGCATAAAAATAAATCATTCTTTTGTCTAGCTAGGTTGAGAAACGGATTGTTTTCGTAAATCAGCTGTTTAATCCTAATGGGCATCTTATGTCTTATTCAGAATTCTTAAACACTTATAAATTTCCAGCCACACCCAAAGAATATGCCATATTATTTGATGCAATATGTACAGGTATTGTAATGCTATTTAAAGGTATTCAACCTTGTATATCAACTGTTTCTCTCCCAAACCCTGTGGATTCACACATAGGAAGAATCTGTCTAACAAACCATAGTAAAGGTAATAAGAATATTTGTGCTTTGTTCCAGAGAGAATCTCTATCTGTTCCAAATGTGATCTGTTATTGGAATTCCTTTGTCAGTGACATTAACTGGAAAAGAGTATTGACAATTCCTAACAAGTATCTGGTAACAAATAAAGTAAAAGAAGTTTCATTTAAAATACTGCATAAATATTATCCTGCTAATCATTATATGACAAAGTTGAAAAGGGACATAAATGTGAACTGTGGATTTTGTGGAAGCCATCCCGAGACTGTGCAACACCTCTTCTGGATCTGTTCACACACTAGAACATTTTTCTAAGACTTACTGGACATCTCTACAAGGACTTTACTTTGAAATGGGAAAATGTTGTATTTTGCTTCTTTCAAAGGCAAAAAACAGAAGATGTTTACTTTATAATAAACTTGTTAGTTATCTTAGCTAAATTTTATTTTCACAAATGCAAATACAGTAGCCGTAAGCCTAATTTTAAACATTACTATAATGATACTTTATGTTACATAAAATTGATTAATGGATCACTTAACAAAAAGGTTATGAAAACTATTACTATTTGTACTAATGACAAATTATTTGAATGTATGTAACTTTTTATATTACACCCCCTGGCATATGTTAATTTTGTTCAAGTTGTACACATTTTCTGTACAGTGTTTCTTAATAAAGTTTAAAAAAAAAAAAGACAGCTAATATATTTGAATTATATATTAGCTGACTCTGTTAGCTCCTAGTATTTCTCAACAGCTCTGCCTCTTTTTTGACTGCCCGGGACATTTAAACAATGGATACCTCCGTATACAAACAAATTCAGGCTTTTCTCCTCAACAGAGAGCTTCCCCCGATTGAATAAAAGCGCTGTAAAATAGGAAGAATGGCGCATGATTACAGACTTAATAATACAGAGTTAGTAATTAGTGATGGTAAATTTGATTCTTTTTACTGAATCGAGTTTTAATGAGTCACTCACCAAAATGAATCGGTTTTTGAGTCATTTGATTCACTGAGTCAGTCGACCAGAGAGTGCAAAAATGTACATTTTCACTCAAACTTAATTTGTTTCTCTTTTCATGTAAATCCTACTGCTAAGATGAATGATTCTAAAAGAAAACAACTATTTTATAGAGCAAAAAAGAGCAAAAACATTTCTAAAATTAAGCAATTTCCTATCAAAATTGCTTAATAAACAATTATTTTATTTTATTTTATTTTAAATGTCCACTGAGCTGTGAGCCAGGGGGCGATAATGCGCCTTAACATTGGTTGCCAACCAAGAAGAAGAAGAAGCTGTGAGCCAAGGAGGGAGGGGGTGAGTGAGTGAGTGAGTACGGTGGCCCCTAGAGACAAAGCACGTACAAACTCCAAAACACTTGCAAACTCCAAAACACATGCAAACTCCAAAACACATGCAAACTCCAAAACACTTGCAAAATCCAAAACACTTGCAAACTCCAAAACACTTGCAAACTCCAAAACACATGCAAACCCCAAAACACATGCAAATTCCAAAACACAACGGAAGTGCTCCAGGACGCTAGGGGCAGTGTTGAGCTTTTTTTTTACGTAGTAACTACACAAGCCAGGAAGTACCAATGACCGGATTTGGGCTGTATCCCAATTCAGGGTCTGCAGCCTTAAAGGCCGCATTTTAAGGCCGATTACATCACAGTGACACGACGAAGGCTGTCCCAATTTAAAGGCTGCTCGAAATGCTGCCCTCAAATGCGTCCTTAATTTCCCTGAATTTAAAGGATGGGTCGGTGTAGCCTTCATGGCCCAACATATCCCAGACTTCATAGCGCTGCGGTGGTGTGGACAATAGGGCTTTGGAGCGTGATGTCACGGGGGTGGGCGTGGAAAGGATTTTGGCCCGATCCGCCATTTTGGGGGTCTAAGTAAGGAGCGAAAGCATAGCCATGGTTCGTACTTGCTGTGCGGTCGGCTGCAATGTTCGATCTTACGACCGGCACGGGAATAAGTTTGGATTGTCTTTTTATGCTTTCCCAACCTGGAAGCAACATGAAGGAGCTCATGTATCGGATATTACCAAACGAAGGCGTCTAGCCTGGATAGCAGCCGTGAGACGAGCTGATATCAAGTTCTGTTACGTCTCCAGATATCAGTTGGTGTGCTCAAGACATTTTCATTCCGGTAAGTTCTAAATATGTTCACATCACACTTTATAGCTGAATAATATCATCGTTGGTGGTCTCAGAAGTTATAGAAATTGCGATCAAACATAGAATGGAGTGACTTGATTGGTTGATGTAAAGACAATAAATGAAATGAGACAGGAAGGACACAAATTGGCATTAATAATTTACCCGATTATCAATGTGTTAACTTGCATGTACTTTACAATTATGGGCATATAATATGATAACGATATTTTAGCAGTTAAATGATAAATGTGTAACATTAATTATGGTGGGGGGTGGAAAATGGCTATTTCACTCGGTGCACTCCAGCTGACTTACTTTGACGACGTACTCAGAGTTTTGGCGGCTTGAAAATAGCCAAATCTTGCACCCAGCCATTTGTAAATTGGATGTGCGCCTCCAGTGACTTGTAATTACGAAACTGGTTCGCTGTGTAAGCGCTTACTCCACAAACAAGATACGTGAAGATATCGGGGTAGGACAGTGGCGGTAAGTCGTCTGGGTCTTTACTCCACTGCCGTATTTCAAATGGGTCCAGATTTGCGATGCACTCTATTTTTTTTCAAGTACCGCTGCTTCGCCTCTGGACGCAATCGGTCTCTATACCGTCCGTTTTCTTTTGAGCTGCTTTTAAGCATGTTTCTTGTCGTCGTCGTTCCAACACAGTGTGTTTGTTTTGATTCGTAGACCCCGAAAATGGAGCTGCGCTCCCACAATGCATTGCGGCGTGACGTCAACTCCAAAGCCCTATTTTGCCGAAAAAAACGGCGGAAGCGGAGCCGCCGAAGAGTAAACTTTCAGAAGTAAGTACTGAATATTATGTCACTTATTTATGCGCAAATGTTTTTACAATGAAGAACATTAAAACATTACTGTTGGCCACATGTCGGGAAGGTTATGTGACATTAGCGATGTTTGTACTAACTTGGTTTTAAAGCCTTTACTTCAAAATATACGCCGTTCAATAGTTGACTTTAATCTTACAGAGAATGTGATGATTTTATGGATAATTAAAGTCAGTCATATATCCACAAACACAACAAGCTGAAAGTCAGTGATGCTGCTCGGTTTGCAGTCCTGAATATCACAGCACAAGCAGGATTCACTGCACTGTTAATGTTAGCTATATTATATTGCTGCCTCTGTTCGGTGGTGTCGAGCCAGACGGACTTTAACGTGTGTTTGAACGAGCTGACGGTTCACTCGTTAAGCTGAAAGAAAGATGCTTTAATCACAGGAGTCACACGTGTCCACTGTACCATCTGGGAACTCTTCTTGTTTCGTAATAACACAAACACTTAATCCTCCTTCTTTTGTGCTGTTTTGTAGCAGTGTATACACCTGAGACTGTCACCTGTCTGTCTGTCCTGCACTCTCTCTCTCTTTTTCTTTCTCTCTGATTGTGTAATAAAAGTATGAATATTCATTTATAAGTTACACTTGTGTTTGAATCCTGCAGCTTATCACACATTTGATTTCCATGTGTGACAACTGCAAGTGTCCAGAATGAGGACAGACTGAGGGACCCACTGCTGCACATCATCTGTGAGGCTTTGCACCCCTGATGATCCACCAGGACAAACTCAGCAGTGTGTGAGGAAGAGGAGGAGGAAGAGCCAGCAGCAGCTGACAGATGGAGAGAATAGACAGACTGTTCCCTGTTTGTGAAGGACTGCTAGAAAAGTTTAGAATCACTAATTGTCTGTCCTGAATCAGTCTTATTAGGTAATGTTCAAATAATTTTATCCTCCCAGTGTTTTCAGTGTGGGAGAAAGTACTCAAGGCCTTCAAGTTACACACTATGAAAGGCAGCAACAAGTTTAATATTCAGAAATCTAAAGTATGTATCAGCAGCAGAATGGACCTAAAAATAAATGTTTGTTTCAGTTCTATTAAGCTTTGAGTAATTTGATTTAGCAGCACTGCTGTGTTTGTTGCATCATATTGCTGTAATTGTCTATATGCTTTATATATTCTGAGCTAAGTTGATCTATAGTGTTACATCATATTCTATAAGGATGTTAGGTGTTTGTATACTTTCTGCCCAGTTTGACCCATTTAGCACCTTCCCTCGTATGCTGCCTTTTTTCCGCACCCCAGTAATCTGTTTCTCTTTTGTTTTGCAGCTTCTCACAGCCCCGCTCTCGGCGTTCCCTGCGCAGTTCACCTCCCCAGTCCCTCGGTTTCTTCTGGTTCCATACGTTGTTTTTTCAGCTACCCTCACAGGACACCTTTAGTTATAATAAATTTGCTTTCTTTATTCCCTCCTACCCTCCTACCCAGGTTTTGAGGCAGGAGGGTGAGACGCCGTCTGGTCCGGGGGCTTTCCTGGGCTTCTGTTTCTGGAATAGTCGGCTCACATCCTGAGTGTGTATTCTGAGTTTCAGGGAGGAGGAAAGGGGGGTGAGAGGTGTGGTGGAGGTCGTTGAGTCTGGATTGGAGAGGGTGGTGGTGGTCGTTGAGTCTGGACTGGGGAGGGTGGGGGTGGTCGTTGAGTCTTGATTGGGGAGGGGCAGGGTGAAGGGGGGAGAGGTGGAAGGTGTGTTGGGGGTCAATGTCTGAAGCAATGTCCCTGGGGAGGGGAGGGTGGGGCGTGGGAGTCTGTCCGTCTCAAACCTGCAATAGAAAGTGTTTAACTCGTTGGCCAGGTCTTTGTTTGCTTCAACAGTGGGTGGGGGGCGTCTGTAGCTGGTGATTTCCTGCAGGCCCCTCCACACTGACGCAGGGTCGTTGGCTGAGAGCCGTTCTTCCAGCTTCTGGGAGTAGATGCTTTTAGCTGCTTTGATCTCCTTGGTCAGTGTGTTCCTGGCTTGCTTGTACAGGACCCTGTCACCACTTCTGTAGGCGTCCTCCTTGGCCTTACGAAGATGTTGGAGTTTAGGAGTGAACCATGGTTTATTGTTGTTGTATGTGCAAAAGGTCTTTGTTGGCACACACACGTCTTCACAGAAACTGATGTATGATGTCACAGTGTCCGTGAGGTTCTCAGATGCAGCTTCAAAAACAGTCCAATCAGTGGAGTCAAAACAGTCCTGCAGTTCCTGCTTTGCTGCGTTAGTCCACTTCTTCACAGTTTTGACTACAGGTTTGGCACGTTTGAGTTTTTGCCTATAAACTGGAATAAGATGGACCATGCAGTGATCAGAATGTCCCAAAGCTGCCCGGGGCACAGAGCGATAGGCATCTTTTAGAGTGGTGTAGCAGTGATCCAGTATGATGTTGTCCCTGGTGGGGCAGTCTATATGCTGTCTGTATTTAGGGAGTTCGTAGTTTAGGTTTGCTCTGTTAAAATCCCCAAGAATAATTGTAAAGGAATCCGGGAATTTCCTCTCCAGGGTAGTAATCTGGTCAGCCAGCTCGCACAGTGCGTTGTTCGCGTTGGCCTGTGGAGGGATGTAAACTCCGACCAGCATGAAGGAAGAAAACTCCCGCGGTGAATAAAAAGGTTTACAGTTGATGAAAAAACTTTCCAAGTGTGGGCTGCAGTGTTTCTGTAACACTGTGACATCAGTACACCAACCTTCATTAATGCAGAAGCAGACTCCACCACCCTTTGTTTTCCCTGAGAGCTCTGTTTCGCGGTCCGCCCGGTGAAGTTGGAAGCCCGGCAGATTTAAGACAGCGTCTGGGACTCGCTCACTGAGCCAGGTTTCAGTGAAGCAGAGAGCAGCAGAGCGTGAAAAGTCCTTGTTAGTCCGGTTTAAAAGCAGTAATTCGTCGACTTTGTTTGGAAGAGAGTGGAGATTCGCGAGGTGAAATGAGGGGAGTGCCGTGCGGAATCCTCGCCGACGTAGTTTCACCAGCGCACCAGCGCGACTCCCCCATCTACGTCTTCTCCAGGAGCCACAGAGAGCTGCTGCGCCTCCAACTAAAATCTCCAAAAAACTTTCCGGGTTTGTGAAAAATGGATAAGAACTATAGTGAGACGACTGCCTGATGTTTAGCAGTTGATCTCTGGAGAAAGTGATGTGGTCTGAGTGACCAAAAGCGCAGAAAATAAACAGAAATAAGAAAAGTGCGAGAGAGCGCAGTACCGAGGCTGCCATCCGCAGCGCCATCTTGGATATCGCGCATCACTATTAGTAATGTGTCACGTGAAGATTCATCAGCCAGATTAAGTGTTTAGTGACAATTGACATCATCACTATTCACTATTCCAATCAATCCTCTCCACACAGACAAGCATGAACACACTCGACTATCACTAAATCAAATTTTTATGGAAGCCCGTTTCCGCCACTAAAACCCCCCCTAAAAAAACAAGTCTCCATAACTCTAAATTTCGACATATTAACTCGAAATTTGGAGAAACATAACTCAAAATTTGGAGAAACATAACTCAAAATTTTGAGTTACTTTTCTCAAAATTTTGAGTTAATAACTTGAAATCACATTGCTCACTTAGTAATCTACATGAATGAGGTCACTTTCTTGTTACCCAGAAGCATATGGCGCAGAGTAACGTGCACTGAAAACCGGATCACAACAAATTGGCGCTTTCGCGAGTACGTTTGCTGATAGTAACGCCATGTGATTCAGAATAACACAAGGATTTCATCATTTTTGAAGCCACGCTAAAAATACTCAGCAATCTGTGCATTCATGACTGGATGTAATACCGGTAGCTTAGCTGTAGAATTTATACCTGAGGGCTTCAGCTTCCGGGTAACAAGGAAAAGACGTCATTCACGTAGATTACTGATTGGCACTGCTAACTCGAAATTTCAAGTTACTTTTTTCAAAATTTTGAGTTAAGTCAAAATGTCGAGTTAATAAGTCAAAATTTCAAAAAAAGAAGTCGAAACTAACATAACTCGAAATTTTGAGAAAATAACTCGAACTTTTGAGTTATATTTTTTTCTTTAGTGGCGGAAACCGGCTTCCATAAAATTTTACGCATAGAGAAACACAATTTGTTATGACGGTAGTTCAATTTACAATAGGGCTCATTCGCTTGGTCAGCAAGTGGCGGTATCCTCGTAAACTGGGGAGCAAACTGCCATTAAACGAAGAGGAGAAGAAGTGAACATCTGCACATGCGCCGTACGGATTGGGTAGACCCGATTTGTACGGTACCAACTTTGCACATGCGCAGTAAGTACCAGGGTGTTTCGTTTTTGTCTACATTATATTGAAATGTTTCATTACTGCATACATTATAAGAGATACTTATTATTGTTTACACCTTAACAAATACTCTGATCCATAACTATAGTAAAATGCTTAGAGCGGAAGTAATGGCCTTTCGCACATGTTTGGTACCGATCGGGTTTCTGGTACGGATCGGGAAGTGACAGTCTTTTTTTTTTTTATTTAATTGAGCAATTGCAAAATACAAATTCTTAAAGAGGATAACACAGGTAATAATACAAGTGAAAGTTTTGAACAGTACAATAAAGTATTATATTTAGCCCTGCGATAGACTGGCGACCTGTCCAGGGTGTACCCTGCCTCTCGCCCTATGACAGCTGGGATAGGCTCCAGCGCCCCCCGCGACCCTGAAAAGGATAAGCGGAAGCGAATGGATGGATGGATGGATGGATGGACAATAAAGTATTAGAGGAATAATAGAAAATTTAATAAATAAATGAATGAATAAAAAATACAATTAAAAAAAAACAGAAAAGATATATGGCAGGCATTTACCGTGTGCATAAAATGAGCAGTGTAACAAAACATTAAAATAAATCTAAATTTAGAACAACAGGAAATAAGCAATACCTTGGTAAATTTTTTCGGTCATATTTGCTCTTTGTATTTTTAAGTGAAGAAAAATAAAACTTAAAATCATTAATAAAGCCAGGGAAAGAAGGCTTACGGTGTGTTCACACCGAAAGCGATGGACGCGAAAAAAAAGCCCCAAACGCCCCTAATTTAACGCGTGCACATTCACACCTCTACGCGTGTCCAAGAAAAATCCATCACGCCCCAAAATATCATATTTTAACGCGCCTGAACCGGAAATGTGGGAGGGATGTGGGAGGAAGTTGTGCCAGACCGGTATCTTTGCAAGATGGCAGCTGTCGAGCTAGCGCTTGAAGAGAGAGTCTCCGTTCTCTATTTATTGTGGAGAGCAGAGTAGCGGCGTAAAAGACGTCCTCGCAGTACCTGGGTCCATCAGGTCCTCCAGAGGTGTGAGCAGTTTGGTGAGTTTCACCACTTGTTCCAGGAGCTGCGCCTGGATGACAGCCGATTCCAGCGCTATCACCGTCATTCACTCGGCCAGTTTGAGGACCTGCTGTCCCACGTCGGTCCCAGAATCGCCCGCCTAGACACCAATTACAGGCGCTCAATCCCACCTGCAGAGGGCCTGTCCATCTGCCTGAGGTTAGTAAAAGTGTTTAATACGGTAGTCCTTTATTGATACCTGTGCTAATATATGCTAAACCATCCATTTATACACTGCTAACATGGATGTGCTATGCTAACAGTGAATGCTGTCGGTGTTTGCTGAAAGCAAACTGGGGTACAGAGATGACTGTTTTGAGTATCACTAGAAATATTATAAAGGGTTCATCAAGTCCCGATTTAATTCGATTTATGCTGTTATCAGTGTTTGCGATGATAGCATGGCTGTGGTGTCATATCAATGTATGCGCTCGGTGTTTGCTGATATCAAACTGCAGCATTAGGACCACTGAGTTAACCTTTGTAGTGATACTCACTCCTTTTTATTTAGAACTGGTTTAATTCTGGGATAGTTGAATATTTGTATATAATCCCTGCAGCTGTCAGACTGTATAGCAGGGGTCACCAGCCTTTATTAAAACAGAGTTAGATAAAACTGAACAGTTTGGTTCATCTTTAGTTACATGGTTCTATCTTGATAAGCTACAGTGGGGCAAAAAAGTATTTAGTCAGCCACCGATTGTGCAAGTTCCCCCACCTAAAATGATGACAGAGGTCAGTAATTTGCACCAGAGGTACACTTCAACTGTGAGAGACAGAATGTGAAAAAAAAATCCATGAATCCACATGGTAGGATTTGTAAAGAATTTATTCGTAAATCAGGGTGGAAAATAAGTATTTGGTCAATAACAAAAATACAACTCAATACTTTGTAACATAACCTTTGTTGGCAATAACAGAGGTCAAACGTTTACTATAGGTCTTTACCAGGTTTGCACACACAGTAGCTGGTATTTTGGCCCATTCCTCCATGCAGATCTTCTCGAGAGCAGTGATGTTTTGGGGCTGTCGCCGAGCAACACGGACTTTCAACTCCCGCCACAGATTTTCTATGGGGTTGAGGTCTGGAGACTGGCTAGGCCACTCCAGGACTTTCAAATGCTTCTTATGGAGCCACTCCTTTGTTGCCCGGGCGGTGTGTTTTGGATCATTGTCATGTTGGAAGACCTAGCCTCGTTTCATCTTCAAAGTTCTCACTGATGGAAGGAGGTTTTGGCTCAAAATCTCACGATACATGGCCCCATTCATTCTGTCCTCAACACGGATCAGTCGTCCTGTCCCCTTGGCAGAAAAACAGCCCCATAGCATGATGTTTCCACCCCCATGCTTCACAGTAGGTATGGTGTTCTTGGGATGCAACTCAGTATTCTTCTTCCTCCAAACACGACGAGTTGAGTTTATACCAAAAAGTTCTACTTTGGTTTCATCTGACCACATGACATTCTCCCAATCCTCTGCTGTATCATCCATGTGCTCTCTGGCAAACTTCAGACGGGCCTGGACATCCACTGGCTTCAGCAGCGGAACACGTCTGGCACTGCAGGATTTGATTCCCTGCCGTTGTAGTGTGTTACTGATGGTGACCTTTGTTACTTTGGTCCCAGCTCTCTGCAGGTCATTCACCAGGTCCCCCCGTGTGGTTCTGGGATCTTTGCTCACCGTTCTCATGATCATTTTGACCCCACGGGATGAGATCTTGCGTGGAGCCCCAGATCGAGGGAGATTATCAGTGGTCTTGTATGTCTTCCATTTTCTAATGATTGCTCCCACAGTTGATTTTTTCACACCAAGCTGCTTGCCTATTGTAGATTCACTCTTCCCAGTCTGGTGCAGGTCTACAATACTTTTCCTGGTGTCCTTCGAAAGCTCTTTGGTCTTGGCCATGGCGGAGTTTGGAGTCTGACTGTTTGAGGCTGTGGACAGGTGTCTTTTATACAGATGATGAGTTCAAACAGGTGCCATTCATACAGGTAACGAGTGGGGGACAGAAAAGCTTCTTACAGAAGATGTTACAGGTCTGTGAGAGCCAGAGATTTTCCTTGTTTGAGGTGACCAAATATTTATTTTCCACCCTAATTTACGAATAAATTCTTTACAAATCCTACCATGTGAATTCATGGATTTTTTTTTCACATTCTGTCTCTCACAGTTGAAGTGTACCTCTGGTGCAAATTACTGACCTCTGTCATCATTTTAAGTGGGGGAACTTGCACAATCGGTGGCTGACTAAATACTTTTTTGCCCCACTGTATGTCTTATCACAGATTAATTTTTAAAAAATATTAATGATTTAAGCAAGGAAAGGGCTACATGTCAACATACAACTCTTTATTTCTATTAATGTCTCACTTCATTCCTACCTGATTGACATGTTTAGGAATTATGAGTGATTGGCTCGCTGTAGTTGTGAAAGTTGCTACCAATCAAATTATGATATGTTAAAGTTAAAACAAAACAACTGTTTTAGATATTATCTAATATACATTTTGTAATTATCCTTATAATTACAAAAAATTTTATGTAAGATTTAAGTTTTGTGATTTAAATCTGACATCACAAAAGTATTTTGGAATTTGACTAATGTATTTTGTAACTGCAGTACACATAATACTGATTTTGAACAATTTTGTCCAGGTTCCTTGTCACCGCGGACTCCTTCAGCACCAAGCGTTCAGTTACAGAGTCGGTGTGTCAGATCACTCCCCAGGCAGCGACGGCCATCTGGGACTGTCTAGTGGATGACTTCATGGCTGCGCCTTCACCTGGAGACTGGCGGTCCATCACAGAGGGATTCCAGGAGCGCTGGAACTTCCCTCTGTGCTGTGCAGCTCTGGATGGGAAGCACGTCCAGACAAAAGCACCCCATATATCATATAGGAGACACACACATTGATATACACTAAATATTTATTTCATTTCTTTTTTGTGGTGCCCAAATTTATGCACCTGCTTGATTTTGTTTAAACAATTATTGCACACTTTTTGTAAATCCAGTAAACTTCTTTTCACTTCTCAAATATCACTGTGTGTCTCTCCTGTATGATATTTAACTGACATTTTTTATTGTAACAACCAACGATTTATACAGGAAAATGATGTCTATTAACAAGGTTGCCCAAACTTTTGCATCCCACTGTATTAGTATATTTTGTCATTAGTATAATATGAAATAAATTCTACATGTGTCAAGTCGTGTGCCAACATTTGCTGTGTAGTAGAACTGAGACATTAGTCATTATAAAAATTTATTTGAAATAATATTAGAATTCTCAAACAGAAAAACATTAAACATAAATATATAAAATATAAGTATTTACAGAGAGACAGGAATAAAAAGGACCAGCTGCTCTCCAGAGCAGGAACAAGGCTGAGGAGGAAATGCTCCATTGGAGACTGGTGTGGACTCTTCAGGGACACCAGGGTGGCCAGCTCCACCACCGATGGACCGTCCTGGGACTCGTCCCTCATCTGCCTCGGAGCCGTCCTCCCCTGTGGGCCTGTAAAGCAGCACAAAACACAAAGAAATGAGAAGGCTGCTACTAGATTTTAATTTCAACATTGAAAAAAACAAAAACAAACCAAAAACAGGATATAATCAGATTGGTTGTAGATATTTAGTAAAGGTGATCACAGGCAATCCCACCGACTAAAAAGGTATCAGTGCTTGCTGTACATACCTGTGGGTGCAGCAGCAGGAGCTCAGGGACTGGGGAGCCAGGAGAAGCAACAGGGGATGCTCTGCTTCAGAATCAGTTTGTTCTATCAATACAGTATTAAATGTTAACATGTTGAATATAATCAGAGAAAGTATATACAGTGGTCCCTCATTTATTGCAGCAGGGGTTCTCAGAATAACTAGCCCCTGGCCACGCACTTTATACACTTTTTTCCACACACACACATGAACATTGGTCACAGTTCTCACAATTGATTCTCAAAGTGCAAACCTTTGTAGATTGCAAAACGTAAAAGTATTATTATGCCGCCGTTTGTCTTCATCTGCCTGCCACTTTCGTGCGCCTTTTTCCCTCGCGGTGCAGGTGTCTATTTCCGAATGAGGCTCATAGTTATGGGTGTTTTTGTGCTTTTTTTTCTATTGGACGTGATGGTTATCAAAACCAAACATGATAAATTTGGCAAGCGCAGGAGACACGACACGGAGGAGATTTGTCAATCAGGCTGCAGAATGCAATGCTGTACTGTGCAAAAAAAAGAAAAAGAAAATCATAAAAAAAGAGGCAGTGACGGATGAACAGCGGGACCACTGTGTGCTGTTTATTAATAAACAATAAAATATATTCTTAAATGACAACATGCCTAAAAGCAGAACGGTATTTGTACGTCAGTGGGAAAATAGCGGTGGCTTGCTAGCTTTTGTGCGGCTTCCCCGGGTCAGTGAAAACTTTAGAGAAAACTTAAGAGAAATGAATGAACTTACCAGGTTGCCCGATCTCTTTACATATCTTCCTCCAAGCTCGGTCCTTTATATTCCTGTCTCGGTCCAGAAAGCAGCTGGTGTCGTATGGCTCCGGGTTGTTTGCTACGGCATTGATTAGCCTTCCTTCTATTGAAGAATAAAGGGCTTTGGCTGGATCTGCCCCTTTGAACTAGGTAACAGCCACGTCACCAGGCTCCTTGTCGCGGCGCGATTTGACGCTGGAGTTCAGATTTTTCCAACTCGAGCGGTGGATGCGAAACGCGTGTATGCACAAAATGCAACACAAAAACTCACGCGCGTGGCTTTTTTCGCGAGTCAAACGCCTGAAACGCGCGTGAGTGTAGCGCGTTTCAGGCGTTTTCGCGTTTTCGCGATGCAAATCTGCTTCCGAATTTTCGCAGGAGCCGCAATCGCGGGTCATCGCGCCTTTCCATTGACTTTACATGTAAGCCTGTTCGGTGTGAACACACCGTTAGAGTTCTTCCATTTAGCACAATGGATATGATATTTACCCAATAGTATGATGATGTTAATAATGTCAGAGACATCCAAAGCTAGATGTTCCATATAAAAAATAATATGATATAGTTCAAATGGTGGCACATCATGAATTTTTAAAGAAATCCAATTTATTATATCACACCAAAAACGTTGTGTGATAGGGCATGTAAAAAAAGGATGTTCTAAAGTTTCATTTTCGACAGTACAAAAGGAACACTGATCCACCTCAAAGCCAAATCTCTTTTTTAGAGATTCTGCCACAGGATAATTTTATTTATGATTTTAAAGTGTGTTTCTTTAACTTTAGGTAGAATAGGCCATTTCATAAATTTCGAGTAAGCTTTATCTAATATATTTGAAGTAATTAAACTTGAACCATTCCAAGTAACCATTCTATCATAACTATGGAATATTTTATCTTTAAAGAGACTAATTAAGTGTGCCTATGCCAAAAGGCACACTTATTACTATTGCTCGGATTTATTATTCTTATTCTTATTAAGTGTGCCTATGCCAAAAGGCACACTTATTACTATTGCTCGGATTTATTAAGTGTGCCTATGCCAAAAGGCACACTTATTACTATTGCTCAGATTTATTATTCTTATTCTTATTATTATTAAGTGTGCCTATACCAAAAGGCATACTTATTACTATTGCTCGGATTTATTATTCTTATTATTATTATTAAGTGTGCCTATGCCAAAAGGCACACTTATTACTATTGCTCGGATTTATTATTCTTATTCTTATTCTTCTTCTTATTATTATTATTATTTTCCTTTTTCAGCCTGAAATTTTCGCGCGTAACTCATCCCACAGTTTTGACACAAGCTATATCATTTTGTGCGGCTGGATCAGGAATAGTGTGCTATGACTTTTGGTGTTTATTACTTCTATAGTTTTTTAAATATGAATATTTTAATGCAAGTTTTTGCCCATTGAAATGAATGGGAAGTAAAGTGAAACTTAAGTGAAACTTAATTTTTGGTGTGTTGGCTCACTCTAGTGGTATGTCCCCGTATTTGGATTACCATAATGACGACAATATCAACGGCGCGCACAGCGTCGGTGCTTTCAGGAACCATTGGAATTCTTAAGGTTGCGCAAAGCATTGAATAGTTACGGTAACGGCAAGGGTGTATGCTTGGTGGAAAACTGCATATCCCACAATTCATAGCACTCCTCTACCCAGTCAAACAATGGCGGCTGCCACTTCGTTTAATATATTCCTCTTATTCGTGTTTCTAGGTCACAAAGTAAACTTTTAAGATATTTTCAGGTGTGTAAACGTCAAATATCTGCTTGTTTTGTCAAAACATCCCATATTGGCAACAGATTTTTCACGATGTTGTCTAGCTAGCCGGCTAGCGCCGCTTCACTCAAAAGCACCCAGGCTTGGCTTTCAGTGAGGCGTCTCTAACTCCTTTCATCCCCGATCGCTCCTCAAACAGTCTTTGTCTTAGCTGGACTTATTTTTCGTTTATATGGGCCGATGATGCTGGTCGATGAGGAAAAACTGAGTTGTTTGGTGGTGGCTAACGCGGAGCTAGCTAGCCACCGGTATGTGTCTCTTTCCCCTCGTATGTGGGGAAAGAAACATGCGAGGCGGCCGCTGATCGACCGGTTTTCAGGCGAGAATGTAGGTGTGTAAACTTCAAATATCTGCTCGTTTTATCAAGAAGTTCCATATTTTATCAAGAAGTCCCATATCTCTCACGATGTTACTGCTAGCGCCGCATGGCAGCTAGCCGGCTAGCTGGCTAGCGCGGCTTGTGTGACACTCAGGCCGGGCTGGCTCACACATAGGCCGGCTCACGCTCTCGTTCCATCCCCTAGTCTTTCTTGATGACTCTTGGTTGGCTGCTGGATTTATTTTTCATTTATATGGGCTGGTGATTCATTTATTCATTTTAGTAACGGTAAAAACAGTGAAAGGTGGTGGATTGTCCAGATGCTGTTCGATGTGGAAAAAATAACTCGGTTGTTTGGTGGTGGCTAACGCGGAGCTACAACGGAGGGCAGCGGTGTATGACAGAAAGGAGATGGGGAAAAAGAGAGATGCGAGGCGGCCGCCAAGCGACTGGCCCTGGCTTACACCGAGAGCGGTTCGCTGTCTGGTTTCACCCCCCTCACCCCCCCCCCCCTCACCCCGCCGGTACGAGTGTCCGGTGAACTGAATGTCAGGTAAGACGTTATGTATATTTTCGTTGTGCTGACTTTTTACAATCAGTTACACTGGTCGTGTCCAAATTCATGGGCTGCATCCTCCTCAGAAGGTCGGGTAGGCTGGAAGTAAACGACTGGGGAAATTGGACGGTCTAGCCTTCAGATTAGCGTCGCCGCTGTCTCGGTGGAGTTTAATAAACTCAGCCGTCTGCTCCTTGCTATCTAAAATATAACAGGACACTTGCGTAAATTCTCGACTGGCTCATACTTATGTTTAATCAGGTTTCTGTTTGACGTTTAGTCAGCTGTGTAAAAACCAAGGAGGAGGGGGATTAATAAAGTTTTATTTTATCTAATCTAATCTAATAACTTTAATCTCAGCCAAACCGATTTACTCACGAACAAACAAAACACTGAAAAAAGCCCAACAATAACATTTGTAGGTTGTCTAAGTGAATTATATATTACGTTTAACCCAAGTAGCGAAAGTCCGCGATGATCTGAAAATGTTGTGCCGTTCTCGGCCGCATCAGTAACCCTCGAGCTCCTGGCTAGCTGTCGAGCTGGTGGGTAGCAGACGTCTCCGAAAACGTCGAAGCACTTTGGCAAATATGCGATATCTTGATAAACCGAGCAGATATTTGATGTTTACACAGCTACTTTCTCGCCTGAAAATATGTTAAAAGTTTATTTTGTGACCCAGAAAGATTAGTAAGAGTAATTTTAAAACTTAGTAGCGGCCGCCATTGCTGGAAACTGGAGTTTGGCTGGGCCGCGCCATGATGTAATCGGTCTACAAATGGGGCCTCAGGAGGATGCAGCCCATGAATTTGGACACGACCAATAAGTCGTACAGCTGGGTGGGTGCTGTGTTACTGATGGTGAACTTTATTGTATTCATAAGGTTAGTTATTGGGTTGTCAACCGCCCCGTGCAAACGAAATCGTCCCGCATTCAGAGAAAATATTACGCGTTTCGTATTGAGCTGAAAAGGAACACAGTTTGTCCCATACTTCAGGTAGAATGGAAGAAGACACAAAGCTGGATTTATTCTGTCGTTACTCAGGCTCCCCTGTCATTCTCTCGCCTGTTGCAACTTCAATCATGAAACTGATCAATGATCGGCTTTTCTCTCTTGTTTGTTTATCGCGCTAAACAACAGCAGCACGTTTAAGCTTGATCAGCTGTTGTTAAATTCATTTGATTTTAATTTCTAGTATCAGCTGATGTTTGATGGAGCCACAGCTGAAAAAAAAGGGCTGGTCCTAACCATGAGATGTCCTTACTGAGTCATCAGAGCTGAACTGGTGATGGAGAAACAGGTTTACCTTTTAGGTGACATGAATGAGTTGAAGGGAAGTTATGAACTATTTCTGAGAGACAACTAACACCAAGCTCCTTTTTTTGTGTAGCTGACAGCTGGTAACTGTGCAGGGGCAGATCTAGCACAGCTTTTGCCAGGGGGCCAGGTAGGGCATTAACAGGGAGAGGGGGACACAAAGATATACTTTTCTTTCTTACTCTCATATAAAATATTTAGCTTTTATTAAATAGTTATCTGAATCTTACAACCAAAGTTTGTATAATAATACACAAGATTGGCTGTAGACCATTGTTAATCATTCAGAACACTGTGTAAAAATAACAAAAAACAAAAAGTGAATGCAAAAGTGCATAAATATTTATTTTACGTGTTTGATGTGTGTGGCAGGGCGTGGTCTGCAGTGCCGCTGCAGGGGAGGTGGACCCACCTCAGCGACATCTGTAATCAATCTATGTGTCGGGCCGTGAGATGAAAAGCTACAGCCGGCTCTGTGGGTACAGCAACTATGTGTGAAAAGTTGTCCATAACGTAATGCTTTGAATGAACACGCTTTGAAGCGTGTTCATGCAAACATTGTCGGGTCTGCTTATGAACCTCTGCGCACAGCGTCTACAAATCGGGGCTGTACGAAGTCACCTCATCTTTACACAAAACTGTAAGCTGTCATCTGTGAGGCGCGAGCGGTGTTTGGTTTTACCATAGTTCATGGTGGAGAATGGCTGCTCTGCTGAGTTTTGCTCTCTGTAGCCGTTTGAATGGCAAACTATACTGATTAGCGGCGGTATAGGCACACTTAAAATTTCTTCAGAAATTTTCGCTTTCTAGTAATAAATTTATTATTGCACTTTTTATTTGACATATGCCCAATTACTTTATCTAACTCTTCAATTCTCTTCAAGTTTATCTTCCATATGTTGCCTAAAAGACTCGTCAATAATTGTACTACATGGCCTAATTATTTCAAAAAATGTTTGACAATCATCGATTGAAAAGTTAGATTCATATAATTTCTTATAGAAATGTTCTATTTCCTCATTTCCCACAGACCTGTAACGTCTTCTGTAAGAAGCTTTTCTGTCCCCCACTCGTTACCTGTATGAATGGCACCTGTTTGAACTCATCATCTGTATAAAAGACACCTGTCCACAGCCTCAAACAGTCAGACTCCAAACTCCGCCATGGCCAAGACCAAAGAGCTTTCGAAGGACACCAGGAAAAGTATTGTAGACCTGCACCAGACTGGGAAGAGTGAATCTACAATAGGCAAGCAGCTTGGTGTGAAAAAATCAACTGTGGGAGCAATCATTAGAAAATGGAAGACATACAAGACCACTGATAATCTCCCTCGATCTGGTGCTCCACGCAAGATCTCATCCCGTGGGGTCAAAATGATCATGAGAACGGTGAGCAAAGATCCCAGAACCACACGGGGGGACCTGGTGAATGACCTGCAGAGAGCTGGGACCAAAGTAACAAAGGTCACCATCAGTAACACACTACAACGGCAGGGAATCAAATCCCGCAGTGCCAGACGTGTTCCGCTGCTGAAGCCAGTGCATGTCCAGGCCCGTCTGAAGTTTGCCAGAGAGCACATGGATGATACAGCAGAGGATTGGGAGAATGTCATGTGGTCAGATGAAACCAAAGTAGAACTTTTTGGTATAAACTCAACTCGTCGTGTTTGGAGGAAGAAGAATACTGAGTTGCATCCCAAGAACACCATACCTACTGTGAAGCATGGGGGTGGAAACATCATGCTATAGGGCTGTTTTTCTGCCAAGGGGACAGGACGACTGATCCGTGTTAAGGACAGAATGAATGGGGCCATGTATCGTGAGATTTTGAGCCAAAACCTCCTTCCATCAGTGAGAACTTTGAAGATGAAACGAGGCTAGGTCTTCCAACATGACAATGATCCAAAACACACCGCCCGGGCAACAAAGGAGTGGCTCCATAAGAAGCATTTGAAAGTCCTGGAGTGGCCTAGCCAGTCTCCAGACCTCAACCCCATAGAAAATCTGTGGCGGGAGTTGAAAGTCCGTGTTGCTCGGCGACAGCCCCAAAACATCACTGCTCTCGAGAAGATCTGCATGGAGGAATGGGCCAAAATACCAGCTACTGTGTGTGCAAACCTGGTAAAGACCTATAGTAAACGTTTGACCTCTGTTATTGCCAACAAAGGTTATGTTACAAAGTATTGAGTTGTATTTTTGTTATTGACCAAATACTTATTTTCCACCCTGATTTACGAATAAATTCTTTACAAATCCTACCATGTGGATTCATGGATTTTTTTTTCACATTCTGTCTCTCACAGTTGAAGTGTACCTCTGGTGCAAATTACCGACCCCTGTCATCATTTTAGGTGGGGGAACTTGCACAATCGGTGGCTGACTAAATACTTTTTTGCCCCACTGTATAAGGTCTTAAATAATCAGGCCCCATCTTATCTTAATGTCCTTGTAGTACCATATCACCCTATTAGAGCACTTCGCTCTCGCTCTGCAGGCCTACTTGTTGTTCCTAGAGTATTTAAAAGTAGAATGGGAGGGAGAGCCTTCAGTTTTCAGGCCCTTCTTCTGTGGAACCAGCTTCCAGTTTGGATTCGGGAGACAGACACTATCTCTACTTTTAAGATTAGGCTTAAAACTTTCCTTTTTGCTAAAGCATATAGTTAGGGCTGGACCAGGTGACCCTGAATCCTCCCTTAGTTATGCTGCAATAGACGTAGGCTGCCGGGGGATTCCCATGATGCATTGAGTTTTTCCTTTCCAGTCACCTTTCTCACTCACTATGTATTAATAGACCTCTCTGCATTGAATCATGTCTGTTATTAACCTCTGTCTCTCTTCCACAGCATGTCTTTTATCCTGTCTTCCTTCTCTCACCCCAACCGGTCGCAGCAGATGGCCGCCCCCTCCCAGGCCGCCGCCTGGTTCTGCCGGAGGTTTCTTCCTGTTATAAAAGGGAGTTTTTCCTTCCCACTGTCGCCAAAGTGCTTGCTCATAGGGGGGTCATATGATTGTTGGGTTTTTCTCTGTATCTATGAAGCGCCTTGAGGCGACTTTTGTTGTGATTTGGCACTATATAAATAAAATTGAATTGAATTGAATTGAACCTGAATTGAGCCGATATTATCATCATTTTCTGTTGTCCTTACCCTTCATTTTCTTTGGGTTCGGGCTTTTAGTAGGTGTATGATTCGGGTCGATTTTACTTTCTTTGGAAGAACTCTCGTCCACCTCGATGTCTTCCATGTCGCTGTCTTCACAAGCCTCGCGGAGGGCAGTTAAGTTGTAGTCATGGTCAGCCATGTTGTAAACCACTTCGTTCTCAGGGGAAAAAAAAGCCTCAAAAAACGAGAAAAAAAAATTCCGGCAAAAGGAAAAAGGATTAATGCAGTTTAATCCTAGTGGAATTTGTAGATTGCTGCGTATAAATACCCCAACTAGGGACAAAATAGTCTTATTATTAACAGAGCCTGCAAAAAGGGTGCTTCTCACTCCACCATCTTAGATCCTCCCGGGAAGTGACAGTCTCTGGCTGTGTCCCAATTCAGAGTCTGCACGTTTAAAGTACCCGGACTACCCGCACTACGTATGGTGCGTACTATAAGTACGAGAAGTGCGGAAGTGAGAGGCTTGTGAAATGGGACGGTCTAGCCTTCGTTGCGCTGTTCAGGTTGCCTAGCAACCACGATACTAACCGCGAGAAACGCGAGATTGTGTGACATAAATGAAGGAGAAAAAATGTTTTGTTGGTCATTCATTTTTGTCATGACATCACTTTAATTAGTTGAGTATCTGAGGCTGAGACCACAGGACTGTAAAACATGATTGTTGGGCTTCATTTCTGTACTGAACAGTCATTTCAAGATCAGTTAGTAAATAAAAATTAGCTAATGTTGTTCATGAGACTAAAGTCATCTCACTGTGGTAATGTAAATATAATATGGCCAATATTATAGTATTGTCAGATTATTATGATATATATATATATATATATATATATATATATATATATATATATATATATATATATATAAAACACCTAAAATTTACCTCCAATTTTCTAATACTTCATAGAACCAGCTATATCATTCAAATCATAAAACCTGCAGCGTGACTTAGGCTGTATCCCAATTCAGGGTCTGCAGCCTTAAAGTACGCAGTCTCAACGATCCTCAAGGGCCGCGTACTTAAAGACCGCTAAGGCCGGAAGTGCGAGGCTTGTGAAATGGGATGGTCTAGCCTCGGTTGCGCTGCCCAGGTTGCCTAGCAACCATGATACTAACAGCTGGAAATGTTTCATACAGCTTTGTTTGACAGAAATGAAAGAGAAAATCATTTGTTCGTTTGTTTGTTTGTTTCTACATGAGCTTTGATCATTCTCTGTAAGATTAAGGTCAGCTATTGAACGGCGTATATTTTAAAGCAAAGGCTTTAAAACCAAGTTAGTACAAACATCACTAATGTCACATAACTTTGCCGACATGTGGCCAACAGTAATGTTTTAATGTTCTTCGTTATTAAACATTTGCACATAAATAAGTGGCATCATATTCAGTACTTACTTAAAGTTTACTCTTCGGGCGCCCCTCATCCGCCGTTTTTTTCAGCAAAATTATCCACACCTACCAATATCCACCCTATGCATTCTGGGATATATTGGGCCATGAAGTCTACACCGCCACGTCCTTAAAATTCAGGGGAATGAAGGACGCATTTGAGGGCCGCATTTCGAGCAGCCTTCGAATTGGGACAGCCTTCGTCGCGTCGCTGTGACGTAATCGGCCTTAAAATGCGGCCTTTAAGGCTGCAGACCCTGAATTGGGATACAGCCTTAGTGACCTCAAGCATGCTGAGGCAGTCTGCCTGCTTCATGATGCACTGCTTCCCCCTGCTGGATTCCAGTGTGAATTGATGAGTCACAGAGCTGTTTGGACAACATGAAGAAGTCGCTTTTAGTCTAACTCTGATTACACTGAATGTACAGGGTGGGCCATTTATATGAATACACTGTAATAAAATGGGAATGGTTGGTGATATTAAAGTCCTGTTTGTGGCACATTAGTATATGTGAGGGGGCAAACTCCTCAAGATGGGTGGTGACCATGGTGGCCATTTAGAAGTTGGCCATCTTGGATACAACTTTTGTTTTTTCAATAGGAAGAGGGCCATGTGACACATCAAACTTATTGGTAATGTCACAAGAAAAACAATGGTGTGCTTGGTTTCAACGTAACTATTTTTTCATGAGTTATTTACAAGTTTCTGACCACGTATAAAATGTGTTCAATGTTCTGCCCATTGTGTTGGATTATCAATCCAACCCTCTTCTCCCACTCTTCACATACTGATAGCAACACCGCAGGAGAAATGCCAGCACAGGCATCCAATGTCCGTAGTTTCAGGTGCTGCACATCTCGTATCTTCACACTTCTAAATGGCCACCATGGTCACCACCCATCTTGAGGAGTTTGCCCCCTCACATATACTAATGTGCCACAAACAGGACTTTAATATCGCCAACCATTCCCATTTTATTACAGTGTATTCATATAAATGGCCCACCCTGTAGAATAAGGACTACTATTAATCCCCTCTTTCATTCCAATCAGCAATCAAAGGTGATATGTCAGGGCTGCATCAGTTTCATAGAAACATTCTGCTTTGTGTTTTGATTCTTGTGTACTACTACAGGAGCTTTGCTTGAGACACAATTCAAAACAATTATTTTTTATCCTTTACCACAGCCCCACAGCTCATCTTTTGCTTAAAACAAGCTTTATGCTAACAGCCAACACTTTGTGCCTGAGATGACAATATTAAAGATATAATATCCCCTTTATATGTGGTTGATTTATTTTTTTTAGAGCAGTGGTAAGTTTCTGGAATTTAACAACATATGCTAGTGAAACCATAGAGGTACAACAGCACAGAGGTTTGAGATGCATTTTTAACACGTTTTAAAAATAACGCATCTGGATGTTCTAAGCATGCACAACTCAAATTTACTTGCGTATTAAAACATGTTAGGGGATTATGCACAAAGAATTATTTTTTGAACACGTTAGCTCATCAAACACAAAATGGTAACTAATTTATTGTAAATGTCTCAGGTATTTCATCCAACATCATGGAAAAAAGCTTGAAAACATGACTTTTCACTGGGTTGACCAAGTGAAATTAGTTAAATATGTATTTCCTAAGCAAATACACGTATTCTCACAATTGTGCATTCAGTTGTAATGCTGTGGGAATAAAGTGGTGGTCAAGGGCTGATTTTTCACTAGTTTTACTTTTTTTTTTTGCCAGTGCATCCCATTCCAGTTGCATAAGTAGTCCAGCTCCTCCAGGATGGCACATCAATACAAGCCATCACGAGAAGGTTCGCAGTGTTTCCTAGCACAGTCTCAGGAGTGTGGAGGAGATACAGAAAGATGGGCCATAACAACCCTGTTGCAGAAGGGCCTTCTGCAACAGGGTTGCAACAGGGTTGCAGAAGGGCATCAACCTAGTCCTGTAGATGATTTCTTGTGCAAGTAGGAACATGGGAAACACTGTCAGAGCCCTATAAAATGACCTCCAGTGAGCTACTCAGGCATATTTCTCACCAAGAACTAAGAGGTTGGCATAAAGGTCCAACATCCTTTAGTGCAGCAGTCCCCAACCTTTTGTGCGCCACAGACCGGGTTATGATTCCAGAACGCTTGGATTATACAGAAATACAATGATCTCAAATACACCAAACAAGTCCATTTCTGAAAGGCTTAAAAAAAACAAAAAACAAAAAAAAAAAAAAACACAAAGGATTCTTAGTTTTGAGCCTACTCAAAAGTATGAACTTAAAGCCTATTGGGACGCATCCCTTAAACAGGCAACTCATGCTGAATTAAAACAATTCTGTAAAGAAGGGTGGTCCAAAATTCCTTCACAGTGGTATGAAAGGCTCATTGATAGTCATCACTAATGCTTGATTGCGGTTTTTGCTGGTAAGCAGGGAACTTTCTGGAGCAACAACTTTAACGCATAGAACCAAGCCTACCTGGCTCTCTTTTCTCCCTTAATGGCACGGTTTTTTCAAAAACTGATTTCTTTGCTCACACCGTCTTTGTCCAATATTAAAGTTTCATTATCTGAAACAAGCAAGTATCACAAATGCGCAAGAAAATAAAATCAGGAAGTTTTTGAAATACTAGAAAGAATAAAACACATGAAGAAAAGAAAAAAAAAAAAAACCCACAACACTCACATATTTCATATTTTTTTATTTAAAAAAAAAGAAAAAAAAAGAAAAAAGGCAAGTTACTATGATTCTCAGTTTTCACTTCATTAATATAATCACCCATCCCATACTCTCACAATAAACAGAACTTTCAATTCAATACACTACTTCATGCTTCTTTTTAAAGTAGAGTGCTCAACACAGCAAGTCACTGTACACAGAGTAGTTTCTGGCCGTCAATGAATGACACAGTTGCTCCACACTCCTCATGCATGACTCTTCTTTCTCCTGTTGTCTGTCAGAAGTGAACCATGATGTCATCTAGTTAGCTGTCCCATCATGTGTTGTGTTGAGTTCAACCCATGCTCGGTTTAAGGTGACCAAAGAAGTGCATTTTTAAGAGCCAAAAGGGAGTTTCTCACATACTTATTATATTCTTAAAATTCTCATCTCACAGACATACTTTGAATTTACTGTTTAAGGAATTGGCGTGATGCCAGAAAATGTGACCACATGATCACAAACCAGTTCTTACAAGAGACTAAATGAATGCAAGTCAATGGAGTGCACTCAGGATAACAGAGAGGGGGACTGGCAGCCTCCGAGATGTTAATAGAGTACACCAAAAGGAGACTTTTCTTATTCAGCACTCTGCAGTTGTACATCCTCTGTACCACACCTCTCAGAGTGAACCGGTACAAATAAGTGCTATGAACGAGCATCCCGCTTTCCGAAACTGAACAAAAGAAATGTGATATCTTCAACAAGAAAATGTTTCACTACCTCAGAATGGAAATTAACATCTTTGTAAAAATAAACAACTTTTTGTTCCAGACAGTTAAATTAGAAATAGGATATCATGGGACATGGAGGAACATACACTGACATTTATCTTTTCTATTTTACTGCCAAAACACAGTAGAATGTTGTGTTATGCAAGAATGACTCTGGCGATCATCCTTCCGCCTAGTCCACCACACAAGCCCAACAGTCCTCTGCTGTCATGGTCATCTCATGACAGCCAAGTACTAATAAGATCTACTGTTGGCCTTCTTTCTTCTCTCCTTCTGAAGAACTGGAACTGCTGCTGCTATCCCGCTCTGCTGCCATCTGCAGGAACAAAAGGAATTAAAGACTTTCACAAACACTGAGCAGAATTTTACAAAACCGCTTTAATCTGTGTGACCTTTTACTTCTTTTGGGTTTGTTCACCTCTAGTTTTCCCTAATTTTTATGGAAATTGCACATTCTAAGATATGCCTCGTTTTCAGCAAATAGCTCTTTGGTAGTCAACTTGTTTGTACAAAAATATTCTTATTCCTTTTACAGTTAGCATTTTTCTGATTCAAAAGATTCTTGGAAGCAAAATGTAATAAAATGAGGGTCTGGTCAAGACTTTTACAGTACAGCACACACTGATATACACAGTTTCAAGGCCTACCTTCTTGTAGGCCATTTCAAACAGTTTGAGTGATGCCTGCTGCAAGTTGGTTGCGGCCTGCTTGATGTTCTCGCCTGTCTCAGAGTCCTTATTGGTCAACAGATTCCTGACCTTTGAAATCTCCTCCTTCAGCTTGGTGCACTGATTTCACAAAAATAGGGGGGAAAAAATAAGACAAAAATCAAGCACAAAACATTAATTTAATCTCAGTAAATTACAACAAAGTTTAGAGCATTACCTCATCAGCAGGGAGCTGGTCTTTAAACTCTTCCATCTTGGATTCTGTGTCATGGATGATGCCCTCAGCCATGTTGACAGCTTCCACACGGTCCTGCAGCAAGACAACTCAGTATTTACCAGATACTAAAACCACAGACAACACAGTGGTGAACCATCATCTGTGTGTAAGACGTGCAACTTCTAGGCCTAAAAAGCCAATGTGGAAATGCCTGTAAACCAACTGAACAGATGTAACTGTGGGTGAAACGGCATTGAGTCCTTTGTTTGCAGCTAGTTTCAAGTCTGTTCAACATAAAGTGTCTTGAGATGACCCATTAGGAATGAGCCTTGTATAAATAAGTGTGAACTGATTTCTGTGTTTTAAGATGAACATTTTCTGTGTTGCACTGAGTTATGATGACAATAAAGTGCCCATCAATCAAGACGGTGAGATTTCACCCCCGACTTTTGTCTTTACAGTTTGACTGTTACCTTCCTCCTCCGGTCCTCCTCTGCATACTTCTCAGCATTCTTGATCATATTCTCAATGTCATCTTTACTGAGACCTCCTGATGACTGGATCACAACTGTAAAGGAGGAAATGAGATATTTATATGTGCACTTTGACTTTTACAGATACCAATTCAAACAGAGTCGTAATGCAGGGAAAAAAACAAAAAACAGTTGTCTGAAACAAGACTGAGTAAGGGCCAAGTGATTACAGCAACATGCATAAATATTAACCTCCCTATCTAGTCTGTCTTAACAACAACTGTAAAAGTCAACCAAGTTAAGTGTTAACATTTATCTAAAAATGCAGATTATTTTCAGCAGTTTGAAATGTCTTTTAGCTTGACTTGCTAACACACGAAGTGGGAAAAAAAACAAAGTTCTCAGCTTTCAGACTGGTTTACTGTGTGCACTGACTCTGCTGCTCGCGGCCTGTGCCTTTGTCCTTGGCCGACACATGGACGATGCCGTTGGCGTCGATGTCGAATGTGACCTCGATCTGAGGGACTCCACGAGGGGCTGGAGGGATTCCTACCAGAGTAAACTGACCCAGCAACTTGTTGTCTGTCGCCATCTCTCTCTCACCCTGGCACACTTTGATCTCCACCTGAGTCTGTCCATCAGCTGCTGTGGAGAACACCTGGAGGGGAACATGTGACACTGTAGATCACATGGGGCTTCACTGAGACTGTGGGACTGCAGTCCTGCTTTAAATACCTGGCTCTTCTTGGTGGGAATTGTGGTGTTCCTATTGATGAGTTTGGTAAAGACACCACCCAGAGTCTCGATACCCAGCGACAGTGGAGTCACATCCAAAAGCAGCACATCGGTTACATCGCCAGCCAGAACGCCACCCTGGATGGCTGCCCCAATAGCGACAGCTTCATCAGGGTTCACAGACTTGCTGGGGGCTCGGCCAAACAGATCCTGGACTGTCTGCTGAACCTGCAGTGCGGATGTGGTGGGGGGTGTTAATTACGAGTTATGCATGCATTAAAATCAGCATTATAAAAATCATATTCAAAATGCAGAAAACATTGTTTTACTCTTTTGTAAAAGCACTGTACAAATCTATGTTCTTCTTATTGTCTGTGCACTAGGGTTGTGCAGATAGAGATCACGTCAAAGTTAATGAGCCAGTAATGAGCCAACAATTCAACTGTCAAGCTGCCGAAAACTAAAGTGCACTGCATGTTAGCTCAACTACGAAAAAAATACACCTGTTTGCAATGTATACAGTGGTTTGCAAAAGTATTCGGCGCCCTTGAACTTTTCCACATTTTGTCACATTACAGCCTCAAACATGAATCAATTTTATTGGAATTCCACGTGAAAGACCAACACAAAGTGGTGTACACTTGAGAAGTGGAACAAAAATCATACATGATTCCAAACATTTTTTACAAATAAATAACTGAAAAGTGGTGTGTGTGTGTAATTATTCAGCCCCCTTTGGTCTGAGTGCAGTCAGTTGCCCATAGACATTGCCTGATGAGTGCTAATGACTAAATAGAGTGTACCTATGTGTAATCTAATGTCAGTACAAATTAGGGCTGCCACAATTAGTCGACTAGTCACGATTACGTCGACTATCAAAATCGTCGATGACTGATTTAATAGTCGACGCGTCGTTCGAAGCTTTGTAAGATCACAAAAGACGCAGGAATAAGTAGTAGGATTTAAGAGTGTAATAACAGACTGAAACAAAAGATTGCAGCACTGCATGTACATAGATGCCAGCTGCCGTTAAACCCGAAGAAGAAGCTGTGTCCCAGAATTCATAGCGCAGCTCAGTTCAGTTTACAACAATGGCGGCAGCTAGTTAGTTTTAATATTACTCTTATTATTCTTTCTGGGTCACAAAATAAACGTTTAACATATTTTCAGGTGAGAATGTAGCTGTATAAACCTCAAATATCTGCTCAGTTTATCAAGACACCACATATTTTCAAAGGCGTTCTGACGTTTTCGGAGACGTCTGTTACCCACTAGCTCGATAGCTAGTCGGGGGCAAGGCTCACTAGAGCCCGTGAGAACACCGGACTCCCGGCAAATCGTTTTCAAACCCACTGCCGTCTTTCGCTACTCAGGTAAAACATATATAAGTCACTTAGATAACTTCAAAATGTTATTGTTTTGCTTTTTTTTAGTATTTTATTTGTTCCTGAGTAAATCGGTTTGGCTGAGATTGAAGTTTTAGTTTTTACACAGCTGAATAAACGTCAAGAAGACAACTGATTATCAGAAGTGTGAAATGCTCGAGAATATACTCCGGTGTCCTGTTATATTTTAGATAGCAAGGAGTTTAAACTTCACCGAAACAATCTGCAAATTTCATTAAAATTTAATAAACTATCACCTTGTCTTTATTTTTAGTTAGCACATACCTTAAACACTTAAAGCTGTAAGCTAATGATAGTTACATAAGAGTAGATGCATGCTGGTGCAATAAGATGTACGTTTTACTCCAATGGATGCATGATCTGATTAGTCGAGTAATCGCAAAAATAATCGGTGACTAGTCAACTATCAAAATAATCGTTTGTGGCAGCCCTAGTACAAATACAGCTGCTCTTTGACGGCCTCAGAGGTTGTCTAAGAGAATATTGGGAGCAACAACACCATGAAGTCCAAAGAACACACCAGACAGGTCAGGGATAAAGTTATTAAGAAATTTAAAGCAGGCTTAGGTTACAAAAAGATTTCCCAAGCCTTGAACATCCCATGGAGCACTGTTCAAGCGATCATTAAGAAATGGAAGGAGTATGGCACAACTGTAAACCTACCAAGACAAGGCCGTCCACCTAAACTCACAGGCCGAACAAGGAGATCACTGATCAGAAATGCAGCCAAGAGGCCCATGGTGACTCTGGACGAGCTGCAGAGATCTACAGCTCAGGTGGGGGAATCTGTCCATAGGACAACTATTAGTCGTGCACTGCACAAAGTTGGCCTTTATGGAAGAGTGGCAAGAAGAAAGCCATTGTTAACAGAAAACCATAAGAAGTCCACTTTGCAGTTTGCGACAAGCCATGTGGGGGACACGGCAAACATGTGGAAGAAGCTGCTCTGGTCAGATGAGACCAAAATGGAACTTTCTGTCCAAAATGTAAAATGCTATGTGTGGCGGAAAACTAACACTGCACATCACTCTGAACAAACCATCCCACTGTCAAATATGGTGGTGGCAGCATCATCCTCTGGGGGTGCTTCTCTTCAGCAGGGACAGGGAAGCTGGTCAGAGTTGATGGGAAGATGGATGGAGCCAAATACAGGGCAATCTTGGAAGAAAACCTCTTGGAGTCTGCAAAAGACTTGAGACTGGGGTGGACGTTCACCTTCCAGCAGGACAACAACCCTAAACATAAAGCCAGGGCAACAATGGAATGGTTTAAAAAAAAAACAAAAAACATATCCATGTGTTAGAATGGCCCAGTCAAAGTCCACATCTAAATCCAATTGAGAATCTGTGGCAAGATCTCAAAAACTGCTGTTCACAAACACTGTCCATCTAATCTGACTGAGCTGGAGCTGTTTTGCAAAGAAGAATGGGCAAGGATTTCAGTCTCTAGATGTGTAAAGCTGGTAGAAACATACCCTAAAAGACTGGCAGCTGTAATTGAAGCAAAAGGTGGTTCTACAAAGTATTGACTCAGGGGGCTGAATAATTATGCACACCCCACTTTTCAGTTATTTATTTGTAAAAAAATGTTTGGAATCATGTATGATTTTTGTTCCACTTCTCACGTGTACATCACTTTGTATTGGTCTTTCATGTGGAATTCTAATAAAATTGATTGATGTTTGAGGCTGTAATGTGACAAAATATGGAAAGGTTCAAGGGGGCCGAATACTTTTGCAAGCCACTGTAAATGTCATTATGTCCCCAAACCAGACCACACATTTGTGGTGTGTACCACTTTGTCTACTGTTAACTATTCGCAACGAATAGTTAACAGTATGGAAGCTGCAGAACTTACTCGTTTACTCCATCTAGTCCCACAAGTATAAAGTATGTGCACCCTGAGTTATTTCATGCACTTTGGTGGTTTTAAACATCTGTCTTGTGTACCTTGGGCATGCGTGTCATGCCTCCCACCAGCAGCACCTCTCCGATGTCTCCCTTGGACACTTCAGCATCCTGCATGGCCTTCTGGCAAGGAGACACGGTGCGGCGGATAAGGTCAGCAACAATACCTTCAAACTGAGCACGGGTTAGCTTCATGTTAAGATGTTTGGGACCGGAGGCATCCATAGTCAGGTAGGGGAGGTTGATGTCAGTCTGTAAAACAGAAGGACAATCACTGAGTATTTAAACAGTTACAAAATGCTTTTAACTCAGCACTGTGGTTCATTTTGTGTGACCCTGTACTAGGCCTGGCCTGCGGTCAGAATCAGGACAGTCCACTCTCACTGGGCCAAGTCCTGTAGCAGCACAGCAGCAGCGGATTCTAAAACAGAACCTGCTGCACTGAAGCAAAAAAAACAGGAGCTTCGTCTACCAGCACTGTAACACTGAGCCAGACACAGATTATCTGGACAGCTGACTGAGAGCTGGCACACAACATGCACTGAGACATGTGATGACAAGCAGTACAACCAAAATCAAAACACCCTAAAGCATCTGTGATACATCAGCCATTCAGTGTCACCTTTTTATACAACTACACAAACTCATTAGCTTCCCATGAGGATAAAAGCTAGGAGTACCTGCAGTGAAGAGGACAGCTCACACTTTGCCTTCTCCGCAGCCTCTCTGACTCTCTGAAGAGCCATGTTGTCCTTCGTCAGGTCTACACCGGACTGAAAAGAAACAGCGCAGGTTGAAAACGCAAAACTTCACAAATAGATCAAGGCTTAAAGACTGTTAGAATACCCACCTCTCTCTTGAACTCCTTGACAATGTGTCTGAGGAGGTGCTGATCAAAGTCCTCTCCTCCAAGGAAGGTGTCACCATTTGTGGACTTCACCTCAAAAACTCCCTTCTGGATCTCCAGGATTGAGATGTCAAACGTACCTCCACCTAGATCATACACAGCAATACTGGAAACACATTCATAGAGGTTAACACAACAACAGAGCGAGTAGTTGTATTCTTCTATGTACAGGATCATCTATCATCTTTCTTAGCAAGTACTGATACTCCTAAGCATAGCAGTAAACATCAGGTGGTTTTTTGTCATCTACACACATCTTATCTTGGGTCTTGTCCAGGCCATAGGCCAGAGCAGCAGCAGTTGGCTCGTTAATCACACGCAGGACGCTCAGACCAGCGATCTGCCCAGCATCTTTGGTGGCCTGTCAAAGAAACAAGTTGACACAAGTATCGAAGATGAATCGTTACTTCAATCATCAAGTGCATTCCAAAGCAGCAACAAGGACACAGAAGCTAATTATTCGACATCTACATATCACCTTAACTGCTCTGAGACTGAGGTAGATTAGTCTTATCAAAAACTTCGAACAGTTTTAAAAAAAAAAAAGAAAAAAAAAAAAAAAAAGGGGGGGGGGGGGGGGGGTTGGAAGAAAAAGAAAGTATAAAAAGAAAGTATATGATGAACTAGAAAGCGAAAATTTCGGAAGAAATTTTAAGTGTGCCTATGCCGCTGCTAATCAGTGTAGTTTGCCATTCATACGGCTACAGAGAGCAAAACTCAGCAGAGCAGCCATTCTCCACCATGAACTATGGTAAAAAACAAACACCACTCGCGCCTCACAGATGACAGCTTACAGTTTTGTGTAAAGATGAGGTGACTTCGTACAGCCCCGATTTGCAGACGCTGTGCACAGAGGTTCATGAGCAGAAGTCCCATTGTACCACGGCAGACCCGACAATGTTTGCATAAACACGCTTTGAAGTTTAAGTTCAAGGTTCTTTATTTGTCACATGCAAAGTTATACAAGTATAACACACAGTGAAATGTAGCCTGACACGCTCCTCGACATGTGCAAAAAAATTGAGGGGGGGTGTAGAGGAAGCACACACATATATTTGTGTATATACATATACATATACATATACACACACACACACACACACACACACACACACTGAGTGAATGTGCAGTAGTAGCAGTAAGCAGGTGAATTCTGTACATTAATATGAATAGACATCTGACTATTTTACAGGAAGCATTACGTTATGGACCACTTTTTTCACATGGTTGGTGTACCCACACAGCCGGCTGTAGCTTTTCATCTCACAGCCCAACACACACCCAAAAAACAGCCGAGAGATCACAGACTTTACGCCCGTGGGTCCACCTCCCCTGCAGCGGCACTGCATACCACGCCCTGCCACACACATCAAACACGTAAAATAAATATTTATGCACTTTTGCATTCACTTTTTGTTTTTTGTTATTTTTACAGTGTTCTGAATGATTAACAATGATCTACAGCCAATCTTGTGTATTATTATACAAACTTTGGTTATAAGATTCAAATAACTATTTAATAAAAGCTAAATATTTTATATGAGAGTAAGAAAGAAAAGTATATCTTTGTGTCCCCCTTTCCCTGTTAATGCCCTACCTGGCTCCCTGGCAAAAGCTTTGCTAGATCCGCCCCTGCACAGTTACCAGTTGTCAGCTACACAAAAAAGGATATTGGTGTTATTTGTCTGTCAGAAACAGTTCATGACTTCCCTTCAACTCATTCATGTCACCTAAAAGGTAAACCCGTTTCTCCATCACCAGTTCAGCTCTGATGATTCAGTAAGGACATCTCCTGGTTTGGACCAGCCGTTTTTACAGCTGTGGCTCCAGCAAACATCAGCTGATACTAGAAATTAAAATCAAATGAATTTAACAACAGCTGATCAAGCTTAAACGTGCTGCTGTTGTTTAGCGCGATAAACAAGAGAGAAAAGCCGATCATTGATCAGTTTCATGATTGAAGTTGCAACAGGCGAGAGAATGACAGGGGAGGCTGCGTAACGACAGAATAAATCCAGCTTTGTGTCTTCTTCCGTTCTACCTGAAGTACGGGACAAACTGTGTTCCTTTTCAGCTCAATACGAAACGCGTAATATTTTCTCTGAATGCGGGACGATTCAGTTTGTACGGAACGGTTTGCAACTCTACGAACTAACCCTTATGAATAAAATAAAATTCAATTCATCAGTAACTTAGCGCGCACACAGCTGTATAGAAACTGCGTCATGCCAGCTAGCACGCAGTACGACTTATTGTAACTGATTGTAAAAAGTTAACACAACGAAAATAAACTACACCTAAACTCTGTTTATATCCGACCCAAATAGAGTGCAGTTCATAACTTCTTACCTGAAATTCAGTTAACCTGCTTCTCCTGCCTTCAATTTCCCTGATCCATGGCTGCCATCTGTTTGAGCTCCGCGTTAGCCACCTCGCATGTGTCTTTTTCCCGCATGTAAATACACCGGTGGCTAGCTGCCCTTTGTTGAAGCTAATTTATGGCTCAACGGTAAGATGACTGTAAAAACTGCGTCGACCGTGAGTGTCAGCAGGGTCTGAAGATGAATTGGCACAAGCCTCATGTCTTAACTTTGCTTTGTTAAAGAGATATGATGATTTGAAAATGCCTCTCAGAGAGTTCCAGCGGTGATTTTGAACAAAGTCCCCATTCACTTTCTATGGAGACATTCATATTTCAAACATTGTGTTGCTCTGAGGCGATTTGATAAAAATCTGTAACTTCCACAACAGTGATAGTGACATTTTCTGAAAGCCAGTAAAAATACCTACGTTTTGATGTATAATTTGTGGAGGTTGAGTGAAAATTGAGTGAGTAGCAAGAAGTTGTTCAGACATGAAGAGAAAACTGAAAAAGGACAAGTGCTCACTCTGAGTTAATTGCATAGCAACCATAACAACGCATGTATTTTCTCAAAAATCACAAAGCTGCAACTGAAAACTTAAAGGATTTAATTAAAATGGTAAAAGATATTTAAAAAAAATAAAAATAAAAATAAAAAATAAAAAAGCTGAATCACACAGGAATAGCCCAATGATCTGAGAACATTTTAAAGTTTGAATGGAGTTTCTAGGTGAAAGTATGAGGAAGTAGTTAAGTTTCAACAACAAGCAAGTTTTAGCAGAATTGTGGAAGTTTCCCATTCATTTCAATGGGACAAATTAAAGGAAAAAAGTGTAATATTTTAAAAAGTATAATAGTTATAAGTACCAAAAGTCATAGCAGGAATTAGCAGAAAGAGCAGAACAGTTTAGAGTTTGAACTGAGAAAATCGGCTGAAAACTGACGGAGTAGTTAAGCGGCAAAGAAAGTGGCAACTTGAAGAATAACTAGAAAAAAAATTTGCATTTCCTGCGAAAATGCTGTGTGGATGCCTTAACGCTGAAGATGTCTGCTGAAAAAAAAAGCTGAAAAAGCAGAATTATCTGCTGAAAAGAGGTGTGGAAGCAGAGGTGCTTGCTGAAGATGGCTGTATGTGTAATGATACACTGGGGAGTGTCAAGAAAGCAGAGCGCATGCAAGCAGGGAACATGTGTAGCAACTGTCACAGGCAGGATTCGAACCTCTGCCACCGGGTCTCACGGCAGCTGCTCAACCCTCTGAGCCAAATGAGTTCTGGTCACAAACAAAGATATGATGAGAGGGAAAATGTGCACTGTGGAGCAGAAGCTCAAATTAGCAGAAAAGAGGTGAAGAGGAAGAATTTTGTTCTGAAATGAGGTAAAGAAACTGAAATTTGTGCTTAAAACAAGTGAAAAAGCTGAACTCTGAAATCCTGCTAAAACAGCAGAAGAGGCTGATATTTTTCAGCTACTCATTGAGCCAAACTGGTTCTCACGTAACTGAAAAAAGGTGAAAAAGCTTACAATTCTAATGAAAACAGCAGAAGAGGCTGCCAAAAATCATAAAACGTTGCCGAATTGTAATAAATTATCAATATGAATTTGTAGTGAAAAACAAACAAACAAACAAACATAAACAAACATGTGGGCCAAGGTGGAACTGAACCCATGAACTTTGGTCTGAAGAGCCGTTTCCTTACCAATCGCGCCACTGGCAAAGAGAGCGGGCGCCTGGAAAACAGGGTGATGAGCAGTCAGAATTAGATCGCGGTGAGAGGCGAAAAAAAACTCAGTTTTTTGGAGTTACAAAACGTCGTGTAACTCAAAAACTAGGTGGGATAGAAGCATTCTTACACTGGGTGAATCAGCGGACTTTGGTGAACTTTGACTGCGATTTACATAGCTCTTTGTACCTCCGTCGCGGAGATATGACAAGAGAAGAAACGGCTTCATTTTTGGAGTTTGAAAAATGAGAGGAGGACAGATTTCCACCCCTCAAACAAACGTAATTTATGGCTCAATGGTAAGATGACTGTAAAAACTGCTTCGACCGCGAGTGTCAGCAGTGTCTGAAGATGAATTGGCACAAGCCTCATGTCTTAACTTCGCTTCGTTAAGTAGATATGACGATTTGAAAATGCCTTCAGTTTCAGTATTTCAGCTCTGAGTTTCACAACCTCCCCATAGACTTTGAATGGGGAGTTTTGAGACCTTGTGTCACTTCGAGGCAAATTGTGAAAAAACCGTAACTCGCACAATAATTATAGTGACACTGTCTTAAAGCCAGCAAAAATACCTACATTTTGATGTATAATTTGTGGGGGGTGAGTGGAAATTGAGCGAGTAGCAAGAAGTTGTTCAGACATGAAGAGAAAATTCAGATCAGACCAGCACTCACTCTGAGTTAATTGCATAGCAACCATAGAAACGCGTGTATTTTCTGAAAAAAAAAAAAAAAAAAAAAAAAAAAAAAAAAATCACAAAGCTGCAACTGAAACTTAAAGAGGCATTAAATGAAAACGGTAACAGATCTGAAAAAGCTGAATCACACAGGAATAGCCCAATAATCAGAGAACATTTTAAAGTTTGCATGGAGTTTCTAGGTGAAAGTATGAGGAAGTAGTTAAGTTTCAACAACAAGCAAGTTTTAGCAGAATTGTGGAAGTTTCCCATTCGTTTCAATGGGACAAATTAAAGGAAAAAAGTGTAATATTTTTAAAAGTATAATAACAGAAAATACCAAAAGTCATAGCAATCGTTAGCAGAAATAGCTGAATAGTTTAAAATTTGAATGGTAAAAATCGGACAAAAATTGTGGGAGTAGTTAAGTGGCGAAAAACGTACAGGAGCAACCAGAATAACTAGAAAAATTTGCATTTCCTGCAAAAATGCTGTGTGGATGCCTTAACGCTGAAGATGTTTGTTGAAAAAAGCTGAAAAAATTGAAAGTTGGAAAAAAAAAAAAAATGCTGCCCTGAGCAGGATTCGAACCTGGCCATCCTGGTCTAAGGGCAGCTATTTAGCTCACTGAGCCAAACTCTTTCTCACAAAGAAGAGGTGGAGAGATTGACAATTGTGCTGAAATGAGCAGAAGCTGCTGAGAATTGTGCTGATAAGAGGTGGAAAGGCTGAAAATTTTTCAGAAGAGGTGAGTAAGCAGAATTTGGGCAAGCAAAAAAAAAAAAAAAAAAAAGCAGCACGGTGGCTAGCACTGTTGCCGCACAGCAAGAAGGTCCTGAGTTCAATTCCACCATCAGGCCGGGGTCTTTCTGTGTGGAGTTTGCATGTTCTCCCCGTGTTTGCGTGGGTTCTCTCCGGGTACTCCGGCTTCCTCCCACCGTCCAAAGACATGCAGCTTGTGGGGATAGGTTAATTGATTAATCCAAATTGTCACTAGGTGTGAATGTGCGAGTGAATGGTTGTCTGTCCCTGTGTGTTAGCCCTGCGACAGAATGGCGACCTGTCCAGGGTGTACCCCGCCTTTCGCCCTATGACAGCTGGGATAGGCTCCAGCGCCCCCCGCGACCCTGAAAAGGATAAGCGGAAGCGAATGGATGGATGGATGGGGAGAAAAAAAAAAAAAAAAAAAAAAAAAAAAGTGAAAATTCTGCTGAAAAGAGGTGAAAGAGCAGAATTTCTGCTGAAAAGAGTTTTTTTCTGAAAACAGCAGAAAAAACTGAAAATTTTGCTTAAAAGATTTCTATCAGAATTGCTGCTGAAAAGAGTTGAATGAGCAGAATTCTACTGAAAAGAGGTTTTTGCTAAAAAGAGCTGAAAAAGTTTGGATTTGTGCTGAAAAGGGGTTAAAAAGATGAAATTTGTGTTGAAAAGAGTTAAAAAAAAAAAGTTTAACTGTTAGCTGAAAGAAATGTTGCCATAAGCTGGATTTGAACCCAGGCCTCCCAGTCTGAGAACGGATGCTTATCTCACTGAGCTAAAACACAGCTCAGCCCAGCATGCAAAATCAGTGACCACATTGATAATGTGTTCCATTCATTTAAATGGTCAAAAGTCATAACACACATCAGCAGAAATAGCAGAATTTTTAAAGTTTAAACACAGTATAAATACTAAGTTTTAGCAGAAATACTAAATAATATTTTTTTCCTGCCAAATCATAGCATTTGTGCTGGAACACAGAAAATTCTGCCAAATCATAGTATTTGAGCCAAATCATACATCCATCCATCCGCTTACCCTTTTCAGGGTCGCGGGGGGCGTTGGAGCCTATCCCCGACAGACTGGCGACCTGTCCAGGGTGTACCCTGCCTCTCGCCCCCAAATCATACAATTTGTGGTAAAACATTATTTATGATTTAGCAGAAACACTGGGACTTGGTAGAAATACTATGATTTACATGAAATACTTTGACTTAGCAGAAGTACTACAATCCAGGAAAAAAAGTACTACAGCATAGCAGAAATTCTATCATTGAGCAGAATTACAAGGATTTAGAAGAAATACTAAGATTTGGCACAAACACTGATGTGGCTCAAGAACCTTTATTATGCAGTTATACTATGATTTGGAAGAAATACTATGCTTTGGCACAAATACTATGATTTGGCTCAAATACTATGATTTACCAGTAATACTGTGTTTTGGTACAAATACTACACTTTGTCACAAATACTATAATTGAGTACAAGTACTATAAGATTACAGAAATACTATGATTTAGCAGAAATGCAATGTTTTTGCAGAAACACTGTAATTTCGCTTAAATAGTATGAAATAGCAGTAATACTATGATTTGGCAGAAATACTACTTTTTAGCACAAATACTATTGTACAGAATGGTGTACGTCAGTTTAATGCTGGGTGGTGCTGCAATAGTAACTATCCTCGGTCAGAAGGAGAGGCTGACACCCAGGGATTAGATTGCCACAGGTGGAGTTTATTGCGGTCAGATGGATGGTACAGGGAGGTATGGCATACAAGTAGGAGGATGTGGAGAGGTGATATGGTGTGGTTTCTATGATTAAGAACAGGGTATGCATTACAATATGCATACAGATTAAAGATTAAGAAAACTGGCAACAAATTCCTCCACTACAAATCAGTCTGATGCCACTTTTTACAGGGTTCACGTTTACTAAGGCACTACCCAAAAGGCGCCACAAGAGGGCACTCCAACACAAGTGATGACCTATTTACACTGATGCACTTAGTTAACAGCCCCTACTTAGCCACTACATAATACAGTGATATTACAGTATACAAATTCACACAAATACTATGATTTGGCAGAAATACTATGACTGAGTAGTAATACTATAACATAACAGATTTCCTAGAAAAAAAACTATGAAATTGCAGTAATTCTATGACTTGGCAGAGATACTACGTTTTAGCACAAATACTATAACAACGCAGAAATACTATGACTTAGTAGTAACATTAGTACTATAACATAACAGTTCAATATTCTTGCACAAATACCACAATATGGCAGAAATACTATGTTTTAGCAGCAATACTGTGATTTGGTATAAATACTATGATTTGGCACACATACTATATTCCGCAGATGCATTATAACATAACAGATATTCTACGACTTAGTAGTAATACTATAACATAACAGAATTATTAATTGGGCACAAATACCACGATTTGGCAAAAATACCATGATTCGGCACAAATACGACATGGCAAAAATACTAGGATTGGGTACAAATACTATGATTTGGCAGAAATACTATGATTTGGCAATAATACTGCGTTTTAACACAACTACTTTTGATTTAAATACTATTACTCCATACAAATACGATGCTTTGGGACAAATACTATGTTTTGGTTCCAATACTATGATGTGCAACAAATACTATGATTTGGCACAAGTACTATGATTTAGTACAAATACTATGATTTGGCAGAAATACTATGCCTTAGTAGTAATACTATAACATAAGAGATATACTATGGTTTTGCAGACATACTATGTTTTTGCACAAATACCATGATTTGGCACAAATGCTATGATTTAGCAGAAATACTATGATTGGGTACAAATACTATGATTTGGCAATAATACTGCGTTTTAACAACAACTAATGAGATTTGATTGAAATACTATGATTTAGAAGAAATACTATGACTCCATACAAATACGATGCTTTGTCACAAATACTATGATTTGGCACAAGTACTATCATTTAGTACAAATACTATGATTTGGCAGGAATACTCTGATTTAGCAGAAATACTATGTTTTAACATCAATACCATCTTTTGGCAGAAATTCCTGCTAAAAAGGACCATTTCTTCTTTTTAGCAGAAATACTGTAATTTGGCATAAATACTATAATTTGGGATAAATACTATGATTTGGCACATATAATATATTCAGCACATATATTATAAAATAACAGAAATATTATGATTTGGCCCCAAAACCATGATTTAGCAGAAGTACTATGATTTAGCAGAAGTACTAAGATGTAGTAGAAGTACTAAGATGTAGTAGAAGTACTAAGATGTAGTAGAAGTACTAAGATGTAGTAGAAGTACTTTGCTTTAGCAGAAATACTATGATTGAGGAGTAATACTTAAACATAGGAGAAATATTGATACACAGACACACATACACAGAGAGTAAAAGGAACAGGAGCTGTTGAGAGTCTGGGCTTGGTATATGTAGGTCAGTTAAATTAGCTGCACCTGCTGTAGTCAGCCCTTACAGACACAGAGAGAGGTGTGAGTTTTCTTCAGTGTATTTCTGACATTCAGGATTCCCCTCGAACAAATGGCCATAATTTCCTAACCGTAGAGGCTAGAACGGTCATTCAGACATCGTTTTGTTCAGAAGAGAGGGGGGAATCTTCAGGTCTTCATAATTCAGAGATAAAATATAAATTATTAAAGATATATGACTTGTAATACACTGTAACCGAGTAGAGGCGAAGCAAAAACTGCCTTGACTTGCTCTCAAACAACCTTTGGTAACTCTAAATCTATATGGAGCATCAAAATCATTCTTTCACCGTAAGAAACAGCAGCCTTTGGTGAACAGTCATGGAATTTTTCAGGGCTCTGTGGAAATCCATCAGAAAGATATGATGAGAGAAAAAAAGTGCCTAATTTCCAGAATTTGAAATCTGATGAAATCTGAGCAAGGGACAAATTTCCTACCCTCAAACAAGTCTAACTCATCTCAGAACGGTAATAGGTGAGGAAAAAAAATTCTTGAATTGTGAGCATCAGGAGTGTCTGAAGATATACCGGGACAAGCCTCATGTCTTAACTTTGCTTCGTTAAGGAGATATGACGATTCGAATATGCCTCTCATTACAGAAATGCAGCGGTGATTTTGAACAAACTCTCCATTGACTTTATATGGAGAGTTTTCTGACCTTGTGTTGGTCTGAGGAGATTTGCCAAAATTCTATAAACCCCACAACAATGATGGTGACATTTTCTGAAAGCCAGCAAAAATACCTACGTTTTGATGTATAATTTGTGGAAGTTGAGTGAAAATTGAGCAAGTAGCAAACAGTTGTTCGGACATGAAGAGAAGACTGCAAAAGCTTCAGTGGCACACTGGAAGCCAAGAGCATAGCAACCATAACAACGCATGTATTTTGTGAAAAATCACAATTTTGCAACTCAAAACTTTAAGAGGCATAAAAGTAAAACAGTAAAAGATTTGAAAAAGCTGAATCATACCTGAATAGCCCAATAATTTGAGAACATTTTAAAGTTTGAATGGTTGTTCTACGTGAAAATATGAGGAAGTAGTTAAGTTTCAACAACAAGCAAATTTTAGCAGAATTGCAGAAGTTTCCCATTTATTTCAATGGGACAAATTAAAGGAAAAAAGTGGAATATTTTAAAAAGTATAATAGCAAAAAATAGCAAAAGTCATAGCCGGAAAGAGCAAAAATAGCAGAATAGTTTAAAATTTGAACGGTGAAAATCGGCTGAAAATTGTGGAAGTAGTTCTACGGCTAAAAGTGTACGGAAACACCCGGAATAATAATAATAAAGAAGAAAGAGAAACAGGAACTCAATAGTGTGGATGCTTAAAGCATCCACACAAATAGTGGAATAAAGAATAAAGAGAAACAGGATCTCAATAGTGTGGATGCCCTTGAGGGCATCCACACAATAAATCCAATGAATAGTAATAAGTGTGCCTCTTGGCATAGGCACACTTAATTACACTATACCTTAAAATATATATATTGATTATAAATCAGGTTGGCGATTTGAACATGAACTTGGCCAAATTATTCTATCCTGTGTGAATTGGGTTAACAGTGATTCAGTGCTCTCCTGTCTGGATGTCTGAATCATTTTTATGTTCCAAAAATAGCATCAGTTAAACAATGAAGGCATAGTGCATAATACAAATCTGTGAAGGGGATAAAATATCAGTATCATAGGGACAATACAATTTATAAATCACATTCTAACTGAATTTAAAACTATACTTTATGTATGCATCAGTTAAACATGTTTTTGGAGGTTTAAATAGATTTAAGTAAAATGTCTTTAAAGCAGTTGAATGTATTGCAAGTTGCTCCACTCTAGTGGAAACATGATACAGTCTGCTACAGTTAGTAACCTCTGAATCTTCTCAGTGTCACAGCAGGAAAACAATAATTCACTTCTCAAAAGCTGAGCTTTTCTTAAAAGACCCTGGTGGAGGCCTGACATCTGCTTTTAAACATTCATATCTTGGTGCTCGTGCGAAAACGTTTAGCAACGTTTCCTTCAATAGAAAGCCTGTGTGTGCATACCTGTCTCTGAGAGTCATTGAAGTAGGCTGGAACAGTGACCACAGCATTCTTCACCGTGCTTCCCAGGTAGCTCTCTACAACATGAATATGAAGCAAAACTAATGCTCACATGTGCAAAACATTTAAATTATCTTTTGACTGTCTGCACAACTATACCTGCAGTCTCTTTCATCTTCATAAGAACAAAGGCTCCTGCCTGGCTAGGGGAGTACATTTTGCCATGAGCCTCAACCCAAGCATCACCATTTGATGCACGCACAATTTTGTAGGGAACATTCTTCCTGTTGATGGAAAAAAGGTAGTTTTTTTTACCCAGCTAAGTTTATTTCTTTCATTATATCCAACATTTAAAAAAATAAACCTCGGATTTGAGATTTAAATGCAATAACTGAGAATGGTAAATGGACCGATTCTTATATAGCGCTTTTCTACTCTCCCGGAGTACTCAAAGCGCTCTATACAACACGCCACATTCACCCAGTCACACCCATTCTCACAAGCACTACCTCTATACTGAGTGCTTCCTAACTACACTCACACACATTCATACTCCGATGGATGCATCGGAGAGCAACTTGGTGTTAGTATCTTGCCCAAGGATACTTTGCATGCAGACTGGAGGAGCCTGGGATCAAATCTCCAACCTTCCGATCAGTAGGTGACCTGCTCTACCTCCTGAGCTACAGCCACCCCGGAATCTTTTTAAAGGCCAGAAATGAACTCACAGATCTTTCTGGACCTCTGGGTCTTCAAAGCGCCGTCCAATCAGTCTTTTGGTAGCATACAATGTGTTCTGAGGGTTGGTAACAGCCTGGCGTTTAGCAGGCATGCCCACCAGACGCTCACCATCTGCTGTGAAAGCAATGACTGAAGGAGTTGTCCTCGCTCCCTCTGCGTTCTCCAGCACCTGAACATAAATAAGAAAACATTTAGATTGGAGGAATCATTGTTTCATCAGATTCATCAATCAACCCCAGTTTTTAAAGTTGGAGGTAGAAGAGAAAAAAAAAGACCAAGAACCAAAAACCTCAATTAATGAGTGTTAACATTTTTCAGTTTTTTTCTCAAAACGGTAGAAAAACTACAGAGAAAAAAAAAACAACTTTGGATTCTGTTTACACAAAGTTACCCATTTCTTTACCAGGGATGCACTGATGTGATGTTTAACTTTTGTTATTAATCATATCCTGGGGCAGTGAGGCTTTTGAGTAATGCTGCATCAGTGTCTACGATCCCATCTATTTGGCCAGTCTGATTTTTTTTCCTGTTCTGGTTTACTTACACATACAGTAACAAACTTCCATTAAGTTAATTAACACAACATTTAGTTTACCCGCTTAGAAGTTCTCTAGTATCAGCACTCAGGATGGGTTCCATTTCCATAGATACTGCTAGATTAAAGATAGGGGATTAAACAAACAAACAAACATGTGAATCATCTAAAGCATCACCTTGGCCTGTTTGCCCTCCATGACTGCAACACATGAGTTTGTGGTTCCCAGGTCAATCCCAATGACTGCACCTTTGACGGCTTCAGACCTGCAGCACATACAATGATAGTGACAAACTCAGCAGACCTCATGTTTACACCAAAAGATCCAAATTTCTCAGACTTCTATTTAGAAATACCAATACAGAATATGGCATTCTGTTTGGTGACAAAAAAGTATTTTAAATTGTGAATATGAATCACAGCCATTAGGAAGTGAATGTATAGTTTTACCTCTAAACGACAAACAAAAATTGCTAAACCAGCACCAACGTCATGCTGTTAGTGCACGTTCATATAACGCAGGCACTTTAATGTTGATACTCACGCATAGTCTCTCCTGGAGAGGGCTCTAAGAGCATCTGGTTGGAAGCCGGTCCAGCATGCCTGATAATACAGAACAACGCAGTTACACAGCTGTTAACTCAGACAAAATATTTGCGATGAACTCACAAAATTCGACATTTTGAACCTCAAAAGGAAAGATCCAAGTATATTTAAAAAAAATAAAACAGGATGAAAATTGGAAGAACCAAAGCATAGATAACATTATCGGAGTCACAAACAAGCACATGTGACAAGAAACCATTCTTAATAGTGGGATCCAGCTAAGCGAAGCTTGTAGAAGATCGAGCTCTAAATGTGTTACTTAAACTGTGGAGCAGCGTGCTGGAGGAGGGGACGCCTCACCGAAGATCACAGACCCACAGCTCTGCTACAGCCTTGGAACTAGCTCAAAACGAACATTAAAACTCACACACCAAAGTAAAATATTTCAGTAGATGACGAAGCAAGTAGTACTTGCTTCTCTAATGACCGCACTTTGAAAAACAGCTGCCAAGTAGGTCCGGTATCAAATGAAGTGAGCTAGCACGCGTTAGCTTAGCCCCACAGATATGAAACACACCAGCACATCGAATGCTAGAGCGGCGGCTCAATACTATGTTGTTATTGCACATCTCTTCTCGTGACACACATTTATTACAGTGTCTGCTGGACTGTGCTCATTGTTAGTGACACAGTAATGATCTAACCACGACTAAATATGCTGTCCTCAAGCTTACGCTGTTAGCATCTAAAGCTAGGAAGCTAATGGCCACATCGTAATGCATCTACTTAACTGTTTGACATTTACCTTTTTAATCAAGGACGAAACGCTTCTGATATTACTCTTCGTGGGAAGAGTCCTTGAAACGCTTCGGGCGACGCTCAACATTTTCACAACTCAGCTAACAGGCTTGCTAACTTCGATTTTAAACTACAGCTTTTAAGTAAAAGCACACTCTTCAGATAGTTCGGCAGCGAAGGAATGCTAAAATATTTCAGCTTTCCGAGCCTCTTCAGACTTTAACGCAGCGTCTCCTCAGAAAACCGCATAGAGCTCAGCTGCGACAAGACTGCTCGCCTCTGGACTGCAACGGCAAAAGACCTGCGAAGCTTCTTCTCGAATTATCCAACACATGTTGCACCATGCACCGCTCAAGGACCCCAAAAATGGGCTCTACAATGACTGCCTGTTTTTTTTTCATCGATAGTAAAATGCCTAAAACAACAGTTTAAAATCGAATATGCAAATCAATTGGAAAAACTGACATTAATTAAAGAATAAAGCTGTCTGATATAAAGATCAAATATATACCGGTGGTTTTTGGATGTTCGCGGTTTTGGCACGGGTAGGGCAGACGCATTTAGTGGGCCTGTGAAGGTCATGATGTAACGTGGGGTATTGAAGAGTTTCACGTGTGTTACATCACGGATGCTGGAAGAATTTATCAGCTGTAATTTAGCTATTCTCACTGCTCTGTTAGTTTATTCGCCGATATGACACGAGCAGCATTTAGATATGTATCCATACACACATTTGCCAACAATGTGATAGGGTAATAAGTGTCGCACTGTGTGAGGAAGTCAGGAGTGGCAGAGAAGTATGTGAGTTTGGTGTTAGGTGGGACGAGAACAGCTAGAGTGGTACTGAGCTGTGTGGTAGGAGTAACAGGCTCAAGGCCGGGGCGAGGTTACATCAGTGATCGGCTCTGATCCCCATCTTGTGACAGACAGGTTAACAGATGAGGTCAGACAGGACTCTTTGTGGAGCCTTCAAAGCTTGTGTCGAGTAATGGAGGGGGCGTTTCCGCGACGCGCGTATCGAGGCTTGCTTTATTTATGGGAGGAGCTGAAAATGATGACGTCCGAAGCCTCGCTGCCCGGCTGTACCACGTGACTGGTTCATGAAGTGGTTCGAACTTTGCCGCGAGCTATGACAGCGATATAAACCCCTCAGACTTCATTCAAAATGTGGGTGTTTGATGGAGAGTTGCGGTTAGTGAGACTTTGGAGACAATTTGGAGAGAGTTTGGAGGTTTATGAGAGTGAGGAGAGAAAGTCAGGAGAGAATGGAGCCACCTAAGAAGAGGAGGATGTCCTCCCCTGTGTGGGAACATTGTTTTTTTTCCTCCCAACAAGGTATGTAAATTTCTACAGAAGATGTATTTTCATAATACTGATGGTGCAATACAATTTATGTTAAGCTGTCGTTACTTTTGTACAAGGTGAAGTGTTTGCTATGTGCCAGGGAGCTGGGATATAACAACAACGCCTCATCCATGCTTAGGCACTACAGAGCTTTGCATGAGAATAAGGGGAACACTGATTGTGGAGCAAGACCAGGTGAGCCATCAAATACCATGATAATATAGCATGCAGTAATGTTACTAAATGATATAACAATATTATACGACTGTTATAAGTTACGTGTGTGATATTTGTGCTTTGTTTTTATTGTCTTTCCTCAGGAGAACAATCTCAAATAGATGAAGACCTGGTTAGCATGGTGATTGAGGACTCCCAGCCATTTAGCATTGTGGAGGACAAAGAATTTAAAAGATTTGTTAAATCATTAAATCCTAGCTATGTTCTCCCCACTAAAAAGGTCATAAAAGCAGTGAAAATTTAGTTTTTACAGAATAAAATGTGGGCAGGACTGTGGCTCAAAGCCTCAGTGTGTAGCTGTCCATACCTGAACGTTACAAAAGCACAACCACTGTCCGCACCCCAACCACACCTCACCTCACAGTAAATGATCATTTCCATTTTAAGCATTTCCAAATGATAATTTTCCATACTGCCAGTATAAATATACACAGTATACTGCTATCACTACAATATACATGTTTTACACACTCCTTTTGTTGTTGACATTTACAGGCTGTGTGCAAAATGCCACACTCTTCAAATTCATGCCAACTAATATTTTTACGTCCAGTAGATGTCCTACTAGAGCAAATGAAGCTTCAAGAAGCTTTGCGCTGGGGTGAACCAATTGGATGAAAAGCTTCAGTGCTTCATGAAGCTTCATCTGCCCATCACTAGTTAGAGGACCTAGTGAGGTGGAGTTTACTCTTCTCTAGAGAGTAGAGGAATAAAAGGCTGTGTCCAAATTCAGGGGAAGGATGCTCATAAGGACACTACCTACCTACGTCACAAGGTGTCCTTAGACGGACGGGTAGTCAGGAAGGGAGCAGCTGTGGACAGCCCCCTTCTATTCTCCATATGTCATGATCGGAGGCAATAAGACGCAGGGTTCTCAAGCACGAACCGCTTTTTATTGAATTGTAGCAGCAGTGTACGTGGCTACATCAATTTCTGGAAAACACATATACAAACCAGTATTCTAGTGACCTCTAGTGGCTGCCCCCATGGTAGCCTTACTAGGACAACATAAACAGATTTCACAACATCTCCCCCTTTAACAAAAGTACTTTAAACATAAAACAGTGGCGCTGCTCTTGCGGCGACCAGCAGGTTGTCTCTGTCTGTCAGTGTCAGTGTCTTAACTTATTTTTTATTCCTTTATTTTATCTTATTTTTCTTTCTTTTTTTTGCCTGAGGAAATCCTACAGCATCGGCTTGTGCTTTGTGGAACTTCTTTTGTTGAAGATGGGTTTTTTATTTCGCTTGGTTTTATTGGCAATCCTGACGGTTGTTTGGAGTCAGTGCTACTCCCACACAATTACATACTCACGGGAGTTTCTTCTGGATCTTCGGTGGACAGGCCCGTCTTTGGACTCTTTTCACCCTCCAGTGTTTTCCAGCTCTGGATTATCCAGTAATCAAAGGGGCACTTTTGTTTTTAACAGAGTCAAAGCAAGGAAGCGGGGTAAGAAGGGAGGCCTACGTCAGCGATTGCGGAAGCAAATACGGTACAACCGTATTCCTTTACCATCAATAATCCTGGCTAATGTGCAGTCTCTGAGGAGTAAATTAGATGAACTGCATTTGAATGTTGCACATTTACGTGACTTCAGGGATGCATGTCTAATGGCATTCACAGAGACTTGGCTCAAGGATTCTGACTCTGATTGTTCTCTGGAATTAAATGGCTTTGGGGTTCCCATACGTTTGGATCGAGACCCCGGAGCTACCCAGAAATCGCAAGGAGGAGGGGTGTGTTTGTATATAAATCAGAAATGGTGTAAAAACGTGACCGTTCGTAGACAAGTGTGTCTGCCTGACATTGAGCTCCTCTCTGTGTCTTTGAGGCCGTTTTATCTGCCGAGGGAATTCCCACAGATCAACGTCACCGTCGTTTACATCCACCCCAAAGCGAATCCTAAGAATGCGACTGACACCATCTCCAATGCTATCCACTCTCTACAATCTCTCTGTCCTGAAGCCCCTAATATTGTTCTTGGGGACTTTAATCGCTGCGACTTGAAGAAAACACTGAGCAGTTTTTATCAGTATGTGCACTGTCCCACTCGCTTCAATAAGACTCTGGATTTATGTTATGGCTCCATAAAAGGTGCGTATACATCTGTGGCTGGCCCCGCCCTCGGATCCTCGGATCACAACACAGTGCATCTTCTGCCAGTTTACAAGACTGTACTGAGAAGAGAGAAAGTGAGGAAACACCGCATAAAGGTTTGGAGTGATGATGCCTCTTTAGCCCTGCAGGGCTGCTTTGACTGTACAGACTGGTCGGTGTTTATAGAATCATGTAGAGACATTAATGAACTCACTGACGTTGTCTGCGGATATATATCCTTTTGTAGAGACATGATTATTCCCTCAAAGGTTGTGAATTCTTTCCCTAATAACAAACCATGGTCCTCTAAAGTTCTTACGAGGCTGATTTACGAAAGGAATAAAGCTTTTACTGAAGGGAATACCTTGAAAGTCAGAGAAATTAGGAAGGAGATTAGATCAGAAATTAAAAAAGCTAAAATAAAATACAAGGATAAGGTAGAGGCGGAGATGGGTAGCAATAACTTAAGGGTGGCTTGGGCTGGCATGAAACACATGACTGGTCACTGTCTCAGTGACTGTAATAAGATAAGTCTCCCTGGTTTTAGTTCAGATTTTCAGTTAGCCAATGAGCTGAACAGATTTTATTCGAGATTTAATGATAACTATATTCCAAGGAATACACTTGATTCCTTAATAGAGAGCACCAGAGGCCCCCCAGTTTTGTTCTTTGATGAAAGAAGGGTGGGAAATCTTTTTAAAATGAGTAAGACTAATAAAAGTCCAGGTCCTGATAATATATGTGGCCAGGTGCTTAGAACATGCGCTGAGCAATTATGTGGTATTTTTTATCACATCTTTCTTTTATCTCTTCAGCAACAGAAGGTTCCAGAGGTATGGAAAAAATCAATTATTTCTCCATTTGCTAAGACCACAAAACCTACATCATTAAAGGATTTTAGGCCTGTTGCTCTTACATCTTTAGTGTTGAAGTCCTTCGAAAAACTTGTCAGGAAGGAGATCCTGCAGCAAGTAGAGAAGCTGATAGATCCACTACAATTTGCATACAGGCCTTGTAGAGGTGTGGATGATGCAGTGGTCACTCTGTTGAACTTCCTTTATCGCCATCTTGATGGCGCCAAAGCTCATGCTCGGCTTTTATTTATCGATTTTTCTTCTGCTTTTAATACTATCCAGCCACATCTTTTAGTGGACAAGCTTCTTAACCAATTTAAACTTAATTTTAATCTCGTTGGTTGGATCTTAGACTTCTTAACTGATAGATCACAGTGTGTGAGAATAAACGGCTGTTTTTCCAAACAGCTGAACTCTTCTACTGGCTCACCACAAGGTTGTTGTCTCTCTCCTCTTTTGTATATTTTGCACACTAATGACTGTCGCAGCACACAGGCCAATAGGCATTTCATCAAATACGCAGATGACACAGTCATTGTAAGCCTCCTTCATGGTGAAGAGGATTCCCATGGGCCTGTTGTGGAGGAGTTTGTTTCATGGTGTGATCAGTCCTTCTTAATGATTAACACCTTGAAAACCAAGGACATGGTTATTGATTTCAGGAAGTCATCCCCTCATCCTGCGCTTACAGTGGTAAATGGTGCAGTCATTGAAATGGTGGATAGTTACAAGTACTTGGGGGTTGTTCTTGATAAGACCCTGTCCTTTGAGTCACATCTTGCTGCTACAGTGAAAAAGGCCCAACAAAGACTGTACTTTTTAAGGAGGTTGAGAGGTTTTAATGTTTCATCTGAAATGATGACTCTCTTTTATAAATGTTTTATTGAATCTGTTTTAACTTTCTGTATCATTGCTTGGTACGGTAGTATGTCCATGGATAATAAGACCAGACTTAACAATCTGGTTAAAGTGGCGGGCAAGATTTCAGGGAGGTCTCAGGTCCAGCTTGTGGACTTTTATAACAGGCAGGTGCTGAGGAAGGCAACTTCTGTCCTGTTGTGTTCAGATCATCCTCTCTTTAACGATTTTCAACTGCTTCCATCAGGTCGTCGTTATAAAATGACTGCAGTGAAGACAAAGCGACACAAATTGTCGTTTGTACCTAGTGCTATTATCTTAATTAACAACACTAAATTGTAAGTGTTGTTGCCATTGCACATTGCACTTTTTTCGATGGAATATCTAGGTTGTTTTATCAGGCTTATATTATATTATAGTATTTTTTTAATGAGTGTACGTGATGTGTTGGTTGTATGTTTGTTGTTTGTTTTGACATACTGCGAATCAATTTCCCATCAGGGACAATAAAGTTACCATTGACCATTGACCATTGAGTGTTGTCAGAACGCAGGAAATCACGGGGGTAGACTACCCTCAGTCCTGATAAGGGATTATTCTGCCCTTAGAACATAGAAAGGAGATAGTCCTCAGTCTCTGAATCTGAGAGGTACTTTAATCTCCCGCCCCCTGGAAGTCACTCTCACAGGTGTGGTAGGGTGGAGAGGAGACCCCAGGACAGGGATTGGCAATGCCTGCCTTACTGGTGGTTCTTGGGAAGCAGCCGCCCCTTTAGTTGGAGTAGTCGGTGTAGCTGGAACAGTGCTCTGCTGCTGCTCCTCAGGATCAGCGGTGCCTGGGACAGGCTGAAGGTGTCGTCTGTTGCGGCGAGTCACGTTCCCATTCGCCATCTCCACCAAGTAGGATCTCGGCTCCTTAGACTTACTGATGACCCTGGCTGGAGTCGTCCACCCCTTTTCCCCGTCAAGCTTCACTACAACATCCTGGCTCAGGAAGTGGACGAGCTGAATGTCTGCGGTTGTAGAAGAATCTGTAAGAGTCCTTAGCTGCAACATCTCTTTGGCACACCGTGTCCCTATTGACTGGACTGGGCAGCAATGTCTTTTCGAGTACTGGGACGGTGGTGCGGATTTGACGTCCTGTCATAAGTTGCACCGGTTGCTGCAATTGGTGTAGAGCGGAAACTCATTAAGGCTAAACAGGGGTCAGGCTGCTTGAGAATGTACTTGGCCATTTGGACAGCTCTTTCAGCAGCTCCATTTGACTGGGGGTAATAAGGGCTCGACGTAGTGTGGGTGAAGCCATAACTCAGTTTGAAGTCTTGGAACTCTGATGATGTGAACTGCGTCCCATTATCACTGACCAGTTCTAACGGGATGCCCCATCTAACGAACATGTGTTTAAGCTTGTTAATGACCTGTCTGCTGGTTGTTGTAGTGAGGGAAGCAATCTCAACGTCTCTTGAAAAATAGTCAACAACGACAAGAAAGTTCTTACCCTCAAGCCCACAAAGATCACTCGCAATCTTTTGCCAGGGGCCATTGGGCAGAGGAGTAGTCACGAGAGGTTCCCGTCGCTGTGTAGGCTTGTGCTCTCTGCAAAAGTTGCATGACCTTACCTTATGTGTTATTTGAAGTCCAATGTTGGACCACCACACTGTTGATCTTGCTCGCTCTCTACATTTAGTTAGTCCTTGGTGGCCTTCATGTAATTGGTCAAGGACACTGGGTCTGAGTGCTGTGGGAATTACGATGCGATCGTGGTAGAGCACTAGACCATCTGATTCTGAAAGGTGGCTTCTGGCTGCATAAAAGCCTTGCAGTGGTGAGCTCTTTGCCATTCTCCGAGGCCACCCTTGTCTGATGAAGATGATTGCTTTTTGAAGCTCTGGGTCCCTCTGTGTAGCTCTACGAATTTCCTCCAACTTATGTGACTTGATAGGTTTGCTTGTCACTGCGTTGCTCACATATGCCTTGACCTGGCTGTCTGTCTCGGACGGGTAGCATCCGTGCAGTGGATGTCTGGAGAGTGCGTCCGCCACCACTAACTGTTTACCGGGAACATGCTCAGCAGTGACATTGAATCGCATCAGTCGCATCAGCAGTCTCTGACATCTCAGTGGCGTTTTATCAAGGTCATATGAGTTGATCAAAGGCACCAAGGGCTTATGGTCAGTTTGTAGACGTACATGACCCATGCCTTGGATGTAGCGGGTAAAACGTTTGCAGGCCCAGACAGATGCTAAACACTCTTTTTCGATCTGCGAATATCTTTTCTCTGCGTCTGTGAGCGTGCAAGAACAAAAAGCAATGGGCCGTAACTCCCCGTCATTGTCCTATAACAGTGCAGCACCCAGGCCATAGCTGCTGGCGTCCGCACTGACAACTGTTGATTGGCCTGCATCATAATAACAAAGTGCTGGTGCAGCCACGAGCATTGCTTTTGCTTTATTGAATGCTTGCTCCTGAGGCTCGCCCCACACCCATACAGTCTCTTTTTTGAGTAGGTTGGAGAGGGGGTGCAGCACCGTGGACAGGCCTGGCAGGAATTTTCCGACATAGTTTATTAATCCAAGTACCTGCCTGAGTTGTTCTACATTGGTGGTGCTGGGCATCCTGGCAATTGCCTCCACCTTGCCATCATCAGGTTTCACACCATCCGCACTGATGATGTGACTGAAGAACTGTAGTTCGTTTTTTCCAAAGTGGCACTTGGATCTGTTGAGCTTAAGTCCTGATGCTTTGATTGTCTGTAATATTGCATCTAAGCATTGGTCATGCTCCTCTTTGTTAGCCCTGAAAACCAATATGTCGTCCATCACGACGACAGTCCCATCTAGGCCCTTGAGCAAGGTGCTCATGAGCCGCTGGAAGATCTCGGGTGCTGAAGCTATGCCAAATGGCAGGCATCTGAAGCAAAACCTGCCCATGGGAGTTATGAACGTGGTTAGTTTTTGGCAGCTGGGATCCAGTGGTATTTGCCAGAACCCACTGGAGGCATCCAAAGTGGAGAAAACTTTAGCCCCTGCTAACTTGGGAGTTATGTCATCCAATGTGGGCAAGATGTACCGTTCACGCTTTATTCCCTTATTCAGACGTTTTAAGTCCACACACACCCTGACCTCACCCCATGCGCTTTGCCACTGTCTTCCCCAGTAGGTTACTTGCATATTGCCCTTTTATAACTGTAATCCAGTAGTGGTACTTTTGGCCTTTGTACACTGTAGTAGCAAGGAATTTACCCATGCACTTGACTTTTCCACCAGGGCTGTACACAGTTGGCTTACACTGGATAAGTTTGGGTCTCTGCTGTAGCTTATTAAGGGTCGCTTCTGTCATTACAGTGGTGTCTGCGCCTGTATCAATTTTGAAATCAACTGGACTGCCAGCTACACCAGTAGCTCAATGTCCCAGTCGGCATCTGAGCCTGACTCCTCGATGACTGTTGTTTTAGGCTCAGTTACTGCTCCCAGGAAAAGCTCCCCTATGAAGAATGAATCCTCATCTGAGTCCTCTACAGCCTCAGCCCTGACCTCTTTTAGCATTTTGGTTTTGCATACAACTTCAAAGTGTCCCAACTTATTGCACTTTCTGCATCTTTTATTGCGGGCTGGGCAGTTTTCTCTTTTGTCATGCACCCTGTTGCATCTTTGGCATTTTGGTTTACTCTCACCATGTTGTTGCTCACGTACCTGATGAGGTTGGTAGTAACTCCTTCTCATGCTGTTATAATGCCTCTGTTTCACCTCATTCACTGTGCTTTCCACTCGGTCTGCACTTTGCTGTTTGACTTGTTCACTCTGGCGTGCTAGTTGAATGGCTCTATCCAGAGTTAAGTGCGCCTCGAGTTTTTGTGAAACATCTTTGTCAATTAATCCAATGACGATACGATCCTGGATCTGCTCGTCTTTACTGCCGGCAAACTCGCAGTGCTGCGTGAGCTCGTACAGGCTCCGCACGAAAGCCTCGACCGTCTCCCCGGCCCTCTGGCTCCGTAACGTTTCTCTTTGGGACAAAGTGCTCATCGAACTTTTGTATAACCAGATCATACTCAAACTGCAGAGTTGGCCTGGCCTCCGTAGCAGTGGGAAACACAAATGAGCCTTATATTGGTTCGGCATCTCTCCCCATGGAGTAAAGAAGCGAGTTCACCTGCACTTCGCCGCTCTCCATCCCTAGCTTGGACGCCACTCGAAAACGGGAGAATCTCTGCCGCCATATCGGCCACTCTGTGTAAAGTCGAACGGCTCCGGAGGTCCAAATTTAACCATTTCTTCGTGTAACTTGGCATGAAGTCCTCAATTCTGACACCATGTCATGATCGGAGGCAATAAGACGCAGGGTTCTCAAGCACGAACCGCTTTTTATTGAATTGTAGCAGCAGTGTACGTGGCTACATCAATTTCTGGAAAACACATATACACACCAGTATTCTAGCGACCTCTAGTGGCTGCCCCCATGGTAGCCTTACTAGGACAACATAAACAGATTTCACAACACCATAGAAACTTTATTGAACAAACAATGAGTATCCAACATAACAGACGGGCTGTGGACAGCCTCCTAGTCTTCAACTCCGCCCTTACTTGCATGTTTTTCCGTCGCTAGCGCCACAGCGCGAAAACTTTAAAATGGACCCACAAATGTTGCTCCGTTGTGTGGACAATTTCATTTCTTGAGGAGCTAGAAAAACCTTATCGTTGTCGCCTGCACGTTTTGTACCTTAGGCTCGTCAGAGACAATCATATCCAGGTAAAATAATTTCCTTTAATCTACACGCAATTAGGAATTACTTAGCTAATTACATGGATAATTGAATTATTGCCAGCGTTGTGCCAAAAAGTGTTCGCCTGCCAAAACTGATTTCCAATGTTTCTGTGTGTAACATCTTCATGTATGTTGGTAAATAGACTTCGGTGAACATGGTTTACAAAGGAGTTTTATATATACAATAATTACCTGTTGTTCAAGTGTCTTCATAACTCTGGTTCTAATGTAGGTACAATTGATATATCTGTTGCGATGTCTGCTGTCCTCTTTACCAGATTACTCTTAAAAAATAAATTTGTAATGTCAACAAGATTGTTTTTGAACTGGATAAATAAAGGATATACAAAAGTCACTGCCAAAAACTGATTGCAGCTTCTACCTTGTTACAGGAATGTTGCTGGTGGCTCAAAGTAACTTGATACCATTAGTGAGGGAAACATTTGACACATGTTTCACGTATTATAGAACAACAAGTTATTTATAGCAGGTTAAATATGAGCAATCAGTTTAGGGCAAAAACCAGAAATCAGTTTTTGGCAGACGATCATTTTTTGGCACAACATTAGTCATTCTTACACACGTACTGTATCATATAACATATATAAACTAAATATCTTAGAAACGTATAGAATCTAATCTTTTGTTCGTTTGTTTTTTTACATAGCACTTTATCAAACGGTTGTCTGCTACAGAGTTACAAGTATTATACATATATATAATATATATATATAATATAGCATCCACCATCTCTTGCTTGCATATTTCTGAAAACATCTTAGTGGTGTGGCAGCCGTGATTGAGCCAGCCCTGCAAACTCTGTGGATGGACGATGCAGTGGACAGTGGGAGGAAGCATCCTACAGCTCTCCTTGCAGACCACCCTGTGTGATTCTCCACTCGCCAACCAGAAAAGACAAACCGCAGGTCTCAGTTGCAGCACCCCATCCATGTCTAATTTTGCTCGGGCAGATTCAACAACACTGCCAGAGACTTCCTGTAATCTATTACAGTTGTAAAAGAAACGGTCCAGGAACAGGTCACTCAGCTTAATCCTGTGTGAACAACTGAAAATATTGTTTTTCCATCTTTACATACTGTGTATTTGAAATATTCTTGTTTAATTGTTATTGTTATTTACTTTATTGCTATCAAATAAATATACAAGTAATATTGTTCAAAGTTAGCGTCATGTTCATACATGTTAAAAATGCCTGTAAATCAAATTGAGTTCAGTGACAATTACTGTTTGTTTGAATCAATTTATTAATAACATAAAACCTTTAAACTAATGCAACACATATAACAATGTAACAAATATATTCAAATAAATAAATTCCTCCATACATAACTCATTTTGGAACAAATCTTTCTAGAAGTGAAAACAGTCTGTCCATCCTCTCCCTGCTCTCCTCTCCTCAGCCTCTCTTTGCTGCCTCATGTCCTCTCTGATGAGGTCTAGCAGCTCATCATCCCTGTCTCTTCCTCTTTCTCCCTGTCGTAGGTGGCTGAGCCGCTTCGTCATCGCTGTTGTTTTGGTCACCCACTGCTGTGCTTGGCCCTGGGGTGTCCTCAGGGAGAGAGGACATTAGGACAGGAGGCTTAATGGAAGACATCTGTCCTCATCGATGAGGTCATCGATGAGGGCAAACCAGGGCCTCTCCTGAGCCTGGATACTTGCAATTCTAAAGGCAGAGGAAATCAAAAATGACAGCAGGCAAATAAAAACACCACAACAACTCTTAGTAATTGCACATTTCATAACTTGTGTTCTTAAGAATTATCTTCTTGATAACACACATACGTACTAGAGATGGACCGATCCGATATTACGTATCGGTATCGGTCCGATGCTGACCTAAATTACTGGATCGGATATCGGAGAAAAATAAAAAATGTAATCCGATCCATTAAATATCACGAAAGCACCTCACAAAACTTGCAACACGCCTTAACTCACCTCAGAACGTTAGCACGTCGGAGCAGTATGCATCACGTGATAGAGCGGCTGTGGCATGCAGGACCTGTTGGTGGTCTGGATAGCATGTGGAGCTTCGCTACCAACCCGGCATTTCATCTCTGACAAAGTTATCCCGAGAGAAGTAAAGCAAGTGTGTAAGTCCATCTCTGAATGTTTGTAAAGCATTCCTGCGTTAAGCTTAACAAACGACTGCGTCTTCTTGCTGCTACTTCAATCATGAAACTGCTTAACGATCAGCTGATCGGCTTTTCTGTGCGAGTCCGTGTCTCTAGTTTGCTTTTGGCCCACTTTGCACCAGAAAGAGGAAACCAGCGGCTGAACAACAGCAGCACGTTGAAGCTTGATAATCTGTTGTTAGAATTTATTTAATATTACTTTCTACACCAGGATCTTTTTCTACGTAGCTGACGCTGGTAACTGTGCAGGGGCGGATCTAGCAAAGTTTAGCCAGGGGGGCCGATAGGGCATTAACAGGGAAAAGGGGGCACAAAGACATACTTTTCTTTCTTATTCTCATTTAAAATGTCTAGCTTTTAATAAATAATTATCTGACAGCCAAAATTTGATGCAAAATGAATAGAAGTACATTACTGTATATAGTAACTATTAAGTCTAATATATATATATATACCCTAGTAAGCTATAGTACTTTTTCCTTTGGGAAGGTACCATCTGTGCAGTCTGCAATTTTGTTGAAGAAAGATGTTGAATCTATTTAATATTTCTTGAAAAATAATTGATTTCTGTGCATTTTTTTTCACACTGCATCAAATTAAGGTTGATTACGTCGATTAAGCATCATGAGGTGGAGCGTGAGGGGTGGTTCCCTATTTTTTATTTATTTATTTTTGTTGTTGCTGGGAGTTGGAACCCTATTAGTTAGGTTGCTTAATATTTATGCTAAGTACTCTTTAAAATACCAGAATAGGGAGGATGGTGTAGGTTTAAGTTTATTAGATTGATCAGTATTGCTGAACTATGAAATATTTTTTTTTGCATACAGGTATAACAGAATAGCTTAAGTGTAGTTGTTGTTTTAAACTTGAGTATGAAGTTATACAAAATGCAGCAAGATATTTAAAAAACAGTTTTGTTGATTAAAACACACTATATCGGATTCATGTCGGTATCGGCAGATATCCAAATTTATGATATCGGTATCGGTATCGGACATAAAAAAGTGGTATCGTGCCATCTCTAATACGTACTTTGTATTCTTTAAAGTTATCTCATGTCTTCTGGCCTGCAAGGGGGTGACTTACCCCTGCAGGCCCATCTTCTCCAGAATTGTCCTGATCACACACAACAAATAAGAGAAGAAAGGAAACCATGGCAACTATGTTAATCCCTAAACCCAAAAGTTTTTACAGCAGAACATCGTCTGGACATCACAGGTTCTGTACAGCAGCGGTCCGTGAGTTGTTTGGTACCGGGCCACGAGAGTTGAGGCTCGAGCCTGTGAAATTTATGGTTTTCTGGGTTATTATTGTTGACACGGTTTCCCTGGGTCTTTTCCCTTGTTGTAGCTGTGTGTCTTATTTTGAAAGAAATATTTACACGTTACCATAGCGACCAGAGAGCATGAAGCGGCAGAGAGGAGAATGTTACTGTCAATGTTGGCGCATTTTCAGGAGGACGCTGCTAATAAAGTTACACAATTACACAGTACATTCACGTTTATTATTATATTTACAAAGTACCACAGTTTTTGTCTTGGTCGGATCATTTTATGTGGTTGTATTCATCCGCGATACCTTAAAGGTCGCTCTGTGTCTGACATAATATGTCTGTGGTGCAAAAAAGGTTGGGGACTGCTGCTGTACAGCATGAGGGTTAATAGGACTGCACTCATATGAATATGATGTGTAAATTTATTTATTCATGTACATCCAGGCCGTAGCGGCCCAATTCTTCACCCCAGTGAAGAGGTGATCGTTTTCTCTGCGTTTTAATAAATTAAGTCGTTTGGTCTTTGTTCCCCGCAACATATCACCAATTCGAAAAAATCTAAATTAGCTGTATGTAAGCGGCAATACAGGGAGTGCAGAATTATTAGGCAAGTTGTATTTTTGAGGAATAATTTTATTATTGAACAACAACCATGTTCTCAATGAACCTAAAAAACTCATTAATATCAAAGCTTAATGTTTTTGGAAGTAGTTTTTAGTTTGTTTTTAGTTTTAGCTATTTTAGGGGGATATCTGTGTGTGCAGGTGACTATTACTGTGCATAATTATTAGGCAACTTAACAAAAAACAAATATATACCCATTTCAATTATTTATTTTTACCAGTGAAACCAATATAACACCTCCACATTCACAAATATACATTTCTGACATTCAAAAACAAAACAAAAACAAATCAGCGACCAATATAGCCACCTTTCTTTGCAAGGACACTCAAAAGCCTGCCATCCATGGATTCTGTCAGTGTTTTGATCTGTTCACCATCAACATTGCGTGCAGCAGCAACCACAGCCTCCCAGACACTGTTCAGAGAGGTGTACTGTTTTCCCTGCTTGTAAATCTCACATTTGATGATGGACCACAGGTTCTCAATGGGGTTCAGATCAGGTGAACAAGGTGGCCATGTCATTAGTTTTTCTTCTTTTATACCCTTTCTTGTCAGCCATGCTGTGGAGTAATTGGACGCGTGTGATGGAGCATTGTCCTGCATGAAAATCATGTTTTTCTTGAAGGATGCAGACTTCTTCCTGTACCACTGCTTGAAGAAGGTGTCTTCCAGAAACTGGCAGTAGGACTGGGAGTTGAGCTTGACTCCATCCTCAACCCGAAAAGGCCCCACAAGCTCATCTTTGATGATACCAGCCCAAACCAGTACTCCACCTCCACCTTGCTGGCGTCTGAGTCGGACTGGAGCTCTCTGCCCTTTACTTACTGAGTGTACTGAGTGCTTACTGAGTGTATCACAGACTACATAACTTTCTGCACCGACTCCATTGTTCCAGCTCAGACTGTTCATTGTTACCCAAATAACAAGCCGTGGGTGACTAAGGACATCAAAGCCCTCCTCAACAACAAGAAGAGGGCTTTCAGAAGGGGCAACAAAGAGGAGGTGAGGAAGGTCCAGGTGTTACTAAAGGACAAGATCAGAGAGGCTAAGGACAATTACAGGAGGAAGCTGGAGTGGAAACTCCAGCAGAACAGCATGAGAGAGGTGTGGAGGGGCATGAAGACCATCACTGGATTCAGGCCAACCAACAGCAGGGGAGCTGAGGGAGGTGAGAATAGAGCCGACGAGTTGAATCTGTTTTTCAATAGATTCGACACCACAGTGTCTGCTCCCACCCCCACAACCTCACCTGCAGTCAGCCTGGAATCCAGAGCCACACCACTGTGCCAGCCTCTCTCTTCACATGTTGCCTCCTGTGAGATTCCTGACACCCCTCCCCCACCCATCACCTTCACTCAATACCAGGTTGAGATGCAAATGAGGAGACTTCACTCAGGCAAGTCTGCTGGACCAGACGGAGTGAGTCCCCTTGTCCTCAAGGCCTGTGCCCCCCAGCTGTGTGGAGTCTTTCATAAACTGTTTATGCTGAGTCTGAGTCTGCAGAGGGTCCCGGTGATGTGGAAGACATCATGCCTCGTCCCTGTACCAAAGACGCCTCGTCCCAGTGGCCCCCAGGATTACAGGCCCGTGGCACTGACCTCCCACATCATGAAGACCTTGGAAAGGCTCATCCTGGACCAGCTGCGACCCATAGTAAGACCACATCTGGATCCCCTTCAGTTCGCTTATCAGCCTCGTCTCGGAACAGAGGACGCCATCATCTACCTGCTCAATCGTGTCTACACCCATCTGGACCAGCCGGCGAGCACTGTGAGGGTCATGTTTTTTGACTTTTCCAGTGCTTTCAACACCATCAGGCCGACCCTCCTGGGTGATAAGTTAGCAGCGATGCAGGTGGATGCTTCTCTGGTGTCCTGGATTGTTGATTACCTGACAGGAAGACCACAATATGTACGTCTCCCACAGTGTGTGTCTGACAAGGTGATTAGCAACACAGGGGCACCACAGGGGACTGTCCTCTCCCCCTTCCTCTTCACCCTCTACACCACAGACTTCAGCCACTGCACAGAGACCTGCCATCTTCAGAAGTTTTCTGATGACTCTGCGGTGGTTGGATGCATCAGCAGGGATGATGAGACAGAGTACCGGGCTGTGGTCGACTCCTTTGTCACGTGGTGTGAGCAGAATCATCTGCAGCTCAACGTGGCAAAGACCAAGGAACTGATCGTGGACTTCAGGAAGACCAGGAAACACTTGACCCCTGTTTCAATCCAGGGGGTCAGTGTTGACATTGTGGAGGACTATAAATACCTTGGAGTACACATTGACAATAAACTGGACTGGGCTAAAAACACCACAGCACTTTACAGGAAGGGCCAGAGTCGTCTCTATTTTTTGAGGCGACTGAGGTCCTTCAACATCTGCCAGAAAATGCTGAGGATTTTCTATGAGTCTGTGGTGGCCAGTGCGATCCTCTATGCTGTTGCATGCTGGGGGAGCAGGCTGAGGGTCGCAGATGCCAACAGACTTAATAAACTGATCCGTAAGGCCAGCAATGTTGTGGGGATGGAGCTGGACTCCCTCAAGGTGGTGTCGGAGAGGCGGATGCTGTCCAAGATAAAGACAATGTTGGATAACACCTCCCACCCACTCCATGACATGCTGGTCAGTCACAGGAGCTCGTTCAGTGAGAGACTGAGATTACCGAAAAGCACCACTGAACGACACAGGAAATCATTCCTGCCTGTGGCCATCTCCCTGTACAACGCATCCACTTAACACACTGTTTGCTGCTACAGCTACACATGTTTCTTTTCCAAATATTTATTTATAAGTGACTTATGTATGTATGTATGTATATATATGTATATATTGTACTATTCTTAGTTAGCATATTGTCTGTCTTGTCTTAATGTTGGTTTATAATGGAGCACTGTAACAAAAAATAATTTCCCCCAGGGATCAATAAAGTATTCTGATTCTGATTCTGATTCTGATTTACCAATCCAGCCACGGGCCCATCCATCTGGCCCATCAAGACTCACTCTCATTTCATCAGTCCATAAAACCTTAGAAAAATCAGTCTTGAGATATTTCTTGGCCCAGTCTTGACGTTTCAGCTTGTGTGTCTTGTTCAGTGGTGGTCGTCTTTCGGCCTTTCTTACCTTGGCCATGTCTCTGAGTATTGCACACCTTGTGCTCTTGGGCACTCCAGTGATGTTGCAGCTCTGAAATATGGCCAAACTGGTGGCAAGTGGCATCTTGGCAGCTGCACGCTTGACTTTTCTCAGTTCATGGGCAGTTATTTTGCACCTTGGTTTTCCCACACGCTTCTTGCGACCCTGTTGACTATTTTGAATGAAATGCTTGATTGTTGGATGATCACGCTTCAGAAGCTTTGCAATTTTGAGACTGCTGCATCCCTCTGCAAGATATCTCACTATTTTTGACTTTTCTGAGCCTGTCAAGTCCTTCTTTTGACCCATTTTGCCAAAGGAAAGGACGTTGCCTAATAATTATGCACACCTGACATAGGGTGTTGATGTCATTAGACCACACCCCTTCTCATTACAGAGATGCACATCACCTAATATGCTTAATTGGTAGTAGGCTTTCGAGCCTATACAGCTTGGAGTAAGACAACATGCATGAAGAGGATGATGTGGACAAAATACTCATTTGCCTAATAATTCTGCACTCCCTGTACATGAAGAACCGCGGGACCCGCGATACAAGCTGGTTTACGGTTATTTTAAATAAAAGAAACATGTCTATGCAGATGCCCAAAGCTTAACAACACAACCGCTATAACAATTTAACTTTTGTACAAAACTGAGGAAGCAGTTAAGTGCTGAAAAACGTACGGAAGCAACTTGAAGATGAAGAAAAGACTAGAAAAATTTGCATTTCCTGCGAAAATGCTGTGTGGATACCTTAACGCTGAAGATTTCTGCTGAAAAAAGCTGAAAAAATATGTTGCCCTGAGCAGGATTCGAACCTGGCCCTTCTGCTCTCAAGGCGGCTACTCATCTCACTGAGCCAAACTCATTCTCACAAAGAAGAGGGGGAGAGACTGACAATTCTGCTGAAATGAGCAGAAGCTCCTGAGAATTGTGCTGATAAGAGGTGAGAAGGCTGAAAATTTTTCAGAAGAGGTGAAAAAGCAGAATTTGGGCAGAAAAGAGGTGAAAATTCTGAAAAATCTGCTGAAAAGAGTTCAATCAGCAGAATTTCTGCTGAAAAGAGGTTTTTTGCTGAAAACAGCTGAAAAAGCTTGGATTTGTGCTGAAAAGTGGTGAAAAAAAATGAAAATTCTGCTGAAAACGGGTGAAAAAGCTCAAATTTGTGTTGAAAAGAGTTTAAAAAGTATAACTGTTAACTGAAAGAAATGTTGCCATAAGCAGGATTTGAACCCGGGCCTCCCAGTCTGAGAATGGATCCTCAGACTGGGAGCAGCAACAAGGACACAGAAACTAATTATCCGAAATCTACATATCACCTTAACTGCTCTGAGACTGAGGTAGATTAGTCTTATCAAAAACTTCGAACAGTTTAAAAAAAAAAAAAAAAAAAAAGGGGGGGGGGGGGTGGAAAAATAAAGAAAGTATAAAAAGAAAGTATATGATGAACTAGAAAGTGAAAATTTCAGAAGAAATTTTAAGTGTGCCTATGCCGCTGCTAATCAGTGTAGTTTGCCATTCATACGGCTACAGAGAGCAAAACTCAGCAGAGCAGCCATTCTCCACCATGAACTATGGTAAAACCAAACACAGCTCACGCCTCACAGATGACAGCTTACAGTTTTGCGTAAAGATGAGATGACTTTTTACAGCCCCGATTTGCAGACGCTGTGCGCAGAGCTTCATGAGCAGAAGTCCCATTGTACCACGGCAGACCCGACAATGTTTGCATGAACACGCTTTGTAGCATTACTTTATTGACCACTTTTCACACATAGTTGCTGTACCCACACAGCCGGCTGTAGCTTTTCATCTCACAGCCCAACACATACCAAAAAAAACAGCCGAGAGCACGCCTGAGAGGCGTGATTGCAGATGTCGCTGAGGTGAGTCCACCTCCCCTGCAGCGGCACTGCAGACCACGCCCTGCCACACACATCAAACACGTAAAATAAATATTTGTGCACTTTTGCATTCACTTTTTGTTTTTTGTTATTTTTACACAGTGTTCTGAATGATTAACAATGGTCTACAGCCAATCTTGTGTATTATTATACAAACTTTGGTTATAAGATTCAGATAACTATTTAATAAAAGCTAAATATTTTATATGAGAGTAAGAAAGAAAAGTATATCTTTGTGCCCCCCTTTTCCTGTTAATGCCCTACCTGGCCCCCTGGCAAAAGCTTTGCTAGATCTGCCCCTGCACAGTTACCAGTTGTCTCTCAGAAACAGTTCATAACTTTCCTACAACTCATTCATGTCACCTGTTTCTCCATCACCAGTTCAGCTCTAATGATTCAGTAAGGACATGTCCTGGTTCCGACCACCCGCCTTTACAGCTGTGACTCCAGCAAACATCAGCTGATACTAGAAATTAATATCAAATAAATGCTAACAGCAGCTGATCAAGCTTAAACTGCTGCTGCTGTTGTTGTTTAGCGCGATAATTTATTTATTTATTTATTTATTATTTTTTCCACATCGACCAGCATCATCGGCCCATATAAACGAAAAATAAGTCCAGCTAAGACAAAGACTGTTTGCGAGCGATCGGGGGTGAAAGGAGTTGCCTCATTGAAAGCCTCATTGAAAGCCAAGCCCATGTGCTTTTTAGCGAAGGGTCACTAGCCGCGCTAGGTAGCTAGCCGGCTAGCAGCAACACGTAAGAGAACGGTTGCTAATTTGGGAGTTCTTGATAAAACGAGCATATATTTGAAGTTTACACACCTACTTTCTCACCTGAAAATATCTTAAAAGTTTATTTTGTGACCTAGAAACACTAATAAAAGACATAAAACGAAGTGGTGGCCGCCATTGTTTGACTCTGTAGAGGCGTGCTATGAATTGTGGGATATGGAGTTTTCCACCAAGCATACACCCTTGCGGTTACCGTAACTATTCAATGGTTCGCGCAACCTTAAAACTTCCAATGGTTCCTGAAAGCAGCGACGCTGTGTGCGCCGTTGATATTCTCGTCATTACGGTAATCCAAATACGGGTAGACAGGCCGTACCACTCCCGACATACCACTAGAGAGAGCCAACACACCACAAATGAAGTTTGAAATCTGTTTCTATGGGGCCAAAAGTTGAATCTTTCTCATGGGCCTAGAAATGGGCCAAAATTTGCACTAAAATCTAAATATTTAAAAAACTATAAAAGTCATAAACACCAAAAGTCATAGCATTCTAGTCCAGACCCAGATGCACAAAATGATATAACACATGTAACCCTTGTCTCAAAACTGTGCGGCACATAAGCGCGGGAGATTTTTCACTAAAATATTAATATTTCAAAAATGATAAAAGTCATAGACACTGCGTACCACGGCGTTGATTAGCCATCCCTCCATTGAAGAATGAAGGGCTTTAGCTGGATCTGCCCCTTTGACCTAGGTCACAGCCACGTTACCACGCTCCTGATTGGTTGTGGTGGCGTGATTTGACGCTGGAGTTCAGATTTTTCCAACTCAAGAGGTAGACCCGAAACGCCCGTAAAAAAAAAGAAAAGGTAAATGGCCTGCCTTTGTATAGGGCTTGACTCAGTCCCTAAGGACCCCAAAGCGCCATTACACTACATTCAGTCATTCACCCATTCACACACACATTCACACACAGGCAATGGCAAGCTACATTGTAGCCACAGCTGCCCTGGGGCGCACTGACAGAGGCGAGGCTGCCGGTCACTTTTTGTGTTGCACAAAATGCAACACAAAAACTGACATGGTTTTTTTCGCGAGTCAAACCCGCCAGACGCGGTACACTGACGCGCGTTTCCCGCATTTTGGCGTTTTCGCGACGCAAATCTGCTTCCGAATTCCGAATTCCCGCAATCGCGTGTCATCACGTTTTTCCATTGACTTTACATGTAAACCTGACGCTCTGGCCGACTCTATCACGTTCGGTGTGAACACACCGTTATGATCCCATGCATTTGAATGGAGTTCTCGCCTGACACAAGGTACAGGTTTTCATTATGTGAATAACTTAAAAATCTTAGCTCAAACAGCTGCAAAACCTGTTTACCCAGCACTGAGATGCTGAATTCTATAAGGCAAAGCCATAAATATGTGTGCCTGAGTCTTCTATCAAAAGTTACAGCTATCCTTATGAAGTTGATGAAAAACACTTTAATTCGCCAAGACAGTGCGTTTCTTACGATCCCATGTATTTGAATTGAGTTCTCGCCCAACACAAAGTATAGGTTTTCATTATGTGAATAACTTGAAAATCTTAACTCAAAAAACTGCAAAACCTGTTTGCCCAGCACAGAGATATTGAATTTCAGCAGGGCGTATGTTGCCAATTGAGGCCATCTACATCTCACCAGCGCCTGTGTTCATGGCTTAGTCCCACTACATTTCACAAGCTATTTATATGAAGTTGTACAAAAACACTTTATTCAAGACAATGCGTTTCTCACTGTTACATGCACCGATATCATGCACATTTCACCAGAGCCAGTGTTGGTAGATGAGGCCATCGACATTATAACAGGGCCTGTGCTACTGGCTGATGCCTTCCACATTACACCAGGGCCAGTTCTCCCTGTGAGGCCATCTTCACCAAACCAGGGCCTGTGTTGCTTGCTGACACCCTCTACATTTCACCAGGGCCTGCGTTGCTGCTTGATGCCATCCACATTTCACCAGGGCCTGTACTGCTGTCTGAGGCCATTCACATTACAATAGGGACTGTGATGCCAGCTTCACCAGCGCCTGTGTTCATGGCTTAGGCCCACTACATTTCACCATATGAAGTTGTACAAAAACGCTTTATTTCGTCAAGACAGTGCGTTTCTCACTGTTACATGCACCGATATCATGCACATTTCAACAGAGCCAGTGTTGCTGGCTGATGCGATCCACAATACACCAGGGCCTGTGCTACTGGCTGAGGCCAACTACATTTCACCAGGGCGTATGTTGCTAGCTAAGGTCATCTGCATTTCACCAGGGCCTGCGTTACTGGCTGATTCCATCAACAATACACCATGGCCACAGCTTTTCTTGCACGAAAAAAAGAGTATCAGTTTTCATCTTGTGAATAACTTGAAAATCAAAACCTGTTTGCCCAGCATGGGGATATTGAATTCTATAAGATAAAGCCATAAATATGTGTGCCTGAGTCTTCTATCAAAAGTTACAGCTATTTATATGAAGTTGTACAAAAACGCTTTATTTCGTCAAGACATGATTACATGCATTTGAATGGGGAATTCGCCTGAAACAAAGTATAGGTTTTCATTATGTGAATAACTTGAAAATCTTAGCTTAAACAACTGCAAAACCTGTTTGCCCAGCACGGGGATAATTAATTTCACCAGGGCGTATGTTGCCGGTTGAGTCCAACTACATTTCACCAGGGCCTGTGTTGGTGGCTGATGCGATCCACAATACACAAAGGCCTGTGTTGCTGGCTGAGGCCATCTACATTTCACCAGGGCCTGTGTTGCTGCCTGAGGCACACTACAATACACAAGGGCCTCTGCTACTTGCTGATGTCATCCGTATTTCACCACGGCCAGTACTCCTTGGGAGGCCATCTTCACCACACCAGGGCTTCAAAAGACCAGGGCTTGTGCTGCTGGCTGATTCCATCCACATTTCACCAGGGCCTGTGGTGCTGGCGGAAAACATCCACATTTCACCAGGGCTTGTGTTACTGGCTGATGCGATCCACAATACACAAGAACCTGTGCTACTGGCTGATGCCATCCACATTACACCAGGGCCATTGTTGTTGGCTAAGCCCATACACATTACACCAGGGCCAGTGCTGCTGTCTGAGGCCACATTTCACCAGGGACTGTGATGCTGGCTTCTACCATCCACATTACACCAGGGACAGTGCTTCCTGTTAGGCCATCTTCACCCCAACAGGTCCTCTGCTGCTTGTTGATGCCATCTGCTATAGGGCCTGTTGTGCTGACCGATATCATGCACATTTTCACCAGGGACAGTGGTTTTAGCTTAGGCCCTCCACATTTCATCAGGGCCTGTATTGCTGGCTGAGGCCATCCACAATACACAACGGAGTGTGCTACTGGCTGATGTAATACACATTGCAGCAGGGCTAGTGCTCCCTGTGAGGCCAACTTCACCACACCAGGGCCAGTTGTGTTGGCTGAGGCCATCCACATTACACCAGGGCCTGTGGTGTTGGCTAAGGCCATCTACATTTCACCAGGGCCTGTGGTGCTGGCTGATGCCATCCACAATACACCAGGGCCAGTGCTTCCTGTGAGGCCATATTCAATACACCACACCAGGGCCTGTGCTGCTGGCTGATACCATCCACATTTCACCAGGGCCTGCGTTGCTGGCTCATGCCATCCACATTACACCAGGGCCTGCGTTGCTGGCTGAGGCCATCCACATTTCACCAGGGCCCTGTCTTTCTGGTTTAGGCCAACTACATTTCACCAGGGCCTGTGCTACTCGTTGATGCCATGTACATTACACCAGGGCCTGTGGTTTTGAACGTTACCATCCACATTACACCAGAGCCTGTGATGCTGGCTTATACCATCCACATTACATCACGGCAATTGATTCCTGGGAGTCCATAATCACCACACCAGGGCTTGTGCTGCTCGTTGATGCCATCCACATTACACCAGGGTGTGTGGTGCTGACCAATACCATCCATATTTCACTAGCGCCAGTGTTGTTAAATGAGGCCATCTACATTTCACCAGGGCCTGTGTTCATGGCTGAAGCCATCAACATTACACCAGGGCCAGAGCTCCCTGTGAGGCCAGCTTCACCACACCAGGGCCTGCGTTGCTGGCTTAGGCCATCCACATTGCACCAGGGCCACTGCTCCCTGTGAGGCCATCTTCACCACACCAGGGTCTGCGTTGCCGGCTGATTCCATCAACATTACACCGCGGCCTGTGCTTTTCTCGCACTAAAAAAAGAGTATAAGTTTTCATCTTTTGAATAACTTGAAAATCTTAGCTCAAACAGCTGCAAAACCTGTTTGCTCAAAACGGGGATATTGAATTCTATAAGATAAAGCCATAAATATGTGTCTGAGGCGTCTATCAAAAGTTACAGCTATTTGTATGAAGGTGTACAAAAACGCTTTATTTCACCACGTTAGTGCGTTTCTCGCTATTACATGCATTTGAATGGGGAACTCGTCCAAAACAAAGTATAGGTTTTCATTAGGTGAATAACTTGAAAATCTTAGCTCAAACAGCTGAAAAACCTGTTTGCCCAGCACGGGGATATTGAATTCTATAAGATAAAGCCATAAATATGTGAGTCTGAGTCGTCTATCAAAAGTTACAGCTATTTATATGAAGTTGTACAAAAAGGCTTTATTTCGTCAAGACAGTGCGTTTCTGCCGATTTCAATTCATTTGAATGGGGAACTCGCCCGAAACAAAGTATAGGTTTTCTTTATGTGAATAACTTGAAAATATTAGCTCAAAAAGCTGCAAAACCTTTTTGCCCAGCACGGGGATATTGAATTCTTTAAGATAAAGCCATAAATATGTGAGTCTGAGTCGTCTATCAAAAGTTACAGCTATTTATATGAAGGTGTACAAAAAGGCTTTATTTCACTACGTTAGTGCGTTTCTCGCTATTACATGCATTTGAATGGGAAACTCGTCCGAAACAAAGTATAGGTTTTCATTATGTGAATAACTTGAAAATCTTAGCTCAAACAGCTGCAAAGCCTGTTTGCCCAGCACGGGGATATTGAATTCTATAAGATAAAGCCATAAATATGTGAGTCTGAGTCGTCTATCAAAAGTTACAGCTATTTATATGAAGGTGTACAAAAACGCTTTATTTCACCACGTTAGTGCGTTTCTCGCTATTACATGCATTTGAATGGGGAACTCGTCCGAAACAAAGTATAGGTTTTCATTATGTGAATAACTTGAAAATCTTAGCTCAAACAGCTGCAAAACCCGTTTGCCCAGCACGGGGATATTGAATTCTATAAGATAAAGCCATAAATATGTATTTCTGAGTCTTCTATCAAAAGTTACAGCTGTCTTTATGAAGACCATTAAAAATGCTTTATTTCACCACGTTAGTGCGTTTCTCGCTTTTACATGCATTTGAATGGAGTTCTCGCACGAAACAAAGTATAGGTTTTCATTATGTGAATAACTTGAAAATCTTAGCTCAAACAGCTGCAAAACCCGTTTGCCCAGCACGGGGATAATGAATTCTATAAGATAAAGCCATAAATATGTATTTCTGAGTCTTCTATCAAAAGTTACAGCTGTCTTTATGAAGACCATTAAAAACGCTTTATTTCACCAGTTAGTGCGTTTCTCGCTTTTACATGCATTTGAATGGAGTTCTCGCACGAAACAAAGTATAGGTTTTCATTATGTGAATAACTTGAAAATCTTAGCTCACACAGCTGCAAAACCCGTTTGCCCAGCACGGGGATATTGAATTCTATAAGATAAAGCCATAAATATGTATTTCTGAGTCTTCTATCAAAAGTTACAGCTGTCTTTATGAAGACCATTAAAAACGCTTTATTTCACCAGTTAGTGCGTTTCTCGCTATTACATGCATTTGAATGGAGTTCTCACCCGACACAAAGTATAGGTTTTCATTATGTGAATAACTTGGAAATCTTAGCTCACACAGCTGCAAAACCCGTTTGCCCAGCACGGGGATATTGAATTCTATAAGATAAAGCCAAAAATATGTATTTCTGAGTCTTCTATCAAAAGTTACAGCTGTCTTTATGAAGACCATTAAAAACGATTTATTTCACCAGTTAGTGCGTCTCGCTATTACATGCATTTGAATGGAGTTCTCGCACGAAACAAAGTATAGGTTTTCATTATGTGAATAACTTGAAAATCTTAGCTCAAACAGCTGCAAAACCTGTTTGCCCAGCACGGGGATATTGAATTCTATAAGATAAAGCCATAAATATATATTTCTGAGTCTTCTATCAAAAGTTACAGCTGTTTTTATGAAGACCATTAAAACGCTTTATTTCACCAGTTAGTGCGTTTCTCACTGTTACATGCATTTGAATGGGAAACTCGCCTGAAACAAAGTATAGGTTTTCATTATGTGAATAATTTTAAAATCTTAGCTCAAACGGCTGCAAAACCTGTTCTGTTTGCCCAGCACGGGGATATTGAATTCTATAAGATGAAGCCATAAATATGTATTTCTGAGTCTTCTATCAAAAGTTACAGCTGTTTTTATGAAGACCATTAAAATGCTTTATTTCACCAGTTAGTGCGTTTCTCGCTATTACATGCATTTGAATGGAGTTCTCGCACGAAACAAAGTATAGGTTTTCATTATGTGAATAACTTGAAAATCTTAGCTCACACAGCTGCAAAACCTGTTTGCCCAGCACGGTGATATTGAATTCTATACGATAAATCCAGGAATACGTATATCTGAATCGTCTATCAAAAGTTACAGCTATTTATATGAAGTTGTACAAAAACGCTTTCTTTCGCCAAGACAGTGCGTTTCTCACTGTTACATGCATTTGAAAGGGGAACTCGACCGAAACAAAGTATAGGTTTTCATTATGTGAACAACTTGGAAATCTTAGCTCACACAGCTGCAAAACCCGTTTGCCCAGCACGGGGATATTGAATTCTATAAGATAAAGCCATAAATATGTATTTCTGAGTCTTCTATCAAAAGTTACAGCTGTTTTTATGAAGACCATTAAAACGCTTTATTTCACCAGTTAGTGCGTTTCTCGCTATTACATGCATTTGAATGGAGTTCTCGCACGAAACAAAGTATAGGTTTTCATTATGTGAATAACTTGAAAATCTTAGCTCACACAGCTGCAAAACCTGTTTGCCCAGCACGGGGATATTGAATTCTATAAGATAAAGCCATAAATATATATTTCTGAGTCTTCTATCAAAAGTTACAGCTGTTTTTATGAAGACCATTAAAACGCTTTATTTCACCAGTTAGTGCGTTTCTCACTGTTACATGCATTTGAATGGGAAACTCGCCTGAAACAAAGTATAGGTTTTCATTATGTGAATAACTTGGAAATCTTAGCTCACACAGCTGCAAAACCCGTTTGCCCAGCACGGGGATATTGAATTCTATAAGATAAAGCCAAAAATATGTATTTCTGAGTCTTCTATCAAAAGTTACAGCTGTCTTTATGAAGACCATTAAAAACGCTTTATTTCACCAGTTAGTGCGTTTCTCACTGTTACATGCATTTGAATGGGAAACTCGCCTGAAACAAAGTATAGGTTTTCATTATGTGAATAATTTTAAAATCTTAGCTCAAACGGCTGCAAAACATGTTTGCCCAGCACGGGGATATTGAGTTCTATAAGATAAAGCCATAAACATGTTTGTCTGAGTCTTCTATCAAAAGTTACAGCGATTTATATGAAGTTGTTCAAAAACGCTTTATTTTGCCAAGACAATGCGTTTCTCACTGTTACATGCATTTGAATGGGAAACTCGCCTGAAACAAAGTATAGGTTTTCATTATGTGAATAATTTTAAAATCTTAGCTCAAACGGCTGCAAAACCTGTTCTGTTTGCCCAGCACGGGGATATTGAGTTCTATAAGATAAAGCCATAAACATGTTTGTCTGAGTCTTCTATCAAAAGTTACAGCGATTTATATGAAGTTGTTCAAAAACGCTTTATTTCGCCAAGACAATGCGTTTCTCACTGTTACATGCATTTGAATGGGAAACTTGCCTGAAACAAAGTATAGGTTTTCATTATGTGAATAATTTTAAAATCTTAGCTCAAACGGCTGCAAAACCTGTTCTGTTTGCCCAGCACGGGGATATTGAGTTCTATAAGATAAAGCCATAAACATGTTTGTCTGAGTCTTCTATCAAAAGTTACAGCGATTTATATGAAGTTGTACAAAAACGCTTTATTTCGCCAAGACAGTGTGTTTCTCACTGTTACATGCATTTGAATGGGAAACTCGCCTGAGACAAAGTATAGGTTTTCATTATGTGAATAATTTTAAAATCTTAGCTCAAACGGCTGCAAAACCTGTTTGCCCAGCACGGGGATATTGAGTTCTATAAGATAAAGCCATAAACATGTTTGTCTGAGTCTTCTATCAAAAGTTACAGCGATTTATATGAAGTTGTTCAAAAACGCTTTATTTCGCCAAGACAATGCGTTTCTCACTGTTACATGCATTTGAATGGGAAACTCGCCTGAAACAAAGTATAGGTTTTCATTATGTGAATAATTTTAAAATCTTAGCTCAAACGGCTGCAAAACCTGTTTGCCCAGCACGGGGATATTGAGTTCTATAAGATAAAGCCATAAACATGTTTGTCTGAGTCTTCTATCAAAAGTTACAGCGATTTATATGAAGACCATTAAAAACGCTTTATTTCACCAGTTAGTGCGTTTCTCACTGTTACATGCATTTGAATGGGAAACTCGCCTGAAACAAAGTATAGGTTTTCATTATGTGAATAATTTTAAAATCTTAGCTCAAACGGCTGCAAAACATGTTTGCCCAGCACGGGGATATTGAGTTCTATAAGATAAAGCCATAAACATGTTTGTCTGAGTCTTCTATCAAAAGTTACAGCGATTTATATGAAGTTGTTCAAAAACGCTTTATTTTGCCAAGACAATGCGTTTCTCACTGTTACATGCATTTGAATGGGAAACTCGCCTGAAACAAAGTATAGGTTTTCATTATGTGAATAATTTTAAAATCTTAGCTCAAACGGCTGCAAAACCTGTTCTGTTTGCCCAGCACGGGGATATTGAGTTCTATAAGATAAAGCCATAAACATGTTTGTCTGAGTCTTCTATCAAAAGTTACAGCGATTTATATGAAGTTGTTCAAAAACGCTTTATTTCGCCAAGACAATGCGTCTCTCACTGTTACATGCATTTGAATGGGAAACTTGCCTGAAACAAAGTATAGGTTTTCATTATGTGAATAATTTTAAAATCTTAGCTCAAACGGCTGCAAAACCTGTTCTGTTTGCCCAGCACGGGGATATTGAGTTCTATAAGATAAAGCCATAAACATGTTTGTCTGAGTCTTCTATCAAAAGTTACAGCGATTTATATGAAGTTGTACAAAAACGCTTTATTTCGCCAAGACAGTGTGTTTCTCACTGTTACATGCATTTGAATGGGAAACTCGCCTGAGACAAAGTATAGGTTTTCATTATGTGAATAATTTTAAAATCTTAGCTCAAACGGCTGCAAAACCTGTTTGCCCAGCACGGGGATATTGAGTTCTATAAGATAAAGCCATAAACATGTTTGTCTGAGTCTTCTATCAAAAGTTACAGCGATTTATATGAAGTTGTTCAAAAACGCTTTATTTCGCCAAGACAATGCGTTTCTCACTGTTACATGCATTTGAATGGGGAACTCGACCGAAATAAAGTATAGGTTTTCATTATGTGAATAATTTTAAAATCTTAGCTCAAACGGCTGCAAAACCCGTTCTGTTTGCCCAGCACGGGGATATTGAGTTCTATAAGATAAAGCCATAAACATGTTTGTCTGAGTCTTCTATCAAAAGTTACAGCGATTTATATGAAGTTGTACAAAAACGCTTTATTTCGCCAAGACAGTGTGTTTCTCACTGTTACATGCATTTGAATGGGAAACTCGCCTGAGACAAAGTATAGGTTTTCATTATGTGAATAATTTTAAAATCTTAGCTCAAACGGCTGCAAAACCTGTTTGCCCAGCACGGGGATATTGAGTTCTATAAGATAAAGCCATAAACATGTTTGTCTGAGTCTTCTATCAAAAGTTACAGCGATTCATATGAAGTTGTACAAAAACGCTTTATTTCGCCAAGACAGTGTGTTTCTCACTGTTACATGCATTTGAATGGGAAACTCACCTGAAACAAAGTATAGGTTTTCATTATGTGAATAATTTTAAAATCTTAGCTCAAACGGCTGCAAAACCTGTTCTGTTTGCCCAGCACGGGGATATTGAGTTCTATAAGATAAAGCCATAAACATGTTTGTCTGAGTCTTCTATCAAAAGTTACAGCGATTTATATGAAGTGGTTGAAAAACGCTTTATTTCGCCAAGACAGTGTATTTCTCACTGTTACATGCATTTGAATGGGAAACTCGCCTGAAACAAAGTATAGGTTTTCATTATGTGAATAATTTTAAAATTTTAGCTCAAACGGCTGCAAAACCTGTTCTGTTTGCCCAGCACGGGGATATTGAGTTCTATAAGATAAAGCCATAAACATGTTTGTCTGAGTCTTCTATCAAAAGTTACAGCGATTTATATGAAGTGGTTGAAAAACGCTTTATTTCGCCAAGACAGGGTATTTCTCACTGTTACATGCATTTGAATGGGAAACTCGCCTGAAACAAAGTCTAGGTTTTCATTATGTGAATAATTTTAAAATCTTAGCTCAAACGGCTGCAAAACCCGTTCTGTTTGCCCAGCACGGGGATATTGAGTTCTATAAGATAAAGCCATAAACATGTTTGTCTGAGTCTTCTATCAAAAGTTACAGCGATTTATATGAAGTTGTACAAAAACGCTTTATTTCGCCAAGACAGTGTGTTTCTCACTGTTACATGCATTTGAATGGGAAACTCGCCTGAGACAAAGTATAGGTTTTCATTATGTGAATAATTTTAAAATCTTAGCTCAAACGGCTGCAAAACCTGTTTGCCCAGCACGGGGATATTGAGTTCTATAAGATAAAGCCATAAACAAGTTTGTCTGAGTCTTCTATCAAAAGTTACAGCGATTTATATGAAGTTGTACAAAAACGCTTTATTTCGCCAAGACAGTGTGTTTCTCACTGTTACATGCATTTGAATGGGAAACTCGCCTGAGACAAAGTATAGGTTTTCATTATGTGAATAATTTTAAAATCTTAGCTCAAACGGCTGCAAAACCTGTTTGCCCAGCACGGGGATATTGGGTTCTATAAGATAAAGCCATAAACATGTTTGTCTGAGTCTTCTATCAAAAGTTACAGCGATTTATATGAAGTTGTACAAAAACGCTTTATTTCGCCAAGACAGTGTGTTTCTCACTGTTACATGCATTTGAATGGGAAACTCGCCTGAGACAAAGTATAGGTTTTCATTATGTGAATAATTTTAAAATCTTAGCTCAAACGGCTGCAAAACCTGTTTGCCCAGCACGGGGATATTGAGTTCTATAAGATAAAGCCATAAATTATTGTTCAAAAACGCTTTATTTCGCCAAGACAATGCGTTTCTCACTGTTACATGCATTTGAATGGGAAACTCGCCTGAAACAAAGTCTAGGTTTTCATTATGTGAATAATTTTAAAATCTTAGCTCAAACGGCTGCAAAACCTGTTTGCCCAGCACGGGGATATTGAGTTCTATAAGATAAAGCCATAAACATGTTTGTCTGAGTCTTCTATCAAAAGTTACAGCGATTTATATGAAGTTGTTCAAAAACGCTTTATTTCGCCAAGACAATGCGTTTCTCACTGTTACATGCATTTGAATGGGAAACTCGCCTGAAACAAAGTATAGGTTTTCATTATGTGAATAATTTTAAAATCTTAGCTCAAACGGCTACAAAACCTGTTTGCCCAGCACGGGGATATTGAGTTCTATAAGATAAAGCCATAAACATGTTTGTCTGAGTCTTCTATCAAAAGTTACAGCGATTTATATGAAGTTGTACGAAAACGCTTTATTTCGCCAAGACAATGCGTTTCTCACTGTTACATGCATTTGAATGGGAAACTCGCCTGAAACAAAGTATAGGTTTTCATTATGTGAATAATTTTAAAATCTTAGCTCAAACGGCTGCAAAACCTGTTTGCCCAGCACGGGGATATTGAGTTCTATAAGATAAAGCCATAAATTATTGTTCAAAAACGCTTTATTTCGCCAAGACAATGCGTTTCTCACTGTTACATGCATTTGAATGGGAAACTCGCCTGAAACAAAGTCTAGGTTTTCATTATGTGAATAATTTTAAAATCTTAGCTCAAACGGCTGCAAAACCTGTTTGCCCAGCACGGGGATATTGAGTTCTATAAGATAAAGCCATAAACATGTTTGTCTGAGTCTTCTATCAAAAGTTACAGCGATTTATATGAAGTTGTTCAAAAACGCTTTATTTCGCCAAGACAATGCGTTTCTCACTGTTACATGCATTTGAATGGGAAACTCGCCTGAAACAAAGTATAGGTTTTCATTATGTGAATAATTTTAAAATCTTAGCTCAAACGGCTGCAAAACCTGTTTGCCCAGCACGGGGATATTGAGTTCTATAAGATAAAGCCATAAACATGTTTGTCTGAGTCTTCTATCAAACGTTACAGCGATTTATATGAAGTTGTACGAAAACGCTTTATTTCGCCAAGACAATGCGTTTCTCACTGTTACATGCATTTGAATGGGAAACTCGCCTGAAACAAAGTATAGGTTTTCATTATGTGAATAATTTTAAAATCTTAGCTCAAACGGCTGCAAAACCTGTTCTGTTTGCCCAGCACGGGGATATTGAGTTCTATAAGATAAAGCCATAAACATGTTTGTCTGAGTCTTCTATCAAAAGTTACAGCGATTTATATGAAGTTGTACAAAAACGCTTTATTTCGCCAAGACAGTGTGTTTCTCACTGTTACATGCATTTGAATGGGAAACTCGCCTGAGACAAAGTATAGGTTTTCATTATGTGAATAATTTTAAAATCTTAGCTCAAACGGCTGCAAAACCTGTTTGCCCAGCACGGGGATATTGAGTTCTATAAGATAAAGCCATAAATTATTGTTCAAAAACGCTTTATTTCGCCAAGACAATGCGTTTCTCACTGTTACATGCATTTGAATGGGAAACTCGCCTGAAACAAAGTCTAGGTTTTCATTATGTGAATAATTTTAAAATCTTAGCTCAAACGGCTGCAAAACCTGTTTGCCCAGCACGGGGATATTGAGTTCTATAAGATAAAGCCATAAACATGTTTGTCTGAGTCTTCTATCAAAAGTTACAGCGATTTATATGAAGTTGTTCAAAAACGCTTTATTTCGCCAAGACAATGCGTTTCTCACTGTTACATGCATTTGAATGGGAAACTCGCCTGAAACAAAGTATAGGTTTTCATTATGTGAATAATTTTAAAATCTTAGCTCAAACGGCTACAAAACCTGTTTGCCCAGCACGGGGATATTGAGTTCTATAAGATAAAGCCATAAACATGTTTGTCTGAGTCTTCTATCAAAAGTTACAGCGATTTATATGAAGTTGTACGAAAACGCTTTATTTCGCCAAGACAATGCGTTTCTCACTGTTACATGCATTTGAATGGGAAACTCGCCTGAAACAAAGTATAGGTTTTCATTATGTGAATAATTTTAAAATCTTAGCTCAAACGGCTGCAAAACCTGTTTGCCCAGCACGGGGATATTGAGTTCTATAAGATAAAGCCATAAATTATTGTTCAAAAACGCTTTATTTCGCCAAGACAATGCGTTTCTCACTGTTACATGCATTTGAATGGGAAACTCGCCTGAAACAAAGTCTAGGTTTTCATTATGTGAATAATTTTAAAATCTTAGCTCAAACGGCTGCAAAACCTGTTTGCCCAGCACGGGGATATTGAGTTCTATAAGATAAAGCCATAAACATGTTTGTCTGAGTCTTCTATCAAAAGTTACAGCGATTTATATGAAGTTGTTCAAAAACGCTTTATTTCGCCAAGACAATGCGTTTCTCACTGTTACATGCATTTGAATGGGAAACTCGCCTGAAACAAAGTATAGGTTTTCATTATGTGAATAATTTTAAAATCTTAGCTCAAACGGCTGCAAAACCTGTTTGCCCAGCACGGGGATATTGAGTTCTATAAGATAAAGCCATAAACATGTTTGTCTGAGTCTTCTATCAAACGTTACAGCGATTTATATGAAGTTGTACGAAAACGCTTTATTTCGCCAAGACAATGCGTTTCTCACTGTTACATGCATTTGAATGGGAAACTCGCCTGAAACAAAGTATAGGTTTTCATTATGTGAATAATTTTAAAATCTTAGCTCAAACGGCTGCAAAACCTGTTCTGTTTGCCCAGCACGGGGATATTGAGTTCTATAAGATAAAGCCATAAACATGTTTGTCTGAGTCTTCTATCAAAAGTTACAGCGATTTATATGAAGTTGTACAAAAACGCTTTATTTCGCCAAGACAGTGTGTTTCTCACTGTTACATGCATTTGAATGGGAAACTCGCCTGAGACAAAGTATAGGTTTTCATTATGTGAATAATTTTAAAATCTTAGCTCAAACGGCTGCAAAACCTGTTTGCCCAGCACGGGGATATTGAGTTCTATAAGATAAAGCCATAAATTATTGTTCAAAAACGCTTTATTTCGCCAAGACAATGCGTTTCTCACTGTTACATGCATTTGAATGGGAAACTCGCCTGAAACAAAGTCTAGGTTTTCATTATGTGAATAATTTTAAAATCTTAGCTCAAACGGCTGCAAAACCTGTTTGCCCAGCACGGGGATATTGAGTTCTATAAGATAAAGCCATAAACATGTTTGTCTGAGTCTTCTATCAAAAGTTACAGCGATTTATATGAAGTTGTTCAAAAACGCTTTATTTCGCCAAGACAATGCGTTTCTCACTGTTACATGCATTTGAATGGGAAACTCGCCTGAAACAAAGTATAGGTTTTCATTATGTGAATAATTTTAAAATCTTAGCTCAAACGGCTGCAAAACCTGTTTGCCCAGCACGGGGATATTGAGTTCTATAAGATAAAGCCATAAACATGTTTGTCTGAGTCTTCTATCAAAAGTTACAGCGATTTATATGAAGTTGTACGAAAACGCTTTATTTCGCCAAGACAATGCGTTTCTCACTGTTACATGCATTTGAATGGGAAACTCGCCTGAAACAAAGTATAGGTTTTCATTATGTGAATAATTTTAAAATCTTAGCTCAAACGGCTGCAAAACCTGTTCTGTTTGCCCAGCACGGGGATATTGAGTTCTATAAGATAAAGCCATAAACATGTTTGTCTGAGTCTTCTATCAAAAGTTACAGCGATTTATATGAAGTTGTTCAAAAACGCTTTATTTCGCCAAGACAATGCGTTTCTCACTGTTACATGCATTTGAATGGGAAACTCGCCTGAAACAAAGTATAGGTTTTCATTATGTGAATAATTTTAAAATCTTAGCTCAAACGGCTGCAAAACCTGTTTGCCCAGCACGGGGATATTGAGTTCTATAAGATAAAGCCATAAACATGTTTGTCTGAGTCTTCTATCAAAAGTTACAGCGATTTATATGAAGTGGTTGAAAAACGCTTTATTTCGCCAAGACAGTGTATTTCTCACTGTTACATGCATTTGAATGGGAAACTCGCCTGAAACAAAGTATAGGTTTTCATTATGTGAATAATTTTAAAATTTTAGCTCAAACGGCTGCAAAACCTGTTCTGTTTGCCCAGCACGGGGATATTGAGTTCTATAAGATAAAGCCATAAACATGTTTGTCTGAGTCTTCTATCAAAAGTTACAGCGATTTATATGAAGTGGTTGAAAAACGCTTTATTTCGCCAAGACAGGGTATTTCTCACTGTTACATGCATTTGAATGGGAAACTCGCCTGAAACAAAGTATAGGTTTTCATTATGTGAATAATTTTAAAATCTTAGCTCAAACGGCTGCAAAACCTGTTTGCCCAGCACGGGGATATTGAGTTCTATAAGATAAAGCCATAAACATGTTTGTCTGAGTCTTCTATCAAAAGTTACAGCGATTCATATGAAGTTGTACAAAAACGCTTTATTTCGCCAAGACAGTGTGTTTCTCACTGTTACATGCATTTGAATGGGAAACTCGCCTGAAACAAAGTATAGGTTTTCATTATGTGAATAATTTTAAAATCTTAGCTCAAACGGCTGCAAAACCTGTTCTGTTTGCCCAGCACGGGGATATTGAGTTCTATAAGATAAAGCCATAAACATGTTTGTCTGAGTCTTCTATCAAAAGTTACAGCGATTTATATGAAGTTGTACGAAAACGCTTTATTTCGCCAAGACAATGCGTTTCTCACTGTTACATGCATTTGAATGGGAAACTCGCCTGAAACAAAGTATAGGTTTTCATTATGTGAATAATTTTAAAATCTTAGCTCAAACGGCTGCAAAACCTGTTCTGTTTGCCCAGCACGGGGATATTGAGTTCTATAAGATAAAGCCATAAACATGTTTGTCTGAGTCTTCTATCAAAAGTTACAGCGATTTATATGAAGTTGTACAAAAACGCTTTATTTCGCCAAGACAATGCGTTTCTCACTGTTACATGCATTTGAATGGGAAACTCGCCTGAAACAAAGTATAGGTTTTCATTATGTGAATAATTTTAAAATCTTAGCTCAAACGGCTGCAAAACCTGTTTGCCCAGCACGGGGATATTGAGTTCTATAAGATAAAGCCATAAACATGTTTGTCTGAGTCTTCTATCAAAAGTTACAGCGATTTATATGAAGTTGTACGAAAACGCTTTATTTCGCCAAGACAATGCGTTTCTCACTGTTACATGCATTTGAATGGGAAACTCGCCTGAGACAAAGTATAGGTTTTCATTATGTGAATAATTTTAAAATCTTAGCTCAAACGGCTGCAAAACCTGTTCTGTTTGCCCAGCACGGGGATATTGAGTTCTATAAGATAAAGCCATAAACATGTTTGTCTGAGTCTTCTATCAAAAGTTACAGCGATTTATATGAAGTTGTACAAAAACGCTTTATTTCGCCAAGACAGTGTGTTTCTCACTGTTACATGCATTTGAATGGGAAACTCGCCTGAGACAAAGTATAGGTTTTCATTATGTGAATAATTTTAAAATCTTAGCTCAAACGGCTGCAAAACCTGTTTGCCCAGCACGGGGATATTAAGTTCTATAAGATAAAGCCATAAATTATTGTTCAAAAACGCTTTATTTCGCCAAGACAATGCGTTTCTCACTGTTACATGGATTTGAATGGGAAACTCGCCTGAAACAAAGTATAGGTTTTCATTATGTGAATAATTTTAAAATCTTAGCTCAAACGGCTGCAAAACCTGTTTGCCCAGCACGGGGATATTGAGTTCTATAAGATAAAGCCATAAACATGTTTGTCTGAGTCTTCTATCAAAAGTTACAGCGATTTATATGAAGTTGTTCAAAAACGCTTTATTTCGCCAAGACAGTGTGTTTCTCACTGTTACATGCATTTGAATGGGAAACTCGCCTGAGACAAAGTATAGGTTTTCATTATGTGAATAATTTTAAAATCTTAGCTCAAACGGCTGCAAAACCCGTTCTGTTTGCCCAGCACGGGGATATTAAGTTCTATAAGATAAAGCCATAAATTATTGTTCAAAAACGCTTTATTTCGCCAAGACAATGCGTTTCTCACTGTTACATGCATTTGAATGGGAAACTCGCCTGAAACAAAGTATAGGTTTTCATTATGTGAATAATTTTAAAATCTTAGCTCAAACGGCTGCAAAACCTGTTTGCCCAGCACGGGGATATTGAGTTCTATAAGATAAAGCCATAAACATGTTTGTCTGAGTCTTCTATCAAAAGTTACAGCGATTTATATGAAGTTGTTCAAAAACGCTTTATTTCGCCAAGACAATGCGTTTCTCACTGTTACATGCATTTGAATGGGAAACTCGCCTGAAACAAAGTATAGGTTTTCATTATGTGAATAATTTTAAAATCTTAGCTCAAACGGCTGCAAAACCTGTTTGCCCAGCACGGGGATATTGAGTTCTATAAGATAAAGCCATAAACATGTTTGTCTGAGTCTTCTATCAAAAGTTACAGCGATTTATATGAAGTTGTACGAAAACGCTTTATTTCGCCAAGACAATGCGTTTCTCACTGTTACATGCATTTGAATGGGAAACTCGCCTGAGACAAAGTATAGGTTTTCATTATGTGAATAATTTTAAAATCTTAGCTCAAACGGCTGCAAAACCTGTTCTGTTTGCCCAGCACGGGGATATTGAGTTCTATAAGATAAAGCCATAAACATGTTTGTCTGAGTCTTCTATCAAAAGTTACAGCGATTTATATGAAGTTGTACAAAAACGCTTTATTTCGCCAAGACAGTGTGTTTCTCACTGTTACATGCATTTGAATGGGAAACTCGCCTGAGACAAAGTATAGGTTTTCATTATGTGAATAATTTTAAAATCTTAGCTCAAACGGCTGCAAAACCTGTTTGCCCAGCACGGGGATATTGAGTTCTATAAGATAAAGCCATAAATTATTGTTCAAAAACGCTTTATTTCGCCAAGACAATGCGTTTCTCACTGTTACATGCATTTGAATGGGAAACTCGCCTGAAACAAAGTATAGGTTTTCATTATGTGAATAATTTTAAAATCTTAGCTCAAACGGCTGCAAAACCTGTTTGCCCAGCACGGGGATATTGAGTTCTATAAGATAAAGCCATAAACATGTTTGTCTGAGTCTTCTATCAAAAGTTACAGCGATTTATATGAAGTTGTTCAAAAACGCTTTATTTCGCCAAGACAATGCGTTTCTCACTGTTACATGCATTTGAATGGGAAACTCGCCTGAAACAAAGTATAGGTTTTCATTATGTGAATAATTTTAAAATCTTAGCTCAAACGGCTGCAAAACCTGTTCTGTTTGCCCAGCACGGGGATATTGAGTTCTATAAGATAAAGCCATAAACATGTTTGTCTGAGTCTTCTATCAAAAGTTACAGCGATTTATATGAAGTTGTACAAAAACGCTTTATTTCGCCAAGACAATGTGTTTCTCACTGTTACATGCATTTGAATGGGAAACTCGCCTGAGACAAAGTATAGGTTTTCATTATGTGAATAATTTTAAAATCTTAGCTCAAACGGCTGCAAAACCTGTTTGCCCAGCACGGGGATATTGAGTTCTATAAGATAAAGCCATAAATTATTGTTCAAAAACGCTTTATTTCGCCAAGACAATGCGTTTCTCACTGTTACATGCATTTGAATGGGAAACTCGCCTGAAACAAAGTATAGGTTTTCATTATGTGAATAATTTTAAAATCTTAGCTCAAACGGCTGCAAAACCTGTTCTGTTTGCCCAGCACGGGGATATTGAGTTCTATAAGATAAAGCCATAAACATGTTTGTCTGAGTCTTCTATCAAAAGTTACAGCGATTTATATGAAGTTGTACAAAAACGCTTTATTTCGCCAAGACAGTGTGTTTCTCACTGTTACATGCATTTGAATGGGAAACTCGCCTGAGACAAAGTATAGGTTTTCATTATGTGAATAATTTTAAAATCTTAGCTCAAACGGCTGCAAAACCTGTTTGCCCAGCACGGGGATATTAAGTTCTATAAGATAAAGCCATAAATTATTGTTCAAAAACGCTTTATTTCGCCAAGACAATGCGTTTCTCACTGTTACATGCATTTGAATGGGAAACTCGCCTGAAACAAAGTATAGGTTTTCATTATGTGAATAATTTTAAAATCTTAGCTCAAACGGCTGCAAAACCTGTTTGCCCAGCACGGGGATATTGAGTTCTATAAGATAAAGCCATAAACATGTTTGTCTGAGTCTTCTATCAAAAGTTACAGCGATTTATATGAAGTTGTTCAAAAACGCTTTATTTCGCCAAGACAATGCGTTTCTCACTGTTACATGCATTTGAATGGGAAACTCGCCTGAAACAAAGTATAGGTTTTCATTATGTGAATAATTTTAAAATCTTAGCTCAAACGGCTGCAAAACCTGTTTGCCCAGCACGGGGATATTGAGTTCTATAAGATAAAGCCATAAACATGTTTGTCTGAGTCTTCTATCAAAAGTTACAGCGATTTATATGAAGTTGTACGAAAACGTTTTATTTCGCCAAGACAATGCGTTTCTCACTGTTACATGCATTTGAATGGGAAACTCGCCTGAAACAAAGTATAGGTTTTCATTATGTGAATAATTTTAAAATCTTAGCTCAAACGGCTGCAAAACCTGTTCTGTTTGCCCAGCACGGGGATATTGAGTTCTATAAGATAAAGCCATAAACATGTTTGTCTGAGTCTTCTATCAAAAGTTACAGCGATTTATATGAAGTTGTTCAAAAACGCTTTATTTCGCCAAGACAATGCGTTTCTCACTGTTACATGCATTTGAATGGGGAACTCGACCGAAACAAAGTATAGGTTTTCATTATGTGAATAATTTTAAAATCTTAGCTCAAACGGCTGCAAAACCCGTTCTGTTTGCCCAGCACGGGGCTATTGAGTTCTATAAGATAAAGCCATAAACATGTTTGTCTGAGTCTTCTATCAAAAGTTACAGCGATTTATATGAAGTTGTACAAAAACGCTTTATTTCGCCAAGACAGTGTGTTTCTCACTGTTACATGCATTTGAATGGGAAACTCGCCTGAGACAAAGTATAGGTTTTCATTATGTGAATAATTTTAAAATCTTAGCTCAAACGGCTGCAAAACCTGTTTGCCCAGCACGGGGATATTGAGTTCTATAAGATAAAGCCATAAACATGTTTGTCTGAGTCTTCTATCAAAAGTTACAGCGATTCATATGAAGTTGTACAAAAACGCTTTATTTCGCCAAGACAGTGTGTTTCTCACTGTTACATGCATTTGAATGGGAAACTCGCCTGAAACAAAGTATAGGTTTTCATTATGTGAATAATTTTAAAATCTTAGCTCAAACGGCTGCAAAACCTGTTTGCCCAGCACGGGGATATTGAGTTCTATAAGATAAAGCCATAAACATGTTTGTCTGAGTCTTCTATCAAAAGTTACAGTGATTTATATGAAGTGGTTGAAAAACGCTTTATTTCGCCAAGACAGGGTATTTCTCACTGTTACATGCATTTGAATGGGAAACTCGCCTGAAACAAAGTATAGGTTTTCATTATGTGAATAATTTTAAAATCTTAGCTCAAACGGCTGCAAAACCTGTTCTGTTTGCCCAGCACGGGGATATTGAGTTCTATAAGATAAAGCCATAAACATGTTTGTCTGAGTCTTCTATCAAAAGTTACAGCGATTTATATGAAGTGGTTGAAAAACGCTTTATTTCGCCAAGACAGGGTATTTCTCACTGTTACATGCATTTGAATGGGAAACTCGCCTGAAACAAAGTATAGGTTTTCATTATGTGAATAACTTTAAAATCTTAGCTCAAACGGCTGCAAAACCCGTTCTGTTTGCCCAGCACGGGGGTATTGAGTTCTATAAGATAAAGCCATAAACATGTTTGTCTGAGTCTTCTATCAAAAGTTACAGCGATTTATATGAAGTTGTTCAAAAACGCTTTATTTCGCCAAGACAATGCGTTTCTCACTGTTACATGCATTTTAATGGGGAACTCGACCGAAACAAAGTATAGGTTTTCATTATGTGAATAATTTTAAAATCTTAGCTCAAACGGCTGCAAAACCCGTTCTGTTTGCCCAGCACGGGGATATTGAGTTCTATAAGATAAAGGCATAAACATGTTTGTCTGAGTCTTCTATCAAAAGTTACAGCAATTTATATGAAGTTGTACAAAAACGCTTTATTTCGCCAAGACAATGCGTTTCTCACTGTTACATGCATTTGAATGGGAAACTCGCCTGAAACAAAGTATAGGTTTTCATTATGTGAATAATTTTAAAATCTTAGCTCAAACGGCTGCAAAACCTGTTTGCCCAGCACGGGGATATTGAGTTCTATAAGATAAAGCCATAAATTATTGTTCAAAAACGCTTTATTTCGCCAAGACAATGCGTTTCTCACTGTTACATGCATTTGAATGGGAAACTCGCCTGAAACAAAGTATAGGTTTTCATTATGTGAATAATTTTAAAATCTTAGCTCAAACGGCTGCAAAACCTGTTTGCCCAGCACGGGGATATTGAGTTCTATAAGATAAAGCCATAAACATGTTTGTCTGAGTCTTCTATCAAAAGTTACAGCGATTTATATGAAGTTGTACAAAAACGCTTTATTTCGCCAAGACAGTGTGTTTCTCACTGTTACATGCATTTGAATGGGAAACTCGCCTGAGACAAAGCATAGGTTTTCATTATGTGAATAATTTTAAAATCTTAGCTCAAACGGCTGCAAAACCTGTTTGCCCAGCACGGGGATATTGAGTTCTATAAGATAAAGCCATAAACATGTTTGTCTGAGTCTTCTATCAAAAGTTACAGCAATTTATATGAAGTTGTACAAAAACGCTTTATTTCGCCAAGACAATGCGTTTCTCACTGTTACATGCATTTGAATGGGGAACTCGACCGAAACAAAGTATAGGTTTTCATTATGTGAATAATTTTAAAATCTTAGCTCAAACGGCTGCAAAACCCGTTCTGTTTGCCCAGCACGGGGATATTGAGTTCTATAAGATAAAGGCATAAACATGTTTGTCTGAGTCTTCTATCAAAAGTTACAGCAATTTATATGAAGTTGTACAAAAACGCTTTATTTCGCCAAGACAATGCGTTTCTCACTGTTACATGCATTTGAATGGGAAACTCGCCTGAAACAAAGTATAGGTTTTCATTATGTGAATAATTTTAAAATCTTAGCTCAAACGGCTGCAAAACCTGTTTGCCCAGCACGGGGATATTGAGTTCTATAAGATAAAGCCATAAATTATTGTTCAAAAACGCTTTATTTCGCCAAGACAATGCGTTTCTCACTGTTACATGCATTTGAATGGGAAACTCGCCTGAAACAAAGTATAGGTTTTCATTATGTGAATAATTTTAAAATCTTAGCTCAAACGGCTGCAAAACCTGTTTGCCCAGCACGGGGATATTGAGTTCTATAAGATAAAGCCATAAACATGTTTGTCTGAGTCTTCTATCAAAAGTTACAGCGATTTATATGAAGTTGTTCAAAAACGCTTTATTTCGCCAAGACAATGCGTTTCTCACTGTTACATGCATTTGAATGGGGAACTCGACCGAAACAAAGTATAGGTTTTCATTATGTGAATAATTTTAAAATCTTAGCTCAAACGGCTGCAAAACCCGTTCTGTTTGCCCAGCACGGGGATATTGAGTTCTATAAGATAAAGCCATAAACATGTTTGTCTGAGTCTTCTATCAAAAGTTACAGCGATTTATATGAAGTTGTTCAAAAACGCTTTATTTCGCCAAGACAATGCGTTTCTCACTGTTACATGCATTTGAATGGGGAACTCGACCGAAACAAAGTATAGGTTTTCATTATGTGAATAATTTTAAAATCTTAGCTCAAACGGCTGCAAAACCCGTTCTGTTTGCCCAGCACGGGGATATTGAGTTCTATAAGATAAAGCCATAAACATGTTTGTCTGAGTCTTCTATCAAAAGTTACAGCGATTTATATGAAGTTGTTCAAAAACGCTTTATTTCGCCAAGACAATGCGTTTCTCACTGTTACATGCATTTGAATGGGGAACTCGACCGAAACAAAGTATAGGTTTTCATTATGTGAATAATTTTAAAATCTTAGCTCAAACGGCTGCAAAACCCGTTCTGTTTGCCCAGCACGGGGATATTGAGTTCTATAAGATAAAGCCATAAACATGTTTGTCTGAGTCTTCTATCAAAAGTTACAGCGATTTATATGAAGTTGTTCAAAAACGCTTTATTTCGCCAAGACAATGCGTTTCTCACTGTTACATGCATTTGAATGGGGAACTCGACCGAAACAAAGTATAGGTTTTCATTATGTGAATAATTTTAAAATCTTAGCTCAAACGGCTGCAAAACCCGTTCTGTTTGCCCAGCACGGGGATATTGAGTTCTATAAGATAAAGCCATAAACATGTTTGTCTGAGTCTTCTATCAAAAGTTACAGCGATTTATATGAAGTTGTACAAAAACGCTTTATTTCGCCAAGACAGTGTGTTTCTCACTGTTACATGCATTTGAATGGGAAACTCGCCTGAGACAAAGTATAGGTTTTCATTATGTGAATAATTTTAAAATCTTAGCTCAAACGGCTGCAAAACCCGTTCTGTTTGCCCAGCACGGGGATATTGAGTTCTATAAGATAAAGCCATAAACATGTTTGTCTGAGTCTTCTATCAAAAGTTACAGCGATTTATATGAAGTTGTACAAAAACGCTTTATTTCGCCAAGACAATGCGTTTCTCACTGTTACATGCATTTGAATGGGAAACTCGCCTGAAACAAAGTATAGGTTTTCATTATGTGAATAATTTTAAAATCTTAGCTCAAACGGCTGCAAAACCTGTTTGCCCAGCACGGGGATATTGAGTTCTATAAGATAAAGCCATAAACATGTTTGTCTGAGTCTTCTATCAAAAGTTACAGCGATTTATATGAAGTTGTTCAAAAACGCTTTATTTCGCCAAGACAATGCGTTTCTCACTGTTACATGCATTTGAATGGGAAACTCGCCTGAAACAAAGTATAGGTTTTCATTATGTGAATAATTTTAAAATCTTAGCTCAAACGGCTGCAAAACCTGTTTGCCCAGCACGGGGATATTGAGTTCTATAAGATAAAGCCATAAATTATTGTTCAAAAACGCTTTATTTCGCCAAGACAATGCGTTTCTCACTGTTACATGCATTTGAATGGGAAACTCGCCTGAAACAAAGTATAGGTTTTCATTATGTGAATAATTTTAAAATCTTAGCTCAAACGGCTGCAAAACCTGTTTGCCCAGCACGGGGATATTGAGTTCTATAAGATAAAGCCATAAACATGTTTGTCTGAGTCTTCTATCAAAAGTTACAGCAATTTATATGAAGTTGTACAAAAACGCTTTATTTCGCCAAGACAATGCGTTTCTCACTGTTACATGCATTTGAATGGGGAACTCGACCGAAACAAAGTATAGGTTTTCATTATGTGAATAATTTTAAAATCTTAGCTCAAACGGCTGCAAAACCCGTTCTGTTTGCCCAGCACGGGGATATTGAGTTCTATAAGATAAAGGCATAAACATGTTTGTCTGAGTCTTCTATCAAAAGTTACAGCAATTTATATGAAGTTGTACAAAAACGCTTTATTTCGCCAAGACAATGCGTTTCTCACTGTTACATGCATTTGAATGGGAAACTCGCCTGAAACAAAGTATAGGTTTTCATTATGTGAATAATTTTAAAATCTTAGCTCAAACGGCTGCAAAACCTGTTTGCCCAGCACGGGGATATTGAGTTCTATAAGATAAAGCCATAAATTATTGTTCAAAAACGCTTTATTTCGCCAAGACAATGCGTTTCTCACTGTTACATGCATTTGAATGGGAAACTCGCCTGAAACAAAGTATAGGTTTTCATTATGTGAATAATTTTAAAATCTTAGCTCAAACGGCTGCAAAACCTGTTTGCCCAGCACGGGGATATTGAGTTCTATAAGATAAAGCCATAAACATGTTTGTCTGAGTCTTCTATCAAAAGTTACAGCGATTTATATGAAGTTGTTCAAAAACGCTTTATTTCGCCAAGACAATGCGTTTCTCACTGTTACATGCATTTGAATGGGGAACTCGACCGAAACAAAGTATAGGTTTTCATTATGTGAATAATTTTAAAATCTTAGCTCAAACGGCTGCAAAACCCGTTCTGTTTGCCCAGCACGGGGATATTGAGTTCTATAAGATAAAGCCATAAACATGTTTGTCTGAGTCTTCTATCAAAAGTTACAGCGATTTATATGAAGTTGTTCAAAAACGCTTTATTTCGCCAAGACAATGCGTTTCTCACTGTTACATGCATTTGAATGGGGAACTCGACCGAAACAAAGTATAGGTTTTCATTATGTGAATAATTTTAAAATCTTAGCTCAAACGGCTGCAAAACCCGTTCTGTTTGCCCAGCACGGGGATATTGAGTTCTATAAGATAAAGCCATAAACATGTTTGTCTGAGTCTTCTATCAAAAGTTACAGCGATTTATATGAAGTTGTACAAAAACGCTTTATTTCGCCAAGACAGTGTGTTTCTCACTGTTACATGCATTTGAATGGGAAACTCGCCTGAGACAAAGTATAGGTTTTCATTATGTGAATAATTTTAAAATCTTAGCTCAAACGGCTGCAAAACCCGTTCTGTTTGCCCAGCACGGGGATATTGAGTTCTATAAGATAAAGCCATAAACATGTTTGTCTGAGTCTTCTATCAAAAGTTACAGCGATTTATATGAAGTTGTACAAAAACGCTTTATTTCGCCAAGACAATGCGTTTCTCACTGTTACATGCATTTGAATGGGGAACTCGACCGAAACAAAGTATAGGTTTTCATTATGTGAATAATTTTAAAATCTTAGCTCAAACGGCTGCAAAACCCGTTCTGTTTGCCCAGCACGGGGATATTGAGTTCTATAAGATAAAGCCATAAACATGTTTGTCTGAGTCTTCTATCAAAAGTTACAGCGATTTATATGAAGTTGTTCAAAAACGCTTTATTTCGCCAAGACAATGCGTTTCTCACTGTTACATGCATTTGAATGGGGAACTCGACCGAAACAAAGTATAGGTTTTCATTATGTGAATAATTTTAAAATCTTAGCTCAAACGGCTGCAAAACCCGTTCTGTTTGCCCAGCACGGGGATATTGAGTTCTATAAGATAAAGCCATAAACATGTTTGTCTGAGTCTTCTATCAAAAGTTACAGCGATTTATATGAAGTTGTACAAAAACGCTTTATTTCGCCAAGACAGTGTGTTTCTCACTGTTACATGCATTTGAATGGGAAACTCGCCTGAGACAAAGTATAGGTTTTCATTATGTGAATAATTTTAAAATCTTAGCTCAAACGGCTGCAAAACCCGTTCTGTTTGCCCAGCACGGGGATATTGAGTTCTATAAGATAAAGCCATAAACATGTTTGTCTGAGTCTTCTATCAAAAGTTACAGCGATTTATATGAAGTTGTACAAAAACGCTTTATTTCGCCAAGACAATGCGTTTCTCACTGTTACATGCATTTGAATGGGAAACTCGCCTGAAACAAAGTATAGGTTTTCATTATGTGAATAATTTTAAAATCTTAGCTCAAACGGCTGCAAAACCTGTTTGCCCAGCACGGGGATATTGAGTTCTATAAGATAAAGCCATAAACATGTTTGTCTGAGTCTTCTATCAAAAGTTACAGCGATTTATATGAAGTTGTTCAAAAACGCTTTATTTCGCCAAGACAATGCGTTTCTCACTGTTACATGCATTTGAATGGGAAACTCGCCTGAAACAAAGTATAGGTTTTCATTATGTGAATAATTTTAAAATCTTAGCTCAAACGGCTGCAAAACCTGTTTGCCCAGCACGGGGATATTGAGTTCTATAAGATAAAGCCATAAACATGTTTGTCTGAGTCTTCTATCAAAAGTTACAGCGATTTATATGAAGTTGTACAAAAACGCTTTATTTCGCCAAGACAGTGTGTTTCTCACTGTTACATGCATTTGAATGGGAAACTCGCCTGAGACAAAGCATAGGTTTTCATTATGTGAATAATTTTAAAATCTTAGCTCAAACGGCTGCAAAACCTGTTTGCCCAGCACGGGGATATTGAGTTCTATAAGATAAAGGCATAAACATGTTTGTCTGAGTCTTCTATCAAAAGTTACAGCAATTTATATGAAGTTGTACAAAAACGCTTTATTTCGCCAAGACAATGCGTTTCTCACTGTTACATGCATTTGAATGGGGAACTCGACCGAAACAAAGTATAGGTTTTCATTATGTGAATAATTTTAAAATCTTAGCTCAAACGGCTGCAAAACCCGTTCTGTTTGCCCAGCACGGGGATATTGAGTTCTATAAGATAAAGGCATAAACATGTTTGTCTGAGTCTTCTATCAAAAGTTACAGCAATTTATATGAAGTTGTACAAAAACGCTTTATTTCGCCAAGACAATGCGTTTCTCACTGTTACATGCATTTGAATGGGAAACTCGCCTGAAACAAAGTATAGGTTTTCATTATGTGAATAATTTTAAAATCTTAGCTCAAACGGCTGCAAAACCTGTTTGCCCAGCACGGGGATATTGAGTTCTATAAGATAAAGCCATAAATTATTGTTCAAAAACGCTTTATTTCGCCAAGACAATGCGTTTCTCACTGTTACATGCATTTGAATGGGAAACTCGCCTGAAACAAAGTATAGGTTTTCATTATGTGAATAATTTTAAAATCTTAGCTCAAACGGCTGCAAAACCTGTTTGCCCAGCACGGGGATATTGAGTTCTATAAGATAAAGCCATAAACATGTTTGTCTGAGTCTTCTATCAAAAGTTACAGCGATTTATATGAAGTTGTTCAAAAACGCTTTATTTCGCCAAGACAATGCGTTTCTCACTGTTACATGCATTTGAATGGGGAACTCGACCGAAACAAAGTATAGGTTTTCATTATGTGAATAATTTTAAAATCTTAGCTCAAACGGCTGCAAAACCCGTTCTGTTTGCCCAGCACGGGGATATTGAGTTCTATAAGATAAAGCCATAAACATGTTTGTCTGAGTCTTCTATCAAAAGTTACAGCGATTTATATGAAGTTGTTCAAAAACGCTTTATTTCGCCAAGACAATGCGTTTCTCACTGTTACATGCATTTGAATGGGGAACTCGACCGAAACAAAGTATAGGTTTTCATTATGTGAATAATTTTAAAATCTTAGCTCAAACGGCTGCAAAACCCGTTCTGTTTGCCCAGCACGGGGATATTGAGTTCTATAAGATAAAGCCATAAACATGTTTGTCTGAGTCTTCTATCAAAAGTTACAGCGATTTATATGAAGTTGTACAAAAACGCTTTATTTCGCCAAGACAGTGTGTTTCTCACTGTTACATGCATTTGAATGGGAAACTCGCCTGAGACAAAGTATAGGTTTTCATTATGTGAATAATTTTAAAATCTTAGCTCAAACGGCTGCAAAACCCGTTCTGTTTGCCCAGCACGGGGGTATTGAGTTCTATAAGATAAAGCCATAAACATGTTTGTCTGAGTCTTCTATCAAAAGTTACAGCGATTTATATGAAGTTGTTCAAAAACGCTTTATTTCGCCAAGACAATGCGTTTCTCACTGTTACATGCATTTGAATGGGAAACTCGCCTGAAACAAAGTATAGGTTTTCATTATGTGAATAATTTTAAAATCTTAGCTCAAACGGCTGCAAAACCTGTTTGCCCAGCACGGGGGTATTGAGTTCTATAAGATAAAGCCATAAACATGTTTGTCTGAGTCTTCTATCAAAAGTTACAGCGATTTATATGAAGTTGTACGAAAACGCTTTATTTCGCCAAGACAATGCGTTTCTCACTGTTACATGCATTTGAATGGGAAACTCGCCTGAAACAAAGTATAGGTTTTCATTATGTGAATAATTTTAAAATCTTAGCTCAAACGGCTGCAAAACCTGTTCTGTTTGCCCAGCACGGGGATATTGAGTTCTATAAGATAAAGCCATAAACATGTTTGTCTGAGTCTTCTATCAAAAGTTACAGCGATTTATATGAAGTTGTTCAAAAACGCTTTATTTCGCCAAGACAATGCGTTTCTCACTGTTACATGCATTTGAATGGGAAACTCGCCTGAAACAAAGTATAGGTTTTCATTATGTGAATAATTTTAAAATCTTAGCTCAAACGGCTGCAAAACCTGTTTGCCCAGCACGGGGATATTGAGTTCTATAAGATAAAGCCATAAACATGTTTGTCTGAGTCTTCTATCAAAAGTTACAGCGATTTATATGAAGTGGTTGAAAAACGCTTTATTTCGCCAAGACAATGCGTTTCTCACTGTTACATGCATTTGAATGGGAAACTCGCCTGAAACAAAGTCTAGGTTTTCATTATGTGAATAATTTTAAAATCTTAGCTCAAACGGCTACAAAACCCGTTCTGTTTGCCCAGCACGGGGATATTGAGTTCTATAAGATAAAGCCATAAACATGTTTGTCTGAGTCTTCTATCAAAAGTTACAGCGATTTATATGAAGTTGTACAAAAACGCTTTATTTCGCCAAGACAGTGTGTTTCTCACTGTTACATGCATTTGAATGGGAAACTCGCCTGAGACAAAGTATAGGTTTTCATTATGTGAATAATTTTAAAATCTTAGCTCAAACGGCTGCAAAACCTGTTTGCCCAGCACGGGGATATTGAGTTCTATAAGATAAAGCCATAAACATGTTTGTCTGAGTCTTCTATCAAAAGTTACAGCGATTTATATGAAGTTGTTCAAAAACGCTTTATTTCGCCAAGACAATGCGTTTCTCACTGTTACATGCATTTGAATGGGGAACTCGACCGAAACAAAGTATAGGTTTTCATTATGTGAATAATTTTAAAATCTTAGCTCAAACGGCTGCAAAACCCGTTCTGTTTGCCCAGCACGGGGATATTGAGTTCTATAAGATAAAGCCATAAACATGTTTGTCTGAGTCTTCTATCAAAAGTTACAGCGATTTATATGAAGTTGTACAAAAACGCTTTATTTCGCCAAGACAGTGTGTTTCTCACTGTTACATGCATTTGAATGGGAAACTCGCCTGAGACAAAGTATAGGTTTTCATTATGTGAATAATTTTAAAATCTTAGCTCAAACGGCTGCAAAACCCGTTCTGTTTGCCCAGCACGGGGATATTGAGTTCTATAAGATAAAGCCATAAACATGTTTGTCTGAGTCTTCTATCAAAAGTTACAGCGATTTATATGAAGTTGTACAAAAACGCTTTATTTCGCCAAGACAATGCGTTTCTCACTGTTACATGCATTTGAATGGGAAACTCGCCTGAAACAAAGTATAGGTTTTCATTATGTGAATAATTTTAAAATCTTAGCTCAAACGGCTGCAAAACCTGTTTGCCCAGCACGGGGATATTGAGTTCTATAAGATAAAGCCATAAATTATTGTTCAAAAACGCTTTATTTCGCCAAGACAATGCGTTTCTCACTGTTACATGCATTTGAATGGGAAACTCGCCTGAAACAAAGTATAGGTTTTCATTATGTGAATAATTTTAAAATCTTAGCTCAAACGGCTGCAAAACCTGTTTGCCCAGCACGGGGATATTGAGTTCTATAAGATAAAGCCATAAACATGTTTGTCTGAGTCTTCTATCAAAAGTTACAGCGATTTATATGAAGTTGTTCAAAAACGCTTTATTTCGCCAAGACAATGCGTTTCTCACTGTTACATGCATTTGAATGGGGAACTCGACCGAAACAAAGTATAGGTTTTCATTATGTGAATAATTTTAAAATCTTAGCTCAAACGGCTGCAAAACCCGTTCTGTTTGCCCAGCACGGGGATATTGAGTTCTATAAGATAAAGCCATAAACATGTTTGTCTGAGTCTTCTATCAAAAGTTACAGCGATTTATATGAAGTTGTTCAAAAACGCTTTATTTCGCCAAGACAATGCGTTTCTCACTGTTACATGCATTTGAATGGGGAACTCGACCGAAACAAAGTATAGGTTTTCATTATGTGAATAATTTTAAAATCTTAGCTCAAACGGCTGCAAAACCCGTTCTGTTTGCCCAGCACGGGGATATTGAGTTCTATAAGATAAAGCCATAAACATGTTTGTCTGAGTCTTCTATCAAAAGTTACAGCGATTTATATGAAGTTGTACAAAAACGCTTTATTTCGCCAAGACAGTGTGTTTCTCACTGTTACATGCATTTGAATGGGAAACTCGCCTGAGACAAAGTATAGGTTTTCATTATGTGAATAATTTTAAAATCTTAGCTCAAACGGCTGCAAAACCCGTTCTGTTTGCCCAGCACGGGGGTATTGAGTTCTATAAGATAAAGCCATAAACATGTTTGTCTGAGTCTTCTATCAAAAGTTACAGCGATTTATATGAAGTTGTACAAAAACGCTTTATTTCGCCAAGACAATGCGTTTCTCACTGTTACATGCATTTGAATGGGAAACTCGCCTGAAACAAAGTATAGGTTTTCATTATGTGAATAATTTTAAAATCTTAGCTCAAACGGCTGCAAAACCTGTTTGCCCAGCACGGGGATATTGAGTTCTATAAGATAAAGCCATAAACATGTTTGTCTGAGTCTTCTATCAAAAGTTACAGCGATTTATATGAAGTTGTACGAAAACGCTTTATTTCGCCAAGACAATGCGTTTCTCACTGTTACATGCATTTGAATGGGAAACTCGCCTGAAACAAAGTATAGGTTTTCATTATGTGAATAATTTTAAAATCTTAGCTCAAACGGCTGCAAAACCTGTTCTGTTTGCCCAGCACGGGGATATTGAGTTCTATAAGATAAAGCCATAAACATGTTTGTCTGAGTCTTCTATCAAAAGTTACAGCGATTTATATGAAGTTGTTCAAAAACGCTTTATTTCGCCAAGACAATGCGTTTCTCACTGTTACATGCATTTGAATGGGAAACTCGCCTGAAACAAAGTATAGGTTTTCATTATGTGAATAATTTTAAAATCTTAGCTCAAACGGCTGCAAAACCTGTTTGCCCAGCACGGGGATATTGAGTTCTATAAGATAAAGCCATAAACATGTTTGTCTGAGTCTTCTATCAAAAGTTACAGCGATTTATATGAAGTGGTTGAAAAACGCTTTATTTCGCCAAGACAATGCGTTTCTCACTGTTACATGCATTTGAATGGGAAACTCGCCTGAAACAAAGTCTAGGTTTTCATTATGTGAATAATTTTAAAATCTTAGCTCAAACGGCTACAAAACCCGTTCTGTTTGCCCAGCACGGGGATATTGAGTTCTATAAGATAAAGCCATAAACATGTTTGTCTGAGTCTTCTATCAAAAGTTACAGCGATTTATATGAAGTTGTACAAAAACGCTTTATTTCGCCAAGACAGTGTGTTTCTCACTGTTACATGCATTTGAATGGGAAACTCGCCTGAGACAAAGTATAGGTTTTCATTATGTGAATAATTTTAAAATCTTAGCTCAAACGGCTGCAAAACCTGTTTGCCCAGCACGGGGATATTGAGTTCTATAAGATAAAGCCATAAACATGTTTGTCTGAGTCTTCTATCAAAAGTTACAGCGATTTATATGAAGTTGTTCAAAAACGCTTTATTTCGCCAAGACAATGCGTTTCTCACTGTTACATGCATTTGAATGGGAAACTCGCCTGAAACAAAGTATAGGTTTTCATTATGTGAATAATTTTAAAATCTTAGCTCAAACGGCTGCAAAACCTGTTTGCCCAGCACGGGGATATTGAGTTCTATAAGATAAAGCCATAAACATGTTTGTCTGAGTCTTCTATCAAAAGTTACAGCGATTTATATGAAGTGGTTGAAAAACGCTTTATTTCGCCAAGACAATGCGTTTCTCACTGTTACATGCATTTGAATGGGAAACTCGCCTGAAACAAAGTCTAGGTTTTCATTATGTGAATAATTTTAAAATCTTAGCTCAAACGGCTACAAAACCCGTTCTGTTTGCCCAGCACGGGGATATTGAGTTCTATAAGATAAAGCCATAAACATGTTTGTCTGAGTCTTCTATCAAAAGTTACAGCGATTTATATGAAGTTGTACAAAAACGCTTTATTTCGCCAAGACAGTGTGTTTCTCACTGTTACATGCATTTGAATGGGAAACTCGCCTGAGACAAAGTATAGGTTTTCATTATGTGAATAATTTTAAAATCTTAGCTCAAACGGCTGCAAAACCTGTTTGCCCAGCACGGGGATATTGAGTTCTATAAGATAAAGCCATAAACATGTTTGTCTGAGTCTTCTATCAAAAGTTACAGCGATTTATATGAAGTTGTTCAAAAACGCTTTATTTCGCCAAGACAATGCGTTTCTCACTGTTACATGCATTTGAATGGGGAACTCGACCGAAACAAAGTATAGGTTTTCATTATGTGAATAATTTTAAAATCTTAGCTCAAACGGCTGCAAAACCCGTTCTGTTTGCCCAGCACGGGGATATTGAGTTCTATAAGATAAAGCCATAAACATGTTTGTCTGAGTCTTCTATCAAAAGTTACAGCGATTTATATGAAGTTGTACAAAAACGCTTTATTTCGCCAAGACAGTGTGTTTCTCACTGTTACATGCATTTGAATGGGAAACTCGCCTGAGACAAAGTATAGGTTTTCATTATGTGAATAATTTTAAAATCTTAGCTCAAACGGCTGCAAAACCCGTTCTGTTTGCCCAGCACGGGGATATTGAGTTCTATAAGATAAAGCCATAAACATGTTTGTCTGAGTCTTCTATCAAAAGTTACAGCGATTTATATGAAGTTGTACAAAAACGCTTTATTTCGCCAAGACAATGCGTTTCTCACTGTTACATGCATTTGAATGGGAAACTCGCCTGAAACAAAGTATAGGTTTTCATTATGTGAATAATTTTAAAATCTTAGCTCAAACGGCTGCAAAACCTGTTTGCCCAGCACGGGGATATTGAGTTCTATAAGATAAAGCCATAAACATGTTTGTCTGAGTCTTCTATCAAAAGTTACAGCGATTTATATGAAGTTGTACAAAAAGGCTTTATTTCGCCAAGACAGTGTGTTTCTCACTGTTACATGCATTTGAATGGGAAACTCGCCTGAGACAAAGTATAGGTTTTCATTATGTGAATAATTTTAAAATCTTAGCTCAAACGGCTGCAAAAACTGTTCTGTTTGCCCAGCACGGGGATATTGAGTTCTATAAGATAAAGCCATAAACATGTTTGTCTGAGTCTTCTATCAAAAGTTACAGCAATTTATATGAAGTTGTACAAAAACGCTTTATTTCGCCAAGACAATGCGTTTCTCACTGTTACATGCATTTGAATGGGAAACTCGCCTGAAACAAAGTATAGGTTTTCATTATGTGAATAATTTTAAAATCTTAGCTCAAACGGCTGCAAAAACTGTTCTGTTTGCCCAGCACGGGGATATTGAGTTCTATAAGATAAAGCCATAAACATGTTTGTCTGAGTCTTCTATCAAAAGTTACAGCGATTTATATGAAGTTGTACAAAAACGCTTTATTTCGCCAAGACAGTGTGTTTCTCACTGTTACATGCATTTGAATGGGAAACTCGCCTGAGACAAAGTATAGGTTTTCATTATGTGAATAATTTTAAAATCTTAGCTCAAACGGCTGCAAAACCTGTTCTGTTTGCCCAGCACGGGGATATTGAGTTCTATAAGATAAAGCCATAAACATGTTTGTCTGAGTCTTCTATCAAAAGTTACAGCGATTTATATGAAGTTGTACAAAAACGCTTTATTTCGCCAAGACAATGCGTTTCTCACTGTTACATGCATTTGAATGGGAAACTCGCCTGAAACAAAGTATAGGTTTTCATTATGTGAATAATTTTAAAATCTTAGCTCAAACGGCTGCAAAACCTGTTTGCCCAGCACGGGGATATTGAGTTCTATAAGATAAAGCCATAAACATGTTTGTCTGAGTCTTCTATCAAAAGTTACAGCGATTTATATGAAGTTGTACAAAAAGGCTTTATTTCGCCAAGACAGTGTGTTTCTCACTGTTACATGCATTTGAATGGGAAACTCGCCTGAGACAAAGTATAGGTTTTCATTATGTGAATAATTTTAAAATCTTAGCTCAAACGGCTGCAAAACCTGTTCTGTTTGCCCAGCACGGGGATATTGAGTTCTATAAGATAAAGCCATAAACATGTTTGTCTGAGTCTTCTATCAAAAGTTACAGCAATTTATATGAAGTTGTACAAAAAGGCTTTATTTCGCCAAGACAATGCGTTTCTCACTGTTACATGCATTTGAATGGGAAACTCGCCTGAAACAAAGTATAGGTTTTCATTATGTGAATAATTTTAAAATCTTAGCTCAAACGGCTGCAAAACCTGTTCTGTTTGCCCAGCACGGGGATATTGAGTTCTATAAGATAAAGCCATAAACATGTTTGTCTGAGTCTTCTATCAAAAGTTACAGCGATTTATATGAAGTTGTTCAAAAACGCTTTATTTCGCCAAGACAATGCGTTTCTCACTGTTACATGCATTTGAATGGGAAACTCGCCTGAAACAAAGTCTAGGTTTTCATTATGTGAATAATTTTAAAATCTTAGCTCAAACGGCTGCAAAACCTGTTTGCCCAGCACGGGGATATTGAGTTCTATAAGATAAAGCCATAAACATGTTTGTCTGAGTCTTCTATCAAAAGTTACAGCAATTTATATGAAGTTGTACAAAAACGCTTTATTTCGCCAAGACAATGCGTTTCTCACTGTTACATGCATTTGAATGGGAAACTCGCCTGAGACAAAGTATAGGTTTTCATTATGTGAATAATTTTAAAATCTTAGCTCAAACGGCTGCAAAACCTGTTTGCCCAGCACGGGGATATTGAGTTCTATAAGATAAAGCCATAAACATGTTTGTCTGAGTCTTCTATCAAAAGTTACAGCGATTTATATGAAGTTGTACAAAAACGCTTTATTTCGCCAAGACAGTGTGTTTCTCACTGTTACATGCATTTGAATGGGAAACTCGCCTGAGACAAAGTATAGGTTTTCATTATGTGAATAATTTTAAAATCTTAGCTCAAACGGCTGCAAAACCTGTTCTGTTTGCCCAGCACGGGGATATTGAGTTCTATAAGATAAAGCCATAAACATGTTTGTCTGAGTCTTCTATCAAAAGTTACAGCAATTTATATGAAGTTGTACAAAAACGCTTTATTTCGCCAAGACAATGCGTTTCTCACTGTTACATGCATTTGAATGGGAAACTCGCCTGAAACAAAGTATAGGTTTTCATTATGTGAATAATTTTAAAATCTTAGCTCAAACGGCTGCAAAACCTGTTTGCCCAGCACGGGGATATTGAGTTCTATAAGATAAAGCCATAAACATGTTTGTCTGAGTCTTCTATCAAAAGTTACAGCGATTTATATGAAGTTGTACAAAAAGGCTTTATTTCGCCAAGACAGTGTGTTTCTCACTGTTACATGCATTTGAATGGGAAACTCGCCTGAGACAAAGTATAGGTTTTCATTATGTGAATAATTTTAAAATCTTAGCTCAAACGGCTGCAAAACCTGTTCTGTTTGCCCAGCACGGGGATATTGAGTTCTATAAGATAAAGCCATAAACATGTTTGTCTGAGTCTTCTATCAAAAGTTACAGCGATTTATATGAAGTTGTACAAAAACGCTTTATTTCGCCAAGACAATGCGTTTCTCACTGTTACATGCATTTGAATGGGAAACTCGCCTGAAACAAAGTATAGGTTTTCATTATGTGAATAATTTTAAAATCTTAGCTCAAACGGCTGCAAAACCTGTTTGCCCAGCACGGGGATATTGAGTTCTATAAGATAAAGCCATAAACATGTTTGTCTGAGTCTTCTATCAAAAGTTACAGCGATTTATATGAAGTTGTTCAAAAACGCTTTATTTCGCCAAGACAATGCGTTTCTCACTGTTACATGCATTTGAATGGGAAACTCGCCTGAAACAAAGTATAGGTTTTCATTATGTGAATAATTTTAAAATCTTAGCTCAAACGGCTGCAAAACCTGTTCTGTTTGCCCAGCACGGGGATATTGAGTTCTATAAGATAAAGCCATAAACATGTTTGTCTGAGTCTTCTATCAAAAGTTACAGCGATTTATATGAAGTTGTACAAAAACGCTTTATTTCGCCAAGACAATGCGTTTCTCACTGTTACATGCATTTGAATGGGAAACTCGCCTGAAACAAAGTATAGGTTTTCATTATGTGAATAATTTTAAAATCTTAGCTCAAACGGCTGCAAAACCTGTTCTGTTTGCCCAGCACGGGGATATTGAGTTCTATAAGATAAAGCCATAAACATGTTTGTCTGAGTCTTCTATCAAAAGTTACAGCGATTTATATGAAGTTGTTCAAAAACGCTTTATTTCGCCAAGACAATGCGTTTCTCACTGTTACATGCATTTGAATGGGAAACTCGCCTGAAACAAAGTATAGGTTTTCATTATGTGAATAATTTTAAAATCTTAGCTCAAACGGCTGCAAAACCTGTTTGCCCAGCACGGGGATATTGAGTTCTATAAGATAAAGCCATAAACATGTTTGTCTGAGTCTTCTATCAAAAGTTACAGCGATTTATATGAAGTGGTTGAAAAAGGCTTTATTTCGCCAAGACAATGCGTTTCTCACTGTTACATGCATTTGAATGGGAAACTCGCCTGAAACAAAGTCTAGGTTTTCATTATGTGAATAATTTTAAAATCTTAGCTCAAACGGCTGCAAAACCTGTTTGCCCAGCACGGGGATATTGAGTTCTATAAGATAAAGCCATAAACATGTTTGTCTGAGTCTTCTATCAAAAGTTACAGCGATTTATATGAAGTTGTTCAAAAACGCTTTATTTCGCCAAGACAGTGTGTTTCTCACTGTTACATGCATTTGAATGGGAAACTCGCCTGAAACAAAGTATAGGTTTTCATTATGTGAATAATTTTAAAATCTTAGCTCAAACGGCTGCAAAACCTGTTCTGTTTGCCCAGCACGGGGATATTGAGTTCTATAAGATAAAGCCATAAACATGTTTGTCTGAGTCTTCTATCAAAAGTTACAGCGATTTATATGAAGTTGTACAAAAACGCTTTATTTCGCCAAGACAATGCGTTTCTCACTGTTACATGCATTTGAATGGGAAACTCGCCTGAAACAAAGTATAGGTTTTCATTATGTGAATAATTTTAAAATCTTAGCTCAAACGGCTGCAAAACCTGTTCTGTTTGCCCAGCACGGGGATATTGAGTTCTATAAGATAAAGCCATAAACATGTTTGTCTGAGTCTTCTATCAAAAGTTACAGCGATTTATATGAAGTTGTACAAAAACGCTTTATTTCGCCAAGACAATGCGTTTCTCACTGTTACATGCATTTGAATGGGAAACTCGCCTGAAACAAAGTATAGGTTTTCATTATGTGAATAATTTTAAAATCTTAGCTCAAACGGCTGCAAAAACTGTTCTGTTTGCCCAGCACGGGGATATTGAGTTCTATAAGATAAAGCCATAAACATGTTTGTCTGAGTCTTCTATCAAAAGTTACAGCGATTTATATGAAGTTGTTCAAAAACGCTTTATTTCGCCAAGACAATGCGTTTCTCACTGTTACATGCATTTGAATGGGAAACTCGCCTGAAACAAAGTCTAGGTTTTCATTATGTGAATAATTTTAAAATCTTAGCTCAAACGGCTGCAAAACCTGTTCTGTTTGCCCAGCACGGGGATATTGAGTTCTATAAGATAAAGCCATAAACATGTTTGTCTGAGTCTTCTATCAAAAGTTACAGCGATTTATATGAAGTTGTACAAAAACGCTTTATTTCGCCAAGACAATGCGTTTCTCACTGTTACATGCATTTGAATGGGAAACTCGCCTGAAACAAAGTATAGGTTTTCATTATGTGAATAATTTTAAAATCTTAGCTCAAACGGCTGCAAAACCTGTTCTGTTTGCCCAGCACGGGGATATTGAGTTCTATAAGATAAAGCCATAAACATGTTTGTCTGAGTCTTCTATCAAAAGTTACAGCGATTTATATGAAGTTGTTCAAAAACGCTTTATTTCGCCAAGACAATGCGTTTCTCACTGTTACATGCATTTGAATGGGAAACTCGCCTGAAACAAAGTATAGGTTTTCATTATGTGAATAATTTTAAAATCTTAGCTCAAACGGCTGCAAAACCTGTTTGCCCAGCACGGGGATATTGAGTTCTATAAGATAAACCCATAAACATGTTTGTCTGAGTCTTCTATCAAAAGTTACAGCGATTTATATGAAGTTGTACAAAAACGCTTTATTTCGCCAAGACAATGCGTTTCTCACTGTTACATGCATTTGAATGGGAAACTCGCCTGAAACAAAGTATAGGTTTTCATTATGTGAATAATTTTAAAATCTTAGCTCAAACGGCTGCAAAACCTGTTCTGTTTGCCCAGCACGGGGATATTGAGTTCTATAAGATAAAGCCATAAACATGTTTGTCTGAGTCTTCTATCAAAAGTTACAGCGATTTATATGAAGTTGTTCAAAAACGCTTTATTTCGCCAAGACAATGCGTTTCTCACTGTTACATGCATTTGAATGGGAAACTCGCCTGAAACAAAGTATAGGTTTTCATTATGTGAATAATTTTAAAATCTTAGCTCAAACGGCTGCAAAACCTGTTCTGTTTGCCCAGCACGGGGATATTGAGTTCTATAAGATAAAGCCATAAACATGTTTGTCTGAGTCTTCTATCAAAAGTTACAGCGATTTATATGAAGTTGTACAAAAACGCTTTATTTCGCCAAGACAATGCGTTTCTCACTGTTACATGCATTTGAATGGGAAACTCGCCTGAAACAAAGTATAGGTTTTCATTATGTGAATAATTTTAAAATCTTAGCTCAAACGGCTGCAAAACCTGTTTGCCCAGCACGGGGATATTGAGTTCTATAAGATAAAGCCATAAACATGTTTGTCTGAGTCTTCTATCAAAAGTTACAGCGATTTATATGAAGTTGTTCAAAAACGCTTTATTTCGCCAAGACAATGCGTTTCTCACTGTTACATGCATTTGAATGGGAAACTCGCCTGAAACAAAGTATAGGTTTTCATTATGTGAATAATTTTAAAATCTTAGCTCAAACGGCTGCAAAACCTGTTCTGTTTGCCCAGCACGGGGATATTGAGTTCTATAAGATAAAGCCATAAACATGTTTGTCTGAGTCTTCTATCAAAAGTTACAGCGATTTATATGAAGTTGTACGAAAACGCTTTATTTCGCCAAGACAATGCGTTTCTCACTGTTACATGCATTTGAATGGGAAACTCGCCTGAAACAAAGTATAGGTTTTCATTATGTGAATAATTTTAAAATCTTAGCTCAAACGGCTGCAAAACCTGTTCTGTTTGCCCAGCACGGGGATATTGAGTTCTATAAGATAAAGCCATAAACATGTTTGTCTGAGTCTTCTATCAAAAGTTACAGCGATTTATATGAAGTTGTTCAAAAACGCTTTATTTCGCCAAGACAATGCGTTTCTCACTGTTACATGCATTTGAATGGGAAACTCGCCTGAAACAAAGTATAGGTTTTCATTATGTGAATAATTTTAAAATCTTAGCTCAAACGGCTGCAAAACCTGTTTGCCCAGCACGGGGATATTGAGTTCTATAAGATAAAGCCATAAACATGTTTGTCTGAGTCTTCTATCAAAAGTTACAGCGATTTATATGAAGTGGTTGAAAAACGCTTTATTTCGCCAAGACAATGCGTTTCTCACTGTTACATGCATTTGAATGGGAAACTCGCCTGAAACAAAGTCTAGGTTTTCATTATGTGAATAATTTTAAAATCTTAGCTCAAACGGCTGCAAAACCTGTTTGCCCAGCACGGGGATATTGAGTTCTATAAGATAAAGCCATAAACATGTTTGTCTGAGTCTTCTATCAAAAGTTACAGCGATTTATATGAAGTGGTTGAAAAACGCTTTATTTCGCCAAGACAGGGTATTTCTCACTGTTACATGCATTTGAATGGGAAACTCGCCTGAAACAAAGTATAGGTTTTCATTATGTGAATAATTTTAAAATCTTAGCTCAAACGGCTGCAAAACCTGTTCTGTTTGCCCAGCACGGGGATATTGAGTTCTATAAGATAAAGCCATAAACATGTTTGTCTGAGTCTTCTATCAAAAGTTACAGCGATTTATATGAAGTTGTACGAAAACGCTTTATTTCGCCAAGACAATGCGTTTCTCACTGTTACATGCATTTGAATGGGAAACTCGCCTGAAACAAAGTATAGGTTTTCATTATGTGAATAATTTTAAAATCTTAGCTCAAACGGCTGCAAAACCTGTTCTGTTTGCCCAGCACGGGGATATTGAGTTCTATAAGATAAAGCCATAAACATGTTTGTCTGAGTCTTCTATCAAAAGTTACAGCGATTTATATGAAGTTGTTCAAAAACGCTTTATTTCGCCAAGACAATGCGTTTCTCACTGTTACATGCATTTGAATGGGAAACTCGCCTGAAACAAAGTCTAGGTTTTCATTATGTGAATAATTTTAAAATCTTAGCTCAAACGGCTGCAAAACCTGTTTGCCCAGCACGGGGATATTGAGTTCTATAAGATAAAGCCATAAACATGTTTGTCTGAGTCTTCTATCAAAAGTTACAGCGATTTATATGAAGTTGTACAAAAACGCTTTATTTCGCCAAGACAATGCGTTTCTCACTGTTACATGCATTTGAATGGGAAACTCGCCTGAAACAAAGTCTAGGTTTTCATTATGTGAATAATTTTAAAATCTTAGCTCAAACGGCTGCAAAACCTGTTTGCCCAGCACGGGGATATTGAGTTCTATAAGATAAAGCCATAAACATGTTTGTCTGAGTCTTCTATCAAAAGTTACAGCGATTTATATGAAGTTGTACAAAAACGCTTTATTTCGCCAAGACAATGCGTTTCTCACTGTTACATGCATTTGAATGGGAAACTCGCCTGAAACAAAGTATAGGTTTTCATTATGTGAATAATTTTAAAATCTTAGCTCAAACGGCTGCAAAACCTGTTCTGTTTGCCCAGCACGGGGATATTGAGTTCTATAAGATAAAGCCATAAACATGTTTGTCTGAGTCTTCTATCAAAAGTTACAGCGATTTATATGAAGTTGTACAAAAACGCTTTATTTCGCCAAGACAATGCGTTTCTCACTGTTACATGCATTTGAATGGGAAACTCGCCTGAAACAAAGTATAGGTTTTCATTATGTGAATAATTTTAAAATCTTAGCTCAAACGGCTGCAAAACCTGTTCTGTTTGCCCAGCACGGGGATATTGAGTTCTATAAGATAAAGCCATAAACATGTTTGTCTGAGTCTTCTATCAAAAGTTACAGCGATTTATATGAAGTTGTACAAAAACGCTTTATTTCGCCAAGACAATGCGTTTCTCACTGTTACATGCATTTGAATGGGAAACTCGCCTGAAACAAAGTATAGGTTTTCATTATGTGAATAATTTTAAAATCTTAGCTCAAACGGCTGCAAAAACTGTTCTGTTTGCCCAGCACGGGGATATTGAGTTCTATAAGATAAAGCCATAAACATGTTTGTCTGAGTCTTCTATCAAAAGTTACAGCGATTTATATGAAGTTGTTCAAAAACGCTTTATTTCGCCAAGACAATGCGTTTCTCACTGTTACATGCATTTGAATGGGAAACTCGCCTGAAACAAAGTCTAGGTTTTCATTATGTGAATAATTTTAAAATCTTAGCTCAAACGGCTGCAAAACCTGTTCTGTTTGCCCAGCACGGGGATATTGAGTTCTATAAGATAAAGCCATAAACATGTTTGTCTGAGTCTTCTATCAAAAGTTACAGCGATTTATATGAAGTTGTACGAAAACGCTTTATTTCGCCAAGACAATGCGTTTCTCACTGTTACATGCATTTGAATGGGAAACTCGCCTGAAACAAAGTATAGGTTTTCATTATGTGAATAATTTTAAAATCTTAGCTCAAACGGCTGCAAAACCTGTTCTGTTTGCCCAGCACGGGGATATTGAGTTCTATAAGATAAAGCCATAAACATGTTTGTCTGAGTCTTCTATCAAAAGTTACAGCGATTTATATGAAGTTGTTCAAAAACGCTTTATTTCGCCAAGACAATGCGTTTCTCACTGTTACATGCATTTGAATGGGAAACTCGCCTGAAACAAAGTATAGGTTTTCATTATGTGAATAATTTTAAAATCTTAGCTCAAACGGCTGCAAAACCTGTTTGCCCAGCACGGGGATATTGAGTTCTATAAGATAAACCCATAAACATGTTTGTCTGAGTCTTCTATCAAAAGTTACAGCGATTTATATGAAGTTGTACGAAAACGCTTTATTTCGCCAAGACAATGCGTTTCTCACTGTTACATGCATTTGAATGGGAAACTCGCCTGAAACAAAGTATAGGTTTTCATTATGTGAATAATTTTAAAATCTTAGCTCAAACGGCTGCAAAACCTGTTCTGTTTGCCCAGCACGGGGATATTGAGTTCTATAAGATAAAGCCATAAACATGTTTGTCTGAGTCTTCTATCAAAAGTTACAGCGATTTATATGAAGTTGTTCAAAAACGCTTTATTTCGCCAAGACAATGCGTTTCTCACTGTTACATGCATTTGAATGGGAAACTCGCCTGAAACAAAGTATAGGTTTTCATTATGTGAATAATTTTAAAATCTTAGCTCAAACGGCTGCAAAACCTGTTTGCCCAGCACGGGGATATTGAGTTCTATAAGATAAAGCCATAAACATGTTTGTCTGAGTCTTCTATCAAAAGTTACAGCGATTTATATGAAGTGGTTGAAAAACGCTTTATTTCGCCAAGACAATGCGTTTCTCACTGTTACATGCATTTGAATGGGAAACTCGCCTGAAACAAAGTCTAGGTTTTCATTATGTGAATAATTTTAAAATCTTAGCTCAAACGGCTGCAAAACCTGTTTGCCCAGCACGGGGATATTGAGTTCTATAAGATAAAGCCATAAACATGTTTGTCTGAGTCTTCTATCAAAAGTTACAGCGATTTATATGAAGTTGTTGAAAAACGCTTTATTTCGCCAAGACAGTGTGTTTCTCACTGTTACATGCATTTGAATGGGAAACTCGCCTGAAACAAAGTATAGGTTTTCATTATGTGAATAATTTTAAAATCTTAGCTCAAACGGCTGCAAAACCTGTTCTGTTTGCCCAGCACGGGGATATTGAGTTCTATAAGATAAAGCCATAAACATGTTTGTCTGAGTCTTCTATCAAAAGTTACAGCGATTTATATGAAGTTGTACAAAAACGCTTTATTTCGCCAAGACAATGCGTTTCTCACTGTTACATGCATTTGAATGGGAAACTCGCCTGAAACAAAGTATAGGTTTTCATTATGTGAATAATTTTAAAATCTTAGCTCAAACGGCTGCAAAACCTGTTCTGTTTGCCCAGCACGGGGATATTGAGTTCTATAAGATAAACCCATAAACATGTTTGTCTGAGTCTTCTATCAAAAGTTACAGCGATTTATATGAAGTTGTTCAAAAACGCTTTATTTCGCCAAGACAATGCGTTTCTCACTGTTACATGCATTTGAATGGGAAACTCGCCTGAAACAAAGTCTAGGTTTTCATTATGTGAATAATTTTAAAATCTTAGCTCAAACGGCTGCAAAACCTGTTTGCCCAGCACGGGGATATTGAGTTCTATAAGATAAAGCCATAAACATGTTTGTCTGAGTCTTCTATCAAAAGTTACAGCGATTTATATGAAGTTGTTCAAAAACGCTTTATTTCGCCAAGACAGTGTGTTTCTCACTGTTACATGCATTTGAATGGGAAACTCGCCTGAAACAAAGTATAGGTTTTCATTATGTGAATAATTTTAAAATCTTAGCTCAAACGGCTGCAAAACCTGTTCTGTTTGCCCAGCACGGGGATATTGAGTTCTATAAGATAAAGCCATAAACATGTTTGTCTGAGTCTTCTATCAAAAGTTACAGCGATTTATATGAAGTTGTACGAAAACGCTTTATTTCGCCAAGACAATGCGTTTCTCACTGTTACATGCATTTGAATGGGAAACTCGCCTGAAACAAAGTATAGGTTTTCATTATGTGAATAATTTTAAAATCTTAGCTCAAACGGCTGCAAAACCTGTTCTGTTTGCCCAGCACGGGGATATTGAGTTCTATAAGATAAAGCCATAAACATGTTTGTCTGAGTCTTCTATCAAAAGTTACAGCGATTTATATGAAGTTGTTCAAAAACGCTTTATTTCGCCAAGACAATGCGTTTCTCACTGTTACATGCATTTGAATGGGAAACTCGCCTGAAACAAAGTCTAGGTTTTCATTATGTGAATAATTTTAAAATCTTAGCTCAAACGGCTGCAAAACCTGTTTGCCCAGCACGGGGATATTGAGTTCTATAAGATAAAGCCATAAACATGTTTGTCTGAGTCTTCTATCAAAAGTTACAGCGATTTATATGAAGTGGTTGAAAAACGCTTTATTTCGCCAAGACAGGGTATTTCTCACTGTTACATGCATTTGAATGGGAAACTCGCCTGAAACAAAGTATAGGTTTTCATTATGTGAATAATTTTAAAATCTTAGCTCAAACGGCTGCAAAACCTGTTCTGTTTGCCCAGCACGGGGATATTGAGTTCTATAAGATAAAGCCATAAACATGTTTGTCTGAGTCTTCTATCAAAAGTTACAGCGATTTATATGAAGTTGTACGAAAACGCTTTATTTCGCCAAGACAATGCGTTTCTCACTGTTACATGCATTTGAATGGGAAACTCGCCTGAAACAAAGTATAGGTTTTCATTATGTGAATAATTTTAAAATCTTAGCTCAAACGGCTGCAAAACCTGTTCTGTTTGCCCAGCACGGGGATATTGAGTTCTATAAGATAAAGCCATAAACATGTTTGTCTGAGTCTTCTATCAAAAGTTACAGCGATTTATATGAAGTTGTTCAAAAACGCTTTATTTCGCCAAGACAATGCGTTTCTCACTGTTACATGCATTTGAATGGGAAACTCGCCTGAAACAAAGTCTAGGTTTTCATTATGTGAATAATTTTAAAATCTTAGCTCAAACGGCTGCAAAACCTGTTTGCCCAGCACGGGGATATTGAGTTCTATAAGATAAAGCCATAAACATGTTTGTCTGAGTCTTCTATCAAAAGTTACAGCGATTTATATGAAGTTGTACAAAAACGCTTTATTTCGCCAAGACAATGCGTTTCTCACTGTTACATGCATTTGAATGGGAAACTCGCCTGAAACAAAGTATAGGTTTTCATTATGTGAATAATTTTAAAATCTTAGCTCAAACGGCTGCAAAACCTGTTTGCCCAGCACGGGGATATTGAGTTCTATAAGATAAAGCCATAAACATGTTTGTCTGAGTCTTCTATCAAAAGTTACAGCGATTTATATGAAGTTGTTCAAAAACGCTTTATTTCGCCAAGACAATGCGTTTCTCACTGTTACATGCATTTGAATGGGAAACTCGCCTGAAACAAAGTATAGGTTTTCATTATGTGAATAATTTTAAAATCTTAGCTCAAACGGCTGCAAAACCTGTTTGCCCAGCACGGGGATATTGAGTTCTATAAGATAAAGCCATAAACATGTTTGTCTGAGTCTTCTATCAAAAGTTACAGCGATTTATATGAAGTGGTTGAAAAACGCTTTATTTCGCCAAGACAATGCGTTTCTCACTGTTACATGCATTTGAATGGGAAACTCGCCTGAAACAAAGTCTAGGTTTTCATTATGTGAATAATTTTAAAATCTTAGCTCAAACGGCTGCAAAACCTGTTTGCCCAGCACGGGGATATTGAGTTCTATAAGATAAAGCCATAAACATGTTTGTCTGAGTCTTCTATCAAAAGTTACAGCGATTTATATGAAGTTGTTCAAAAACGCTTTATTTCGCCAAGACAGTGTGTTTCTCACTGTTACATGCATTTGAATGGGAAACTCGCCTGAAACAAAGTATAGGTTTTCATTATGTGAATAATTTTAAAATCTTAGCTCAAACGGCTGCAAAACCTGTTCTGTTTGCCCAGCACGGGGATATTGAGTTCTATAAGATAAAGCCATAAACATGTTTGTCTGAGTCTTCTATCAAAAGTTACAGCGATTTATATGAAGTTGTACAAAAACGCTTTATTTCGCCAAGACAATGCGTTTCTCACTGTTACATGCATTTGAATGGGAAACTCGCCTGAAACAAAGTATAGGTTTTCATTATGTGAATAATTTTAAAATCTTAGCTCAAACGGCTGCAAAACCTGTTCTGTTTGCCCAGCACGGGGATATTGAGTTCTATAAGATAAAGCCATAAACATGTTTGTCTGAGTCTTCTATCAAAAGTTACAGCGATTTATATGAAGTTGTTCAAAAACGCTTTATTTCGCCAAGACAATGCGTTTCTCACTGTTACATGCATTTGAATGGGAAACTCGCCTGAAACAAAGTCTAGGTTTTCATTATGTGAATAATTTTAAAATCTTAGCTCAAACGGCTGCAAAACCTGTTTGCCCAGCACGGGGATATTGAGTTCTATAAGATAAAGCCATAAACATGTTTGTCTGAGTCTTCTATCAAAAGTTACAGCGATTTATATGAAGTGGTTGAAAAACGCTTTATTTCGCCAAGACAGGGTATTTCTCACTGTTACATGCATTTGAATGGGAAACTCGCCTGAAACAAAGTATAGGTTTTCATTATGTGAATAATTTTAAAATCTTAGCTCAAACGGCTGCAAAACCTGTTCTGTTTGCCCAGCACGGGGATATTGAGTTCTATAAGATAAAGCCATAAACATGTTTGTCTGAGTCTTCTATCAAAAGTTACAGCGATTTATATGAAGTTGTACGAAAACGCTTTATTTCGCCAAGACAATGCGTTTCTCACTGTTACATGCATTTGAATGGGAAACTCGCCTGAAACAAAGTATAGGTTTTCATTATGTGAATAATTTTAAAATCTTAGCTCAAACGGCTGCAAAACCTGTTCTGTTTGCCCAGCACGGGGATATTGAGTTCTATAAGATAAAGCCATAAACATGTTTGTCTGAGTCTTCTATCAAAAGTTACAGCGATTTATATGAAGTTGTTCAAAAACGCTTTATTTCGCCAAGACAATGCGTTTCTCACTGTTACATGCATTTGAATGGGAAACTCGCCTGAAACAAAGTCTAGGTTTTCATTATGTGAATAATTTTAAAATCTTAGCTCAAACGGCTGCAAAACCTGTTTGCCCAGCACGGGGATATTGAGTTCTATAAGATAAAGCCATAAACATGTTTGTCTGAGTCTTCTATCAAAAGTTACAGCGATTTATATGAAGTTGTTCAAAAACGCTTTATTTCGCCAAGACAGTGTGTTTCTCACTGTTACATGCATTTGAATGGGAAACTCGCCTGAAACAAAGTATAGGTTTTCATTATGTGAATAATTTTAAAATCTTAGCTCAAACGGCTGCAAAACCTGTTCTGTTTGCCCAGCACGGGGATATTGAGTTCTATAAGATAAAGCCATAAACATGTTTGTCTGAGTCTTCTATCAAAAGTTACAGCGATTTATATGAAGTTGTACAAAAACGCTTTATTTCGCCAAGACAATGCGTTTCTCACTGTTACATGCATTTGAATGGGAAACTCGCCTGAAACAAAGTATAGGTTTTCATTATGTGAATAATTTTAAAATCTTAGCTCAAACGGCTGCAAAACCTGTTCTGTTTGCCCAGCACGGGGATATTGAGTTCTATAAGATAAAGCCATAAACATGTTTGTCTGAGTCTTCTATCAAAAGTTACAGCGATTTATATGAAGTTGTTCAAAAACGCTTTATTTCGCCAAGACAATGCGTTTCTCACTGTTACATGCATTTGAATGGGAAACTCGCCTGAAACAAAGTCTAGGTTTTCATTATGTGAATAATTTTAAAATCTTAGCTCAAACGGCTGCAAAACCTGTTTGCCCAGCACGGGGATATTGAGTTCTATAAGATAAAGCCATAAACATGTTTGTCTGAGTCTTCTATCAAAAGTTACAGCGATTTATATGAAGTTGTACAAAAACGCTTTATTTCGCCAAGACAATGCGTTTCTCACTGTTACATGCATTTGAATGGGAAACTCGCCTGAAACAAAGTATAGGTTTTCATTATGTGAATAATTTTAAAATCTTAGCTCAAACGGCTGCAAAACCTGTTTGCCCAGCACGGGGATATTGAGTTCTATAAGATAAAGCCATAAACATGTTTGTCTGAGTCTTCTATCAAAAGTTACAGCGATTTATATGAAGTTGTTCAAAAACGCTTTATTTCGCCAAGACAATGCGTTTCTCACTGTTACATGCATTTGAATGGGAAACTCGCCTGAAACAAAGTATAGGTTTTCATTATGTGAATAATTTTAAAATCTTAGCTCAAACGGCTGCAAAACCTGTTTGCCCAGCACGGGGATATTGAGTTCTATAAGATAAAGCCATAAACATGTTTGTCTGAGTCTTCTATCAAAAGTTACAGCGATTTATATGAAGTGGTTGAAAAACGCTTTATTTCGCCAAGACAATGCGTTTCTCACTGTTACATGCATTTGAATGGGAAACTCGCCTGAAACAAAGTCTAGGTTTTCATTATGTGAATAATTTTAAAATCTTAGCTCAAACGGCTGCAAAACCTGTTTGCCCAGCACGGGGATATTGAGTTCTATAAGATAAAGCCATAAACATGTTTGTCTGAGTCTTCTATCAAAAGTTACAGCGATTTATATGAAGTGGTTGAAAAACGCTTTATTTCGCCAAGACAGGGTATTTCTCACTGTTACATGCATTTGAATGGGAAACTCGCCTGAAACAAAGTATAGGTTTTCATTATGTGAATAATTTTAAAATCTTAGCTCAAACGGCTGCAAAACCTGTTCTGTTTGCCCAGCACGGGGATATTGAGTTCTATAAGATAAAGCCATAAACATGTTTGTCTGAGTCTTCTATCAAAAGTTACAGCGATTTATATGAAGTTGTACGAAAACGCTTTATTTCGCCAAGACAATGCGTTTCTCACTGTTACATGCATTTGAATGGGAAACTCGCCTGAAACAAAGTATAGGTTTTCATTATGTGAATAATTTTAAAATCTTAGCTCAAACGGCTGCAAAACCTGTTCTGTTTGCCCAGCACGGGGATATTGAGTTCTATAAGATAAAGCCATAAACATGTTTGTCTGAGTCTTCTATCAAAAGTTACAGCGATTTATATGAAGTTGTTCAAAAACGCTTTATTTCGCCAAGACAATGCGTTTCTCACTGTTACATGCATTTGAATGGGAAACTCGCCTGAAACAAAGTCTAGGTTTTCATTATGTGAATAATTTTAAAATCTTAGCTCAAACGGCTGCAAAACCTGTTTGCCCAGCACGGGGATATTGAGTTCTATAAGATAAAGCCATAAACATGTTTGTCTGAGTCTTCTATCAAAAGTTACAGCGATTTATATGAAGTTGTTGAAAAACGCTTTATTTCGCCAAGACAGTGTGTTTCTCACTGTTACATGCATTTGAATGGGAAACTCGCCTGAAACAAAGTATAGGTTTTCATTATGTGAATAATTTTAAAATCTTAGCTCAAACGGCTGCAAAACCTGTTCTGTTTGCCCAGCACGGGGATATTGAGTTCTATAAGATAAAGCCATAAACATGTTTGTCTGAGTCTTCTATCAAAAGTTACAGCGATTTATATGAAGTTGTACAAAAACGCTTTATTTCGCCAAGACAATGCGTTTCTCACTGTTACATGCATTTGAATGGGAAACTCGCCTGAAACAAAGTATAGGTTTTCATTATGTGAATAATTTTAAAATCTTAGCTCAAACGGCTGCAAAACCTGTTCTGTTTGCCCAGCACGGGGATATTGAGTTCTATAAGATAAAGCCATAAACATGTTTGTCTGAGTCTTCTATCAAAAGTTACAGCGATTTATATGAAGTTGTTCAAAAACGCTTTATTTCGCCAAGACAATGCGTTTCTCACTGTTACATGCATTTGAATGGGAAACTCGCCTGAAACAAAGTCTAGGTTTTCATTATGTGAATAATTTTAAAATCTTAGCTCAAACGGCTGCAAAACCTGTTTGCCCAGCACGGGGATATTGAGTTCTATAAGATAAAGCCATAAACATGTTTGTCTGAGTCTTCTATCAAAAGTTACAGCGATTTATATGAAGTGGTTGAAAAATGCTTTATTTCGCCAAGACAGTGTGTTTCTCACTGTTACATGCATTTGAATGGGAAACTCGCCTGAAACAAAGTATAGGTTTTCATTATGTGAATAATTTTAAAATCTTAGCTCAAACGGCTGCAAAACCTGTTCTGTTTGCCCAGCACGGGGATATTGAGTTCTATAAGATAAAGCCATAAACATGTTTGTCTGAGTCTTCTATCAAAAGTTACAGCGATTTATATGAAGTTGTACAAAAACGCTTTATTTCGCCAAGACAATGCGTTTCTCACTGTTACATGCATTTGAATGGGAAACTCGCCTGAAACAAAGTCTAGGTTTTCATTATGTGAATAATTTTAAAATCTTAGCTCAAACGGCTGCAAAACCTGTTTGCCCAGCACGGGGATATTGAGTTCTATAAGATAAAGCCATAAACATGTTTGTCTGAGTCTTCTATCAAAAGTTACAGCGATTTATATGAAGTGGTTGAAAAACGCTTTATTTCGCCAAGACAATGCGTTTCTCACTGTTACATGCATTTGAATGGGAAACTCGCCTGAAACAAAGTCTAGGTTTTCATTATGTGAATAATTTTAAAATCTTAGCTCAAACGGCTGCAAAACCTGTTCTGTTTGCCCAGCACGGGGATATTGAGTTCTATAAGATAAAGCCATAAACATGTTTGTCTGAGTCTTCTATCAAAAGTTACAGCGATTTATATGAAGTTGTACAAAAACGCTTTATTTCGCCAAGACAGTGTGTTTCTCACTGTTACATGCATTTGAATGGGAAACTCGCCTGAGACAAAGTATAGGTTTTCATTATGTGAATAATTTTAAAATCTTAGCTCAAACGGCTGCAAAACCTGTTTGCCCAGCACGGGGATATTGAGTTCTATAAGATAAAGCCATAAACATGTTTGTCTGAGTCTTCTATCAAAGGTTACAGCGATTTATATGAAGTTGTACAAAAACGCTTTATTTCGCCAAGACAGTGTGTTTCTCACTGTTACATGCATTTGAATGGGAAACTCGCCTGAAACAAAGTATAGGTTTTCATTATGTGAATAATTTTAAAATCTTAGCTCAAACGGCTGCAAAACCTGTTTGCCCAGCACGGGGATATTGAGTTCTATAAGATAAAGCCATAAACATGTTTGTCTGAGTCTTCTATCAAAAGTTACAGCGATTTATATGAAGTTGTACAAAAAGGCTTTATTTCGCCAAGACAGTGTGTTTCTCACTGTTACATGCATTTGAATGGGAAACTCACCCGAGACAAAATATAGGTTTTCATTATGTGAATAATTTTAAAATCTTAGCTCAAACGGCTGCAAAACCTGTTTGCCCAGCACGGGGATATTGAGTTCTATAAGATAAAGCCATAAACATGTTTGTCTGAGTCTTCTATCAAAAGTTACAGCGATTTATATGAAGTGGTTGAAAAACGCTTTATTTCGCCAAGACAATGCGTTTCTCACTGTTACATGCATTTGAATGGGAAACTCGCCTGAAACAAAGTATAGGTTTTCATTATGTGAATAATTTTAAAATCTTAGCTCAAACGGCTGCAAAACCTGTTCTGTTTGCCCAGCACGGGGATATTGAGTTCTATAAGATAAAGCCATAAATATGTTTGTCTGAGTCTTCTATCAAAAGTTACAGCAATTTATATGAAGTTGTACAAAAACGCTTTATTTCGCCAAGACAGTGTGTTTCTCACTGTTACATGCATTTGAATGGGAAACTCGCCTGAGACAAAGTATAGGTTTTCATTATGTGAATAATTTTAAAATCTTAGCTCAAACGGCTGCAAAACCTGTTTGCCCAGCACGGGGATATTGAGTTCTATAAGATAAAGCCATAAACATGTTTGTCTGAGTCTTCTATCAAAAGTTACAGCGATTTATATGAAGTTGTACAAAAACGCTTTATTTCGCCAAGACAGTGTGTTTCTCACTGTTACATGCATTTGAATGGGAAACTCGCCTGAGACAAAGTATAGGTTTTCATTATGTGAATAATTTTAAAATCTTAGCTCAAACGGCTGCAAAACCTGTTCTGTTTGCCCAGCACGGGGATATTGAGTTCTATAAGATAAAGCCATAAACATGTTTGTCTGAGTCTTCTATCAAAAGTTACAGCGATTTATATGAAGTTGTACAAAAAGGCTTTATTTCGCCAAGACAGTGTGTTTCTCACTGTTACATGCATTTGAATGGGAAACTCGCCTGAGACAAAGTATAGGTTTTCATTATGTGAATAATTTTAAAATCTTAGCTCAAACGGCTGCAAAACCTGTTTGCCCAGCACGGGGATATTGAGTTCTATAAGATAAAGCCATAAACATGTTTGTCTGAGTCTTCTATCAAAAGTTACAGCAATTTATATGAAGTTGTACAAAAACGCTTTATTTCGCCAAGACAATGCGTTTCTCACTGTTACATGCATTTGAATGGGAAACTCGCCTGAAACAAAGTATAGGTTTTCATTATGTGAATAATTTTAAAATCTTAGCTCAAACGGCTGCAAAACCTGTTTGCCCAGCACGGGGATATTGAGTTCTATAAGATAAAGCCATAAACATGTTTGTCTGAGTCTTCTATCAAAAGTTACAGCGATTTATATGAAGTTGTACAAAAACGCTTTATTTCGCCAAGACAGTGTGTTTCTCACTGTTACATGCATTTGAATGGGAAACTCGCCTGAGACAAAGTATAGGTTTTCATTATGTGAATAATTTTAAAATCTTAGCTCAAACGGCTGCAAAACCTGTTCTGTTTGCCCAGCACGGGGATATTGAGTTCTATAAGATAAAGCCATAAACATGTTTGTCTGAGTCTTCTATCAAAAGTTACAGCGATTTATATGAAGTTGTACAAAAACGCTTTATTTCGCCAAGACAGTGTGTTTCTCACTGTTACATGCATTTGAATGGGAAACTCGCCTGAAACAAAGTATAGGTTTTCATTATGTGAATAATTTTAAAATCTTAGCTCAAACGGCTGCAAAACCTGTTTGCCCAGCACGGGGATATTGAGTTCTATAAGATAAAGCCATAAACATGTTTGTCTGAGTCTTCTATCAAAAGTTACAGCGATTTATATGAAGTTGTTCAAAAACGCTTTATTTCGCCAAGACAATGCGTTTCTCACTGTTACATGCATTTGAATGGGAAACTCGCCTGAAACAAAGTCTAGGTTTTCATTATGTGAATAATTTTAAAATCTTAGCTCAAACGGCTGCAAAACCTGTTCTGTTTGCCCAGCACGGGGATATTGAGTTCTATAAGATAAAGCCATAAACATGTTTGTCTGAGTCTTCTATCAAAAGTTACAGCGATTTATATGAAGTTGTTCAAAAACGCTTTATTTCGCCAAGACAATGCGTTTCTCACTGTTACATGCATTTGAATGGGAAACTCGCCTGAAACAAAGTATAGGTTTTCATTATGTGAATAATTTTAAAATCTTAGCTCAAACGGCTGCAAAACCTGTTCTGTTTGCCCAGCACGGGGATATTGAGTTCTATAAGATAAAGCCATAAACATGTTTGTCTGAGTCTTCTATCAAAAGTTACAGCGATTTATATGAAGTTGTTCAAAAACGCTTTATTTCGCCAAGACAATGCGTTTCTCACTGTTACATGCATTTGAATGGGAAACTCGCCTGAAACAAAGTATAGGTTTTCATTATGTGAATAATTTTAAAATCTTAGCTCAAACGGCTGCAAAACCTGTTTGCCCAGCACGGGGATATTGAGTTCTATAAGATAAACCCATAAACATGTTTGTCTGAGTCTTCTATCAAAAGTTACAGCGATTTATATGAAGTGGTTGAAAAACGCTTTATTTCGCCAAGACAATGCGTTTCTCACTGTTACATGCATTTGAATGGGAAACTCGCCTGAAACAAAGTCTAGGTTTTCATTATGTGAATAATTTTAAAATCTTAGCTCAAACGGCTGCAAAACCTGTTCTGTTTGCCCAGCACGGGGATATTGAGTTCTATAAGATAAAGCCATAAACATGTTTGTCTGAGTCTTCTATCAAAAGTTACAGCGATTTATATGAAGTTGTACAAAAACGCTTTATTTCGCCAAGACAGTGTGTTTCTCACTGTTACATGCATTTGAATGGGAAACTCGCCTGAGACAAAGTATAGGTTTTCATTATGTGAATAATTTTAAAATCTTAGCTCAAACGGCTGCAAAACCTGTTCTGTTTGCCCAGCACGGGGATATTGAGTTCTATAAGATAAAGCCATAAACATGTTTGTCTGAGTCTTCTATCAAAAGTTACAGCGATTTATATGAAGTTGTACAAAAACGCTTTATTTCGCCAAGACAGTGTGTTTCTCACTGTTACATGCATTTGAATGGGAAACTCGCCTGAGACAAAGTATAGGTTTTCATTATGTGAATAATTTTAAAATCTTAGCTCAAACGGCTGCAAAACATGTTCTGTTTGCCCAGCACGGGGATATTGAGTTCTATAAGATAAAGCCATAAACATGTTTGTCTGAGTCTTCTATCAAAAGTTACAGCGATTTATATGAAGTTGTACAAAAAGGCTTTATTTCGCCAAGACAGTGTGTTTCTCACTGTTACATGCATTTGAATGGGAAACTCGCCTGAGACAAAGTATAGGTTTTCATTATGTGAATAATTTTAAAATCTTAGCTCAAACGGCTGCAAAACCTGTTTGCCCAGCACGGGGATATTGAGTTCTATAAGATAAAGCCATAAACATGTTTGTCTGAGTCTTCTATCAAAAGTTACAGCGATTTATATGAAGTTGTACAAAAACGCTTTATTTCGCCAAGACAGTGTGTTTCTCACTGTTACATGCATTTGAATGGGAAACTCGCCTGAGACAAAGTATAGGTTTTCATTATGTGAATAATTTTAAAATCTTAGCTCAAACGGCTGCAAAACCTGTTCTGTTTGCCCAGCACGGGGATATTGAGTTCTATAAGATAAAGCCATAAACATGTTTGTCTGAGTCTTCTATCAAAAGTTACAGCGATTTATATGAAGTTGTTCAAAAACGCTTTATTTCGCCAAGACAATGCGTTTCTCACTGTTACATGCATTTGAATGGGAAACTCGCCTGAAACAAAGTCTAGGTTTTCATTATGTGAATAATTTTAAAATCTTAGCTCAAACGGCTGCAAAACCTGTTTGCCCAGCACGGGGATATTGAGTTCTATAAGATAAAGCCATAAACATGTTTGTCTGAGTCTTCTATCAAAAGTTACAGCGATTTATATGAAGTTGTTCAAAAACGCTTTATTTCGCCAAGACAATGCGTTTCTCACTGTTACATGCATTTGAATGGGAAACTCGACCGAAACAAAGTATAGGTTTTCATTATGTGAATAATTTTAAAATCTTAGCTCAAACGGCTGCAAAACCTGTTTGCCCAGCACGGGGATATTGAGTTCTATAAGATAAAGCCATAAACATGTTTGTCTGAGTCTTCTATCAAAAGTTACAGCGATTTATATGAAGTTGTACAAAAACGCTTTATTTCGCCAAGACAGTGTGTTTCTCACTGTTACATGCATTTGAATGGGAAACTCGCCTGAAACAAAGTATAGGTTTTCATTATGTGAATAATTTTAAAATCTTAGCTCAGACGGCTGCAAAACCTGTTTGCCCAGCACGGGGACCTTGAGTTCTATAAGATAAAGCCATAAACATGTTTGTCTGAGTCTTCTATCAAAAGTTACAGCGATTTATATGAAGTTGTTCAAAAACGCTTTATTTCGCCAAGACAATGCGTTTCTCACTGTTACATGCATTTGAATGGGAAACTCGACCGAAACAAAGTATAGGTTTTCATTATGTGTATAACTTGGAAATCTTAGCTCAAACAGCTGCAAAACATGTTCTGTTTGCCCAGCACGGGGATATTGAGTTCTATAAGATAAAGCCATAAACATGTTTGTCTGAGTCTTCTATCAAAAGTTACAGCGATTTATATGAAGTTGTACAAAAAGGCTTTATTTCGCCAAGACAGTGTGTTTCTCACTGTTACATGCATTTGAATGGGAAACTCGCCTGAGACAAAGTATAGGTTTTCATTATGTGAATAATTTTAAAATCTTAGCTCAAACGGCTGCAAAACCTGTTTGCCCAGCACGGGGATATTGAGTTCTATAAGATAAAGCCATAAACATGTTTGTCTGAGTCTTCTATCAAAAGTTACAGCGATTTATATGAAGTTGTACAAAAACGCTTTATTTCGCCAAGACAGTGTGTTTCTCACTGTTACATGCATTTGAATGGGAAACTCGCCTGAGACAAAGTATAGGTTTTCATTATGTGAATAATTTTAAAATCTTAGCTCAAACGGCTGCAAAACCTGTTCTGTTTGCCCAGCACGGGGATATTGAGTTCTATAAGATAAAGCCATAAACATGTTTGTCTGAGTCTTCTATCAAAAGTTACAGCGATTTATATGAAGTTGTTCAAAAACGCTTTATTTCGCCAAGACAATGCGTTTCTCACTGTTACATGCATTTGAATGGGAAACTCGCCTGAAACAAAGTCTAGGTTTTCATTATGTGAATAATTTTAAAATCTTAGCTCAAACGGCTGCAAAACCTGTTTGCCCAGCACGGGGATACTGAGTTCTATAAGATAAAGCCATAAACATGTTTGTCTGAGTCTTCTATCAAAAGTTACAGCGATTTATATGAAGTTGTTCAAAAACGCTTTATTTCGCCAAGACAATGCGTTTCTCACTGTTACATGCATTTGAATGGGAAACTCGACCGAAACAAAGTATAGGTTTTCATTATGTGAATAATTTTAAAATCTTAGCTCAAACGGCTGCAAAACCTGTTTGCCCAGCACGGGGATATTGAGTTCTATAAGATAAAGCCATAAACATGTTTGTCTGAGTCTTCTATCAAAAGTTACAGCGATTTATATGAAGTTGTACAAAAACGCTTTATTTCGCCAAGACAGTGTGTTTCTCACTGTTACATGCATTTGAATGGGAAACTCGCCTGAAACAAAGTATAGGTTTTCATTATGTGAATAATTTTAAAATCTTAGCTCAGACGGCTGCAAAACCTGTTTGCCCAGCACGGGGACCTTGAGTTCTATAAGATAAAGCCATAAACATGTTTGTCTGAGTCTTCTATCAAAAGTTACAGCGATTTATATGAAGTTGTTCAAAAACGCTTTATTTCGCCAAGACAATGCGTTTCTCACTGTTACATGCATTTGAATGGGAAACTCGACCGAAACAAAGTATAGGTTTTCATTATGTGTATAACTTGGAAATCTTAGCTCAAACAGCTGCAAATCCTGTTTTCCCAGCACGGGGATATTGAGTTCTATAAGATAAAGCCATAAACATGTGTATCCGAGTCTTCTATCAAAAGTTACAGCGATTTATATGAAGTTGTACAAAAACGCTTTCTTTCGCCAAGACAGTGCGTTTCTCACTGTTACATGCATTTGAATGGGAAACTCGCCTGAAACAAAGTATAGGTTTTCATTATGTGAATAACTTGGAAATCTTAGCTCAAACAGCTGCAAAACCTGTTTTCCCAGCACGGGGATATTGAGTTCTATAAGATAAAGCCATAAACATGTGTATCCGAGTCTTCTATCAAAAGTTACAGCGATTTATATGAAGTTGTACAAAAACGCTTTCTTTCGCCAAGACAGTGCGTTTCTCACTGTTACATGCATTTGAATGGGAAACTCGCCTGAAACAAAGTATAGGTTTTCATTATGTGAATAATTTTAAAATCTTAGCTCAAACGGCTGCAAAACCTGTTTGCCCAGCACGGGGATATTGAGTTCTATAAGATAAAGCCATAAACATGTTTGTCTGAGTCTTCTATCAAAAGTTACAGCGATTTATATGAAGTTGTTCAAAAACGCTTTATTTCGCCAAGACAATGCGTTTCTCACTGTTACATGCATTTGAATGGGAAACTCGACCGAAACAAAGTATAGGTTTTCATTATGTGTATAACTTGGAAATCTTAGCTCAAACAGCTGCAAATCCTGTTTTCCCAGCACGGGGACATTGAGTTCTATAAGATAAAGCCATAAACATGTTTGTCTGAGTCTTCTATCAAAAGTTACAGCTATTTATATGAAGTTGTACAAAAACGCTTTCTTTCGCCAAGACAGTGCGTTTCTCACTGTTGCATGCATTTGAATGGGGAACTCGCCCGAAACAAAGTATAGGTTTTCATTATGTGAATAATTTTAAAATCTTAGCTCAAACGGCTGCAAAACCTGTTTGCCCAGCACGGGGATATTGAGTTCTATAAGATAAAGCCATAAACATGTTTGTCTGAGTCTTCTATCAAAAGTTACAGCGATTTATATGAAGTTGTACAAAAACGCTTTATTTCGCCAAGACAGTGTGTTTCTCACTGTTACATGCATTTGAATGGGAAACTCGCCTGAAACAAAGTATAGGTTTTCATTATGTGAATAATTTTAAAATCTTAGCTCAGACGGCTGCAAAACCTGTTTGCCCAGCACGGGGACCTTGAGTTCTATAAGATAAAGCCATAAACATGTTTGTCTGAGTCTTCTATCAAAAGTTACAGCTATTTATATGAAGTTGTACAAAAACGCTTTCTTTCGCCAAGACAGTGCGTTTCTCACTGTTGCATGCATTTGAATGGGAAACTCGCGTGAAACAAAGTATAGGTTTTCATTATGTGAATAATTTTAAAATCTTAGCTCAAACGGCTGCAAAACCTGTTTGCCCAGCATGGGATATTGAGTTCTATAAGATAAAGCCATAAACATGTTTGTCTGAGTCTTCTATCAAAAGTTACAGCGATTTATATGAAGTTGTTCAAAAACGCTTTCTTTCGCCAAGACAATGCGTTTCTCACTGTTACATGCATTTGAATGGGAAACTCGACCGAAACAAAGTATAGGTTTTCATTATGTGAATAATTTTAAAATCTTAGCTCAAACGGCTGCAAAACCTGTTTGCCCAGCACGGGGATATTGAGTTCTATAAGATAAAGCCATAAACATGTTTGTCTGAGTCTTCTATCAAAAGTTACAGCGATTTATATGAAGTGGTTGAAAAACGCTTTATTTCGCCAAGACAATGCGTTTCTCACTGTTACATGCATTTGAATGGGAAACTCGCCTGAAACAAAGTCTAGGTTTTCATTATGTGAATAATTTTAAAATCTTAGCTCAAACGGCTGCAAAACCTGTTCTGTTTGCCCAGCACGGGGATATTGAGTTCTATAAGATAAAGCCATAAACATGTTTGTCTGAGTCTTCTATCAAAAGTTACAGCGATTTATATGAAGTTGTACAAAAACGCTTTATTTCGCCAAGACAGTGTGTTTCTCACTGTTACATGCATTTGAATGGGAAACTCGCCTGAGACAAAGTATAGGTTTTCATTATGTGAATAATTTTAAAATCTTAGCTCAAACGGCTGCAAAACCTGTTCTGTTTGCCCAGCACGGGGATATTGAGTTCTATAAGATAAAGCCATAAACATGTTTGTCTGAGTCTTCTATCAAAAGTTACAGCGATTTATATGAAGTTGTACAAAAAGGCTTTATTTCGCCAAGACAGTGTGTTTCTCACTGTTACATGCATTTGAATGGGAAACTCGCCTGAGACAAAGTATAGGTTTTCATTATGTGAATAATTTTAAAATCTTAGCTCAAACGGCTGCAAAACCTGTTTGCCCAGCACGGGGATATTGAGTTCTATAAGATAAAGCCATAAACATGTTTGTCTGAGTCTTCTATCAAAAGTTACAGCGATTTATATGAAGTTGTACAAAAACGCTTTATTTCGCCAAGACAGTGTGTTTCTCACTGTTACATGCATTTGAATGGGAAACTCGCCTGAGACAAAGTATAGGTTTTCATTATGTGAATAATTTTAAAATCTTAGCTCAAACGGCTGCAAAACCTGTTCTGTTTGCCCAGCACGGGGATATTGAGTTCTATAAGATAAAGCCATAAACATGTTTGTCTGAGTCTTCTATCAAAAGTTACAGCGATTTATATGAAGTTGTTCAAAAACGCTTTATTTCGCCAAGACAATGCGTTTCTCACTGTTACATGCATTTGAATGGGAAACTCGCCTGAAACAAAGTATAGGTTTTCATTATGTGAATAATTTTAAAATCTTAGCTCAAACGGCTGCAAAACCTGTTTGCCCAGCACGGGGATATTGAGTTCTATAAGATAAAGCCATAAACATGTTTGTCTGAGTCTTCTATCAAAAGTTACAGCGATTTATATGAAGTTGTTCAAAAACGCTTTATTTCGCCAAGACAATGCGTTTCTCACTGTTACATGCATTTGAATGGGAAACTCGACCGAAACAAAGTATAGGTTTTCATTATGTGAATAATTTTAAAATCTTAGCTCAAACGGCTGCAAAACCTGTTTGCCCAGCACGGGGATATTGAGTTCTATAAGATAAAGCCATAAACATGTTTGTCTGAGTCTTCTATCAAAAGTTACAGCGATTTATATGAAGTTGTACAAAAACGCTTTATTTCGCCAAGACAGTGTGTTTCTCACTGTTACATGCATTTGAATGGGAAACTCGCCTGAAACAAAGTATAGGTTTTCATTATGTGAATAATTTTAAAATCTTAGCTCAGACGGCTGCAAAACCTGTTTGCCCAGCACGGGGACCTTGAGTTCTATAAGATAAAGCCATAAACATGTTTGTCTGAGTCTTCTATCAAAAGTTACAGCGATTTATATGAAGTTGTTCAAAAACGCTTTATTTCGCCAAGACAATGCGTTTCTCACTGTTACATGCATTTGAATGGGAAACTCGACCGAAACAAAGTATAGGTTTTCATTATGTGTATAACTTGGAAATCTTAGCTCAAACAGCTGCAAATCCTGTTTTCCCAGCACGGGGATATTGAGTTCTATAAGATAAAGCCATAAACATGTGTATCCGAGTCTTCTATCAAAAGTTACAGCGATTTATATGAAGTTGTACAAAAACGCTTTCTTTCGCCAAGACAGTGCGTTTCTCACTGTTACATGCATTTGAATGGGAAACTCGCCTGAAACAAAGTATAGGTTTTCATTATGTGAATAACTTGGAAATCTTAGCTCAAACAGCTGCAAAACCTGTTTTCCCAGCACGGGGATATTGAGTTCTATAAGATAAAGCCATAAACATGTGTATCCGAGTCTTCTATCAAAAGTTACAGCGATTTATATGAAGTTGTACAAAAACGCTTTCTTTCGCCAAGACAGTGCGTTTCTCACTGTTACATGCATTTGAATGGGAAACTCGCCTGAAACAAAGTATAGGTTTTCATTATGTGAATAATTTTAAAATCTTAGCTCAAACGGCTGCAAAACCTGTTTGCCCAGCACGGGGATATTGAGTTCTATAAGATAAAGCCATAAACATGTTTGTCTGAGTCTTCTATCAAAAGTTACAGCGATTTATATGAAGTTGTTCAAAAACGCTTTATTTCGCCAAGACAATGCGTTTCTCACTGTTACATGCATTTGAATGGGAAACTCGACCGAAACAAAGTATAGGTTTTCATTATGTGAATAATTTTAAAATCTTAGCTCAAACGGCTGCAAAACCTGTTTGCCCAGCATGGGGATATTGAGTTCTATAAGATAAAGCCATAAACATGTTTGTCTGAGTCTTCTATCAAAAGTTACAGCGATTTATATGAAGTTGTTCAAAAACGCTTTATTTCGCCAAGACAATGCGTTTCTCACTGTTACATGCATTTGAATGGGAAACTCGACCGAAACAAAGTATAGGTTTTCATTATGTGTATAACTTGGAAATCTTAGCTCAAACAGCTGCAAATCCTGTTTTCCCAGCACGGGGACATTGAGTTCTATAAGATAAAGCCATAAACATGTTTGTCTGAGTCTTCTATCAAAAGTTACAGCTATTTATATGAAGTTGTACAAAAACGCTTTCTTTCGCCAAGACAGTGCGTTTCTCACTGTTACATGCATTTGAATGGGAAACTCGCCTGAAACAAAGTATAGGTTTTCATTATGTGAATAATTTTAAAATCTTAGCTCAGACGGCTGCAAAACCTGTTCTGTTTGCCCAGCACGGGGATATTGAGTTCTATAAGATAAAGCCATAAACATGTTTGTCTGAGTCTTCTATCAAAAGTTACAGCGATTTATATGAAGTTGTACAAAAACGCTTTATTTCGCCAAGACAGTGTGTTTCTCACTGTTACATGCATTTGAATGGGAAACTCGCCTGAAACAAAGTATAGGTTTTCATTATGTGAATAATTTTAAAATCTTAGCTCAGACGGCTGCAAAACCTGTTTGCCCAGCACGGGGACCTTGAGTTCTATAAGATAAAGCCATAAACATGTTTGTCTGAGTCTTCTATCAAAAGTTACAGCTATTTATATGAAGTTGTACAAAAACGCTTTCTTTCGCCAAGACAGTGCGTTTCTCACTGTTGCATGCATTTGAATGGGAAACTCGCGTGAAACAAAGTATAGGTTTTCATTATGTGAATAATTTTAAAATCTTAGCTCAAACGGCTGCAAAACCTGTTTGCCCAGCATGGGATATTGAGTTCTATAAGATAAAGCCATAAACATGTTTGTCTGAGTCTTCTATCAAAAGTTACAGCGATTTATATGAAGTTGTTCAAAAACGCTTTCTTTCGCCAAGACAATGCGTTTCTCACTGTTACATGCATTTGAATGGGAAACTCGACCGAAACAAAGTATAGGTTTTCATTATGTGTATAACTTGGAAATCTTAGCTCAAACAGCTGCAAATCCTGTTTTCCCAGCACGGGGATATTGAGTTCTATAAGATAAAGCCATAAACATGTTTGTCTGAGTCTTCTATCAAAAGTTACAGCGATTTATATGAAGTTGTTCAAAAACGCTTTATTTCGCCAAGACAATGCGTTTCTCACTGTTACATGCATTTGAATGGGAAACTCGACCGAAACAAAGTATAGGTTTTCATTATGTGAATAATTTTAAAATCTTAGCTCAAACGGCTGCAAAACCTGTTTGCCCAGCACGGGGATATTGAGTTCTATAAGATAAAGCCATAAACATGTTTGTCTGAGTCTTCTATCAAAAGTTACAGCGATTTATATGAAGTTGTTCAAAAACGCTTTATTTCGCCAAGACAATGCGTTTCTCACTGTTACATGCATTTGAATGGGAAACTCGACCGAAACAAAGTATAGGTTTTCATTATGTGTATAACTTGGAAATCTTAGCTCAAACAGCTGCAAATCCTGTTTTCCCAGCACGGGGATATTGAGTTCTATAAGATAAAGCCATAAACATGTTTGTCTGAGTCTTCTATCAAAAGTTACAGCGATTTATATGAAGTTGTTCAAAAACGCTTTATTTCGCCAAGACAATGCGTTTCTCACTGTTACATGCATTTGAATGGGAAACTCGACCGAAACAAAGTATAGGTTTTCATTATGTGAATAATTTTAAAATCTTAGCTCAAACGGCTGCAAAACCTGTTTGCCCAGCACGGGGATATTGAGTTCTATAATTTAAAGCCATAAACATGTTTGTCTGAGTCTTCTATCAAAAGTTACAGCGATTTATATGAAGTTGTTCAAAAACGCTTTATTTCGCCAAGACAGTGTGTTTCTCACTGTTACATGCATTTGAATGGGAAACTCGACCGAAACAAAGTATAGGTTTTCATTATGTGTATAACTTGGAAATCTTAGCTCAAACAGCTGCAAATCCTGTTTTCCCAGCACGGGGACCTTGAGTTCTATAAGATAAAGCCATAAACATGTTTGTCTGAGTCTTCTATCAAAAGTTACAGCGATTTATATGAAGTTGTTCAAAAACGCTTTATTTCGCCAAGACAATGCGTTTCTCACTGTTACATGCATTTGAATGGGAAACTCGACCGAAACAAAGTATAGGTTTTCATTATGTGAATAATTTTAAAATCTTAGCTCAAACGGCTGCAAAACCTGTTTGCCCAGCACGGGGATATTGAGTTCTATAATTTAAAGCCATAAACATGTTTGTCTGAGTCTTCTATCAAAAGTTACAGCGATTTATATGAAGTTGTTCAAAAACGCTTTATTTCGCCAAGACAATGCGTTTCTCACTGTTACATGCATTTGAATGGGAAACTCGACCGAAACAAAGTATAGGTTTTCATTATGTGAATAATTTTAAAATCTTAGCTCAAACGGCTGCAAAACCTGTTTGCCCAGCACGGGGATATTGAGTTCTATAAGATAAAGCCATAAACATGTTTGTCTGAGTCTTCTATCAAAAGTTACAGCGATTTATATGAAGTTGTACAAAAACGCTTTATTTCGCCAAGACAGTGTGTTTCTCACTGTTACATGCATTTGAATGGGAAACTCGCCTGAAACAAAGTATAGGTTTTCATTATGTGAATAATTTTAAAATCTTAGCTCAAACGGCTGCAAAACCTGTTTGCCCAGCACGGGGATATTGAGTTCTATAAGATAAAGCCATAAACATGTTTGTCTGAGTCTTCTATCAAAAGTTACAGCGATTTATATGAAGTTGTACAAAAACGCTTTATTTCGCCAAGACAGTGTGTTTCTCACTGTTACATGCATTTGAATGGGAAACTCGCCTGAAACAAAGTATAGGTTTTCATTATGTGAATAATTTTAAAATCTTAGCTCAGACGGCTGCAAAACCTGTTTGCCCAGCACGGGGACCTTGAGTTCTATAAGATAAAGCCATAAACATGTTTGTCTGAGTCTTCTATCAAAAGTTACAGCGATTTATATGAAGTTGTTCAAAAACGCTTTATTTCGCCAAGACAATGCGTTTCTCACTGTTACATGCATTTGAATGGGAAACTCGACCGAAACAAAGTATAGGTTTTCATTATGTGTATAGCTTGGAAATCTTAGCTCAAACAGCTGCAAATCCTGTTTTCCCAGCACGGGGACCTTGAGTTCTATAAGATAAAGCCATAAACATGTTTGTCTGAGTCTTCTATCAAAAGTTACAGCTATTTATATGAAGTTGTACAAAAACGCTTTCTTTCGCCAAGACAGTGCGTTTCTCACTGTTGCATGCATTTGAATGGGAAACTCGACCGAAACAAAGTATAGGTTTTCATTATGTGTATAACTTGGAAATCTTAGCTCAAACAGCTGCAAATCCTGTTTTCCCAGCACGGGGATATTGAGTTCTATAAGATAAAGCCATAAACATGTTTGTCTGAGTCTTCTATCAAAAGTTACAGCGATTTATATGAAGTTGTACAAAAACGCTTTATTTCGCCAAGACAGTGTGTTTCTCACTGTTACATGCATTTGAATGGGAAACTCGCCTGAAACAAAGTATAGGTTTTCATTATGTGAATAATTTTAAAATCTTAGCTCAAACGGCTGCAAAACCTGTTTGCCCAGCACGGGGATATTGAGTTCTATAAGATAAAGCCATAAACATGTTTGTCTGAGTCTTCTATCAAAAGTTACAGCGATTTATATGAAGTTGTACAAAAACGCTTTATTTCGCCAAGACAGTGTGTTTCTCACTGTTACATGCATTTGAATGGGAAACTCGCCTGAGACAAAGTATAGGTTTTCATTATGTGAATAATTTTAAAATCTTAGCTCAAACGGCTGCAAAACCTGTTTGCCCAGCACGGGGATATTGAGTTCTATAAGATAAAGCCATAAACATGTTTGTCTGAGTCTTCTATCAAAAGTTACAGCGATTTATATGAAGTTGTACAAAAACGCTTTATTTCGCCAAGACAGTGTGTTTCTCACTGTTACATACATTTGAATGGGAAACTCGCCTGAGATAAAGTATAGGTTTTCATTATGTGAATAATTTTAAAATCTTAGCTCAAACGGCTGCAAAACCTGTTCTGTTTGCCCAGCACGGGGATATTGAGTTCTATAAGATAAAGCCATAAACATGTTTGTCTGAGTCTTCTATCAAAAGTTACAGCGATTTATATGAAGTTGTACAAAAACGCTTTATTTCGCCAAGACAGTGTGTTTCTCACTGTTACATGCATTTGAATGGGAAACTCGCCTGAGACAAAGTATAGGTTTTCATTATGTGAATAATTTTAAAATCTTAGCTCAAACGGCTGCAAAACCTGTTCTGTTTGCCCAGCACGGGGATATTGAGTTCTATAAGATAAAGCCATAAACATGTTTGTCTGAGTCTTCTATCAAAAGTTACAGCGATTTATATGAAGTTGTTCAAAAACGCTTTATTTCGCCAAGACAATGCGTTTCTCACTGTTACATGCATTTGAATGGGAAACTCGCCTGAAACAAAGTATAGGTTTTCATTATGTGAATAATTTTAAAATCTTAGCTCAAACGGCTGCAAAACCTGTTCTGTTTGCCCAGCACGGGGATATTGAGTTCTATAAGATAAAGCCATAAACATGTTTGTCTGAGTCTTCTATCAAAAGTTACAGCGATTTATATGAAGTTGTTCAAAAACGCTTTATTTCGCCAAGACAATGCGTTTCTCACTGTTACATGCATTTGAATGGGAAACTCGCCTGAAACAAAGTATAGGTTTTCATTATGTGAATAATTTTAAAATCTTAGCTCAAACGGCTGCAAAACCTGTTTGCCCAGCACGGGGATATTGAGTTCTATAAGATAAAGCCATAAACATGTTTGTCTGAGTCTTCTATCAAAAGTTACAGCGATTTATATGAAGTTGTACAAAAACGCTTTATTTCGCCAAGACAGTGTGTTTCTCACTGTTACATGCATTTGAATGGGAAACTCGCCTGAGACAAAGTATAGGTTTTCATTATGTGAATAATTTTAAAATCTTAGCTCAAACGGCTGCAAAACCTGTTCTGTTTGCCCAGCACGGGGATATTGAGTTCTATAAGATAAAGCCATAAACATGTTTGTCTGAGTCTTCTATCAAAAGTTACAGCGATTTATATGAAGTTGTACAAAAACGCTTTATTTCGCCAAGACAGTGTGTTTCTCACTGTTACATGCATTTGAATGGGAAACTCGCCTGAGACAAAGTATAGGTTTTCATTATGTGAATAATTTTAAAATCTTAGCTCAAACGGCTGCAAAACCTGTTTGCCCAGCACGGGGATATTGAGTTCTATAAGATAAAGCCATAAACATGTTTGTCTGAGTCTTCTATCAAAAGTTACAGCGATTTATATGAAGTTGTACAAAAACGCTTTATTTCGCCAAGACAGTGTGTTTCTCACTGTTACATGCATTTGAATGGGAAACTCGCCTGAGACAAAGTATAGGTTTTCATTATGTGAATAATTTTAAAATCTTAGCTCAAACGGCTGCAAAACCTGTTTGCCCAGCACGGGGATATTGAGTTCTATAAGATAAAGCCATAAACATGTTTGTCTGAGTCTTCTATCAAAAGTTACAGCGATTTATATGAAGTTGTACAAAAACGCTTTATTTCGCCAAGACAATGCGTTTCTCACTGTTACATGCATTTGAATGGGGAACTCGACCGAAACAAAGTATAGGTTTTCATTATGTGAATAATTTTAAAATCTTAGCTCAAACGGCTGCAAAACCTGTTTGCCCAGCACGGGGATATTGAGTTCTATAATTTAAAGCCATAAACATGTTTGTCTGAGTCTTCTATCAAAAGTTACAGCGATTTATATGAAGTTGTTCAAAAACGCTTTATTTCGCCAAGACAGTGTGTTTCTCACTGTTACATGCATTTGAATGGGAAACTCGACCGAAACAAAGTATAGGTTTTCATTATGTGTATAACTTGGAAATCTTAGCTCAAACAGCTGCAAATCCTGTTTTCCCAGCACGGGGACCTTGAGTTCTATAAGATAAAGCCATAAACATGTTTGTCTGAGTCTTCTATCAAAAGTTACAGCGATTTATATGAAGTTGTTCAAAAACGCTTTATTTCGCCAAGACAATGCGTTTCTCACTGTTACATGCATTTGAATGGGAAACTCGACCGAAACAAAGTATAGGTTTTCATTATGTGAATAATTTTAAAATCTTAGCTCAAACGGCTGCAAAACCTGTTTGCCCAGCACGGGGATATTGAGTTCTATAATTTAAAGCCATAAACATGTTTGTCTGAGTCTTCTATCAAAAGTTACAGCGATTTATATGAAGTTGTTCAAAAACGCTTTATTTCGCCAAGACAATGCGTTTCTCACTGTTACATGCATTTGAATGGGAAACTCGACCGAAACAAAGTATAGGTTTTCATTATGTGAATAATTTTAAAATCTTAGCTCAAACGGCTGCAAAACCTGTTTGCCCAGCACGGGGATATTGAGTTCTATAAGATAAAGCCATAAACATGTTTGTCTGAGTCTTCTATCAAAAGTTACAGCGATTTATATGAAGTTGTACAAAAACGCTTTATTTCGCCAAGACAGTGTGTTTCTCACTGTTACATGCATTTGAATGGGAAACTCGCCTGAAACAAAGTATAGGTTTTCATTATGTGAATAATTTTAAAATCTTAGCTCAAACGGCTGCAAAACCTGTTTGCCCAGCACGGGGATATTGAGTTCTATAAGATAAAGCCATAAACATGTTTGTCTGAGTCTTCTATCAAAAGTTACAGCGATTTATATGAAGTTGTACAAAAACGCTTTATTTCGCCAAGACAGTGTGTTTCTCACTGTTACATGCATTTGAATGGGAAACTCGCCTGAAACAAAGTATAGGTTTTCATTATGTGAATAATTTTAAAATCTTAGCTCAGACGGCTGCAAAACCTGTTTGCCCAGCACGGGGACCTTGAGTTCTATAAGATAAAGCCATAAACATGTTTGTCTGAGTCTTCTATCAAAAGTTACAGCGATTTATATGAAGTTGTTCAAAAACGCTTTATTTCGCCAAGACAATGCGTTTCTCACTGTTACATGCATTTGAATGGGAAACTCGACCGAAACAAAGTATAGGTTTTCATTATGTGTATAGCTTGGAAATCTTAGCTCAAACAGCTGCAAATCCTGTTTTCCCAGCACGGGGACCTTGAGTTCTATAAGATAAAGCCATAAACATGTTTGTCTGAGTCTTCTATCAAAAGTTACAGCTATTTATATGAAGTTGTACAAAAACGCTTTCTTTCGCCAAGACAGTGCGTTTCTCACTGTTGCATGCATTTGAATGGGAAACTCGACCGAAACAAAGTATAGGTTTTCATTATGTGTATAACTTGGAAATCTTAGCTCAAACAGCTGCAAATCCTGTTTTCCCAGCACGGGGATATTGAGTTCTATAAGATAAAGCCATAAACATGTTTGTCTGAGTCTTCTATCAAAAGTTACAGCGATTTATATGAAGTTGTACAAAAACGCTTTATTTCGCCAAGACAGTGTGTTTCTCACTGTTACATGCATTTGAATGGGAAACTCGCCTGAAACAAAGTATAGGTTTTCATTATGTGAATAATTTTAAAATCTTAGCTCAAACGGCTGCAAAACCTGTTTGCCCAGCACGGGGATATTGAGTTCTATAAGATAAAGCCATAAACATGTTTGTCTGAGTCTTCTATCAAAAGTTACAGCGATTTATATGAAGTTGTACAAAAACGCTTTATTTCGCCAAGACAGTGTGTTTCTCACTGTTACATGCATTTGAATGGGAAACTCGCCTGAGACAAAGTATAGGTTTTCATTATGTGAATAATTTTAAAATCTTAGCTCAAACGGCTGCAAAACCTGTTTGCCCAGCACGGGGATATTGAGTTCTATAAGATAAAGCCATAAACATGTTTGTCTGAGTCTTCTATCAAAAGTTACAGCGATTTATATGAAGTTGTACAAAAACGCTTTATTTCGCCAAGACAGTGTGTTTCTCACTGTTACATACATTTGAATGGGAAACTCGCCTGAGATAAAGTATAGGTTTTCATTATGTGAATAATTTTAAAATCTTAGCTCAAACGGCTGCAAAACCTGTTCTGTTTGCCCAGCACGGGGATATTGAGTTCTATAAGATAAAGCCATAAACATGTTTGTCTGAGTCTTCTATCAAAAGTTACAGCGATTTATATGAAGTTGTACAAAAACGCTTTATTTCGCCAAGACAGTGTGTTTCTCACTGTTACATGCATTTGAATGGGAAACTCGCCTGAGACAAAGTATAGGTTTTCATTATGTGAATAATTTTAAAATCTTAGCTCAAACGGCTGCAAAACCTGTTCTGTTTGCCCAGCACGGGGATATTGAGTTCTATAAGATAAAGCCATAAACATGTTTGTCTGAGTCTTCTATCAAAAGTTACAGCGATTTATATGAAGTTGTTCAAAAACGCTTTATTTCGCCAAGACAATGCGTTTCTCACTGTTACATGCATTTGAATGGGAAACTCGCCTGAAACAAAGTATAGGTTTTCATTATGTGAATAATTTTAAAATCTTAGCTCAAACGGCTGCAAAACCTGTTCTGTTTGCCCAGCACGGGGATATTGAGTTCTATAAGATAAAGCCATAAACATGTTTGTCTGAGTCTTCTATCAAAAGTTACAGCGATTTATATGAAGTTGTTCAAAAACGCTTTATTTCGCCAAGACAATGCGTTTCTCACTGTTACATGCATTTGAATGGGAAACTCGCCTGAAACAAAGTATAGGTTTTCATTATGTGAATAATTTTAAAATCTTAGCTCAAACGGCTGCAAAACCTGTTTGCCCAGCACGGGGATATTGAGTTCTATAAGATAAAGCCATAAACATGTTTGTCTGAGTCTTCTATCAAAAGTTACAGCGATTTATATGAAGTTGTACAAAAACGCTTTATTTCGCCAAGACAGTGTGTTTCTCACTGTTACATGCATTTGAATGGGAAACTCGCCTGAGACAAAGTATAGGTTTTCATTATGTGAATAATTTTAAAATCTTAGCTCAAACGGCTGCAAAACCTGTTCTGTTTGCCCAGCACGGGGATATTGAGTTCTATAAGATAAAGCCATAAACATGTTTGTCTGAGTCTTCTATCAAAAGTTACAGCGATTTATATGAAGTTGTACAAAAACGCTTTATTTCGCCAAGACAGTGTGTTTCTCACTGTTACATGCATTTGAATGGGAAACTCGCCTGAGACAAAGTATAGGTTTTCATTATGTGAATAATTTTAAAATCTTAGCTCAAACGGCTGCAAAACCTGTTTGCCCAGCACGGGGATATTGAGTTCTATAAGATAAAGCCATAAACATGTTTGTCTGAGTCTTCTATCAAAAGTTACAGCGATTTATATGAAGTTGTACAAAAACGCTTTATTTCGCCAAGACAGTGTGTTTCTCACTGTTACATGCATTTGAATGGGAAACTCGCCTGAGACAAAGTATAGGTTTTCATTATGTGAATAATTTTAAAATCTTAGCTCAAACGGCTGCAAAACCTGTTTGCCCAGCACGGGGATATTGAGTTCTATAAGATAAAGCCATAAACATGTTTGTCTGAGTCTTCTATCAAAAGTTACAGCGATTTATATGAAGTTGTACAAAAACGCTTTATTTCGCCAAGACAATGCGTTTCTCACTGTTACATGCATTTGAATGGGGAACTCGACCGAAACAAAGTATAGGTTTTCATTATGTGAATAATTTTAAAATCTTAGCTCAAACGGCTGCAAAACCTGTTCTGTTTGCCCAGCACGGGGATATTGAGTTCTATAAGATAAAGCCATAAACATGTTTGTCTGAGTCTTCTATCAAAAGTTACAGCGATTTATATGAAGTTGTACAAAAACGCTTTATTTCGCCAAGACAATGCGTTTCTCACTGTTACATGCATTTGAATGGGAAACTCGCCTGAGACAAAGTATAGGTTTTCATTATGTGAATAATTTTAAAATCTTAGCTCAAACGGCTGCAAAACCTGTTCTGTTTGCCCAGCACGGGGATATTGAGTTCTATAAGATAAAGCCATAAACATGTTTGTCTGAGTCTTCTATCAAAAGTTACAGCGATTTATATGAAGTTGTACAAAAACGCTTTATTTCGCCAAGACAGTGTGTTTCTCACTGTTACATGCATTTGAATGGGAAACTCGCCTGAGACAAAGTATAGGTTTTCATTATGTGAATAATTTTAAAATCTTAGCTCAAACGGCTGCAAAACCTGTTTGCCCAGCACGGGGATATTGAGTTCTATAAGATAAAGCCATAAACATGTTTGTCTGAGTCTTCTATCAAAAGTTACAGCGATTTATATGAAGTTGTACAAAAACGCTTTATTTCGCCAAGACAGTGTGTTTCTCACTGTTACATGCATTTGAATGGGAAACTCGCCTGAGACAAAGTATAGGTTTTCATTATGTGAATAATTTTAAAATCTTAGCTCAAACGGCTGCAAAACCTGTTCTGTTTGCCCAGCACGGGGATATTGAGTTCTATAAGATAAAGCCATAAACATGTTTGTCTGAGTCTTCTATCAAAAGTTACAGCAATTTATATGAAGTTGTACAAAAACGCTTTATTTCGCCAAGACAATGCGTTTCTCACTGTTACATGCATTTGAATGGGAAACTCGCCTGAAACAAAGTATAGGTTTTCATTATGTGAATAATTTTAAAATCTTAGCTCAAACGGCTGCAAAACCTGTTTGCCCAGCACGGGGATATTGAGTTCTATAAGATAAAGCCATAAACATGTTTGTCTGAGTCTTCTATCAAAAGTTACAGCGATTTATATGAAGTTGTACAAAAACGCTTTATTTCGCCAAGACAGTGTGTTTCTCACTGTTACATGCATTTGAATGGGAAACTCGCCTGAGACAAAGTATAGGTTTTCATTATGTGAATAATTTTAAAATCTTAGCTCAAACGGCTGCAAAACCTGTTTGCCCAGCACGGGGATATTGAGTTCTATAAGATAAAGCCATAAACATGTTTGTCTGAGTCTTCTATCAAAAGTTACAGCGATTTATATGAAGTTGTACAAAAACGCTTTATTTCGCCAAGACAGTGTGTTTCTCACTGTTACATGCATTTGAATGGGAAACTCGCCTGAGACAAAGTATAGGTTTTCATTATGTGAATAATTTTAAAATCTTAGCTCAAACGGCTGCAAAACCTGTTCTGTTTGCCCAGCACGGGGATATTGAGTTCTATAAGATAAAGCCATAAACATGTTTGTCTGAGTCTTCTATCAAAAGTTACAGCAATTTATATGAAGTTGTACAAAAACGCTTTATTTCGCCAAGACAATGCGTTTCTCACTGTTACATGCATTTGAATGGGAAACTCGCCTGAAACAAAGTATAGGTTTTCATTATGTGAATAATTTTAAAATCTTAGCTCAAACGGCTGCAAAACCTGTTTGCCCAGCACGGGGATATTGAGTTCTATAAGATAAAGCCATAAACATGTTTGTCTGAGTCTTCTATCAAAAGTTACAGCGATTTATATGAAGTGGTTGAAAAACGCTTTATTTTGCCAAGACAATGCGTTTCTCACTGTTACATGCATTTGAATGGGAAACTCGCCTGAAACAAAGTATAGGTTTTCATTATGTGAATAATTTTAAAATCTTAGCTCAAACGGCTGCAAAACCTGTTTGCCCAGCACGGGGATATTGAGTTCTATAAGATAAAGCCATAAACATGTTTGTCTGAGTCTTCTATCAAAAGTTACAGCGATTTATATGAAGTTGTAAAAAAACGCTTTATTTCGCCAAGACAGTGTGTTTCTCACTGTTACATGCATTTGAATGGGAAACTCACCCGAGACAAAATATAGGTTTTCATTATGTGAATAATTTTAAAATCTTAGCTCAAACGGCTGCAAAACCTGTTTGCCCAGCACGGGGATATTGAGTTCTATAAGATAAAGCCATAAACATGTTTGTCTGAGTCTTCTATCAAAAGTTACAGCGATTTATATGAAGTTGTACAAAAACGCTTTATTTCGCCAAGACAGTGTGTTTCTCACTGTTACATGCATTTGAATGGGAAACTCACCCGAGACAAAATATAGGTTTTCATTATGTGAATAATTTTAAAATCTTAGCTCAAACGGCTGCAAAACCTGTTTGCCCAGCACGGGGATATTGAGTTCTATAAGATAAAGCCATAAACATGTTTGTCTGAGTCTTCTATCAAAAGTTACAGCGATTTATATGAAGTGGTTGAAAAACGCTTTATTTCGCCAAGACAATGCGTTTCTCACTGTTACATGCATTTGAATAGGAAACTCGCCTGAAACAAAGTATAGGTTTTCATTATGTGAATAATTTTAAAATCTTAGCTCAAACGGCTGCAAAACCTGTTCTGTTTGCCCAGCACGGGGATATTGAGTTCTATAAGATAAAGCCATAAACATGTTTGTCTGAGTCTTCTATCAAAAGTTACAGCGATTTATATGAAGTTGTACAAAAACGCTTTATTTCGCCAAGACAGTGTGTTTCTCACTGTTACATGCATTTGAATGGGAAACTCGCCTGAGACAAAGTATAGGTTTTCATTATGTGAATAATTTTAAAATCTTAGCTCAAACGGCTGCAAAACCTGTTCTGTTTGCCCAGCACGGGGATATTGAGTTCTATAAGATAAAGCCATAAACATGTTTGTCTGAGTCTTCTATCAAAAGTTACAGCGATTTATATGAAGTTGTTCAAAAACGCTTTATTTCGCCAAGACAGTGTGTTTCTCACTGTTACATGCATTTGAATGGGAAACTCGCCCGAAACAAAGTATAGGTTTTCATTATGTGAATAATTTTAAAATCTTAGCTCAAACGGCTGCAAAACCTGTTCTGTTTGCCCAGCACGGGGATATTGAGTTCTATAAGATAAAGCCATAAACATGTTTGTCTGAGTCTTCTATCAAAAGTTACAGCGATTTATATGAAGTTGTACAAAAACGCTTTATTTCGCCAAGACAGTGTGTTTCTCACTGTTACATGCATTTGAATGGGAAACTCGCCTGAGACAAAGTATAGGTTTTCATTATGTGAATAATTTTAAAATCTTAGCTCAAACGGCTGCAAAACCTGTTCTGTTTGCCCAGCACGGGGATATTGAGTTCTATAAGATAAAGCCATAAACATGTTTGTCTGAGTCTTCTATCAAAAGTTACAGCGATTTATATGAAGTTGTACAAAAACGCTTTATTTCGCCAAGACAGTGTGTTTCTCACTGTTACATGCATTTGAATGGGAAACTCGCCTGAGACAAAGTATAGGTTTTCATTATGTGAATAATTTTAAAATCTTAGCTCAAACGGCTGCAAAACCTGTTTGCCCAGCACGGGGATATTGAGTTCTATAAGATAAAGCCATAAACATGTTTGTCTGAGTCTTCTATCAAAAGTTACAGCGATTTATATGAAGTTGTACAAAAACGCTTTATTTCGCCAAGACAGTGTGTTTCTCACTGTTACATGCATTTGAATGGGAAACTCGCCTGAGACAAAGTATAGGTTTTCATTATGTGAATAATTTTAAAATCTTAGCTCAGACGGCTGCAAAACCTGTTCTGTTTGCCCAGCACGGGGATATTGAGTTCTATAAGATAAAGCCATAAACATGTTTGTCTGAGTCTTCTATCAAAAGTTACAGCGATTTATATGAAGTTGTACAAAAACGCTTTATTTCGCCAAGACAGTGTGTTTCTCACTGTTACATGCATTTGAATGGGAAACTCGCCTGAGACAAAGTATAGGTTTTCATTATGTGAATAATTTTAAAATCTTAGCTCAAACGGCTGCAAAACCTGTTCTGTTTGCCCAGCACGGGGATATTGAGTTCTATAAGATAAAGCCATAAACATGTTTGTCTGAGTCTTCTATCAAAAGTTACAGCGATTTATATGAAGTTGTTCAAAAACGCTTTATTTCGCCAAGACAGTGTGTTTCTCACTGTTACATGCATTTGAATGGGAAACTCGCCCGAAACAAAGTATAGGTTTTCATTATGTGAATAATTTTAAAATCTTAGCTCAAACGGCTGCAAAACCTGTTCTGTTTGCCCAGCACGGGGATATTGAGTTCTATAAGATAAAGCCATAAACATGTTTGTCTGAGTCTTCTATCAAAAGTTACAGCGATTTATATGAAGTTGTACAAAAACGCTTTATTTCGCCAAGACAGTGTGTTTCTCACTGTTACATGCATTTGAATGGGAAACTCGCCTGAGACAAAGTATAGGTTTTCATTATGTGAATAATTTTAAAATCTTAGCTCAAACGGCTGCAAAACCTGTTCTGTTTGCCCAGCACGGGGATATTGAGTTCTATAAGATAAAGCCATAAACATGTTTGTCTGAGTCTTCTATCAAAAGTTACAGCGATTTATATGAAGTTGTACAAAAACGCTTTATTTCGCCAAGACAGTGTGTTTCTCACTGTTACATGCATTTGAATGGGAAACTCGCCTGAGACAAAGTATAGGTTTTCATTATGTGAATAATTTTAAAATCTTAGCTCAAACGGCTGCAAAACCTGTTGGCCCAGCACGGGGATATTGAGTTCTATAAGATAAAGCCATAAACATGTTTGTCTGAGTCTTCTATCAAAAGTTACAGCGATTTATATGAAGTTGTACAAAAACGCTTTATTTCGCCAAGACAGTGTGTTTCTCACTGTTACATGCATTTGAATGGGAAACTCGCCTGAGACAAAGTATAGGTTTTCATTATGTGAATAATTTTAAAATCTTAGCTCAAACGGCTGCAAAACCTGTTTGCCCAGCACGGGGATATTGAGTTCTATAAGATAAAGCCATAAACATGTTTGTCTGAGTCTTCTATCAAAAGTTACAGCGATTTATATGAAGTTGTACAAAAACGCTTTATTTCGCCAAGACAGTGTGTTTCTCACTGTTACATGCATTTGAATGGGAAACTCACCCGAGACAAAATATAGGTTTTCATTATGTGAATAATTTTAAAATCTTAGCTCAAACGGCTGCAAAACCTGTTTGCCCAGCACGGGGATATTGAGTTCTATAAGATAAAGCCATAAACATGTTTGTCTGAGTCTTCTATCAAAAGTTACAGCGATTTATATGAAGTGGTTGAAAAACGCTTTATTTCGCCAAGACAATGCGTTTCTCACTGTTACATGCATTTGAATAGGAAACTCGCCTGAAACAAAGTATAGGTTTTCATTATGTGAATAATTTTAAAATCTTAGCTCAAACGGCTGCAAAACCTGTTCTGTTTGCCCAGCACGGGGATATTGAGTTCTATAAGATAAAGCCATAAACATGTTTGTCTGAGTCTTCTATCAAAAGTTACAGCGATTTATATGAAGTTGTACAAAAACGCTTTATTTCGCCAAGACAGTGTGTTTCTCACTGTTACATGCATTTGAATGGGAAACTCGCCTGAGACAAAGTATAGGTTTTCATTATGTGAATAATTTTAAAATCTTAGCTCAAACGGCTGCAAAACCTGTTCTCTTTGCCCAGCACGGGGATATTGAGTTCTATAAGATAAAGCCATAAACATGTTTGTCTGAGTCTTCTATCAAAAGTTACAGCGATTTATATGAAGTTGTTCAAAAACGCTTTATTTCGCCAAGACAGTGTGTTTCTCACTGTTACATGCATTTGAATGGGAAACTCGCCCGAAACAAAGTATAGGTTTTCATTATGTGAATAATTTTAAAATCTTAGCTCAAACGGCTGCAAAACCTGTTGGCCCAGCACGGGGATATTGAGTTCTATAAGATAAAGCCATAAACATGTTTGTCTGAGTCTTCTATCAAAAGTTACAGCGATTTATATGAAGTTGTACAAAAACGCTTTATTTCGCCAAGACAGTGTGTTTCTCACTGTTACATGCATTTGAATGGGAAACTCGCCTGAGACAAAGTATAGGTTTTCATTATGTGAATAATTTTAAAATCTTAGCTCAAACGGCTGCAAAACCTGTTGGCCCAGCACGGGGATATTGAGTTCTATAAGATAAAGCCATAAACATGTTTGTCTGAGTCTTCTATCAAAAGTTACAGCGATTTATATGAAGTTGTACAAAAACGCTTTATTTCGCCAAGACAGTGTGTTTCTCACTGTTACATGCATTTGAATGGGAAACTCGCCTGAGAAAAAGTATAGGTTTTCATTATGTGAATAATTTTAAAATCTTAGCTCAAACGGCTGCAAAACCTGTTTGCCCAGCACGGGGATATTGAGTTCTATAAGATAAAGCCATAAACATGTTTGTCTGAGTCTTCTATCAAAAGTTACAGCGATTTATATGAAGTTGTACAAAAACGCTTTATTTCGCCAAGACAGTGTGTTTCTCACTGTTACATGCATTTGAATGGGAAACTCACCCGAGACAAAATATAGGTTTTCATTATGTGAATAATTTTAAAATCTTAGCTCAAACGGCTGCAAAACCTGTTTGCCCAGCACGGGGATATTGAGTTCTATAAGATAAAGCCATAAACATGTTTGTCTGAGTCTTCTATCAAAAGTTACAGCGATTTATATGAAGTGGTTGAAAAACGCTTTATTTCGCCAAGACAATGCGTTTCTCACTGTTACATGCATTTGAATAGGAAACTCGCCTGAAACAAAGTATAGGTTTTCATTATGTGAATAATTTTAAAATCTTAGCTCAAACGGCTGCAAAACCTGTTCTGTTTGCCCAGCACGGGGATATTGAGTTCTATAAGATAAAGCCATAAACATGTTTGTCTGAGTCTTCTATCAAAAGTTACAGCGATTTATATGAAGTTGTACAAAAACGCTTTATTTCGCCAAGACAGTGTGTTTCTCACTGTTACATGCATTTGAATGGGAAACTCGCCTGAGACAAAGTATAGGTTTTCATTATGTGAATAATTTTAAAATCTTAGCTCAAACGGCTGCAAAACCTGTTCTCTTTGCCCAGCACGGGGATATTGAGTTCTATAAGATAAAGCCATAAACATGTTTGTCTGAGTCTTCTATCAAAAGTTACAGCGATTTATATGAAGTTGTTCAAAAACGCTTTATTTCGCCAAGACAGTGTGTTTCTCACTGTTACATGCATTTGAATGGGAAACTCGCCCGAAACAAAGTATAGGTTTTCATTATGTGAATAATTTTAAAATCTTAGCTCAAACGGCTGCAAAACCTGTTGGCCCAGCACGGGGATATTGAGTTCTATAAGATAAAGCCATAAACATGTTTGTCTGAGTCTTCTATCAAAAGTTACAGCGATTTATATGAAGTTGTACAAAAACGCTTTATTTCGCCAAGACAGTGTGTCTCTCACTGTTACATGCATTTGAATGGGAAACTCGCCTGAGACAAAGTATAGGTTTTCATTATGTGAATAATTTTAAAATCTTAGCTCAAACGGCTGCAAAACCTGTTCTGTTTGCCCAGCACGGGGATATTGAGTTCTATAAGATAAAGCCATAAACATGTTTGTCTGAGTCTTCTATCAAAAGTTACAGCGATTTATATGAAGTTGTACAAAAACGCTTTATTTCGCCAAGACAGTGTGTTTCTCACTGTTACATGCATTTGAATGGGAAACTCGCCTGAGACAAAGTATAGGTTTTCATTATGTGAATAATTTTAAAATCTTAGCTCAAACGGCTGCAAAACCTGTTCTGTTTGCCCAGCACGGGGATATTGAGTTCTATAAGATAAAGCCATAAACATGTTTGTCTGAGTCTTCTATCAAAAGTTACAGCGATTTATATGAAGTTGTACAAAAACGCTTTATTTCGCCAAGACAGTGTGTTTCTCACTGTTACATGCATTTGAATGGGAAACTCGCCTGAGACAAAGTATAGGTTTTCATTATGTGAATAATTTTAAAATCTTAGCTCAAACGGCTGCAAAACCTGTTTGCCCAGCACGGGGATATTGAGTTCTATAAGATAAAGCCATAAACATGTTTGTCTGAGTCTTCTATCAAAAGTTACAGCGATTTATATGAAGTGGTTGAAAAACGCTTTATTTCGCCAAGACAATGCGTTTCTCACTGTTACATGCATTTGAATGGGAAACTCGCCTGAAACAAAGTATAGGTTTTCATTATGTGAATAATTTTAAAATCTTAGCTCAAACGGCTGCAAAACCTGTTCTGTTTGCCCAGCACGGGGATATTGAGTTCTATAAGATAAAGCCATAAACATGTTTGTCTGAGTCTTCTATCAAAAGTTACAGCGATTTATATGAAGTTGTACAAAAACGCTTTATTTCGCCAAGACAGTGTGTTTCTCACTGTTACATGCATTTGCAACCCGTTCTCACTCCCAAAGCGTAACATTTTACGCTAGGTGACAAATCGTCACCATATTACGTTTTCGGCTACCCACCACGTTCCTAAATGACGACCTCGGAAAAAGAGGAAATATGAGAACCGTCTGGACTGAACCTACACATGTTCGCTCTTTTTCTTCAAATCGCTTAGAAACACGCTATTTAACGTCATTAAAGTCCTGGTTACGGTCTGGAATAAGGTTATGGTTAGGGCTAGGGATAAGGTTAGGTTTAGGGCTGGAATACAGGGCTGGAACGTCTATTACCGCGGGAGCGTCATTGCACTGGATTCCAGCCATAACCCACCGCGTACCATAAGAACGCCGAAGGTCTCCTTTCGCGTTCCTCAGGAACGCCGCGGGACGTGACAAAACGTCGACATGTTACGCCTCGGGAGTGAGAACGCTCTGGCATTTGAATGGGAAACTCGCCTGAGACAAAGTATAGGTTTTCATTATGTGAATAATTTTAAAATCTTAGCTCAAACGGCTGCAAAACCTGTTGGCCCAGCACGGGGATATTGAGTTCTATAAGATAAAGCCATAAACATGTTTGTCTGAGTCGTCTATCAAAAGTTACAGCGATTTATATGAAGTTGTACAAAAACGCTTTATTTCGCCAAGACAGTGTGTTTCTCACTGTTACATGCATTTGAATGGGAAACTCGCCTGAGACAAAGTATAGGTTTTCATTATGTGAATAATTTTAAAATCTTAGCTCAAACGGCTGCAAAACCTGTTCTGTTTGCCCAGCACGGGGATATTGAGTTCTATAAGATAAAGCCATAAACATGTTTGTCTGAGTCTTCTATCAAAAGTTACAGCGATTTATATGAAGTTGTACAAAAACGCTTTATTTCGCCAAGACAGTGTGTTTCTCACTGTTACATGCATTTGAATGGGAAACTCGCCTGAGACAAAGTATAGGTTTTCATTATGTGAATAATTTTAAAATCTTAGCTCAAACGGCTGCAAAACCTGTTCTGTTTGCCCAGCACGGGGATATTGAGTTCTATAAGATAAAGCCATAAACATGTTTGTCTGAGTCTTCTATCAAAAGTTACAGCGATTTATATGAAGTTGTACAAAAACGCTTTATTTCGCCAAGACAGTGTGTTTCTCACTGTTACATGCATTTGAATGGGAAACTCGCCTGAGACAAAGTATAGGTTTTCATTATGTGAATAATTTTAAAATCTTAGCTCAAACGGCTGCAAAACCTGTTGGCCCAGCACGGGGATATTGAGTTCTATAAGATAAAGCCATAAACATGTTTGTCTGAGTCTTCTATCAAAAGTTACAGCGATTTATATGAAGTTGTACAAAAACGCTTTATTTCGCCAAGACAGTGTGTTTCTCACTGTTACATGCATTTGAATGGGAAACTCGCCTGAGACAAAGTATAGGTTTTCATTATGTGAATAATTTTAAAATCTTAGCTCAAACGGCTGCAAAACCTGTTTGCCCAGCACGGGGATATTGAGTTCTATAAGATAAAGCCATAAACATGTTTGTCTGAGTCTTCTATCAAAAGTTACAGCGATTTATATGAAGTTGTACAAAAACGCTTTATTTCGCCAAGACAGTGTGTTTCTCACTGTTACATGCATTTGAATGGGAAACTCACCCGAGACAAAATATAGGTTTTCATTATGTGAATAATTTTAAAATCTTAGCTCAAACGGCTGCAAAACCTGTTTGCCCAGCACGGGGATATTGAGTTCTATAAGATAAAGCCATAAACATGTTTGTCTGAGTCTTCTATCAAAAGTTACAGCGATTTATATGAAGTGGTTGAAAAACGCTTTATTTCGCCAAGACAATGCGTTTCTCACTGTTACATGCATTTGAATAGGAAACTCGCCTGAAACAAAGTATAGGTTTTCATTATGTGAATAATTTTAAAATCTTAGCTCAAACGGCTGCAAAACCTGTTCTGTTTGCCCAGCACGGGGATATTGAGTTCTATAAGATAAAGCCATAAACATGTTTGTCTGAGTCTTCTATCAAAAGTTACAGCGATTTATATGAAGTTGTACAAAAACGCTTTATTTCGCCAAGACAGTGTGTTTCTCACTGTTACATGCATTTGAATGGGAAACTCGCCTGAGACAAAGTATAGGTTTTCATTATGTGAATAATTTTAAAATCTTAGCTCAAACGGCTGCAAAACCTGTTCTCTTTGCCCAGCACGGGGATATTGAGTTCTATAAGATAAAGCCATAAACATGTTTGTCTGAGTCTTCTATCAAAAGTTACAGCGATTTATATGAAGTTGTTCAAAAACGCTTTATTTCGCCAAGACAGTGTGTTTCTCACTGTTACATGCATTTGAATGGGAAACTCGCCCGAAACAAAGTATAGGTTTTCATTATGTGAATAATTTTAAAATCTTAGCTCAAACGGCTGCAAAACCTGTTGGCCCAGCACGGGGATATTGAGTTCTATAAGATAAAGCCATAAACATGTTTGTCTGAGTCTTCTATCAAAAGTTACAGCGATTTATATGAAGTTGTACAAAAACGCTTTATTTCGCCAAGACAGTGTGTTTCTCACTGTTACATGCATTTGAATGGGAAACTCGCCTGAGACAAAGTATAGGTTTTCATTATGTGAATAATTTTAAAATCTTAGCTCAAACGGCTGCAAAACCTGTTCTGTTTGCCCAGCACGGGGATATTGAGTTCTATAAGATAAAGCCATAAACATGTTTGTCTGAGTCTTCTATCAAAAGTTACAGCGATTTATATGAAGTTGTACAAAAACGCTTTATTTCGCCAAGACAGTGTGTTTCTCACTGTTACATGCATTTGAATGGGAAACTCGCCTGAGACAAAGTATAGGTTTTCATTATGTGAATAATTTTAAAATCTTAGCTCAAACGGCTGCAAAACCTGTTTGCCCAGCACGGGGATATTGAGTTCTATAAGATAAAGCCATAAACATGTTTGTCTGAGTCTTCTATCAAAAGTTACAGCGATTTATATGAAGTGGTTGAAAAACGCTTTATTTCGCCAAGACAATGCGTTTCTCACTGTTACATGCATTTGAATGGGAAACTCGCCTGAAACAAAGTATAGGTTTTCATTATGTGAATAATTTTAAAATCTTAGCTCAAACGGCTGCAAAACCTGTTCTGTTTGCCCAGCACGGGGATATTGAGTTCTATAAGATAAAGCCATAAACATGTTTGTCTGAGTCTTCTATCAAAAGTTACAGCGATTTATATGAAGTTGTACAAAAACGCTTTATTTCGCCAAGACAGTGTGTTTCTCACTGTTACATGCATTTGAATGGGAAACTCGCCTGAGACAAAGTATAGGTTTTCATTATGTGAATAATTTTAAAATCTTAGCTCAAACGGCTGCAAAACCTGTTGGCCCAGCACGGGGATATTGAGTTCTATAAGATAAAGCCATAAACATGTTTGTCTGAGTCTTCTATCAAAAGTTACAGCGATTTATATGAAGTTGTACAAAAACGCTTTATTTCGCCAAGACAGTGTGTTTCTCACTGTTACATGCATTTGAATGGGAAACTCGCCTGAGACAAAGTATAGGTTTTCATTATGTGAATAATTTTAAAATCTTAGCTCAAACGGCTGCAAAACCTGTTGGCCCAGCACGGGGATATTGAGTTCTATAAGATAAAGCCATAAACATGTTTGTCTGAGTCTTCTATCAAAAGTTACAGCGATTTATATGAAGTTGTACAAAAACGCTTTATTTCGCCAAGACAGTGTGTTTCTCACTGTTACATGCATTTGAATGGGAAACTCGCCTGAGACAAAGTATAGGTTTTCATTATGTGAATAATTTTAAAATCTTAGCTCAAACGGCTGCAAAACCTGTTTGCCCAGCACGGGGATATTGAGTTCTATAAGATAAAGCCATAAACATGTTTGTCTGAGTCTTCTATCAAAAGTTACAGCGATTTATATGAAGTGGTTGAAAAACGCTTTATTTCGCCAAGACAATGCGTTTCTCACTGTTACATGCATTTGAATAGGAAACTCGCCTGAAACAAAGTATAGGTTTTCATTATGTGAATAATTTTAAAATCTTAGCTCAAACGGCTGCAAAACCTGTTCTGTTTGCCCAGCACGGGGATATTGAGTTCTATAAGATAAAGCCATAAACATGTTTGTCTGAGTCTTCTATCAAAAGTTACAGCGATTTATATGAAGTTGTACAAAAACGCTTTATTTCGCCAAGACAGTGTGTTTCTCACTGTTACATGCATTTGAATGGGAAACTCGCCTGAGACAAAGTATAGGTTTTCATTATGTGAATAATTTTAAAATCTTAGCTCAAACGGCTGCAAAACCTGTTCTCTTTGCCCAGCACGGGGATATTGAGTTCTATAAGATAAAGCCATAAACATGTTTGTCTGAGTCTTCTATCAAAAGTTACAGCGATTTATATGAAGTTGTTCAAAAACGCTTTATTTCGCCAAGACAGTGTGTTTCTCACTGTTACATGCATTTGAATGGGAAACTCGCCCGAAACAAAGTATAGGTTTTCATTATGTGAATAATTTTAAAATCTTAGCTCAAACGGCTGCAAAACCTGTTGGCCCAGCACGGGGATATTGAGTTCTATAAGATAAAGCCATAAACATGTTTGTCTGAGTCTTCTATCAAAAGTTACAGCGATTTATATGAAGTTGTACAAAAACGCTTTATTTCGCCAAGACAGTGTGTTTCTCACTGTTACATGCATTTGAATGGGAAACTCGCCTGAGACAAAGTATAGGTTTTCATTATGTGAATAATTTTAAAATCTTAGCTCAAACGGCTGCAAAACCTGTTCTGTTTGCCCAGCACGGGGATATTGAGTTCTATAAGATAAAGCCATAAACATGTTTGTCTGAGTCTTCTATCAAAAGTTACAGCGATTTATATGAAGTTGTACAAAAACGCTTTATTTCGCCAAGACAGTGTGTTTCTCACTGTTACATGCATTTGAATGGGAAACTCGCCTGAGACAAAGTATAGGTTTTCATTATGTGAATAATTTTAAAATCTTAGCTCAAACGGCTGCAAAACCTGTTTGCCCAGCACGGGGATATTGAGTTCTATAAGATAAAGCCATAAACATGTTTGTCTGAGTCTTCTATCAAAAGTTACAGCGATTTATATGAAGTGGTTGAAAAACGCTTTATTTCGCCAAGACAATGCGTTTCTCACTGTTACATGCATTTGAATGGGAAACTCGCCTGAAACAAAGTATAGGTTTTCATTATGTGAATAATTTTAAAATCTTAGCTCAAACGGCTGCAAAACCTGTTCTGTTTGCCCAGCACGGGGATATTGAGTTCTATAAGATAAAGCCATAAACATGTTTGTCTGAGTCTTCTATCAAAAGTTACAGCGATTTATATGAAGTTGTACAAAAACGCTTTATTTCGCCAAGACAGTGTGTTTCTCACTGTTACATGCATTTGAATGGGAAACTCGCCTGAGACAAAGTATAGGTTTTCATTATGTGAATAATTTTAAAATCTTAGCTCAAACGGCTGCAAAACCTGTTGGCCCAGCACGGGGATATTGAGTTCTATAAGATAAAGCCATAAACATGTTTGTCTGAGTCTTCTATCAAAAGTTACAGCGATTTATATGAAGTTGTACAAAAACGCTTTATTTCGCCAAGACAGTGTGTTTCTCACTGTTACATGCATTTGAATGGGAAACTCGCCTGAGACAAAGTATAGGTTTTCATTATGTGAATAATTTTAAAATCTTAGCTCAAACGGCTGCAAAACCTGTTGGCCCAGCACGGGGATATTGAGTTCTATAAGATAAAGCCATAAACATGTTTGTCTGAGTCTTCTATCAAAAGTTACAGCGATTTATATGAAGTTGTACAAAAACGCTTTATTTCGCCAAGACAGTGTGTTTCTCACTGTTACATGCATTTGAATGGGAAACTCGCCTGAGACAAAGTATAGGTTTTCATTATGTGAATAATTTTAAAATCTTAGCTCAAACGGCTGCAAAACCTGTTTGCCCAGCACGGGGATATTGAGTTCTATAAGATAAAGCCATAAACATGTTTGTCTGAGTCTTCTATCAAAAGTTACAGCGATTTATATGAAGTTGTACAAAAACGCTTTATTTCGCCAAGACAGTGTGTTTCTCACTGTTACATGCATTTGAATGGGAAACTCACCCGAGACAAAATATAGGTTTTCATTATGTGAATAATTTTAAAATCTTAGCTCAAACGGCTGCAAAACCTGTTTGCCCAGCACGGGGATATTGAGTTCTATAAGATAAAGCCATAAACATGTTTGTCTGAGTCTTCTATCAAAAGTTACAGCGATTTATATGAAGTGGTTGAAAAACGCTTTATTTCGCCAAGACAATGCGTTTCTCACTGTTACATGCATTTGAATAGGAAACTCGCCTGAAACAAAGTATAGGTTTTCATTATGTGAATAATTTTAAAATCTTAGCTCAAACGGCTGCAAAACCTGTTCTGTTTGCCCAGCACGGGGATATTGAGTTCTATAAGATAAAGCCATAAACATGTTTGTCTGAGTCTTCTATCAAAAGTTACAGCGATTTATATGAAGTTGTACAAAAACGCTTTATTTCGCCAAGACAGTGTGTTTCTCACTGTTACATGCATTTGAATGGGAAACTCGCCTGAGACAAAGTATAGGTTTTCATTATGTGAATAATTTTAAAATCTTAGCTCAAACGGCTGCAAAACCTGTTCTCTTTGCCCAGCACGGGGATATTGAGTTCTATAAGATAAAGCCATAAACATGTTTGTCTGAGTCTTCTATCAAAAGTTACAGCGATTTATATGAAGTTGTTCAAAAACGCTTTATTTCGCCAAGACAGTGTGTTTCTCACTGTTACATGCATTTGAATGGGAAACTCGCCCGAAACAAAGTATAGGTTTTCATTATGTGAATAATTTTAAAATCTTAGCTCAAACGGCTGCAAAACCTGTTGGCCCAGCACGGGGATATTGAGTTCTATAAGATAAAGCCATAAACATGTTTGTCTGAGTCTTCTATCAAAAGTTACAGCGATTTATATGAAGTTGTACAAAAACGCTTTATTTCGCCAAGACAGTGTGTTTCTCACTGTTACATGCATTTGAATGGGAAACTCGCCTGAGACAAAGTATAGGTTTTCATTATGTGAATAATTTTAAAATCTTAGCTCAAACGGCTGCAAAACCTGTTCTGTTTGCCCAGCACGGGGATATTGAGTTCTATAAGATAAAGCCATAAACATGTTTGTCTGAGTCTTCTATCAAAAGTTACAGCGATTTATATGAAGTTGTACAAAAACGCTTTATTTCGCCAAGACAGTGTGTTTCTCACTGTTACATGCATTTGAATGGGAAACTCGCCTGAGACAAAGTATAGGTTTTCATTATGTGAATAATTTTAAAATCTTAGCTCAAACGGCTGCAAAACCTGTTTGCCCAGCACGGGGATATTGAGTTCTATAAGATAAAGCCATAAACATGTTTGTCTGAGTCTTCTATCAAAAGTTACAGCGATTTATATGAAGTGGTTGAAAAACGCTTTATTTCGCCAAGACAATGCGTTTCTCACTGTTACATGCATTTGAATGGGAAACTCGCCTGAAACAAAGTATAGGTTTTCATTATGTGAATAATTTTAAAATCTTAGCTCAAACGGCTGCAAAACCTGTTCTGTTTGCCCAGCACGGGGATATTGAGTTCTATAAGATAAAGCCATAAACATGTTTGTCTGAGTCTTCTATCAAAAGTTACAGCGATTTATATGAAGTTGTACAAAAACGCTTTATTTCGCCAAGACAGTGTGTTTCTCACTGTTACATGCATTTGAATGGGAAACTCGCCTGAGACAAAGTATAGGTTTTCATTATGTGAATAATTTTAAAATCTTAGCTCAAACGGCTGCAAAACCTGTTTGCCCAGCACGGGGATATTGAGTTCTATAAGATAAAGCCATAAACATGTTTGTCTGAGTCTTCTATCAAAAGTTACAGCGATTTATATGAAGTGGTTGAAAAACGCTTTATTTCGCCAAGACAATGCGTTTCTCACTGTTACATGCATTTGAATGGGAAACTCGCCTGAAACAAAGTATAGGTTTTCATTATGTGAATAATTTTAAAATCTTAGCTCAAACGGCTGCAAAACCTGTTCTGTTTGCCCAGCACGGGGATATTGAGTTCTATAAGATAAAGCCATAAACATGTTTGTCTGAGTCTTCTATCAAAAGTTACAGCGATTTATATGAAGTTGTACAAAAACGCTTTATTTCGCCAAGACAGTGTGTTTCTCACTGTTACATGCATTTGAATGGGAAACTCGCCTGAGACAAAGTATAGGTTTTCATTATGTGAATAATTTTAAAATCTTAGCTCAAACGGCTGCAAAACCTGTTGGCCCAGCACGGGGATATTGAGTTCTATAAGATAAAGCCATAAACATGTTTGTCTGAGTCTTCTATCAAAAGTTACAGCGATTTATATGAAGTTGTACAAAAACGCTTTATTTCGCCAAGACAGTGTGTTTCTCACTGTTACATGCATTTGAATGGGAAACTCGCCTGAGACAAAGTATAGGTTTTCATTATGTGAATAATTTTAAAATCTTAGCTCAAACGGCTGCAAAACCTGTTGGCCCAGCACGGGGATATTGAGTTCTATAAGATAAAGCCATAAACATGTTTGTCTGAGTCTTCTATCAAAAGTTACAGCGATTTATATGAAGTTGTACAAAAACGCTTTATTTCGCCAAGACAGTGTGTTTCTCACTGTTACATGCATTTGAATGGGAAACTCGCCTGAGACAAAGTATAGGTTTTCATTATGTGAATAATTTTAAAATCTTAGCTCAAACGGCTGCAAAACCTGTTGGCCCAGCACGGGGATATTGAGTTCTATAAGATAAAGCCATAAACATGTTTGTCTGAGTCTTCTATCAAAAGTTACAGCGATTTATATGAAGTTGTACAAAAACGCTTTATTTCGCCAAGACAGTGTGTTTCTCACTGTTACATGCATTTGAATGGGAAACTCGCCTGAGACAAAGTATAGGTTTTCATTATGTGAATAATTTTAAAATCTTAGCTCAAACGGCTGCAAAACCTGTTTGCCCAGCACGGGGATATTGAGTTCTATAAGATAAAGCCATAAACATGTTTGTCTGAGTCTTCTATCAAAAGTTACAGCGATTTATATGAAGTTGTACAAAAACGCTTTATTTCGCCAAGACAGTGTGTTTCTCACTGTTACATGCATTTGAATGGGAAACTCACCCGAGACAAAATATAGGTTTTCATTATGTGAATAATTTTAAAATCTTAGCTCAAACGGCTGCAAAACCTGTTTGCCCAGCACGGGGATATTGAGTTCTATAAGATAAAGCCATAAACATGTTTGTCTGAGTCTTCTATCAAAAGTTACAGCGATTTATATGAAGTGGTTGAAAAACGCTTTATTTCGCCAAGACAATGCGTTTCTCACTGTTACATGCATTTGAATAGGAAACTCGCCTGAAACAAAGTATAGGTTTTCATTATGTGAATAATTTTAAAATCTTAGCTCAAACGGCTGCAAAACCTGTTCTGTTTGCCCAGCACGGGGATATTGAGTTCTATAAGATAAAGCCATAAACATGTTTGTCTGAGTCTTCTATCAAAAGTTACAGCGATTTATATGAAGTTGTACAAAAACGCTTTATTTCGCCAAGACAGTGTGTTTCTCACTGTTACATGCATTTGAATGGGAAACTCGCCTGAGACAAAGTATAGGTTTTCATTATGTGAATAATTTTAAAATCTTAGCTCAAACGGCTGCAAAACCTGTTCTCTTTGCCCAGCACGGGGATATTGAGTTCTATAAGATAAAGCCATAAACATGTTTGTCTGAGTCTTCTATCAAAAGTTACAGCGATTTATATGAAGTTGTTCAAAAACGCTTTATTTCGCCAAGACAGTGTGTTTCTCACTGTTACATGCATTTGAATGGGAAACTCGCCCGAAACAAAGTATAGGTTTTCATTATGTGAATAATTTTAAAATCTTAGCTCAAACGGCTGCAAAACCTGTTGGCCCAGCACGGGGATATTGAGTTCTATAAGATAAAGCCATAAACATGTTTGTCTGAGTCTTCTATCAAAAGTTACAGCGATTTATATGAAGTTGTACAAAAACGCTTTATTTCGCCAAGACAGTGTGTTTCTCACTGTTACATGCATTTGAATGGGAAACTCGCCTGAGACAAAGTATAGGTTTTCATTATGTGAATAATTTTAAAATCTTAGCTCAAACGGCTGCAAAACCTGTTCTGTTTGCCCAGCACGGGGATATTGAGTTCTATAAGATAAAGCCATAAACATGTTTGTCTGAGTCTTCTATCAAAAGTTACAGCGATTTATATGAAGTTGTACAAAAACGCTTTATTTCGCCAAGACAGTGTGTTTCTCACTGTTACATGCATTTGAATGGGAAACTCGCCTGAGACAAAGTATAGGTTTTCATTATGTGAATAATTTTAAAATCTTAGCTCAAACGGCTGCAAAACCTGTTTGCCCAGCACGGGGATATTGAGTTCTATAAGATAAAGCCATAAACATGTTTGTCTGAGTCTTCTATCAAAAGTTACAGCGATTTATATGAAGTGGTTGAAAAACGCTTTATTTCGCCAAGACAATGCGTTTCTCACTGTTACATGCATTTGAATGGGAAACTCGCCTGAAACAAAGTATAGGTTTTCATTATGTGAATAATTTTAAAATCTTAGCTCAAACGGCTGCAAAACCTGTTCTGTTTGCCCAGCACGGGGATATTGAGTTCTATAAGATAAAGCCATAAACATGTTTGTCTGAGTCTTCTATCAAAAGTTACAGCGATTTATATGAAGTTGTACAAAAACGCTTTATTTCGCCAAGACAGTGTGTTTCTCACTGTTACATGCATTTGAATGGGAAACTCGCCTGAGACAAAGTATAGGTTTTCATTATGTGAATAATTTTAAAATCTTAGCTCAAACGGCTGCAAAACCTGTTGGCCCAGCACGGGGATATTGAGTTCTATAAGATAAAGCCATAAACATGTTTGTCTGAGTCTTCTATCAAAAGTTACAGCGATTTATATGAAGTTGTACAAAAACGCTTTATTTCGCCAAGACAGTGTGTTTCTCACTGTTACATGCATTTGAATGGGAAACTCGCCTGAGACAAAGTATAGGTTTTCATTATGTGAATAATTTTAAAATCTTAGCTCAAACGGCTGCAAAACCTGTTGGCCCAGCACGGGGATATTGAGTTCTATAAGATAAAGCCATAAACATGTTTGTCTGAGTCTTCTATCAAAAGTTACAGCGATTTATATGAAGTTGTACAAAAACGCTTTATTTCGCCAAGACAGTGTGTTTCTCACTGTTACATGCATTTGAATGGGAAACTCGCCTGAGACAAAGTATAGGTTTTCATTATGTGAATAATTTTAAAATCTTAGCTCAAACGGCTGCAAAACCTGTTCTGTTTGCCCAGCACGGGGATATTGAGTTCTATAAGATAAAGCCATAAACATGTTTGTCTGAGTCTTCTATCAAAAGTTACAGCGATTTATATGAAGTTGTACAAAAACGCTTTATTTCGCCAAGACAGTGTGTTTCTCACTGTTACATGCATTTGAATGGGAAACTCGCCTGAGACAAAGTATAGGTTTTCATTATGTGAATAATTTTAAAATCTTAGCTCAAACGGCTGCAAAACCTGTTTGCCCAGCACGGGGATATTGAGTTCTATAAGATAAAGCCATAAACATGTTTGTCTGAGTCTTCTATCAAAAGTTACAGCGATTTATATGAAGTGGTTGAAAAACGCTTTATTTCGCCAAGACAATGCGTTTCTCACTGTTACATGCATTTGAATGGGAAACTCGCCTGAAACAAAGTATAGGTTTTCATTATGTGAATAATTTTAAAATCTTAGCTCAAACGGCTGCAAAACCTGTTCTGTTTGCCCAGCACGGGGATATTGAGTTCTATAAGATAAAGCCATAAACATGTTTGTCTGAGTCTTCTATCAAAAGTTACAGCGATTTATATGAAGTTGTACAAAAACGCTTTATTTCGCCAAGACAGTGTGTTTCTCACTGTTACATGCATTTGAATGGGAAACTCGCCTGAGACAAAGTATAGGTTTTCATTATGTGAATAATTTTAAAATCTTAGCTCAAACGGCTGCAAAACCTGTTTGCCCAGCACGGGGATATTGAGTTCTATAAGATAAAGCCATAAACATGTTTGTCTGAGTCTTCTATCAAAAGTTACAGCGATTTATATGAAGTTGTTCAAAAACGCTTTATTTCGCCAAGACAGTGTGTTTCTCACTGTTACATGCATTTGAATGGGAAACTCGCCCGAAACAAAGTATAGGTTTTCATTATGTGAATAATTTTAAAATCTTAGCTCAAACGGCTGCAAAACCTGTTTGCCCAGCACGGGGATATTGAGTTCTATAAGATAAAGCCATAAACATGTTTGTCTGAGTCTTCTATCAAAAGTTACAGCGATTTATATGAAGTTGTACAAAAAGGCTTTATTTCGCCAAGACAGTGTGTTTCTCACTGTTACATGCATTTGAATGGGAAACTCGCCTGAGACAAAGTATAGGTTTTCATTATGTGAATAATTTTAAAATCTTAGCTCAAACGGCTGCAAAACCTGTTTGCCCAGCACGGGGATATTGAGTTCTATAAGATAAAGCCATAAACATGTTTGTCTGAGTCTTCTATCAAAAGTTACAGCGATTTATATGAAGTTGTACAAAAACGCTTTATTTCGCCAAGACAGTGTGTTTCTCACTGTTACATGCATTTGAATGGGAAACTCACCCGAGACAAAATATAGGTTTTCATTATGTGAATAATTTTAAAATCTTAGCTCAAACGGCTGCAAAACCTGTTTGCCCAGCACGGGGATATTGAGTTCTATAAGATAAAGCCATAAACATGTTTGTCTGAGTCTTCTATCAAAAGTTACAGCGATTTATATGAAGTTGTTCAAAAACGCTTTCTTTCGCCAAGACAATGCGTTTCTCACTGTTACATGCATTTGAATGGGAAACTCGACCGAAACAAAGTATAGGTTTTCATTATGTGTATAACTTGGAAATCTTAGCTCAAACAGCTGCAAAACCTGTTTTCCCAGCACGGGGATATTGAGTTCTATAAGATAAAGCCATAAACATGTTTGTCTGAGTCTTCTATCAAAAGTTACAGCGATTTATATGAAGTGGTTGAAAAACGCTTTATTTCGCCAAGACAATGCGTTTCTCACTGTTACATGCATTTGAATGGGAAACTCGCCTGAAACAAAGTATAGGTTTTCATTATGTGAATAATTTTAAAATCTTAGCTCAAACGGCTGCAAAACCTGTTTGCCCAGCACGGGGATATTGAGTTCTATAATTTAAAGCCATAAACATGTTTGTCTGAGTCTTCTATCAAAAGTTACAGCGATTTATATGAAGTTGTTCAAAAACGCTTTATTTCGCCAAGACAGTGTGTTTCTCACTGTTACATGCATTTGAATGGGAAACTCGCCCGAAACAAAGTATAGGTTTTCATTATGTGAATAATTTTAAAATCTTAGCTCAAACGGCTGCAAAACCTGTTTGCCCAGCACGGGGATATTGAGTTCTATAAGATAAAGCCATAAACATGTTTGTCTGAGTCTTCTATCAAAAGTTACAGCGATTTATATGAAGTTGTACAAAAAGGCTTTATTTCGCCAAGACAGTGTGTTTCTCACTGTTACATGCATTTGAATGGGAAACTCGCCTGAGACAAAGTATAGGTTTTCATTATGTGAATAATTTTAAAATCTTAGCTCAAACGGCTGCAAAACCTGTTTGCCCAGCACGGGGATATTGAGTTCTATAAGATAAAGCCATAAACATGTTTGTCTGAGTCTTCTATCAAAAGTTACAGCAATTTATATGAAGTTGTACGAAAACGCTTTATTTCGCCAAGACAATGCGTTTCTCACTGTTACATGCATTTGAATGGGAAACTCGCCTGAAACAAAGTATAGGTTTTCATTATGTGAATAATTTTAAAATCTTAGCTCAAACGGCTGCAAAACCTGTTTGCCCAGCACGGGGATATTGAGTTCTATAAGATAAAGCCATAAACATGTTTGTCTGAGTCTTCTATCAAAAGTTACAGCGATTTATATGAAGTTGTACAAAAACGCTTTATTTCGCCAAGACAGTGTGTTTCTCACTGTTACATGCATTTGAATGGGAAACTCGACCGAAACAAAGTATAGGTTTTCATTATGTGTATAACTTGGAAATCTTAGCTCACACAGCTGCAAAACCTGTTTTCCCAGCACGGGGATATTGAGTTCTATAAGATAAAGCCATAAACATGTGTATCCGAGTCTTCTATCAAAAGTTACAGCGATTTATATGAAGTTGTACAAAAACGCTTTATTTCGCCAAGACAGTGTGTTTCTCACTGTTACATGCATTTGAATGGGAAACTCGACCGAAACAAAGTATAGGTTTTCATTATGTGTATAACTTGGAAATCTTAGCTCACACAGCTGCAAAACCTGTTTTCCCAGCACGGGGATATTGAGTTCTATAAGATAAAGCCATAAACATGTTTGTCTGAGTCTTCTATCAAAAGTTACAGCGATTTATATGAAGTTGTACAAAAACGCTTTATTTCGCCAAGACAGTGTGTTTCTCACTGTTACATGCATTTGAATGGGAAACTCACCCGAGACAAAATATAGGTTTTCATTATGTGAATAATTTTAAAATCTTAGCTCAAACGGCTGCAAAACCTGTTTGCCCAGCACGGGGATATTGAGTTCTATAAGATAAAGCCATAAACATGTTTGTCTGAGTCTTCTATCAAAAGTTACAGCGATTTATATGAAGTTGTTCAAAAACGCTTTCTTTCGCCAAGACAATGCGTTTCTCACTGTTACATGCATTTGAATGGGAAACTCGACCGAAACAAAGTATAGGTTTTCATTATGTGTATAACTTGGAAATCTTAGCTCAAACAGCTGCAAATCCTGTTTTCCCAGCACGGGGATATTGAGTTCTATAAGATAAAGCCATAAACATGTTTGTCTGAGTCTTCTATCAAAAGTTACAGCTATTTATATGAAGTTGTACAAAAACGCTTTCTTTCGCCAAGACAGTGCATTTCTCACTGTTGCATGCATTTGAATGGGGAACTCGCCAGAAACAAAGTATAGGTTTTCATTATGTGTATAACTTGGAAATCTTAGCTCAAACAGCTGCAAAACCCGTTCTGTTTGCCCAGCACGGGGATATTGAGTTCTATAAGATAAAGCCATAAACATGTTTGTCTGAGTCTTCTATCAAAAGTTACAGCGATTTATATGAAGTTGTACAAAAACGCTTTATTTCGCCAAGACAGTGCGTTTCTCACTGTTACATGCATTTGAATGGGAAACTCGCCTGAAACAAAGTATAGGTTTTCATTATGTGAATAATTTTAAAATCTTAGCTCAAACGGCTGCAAAACCTGTTTGCCCAGCACGGGGATATTGAGTTCTATAAGATAAAGCCATAAACATGTTTGTCTGAGTCTTCTATCAAAAGTTACAGCGATTTATATGAAGTTGTTCAAAAACGCTTTATTTCGCCAAGACAATGCGTTTCTCACTGTTACATGCATTTGAATGGGAAACTCGACCGAAACAAAGTATAGGTTTTCATTATGTGAATAATTTTAAAATCTTAGCTCAAACGGCTGCAAAACCTGTTTGCCCAGCACGGGGATATTGAGTTCTATAAGATAAAGCCATAAACATGTTTGTCTGAGTCTTCTATCAAAAGTTACAGCGATTTATATGAAGTTGTTCAAAAACGCTTTATTTCGCCAAGACAATGCGTTTCTCACTGTTACATGCATTTGAATGGGAAACTCGCCTGAGACAAAGTATAGGTTTTCATTATGTGAATAATTTTAAAATCTTAGCTCAAACGGCTGCAAAACCTGTTTGCCCAGCACGGGGATATTGAGTTCTATAAGATAAAGCCATAAACATGTTTGTCTGAGTCTTCTATCAAATGTTACAGCTATTTATATGAAGTTGTACAAAAACGCTTTCTTTCGCCAAGACAGTGCGTTTCTCACTGGAGCATGCATTTGAATGGGGAACTCGCCCGAAACAAAGTATAGGTTTTCATTATGTGTATAACTTGGAAATCTTAGCTCAAACAGCTGCAAATCCTGTTTTCCCAGCACGGGGACATTGAGTTCTATAAGATAAAGCCATAAACATGTTTGTCTGAGTCTTCTATCAAAAGTTACAGCTATTTATATGAAGTTGTACAAAAACGCTTTCTTTCGCCAAGACAGTGCGTTTCTCACTGTTGCATGCATTTGAATGGGGAACTCGCCCGAAACAAAGTATAGGTTTTCATTATGTGAATAATTTTAAAATCTTAGCTCAAACGGCTGCAAAACCTGTTTGCCCAGCACGGGGATATTGAGTTCTATAAGATAAAGCCATAAACATGTTTGTCTGAGTCTTCTATCAAAAGTTACAGCGATTTATATGAAGTTGTACAAAAACGCTTTATTTCGCCAAGACAGTGTGTTTCTCACTGTTACATGCATTTGAATGGGAAACTCGACCGAAACAAAGTATAGGTTTTCATTATGTGTATAACTTGGAAATCTTAGCTCACACAGCTGCAAAACCTGTTTTCCCAGCACGGGGATATTGAGTTCTATAAGATAAAGCCATAAACATGTGTATCCGAGTCTTCTATCAAAAGTTACAGCGATTTATATGAAGTTGTACAAAAACGCTTTATTTCGCCAAGACAGTGTGTTTCTCACTGTTACATGCATTTGAATGGGAAACTCGACCGAAACAAAGTATAGGTTTTCATTATGTGTATAACTTGGAAATCTTAGCTCACACAGCTGCAAAACCTGTTTTCCCAGCACGGGGATATTGAGTTCTATAAGATAAAGCCATAAACATGTTTGTCTGAGTCTTCTATCAAAAGTTACAGCGATTTATATGAAGTTGTACAAAAACGCTTTATTTCGCCAAGACAGTGTGTTTCTCACTGTTACATGCATTTGAATGGGAAACTCACCCGAGACAAAATATAGGTTTTCATTATGTGAATAATTTTAAAATCTTAGCTCAAACGGCTGCAAAACCTGTTTGCCCAGCACGGGGATATTGAGTTCTATAAGATAAAGCCATAAACATGTTTGTCTGAGTCTTCTATCAAAAGTTACAGCGATTTATATGAAGTTGTTCAAAAACGCTTTCTTTCGCCAAGACAATGCGTTTCTCACTGTTACATGCATTTGAATGGGAAACTCGACCGAAACAAAGTATAGGTTTTCATTATGTGTATAACTTGGAAATCTTAGCTCAAACAGCTGCAAATCCTGTTTTCCCAGCACGGGGATATTGAGTTCTATAAGATAAAGCCATAAACATGTTTGTCTGAGTCTTCTATCAAAAGTTACAGCTATTTATATGAAGTTGTACAAAAACGCTTTCTTTCGCCAAGACAGTGCATTTCTCACTGTTGCATGCATTTGAATGGGGAACTCGCCAGAAACAAAGTATAGGTTTTCATTATGTGTATAACTTGGAAATCTTAGCTCAAACAGCTGCAAAACCCGTTCTGTTTGCCCAGCACGGGGATATTGAGTTCTATAAGATAAAGCCATAAACATGTTTGTCTGAGTCTTCTATCAAAAGTTACAGCGATTTATATGAAGTTGTACAAAAACGCTTTATTTCGCCAAGACAGTGTGTTTCTCACTGTTACATGCATTTGAATGGGAAACTCGCCTGAGACAAAGTATAGGTTTTCATTATGTGAATAATTTTAAAATCTTAGCTCAAACGGCTGCAAAACCTGTTTGCCCAGCACGGGGATATTGAGTTCTATAAGATAAAGGCATAAACATGTGTATCCGAGTCTTCTATCAAAAGTTACAGCGATTTATATGAAGTTGTACAAAAACGCTTTATTTCGCCAAGACAGTGTGTTTCTCACTGTTACATGCATTTGAATGGGAAACTCGCCTGAAACAAAGTATAGGTTTTCATTATGTGAATAATTTTAAAATCTTAGCTCAAACGGCTGCAAAACCTGTTTGCCCAGCACGGGGATATTGAGTTCTATAAGATAAAGCCATAAACATGTTTGTCTGAGTCTTCTATCAAAAGTTACAGCGATTTATATGAAGTTGTTCAAAAACGCTTTATTTCGCCAAGACAATGCGTTTCTCACTGTTACATGCATTTGAATGGGAAACTCGACCGAAACAAAGTATAGGTTTTCATTATGTGAATAATTTTAAAATCTTAGCTCAAACGGCTGCAAAACCTGTTTGCCCAGCACGGGGATATTGAGTTCTATAAGATAAAGCCATAAACATGTTTGTCTGAGTCTTCTATCAAAAGTTACAGCGATTTATATGAAGTTGTTCAAAAACGCTTTATTTCGCCAAGACAATGCGTTTCTCACTGTTACATGCATTTGAATGGGAAACTCGCCTGAGACAAAGTATAGGTTTTCATTATGTGAATAATTTTAAAATCTTAGCTCAAACGGCTGCAAAACCTGTTTGCCCAGCACGGGGATATTGAGTTCTATAAGATAAAGCCATAAACATGTTTGTCTGAGTCTTCTATCAAATGTTACAGCTATTTATATGAAGTTGTACAAAAACGCTTTCTTTCGCCAAGACAGTGCGTTTCTCACTGGAGCATGCATTTGAATGGGGAACTCGCCCGAAACAAAGTATAGGTTTTCATTATGTGTATAACTTGGAAATCTTAGCTCAAACAGCTGCAAATCCTGTTTTCCCAGCACGGGGACATTGAGTTCTATAAGATAAAGCCATAAACATGTTTGTCTGAGTCTTCTATCAAAAGTTACAGCTATTTATATGAAGTTGTACAAAAACGCTTTCTTTCGCCAAGACAGTGCGTTTCTCACTGTTGCATGCATTTGAATGGGGAACTCGCCCGAAACAAAGTATAGGTTTTCATTATGTGAATAATTTTAAAATCTTAGCTCAAACGGCTGCAAAACCTGTTTGCCCAGCACGGGGATATTGAGTTCTATAAGATAAAGCCATAAACATGTTTGTCTGAGTCTTCTATCAAAAGTTACAGCGATTTATATGAAGTTGTACAAAAACGCTTTATTTCGCCAAGACAGTGTGTTTCTCACTGTTACATGCATTTGAATGGGGAACTCGCCCGAAACAAAGTATAGGTTTTCATTATGTGAATAATTTTAAAATCTTAGCTCAGACGGCTGCAAAACCTGTTTGCCCAGCACGGGGATATTGAGTTCTATAAGATAAAGCCATAAACATGTTTGTCTGAGTCTTCTATCAAAAGTTACAGCGATTTATATGAAGTTGTTCAAAAACGCTTTATTTCGCCAAGACAATGCGTTTCTCACTGTTACATGCATTTGAATGGGAAACTCGACCGAAACAAAGTATAGGTTTTCATTATGTGAATAATTTTAAAATCTTAGCTCAAACGGCTGCAAAACCTGTTTTCCCAGCACGGGGATATTGAGTTCTATAAGATAAAGCCATAAACATGTTTGTCTGAGTCTTCTATCAAAAGTTACAGCGATTTATATGAAGTGGTTGAAAAACGCTTTATTTCGCCAAGACAATGCGTTTCTCACTGTTACATGCATTTGAATGGGAAACTCGACCGAAACAAAGTATAGGTTTTCATTATGTGAATAATTTTAAAATCTTAGCTCAAACGGCTGCAAAACCTGTTTGCCCAGCACGGGGATATTGAGTTCTATAAGATAAAGCCATAAACATGTTTGTCTGAGTCTTCTATCAAAAGTTACAGCGATTTATATGAAGTTGTTCAAAAACGCTTTATTTCGCCAAGACAATGCGTTTCTCACTGTTACATGCATTTGAATGGGAAACTCGCCTGAGACAAAGTATAGGTTTTCATTATGTGAATAATTTTAAAATCTTAGCTCAAACGGCTGCAAAACCTGTTTGCCCAGCACGGGGATATTGAGTTCTATAAGATAAAGCCATAAACATGTTTGTCTGAGTCTTCTATCAAATGTTACAGCTATTTATATGAAGTTGTACAAAAACGCTTTCTTTCGCCAAGACAGTGCGTTTCTCACTGGAGCATGCATTTGAATGGGGAACTCGCCCGAAACAAAGTATAGGTTTTCATTATGTGTATAACTTGGAAATCTTAGCTCAAACAGCTGCAAATCCTGTTTTCCCAGCACGGGGACATTGAGTTCTATAAGATAAAGCCATAAACATGTTTGTCTGAGTCTTCTATCAAAAGTTACAGCTATTTATATGAAGTTGTACAAAAACGCTTTCTTTCGCCAAGACAGTGCGTTTCTCACTGTTGCATGCATTTGAATGGGGAACTCGCCCGAAACAAAGTATAGGTTTTCATTATGTGAATAATTTTAAAATCTTAGCTCAAACGGCTGCAAAACCTGTTTGCCCAGCACGGGGATATTGAGTTCTATAAGATAAAGCCATAAACATGTTTGTCTGAGTCTTCTATCAAAAGTTACAGCGATTTATATGAAGTTGTACAAAAACGCTTTATTTCGCCAAGACAGTGTGTTTCTCACTGTTACATGCATTTGAATGGGAAACTCGCCTGAAACAAAGTATAGGTTTTCATTATGTGAATAATTTTAAAATCTTAGCTCAGACGGCTGCAAAACCTGTTTGCCCAGCACGGGGATATTGAGTTCTATAAGATAAAGCCATAAACATGTTTGTCTGAGTCTTCTATCAAAAGTTACAGCGATTTATATGAAGTTGTTCAAAAACGCTTTATTTCGCCAAGACAATGCGTTTCTCACTGTTACATGCATTTGAATGGGAAACTCGACCGAAACAAAGTATAGGTTTTCATTATGTGAATAATTTTAAAATCTTAGCTCAAACGGCTGCAAAACCTGTTTGCCCAGCATGGGGATATTGAGTTCTATAAGATAAAGCCATAAACATGTTTGTCTGAGTCTTCTATCAAAAGTTACAGCGATTTATATGAAGTTGTACAAAAACGCTTTATTTCGCCAAGACAGTGTGTTTCTCACTGTTACATGCATTTGAATGGGAAACTCACCCGAGACAAAATATAGGTTTTCATTATGTGAATAATTTTAAAATCTTAGCTCAAACGGCTGCAAAACCTGTTTGCCCAGCACGGGGATATTGAGTTCTATAAGATAAAGCCATAAACATGTTTGTCTGAGTCTTCTATCAAAAGTTACAGCGATTTATATGAAGTTGTTCAAAAACGCTTTCTTTCGCCAAGACAATGCGTTTCTCACTGTTACATGCATTTGAATGGGAAACTCGACCGAAACAAAGTATAGGTTTTCATTATGTGTATAACTTGGAAATCTTAGCTCAAACAGCTGCAAATCCTGTTTTCCCAGCACGGGGACCTTGAGTTCTATAAGATAAAGCCATAAACATGTTTGTCTGAGTCTTCTATCAAAAGTTACAGCGATTTATATGAAGTTGTTCAAAAACGCTTTATTTCGCCAAGACAGTGTGTTTCTCACTGTTACATGCATTTGAATGGGAAACTCGCCCGAAACAAAGTATAGGTTTTCATTATGTGAATAATTTTAAAATCTTAGCTCAAACGGCTGCAAAACCTGTTTGCCCAGCACGGGGATATTGAGTTCTATAAGATAAAGCCATAAACATGTTTGTCTGAGTCTTCTATCAAAAGTTACAGCGATTTATATGAAGTTGTACAAAAAGGCTTTATTTCGCCAAGACAGTGTGTTTCTCACTGTTACATGCATTTGAATGGGAAACTCGCCTGAGACAAAGTATAGGTTTTCATTATGTGAATAATTTTAAAATCTTAGCTCAAACGGCTGCAAAACCTGTTTGCCCAGCACGGGGATATTGAGTTCTATAAGATAAAGCCATAAACATGTTTGTCTGAGTCTTCTATCAAAAGTTACAGCGATTTATATGAAGTTGTTCAAAAACGCTTTCTTTCGCCAAGACAATGCGTTTCTCACTGTTACATGCATTTGAATGGGAAACTCGACCGAAACAAAGTATAGGTTTTCATTATGTGTATAACTTGGAAATCTTAGCTCAAACAGCTGCAAATCCTGTTTTCCCAGCACGGGGACCTTGAGTTCTATAAGATAAAGCCATAAACATGTTTGTCTGAGTCTTCTATCAAAAGTTACAGCTATTTATATGAAGTTGTACAAAAACGCTTTCTTTCGCCAAGACAGTGCATTTCTCACTGTTGCATGCATTTGAATGGGGAACTCGCCCGAAACAAAGTATAGGTTTTCATTATGTGTATAACTTGGAAATCTTAGCTCAAACAGCTGCAAAACCTGTTTTCCCAGCACGGGGATATTGAGTTCTATAAGATAAAGCCATAAACATGTGTATCCGAGTCTTCTATCAAAAGTTACAGCGATTTATATGAAGTTGTACAAAAACGCTTTCTTTCGCCAAGACAGTGTGTTTCTCACTGTTACATGCATTTGAATGGGAAACTCGCCTGAGACAAAGTATAGGTTTTCATTATGTGAATAATTTTAAAATCTTAGCTCAAACGGCTGCAAAACCTGTTTGCCCAGCACGGGGATATTGAGTTCTATAAGATAAAGCCATAAACATGTTTGTCTGAGTCTTCTATCAAAAGTTACAGCGATTTATATGAAGTGGTTGAAAAACGCTTTATTTCGCCAAGACAATGCGTTTCTCACTGTTACATGCATTTGAATGGGAAACTCGCCTGAAACAAAGTATAGGTTTTCATTATGTGAATAATTTTAAAATCTTAGCTCAAACGGCTGCAAAACCTGTTTGCCCAGCACGGGGATATTGAGTTCTATAATTTAAAGCCATAAACATGTTTGTCTGAGTCTTCTATCAAAAGTTACAGCGATTTATATGAAGTTGTTCAAAAACGCTTTATTTCGCCAAGACAGTGTGTTTCTCACTGTTACATGCATTTGAATGGGAAACTCGCCCGAAACAAAGTATAGGTTTTCATTATGTGAATAATTTTAAAATCTTAGCTCAAACGGCTGCAAAACCTGTTTGCCCAGCACGGGGATATTGAGTTCTATAAGATAAAGCCATAAACATGTTTGTCTGAGTCTTCTATCAAAAGTTACAGCGATTTATATGAAGTTGTACAAAAAGGCTTTATTTCGCCAAGACAGTGTGTTTCTCACTGTTACATGCATTTGAATGGGAAACTCGCCTGAGACAAAGTATAGGTTTTCATTATGTGAATAATTTTAAAATCTTAGCTCAAACGGCTGCAAAACCTGTTTGCCCAGCACGGGGATATTGAGTTCTATAAGATAAAGCCATAAACATGTTTGTCTGAGTCTTCTATCAAAAGTTACAGCAATTTATATGAAGTTGTACGAAAACGCTTTATTTCGCCAAGACAATGCGTTTCTCACTGTTACATGCATTTGAATGGGAAACTCGCCTGAAACAAAGTATAGGTTTTCATTATGTGAATAATTTTAAAATCTTAGCTCAAACGGCTGCAAAACCTGTTTGCCCAGCACGGGGATATTGAGTTCTATAAGATAAAGCCATAAACATGTTTGTCTGAGTCTTCTATCAAAAGTTACAGCGATTTATATGAAGTTGTACAAAAACGCTTTATTTCGCCAAGACAGTGTGTTTCTCACTGTTACATGCATTTGAATGGGAAACTCACCCGAGACAAAATATAGGTTTTCATTATGTGAATAATTTTAAAATCTTAGCTCAAACGGCTGCAAAACCTGTTTGCCCAGCACGGGGATATTGAGTTCTATAAGATAAAGGCATAAACATGTGTATCCGAGTCTTCTATCAAAAGTTACAGCGATTTATATGAAGTTGTACAAAAACGCTTTATTTCGCCAAGACAGTGCGTTTCTCACTGTTACATGCATTTGAATGGGAAACTCGACCGAAACAAAGTATAGGTTTTCATTATGTGAATAATTTTAAAATCTTAGCTCAAACGGCTGCAAAACCTGTTTGCCCAGCACGGGGATATTGAGTTCTATAAGATAAAGCCATAAACATGTTTGTCTGAGTCTTCTATCAAAAGTTACAGCGATTTATATGAAGTTGTTCAAAAACGCTTTATTTCGCCAAGACAATGCGTTTCTCACTGTTACATGCATTTGAATGGGAAACTCGACCGAAACAAAGTATAGGTTTTCATTATATGAATAATTTTAAAATCTTAGCTCAAACGGCTGCAAAACCTGTTTTCCCAGCACGGGGATATTGAGTTCTATAAGATAAAGCCATAAACATGTGTATCCGAGTCTTCTATCAAAAGTTACAGTGATTTATATGAAGTTGTTCAAAAACGCTTTATTTCGCCAAGACAATGCGTTTCTCACTGTTACATGCATTTGAATGGGAAACTCGCCTGAAACAAAGTATAGGTTTTCATTATGTGAATAATTTTAAAATCTTAGCTCAAACGGCTGCAAAACCTGTTTGCCCAGCACGGGGATATTGAGTTCTATAAGATAAAGCCATAAACATGTTTGTCTGAGTCTTCTATCAAAAGTTACAGCTATTTATATGAAGTTGTACAAAAACGCTTTCTTTCGCCAAGACAGTGCGTTTCTCACTGTTGCATGCATTTGAATGGGGAACTCGCCCGAAACAAAGTATAGGTTTTCATTATGTGAATAATTTTAAAATCTTAGCTCAAACGGCTGCAAAACCTGTTTGCCCAGCACGGGGATATTGAGTTCTATAAGATAAAGCCATAAACATGTTTGTCTGAGTCTTCTATCAAAAGTTACAGCGATTTATATGAAGTTGTACAAAAACGCTTTATTTCGCCAAGACAGTGTGTTTCTCACTGTTACATGCATTTGAATGGGAAACTCGCCTGAAACAAAGTATAGGTTTTCATTATGTGAATAATTTTAAAATCTTAGCTCAGACGGCTGCAAAACCTGTTTGCCCAGCACGGGGATATTGAGTTCTATAAGATAAAGCCATAAACATGTTTGTCTGAGTCTTCTATCAAAAGTTACAGCGATTTATATGAAGTTGTTCAAAAACGCTTTATTTCGCCAAGACAATGCGTTTCTCACTGTTACATGCATTTGAATGGGAAACTCGACCGAAACAAAGTATAGGTTTTCATTATATGAATAATTTTAAAATCTTAGCTCAAACGGCTGCAAAACCTGTTTTCCCAGCACGGGGATATTGAGTTCTATAAGATAAAGCCATAAACATGTGTATCCGAGTCTTCTATCAAAAGTTACAGTGATTTATATGAAGTTGTTCAAAAACGCTTTATTTCGCCAAGACAATGCGTTTCTCACTGTTACATGCATTTGAATGGGAAACTCGCCTGAAACAAAGTATAGGTTTTCATTATGTGAATAATTTTAAAATCTTAGCTCAAACGGCTGCAAAACCTGTTTGCCCAGCACGGGGATATTGAGTTCTATAAGATAAAGCCATAAACATGTTTGTCTGAGTCTTCTATCAAAAGTTACAGCGATTTATATGAAGTTGTACAAAAACGCTTTATTTCGCCAAGACAGTGCGTTTCTCACTGTTACATGCATTTGAATGGGAAACTCGACCGAAACAAAGTATAGGTTTTCATTATGTGAATAATTTTAAAATCTTAGCTCAAACGGCTGCAAAACCTGTTTGCCCAGCACGGGGATATTGAGTTCTATAAGATAAAGCCATAAACATGTTTGTCTGAGTCTTCTATCAAAAGTTACAGCGATTTATATGAAGTTGTTCAAAAACGCTTTATTTCGCCAAGACAATGCGTTTCTCACTGTTACATGCATTTGAATGGGAAACTCGACCGAAACAAAGTATAGGTTTTCATTATATGAATAATTTTAAAATCTTAGCTCAAACGGCTGCAAAACCTGTTTTCCCAGCACGGGGATATTGAGTTCTATAAGATAAAGCCATAAACATGTGTATCCGAGTCTTCTATCAAAAGTTACAGTGATTTATATGAAGTTGTTCAAAAACGCTTTATTTCGCCAAGACAATGCGTTTCTCACTGTTACATGCATTTGAATGGGAAACTCGCCTGAAACAAAGTATAGGTTTTCATTATGTGAATAATTTTAAAATCTTAGCTCAAACGGCTGCAAAACCTGTTTTCCCAGCACGGGGATATTGAGTTCTATAAGATAAAGCCATAAACATGTTTGTCTGAGTCTTCTATCAAAAGTTACAGCTATTTATATGAAGTTGTACAAAAACGCTTTATTTCGCCAAGACAGTGTGTTTCTCACTGTTACATGCATTTGAATGGGAAACTCGCCTGAAACAAAGTATAGGTTTTCATTATGTGAATAATTTTAAAATCTTAGCTCAGACGGCTGCAAAACCTGTTTGCCCAGCACGGGGATATTGAGTTCTATAAGATAAAGCCATAAACATGTTTGTCTGAGTCTTCTATCAAAAGTTACAGCGATTTATATGAAGTTGTACAAAAACGCTTTATTTCGCCAAGACAGTGTGTTTCTCACTGTTACATGCATTTGAATGGGAAACTCGACCGAAACAAAGTATAGGTTTTCATTATGTGTATAACTTGGAAATCTTAGCTCACACAGCTGCAAAACCTGTTTTCCCAGCACGGGGATATTGAGTTCTATAAGATAAAGCCATAAACATGTGTATCCGAGTCTTCTATCAAAAGTTACAGCGATTTATATGAAGTTGTTCAAAAACGCTTTATTTCGCCAAGACAATGCGTTTCTCACTGTTACATGCATTTGAATGGGAAACTCGACCGAAACAAAGTATAGGTTTTCATTATGTGTATAACTTGGAAATCTTAGCTCAAACGGCTGCAAAACCTGTTTTCCCAGCACGGGGATATTGAGTTCTATAAGATAAAGCCATAAACATGTTTGTCTGAGTCTTCTATCAAAAGTTACAGCGATTTATATGAAGTTGTACAAAAACGCTTTATTTCGCCAAGACAGTGTGTTTCTCACTGTTACATGCATTTGAATGGGAAACTCACCCGAGACAAAATATAGGTTTTCATTATGTGAATAATTTTAAAATCTTAGCTCAAACGGCTGCAAAACCTGTTTGCCCAGCACGGGGATATTGAGTTCTATAAGATAAAGCCATAAACATGTTTGTCTGAGTCTTCTATCAAAAGTTACAGCGATTTATATGAAGTTGTTCAAAAACGCTTTCTTTCGCCAAGACAATGCGTTTCTCACTGTTACATGCATTTGAATGGGAAACTCGACCGAAACAAAGTATAGGTTTTCATTATGTGTATAACTTGGAAATCTTAGCTCAAACAGCTGCAAATCCTGTTTTCCCAGCACGGGGACCTTGAGTTCTATAAGATAAAGCCATAAACATGTTTGTCTGAGTCTTCTATCAAAAGTTACAGCTATTTATATGAAGTTGTACAAAAACGCTTTCTTTCGCCAAGACAGTGCATTTCTCACTGTTGCATGCATTTGAATGGGGAACTCGCCAGAAACAAAGTATAGGTTTTCATTATGTGTATAACTTGGAAATCTTAGCTCAAACAGCTGCAAAACCCGTTCTGTTTGCCCAGCACGGGGATATTGAGTTCTATAAGATAAAGGCATAAACATGTGTATCCGAGTCTTCTATCAAAAGTTACAGCGATTTATATGAAGTTGTACAAAAACGCTTTATTTCGCCAAGACAGTGCGTTTCTCACTGTTACATGCATTTGAATGGGAAACTCGCCTGAAACAAAGTATAGGTTTTCATTATGTGAATAATTTTAAAATCTTAGCTCAAACGGCTGCAAAACCTGTTTGCCCAGCACGGGGATATTGAGTTCTATAAGATAAAGCCATAAACATGTTTGTCTGAGTCTTCTATCAAAAGTTACAGCGATTTATATGAAGTTGTTCAAAAACGCTTTATTTCGCCAAGACAATGCGTTTCTCACTGTTACATGCATTTGAATGGGAAACTCGACCGAAACAAAGTATAGGTTTTCATTATGTGAATAATTTTAAAATCTTAGCTCAAACGGCTGCAAAACCTGTTTGCCCAGCACGGGGATATTGAGTTCTATAAGATAAAGCCATAAACATGTTTGTCTGAGTCTTCTATCAAATGTTACAGCTATTTATATGAAGTTGTACAAAAACGCTTTCTTTCGCCAAGACAGTGCGTTTCTCACTGGAGCATGCATTTGAATGGGGAACTCGCCCGAAACAAAGTATAGGTTTTCATTATGTGTATAACTTGGAAATCTTAGCTCAAACAGCTGCAAATCCTGTTTTCCCAGCACGGGGACATTGAGTTCTATAAGATAAATCCATAAACATGTTTGTCTGAGTCTTCTATCAAAAGTTACAGCTATTTATATGAAGTTGTACAAAAACGCTTTCTTTCGCCAAGACAGTGCGTTTCTCACTGTTGCATGCATTTGAATGGGGAACTCGCCCGAAACAAAGTATAGGTTTTCATTATGTGAATAATTTTAAAATCTTAGCTCAAACGGCTGCAAAACCTGTTTGCCCAGCACGGGGATATTGAGTTCTATAAGATAAAGCCATAAACATGTTTGTCTGAGTCTTCTATCAAAAGTTACAGCGATTTATATGAAGTTGTACAAAAACGCTTTATTTCGCCAAGACAGTGTGTTTCTCACTGTTACATGCATTTGAATGGGAAACTCGCCTGAAACAAAGTATAGGTTTTCATTATGTGAATAATTTTAAAATCTTAGCTCAGACGGCTGCAAAACCTGTTTGCCCAGCACGGGGATATTGAGTTCTATAAGATAAAGCCATAAACATGTTTGTCTGAGTCTTCTATCAAAAGTTACAGCGATTTATATGAAGTTGTTCAAAAACGCTTTATTTCGCCAAGACAATGCGTTTCTCACTGTTACATGCATTTGAATGGGAAACTCGACCGAAACAAAGTATAGGTTTTCATTATGTGAATAATTTTAAAATCTTAGCTCAAACGGCTGCAAAACCTGTTTGCCCAGCATGGGGATATTGAGTTCTATAAGATAAAGCCATAAACATGTTTGTCTGAGTCTTCTATCAAAAGTTACAGCGATTTATATGAAGTTGTTCAAAAACGCTTTATTTCGCCAAGACAATGCGTTTCTCACTGTTACATGCATTTGAATGGGAAACTCGACCGAAACAAAGTATAGGTTTTCATTATGTGTATAACTTGGAAATCTTAGCTCAAACAGCTGCAAATCCTGTTTTCCCAGCACGGGGATATTGAGTTCTATAAGATAAAGCCATAAACATGTTTGTCTGAGTCTTCTATCAAAAGTTACAGCTATTTATATGAAGTTGTACAAAAACGCTTTCTTTCGCCAAGACAGTGCGTTTCTCACTGTTGCATGCATTTGAATGGGGAACTCGCCCGAAACAAAGTATAGGTTTTCATTATGTGAATAATTTTAAAATCTTAGCTCAAACGGCTGCAAAACCTGTTTGCCCAGCACGGGGACCTTGAGTTCTATAAGATAAAGCCATAAACATGTTTGTCTGAGTCTTCTATCAAAAGTTACAGCGATTTATATGAAGTTGTTCAAAAACGCTTTATTTCGCCAAGACAATGCGTTTCTCACTGTTACATGCATTTGAATGGGAAACTCGACCGAAACAAAGTATAGGTTTTCATTATGTGTATAACTTGGAAATCTTAGCTCACACAGCTGCAAAACCTGTTTTCCCAGCACGGGGATATTGAGTTCTATAAGATAAAGCCATAAACATGTGTATCCGAGTCTTCTATCAAAAGTTACAGCGATTTATATGAAGTTGTACAAAAACGCTTTCTTTCGCCAAGACAGTGCGTTTCTCACTGTTACATGCATTTGAATGGGAAACTCGCGTGAAACAAAGTATAGGTTTTCATTATGTGAATAACTTGGAAATCTTAGCTCAAACAGCTGCAAAACCTGTTTGCCCAGCACGGGGATATTGAGTTCTATAAGATAAAGCCATAAACATGTTTGTCTGAGTCTTCTATCAAAAGTTACAGCGATTTATATGAAGTTGTTCAAAAACGCTTTATTTCGCCAAGACAATGCGTTTCTCACTGTTACATGCATTTGAATGGGAAACTCGACCGAAACAAAGTATAGGTTTTCATTATGTGAATAATTTTAAAATCTTAGCTCAAACGGCTGCAAAACCTGTTTGCCCAGCATGGGGATATTGAGTTCTATAAGATAAAGCCATAAACATGTTTGTCTGAGTCTTCTATCAAAAGTTACAGCGATTTATATGAAGTTGTTCAAAAACGCTTTATTTCGCCAAGACAATGCGTTTCTCACTGTTACATGCATTTGAATGGGAAACTCGACCGAAACAAAGTATAGGTTTTCATTATGTGTATAACTTGGAAATCTTAGCTCAAACAGCTGCAAATCCTGTTTTCCCAGCACGGGGATATTGAGTTCTATAAGATAAAGCCATAAACATGTTTGTCTGAGTCTTCTATCAAAAGTTACAGCTATTTATATGAAGTTGTACAAAAACGCTTTCTTTCGCCAAGACAGTGCGTTTCTCACTGTTGCATGCATTTGAATGGGGAACTCGCCCGAAACAAAGTATAGGTTTTCACTATGTGAATAATTTTAAAATCTTAGCTCAAACGGCTGCAAAACCTGTTTGCCCAGCACGGGGATATTGAGTTCTATAAGATAAAGCCATAAACATGTTTGTCTGAGTCTTCTATCAAAAGTTACAGCGATTTATATGAAGTTGTACAAAAACGCTTTATTTCGCCAAGACAGTGTGTTTCTCACTGTTACATGCATTTGAATGGGAAACTCGCCTGAAACAAAGTATAGGTTTTCATTATGTGAATAATTTTAAAATCTTAGCTCAAACGGCTGCAAAACCTGTTTGCCCAGCACGGGGACCTTGAGTTCTATAAGATAAAGCCATAAACATGTTTGTCTGAGTCTTCTATCAAAAGTTACAGCGATTTATATGAAGTTGTTCAAAAACGCTTTATTTCGCCAAGACAATGCGTTTCTCACTGTTACATGCATTTGAATGGGAAACTCGACCGAAACAAAGTATAGGTTTTCATTATGTGTATAACTTGGAAATCTTAGCTCAAACAGCTGCAAATCCTGTTTTCCCAGCACGGGGACCTTGAGTTCTATAAGATAAAGCCATAAACATGTTTGTCTGAGTCTTCTATCAAAAGTTACAGCTATTTATATGAAGTTGTACAAAAACGCTTTCTTTCGCCAAGACAGTGCGTTTCTCACTGTTGCATGCATTTGAATGGGAAACTCGCGTGAAACAAAGTATAGGTTTTCATTATGTGAATAATTTTAAAATCTTAGCTCAAACGGCTGCAAAACCTGTTTGCCCAGCATGGGATATTGAGTTCTATAAGATAAAGCCATAAACATGTTTGTCTGAGTCTTCTATCAAAAGTTACAGCGATTTATATGAAGTTGTTCAAAAACGCTTTATTTCGCCAAGACAATGCGTTTCTCACTGTTACATGCATTTGAATGGGAAACTCGACCGAAACAAAGTATAGGTTTTCATTATGTGAATAATTTTAAAATCTTAGCTCAAACGGCTGCAAAACCTGTTTGCCCAGCACGGGGATATTGAGTTCTATAAGATAAAGCCATAAACATGTGTATCCGAGTCTTCTATCAAAAGTTACAGCGATTTATATGAAGTTGTACAAAAACGCTTTATTTCGCCAAGACAGTGCGTTTCTCACTGTTACATGCATTTGAATGGGAAACTCGCCTGAAACAAAGTATAGGTTTTCATTATGTGAATAATTTTAAAATCTTAGCTCAAACGGCTGCAAAACCTGTTTGCCCAGCACGGGGATATTGAGTTCTATAAGATAAAGCCATAAACATGTTTGTCTGAGTCTTCTATCAAAAGTTACAGCGATTTATATGAAGTTGTTCAAAAACGCTTTATTTCGCCAAGACAATGCGTTTCTCACTGTTACATGCATTTGAATGGGAAACTCGACCGAAACAAAGTATAGGTTTTCATTATGTGAATAATTTTAAAATCTTAGCTCAAACGGCTGCAAAACCTGTTTGCCCAGCACGGGGATATTGAGTTCTATAAGATAAAGCCATAAACATGTTTGTCTGAGTCTTCTATCAAAAGTTACAGCGATTTATATGAAGTTGTTCAAAAACGCTTTATTTCGCCAAGACAATGCGTTTCTCACTGTTACATGCATTTGAATGGGAAACTCGACCGAAACAAAGTATAGGTTTTCATTATATGAATAATTTTAAAATCTTAGCTCAAACGGCTGCAAAACCTGTTTTCCCAGCACGGGGATATTGAGTTCTATAAGATAAAGCCATAAACATGTGTATCCGAGTCTTCTATCAAAAGTTACAGCGATTTATATGAAGTTGTTCAAAAACGCTTTATTTCGCCAAGACAATGCGTTTCTCACTGTTACATGCATTTGAATGGGAAACTCGCCTGAAACAAAGTATAGGTTTTCATTATGTGAATAATTTTAAAATCTTAGCTCAAACGGCTGCAAAACCTGTTTGCCCAGCACGGGGATATTGAGTTCTATAAGATAAAGCCATAAACATGTTTGTCTGAGTCTTCTATCAAATGTTACAGCTATTTATATGAAGTTGTACAAAAACGCTTTCTTTCGCCAAGACAGTGCGTTTCTCACTGGAGCATGCATTTGAATGGGAAACTCGACCGAAACAAAGTATAGGTTTTCATTATGTGAATAATTTTAAAATCTTAGCTCAAACGGCTGCAAAACCTGTTTGCCCAGCACGGGGATATTGAGTTCTATAAGATAAAGCCATAAACATGTTTGTCTGAGTCTTCTATCAAAAGTTACAGCGATTTATATGAAGTTGTTCAAAAACGCTTTATTTCGCCAAGACAATGCGTTTCTCACTGTTACATGCATTTGAATGGGAAACTCGACCGAAACAAAGTATAGGTTTTCATTATATGAATAATTTTAAAATCTTAGCTCAAACGGCTGCAAAACCTGTTTTCCCAGCACGGGGATATTGAGTTCTATAAGATAAAGCCATAAACATGTGTATCCGAGTCTTCTATCAAAAGTTACAGCGATTTATATGAAGTTGTTCAAAAACGCTTTATTTCGCCAAGACAATGCGTTTCTCACTGTTACATGCATTTGAATGGGAAACTCGCCTGAAACAAAGTATAGGTTTTCATTATGTGAATAATTTTAAAATCTTAGCTCAAACGGCTGCAAAACCTGTTTGCCCAGCACGGGGATATTGAGTTCTATAAGATAAAGCCATAAACATGTTTGTCTGAGTCTTCTATCAAATGTTACAGCTATTTATATGAAGTTGTACAAAAACGCTTTCTTTCGCCAAGACAGTGCGTTTCTCACTGGAGCATGCATTTGAATGGGGAACTCGCCCGAAACAAAGTATAGGTTTTCATTATGTGTATAACTTGGAAATCTTAGCTCAAACAGCTGCAAATCATGTTTTCCCAGCACGGGGACATTGAGTTCTATAAGATAAAGCCATAAACATGTTTGTCTGAGTCTTCTATCAAAAGTTACAGCTATTTATATGAAGTTGTACAAAAACGCTTTCTTTCGCCAAGACAGTGCGTTTCTCACTGTTGCATGCATTTGAATGGGGAACTCGCCCGAAACAAAGTATAGGTTTTCATTATGTGAATAATTTTAAAATCTTAGCTCAAACGGCTGCAAAACCTGTTTGCCCAGCACGGGGATATTGAGTTCTATAAGATAAAGCCATAAACATGTTTGTCTGAGTCTTCTATCAAAAGTTACAGCGATTTATATGAAGTTGTTCAAAAACGCTTTATTTCGCCAAGACAATGCGTTTCTCACTGTTACATGCATTTGAATGGGAAACTCGACCGAAACAAAGTATAGGTTTTCATTATGTGAATAATTTTAAAATCTTAGCTCAAACGGCTGCAAAACCTGTTTGCCCAGCACGGGGATATTGAGTTCTATAAGATAAAGCCATAAACATGTTTGTCTGAGTCTTCTATCAAAAGTTACAGCGATTTATATGAAGTTGTTCAAAAACGCTTTATTTCGCCAAGACAATGCGTTTCTCACTGTTACATGCATTTGAATGGGAAACTCGACCGAAACAAAGTATAGGTTTTCATTATATGAATAATTTTAAAATCTTAGCTCAAACGGCTGCAAAACCTGTTTTCCCAGCACGGGGATATTGAGTTCTATAAGATAAAGCCATAAACATGTGTATCCGAGTCTTCTATCAAAAGTTACAGCGATTTATATGAAGTTGTTCAAAAACGCTTTATTTCGCCAAGACAATGCGTTTCTCACTGTTACATGCATTTGAATGGGAAACTCGCCTGAAACAAAGTATAGGTTTTCATTATGTGAATAATTTTAAAATCTTAGCTCAAACGGCTGCAAAACCTGTTTGCCCAGCACGGGGATATTGAGTTCTATAAGATAAAGCCATAAACATGTTTGTCTGAGTCTTCTATCAAATGTTACAGCTATTTATATGAAGTTGTACAAAAACGCTTTCTTTCGCCAAGACAGTGCGTTTCTCACTGGAGCATGCATTTGAATGGGAAACTCGACCGAAACAAAGTATAGGTTTTCATTATGTGAATAATTTTAAAATCTTAGCTCAAACGGCTGCAAAACCTGTTTGCCCAGCACGGGGATATTGAGTTCTATAAGATAAAGCCATAAACATGTTTGTCTGAGTCTTCTATCAAAAGTTACAGCGATTTATATGAAGTTGTTCAAAAACGCTTTATTTCGCCAAGACAATGCGTTTCTCACTGTTACATGCATTTGAATGGGAAACTCGACCGAAACAAAGTATAGGTTTTCATTATATGAATAATTTTAAAATCTTAGCTCAAACGGCTGCAAAACCTGTTTTCCCAGCACGGGGATATTGAGTTCTATAAGATAAAGCCATAAACATGTGTATCCGAGTCTTCTATCAAAAGTTACAGCGATTTATATGAAGTTGTTCAAAAACGCTTTATTTCGCCAAGACAATGCGTTTCTCACTGTTACATGCATTTGAATGGGAAACTCGCCTGAAACAAAGTATAGGTTTTCATTATGTGAATAATTTTAAAATCTTAGCTCAAACGGCTGCAAAACCTGTTTGCCCAGCACGGGGATATTGAGTTCTATAAGATAAAGCCATAAACATGTTTGTCTGAGTCTTCTATCAAATGTTACAGCTATTTATATGAAGTTGTACAAAAACGCTTTCTTTCGCCAAGACAGTGCGTTTCTCACTGGAGCATGCATTTGAATGGGGAACTCGCCCGAAACAAAGTATAGGTTTTCATTATGTGTATAACTTGGAAATCTTAGCTCAAACAGCTGCAAATCATGTTTTCCCAGCACGGGGACATTGAGTTCTATAAGATAAAGCCATAAACATGTTTGTCTGAGTCTTCTATCAAAAGTTACAGCTATTTATATGAAGTTGTACAAAAACGCTTTCTTTCGCCAAGACAGTGCGTTTCTCACTGTTGCATGCATTTGAATGGGGAACTCGCCCGAAACAAAGTATAGGTTTTCATTATGTGAATAATTTTAAAATCTTAGCTCAAACGGCTGCAAAACCTGTTTGCCCAGCACGGGGACCTTGAGTTCTATAAGATAAAGCCATAAACATGTTTGTCTGAGTCTTCTATCAAAAGTTACAGCGATTTATATGAAGTTGTACAAAAACGCTTTATTTCGCCAAGACAGTGTGTTTCTCACTGTTACATGCATTTGAATGGGAAACTCGCCTGAAACAAAGTATAGGTTTTCATTATGTGAATAATTTTAAAATCTTAGCTCAGACGGCTGCAAAACCTGTTTGCCCAGCACGGGGACCTTGAGTTCTATAAGATAAAGCCATAAACATGTTTGTCTGAGTCTTCTATCAAAAGTTACAGCGATTTATATGAAGTTGTTCAAAAACGCTTTATTTCGCCAAGACAATGCGTTTCTCACTGTTACATGCATTTGAATGGGAAACTCGACCGAAACAAAGTATAGGTTTTCATTATGTGTATAACTTGGAAATCTTAGCTCACACAGCTGCAAAACCTGTTTTCCCAGCACGGGGATATTGAGTTCTATAAGATAAAGCCATAAACATGTGTATCCGAGTCTTCTATCAAAAGTTACAGCGATTTATATGAAGTTGTACAAAAACGCTTTCTTTCGCCAAGACAGTGCGTTTCTCACTGTTACATGCATTTGAATGGGAAACTCGCCTGAAACAAAGTATAGGTTTTCATTATGTGAATAATTTTAAAATCTTAGCTCAAACGGCTGCAAAACCTGTTTGCCCAGCACGGGGATATTGAGTTCTATAAGATAAAGCCATAAACATGTTTGTCTGAGTCTTCTATCAAAAGTTACAGCGATTTATATGAAGTTGTTCAAAAACGCTTTATTTCGCCAAGACAATGCGTTTCTCACTGTTACATGCATTTGAATGGGAAACTCGACCGAAACAAAGTATAGGTTTTCATTATGTGTATAACTTGGAAATCTTAGCTCAAACAGCTGCAAATCCTGTTTTCCCAGCACGGGGATATTGAGTTCTATAAGATAAAGCCATAAACATGTTTGTCTGAGTCTTCTATCAAAAGTTACAGCTATTTATATGAAGTTGTACAAAAACGCTTTCTTTCGCCAAGACAGTGCGTTTCTCACTGTTGCATGCATTTGAATGGGAAACTCGCGTGAAACAAAGTATAGGTTTTCATTATGTGAATAATTTTAAAATCTTAGCTCAAACGGCTGCAAAACCTGTTTGCCCAGCATGGGATATTGAGTTCTATAAGATAAAGCCATAAACATGTTTGTCTGAGTCTTCTATCAAAAGTTACAGCGATTTATATGAAGTTGTTCAAAAACGCTTTATTTCGCCAAGACAATGCGTTTCTCACTGTTACATGCATTTGAATGGGAAACTCGACCGAAACAAAGTATAGGTTTTCATTATGTGTATAACTTGGAAATCTTAGCTCAAACGGCTGCAAAACCTGTTTTCCCAGCACGGGGATATTGAGTTCTATAAGATAAAGCCATAAACATGTTTGTCTGAGTCTTCTATCAAAAGTTACAGCGATTTATATGAAGTTGTTCAAAAACGCTTTATTTCGCCAAGACAATGCGTTTCTCACTGTTACATGCATTTGAATGGGAAACTCGACCGAAACAAAGTATAGGTTTTCATTATGTGAATAATTTTAAAATCTTAGCTCAAACGGCTGCAAAACCTGTTTGCCCAGCACGGGGATATTGAGTTCTATAAGATAAAGCCATAAACATGTTTGTCTGAGTCTTCTATCAAAAGTTACAGCGATTTATATGAAGTTGTTCAAAAACGCTTTATTTCGCCAAGACAATGCGTTTCTCACTGTTACATGCATTTGAATGGGAAACTCGCCTGAAACAAAGTATAGGTTTTCATTATGTGAATAATTTTAAAATCTTAGCTCAAACGGCTGCAAAACCTGTTTGCCCAGCACGGGGATATTGAGTTCTATAAGATAAAGCCATAAACATGTTTGTCTGAGTCTTCTATCAAAAGTTACAGCGATTTATATGAAGTTGTTCAAAAACGCTTTATTTCGCCAAGACAATGCGTTTCTCACTGTTACATGCATTTGAATGGGAAACTCGACCGAAACAAAGTATAGGTTTTCATTATGTGAATAATTTTAAAATCTTAGCTCAAACGGCTGCAAAACCTGTTTGCCCAGCACGGGGATATTGAGTTCTATAAGATAAAGCCATAAACATGTTTGTCTGAGTCTTCTATCAAAAGTTACAGCGATTTATATGAAGTTGTACAAAAACGCTTTATTTCGCCAAGACAGTGTGTTTCTCACTGTTACATGCATTTGAATGGGAAACTCGCCTGAAACAAAGTATAGGTTTTCATTATGTGAATAATTTTAAAATCTTAGCTCAGACGGCTGCAAAACCTGTTTTCCCAGCACGGGGACCTTGAGTTCTATAAGATAAAGCCATAAACATGTTTGTCTGAGTCTTCTATCAAAAGTTACAGCTATTTATATGAAGTTGTACAAAAACGCTTTCTTTCGCCAAGACAGTGCGTTTCTCACTGTTGCATGCATTTGAATGGGAAACTCGCGTGAAACAAAGTATAGGTTTTCATTATGTGAATAATTTTAAAATCTTAGCTCAAACGGCTGCAAAACCTGTTTGCCCAGCATGGGATATTGAGTTCTATAAGATAAAGCCATAAACATGTTTGTCTGAGTCTTCTATCAAAAGTTACAGCGATTTATATGAAGTTGTTCAAAAACGCTTTATTTCGCCAAGACAATGCGTTTCTCACTGTTACATGCATTTGAATGGGAAACTCGACCGAAACAAAGTATAGGTTTTCATTATGTGTATAACTTGGAAATCTTAGCTCAAACAGCTGCAAATCCTGTTTTCCCAGCACGGGGATATTGAGTTCTATAAGATAAAGCCATAAACATGTTTGTCTGAGTCTTCTATCAAAAGTTACAGCGATTTATATGAAGTTGTTCAAAAACGCTTTCTTTCGCCAAGACAGTGCGTTTCTCACTGTTGCATGCATTTGAATGGGAAACTCGCGTGAAACAAAGTATAGGTTTTCATTATGTGAATAATTTTAAAATCTTAGCTCAAACGGCTGCAAAACCTGTTTGCCCAGCATGGGATATTGAGTTCTATAAGATAAAGCCATAAACATGTTTGTCTGAGTCTTCTATCAAAAGTTACAGCGATTTATATGAAGTTGTTCAAAAACGCTTTATTTCGCCAAGACAATGCGTTTCTCACTGTTACATGCATTTGAATGGGAAACTCGACCGAAACAAAGTATAGGTTTTCATTATGTGTATAACTTGGAAATCTTAGCTCAAACGGCTGCAAAACCTGTTTGCCCAGCACGGGGATATTGAGTTCTATAAGATAAAGCCATAAACATGTTTGTCTGAGTCTTCTATCAAAAGTTACAGCGATTTATATGAAGTTGTTCAAAAACGCTTTATTTCGCCAAGACAATGCGTTTCTCACTGTTACATGCATTTGAATGGGAAACTCGACCGAAACAAAGTATAGGTTTTCATTATGTGAATAATTTTAAAATCTTAGCTCAAACGGCTGCAAAACCTGTTTGCCCAGCACGGGGATATTGAGTTCTATAAGATAAAGCCATAAACATGTTTGTCTGAGTCTTCTATCAAAAGTTACAGCGATTTATATGAAGTTGTTCAAAAACGCTTTATTTCGCCAAGACAATGCGTTTCTCACTGTTACATGCATTTGAATGGGAAACTCGCCTGAAACAAAGTATAGGTTTTCATTATGTGAATAATTTTAAAATCTTAGCTCAAACGGCTGCAAAACCTGTTTGCCCAGCACGGGGATATTGAGTTCTATAAGATAAAGCCATAAACATGTTTGTCTGAGTCTTCTATCAAAAGTTACAGCGATTTATATGAAGTTGTTCAAAAACGCTTTATTTCGCCAAGACAATGCGTTTCTCACTGTTACATGCATTTGAATGGGAAACTCGACCGAAACAAAGTATAGGTTTTCATTATGTGAATAATTTTAAAATCTTAGCTCAAACGGCTGCAAAACCTGTTTGCCCAGCACGGGGATATTGAGTTCTATAAGATAAAGCCATAAACATGTTTGTCTGAGTCTTCTATCAAAAGTTACAGCGATTTATATGAAGTTGTACAAAAACGCTTTATTTCGCCAAGACAGTGTGTTTCTCACTGTTACATGCATTTGAATGGGAAACTCGCCTGAAACAAAGTATAGGTTTTCATTATGTGAATAATTTTAAAATCTTAGCTCAGACGGCTGCAAAACCTGTTTTCCCAGCACGGGGACCTTGAGTTCTATAAGATAAAGCCATAAACATGTTTGTCTGAGTCTTCTATCAAAAGTTACAGCTATTTATATGAAGTTGTACAAAAACGCTTTCTTTCGCCAAGACAGTGCGTTTCTCACTGTTGCATGCATTTGAATGGGAAACTCGCGTGAAACAAAGTATAGGTTTTCATTATGTGAATAATTTTAAAATCTTAGCTCAAACGGCTGCAAAACCTGTTTGCCCAGCATGGGATATTGAGTTCTATAAGATAAAGCCATAAACATGTTTGTCTGAGTCTTCTATCAAAAGTTACAGCGATTTATATGAAGTTGTTCAAAAACGCTTTATTTCGCCAAGACAATGCGTTTCTCACTGTTACATGCATTTGAATGGGAAACTCGACCGAAACAAAGTATAGGTTTTCATTATGTGTATAACTTGGAAATCTTAGCTCAAACAGCTGCAAATCCTGTTTTCCCAGCACGGGGATATTGAGTTCTATAAGATAAAGCCATAAACATGTTTGTCTGAGTCTTCTATCAAAAGTTACAGCGATTTATATGAAGTTGTTCAAAAACGCTTTCTTTCGCCAAGACAATGCGTTTCTCACTGTTACATGCATTTGAATGGGAAACTCGACCAAACAAAGTATAGGTTTTCATTATGTGAATAATTTTAAAATCTTAGCTCAAACGGCTGCAAAACCTGTTTGCCCAGCACGGGGATATTGAGTTCTATAAGATAAAGCCATAAACATGTTTGTCTGAGTCTTCTATCAAAAGTTACAGCGATTTATATGAAGTTGTTCAAAAACGCTTTATTTCGCCAAGACAATGCGTTTCTCACTGTTACATGCATTTGAATGGGAAACTCGCCTGAAACAAAGTATAGGTTTTCATTATGTGAATAATTTTAAAATCTTAGCTCAAATGGCTGCAAAACCTGTTTGCCCAGCACGGGGATATTGAGTTCTATAAGATAAAGCCATAAACATGTTTGTCTGAGTCTTCTATCAAAAGTTACAGCGATTTATATGAAGTTGTTCAAAAACGCTTTATTTCGCCAAGACAATGCGTTTCTCACTGTTACATGCATTTGAATGGGAAACTCGCCTGAAACAAAGTATAGGTTTTCATTATGTGAATAATTTTAAAATCTTAGCTCAAACGGCTGCAAAACCTGTTTGCCCAGCACGGGGATATTGAGTTCTATAAGATAAAGCCATAAACATGTTTGTCTGAGTCTTCTATCAAAAGTTACAGCGATTTATATGAAGTTGTTCAAAAACGCTTTATTTCGCCAAGACAATGCGTTTCTCACTGTTACATGCATTTGAATGGGAAACTCGACCGAAACAAAGTATAGGTTTTCATTATGTGAATAAGTTTAAAATCTTTGCTCAAACGGCTGCAAAACCTGTTTGCCCAGCACGGGGATATTGAGTTCTATAAGATAAAGCCATAAACATGTTTGTCTGAGTCTTCTATCAAAAGTTACAGCGATTTATATGAAGTTGTACAAAAACGCTTTATTTCGCCAAGACAGTGTGTTTCTCACTGTTACATGCATTTGAATGGGAAACTCGCCTGAAACAAAGTATAGGTTTTCATTATGTGAATAATTTTAAAATCTTAGCTCAGACGGCTGCAAAACCTGTTTTCCCAGCACGGGGATATTGAGTTCTATAAGATAAAGCCATAAACATGTTTGTCTGAGTCTTCTATCAAAAGTTACAGCGATTTATATGAAGTTGTTCAAAAACGCTTTATTTCGCCAAGACAATGCGTTTCTCACTGTTACATGCATTTGAATGGGAAACTCGACCGAAACAAAGTATAGGTTTTCATTATGTGAATAAGTTTAAAATCTTTGCTCAAACGGCTGCAAAACCTGTTTGCCCAGCACGGGGATATTGAGTTCTATAAGATAAAGCCATAAACATGTTTGTCTGAGTCTTCTATCAAAAGTTACAGCGATTTATATGAAGTTGTTCAAAAACGCTTTATTTCGCCAAGACAATGCGTTTCTCACTGTTACATGCATTTGAATGGGAAACTCGACCGAAACAAAGTATAGGTTTTCATTATGTGTATAACTTGGAAATCTTAGCTCAAACGGCTGCAAAACCTGTTTTCCCAGCACGGGGATATTGAGTTCTATAAGATAAAGCCATAAACATGTTTGTCTGAGTCTTCTATCAAAAGTTACAGCGATTTATATGAAGTTGTTCAAAAACGCTTTATTTCGCCAAGACAATGCGTTTCTCACTGTTACATGCATTTGAATGGGAAACTCGACCGAAACAAAGTATAGGTTTTCATTATGTGAATAATTTTAAAATCTTAGCTCAAACGGCTGCAAAACCTGTTTGCCCAGCACGGGGATATTGAGTTCTATAAGATAAAGCCATAAACATGTTTGTCTGAGTCTTCTATCAAAAGTTACAGCGATTTATATGAAGTTGTTCAAAAACGCTTTATTTCGCCAAGACAATGCGTTTCTCACTGTTACATGCATTTGAATGGGAAACTCGCCTGAAACAAAGTATAGGTTTTCATTATGTGAATAATTTTAAAATCTTAGCTCAAACGGCTGCAAAACCTGTTTGCCCAGCACGGGGATATTGAGTTCTATAAGATAAAGCCATAAACATGTTTGTCTGAGTCTTCTATCAAAAGTTACAGCGATTTATATGAAGTTGTTCAAAAACGCTTTATTTCGCCAAGACAATGCGTTTCTCACTGTTACATGCATTTGAATGGGAAACTCGACCGAAACAAAGTATAGGTTTTCATTATGTGAATAATTTTAAAATCTTAGCTCAAACGGCTGCAAAACCTGTTTGCCCAGCACGGGGATATTGAGTTCTATAAGATAAAGCCATAAACATGTTTGTCTGAGTCTTCTATCAAAAGTTACAGCGATTTATATGAAGTTGTACAAAAACGCTTTATTTCGCCAAGACAGTGTGTTTCTCACTGTTACATGCATTTGAATGGGAAACTCGCCTGAAACAAAGTATAGGTTTTCATTATGTGAATAATTTTAAAATCTTAGCTCAGACGGCTGCAAAACCTGTTTTCCCAGCACGGGGACCTTGAGTTCTATAAGATAAAGCCATAAACATGTTTGTCTGAGTCTTCTATCAAAAGTTACAGCTATTTATATGAAGTTGTACAAAAACGCTTTCTTTCGCCAAGACAGTGCGTTTCTCACTGTTGCATGCATTTGAATGGGAAACTCGCGTGAAACAAAGTATAGGTTTTCATTATGTGAATAATTTTAAAATCTTAGCTCAAACGGCTGCAAAACCTGTTTGCCCAGCATGGGATATTGAGTTCTATAAGATAAAGCCATAAACATGTTTGTCTGAGTCTTCTATCAAAAGTTACAGCGATTTATATGAAGTTGTTCAAAAACGCTTTATTTCGCCAAGACAATGCGTTTCTCACTGTTACATGCATTTGAATGGGAAACTCGACCGAAACAAAGTATAGGTTTTCATTATGTGTATAACTTGGAAATCTTAGCTCAAACAGCTGCAAATCCTGTTTTCCCAGCACGGGGATATTGAGTTCTATAAGATAAAGCCATAAACATGTTTGTCTGAGTCTTCTATCAAAAGTTACAGCGATTTATATGAAGTTGTTCAAAAACGCTTTCTTTCGCCAAGACAATGCGTTTCTCACTGTTACATGCATTTGAATGGGAAACTCGACCAAACAAAGTATAGGTTTTCATTATGTGAATAATTTTAAAATCTTAGCTCAAACGGCTGCAAAACCTGTTTGCCCAGCACGGGGATATTGAGTTCTATAAGATAAAGCCATAAACATGTTTGTCTGAGTCTTCTATCAAAAGTTACAGCGATTTATATGAAGTTGTTCAAAAACGCTTTATTTCGCCAAGACAATGCGTTTCTCACTGTTACATGCATTTGAATGGGAAACTCGCCTGAAACAAAGTATAGGTTTTCATTATGTGAATAATTTTAAAATCTTAGCTCAAATGGCTGCAAAACCTGTTTGCCCAGCACGGGGATATTGAGTTCTATAAGATAAAGCCATAAACATGTTTGTCTGAGTCTTCTATCAAAAGTTACAGCGATTTATATGAAGTTGTTCAAAAACGCTTTATTTCGCCAAGACAATGCGTTTCTCACTGTTACATGCATTTGAATGGGAAACTCGCCTGAAACAAAGTATAGGTTTTCATTATGTGAATAATTTTAAAATCTTAGCTCAAACGGCTGCAAAACCTGTTTGCCCAGCACGGGGATATTGAGTTCTATAAGATAAAGCCATAAACATGTTTGTCTGAGTCTTCTATCAAAAGTTACAGCGATTTATATGAAGTTGTTCAAAAACGCTTTATTTCGCCAAGACAATGCGTTTCTCACTGTTACATGCATTTGAATGGGAAACTCGACCGAAACAAAGTATAGGTTTTCATTATGTGAATAAGTTTAAAATCTTTGCTCAAACGGCTGCAAAACCTGTTTGCCCAGCACGGGGATATTGAGTTCTATAAGATAAAGCCATAAACATGTTTGTCTGAGTCTTCTATCAAAAGTTACAGCGATTTATATGAAGTTGTACAAAAACGCTTTATTTCGCCAAGACAGTGTGTTTCTCACTGTTACATGCATTTGAATGGGAAACTCGCCTGAAACAAAGTATAGGTTTTCATTATGTGAATAATTTTAAAATCTTAGCTCAGACGGCTGCAAAACCTGTTTGCCCAGCACGGGGACCTTGAGTTCTATAAGATAAAGCCATAAACATGTTTGTCTGAGTCTTCTATCAAAAGTTACAGCGATTTATATGAAGTTGTTCAAAAACGCTTTATTTCGCCAAGACAATGCGTTTCTCACTGTTACATGCATTTGAATGGGAAACTCGACCGAAACAAAGTATAGGTTTTCATTATGTGAATAATTTTAAAATCTTAGCTCAAACGGCTGCAAAACCTGTTTGCCCAGCACGGGGATATTGAGTTCTATAAGATAAAGCCATAAACATGTTTGTCTGAGTCTTCTATCAAAAGTTACAGCGATTTATATGAAGTTGTTCAAAAACGCTTTATTTCGCCAAGACAATGCGTTTCTCACTGTTACATGCATTTGAATGGGAAACTCGACCGAAACAAAGTATAGGTTTTCATTATGTGTATAACTTGGAAATCTTAGCTCAAACAGCTGCAAATCCTGTTTTCCCAGCACGGGGACCTTGAGTTCTATAAGATAAAGCCATAAACATGTTTGTCTGAGTCTTCTATCAAAAGTTACAGCTATTTATATGAAGTTGTACAAAAACGCTTTCTTTCGCCAAGACAGTGCGTTTCTCACTGTTGCATGCATTTGAATGGGAAACTCGCGTGAAACAAAGTATAGGTTTTCATTATGTGAATAATTTTAAAATCTTAGCTCAAACGGCTGCAAAACCTGTTTGCCCAGCATGGGATATTGAGTTCTATAAGATAAAGCCATAAACATGTTTGTCTGAGTCTTCTATCAAAAGTTACAGCGATTTATATGAAGTTGTTCAAAAACGCTTTATTTCGCCAAGACAATGCGTTTCTCACTGTTACATGCATTTGAATGGGAAACTCGACCGAAACAAAGTATAGGTTTTCATTATGTGTATAACTTGGAAATCTTAGCTCAAACAGCTGCAAATCCTGTTTTCCCAGCACGGGGATATTGAGTTCTATAAGATAAAGCCATAAACATGTTTGTCTGAGTCTTCTATCAAAAGTTACAGCGATTTATATGAAGTTGTTCAAAAACGCTTTATTTCGCCAAGACAATGCGTTTCTCACTGTTACATGCATTTGAATGGGAAACTCGACCGAAACAAAGTATAGGTTTTCATTATGTGAATAATTTTAAAATCTTAGCTCAAACGGCTGCAAAACCTGTTTGCCCAGCACGGGGATATTGAGTTCTATAAGATAAAGCCATAAACATGTTTGTCTGAGTCTTCTATCAAAAGTTACAGCGATTTATATGAAGTTGTTCAAAAACGCTTTATTTCGCCAAGACAATGCGTTTCTCACTGTTACATGCATTTGAATGGGAAACTCGACTGAAACAAAGTATAGGTTTTCATTATGTGAATAATTTTAAAATCTTAGCTCAAACGGCTGCAAAACCTGTTTGCCCAGCACGGGGATATTGAGTTCTATAAGATAAAGCCATAAACATGTTTGTCTGAGTCTTCTATCAAAAGTTACAGCGATTTATATGAAGTTGTTCAAAAACGCTTTATTTCGCCAAGACAATGCGTTTCTCACTGTTACATGCATTTGAATGGGAAACTCGCCTGAAACAAAGTATAGGTTTTCATTATGTGAATAATTTTAAAATCTTAGCTCAAACGGCTGCAAAACCTGTTTGCCCAGCACGGGGATATTGAGTTCTATAAGATAAAGCCATAAACATGTTTGTCTGAGTCTTCTATCAAAAGTTACAGCGATTTATATGAAGTTGTTCAAAAACGCTTTATTTCGCCAAGACAATGCGTTTCTCACTGTTACATGCATTTGAATGGGAAACTCGACCGAAACAAAGTATAGGTTTTCATTATGTGAATAATTTTAAAATCTTAGCTCAAACGGCTGCAAAACCTGTTTGCCCAGCACGGGGATATTGAGTTCTATAAGATAAAGCCATAAACATGTTTGTCTGAGTCTTCTATCAAAAGTTACAGCGATTTATATGAAGTTGTTCAAAAACGCTTTATTTCGCCAAGACAATGCGTTTCTCACTGTTACATGCATTTGAATGGGAAACTCGCCTGAAACAAAGTATAGGTTTTCATTATGTGAATAATTTTAAAATCTTAGCTCAAACGGCTGCAAAACCTGTTTGCCCAGCACGGGGATATTGAGTTCTATAAGATAAAGGCATAAACATGTGTATCCGAGTCTTCTATCAAAAGTTACAGCGATTTATATGAAGTTGTACAAAAACGCTTTATTTCGCCAAGACAGTGCGTTTCTCACTGTTACATGCATTTGAATGGGAAACTCGCCTGAAACAAAGTATAGGTTTTCATTATGTGAATAATTTTAAAATCTTTGCTCAAACGGCTGCAAAACCTGTTTGCCCAGCACGGGGATATTGAGTTCTATAAGATAAAGCCATAAACATGTTTGTCTGAGTCTTCTATCAAAAGTTACAGCGATTTATATGAAGTTGTTCAAAAACGCTTTATTTCGCCAAGACAATGCGTTTCTCACTGTTACATGCATTTGAATGGGAAACTCGCCTGAAACAAAGTATAGGTTTTCATTATGTGAATAATTTTAAAATCTTAGCTCAAACGGCTGCAAAACCTGTTTGCCCAGCACGGGGATATTGAGTTCTATAAGATAAAGGCATAAACATGTTTATCCGAGTCTTCTATCAAAAGTTACAGCGATTTATATGAAGTTGTACAAAAACGCTTTATTTCGCCAAGACAGTGCGTTTCTCACTGTTACATGCATTTGAATGGGAAACTCGCCTGAAACAAAGTATAGGTTTTCATTATGTGAATAATTTTAAAATCTTTGCTCAAACGGCTGCAAAACCTGTTTGCCCAGCACGGGGATATTGAGTTCTATAAGATAAAGCCATAAACATGTTTGTCTGAGTCTTCTATCAAAAGTTACAGCGATTTATATGAAGTTGTTCAAAAACGCTTTATTTCGCCAAGACAATGCGTTTCTCACTGTTACATGCATTTGAATGGGAAACTCGACCGAAACAAAGTATAGGTTTTCATTATGTGAATAATTTTAAAATCTTAGCTCAAACGGCTGCAAAACCTGTTTGCCCAGCACGGGGATATTGAGTTCTATAAGATAAAGCCATAAACATGTTTGTCTGAGTCTTCTATCAAAAGTTACAGCGATTTATATGAAGTTGTTCAAAAACGCTTTATTTCGCCAAGACAATGCGTTTCTCACTGTTACATGCATTTGAATGGGAAACTCGACCGAAACAAAGTATAGGTTTTCATTATGTGAATAATTTTAAAATCTTAGCTCAAACGGCTGCAAAACCTGTTTGCCCAGCACGGGGATATTGAGTTCTATAAGATAAAGCCATAAACATGTTTGTCTGAGTCTTCTATCAAAAGTTACAGCGATTTATATGAAGTTGTTCAAAAACGCTTTATTTCGCCAAGACAATGCGTTTCTCACTGTTACATGCATTTGAATGGGAAACTCGCCTGAAACAAAGTATAGGTTTTCATTATGTGAATAATTTTAAAATCTTAGCTCAAACGGCTGCAAAACCTGTTTGCCCAGCACGGGGATATTGAGTTCTATAAGATAAAGGCATAAACATGTGTATCCGAGTCTTCTATCAAAAGTTACAGCGATTTATATGAAGTTGTACAAAAACGCTTTATTTCGCCAAGACAGTGCGTTTCTCACTGTTACATGCATTTGAATGGGAAACTCGCCTGAAACAAAGTATAGGTTTTCATTATGTGAATAATTTTAAAATCTTTGCTCAAACGGCTGCAAAACCTGTTTGCCCAGCACGGGGATATTGAGTTCTATAAGATAAAGCCATAAACATGTTTGTCTGAGTCTTCTATCAAAAGTTACAGCGATTTATATGAAGTTGTTCAAAAACGCTTTATTTCGCCAAGACAATGCGTTTCTCACTGTTACATGCATTTGAATGGGAAACTCGCCTGAAACAAAGTATAGGTTTTCATTATGTGAATAATTTTAAAATCTTAGCTCAAACGGCTGCAAAACCTGTTTGCCCAGCACGGGGATATTGAGTTCTATAAGATAAAGGCATAAACATGTTTATCCGAGTCTTCTATCAAAAGTTACAGCGATTTATATGAAGTTGTACAAAAACGCTTTATTTCGCCAAGACAGTGCGTTTCTCACTGTTACATGCATTTGAATGGGAAACTCGCCTGAAACAAAGTATAGGTTTTCATTATGTGAATAATTTTAAAATCTTTGCTCAAACGGCTGCAAAACCTGTTTGCCCAGCACGGGGATATTGAGTTCTATAAGATAAAGCCATAAACATGTTTGTCTGAGTCTTCTATCAAAAGTTACAGCGATTTATATGAAGTTGTTCAAAAACGCTTTATTTCGCCAAGACAATGCGTTTCTCACTGTTACATGCATTTGAATGGGAAACTCGACCGAAACAAAGTATAGGTTTTCATTATGTGAATAATTTTAAAATCTTAGCTCAAACGGCTGCAAAACCTGTTTGCCCAGCACGGGGATATTGAGTTCTATAAGATAAAGCCATAAACATGTTTGTCTGAGTCTTCTATCAAAAGTTACAGCGATTTATATGAAGTTGTTCAAAAACGCTTTATTTCGCCAAGACAATGCGTTTCTCACTGTTACATGCATTTGAATGGGAAACTCGACCGAAACAAAGTATAGGTTTTCATTATGTGTATAACTTGGAAATCTTAGCTCAAACGGCTGCAAAACCTGTTTGCCCAGCACGGGGATATTGAGTTCTATAAGATAAAGCCACAAACATGTTTGTCTGAGTCTTCTATCAAAAGTTACAGCTATTTATATGAAGTTGTACAAAAACGCTTTCTTTCGCCAAGACAGTGCGTTTCTCACTGTTGCATGCATTTGAATGGGGAACTCGCCCGAAACAAAGTATAGGTTTTCATTATGTGAATAATTTTAAAATCTTAGCTCAAACGGCTGCAAAACCTGTTTGCCCAGCACGGGGATATTGAGTTCTATAAGATAAAGGCATAAACATGTGTATCCGAGTCTTCTATCAAAAGTTACAGCGATTTATATGAAGTTGTACAAAAACGCTTTATTTCGCCAAGACAGTGCGTTTCTCACTGTTACATGCATTTGAATGGGAAACTCGCCTGAAACAAAGTATAGGTTTTCATTATGTGAATAATTTTAAAATCTTTGCTCAAACGGCTGCAAAACCTGTTTGCCCAGCACGGGGATATTGAGTTCTATAAGATAAAGCCATAAACATGTTTGTCTGAGTCTTCTATCAAAAGTTACAGCGATTTATATGAAGTTGTTCAAAAACGCTTTATTTCGCCAAGACAATGCGTTTCTCACTGTTACATGCATTTGAATGGGAAACTCGACCGAAACAAAGTATAGGTTTTCATTATGTGAATAATTTTAAAATCTTAGCTCAAACGGCTGCAAAACCTGTTTTCCCAGCACGGGGACCTTGAGTTCTATAAGATAAAGCCATAAACATGTTTGTCTGAGTCTTCTATCAAAAGTTACAGCGATTTATATGAAGTTGTTCAAAAACGCTTTATTTCGCCAAGACAATGCGTTTCTCACTGTTACATGCATTTGAATGGGAAACTCGCCTGAAACAAAGTATAGGTTTTCATTATGTGAATAATTTTAAAATCTTAGCTCAAACGGCTGCAAAACCTGTTTGCCCAGCACGGGGATATTGAGTTCTATAAGATAAAGCCATAAACATGTTTGTCTGAGTCTTCTATCAAAAGTTACAGCGATTTATATGAAGTTGTTCAAAAACGCTTTATTTCGCCAAGACAATGCGTTTCTCACTGTTACATGCATTTGAATGGGAAACTCGACCGAAACAAAGTATAGGTTTTCATTATGTGAATAATTTTAAAATCTTAGCTCAAACGGCTGCAAAACCTGTTTGCCCAGCACGGGGATATTGAGTTCTATAAGATAAAGCCATAAACATGTTTGTCTGAGTCTTCTATCAAAAGTTACAGCGATTTATATGAAGTTGTTCAAAAACGCTTTATTTCGCCAAGACAATGCGTTTCTCACTGTTACATGCATTTGAATGGGAAACTCGCCTGAAACAAAGTATAGGTTTTCATTATGTGAATAATTTTAAAATCTTAGCTCAAACGGCTGCAAAACCTGTTTGCCCAGCACGGGGATATTGAGTTCTATAAGATAAAGGCATAAACATGTGTATCCGAGTCTTCTATCAAAAGTTACAGCGATTTATATGAAGTTGTACAAAAACGCTTTATTTCGCCAAGACAGTGCGTTTCTCACTGTTACATGCATTTGAATGGGAAACTCGCCTGAAACAAAGTATAGGTTTTCATTATGTGAATAATTTTAAAATCTTTGCTCAAACGGCTGCAAAACCTGTTTGCCCAGCACGGGGATATTGAGTTCTATAAGATAAAGCCATAAACATGTTTGTCTGAGTCTTCTATCAAAAGTTACAGCGATTTATATGAAGTTGTTCAAAAACGCTTTATTTCGCCAAGACAATGCGTTTCTCACTGTTACATGCATTTGAATGGGAAACTCGCCTGAAACAAAGTATAGGTTTTCATTATGTGAATAATTTTAAAATCTTAGCTCAAACGGCTGCAAAACCTGTTTGCCCAGCACGGGGATATTGAGTTCTATAAGATAAAGGCATAAACATGTGTATCCGAGTCTTCTATCAAAAGTTACAGCGATTTATATGAAGTTGTACAAAAACGCTTTATTTCGCCAAGACAGTGCGTTTCTCACTGTTACATGCATTTGAATGGGAAACTCGCCTGAAACAAAGTATAGGTTTTCATTATGTGAATAATTTTAAAATCTTTGCTCAAACGGCTGCAAAACCTGTTTGCCCAGCACGGGGATATTGAGTTCTATAAGATAAAGCCATAAACATGTTTGTCTGAGTCTTCTATCAAAAGTTACAGCGATTTATATGAAGTTGTTCAAAAACGCTTTATTTCGCCAAGACAATGCGTTTCTCACTGTTACATGCATTTGAATGGGAAACTCGACCGAAACAAAGTATAGGTTTTCATTATGTGAATAATTTTAAAATCTTAGCTCAAACGGCTGCAAAACCTGTTTGCCCAGCACGGGGATATTGAGTTCTATAAGATAAAGCCATAAACATGTTTGTCTGAGTCTTCTATCAAAAGTTACAGCGATTTATATGAAGTTGTTCAAAAACGCTTTATTTCGCCAAGACAATGCGTTTCTCACTGTTACATGCATTTGAATGGGAAACTCGACCGAAACAAAGTATAGGTTTTCATTATGTGAATAATTTTAAAATCTTAGCTCAAACGGCTGCAAAACCTGTTTTCCCAGCACGGGGACCTTGAGTTCTATAAGATAAAGCCATAAACATGTTTGTCTGAGTCTTCTATCAAAAGTTACAGCGATTTATATGAAGTTGTACAAAAACGCTTTATTTCGCCAAGACAATGCGTTTCTCACTGTTACATGCATTTGAATGGGAAACTCGACCGAAACAAAGTATAGGTTTTCATTATGTGTATAACTTGGAAATCTTAGCTCAAACGGCTGCAAAACCTGTTTGCCCAGCACGGGGATATTGAGTTCTATAAGATAAAGCCACAAACATGTTTGTCTGAGTCTTCTATCAAAAGTTACAGCTATTTATATGAAGTTGTACAAAAACGCTTTCTTTCGCCAAGACAGTGCGTTTCTCACTGTTGCATGCATTTGAATGGGGAACTCGCCCGAAACAAAGTATAGGTTTTCATTATGTGAATAATTTTAAAATCTTAGCTCAAACGGCTGCAAAACCTGTTTGCCCAGCACGGGGATATTGAGTTCTATAAGATAAAGCCATAAACATGTTTGTCTGAGTCTTCTATCAAAAGTTACAGCGATTTATATGAAGTTGTACAAAAACGCTTTATTTCGCCAAGACAGTGTGTTTCTCACTGTTACATGCATTTGAATGGGAAACTCGCCTGAAACAAAGTATAGGTTTTCATTATGTGTATAACTTGGAAATCTTAGCTCAAACGGCTGCAAAACCTGTTTGCCCAGCACGGGGATATTGAGTTCTATAAGATAAAGCCACAAACATGTTTGTCTGAGTCTTCTATCAAAAGTTACAGCTATTTATATGAAGTTGTACAAAAACGCTTTCTTTCGCCAAGACAGTGCGTTTCTCACTGTTGCATGCATTTGAATGGGGAACTCGCCCGAAACAAAGTATAGGTTTTCATTATGTGAATAATTTTAAAATCTTAGCTCAAACGGCTGCAAAACCTGTTTGCCCAGCACGGGGATATTGAGTTCTATAAGATAAAGGCATAAACATGTGTATCCGAGTCTTCTATCAAAAGTTACAGCGATTTATATGAAGTTGTACAAAAACGCTTTATTTCGCCAAGACAGTGCGTTTCTCACTGTTACATGCATTTGAATGGGAAACTCGCCTGAAACAAAGTATAGGTTTTCATTATGTGAATAATTTTAAAATCTTTGCTCAAACGGCTGCAAAACCTGTTTGCCCAGCACGGGGATATTGAGTTCTATAAGATAAAGCCATAAACATGTTTGTCTGAGTCTTCTATCAAAAGTTACAGCGATTTATATGAAGTTGTTCAAAAACGCTTTATTTCGCCAAGACAATGCGTTTCTCACTGTTACATGCATTTGAATGGGAAACTCGACCGAAACAAAGTATAGGTTTTCATTATGTGAATAATTTTAAAATCTTAGCTCAAACGGCTGCAAAACCTGTTTTCCCAGCACGGGGACCTTGAGTTCTATAAGATAAAGCCATAAACATGTTTGTCTGAGTCTTCTATCAAAAGTTACAGCGATTTATATGAAGTTGTACAAAAACGCTTTATTTCGCCAAGACAATGCGTTTCTCACTGTTACATGCATTTGAATGGGAAACTCGACCGAAACAAAGTATAGGTTTTCATTATGTGTATAACTTGGAAATCTTAGCTCAAACGGCTGCAAAACCTGTTTGCCCAGCACGGGGATATTGAGTTCTATAAGATAAAGCCACAAACATGTTTGTCTGAGTCTTCTATCAAAAGTTACAGCTATTTATATGAAGTTGTACAAAAACGCTTTCTTTCGCCAAGACAGTGCGTTTCTCACTGTTGCATGCATTTGAATGGGGAACTCGCCCGAAACAAAGTATAGGTTTTCATTATGTGAATAATTTTAAAATCTTAGCTCAAACGGCTGCAAAACCTGTTTGCCCAGCACGGGGATATTGAGTTCTATAAGATAAAGGCATAAACATGTGTATCCGAGTCTTCTATCAAAAGTTACAGCGATTTATATGAAGTTGTACAAAAACGCTTTATTTCGCCAAGACAGTGCGTTTCTCACTGTTACATGCATTTGAATGGGAAACTCGCCTGAAACAAAGTATAGGTTTTCATTATGTGAATAATTTTAAAATCTTTGCTCAAACGGCTGCAAAACCTGTTTGCCCAGCACGGGGATATTGAGTTCTATAAGATAAAGCCATAAACATGTTTGTCTGAGTCTTCTATCAAAAGTTACAGCGATTTATATGAAGTTGTACAAAAACGCTTTATTTCGCCAAGACAGTGTGTTTCTCACTGTTACATGCATTTGAATGGGAAACTCGCCTGAGACAAAGTATAGGTTTTCATTATGTGAATAATTTTAAAATCTTAGCTCAAACGGCTGCAAAACCTGTTTGCCCAGCACGGGGATATTGAGTTCTATAAGATAAAGCCACAAACATGTTTGTCTGAGTCTTCTATCAAAAGTTACAGCTATTTATATGAAGTTGTACAAAAACGCTTTCTTTCGCCAAGACAGTGCGTTTCTCACTGTTGCATGCATTTGAATGGGGAACTCGCCCGAAACAAAGTATAGGTTTTCATTATGTGAATAATTTTAAAATCTTAGCTCAAACGGCTGCAAAACCTGTTTGCCCAGCACGGGGATATTGAGTTCTATAAGATAAAGCCATAAACATGTTTGTCTGAGTCTTCTATCAAAAGTTACAGCGATTTATATGAAGTTGTACAAAAACGCTTTATTTCGCCAAGACAGTGTGTTTCTCACTGTTACATGCATTTGAATGGGAAACTCGCCTGAAACAAAGTATAGGTTTTCATTATGTGAATAATTTTAAAATCTTAGCTCAGACGGCTGCAAAACCTGTTTGCCCAGCACGGGGACCTTGAGTTCTATAAGATAAAGCCATAAACATGTTTGTCTGAGTCTTCTATCAAAAGTTACAGCGATTTATATGAAGTTGTTCAAAAACGCTTTATTTCGCCAAGACAATGCGTTTCTCACTGTTACATGCATTTGAATGGGAAACTCGACCGAAACAAAGTATAGGTTTTCATTATGTGAATAATTTTAAAATCTTAGCTCAAACGGCTGCAAAACCTGTTTGCCCAGCACGGGGATATTGAGTTCTATAAGATAAAGGCATAAACATGTGTATCCGAGTCTTCTATCAAAAGTTACAGCGATTTATATGAAGTTGTACAAAAACGCTTTATTTCGCCAAGACAGTGCGTTTCTCACTGTTACATGCATTTGAATGGGAAACTCGCCTGAAACAAAGTATAGGTTTTCATTATGTGAATAATTTTAAAATCTTAGCTCAAACGGCTGCAAAACCTGTTTGCCCAGCACGGGGATATTGAGTTCTATAAGATAAAGCCATAAACATGTTTGTCTGAGTCTTCTATCAAAAGTTACAGCGATTTATATGAAGTTGTTCAAAAACGCTTTATTTCGCCAAGACAATGCGTTTCTCACTGTTACATGCATTTGAATGGGAAACTCGCCTGAAACAAAGTATAGGTTTTCATTATGTGAATAATTTTAAAATCTTAGCTCAAACGGCTGCAAAACCTGTTTGCCCAGCACGGGGATATTGAGTTCTATAAGATAAAGGCATAAACATGTGTATCCGAGTCTTCTATCAAAAGTTACAGCGATTTATATGAAGTTGTACAAAAACGCTTTATTTCGCCAAGACAGTGCGTTTCTCACTGTTACATGCATTTGAATGGGAAACTCGCCTGAAACAAAGTATAGGTTTTCATTATGTGAATAATTTTAAAATCTTTGCTCAAACGGCTGCAAAACCTGTTTGCCCAGCACGGGGATATTGAGTTCTATAAGATAAAGCCATAAACATGTTTGTCTGAGTCTTCTATCAAAAGTTACAGCGATTTATATGAAGTTGTTCAAAAACGCTTTATTTCGCCAAGACAGTGTGTTTCTCACTGTTACATGCATTTGAATGGGAAACTCGCCTGAAACAAAGTATAGGTTTTCATTATGTGAATAATTTTAAAATCTTAGCTCAGACGGCTGCAAAACCTGTTTGCCCAGCACGGGGACCTTGAGTTCTATAAGATAAAGCCATAAACATGTTTGTCTGAGTCTTCTATCAAAAGTTACAGCGATTTATATGAAGTTGTTCAAAAACGCTTTATTTCGCCAAGACAATGCGTTTCTCACTGTTACATGCATTTGAATGGGAAACTCGACCGAAACAAAGTATAGGTTTTCATTATGTGTATAACTTGGAAATCTTAGCTCAAACAGCTGCAAATCCTGTTTTCCCAGCACGGGGACCTTGAGTTCTATAAGATAAAGCCATAAACATGTTTGTCTGAGTCTTCTATCAAAAGTTACAGCTATTTATATGAAGTTGTACAAAAACGCTTTCTTTCGCCAAGACAGTGCGTTTCTCACTGTTGCATGCATTTGAATGGGAAACTCGCGTGAAACAAAGTATAGGTTTTCATTATGTGAATAATTTTAAAATCTTAGCTCAAACGGCTGCAAAACCTGTTTGCCCAGCATGGGATATTGAGTTCTATAAGATAAAGCCATAAACATGTTTGTCTGAGTCTTCTATCAAAAGTTACAGCGATTTATATGAAGTTGTACAAAAACGCTTTCTTTCGCCAAGACAGTGCGTTTCTCACTGTTGCATGCATTTGAATGGGGAACTCGCCCGAAACAAAGTATAGGTTTTCATTATGTGAATAATTTTAAAATCTTAGCTCAAACGGCTGCAAAACCTGTTTGCCCAGCACGGGGATATTGAGTTCTATAAGATAAAGGCATAAACATGTGTATCCGAGTCTTCTATCAAAAGTTACAGCGATTTATATGAAGTTGTACAAAAACGCTTTATTTCGCCAAGACAGTGCGTTTCTCACTGTTACATGCATTTGAATGGGAAACTCGCCTGAAACAAAGTATAGGTTTTCATTATGTGAATAATTTTAAAATCTTTGCTCAAACGGCTGCAAAACCTGTTTGCCCAGCACGGGGATATTGAGTTCTATAAGATAAAGCCATAAACATGTTTGTCTGAGTCTTCTATCAAAAGTTACAGCGATTTATATGAAGTTGTTCAAAAACGCTTTATTTCGCCAAGACAATGCGTTTCTCACTGTTACATGCATTTGAATGGGAAACTCGACCGAAACAAAGTATAGGTTTTCATTATGTGAATAATTTTAAAATCTTAGCTCAAACGGCTGCAAAACCTGTTTTCCCAGCACGGGGACCTTGAGTTCTATAAGATAAAGCCATAAACATGTTTGTCTGAGTCTTCTATCAAAAGTTACAGCGATTTATATGAAGTTGTACAAAAACGCTTTATTTCGCCAAGACAATGCGTTTCTCACTGTTACATGCATTTGAATGGGAAACTCGACCGAAACAAAGTATAGGTTTTCATTATGTGTATAACTTGGAAATCTTAGCTCAAACGGCTGCAAAACCTGTTTGCCCAGCACGGGGATATTGAGTTCTATAAGATAAAGCCACAAACATGTTTGTCTGAGTCTTCTATCAAAAGTTACAGCTATTTATATGAAGTTGTACAAAAACGCTTTCTTTCGCCAAGACAGTGCGTTTCTCACTGTTGCATGCATTTGAATGGGGAACTCGCCCGAAACAAAGTATAGGTTTTCATTATGTGAATAATTTTAAAATCTTAGCTCAAACGGCTGCAAAACCTGTTTGCCCAGCACGGGGATATTGAGTTCTATAAGATAAAGCCATAAACATGTTTGTCTGAGTCTTCTATCAAAAGTTACAGCGATTTATATGAAGTTGTACAAAAACGCTTTATTTCGCCAAGACAGTGTGTTTCTCACTGTTACATGCATTTGAATGGGAAACTCGCCTGAAACAAAGTATAGGTTTTCATTATGTGTATAACTTGGAAATCTTAGCTCAAACGGCTGCAAAACCTGTTTGCCCAGCACGGGGATATTGAGTTCTATAAGATAAAGCCACAAACATGTTTGTCTGAGTCTTCTATCAAAAGTTACAGCTATTTATATGAAGTTGTACAAAAACGCTTTCTTTCGCCAAGACAGTGCGTTTCTCACTGTTGCATGCATTTGAATGGGGAACTCGCCCGAAACAAAGTATAGGTTTTCATTATGTGAATAATTTTAAAATCTTAGCTCAAACGGCTGCAAAACCTGTTTGCCCAGCACGGGGATATTGAGTTCTATAAGATAAAGGCATAAACATGTGTATCCGAGTCTTCTATCAAAAGTTACAGCGATTTATATGAAGTTGTACAAAAACGCTTTATTTCGCCAAGACAGTGCGTTTCTCACTGTTACATGCATTTGAATGGGAAACTCGCCTGAAACAAAGTATAGGTTTTCATTATGTGAATAATTTTAAAATCTTTGCTCAAACGGCTGCAAAACCTGTTTGCCCAGCACGGGGATATTGAGTTCTATAAGATAAAGCCATAAACATGTTTGTCTGAGTCTTCTATCAAAAGTTACAGCGATTTATATGAAGTTGTACAAAAACGCTTTATTTCGCCAAGACAGTGTGTTTCTCACTGTTACATGCATTTGAATGGGAAACTCGCCTGAGACAAAGTATAGGTTTTCATTATGTGAATAATTTTAAAATCTTAGCTCAAACGGCTGCAAAACCTGTTTGCCCAGCACGGGGATATTGAGTTCTATAAGATAAAGCCACAAACATGTTTGTCTGAGTCTTCTATCAAAAGTTACAGCTATTTATATGAAGTTGTACAAAAACGCTTTCTTTCGCCAAGACAGTGCGTTTCTCACTGTTGCATGCATTTGAATGGGGAACTCGCCCGAAACAAAGTATAGGTTTTCATTATGTGAATAATTTTAAAATCTTAGCTCAAACGGCTGCAAAACCTGTTTGCCCAGCACGGGGATATTGAGTTCTATAAGATAAAGCCATAAACATGTTTGTCTGAGTCTTCTATCAAAAGTTACAGCGATTTATATGAAGTTGTACAAAAACGCTTTATTTCGCCAAGACAGTGTGTTTCTCACTGTTACATGCATTTGAATGGGAAACTCGCCTGAAACAAAGTATAGGTTTTCATTATGTGAATAATTTTAAAATCTTAGCTCAGACGGCTGCAAAACCTGTTTGCCCAGCACGGGGACCTTGAGTTCTATAAGATAAAGCCATAAACATGTTTGTCTGAGTCTTCTATCAAAAGTTACAGCGATTTATATGAAGTTGTTCAAAAACGCTTTATTTCGCCAAGACAATGCGTTTCTCACTGTTACATGCATTTGAATGGGAAACTCGACCGAAACAAAGTATAGGTTTTCATTATGTGAATAATTTTAAAATCTTAGCTCAAACGGCTGCAAAACCTGTTTGCCCAGCACGGGGATATTGAGTTCTATAAGATAAAGGCATAAACATGTGTATCCGAGTCTTCTATCAAAAGTTACAGCGATTTATATGAAGTTGTACAAAAACGCTTTATTTCGCCAAGACAGTGCGTTTCTCACTGTTACATGCATTTGAATGGGAAACTCGCCTGAAACAAAGTATAGGTTTTCATTATGTGAATAATTTTAAAATCTTAGCTCAAACGGCTGCAAAACCTGTTTGCCCAGCACGGGGATATTGAGTTCTATAAGATAAAGCCATAAACATGTTTGTCTGAGTCTTCTATCAAAAGTTACAGCGATTTATATGAAGTTGTTCAAAAACGCTTTATTTCGCCAAGACAATGCGTTTCTCACTGTTACATGCATTTGAATGGGAAACTCGCCTGAAACAAAGTATAGGTTTTCATTATGTGAATAATTTTAAAATCTTAGCTCAAACGGCTGCAAAACCTGTTTGCCCAGCACGGGGATATTGAGTTCTATAAGATAAAGGCATAAACATGTGTATCCGAGTCTTCTATCAAAAGTTACAGCGATTTATATGAAGTTGTACAAAAACGCTTTATTTCGCCAAGACAGTGCGTTTCTCACTGTTACATGCATTTGAATGGGAAACTCGCCTGAAACAAAGTATAGGTTTTCATTATGTGAATAATTTTAAAATCTTTGCTCAAACGGCTGCAAAACCTGTTTGCCCAGCACGGGGATATTGAGTTCTATAAGATAAAGCCATAAACATGTTTGTCTGAGTCTTCTATCAAAAGTTACAGCGATTTATATGAAGTTGTTCAAAAACGCTTTATTTCGCCAAGACAGTGTGTTTCTCACTGTTACATGCATTTGAATGGGAAACTCGCCTGAAACAAAGTATAGGTTTTCATTATGTGAATAATTTTAAAATCTTAGCTCAGACGGCTGCAAAACCTGTTTGCCCAGCACGGGGACCTTGAGTTCTATAAGATAAAGCCATAAACATGTTTGTCTGAGTCTTCTATCAAAAGTTACAGCGATTTATATGAAGTTGTTCAAAAACGCTTTATTTCGCCAAGACAATGCGTTTCTCACTGTTACATGCATTTGAATGGGAAACTCGACCGAAACAAAGTATAGGTTTTCATTATGTGTATAACTTGGAAATCTTAGCTCAAACAGCTGCAAATCCTGTTTTCCCAGCACGGGGACCTTGAGTTCTATAAGATAAAGCCATAAACATGTTTGTCTGAGTCTTCTATCAAAAGTTACAGCTATTTATATGAAGTTGTACAAAAACGCTTTCTTTCGCCAAGACAGTGCGTTTCTCACTGTTGCATGCATTTGAATGGGAAACTCGCGTGAAACAAAGTATAGGTTTTCATTATGTGAATAATTTTAAAATCTTAGCTCAAACGGCTGCAAAACCTGTTTGCCCAGCATGGGATATTGAGTTCTATAAGATAAAGCCATAAACATGTTTGTCTGAGTCTTCTATCAAAAGTTACAGCGATTTATATGAAGTTGTTCAAAAACGCTTTATTTCGCCAAGACAATGCGTTTCTCACTGTTACATGCATTTGAATGGGAAACTCGACCGAAACAAAGTATAGGTTTTCATTATGTGTATAACTTGGAAATCTTAGCTCAAACGGCTGCAAAACCTGTTTTCCCAGCACGGGGATATTGAGTTCTATAAGATAAAGGCATAAACATGTGTATCCGAGTCTTCTATCAAAAGTTACAGCGATTTATATGAAGTTGTACAAAAACGCTTTATTTCGCCAAGACAGTGCGTTTCTCACTGTTACATGCATTTGAATGGGAAACTCGCCTGAAACAAAGTATAGGTTTTCATTATGTGAATAATTTTAAAATCTTAGCTCAAACGGCTGCAAAACCTGTTTGCCCAGCACGGGGATATTGAGTTCTATAAGATAAAGCCATAAACATGTTTGTCTGAGTCTTCTATCAAAAGTTACAGCGATTTATATGAAGTTGTTCAAAAACGCTTTATTTCGCCAAGACAATGCGTTTCTCACTGTTACATGCATTTGAATGGGAAACTCGCCTGAAACAAAGTATAGGTTTTCATTATGTGAATAATTTTAAAATCTTAGCTCAAACGGCTGCAAAACCTGTTTGCCCAGCACGGGGATATTGAGTTCTATAAGATAAAGGCATAAACATGTGTATCCGAGTCTTCTATCAAAAGTTACAGCGATTTATATGAAGTTGTACAAAAACGCTTTATTTCGCCAAGACAGTGCGTTTCTCACTGTTACATGCATTTGAATGGGAAACTCGCCTGAAACAAAGTATAGGTTTTCATTATGTGAATAATTTTAAAATCTTTGCTCAAACGGCTGCAAAACCGGTTTGCCCAGCACGGGGATATTGAGTTCTATAAGATAAAGCCATAAACATGTTTGTCTGAGTCTTCTATCAAAAGTTACAGCGATTTATATGAAGTTGTACAAAAACGCTTTATTTCGCCAAGACAGTGTGTTTCTCACTGTTACATGCATTTGAATGGGAAACTCGCCTGAAACAAAGTATAGGTTTTCATTATGTGAATAATTTTAAAATCTTAGCTCAGACGGCTGCAAAACCTGTTTGCCCAGCACGGGGACCTTGAGTTCTATAAGATAAAGCCATAAACATGTTTGTCTGAGTCTTCTATCAAAAGTTACAGCGATTTATATGAAGTTGTTCAAAAACGCTTTATTTCGCCAAGACAATGCGTTTCTCACTGTTACATGCATTTGAATGGGAAACTCGACCGAAACAAAGTATAGGTTTTCATTATGTGTATAACTTGGAAATCTTAGCTCAAACAGCTGCAAATCCTGTTTTCCCAGCACGGGGACCTTGAGTTCTATAAGATAAAGCCATAAACATGTTTGTCTGAGTCTTCTATCAAAAGTTACAGCTATTTATATGAAGTTGTACAAAAACGCTTTCTTTCGCCAAGACAGTGCGTTTCTCACTGTTGCATGCATTTGAATGGGAAACTCGCGTGAAACAAAGTATAGGTTTTCATTATGTGAATAATTTTAAAATCTTAGCTCAAACGGCTGCAAAACCTGTTTGCCCAGCATGGGATATTGAGTTCTATAAGATAAAGCCATAAACATGTTTGTCTGAGTCTTCTATCAAAAGTTACAGCGATTTATATGAAGTTGTTCAAAAACGCTTTATTTCGCCAAGACAATGCGTTTCTCACTGTTACATGCATTTGAATGGGAAACTCGACCGAAACAAAGTATAGGTTTTCATTATGTGTATAACTTGGAAATCTTAGCTCAAACGGCTGCAAAACCTGTTTTCCCAGCACGGGGATATTGAGTTCTATAAGATAAAGCCATAAACATGTTTGTCTGAGTCTTCTATCAAAAGTTACAGCGATTTATATGAAGTTGTTCAAAAACGCTTTATTTCGCCAAGACAATGCGTTTCTCACTGTTACATGCATTTGAATGGGAAACTCGACCGAAACAAAGTATAGGTTTTCATTATGTGAATAATTTTAAAATCTTAGCTCAAACGGCTGCAAAACCTGTTTGCCCAGCACGGGGATATTGAGTTCTATAAGATAAAGCCATAAACATGTTTGTCTGAGTCTTCTATCAAAAGTTACAGCGATTTATATGAAGTTGTACAAAAACGCTTTATTTCGCCAAGACAGTGTGTTTCTCACTGTTACATGCATTTGAATGGGAAACTCGCCTGAAACAAAGTATAGGTTTTCATTATGTGAATAATTTTAAAATCTTAGCTCAGACGGCTGCAAAACCTGTTTGCCCAGCACGGGGACCTTGAGTTCTATAAGATAAAGCCATAAACATGTTTGTCTGAGTCTTCTATCAAAAGTTACAGCGATTTATATGAAGTTGTTCAAAAACGCTTTATTTCGCCAAGACAATGCGTTTCTCACTGTTACATGCATTTGAATGGGAAACTCGACCGAAACAAAGTATAGGTTTTCATTATGTGTATAACTTGGAAATCTTAGCTCAAACAGCTGCAAATCCTGTTTTCCCAGCACGGGGACCTTGAGTTCTATAAGATAAAGCCATAAACATGTTTGTCTGAGTCTTCTATCAAAAGTTACAGCTATTTATATGAAGTTGTACAAAAACGCTTTCTTTCGCCAAGACAGTGCGTTTCTCACTGTTGCATGCATTTGAATGGGAAACTCGCGTGAAACAAAGTATAGGTTTTCATTATGTGAATAATTTTAAAATCTTAGCTCAAACGGCTGCAAAACCTGTTTGCCCAGCATGGGATATTGAGTTCTATAAGATAAAGCCATAAACATGTTTGTCTGAGTCTTCTATCAAAAGTTACAGCGATTTATATGAAGTTGTTCAAAAACGCTTTATTTCGCCAAGACAATGCGTTTCTCACTGTTACATGCATTTGAATGGGAAACTCGACCGAAACAAAGTATAGGTTTTCATTATGTGTATAACTTGGAAATCTTAGCTCAAACGGCTGCAAAACCTGTTTTCCCAGCACGGGGATATTGAGTTCTATAAGATAAAGCCATAAACATGTTTGTCTGAGTCTTCTATCAAAAGTTACAGCGATTTATATGAAGTTGTTCAAAAACGCTTTATTTCGCCAAGACAATGCGTTTCTCACTGTTACATGCATTTGAATGGGAAACTCGCCTGAAACAAAGTATAGGTTTTCATTATGTGAATAATTTTAAAATCTTAGCTCAGACGGCTGCAAAACCTGTTTGCCCAGCACGGGGACCTTGAGTTCTATAAGATAAAGCCATAAACATGTTTGTCTGAGTCTTCTATCAAAAGTTACAGCGATTTATATGAAGTTGTTCAAAAACGCTTTATTTCGCCAAGACAATGCGTTTCTCACTGTTACATGCATTTGAATGGGAAACTCGACCGAAACAAAGTATAGGTTTTCATTATGTGTATAACTTGGAAATCTTAGCTCAAACAGCTGCAAATCCTGTTTTCCCAGCACGGGGACCTTGAGTTCTATAAGATAAAGCCATAAACATGTTTGTCTGAGTCTTCTATCAAAAGTTACAGCTATTTATATGAAGTTGTACAAAAACGCTTTCTTTCGCCAAGACAGTGCGTTTCTCACTGTTGCATGCATTTGAATGGGAAACTCGCGTGAAACAAAGTATAGGTTTTCATTATGTGAATAATTTTAAAATCTTAGCTCAAACGGCTGCAAAACCTGTTTGCCCAGCATGGGATATTGAGTTCTATAAGATAAAGCCATAAACATGTTTGTCTGAGTCTTCTATCAAAAGTTACAGCGATTTATATGAAGTTGTTCAAAAACGCTTTATTTCGCCAAGACAATGCGTTTCTCACTGTTACATGCATTTGAATGGGAAACTCGACCGAAACAAAGTATAGGTTTTCATTATGTGTATAACTTGGAAATCTTAGCTCAAACAGCTGCAAATCCTGTTTTCCCAGCACGGGGATATTGAGTTCTATAAGATAAAGCCATAAACATGTTTGTCTGAGTCTTCTATCAAAAGTTACAGCGATTTATATGAAGTTGTTCAAAAACGCTTTCTTTCGCCAAGACAATGCGTTTCTCACTGTTACATGCATTTGAATGGGAAACTCGACCGAAACAAAGTATAGGTTTTCATTATGTGAATAATTTTAAAATCTTAGCTCAAACGGCTGCAAAACCTGTTTGCCCAGCACGGGGATATTGAGTTCTATAAGATAAAGCCATAAACATGTTTGTCTGAGTCTTCTATCAAAAGTTACAGCGATTTATATGAAGTTGTTCAAAAACGCTTTATTTCGCCAAGACAATGCGTTTCTCACTGTTACATGCATTTGAATGGGAAACTCGCCTGAAACAAAGTATAGGTTTTCATTATGTGAATAATTTTAAAATCTTAGCTCAAATGGCTGCAAAACCTGTTTGCCCAGCACGGGGATATTGAGTTCTATAAGATAAAGCCATAAACATGTTTGTCTGAGTCTTCTATCAAAAGTTACAGCGATTTATATGAAGTTGTTCAAAAACGCTTTATTTTGCCAAGACAATGCGTTTCTCACTGTTACATGCATTTGAATGGGAAACTCGCCTGAAACAAAGTATAGGTTTTCATTATGTGAATAATTTTAAAATCTTAGCTCAAACGGCTGCAAAACCTGTTTGCCCAGCACGGGGACCTTGAGTTCTATAAGATAAAGCCATAAACATGTTTGTCTGAGTCTTCTATCAAAAGTTACAGCTATTTATATGAAGTTGTACAAAAACGCTTTCTTTCGCCAAGACAGTGCGTTTCTCACTGTTGCATGCATTTGAATGGGAAACTCGCGTGAAACAAAGTATAGGTTTTCATTATGTGAATAATTTTAAAATCTTAGCTCAAACGGCTGCAAAACCTGTTTGCCCAGCATGGGATATTGAGTTCTATAAGATAAAGCCATAAACATGTTTGTCTGAGTCTTCTATCAAAAGTTACAGCGATTTATATGAAGTTGTTCAAAAACGCTTTATTTCGCCAAGACAATGCGTTTCTCACTGTTACATGCATTTGAATGGGAAACTCGACCGAAACAAAGTATAGGTTTTCATTATGTGTATAACTTGGAAATCTTAGCTCAAACAGCTGCAAAACCTGATTTCCCAGCACGGGGATATTGAGTTATATAAGATAAAGCCATAAATATGTGTATCCGAGTCTTCTATCAAAAGTTACAGCGATTTATATGAAGTTGTTCAAAAACGCTTTATTTCGCCAAGACAATGCGTTTCTCACTGTTACATGCATTTGAATGGGAAACTCGCCTGAAACAAAGTATAGGTTTTCATTATGTGAATAATTTTAAAATCTTAGCTCAAACAGCTGCAAAACCTGTTTGCCCAGCACGGGGATATTGAATTCTATAAGATAAAGCCATAAATATATATTTCTGAGTCTTCTATCAAAAGTTACAGCTGTTTTTATGAAGACCATTAAAACGCTTTATTTCACCAGTTAGTGCGTTTCTCGCTATTACATGCATTTGAATGGGAAACTCGCCTGAAACAAAGTATAGGTTTTCATTATGTGAATAATTTTAAAATCTTAGCTCAAACGGCTGCAAATCCTGTTTTCCCAGCACGGGGACCTTGAGTTCTATAAGATAAAGCCATAAACATGTTTGTCTGAGTCTTCTATCAAAAGTTACAGCTATTTATATGAAGTTGTACAAAAACGCTTTATTTCGCCAAGACAGTGCGTTTCTCACTGTTGCATGCATTTGAATGGGGAACTCGCCTGAAACAAAGTATAGGTTTTCATTATGTGAATAATTTTAAAATCTTAGCTCAAACGGCTGCAAAACCTGTTTGCCCAGCATGGGATATTGAGTTCTATAAGATAAAGCCATAAACATGTTTGTCTGAGTCTTCTATCAAAAGTTACAGCGATTTATATGAAGTTGTTCAAAAACGCTTTATTTCGCCAAGACAGTGCGTTTCTCACTGTTGCATGCATTTGAATGGGGAACTCGCCCGAAACAAAGTATAGGTTTTCATTATGTGAATAATTTTAAAATCTTAGCTCAAACGGCTGCAAAACCTGTTTTCCCAGCACGGGGATATTGAGTTCTATAAGATAAAGCCATAAACATGTGTATCCGAGTCTTCTATCAAAAGTTACAGCTATTTATATGAAGTTGTACAAAAACGCTTTCTTTCGCCAAGACAGTGCGTTTCTCACTGTTGCATGCATTTGAATGGGGAACTCGCCCGAAACAAAGTATAGGTTTTCATTATGTGTATAACTTGGAAATCTTAGCTCAAACAGCTGCAAAACCTGATTTCCCAGCACGGGGATATTGAGTTCTATAAGATAAAGCCATAAACATGTTTGTCTGAGTCTTCTATCAAAAGTTACAGCGATTTATATGAAGTTGTACAAAAACGCTTTATTTCGCCAAGACAGTGTGTTTCTCACTGTTACATGCATTTGAATGGGAAACTCGCCTAAAACAAAGTATAGGTTTTCATTATGTGAATAATTTTAAAATCTTAGCTCAGACGGCTGCAAAACCTGTTTGCCCAGCACGGGGACCTTGAGTTCTATAAGATAAAGCCATAAACATGTGTATCCGAGTCTTCTATCAAAAGTTACAGCGATTTATATGAAGTTGTTCAAAAACGCTTTATTTCGCCAAGACAGTGCGTTTCTCACTGTTACATGCATTTGAATGGGAAACTCGCCTGAAACAAAGTATAGGTTTTCATTATGTGAATAATTTTAAAATCTTAGCTCAAACGGCTGCAAAACCTGTTTGCCCAGCACGGGGATATTGAGTTCTATAAGATAAAGCCATAAACATCTTTGTCTGAGTCTTCTATCAAAAGTTACAGCGATTTATATGAAGTTGTTCAAAAACGCTTTATTTCGCCAAGACAGTGCGTTTCTCACTGTTACATGCATTTGAATGGGGAACTCGCCTGAAACAAAGTATAGGTTTTCATTATGTGAATAATTTTAAAATCTTAGCTCAAACAGCTGCAAAACCTGTTTGCCCAGCACGGGGATATTGAATTCTATAAGATAAAGCCATAAATATATATTTCTGAGTCTTCTATCAAAAGTTACAGCTGTTTTTATGAAGACCATTAAAACGCTTTATTTCACCAGTTAGTGCGTTTCTCGCTATTACATGCATTTGAATGGGAAACTCGCCTGAAACAAAGTATAGGTTTTCATTATGTGAATAATTTTAAAATCTTAGCTCAAACGGCTGCAAAACCTGTTTGCCCAGCACGGGGATATTGAGTTCTATAAGATAAAGCCATAAACATCTTTGTCTGAGTCTTCTATCAAAAGTTACAGCGATTTATATGAAGTTGTTCAAAAACGCTTTATTTCGCCAAGACAATGCGTTTCTCACTGTTGCATGCATTTGAATGGGGAACTCGCCTGAAACAAAGTATAGGTTTTCATTATGTGAATAATTTTAAAATCTTAGCTCAAACAGCTGCAAAACCTGTTTGCCCAGCACGGGGATATTGAATTCTATAAGATAAAGCCATAAATATATATTCCTGAGTCTTCTATCAAAAGTTACAGCTGTTTTTATGAAGACCATTAAAACGCTTTATTTCACCAGTTAGTGCTTTTCTCACTGTTACATGCATTTGAATGGGAAACTCGCCTGAAACAAAGTATAGGTTTTCATTATGTGAATAATTTTAAAATCTTAGCTCAAACGGCTGCAAAACCTGTTTGCCCAGCACGGGGATATTGAATTCTATAAGATAAAGCCATAAACATGTTTGTCTGAGTCTTCTATCAAAAGTTACAGCGATTTATATGAAGTTGTACAAAAACGCTTTATTTCGCCAAGACAGTGTGTTTCTCACTGTTACATGCATTTGAATGGGAAACTCGCCTGAGACAAAGTATAGGTTTTCATTATGTGAATAATTTTAAAATCTTAGCTCAAACGGCTGCAAAACCTGTTCTGTTTGCCCAGCACGGGGATATTGAGTTCTATAAGATAAAGCCATAAACATGTTTGTCTGAGTCTTCTATCAAAAGTTACAGCGATTTATATGAAGTTGTACAAAAACGCTTTATTTCGCCAAGACAGTGTGTTTCTCACTGTTACATGCATTTGAATGGGAAACTCGCCTGAGACAAAGTATAGGTTTTCATTATGTGAATAATTTTAAAATTTTAGCTCAAACGGCTGCAAAACCTGTTCTGTTTGCCCAGCACGGGGACATTGAGTTCTATAAGATAAAGTCATGAATATGTATATCTGAATCTTCTATCAAAAGTTACAGCTATTTATATGAAGTTGTACAAAAACGCTTTATTTTGTCAAGACAGTGGGTTTTAGAGTCTTCATCATTAAATCTCTGGTTGCTTCATTTTTCTATCCTATATCAGATATTTTAAAGGTTAGCTTAGGTAAAGTTCCATTCTCATGGTGAGGCAAAGTGCTTTATGTGTGTGTGTGCGTGTGCGTGTCATGAACGGCCTATAATTAAAGAACAAAGCGGGGTTTGAGTTCGAGTTGCGGCAGACTGTCACTACTTGTAAATGGAACGCTACGGCGGACAGCTAATAACAGGAATCGGACGCGGTCCAGCCAAGTCCACAGCAACCACCATAGCAACCGCCTAGCATGACCTTAAAAACATATTCTGTCTTCATAACTATCAAAATCGTGAAATGATTTGCAAAGTGTGAAAGTGTTACAGCTGCAGAGAGCTATGGCGGTATCTATGGAAGCTGTTTACATAGCTAATAATATACGATGTAACCATGGAGACAGTCAGTCACGTTTTCTACAGTGAATAAGGTGATTGAGTGCACAGCGTCCACACTCTGCAGGGGGTAAAGACATTACTTCAATATTGTTTTATATTGATATATATTTGCCTTTTGTTGACCATCACCTCAGGTTCACCATTATAGTTTCAGCATACAAATGCACACTGTCTAAACACATTCAAAAACTCATGTCTCAGAGATAAGCACAGCTGTTCATGTTTGTCATTAGAGTTTTATTTGTAAGAAAATTATGAACTTCATATTGTGCATTAAATAAAAGAACATTTCACAACTCTGAGTCAACAGAAACAGGTAACAGAAATGTCTCTAATGTGTACAGTGTAGTGTAAGCATTAAAAGATCATAAAGGAAAAACTAACATTTATGTGAAACTAATTGTAATAAAAAATGAGCAGGTGCTTTATAGATTTAAAAGAAAGAATCTGAAAACAACACTTTTTTGGTCTAAGTCAGGGGTGTCAAACTCAAATACACAGTGGGCCAAAAACTGTAACAAAGTCGCGGGCTAACATTACCGGTAATATTTATTGAAATATATTTATTCCTCCAGATATAAGAATGAATCTTTTCTTATGGACTCAAACACGTTTTGCTGAAAAACTGAATATGGAACAAGCAAAGCTTAATACTAAACAATATATATATTAGCTGTATAATACCAGTAGGCCAGCTCTAATAGTAATTTGGTATGGCTTTGCGGGCCAAATGTAATTAGGCTGCGGGCCAAATTTGGCCCGCGGGCCAGAGTTTGACACCTATGGTCTAAGTGATCAAAGTAGAAAACAGAACTGATGTTCAAGAACAAACCGTAGCTGCACTAATATTACACATCTCGATCATTGTACTGAACAGACATGTTGCTTTTAAAACCACATGCAGTGTGTGACCATGACTGTTCACTGAGACCATGAACGCCACTTCGCTGAAGCATTCTTCTTCTTCTTCTTGCCATTAAATTGGAAGCAGAAGCAGCACGAGCTGATTTGATCTACTGAAAGGAAAAAGCAGAACATCTGAGCTGAAACCAGTCAGCTGAAATCATTAAGACAGGAACAAATTCAATGCAGTGTCTCAAGTGGCTTAGCCTGTTACAACTGTTGATACAAGCTAAATACGGTTAACACACAGTGTCAGGGAGCTCCAGTGTGGGAACTAGTGGCTTTAGGTTTGTAGTCATTTAACTTTCATCCATTCATTCATTTAATTCAGGAGGAAGAAATGCCAGGTTGGTGCAGGCTGGTTACATGCATTTGGTCCCATGCTGTCTTTAATTAAATGACTTGGTTCATTTTATGGCTGGGCTGTATGTGGGGTTATATCATGTTATTTGGGCAGGAGTACCTGTCCCCTGTTAGACTTAGAAAGTTTCTCCATAAGTAGAGTTTCTAACTCTTCTAGCACATCTGTGGCTGACAGCTTTTTGGTGGCTCTTTTTACCCCACACTGGTTGTGAGTGTGTAAATAGCCCCACTAGTTATTTTGGGTTGCAGTTAACTAGGGAGGAAGGGGTGGGTATGCCATGATTAGGTGAATAACAATTATATGTGATACATAAATTTCACAATGCATGCATATATCTCTATCAATTAAACCTGGCCTGAGGGCTGCCATTTTTTACATTCAGTTATTTCTCTTAGAAATGTTGGAACTAAATAATGAATGTGTTACAGTTAAAGTGAAACACTGGTCAGTGTAAATGGCTCATTGGGACACAGAAACCTTTAAATTAAACCTGATATCTAGTGTCAAACAATATCAAAGCTGTAAAAGATGTTTACATTCAGAATTTATAAAACTATGATTGTAAATAAATTCAAACAAGTGAGCTTTTCTCTTTGTGCTGAATATCAACACTGTGGTTTCTTAGACTGTAAGCTTTACTTTAGTGCAACCAGTTGCAGAAGCTGCCACTCCAAATGTCTTTTGATAACAAGAAAAAAATACCTTTTCAGTACACGGCCTGAAGTTCTTCTCCGAAATCTTCTGCAATCGGCTTTGTCTGCTGGTTTGAAGACAATAAACCATAAAAAAGATGATTTAGTCACTTCGTCTGTGTCATGCAGCTCGAATGTGTCGTGTAACGATGTTGAATAGCCGTCGTTATCCCTCTGCTGCGTTAGTAGGATTGTACTGTACAGCATCTCATTGATATGTGAGGAATGCTAATGTGACACGATAACAGACTTACATCATTAAAATATAAAGTGCAGGAGATATTTAGATATTTTTTATATTTATATTACATTTTATAGCTGACGGATATTACTAAATAGATAGAATTTACTAAATAGCTGGATGAACATGAAAAATATGTCTATAATAACAAATGACCATGAGAGCCAGTAGAATTAATTCAGCTGGACACTCGAAAGACGTCCTTAAATGCTCTTTAAGTGGCAGAACAGATGAACAAACAGTTAATCGCTTACTTGAGATGAAATCTGCTCAGCTACTTTGAAAACAGCTTCTAACTGGTTCCTCCTTTAACAGGATGACTGCTCAGGGGTAAGGCCATCATGCAATCCAGCAACCTTTATGGTTCTGCTTTGATTTAATATTTTTTGGGAACGCAGGCATCTGTTCAAAGCAAATGGATTTAATTTTAACAAGTCAGGGGTGAAACTGTTCACCTCCAACTTGTTTTATTCCATACGTCATCCATCCGTGCTTGGTGCCAAGGCTGAGATAAACGAGGAGTTATCTCATAAAGAGGAACAAACAGTACTCCAAGAACAGACAAAGCCCAGCAGAAACCTTGAGGAGGAGCTCCATTTGCCCCCACCCGGGAAGAGCCTCAGAAAGGAGAGACATCCATGGCATCTGAGGAAGAGCCTCAGAAAGGAGAGACATCTAAGGCAAGAAGAGGGGTCCCTATTTGCCTCCAACTCTCTCAACAACACCAACGACCAGGACAAGGGACCACGACCTTCCCCAGTCCCCCAAACCCCTGACAGGCCATCACCCTCCTCCCCCTCCCTTTCTCCCTCCTCCCCACACCTGAAATTCACTGAGGAGATGATGGAGCGGGTCAATGCTGGGCTCAGATCTACCCCCCGTCCCAATCCCTTTTTGTCCCCCATAAACCCCCCACCAGAGCGGCCAAAGGTTCGCCATCGAGCCCCACCCTCAACAGAGCAATCGAAGTCACATTGCCCAGCCTCGCCCCCCTTAGTTCCTCTTCATGCCCTGTCTCCGCAGTCTGATGCGTGATGTGTGAAGGGTCCGGGCTGTGAGGATTATGGCAGTGATGACTTTTCCCAGGAGAAGCTGGGACCCTGTTTACTAGAAGGTTTTAAAATTTCTGTACTTTTAGGTGACAGGAGACATGTGGCCTGGTCAAAACACAGAGAGCTGCACTCTAAAAGATCTTTAAACATAGTAAACATACCTTGTGTGCCACAGACTGCTCCCAAACACGAGGGGACAAGTAATACCTCTAAAACACTTAAGTTGGCTTTATTAAACATTAGATCTCTAGCTGGGAAAACATTTTTAATTAATGATTTAATCACTGAGCACAGCCTTGATTTTATGTTTTTAACTGAAACTTGGTTGGACCAAAGTAACAGTGGAGCTGTTCTCATCGAGACGACCCCTCCTAACTACAGTTTTATCAGTGAGGTCAGGCCGAGCAGGAGAGGAGGAGGGGTTGCTGTCTTATTTAATGAATCATTTCAATGTAAGCAGCTATCTCCTGGAAGTTTTCAGTCTTTTGAATATGTGGCTTTACAGCTGAAGGCCCCATCCAAAGTTGTGTTTCTTAATGTTTACAGGCCTCCCAAATACTGCACAGACTTTTTTAATGACCTCAGTGAACTGCTGTCTGTGATCTGTGTTGATTTTGACTGTGTAATTATTGCTGGGGATTTTAACATTCATGTGGACAACCCTCAGGACAAAGGGACTAAAGACCTGAGTAACACTCTGGGCAACTTTGGGCTGACTCAGCATGTAACAGAGGCCACACATAATAGAGGACACACTCTTGACCTACTGATCTCCAAAGGCCTGAGCATTTCAAAGGTTACTGTGTCTGATGTGGGCCTGTCTGATCATTACTGTGTTTTCTTTGAAAGTAAAATCTCAGCCCACACAAATATATCAACAGCAGTGATCACAAAACGGTGTATAACTGAACACAGTAGTGCAATTTTTAACCAGGTCTTCCCATTAACACCTGACCTGCCCAGAGGGTCAGGGTCAGTCAATGAGCTCGTCAATAGCTTCAATGCTAACATGTTAAATGTAATGGACACTATTGCTCCCATTAAGGTGAAGGTTATCTCTGGAAGGAAAAAGTCTCCATGGAGAAACTCCACACTGGTGAAAAAAGAAAAAAGAGAGTGTAGGAAAGCTGAGCGCAGATGGAGAAAAACAAACCTCCAGGTTCATTATGACATTTATAAAGAGAAACTTCACAATTATAATTTACAACTGAGGAATGCAAGGAGGTCCTACTTCTCTGACATCATCACTAAAAACAGCCATAATGCTCGGGTCTTATTTTCTACAGTTGACAGGCTAACAAACCCTCCTGTGTCAGTGGCAGCTGAACTTCATTCGACCATGGCCTGCAATGACTTTGCCAAATTCTTCACTGAAAAAATCCAAAAAATTAGACAAGCAATTGGTACATCAACAGCAGATCCAGGATATGTACTGTGTCCACCAAAAAACTGTTTAAACACCATGAAACAGTTTCAACCTATTAACAGCAAAGACCTGGAGGACATCTTAGGTAAACTGAACTCCTCCTCCTGCTGTTTAGATGTCCTGCCAACAAGTTTTTTCAAAAAGGTCTCAAAGACTTTAGAGTCAGACCTGTTACAGATCGTCAACTTTTCTTTATTATCAGGTGTGTTTCCAGAATCACTAAAAACTGCTGTAATCAAACCTATACTGAAAAAGGACAATCTTGACAAGACACAAATGAACAACTACAGGCCGATCTCAAATCTCCCGTTTTTAAGTAAGATCATTGAAAAAGCAGTTTCTCAACAGCTCAGTTACTTCTTAAAACAGAATAATTGCTACGATGCCTTCCAGTCAGGTTTTAGACAGAACCACAGCACTGAAACCGCTCTGACCAAAGTGTTCAATGACATATGTCTAAATACAGACAGTGGAAAAATGTCAGTCCTAGTTTTACTGGATCTCAGTGCAGCATTTGATACAGTTGACCACAACATATTACTCAAACGACTGGAGAACTGGACAGGTCTTTCAGGAACTGTACTAAACTGGTTCAAAACATACGTAGAAAACAGGAAATACTTTGTATCAATAGGTAACTTCACATCTGAGCAGACAAGTATCACATGTGGAGTTCCCCAAGGTTCCATCTTGGGACCCCTTCTGTTTAACATCTACATGCTCCCACTGGCACAGATTATAAACAACAACAAAATAAACTATCACAGCTATGCAGATGACACACAAATATATATCACAATGTCACCAGGAGACCGAGGCCCTGTACAGGCTCTTGGTAAATGCATTGAGGAAATCAATGACTGGTTGTGCCACAATTTTCTCCAGCTAAACAAAAACAAAACTGAGGTAATAGTCTTTGGCGCCAAAGAAAAACGATTACAGGTCACCAGAGAACTTCAATCTATACATCTAAAAACCACAAACCAGGCGAGAAATTTGGGTGTAGTGATGGATGCAGACCTAAACTTAGAAAAACACATTAAGACAATAACAAAGTCAGCTTACTATCACCTCAAGAATATATCAAGGATAAAAGATCTGATGTCTCAACAGGACCTGGAAAAACTAGTCCATGCATTCATCTTTAGTAGGCTTGATTACTGTAACAGCATCTTTACAGGTCTACCTAAAAAATCAGTCAGACAACTACAGCTCATTCAGAACTCTGCTGCTCGAGTCCTCACTAAGACCAAAAAAGTGGACCACATCAGTCCAGCTCTGAGGTCCTTACACTGGCTGCCTGTCCGTCAGAGGATAGACTTTAAAGTTCTGATGCTGGCCTATAAAGCTCTGAATGGTTTAGGACCAAAATACATCAATGACCTCCTGACCCAGTATGAACCATCCAGATCCCTCAGGTCATCTGGATCTGGTCTTTTATCAGTTCCCAGAGTCAGAACCAGACACGGAGAAGCTGCATTCAGCTTTTATGCTCCTTATATCTGGAACAAACTCCCAGAAAGCCTCAGATCAGCTGAAACACTCAGTTTATTTAAATCCAGGTTGAAGACTCACCTGTTCTCAGCTGCATTTGAATAAAGCACCAAATCCACACTTTAAGCTTAAATTTCAAAACTTACATTTAACTACTGATTTTATCTACTGTTCTGATTTTATCTGTTTTGATTTTATATACTGTTTTGTTTGTTTGTTTGTTTGTTTGTTTGTTTGTTTGTTTGTTAATTAGTTAGTTAGTTTATTTGCTTGTTTTAATCAATTTTAAATCATGCTTTTTATTTGTTCTTGTTTCTAATGTCTCTGTAAAGCACTTTGAATCACCTTGTTGTTGAATTGTGCTATACAAATAAACTTGCCTTGCCTTGCCTTGCCTTGCCTTTGATTCACCAGGAACTATTAGGGAAACCTTCCAGCGCCTCCTGTGAAAGACACAGGCATAAACACACAAACATTTATTAACATGTTCCACAGTGTTCCAGTTTGATTTTCTTATCCTGTGGACAACAACGTACATGGATGCAGGTTTATTGTTAACTTTTGTAAGGTTTATTTAATGAACATATCCAGCTGCAGCTCCACTGTGATCCTGAACTGGATAAGCACTTAAGAAAATGTGTCAATAAATGGACAAACATCAACTTACTATATTTATCCAAACAGACGGGACCAATAATGCTTCGCTGAGTTAGAGACTTTAACAGACTCTTCTATGTAAGAATGTCTCGTGCTGATATACCTGCAAACTTGACAACAAAGGTTTTTCAGACTACATGTAGCTGTCCTCTATGTCAGCTAACACATTTACATTTATGTCACACTTATTTCTGCTTTCCCATTTTATAATTATTACTTACATTTTGATTAGATACCTTGAGTTTGTAAATGATCAGATTACATAATTGGAATACAATGTATCCAATTCAGGGTTGCGGGAGGATGAAGCCTATCCCAGCTGATACAGGACAAAGACAGGCTGCCAGTTTATTGCAGGGCTAATACAATATGTGTAACAGAAAATCCACTTAAATGTTTGATATTTCTTATAATAATCATAATTATGACTATTATTTAAAGGTTTCTTCATAAATACATTTTGATTTTTTATAACCCCTAAAATATAAACCTGAGCTGTTTCAGATTCTGACCTCTGACCTCAGTGACCTGGCTGTGTCCTCACTGCAGCTCCCTCTTGGAAGTACGTCTGCTTCTTGTCTTCCCCCAGTGTTGACCGCCTGATATCAAGATATCACGTACTGTAACTGAGGAACAAAAAAGGACAAACACTTGCCTTCATTTAAAAGTACATTCATACAGAGATAATCTATGGAAACACACTAGTTCACAGTTTGGGAGGAACCAGTTCCTGTGAAACATTTCTGTATATGAACATCATGTGGAGAATGAATGAAATGAGTTCTTCAGGTGACTCAGCAGTCCCACACTGACAAATGAAATCTAGTTAAACTATTAAGCATATTTGCTCTTCTGAAATCTGTGTTAAACAACAACAAACATAAATTAGTAACAAAAACTACAGCTGAGTATAGGCTTTACAAACCACCAGCAGCCATAATGCTAAATTTTAATCTTCAAATGTTTCTGAGCTGTCTTCAACCTGCTTTTAGCACATTAAAGTCTCAATAAATAAAGTCAATGCAGACTCAATCCTAAATGTTCAGCACACAGAGACACAGAGGTACTGTTTAAAGTTTAGTGTTAACTTGAGTCACTGATCATTCACAGTATTACAGAGTCTGGCAGTCTTTGCATGATGTCCACGTCACTGTAAGTTTCTAGCTGACTCTCAGGTGTGCCAGCAGGAAAGAGTAATAATAACCTGCATCCTGAGGTTTGTCATGCAGGATTAAAGGAGCCAAGCTTTGTTCACACAGCTAGGATTGTATTTTACACTGACCCTGGGTCAGTATCAACTTCAAGAAGACAGCTGTAACTGTTGATAGAAGAATCACACACACATGTTTATGGCTTTGCCTTATAGAATTCAGCATCTCAGTGCTCAGGAAATAGGTTTTGCAGCTGTTTGAGCTAAGATTTTCAAGTTATTCACAAATTAAAACCTATACTTTGTGTCGGGCAAGAACTAAATTCAAATGCATGTAACAGTGAGAAACGCACTGTCTTGGCGAAGTAAAGCGTTTCTCATCAACTTCATAGAGCTTGCTGTAACTTTTGATAGAAGACTCAGACAAACATATTCATGGCTTTATCTTATAGACTTCAATATCCCCCCAATGTGTGTGTGAGTCTTCTCTCAAAATTTACAGCTGTCTTTATGAAGTTTATGGAAAAACGCTTTATTTCACCACGTTAGTGCGTTTCTCGCTATTACATGAATGGAGTTCTCGCCCGACACAAAGTATAGGTTTTCAATTTGTGAATAACTTGAAAATCTTAGCTCAAACAGCTGCAAAACCTATTTCCTCAGCACGGAGATGCTGAATTCTATAAGGCAAAGCTATAAATATGTGTGTGTGTGAGTCCTCTATCAAAAGTTACAGCTGTCTTCATGAAGTTGATACTGACCCAGGGTCAGTGTAAAATACAAGTTATTCACATAATGAAAACTTATACTTTGTTTCGTGCAAGAACTCCATTCAAATGCATGTAATAGTCAGAAACGCACTGTCTCGGCGAAATGAAGCCTTTTTGTACAACTTCATGAAGTTAGCTGTAACTTTTGATAAAAGGCTCAAAGCAGAGGGATAACGACGGCTATTCAACATCGTTACACGACACATTCGAGCTGCATGACGCAGACAAAGTGACTAAATCATCTTTTTTGTGGTTTATTGTCTTCAAACCAGCAGACAAAGCCGATTGCAGAAGATGTCAGAGAAGAACTTCAGGCCGTGTACTGAAAAGGTATTTTTTTCTTGTTATCAAAAGACATTTGGAGTGGCAGCTTCTGCAACTGGTTGCACTAAAGTAAAGCTTACAGTCTAAGAAACCACAGTGTTGATATTCAGCACAAAGAGAAAAGCTCACTTGTTTGAATTTATTTACAATCATAGTTTTATAAATTCTGAATGTAAACATCTTTTACAGCTTTGATATTGTTTGACACTAGATATCAGGTTTAATTTAAAGGTTTCTGTGTCCCAATGAGCCATTTACACTGACCAGTGTTTCACTTTAACTGTAACACATTCATTATTTAGTTCCAACATTTCTAAGAGAAATAACTGAATGTAAAAAATGGCAGCCCTCAGGCCAGGTTTAATTGATAGAGATATATGCATGCATTGTGAAATTTATGTATCACATATAATTGTTATTCACCTAATCATGGCATACCCACCCCTTCCTCCCTAGTTAACTGCAACCCAAAATAACTAGTGGGGCTATTTACACACTCACAACCAGTGTGGGGTAAAAAGAGCCACCAAAAAGCTGTCAGCCACAGATGTGCTAGAAGAGTTAGAAACTCTACTTATGGAGAAACTTTCTAAGTCTAACAGGGGACAGGTACTCCTGCCCAAATAACATGATATAACCCCACATACAGCCCAGCCATAAAATGAACCAAGTCATTTAATTAAAGACAGCATGGGACCAAATGCATGTAACCAGCCTGCACCAACCTGGCATTTCTTCCTCCTGAATTAAATGAATGAATGGATAAAAGTTAAATGACTACAAACCTAAAGCCACTAGTTCCCACACTGGAGCTCCCTGACACTGTGTGTTAACCGTATTTAGCTTGTATCAACAGTTGTAACAGGCTAAGCCACTTGAGACACTGCATTGAATTTGTTCCTGTCTTAATGATTTCAGCTGGCTGGTTTCAACTCAGATGTTCTGCTTTTTCCTTTCAGTAGATCAAATCAGCTCGTGCTGCTTCTGCTTCAATTTAATGGCAAGAAGAAGAAGAAGAATGCTTCAGCGAAGTGGCGTTCATGGTCTCAGTGAACAGTCATGGTCACACACTGCATGTGGTTTTAAAAGCAACATGTCTGTTCAGTACAACGATCGAGATGTGTAATATTAGTGCAGCTACGGTTTGTTCTTGAACATCAGTTCTGTTTTCTACTTTGATCACTTAGACCAAAAAAGTGTTGTTTTCAGATTCTTTCTTTTAAATCTATAAAGCACCTGCTCATTTTTTATTACAATTAGTTTCACATAAATGTTAGTTTTTCCTTTATGATCTTTTAATGCTTACACTACACTGTACACATTAGAGACATTTCTGTTACCTGTTTCTGTTGACTCAGAGTTGTGAAATGTTCTTTTATTTAATGCACAATATGAAGTTCATAATTTTCTTACAAATAAAACTCTAATGACAAACATGAACAGCTGTGCTTATTTCTGAGACATGAGTTTTTGAATGTGTTTAGACAGTGTGCATCTGTAATCTGAAACTGTAATGGTGAACCTGAGGTGATGGTCAACAAAAGGCTAATATATATCAATATAAAATAATATTGAAGTAATGTCTTTACCCCCTGCAGAGTGTGGACGCTGTGCACTCAATCACCTTATTCACTGTAGTAAACATGCACCGCTAGCTCAAGTGACTGACTGTCTCCATGGTTACATCGTATATTATTAGCTATGTAAACAGCTTCCATAGATACCGCCATAGCTCTCTGCAGCTGTAACACTTTCACACTTTGCAAATCATTTCACGATTTTGATAGTTATGAAGACAGAATATGTTTTTAAGGTCATGCTAGGCGGTTGCTATGGTGGTTGCTGTGGACTTGGCTGGACCGCGTCCGATTCCTGTTATTAGCTGTCCGCCGTAGGAAGGCTGCGTTCCATTTACAAGTAGTGACAGTCTGCCGCAACTCGAACTCAAACCCCACTTTGTTCTTTAATTATAGGCCTTTTATAGCCGTTCATGACACGCACACACACACATAAAGCACTTTGCCTCACCATGAGAATGGAACTTTACCTAAGCTAACCTTTAAAATATCTGATATAGGATAGAAAAAATGAAGCAACCAGAGATTTAATGATGAAGACTCTGGGTTCTGTAGTGACCTGAATGACTCTTTGCATACAATTTATTGAAGAGGACTTTAGAATGCACTTTACATTTAGACTGTTGCTGTTTAATTTTTTACATTGTTGCGGTGTTATGTCATGAATAAAGTTCACCTGCTGGGGGTTTGATGGATCAGATCATCATAATCAATGGGTCCTGAGGTGGGCGGGACTGTCTCTGGTGATGTCACCATGAAGGAACAGCATCTGGCACGTGTTGCTGAAACATCCCAGTACACTGGTGTAGTTTCCTCTCCAGCTGTTTGACATTTGACACTTCAACATTAAGGGGAAGAAGAAGAAACAGTGTTAGGTCAGGTGACCACATGATTTCTAAAGTAACTGACAGGAAGTAACCAGGCCGTTAGAAATGGATGGCATGTGTTTAGAGTTACTGGAGTTGGGTAACTCTACTTACCAAAAGCAGAAGCACACAGATGAAGGATCAGATGCTGAATGTTGCAGGAACATGCTCGTGCGGTGGTCATTCAGTGCTGCTCCGGCAGGTTAGACAGTCCAAGACTGATATACTGCCCATCTGAGAGTTTGAAAACACACATGCAAAGATTTATTTTGTATTACAGTCAAAGTCTGATGTTCATTTTTGTCCTTTAAAAATGTTTGTGTATTTGAAAGCGCTAACATTTAAGGATGACTTGGATCGTCTCCTTTAAAGGGGAGACAAGTGTATCCACTGATCCACGTCACTTTACCTGGATGATGACTCCTCTCCCCCTCACTCAGAAACGCTCCTAATATAACCAAGCAAATAAATAATATTGAAGATTTACTTACATCATTACAAAAACAGGAAAAACATCTCCCTTTGATTCTATTTCTCCATTCCTGCTGAACATCAGGCAACAAATATCTCAATAAATCACAGTAAAATGTAAAGCACATGTTTTCTCTGCTTTGTCTAACCTCTGCAGAGCCTCTGTCAAGAAAAACATATCTATAAGCATAAAACAAATATACATTTCATAACACGTCACTGGACAAACCTCGGTCAGTTGATTTCCTCTGTGCAGTGCAGACGAACATCAGTCAGCAAGTCAAGGTGGTGAGATGGACTGGTGTCCTTTGTGACTCTGCTGGTTCTTCTGAGGAAATACCACCGTCTCTCCACACCGTCACCATCTGTGAGCACAAACTGCTGCTCTGCTCTGCCAGCATGTAGGAAATCAGATATCACACACACAGGGGTGAAGAAACATTAGAACTCAACTTTGGATACTTTAGATCTAAACAGATCAAAGTAGCTCTTAGCTTCAACAATCAGTGAACAGACAAACAATGATACCATACTGATTCTGTATGAATACAATATGGTATTTTCAATACAGGTGTCAAATTAATTTACTAAAACTAATACAGATATATGTTGTTTTTTTTTGATAAATTCGTTTGCTAAATTATAAGAATATATATTTTTTCATTTAACAATTGCAACTGAAAGAAATTAAATATTGAACAAAAATATATTGTCACATTCTGAGCATGCTCAGCATGCTGACAGACTTGAAGTTGCTACAGATTTTAAGAAGTGATAATTATAGGGAAAAAACTTCTCTTTTTCATCCGTTTAATCAAACATTTGATGCCTTAGATGTCTCAGTCCTATAGCATTCTGCAACTACAACTAAGCTGAAGCTTGGATTTGGCTGCAGGTGCCCTGTACACCCTTCTCAACATGTGGGTACCATTTAATCACACTTCTTCCTGAGCTTTGCTTCGTCACAAGACCAAAGGTGGCATCCCGTGTCACGGTCATATCATCATCCAGAAGAAACATTTGAAGAAACATCATGGAGAAGAAACATTTACGCGCCTCCCGGTTTTGTTTTCTGATCCTGCAAAAAGACTGAGGACAACAAAGCCCAGAGAACACGAGATACACAACATCCAACATTCAGACTCAACAGCCTCCATAAATGAAGAGCACCAGGTTGGTTCAGTTATAGTAGATGTCATGGAATTTTTTAAATAAAGTCTGCAACACAGAAAGAGCTGTGATCATGCTATTTATTACTGTGCACAGGAGAGCAAACACACATCAAACATCACAGTTCAGTCATGTCAGCTCTGCCACTTCACGTGTCTCGCTATGAAACCTAACGGATCAATGGTTATGCTGTTTTGTGCCCTTGACGTTATCAGCACCTGTAAAGGGAGTTGTTTTCTCAAACTGCTGAAGTAAGTTCATCTAGTTTTAGAAACTTTCATTGAACAGTCTATAACAGTGTCACAACTAAGCATATGCATAAGCACTTAAATGCTTTAAATGAGAATAACATAAAATTTCTATTACAGGAGCTAGAGCCTGTCCCAGTAGTCATAGGTAGAGCACACCTGGACAGGTCACCAGTCTGTCAGAGGACTAACACAGATGCAGCCTGACTCAATCCTAAATGTTCAGCACACAGAGACACAGAGGTACCGTTTAAAGTTTAGTGTTAACTTGAGTCACTGATCATTTGCAGTATTACAGAGTCTGGCAGTCTTTGCATGATGTCCACGTCACTGTAAGTTTCTAGCTGACTCTCAGGTGTGACAGGTGTGCCAGCAGGAAAGAGTAATAATAGCCTGCATCCTGAGGTTTTTCATGCAGGATTAAAGGAGCCAGGCTTTGTTCACACAGCTAGGATTGTATTTTACACTGACCCTGGGTCAGTATAAGTATCATACAGTTTAAACGAAGCACTGAAACTTGCACATATTTATTACAGATGCACTGAAGCTAATCGAGATATTTGCTGTCAGTCTGTGGCTGCGATTAAACACTTTACTGGAAACTTTATTAACTAGTAACTTCGTCAGTCATGACAGAAGCTAATATTTCTGTGCTAACATCGTTTAAACAGTAACAGCTTTACTCCAATATAAGCTAACGTTTACACCGTAACTTAAAGCTAGCACCATAAGGACGGTAAAACACGTAATAACATCCACAAATGCATCTTAAAGCTGTTATATTAGCACTCGGTGTATTACTAACATAACCACATTAACATTATTGACACTCGCTGGTCTGACTTTTAATAGTCATTCTATAAATGCTGTCCGTTTAAACGGTCTTACCTGTACACACATTGCAGCCAGAGTGGATTCTGGAGTCTTCCCACGCTCCTGTTAGTGATCCTCCATCTGGATGGATGATAACAACCTTCTGAACAATCTAGCAGGAGATGGTCCATATCTAGGGGATATGGACTGATAACAGCTGAAGCGGGTGAATAAAGTCACCCAGTCGCTAGCTGTGCGATTACCCAGCATACACCAGCACAATATTAGGCACAGCACCACCATAGACATTTTCAGTGGTTTTGAATGCAGGACATGGTTATCTTACCTTGTAAAATGCATGACAATAAAACAGCTAACCACCATAAAATGGTATTGTGTATGTATGTATGTGCATGTGTGTGTGTGTGTGTGTGAGAGAGAGAGAGAGAGAGAGAGAGAGAGAGAGAGAGAGAAAGAGAGAGAGGGGGGGGGAGATCAAAGGCGTGCGCTTATGTTTTTTCTTGATCAAGAGTGTGCCTCCTCTCTCTTATTGGATGTATGGTATAGCATGTTTATTCAGGTGCACCTTTGAAGTCTATGAGAATACTTTGCAGCCTGGTCTGAGTGGTCATTTCTGCACAGACACAATGAAGCGTGCACTCAGTTTAGAGGAGGCTGTTGCTGCAGTTTTGCACTCTCCACAAGCAGTGGAGATACTTCTGACAGCGAAGAAGAATTTTTGCCAGGCACGAGGAGCTTTGCAGCTCATGTGCGGAGGAGGAGAAGGAGAAGGAGGAAGAAGAGCAGGAGGAAGAGACAAGACTGGAGGATGGCCAGTGGAGATCTAAAAATGGAGAAATCATGTGGCAACCCACACACGAAGAGGTCCTGCCATTTTTTCCTCCCCCCATTTTAACCCCAGGACCAACCCATTATGCAATTCGTATAGGATCAGCAGCCCTGTGAGCACTTTCCATCTTTTTTTTGCAGAGGACATTATGCAGCTAATCCTGCATTTCACCAACCTGCAGGGGCAACAGGTCAGTAAAAGACTGGAAGGACATAGATGAGGAGTTGCAGGCTTACATGGGGCTTGTGATGCTGGCTGGCCTGTACAGGTCTCAACATGAAACGACAGGGCTCTTCTGTTTCATGCTACCATGTCAAAAAAAAAAAAAAGATTTGAGCAAATTAATCGGGCAGTAAGATTCGATGATCGTCTCTCCCGTCCAGGTCGCTACAGGGGGGGGGTTTCCTACATCCCCAAGCAAAGAAAAAAGGCTGTCTTATTGAGCACCAGGCACCGTGAGCTACAAGTCCAGGACTCTGGGAAGAGAAAGCCCCACATCATCCTGGATTATAACAAATGCAAAGGGACTGTGGATCATTTGGACCAGGTAAGCACAATTATAAGTAATTTATTTGCCAAATTGTTTACCGTTTCTCATTGTTATAACTGATAAAGTCAGATAATGTGATTATAATAGTTTTGATATGAGATGATAGTTTTAGACTATGATAGTTTTGATAGTTACAGTAAGGAGGGGGGGGGGGGGGGGGGGGGGGGTCCAGTTTGACGCCCACAGGCAGGAAGAATCTCTTGCTTATGGCTGTATAAATCTGTTCATGTCACCTGATCATTTATTTTTGTTTTGCAGGTTTGTGGCAACTACTCCTGCCGTAGAAGGACACGTAGGTGGCCCATGTGTCTGTTCTACCACATGATCGAGGTAAGCTGCTATAATGCTTTCATTCAAGACAGCTGTAACTTTTGATAGAAGACGCATATAAACATATTTATGGCTTTATCTTATAAAGTTCGATATCCCCGTGTTGAGCAAACAGGTTTTGCAGCTGTTTGATCTAAGATTTTCAAGTTATTCACAAAATGAATACCTATACTTTGTTTCGTGCGAGAACTCCATTCAAATGCATGTAAAAGTCAGAAACGCACTGTCTTGGCGAAATAAAGGGTTTACAACTTCATGAAGACAGCTGTAACTTTTGATAGGAAACGCAGATATACGTATTTATGGCTTTATCTTATAGAATTCAATATCCCCGTTGAGCAAACAGTTTTAAAGCTATGTGAGCTAAGATTTTTAAGTTATTCACAAAATAAAAAGCTATACTTTGTTTCGTGTTTGAACTCCATTTATGTTACGCCCCTAATCTAGGCGCGTAGGGACGCACATAAGGTTGGAGGAGAGAGAGACAAATCCCCGCCCTGGTTCCCAAGCCAAACATCCAAACCAGTTGTGAGTAAAAAAAGGTGATTTTATTTAAGGACAAGAAGCATAGCTCCAGGGTGAGCCCAGGCCAAAATAAAAAACAAAACCAACTAAGACCCACCAGAAAAGACTAACTAAACCCTAGGAAAGAAAAAGAACAAACAAATGACAGAGCTATCCCTCGCTCCCTGACCAAGAAAACAGGAGAAAACGATTCCAAAAGAAAAGGCAGCTCACCCCTTCCGCTTCAGCCCATGAGTGCCTAAGCTCTCAGCTAATGCACTAGGAGCGGCTTTTACAATTCACCCTCACACAAATACACAAGATAAGCACAGGCTGGGAAAACCATGGTCAGGACCGTGACGGCTGTCAGGCTACTCGTTGCACACACTCTCTCTCTCTCTCCCCTCTGGAGCTGTCAGAGCGGCTTTTTGAACGTGGTCACCTGTTCCATGGTCCAATCAGCTGCTCACTACTCTTCATTAGGGGAGGGACCTGTAAAGTGTCTTAAACACAGTAAAGAGACACATGTCTCGCATGTAATAGTCAGAAACGAACTATCGTTGCAAAATAAAGCCTTTTTGTACAACTTCATGAAGTTAGCTGTAACTTTTGATAGAAGATTCAGATTTACGTAGTTATGGCTTTATCTTATAATATTCAGTATCCCCGTGTTGAGCAAACAGGTTTGAGCTAAGATTTTCGAGTTATTCACATAATGAAAACCTATACTTTGTTTCGTGCGAGAACTGCATTCAAATGCATGTAATAGTCAGAAACGCACTGTCTCGGCGAAATAAAGTGTTTTTGTACAGCTTCATGAAGACAGCTGTAACTTTTGATAGAAGGCTCAGATTTACATATTTATGGTTTTATCTTATAGAATTCAATATCCCCCGTGCTGGGCAAACATTTTGCAGCTGTGTGAGCTAAGGTTTCCAAGTTATACACATAATGAAAACCTATACTTTGTTTCGGTCGAGTTCCCCATTCAAATGCATGTAACAGTGAGAAACGCACTGTCTTGGCGAAATAAAGCGTTTTTGTACAACTTCATATAAATAGCTGTAACTTTTGATAGAAGACTCAGACAAACATGTTTATGGCTTTATCTTATAGAACTCAAGGTTCCCGTGCTGGGAAAACAGGTTTTGTAGCTGTTTGAGCTAAGATTTCCAAGTTATACACATAATGAAAACCTATACTTTGTTTCGGGCGAGTTCCCCATTCAAATGCATGCAACAGTGAGAAACGCACTGTCTTGGCGAAATAAAGCGTTTTTGTACAACTTCATATAAATCGCTGTAACTTTTGATAGAAGACTCGGAAACACATGTTTATGGCTTTATCTTATAGAACTCAAGGTCCCCGTGCTGGGAAAACAGGTTTTGCAGCTGTTTGAGCTAAGATTTCCAAGTTATACACATAATGAAAACCTATACTTTTTTTCGGTCTAGTTTCCCATTCAAATGCATGTAACAGTGAGAAACGCATTGTCTTGGCGAAATAAAGCGTTTTTGAACAACTTCATATAAATCGCTGTAACTTTTGATAGAAGACTCAGACAAACATGTTTATGGCTTTATCTTATAGAACTCAAGGTCCCCGTGCTGGGCAAACAGGTTTTGCAGCCGTCTGAGCTAAGATTTTAAAATTATTCACATAATGAAAACCTATACTTTGTTTCAGGCGAGTTTCCCATTCAAATGCATGTAACAGTGAGAAACGCACTGTCTTGGCGAAAGAAAGCGTTTTTGAACAACTTCATATAAATCGCTGTAACTTTTGATAGAAGACTCGGATACACATGTTTATGGCTTTATCTTATAGAACTCAATATCCCCGTGCTGGGCAAACAGGTTTTGCAGCCGTTTGAGCTAAGATTTTAAAATTATTCACATAATGAAAACCCATACTTTGTTTCGGGCGAGTTTCCCATTCAAATGCATGTAACAGCGAGAAACGCACTAACTGGTGAAATAAAGCGTTTTAATGGTCTTCATAAAAACAGCTGTAACTTTTGATAGAAGATTCAGAAATATATATTTATGGCTTTATCTTATAGAATTTAATATCCCCGTGCTGGGCAAACAGGTTTTGCAGCCGTTTGAGCTAAGATTTTAAAATTATTCACATAATGAAAACCTATACTTTGTTTCAGGCGAGTTTCCCATTCAAATGCATGTAATAGCGAGAAACGCACTAACTGGTGAAATAAAGCGTTTTAATGGTCTTCATAAAAACAGCTGTAACTTTTGATAAAAGATTCAGAAATATATATTTATGGCTTTATCTTATAGAATTCAATATCCCCGTGCTGGGCAAACAGGTTTTGCAGCCGTTTGAGCTAAGATTTTAAAATTATTCACATAATGAAAACCTATACTTTGTCTCAGGCGAGTTTCCCATTCAAATGCATGTAACAGTGAGAAACGCACTAACTTGTGAAATAAAGCGTTTTAATGGTCTTCATAAAAACAGCTGTAACTTTTGATAGAAGACTCAGAAATATATATTTATGGCTTTATCTTATAGAATTCAATATCCCCGTGCTGGGCAAACAGGTTTTGCAGCTGTTTGAGCTAAGATTTTAAAATTATTCACATAATGAAAACCTATACTTTGTTTCAGGCGAGTTCCCCATTCAAATGCATGCAACAGTGAGAAACGCACTGTCTTGGCGAAATAAAGCGTTTTTGAACAACTTCATATAAATCGCTGTAACTTTTGATAGAAGACTCAGACAAAGATGTTTATGGCTTTATCTTATAGAACTCAATATCCCCGTGCTGGGCAAACAGGTTTTGCAGCCGTTTGAGCTAAGATTTTAAAATTATTCACATAATGAAAACCTATACTTTGTTTCAGGCGAGTTTCCCATTCAAATGCATGTAATAGCGAGAAACGCACTAACTGGTGAAATAAAGCGTTTTAATGGTCTTCATAAAAACAGCTGTAACTTTTGATAAAAGATTCAGAAATATATATTTATGGCTTTATCTTATAGAATTCAATATCCCCGTGCTGGGCAAACAGGTTTTGCAGCCGTTTGAGCTAAGATTTTAAAATTATTCACATAATGAAAACCTATACTTTGTCTCAGGCGAGTTTCCCATTCAAATGCATGTAACAGTGAGAAACGCACTAACTTGTGAAATAAAGCGTTTTAATGGTCTTCATAAAAACAGCTGTAACTTTTGATAGAAGACTCAGAAATATATATTTATGGCTTTATCTTATAGAATTCAATATCCCCGTGCTGGGCAAACAGGTTTTGCAGCTGTTTGAGCTAAGATTTTTAAAATTATTCACATAATGAAAACCTATACTTTGTTTCAGGCGAGTTCCCCATTCAAATGCATGTAACAGTGAGAAACGCACTGTCTTGGCGAAATAAAGCGTTTTTGAACAACTTCATATAAATCGCTGTAACTTTTGATAGAAGACTCAGACAAACATGTTTATGGCTTTATCTTATAGAACTCAATATCCCTGTGCTGGGCAAACAGGTTTTGCAGCCGTTTGAGCTAAGATTTTAAAATTATTCACATAATGAAAACCTATACTTTGTTTCAGGCGAGTTTCCCATTCAAATGCATGTAATAGCGAGAAACGCACTAACTGGTGAAATAAAGCGTTTTAATGGTCTTCATAAAAACAGCTGTAACTTTTGATAAAAGGTTCAGAAATATATATTTATGGCTTTATCTTATAGAATTCAATATCCCCGTGCTGGGCAAACAGGTTTTGCAGCCGTTTGAGCTAAGATTTTAAAATTATTCACATAATGAAAACCTATACTTTGTCTCAGGCGAGTTTCCCATTCAAATGCATGTAACAGTGAGAAACGCACTAACTTGTGAAATAAAGCGTTTTAATGGTCTTCATAAAAACAGCTGTAACTTTTGATAGAAGACTCAGAAATATATATTTATGGCTTTATCTTATAGAATTCAATATCCCCGTGCTGGGCAAACAGGTTTTGCAGCTGTTTGAGCTAAGATTTTTAAAATTATTCACATAATGAAAACCTATACTTTGTTTCAGGCGAGTTCCCCATTCAAATGCATGTAACAGTGAGAAACGCACTAACTGGTGAAATAAAGCGTTTTAATGGTCTTCATAAAAACAGCTGTAACTTTTGATAAAAGGTTCAGAAATATATATTTATGGCTTTATCTTATAGAATTCAATATCCCCGTGCTGGGCAAACAGGTTTTGCAGCTGTTTGAGCTAAGATTTTAAAATTATTCACATAATGAAAACCTATACTTTGTCTCAGGCGAGTTTCCCATTCAAATGCATGTAATAGCGAGAAACGCACTAACTGGTGAAATAAAGCGTTTTAATGGTCTTCATAAAAACAGCTGTAACTTTTGATAGAAGATTCAGAAATATATATTTATGGCTTTATCTTATAGAATTTAATATCCCCGTGCTGGGCAAACAGGTTTTGCAGCCGTTTGAGCTAAGATTTTAAAATTATTCACATAATGAAAACCTATACTTTGTTTCAGGCGAGTTTCCCATTCAAATGCATGTAATAGCGAGAAACGCACTAACTGGTGAAATAAAGCGTTTTAATGGTCTTCATAAAAACAGCTGTAACTTTTGATAGAAGACTCAGAAATATATATTTGTGGCTTTATCTTATAGAATTCAATATCCCCGTGCTGGGCAAACAGGTTTTGCAGCTGTTTGAGCTAAGATTTTAAAATTATTCACATAATGAAAACCTATACTTTGTTTCGTGCGAGAACTCCATTCAAATGCATGTAATAGCGAGACGCACTAACTGGTGAAATAAAGCGTTTTAATGGTCTTCATAAAAACAGCTGTAACTTTTGATAGAAGACTCGGATACACATGTTTATGGCTTTATCTTATAGAACTCAATATCCCCGTGCTGGGCAAACAGGTTTTGCAGCTGTTTGAGCTAAGATTTCCAAGTTATACACATAATGAAAACCTATACTTTGTTTCGGGCGAGTTCCCCATTCAAATGCATGTAACAGTGAGAAACGCATTGTCTTGGCGAAATAAAGCGTTTTTGAACAACTTCATATAAATCGCTGTAACTTTTGATAGAAGACTCAGACAAACATGTTTATGGCTTTATCTTATAGAACTCAATATCCCCGTGCTGGGCAAACAGGTTTTGCAGCCGTTTGAGCTAAGATTTTAAAATTATTCACATAATGAAAACCTATACTTTGTTTCAGTCGAGTTTCCCATTCAAATGCATGTAACAGTGAGAAACGCATTGTCTTGGCGAAATAAAGCGTTTTTGAACAACTTCATATAAATCGCTGTAACTTTTGATAGAAGACTCGGATACACATGTTTATGGCTTTATCTTATAGAACTCAATATCCCCGTGCTGGGAAATCAGGTTTTGCAGCTGTTTGAGCTAAGATTTCCAAGTTATACACATAATGAAAACCTATACTTTGTTTGGGGCGAGTTCCCCATTCAAATGCATGCAACAGTGAGAAACGCACTGTCTTGGCGAAAGAAAGCGTTTTTGTACAACTTCATATAAATAGCTGTAACTTTTGATAGAAGACTCAGACAAACATGTTTATGGCTTTATCTTATAGAACTCAAGGTCCCCGTGCTGGGAAAACAGGATTTGCAGCCGTTTGAGCTAAGATTTTAAAATTATTCACATAATGAAAACCTATACTTTGTTTCGGGCGAGTTTCCCATTCAAATGCATGTAACAGTGAGAAACGCACTGTCTTGGCGAAAGAAAGCGTTTTTGAACAACTTCATATAAATCGCTGTAACTTTTGATAGAAGACTCAGACAAACATCTTTATGGCTTTATCTTATAGAACTCAATATCCCCGTGCTGGGCAAACAGGTTTTGCAGCCGTTTGAGCTAAGATTTTAAAATTATTCACATAATGAAAACCTATACTTTGTTTCAGGCGAGTTTCCCATTCAAATGCATGTAACAGTGAGAAACGCATTGTCTTGGCGAAATAAAGCGTTTTTGAACAACTTCATATAAATCGCTGTAACTTTTGATAGAAGACTCGGATACACATGTTTATGGCTTTATCTTATAGAACTCAATATCCCCGTGCTGGGCAGACAGGTTTTGCAGCTGTTTGAGCTAAGATTTCCAAGCTATACACATAATGAAAACCTAAACTTTGTTTCGGTCGAGTTCCCCATTCAAATGCATGTAACAGTGAGAAACGCACTGTCTTGGCGAAAGAAAGCGTTTTTGTACAACTTCATATAAATAGCTGTAACTTTTGATAGAAGACTCGGATACACATGTTTATGGCTTTATCTTATAGAACTCAAGGTCCCCGTGCTGGGAAAACAGGATTTGCAGCTGTTTGAGCTAAGATTTCCAAGTTATACACATAATGAAAACCTATACTTTGTTTCGGGCGAGTTCCCCATTCAAATGCATGTAACAGTGAGAAACGCATTGTCTTGGCGAAATAAAGCGTTTTTGAACAACTTCATATAAATCGCTGTAACTTTTGATAGAAGACTCAGACAAACATGTTTATGGCTTTATCTTATAGAACTCAATATCCCCGTGCTGGGCAAACAGGTTTTGCAGCCGTTTGAGCTAAGATTTTAAAATTATTCACATAATGAAAACCTATACTTTGTTTCAGGCGAGTTTCCCATTCAAATGCATGCAACAGTGAGAAACGCACTGTCTTGGCGAAAGAAAGCGTTTTTGTACAACTTCATATAAATAGCTGTAACTTTTGATAGAAGACTCGGATACACATGTTTATGGCTTTATCTTATAGAACTCAAGGTCCCTGTGCTGGGAAAACAGGATTTGCAGCTGTTTGAGCTAAGATTTTTAAGTTATACACATAATGAAAACCTATACTTTGTTTCGGTCGAGTTCCCCATTCAAATGCATGCAACAGTGAGAAACGCACTGTCTTGGCGAAAGAAAGCGTTTTTGTACAACTTCATATAAATAGCTGTAACTTTTGATAGAAGACTCGGATACACATGTTTATGGCTTTATCTTATAGAACTCAAGGTCCCCGTGCTGGGCAAACAGGATTTGCAGCTGTTTGAGCTAAGATTTTTAAGTTATACACATAATGAAAACCTATACTTTGTTTCGGTCGAGTTCCCCATTCAAATGCATGTAACAGTGAGAAACGCACTGTCTTGGCGAAAGAAAGCGTTTTTGTACAACTTCATATAAATAGCTGTAACTTTTGATAGAAGACTCGGATACACATGTTTATGGCTTTATCTTATAGAACTCAAGGTCCCCGTGCTGGGAAAACAGGATTTGCAGCTGTTTGAGCTAAGATTTCCAAGTTATACACATAATGAAAACCTATACTTTGTTTCGGGCGAGTTCCCCATTCAAATGCATGCAACAGTGAGAAACGCACTGTCTTGGCGAAAGAAAGCGTTTTTGTACAACTTCATATAAATAGCTGTAACTTTTGATAGAAGACTCGGATACACATGTTTATGGCTTTATCTTATAGAACTCAAGGTCCCCGTGCTGGGAAAACAGGATTTGCAGCTGTTTGAGCTAAGATTTCCAAGTTATACACATAATGAAAACCTATACTTTGTTTCGGGCGAGTTCCCCATTCAAATGCATGCAACAGTGAGAAACGCACTGTCTTGGCGAAAGAAAGCGTTTTTGTACAACTTCATATAAATAGCTGTAACTTTTGATAGAAGACTCGGATACACATGTTTATGGCTTTATCTTATAGAACTCAAGGTCCCCGTGCTGGGCAAACAGGATTTGCAGCTGTTTGAGCTAAGATTTTTAAGTTATACACATAATGAAAACCTATACTTTGTTTCGGGCGAGTTCCCCATTCAAATGCATGTAACAGTGAGAAACGCACTGTCTTGGCGAAAGAAAGCGTTTTTGTACAACTTCATATAAATAGCTGTAACTTTTGATAGAAGACTCGGATACACATGTTTATGGCTTTATCTTATAGAACTCAAGGTCCCTGTGCTGGGAAAACAGGATTTGCAGCTGTTTGAGCTAAGATTTCCAAGTTATACACATAATGAAAACCTATACTTTGTTTCGGGCGAGTTCCCCATTCAAATGCATGCAACAGTGAGAAACGCACTGTCTTGGCGAAAGAAAGCGTTTTTGTACAACTTCATATAAATAGCTGTAACTTTTGATAGAAGACTCAGACAAACATGTTTATGGCTTTATCTTATAGAACTCAAGGTCCCCGTGCTGGGAAAACAGGTTTTGCAGCTGTTTGAGCTAAGATTTCCAAGTTATACACATAATGAAAACCTATACTTTGTTTCGGGCGAGTTCCCCATTCAAATGCATGCAACAGTGAGAAACGCACTGTCTTGGCGAAAGAAAGCGTTTTTGTACAACTTCATATAAATAGCTGTAACTTTTGATAGAAGACTCGGATACACATGTTTATGGCTTTATCTTATAGAACTCAAGGTCCCCGTGCTGGGCAAACAGGTTTTGCAGCTGTTTGAGCTAAGATTTCCAAGTTATACACATAATGAAAACCTATACTTTGTTTCGGGCGAGTTCCCCATTCAAATGCATGTAACAGTGAGAAACGCACTGTCTTGGCGAAAGAAAGCGTTTTTGTACAACTTCATATAAATAGCTGTAACTTTTGATAGAAGACTCAGACAAACATGTTTATGGCTTTATCTTATAGAACTCAAGGTCCCCGTGCTGGGAAAACAGGTTTTGCAGCTGTTTGAGCTAAGATTTCCAAGTTATACACATAATGAAAACCTATACTTTGTTTCGGGCGAGTTCCCCATTCAAATGCATGCAACAGTGAGAAACGCACTGTCTTGGCAAAAGAAAGCGTTTTTGTACAACTTCATATAAATAGCTGTAACTTTTGATAGAAGACTCAGACAAACATGTTTATGGCTTTATCTTATAGAACTCAAGGTCCCTGTGCTGGGAAAACAGGATTTGCAGCTGTTTGAGCTAAGATTTCCAAGTTATACACATAATGAAAACCTATACTTTGTTTCGGGCGAGTTCCCCATTCAAATGCATGCAACAGTGAGAAACGCACTGTCTTGGCGAAAGAAAGCGTTTTTGTACAACTTCATATAAATAGCTGTAACTTTTGATAGAAGACTCAGACAAACATGTTTATGGCTTTATCTTATAGAACTCAAGGTCCCCGTGCTGGGAAAACAGGTTTTGCAGCTGTTTGAGCTAAGATTTCCAAGTTATACACATAATGAAAACCTATACTTTGTTTCGGGCGAGTTCCCCATTCAAATGCATGTAACAGTGAGAAACGCACTGTCTTGGCGAAAGAAAGCGTTTTTGTACAACTTCATATAAATAGCTGTAACTTTTGATAGAAGACTCGGATACACATGTTTATGGCTTTATCTTATAGAACTCAAGGTCCCTGTGCTGGGAAAACAGGATTTGCAGCTGTTTGAGCTAAGATTTTTAAGTTATACACATAATGAAAACCTATACTTTGTTTCGGTCGAGTTCCCCATTCAAATGCATGTAACAGTGAGAAACGCACTGTCTTGGCGAAAGAAAGCGTTTTTGTACAACTTCATATAAATACCTGTAACTTTTGATAGAAGACTCAGACAAACATGTTTATGGCTTTATCTTATAGAACTCAAGGTCCCCGTGCTGGGAAAACAGGATTTGCAGCTGTTTGAGCTAAGATTTCCAAGTTATACACATAATGAAAACCTATACTTTGTTTCGGGCGAGTTCCCCATTCAAATGCATGCAACAGTGAGAAACGCACTGTCTTGGCGAAAGAAAGCGTTTTTGTACAACTTCATATAAATAGCTGTAACTTTTGATAGAAGACTCGGATACACATGTTTATGGCTTTATCTTATAGAACTCAAGGTCCCTGTGCTGGGAAAACAGGATTTGCAGCTGTTTGAGCTAAGATTTCCAAGTTATACACATAATGAAAACCTATACTTTGTTTCGGGCGAGTTCCCCATTCAAATGCATGCAACAGTGAGAAACGCACTGTCTTGGCGAAAGAAAGCGTTTTTGTACAACTTCATATAAATAGCTGTAACTTTTGATAGAAGACTCAGACAAACATGTTTATGGCTTTATCTTATAGAACTCAAGGTCCCCGTGCTGGGAAAACAGGTTTTGCAGCTGTTTGAGCTAAGATTTCCAAGTTATACACATAATGAAAACCTATACTTTGTTTCGGGCGAGTTCCCCATTCAAATGCATGCAACAGTGAGAAACGCACTGTCTTGGCGAAAGAAAGCGTTTTTGTACAACTTCATATAAATAGCTGTAACTTTTGATAGAAGACTCGGATACACATGTTTATGGCTTTATCTTATAGAACTCAAGGTCCCCGTGCTGGGCAAACAGGTTTTGCAGCTGTTTGAGCTAAGATTTCCAAGTTATACACATAATGAAAACCTATACTTTGTTTCGGGCGAGTTCCCCATTCAAATGCATGTAACAGTGAGAAACGCACTGTCTTGGCGAAAGAAAGCGTTTTTGTACAACTTCATATAAATAGCTGTAACTTTTGATAGAAGACTCAGACAAACATGTTTATGGCTTTATCTTATAGAACTCAAGGTCCCCGTGCTGGGAAAACAGGTTTTGCAGCTGTTTGAGCTAAGATTTCCAAGTTATACACATAATGAAAACCTATACTTTGTTTCGGGCGAGTTCCCCATTCAAATGCATGCAACAGTGAGAAACGCACTGTCTTGGCAAAAGAAAGCGTTTTTGTACAACTTCATATAAATAGCTGTAACTTTTGATAGAAGACTCAGACAAACATGTTTATGGCTTTATCTTATAGAACTCAAGGTCCCTGTGCTGGGAAAACAGGATTTGCAGCTGTTTGAGCTAAGATTTCCAAGTTATACACATAATGAAAACCTATACTTTGTTTCGGGCGAGTTCCCCATTCAAATGCATGCAACAGTGAGAAACGCACTGTCTTGGCGAAAGAAAGCGTTTTTGTACAACTTCATATAAATAGCTGTAACTTTTGATAGAAGACTCAGACAAACATGTTTATGGCTTTATCTTATAGAACTCAAGGTCCCCGTGCTGGGAAAACAGGTTTTGCAGCTGTTTGAGCTAAGATTTCCAAGTTATACACATAATGAAAACCTATACTTTGTTTCGGGCGAGTTCCCCATTCAAATGCATGTAACAGTGAGAAACGCACTGTCTTGGCGAAAGAAAGCGTTTTTGTACAACTTCATATAAATAGCTGTAACTTTTGATAGAAGACTCGGATACACATGTTTATGGCTTTATCTTATAGAACTCAAGGTCCCTGTGCTGGGAAAACAGGATTTGCAGCTGTTTGAGCTAAGATTTTTAAGTTATACACATAATGAAAACCTATACTTTGTTTCGGTCGAGTTCCCCATTCAAATGCATGTAACAGTGAGAAACGCACTGTCTTGGCGAAAGAAAGCGTTTTTGTACAACTTCATATAAATACCTGTAACTTTTGATAGAAGACTCAGACAAACATGTTTATGGCTTTATCTTATAGAACTCAAGGTCCCCGTGCTGGGAAAACAGGATTTGCAGCTGTTTGAGCTAAGATTTCCAAGTTATACACATAATGAAAACCTATACTTTGTTTCGGGCGAGTTCCCCATTCAAATGCATGCAACAGTGAGAAACGCACTGTCTTGGCGAAAGAAAGCGTTTTTGTACAACTTCATATAAATCGCTGTAACTTTTGATAGAAGACTCGGAAACACATGTTTATGGCTTTATCTTATAGAACTCAAGGTCCCCGTGCTGGGAAAACAGGTTTTGCAGCTGTTTGAGCTAAGATTTCCAAGTTATACACATAATGAAAACCTATACTTTTTTTCGGTCTAGTTTCCCATTCAAATGCATGTAACAGTGAGAAACGCATTGTCTTGGCGAAATAAAGCGTTTTTGAACAACTTCATATAAATCGCTGTAACTTTTGATAGAAGACTCAGACAAACATGTTTATGGCTTTATCTTATAGAACTCAAGGTCCCCGTGCTGGGCAAACAGGTTTTGCAGCCGTCTGAGCTAAGATTTTAAAATTATTCACATAATGAAAACCTATACTTTGTTTCAGGCGAGTTTCCCATTCAAATGCATGTAACAGTGAGAAACGCACTGTCTTGGCGAAAGAAAGCGTTTTTGAACAACTTCATATAAATCGCTGTAACTTTTGATAGAAGACTCGGATACACATGTTTATGGCTTTATCTTATAGAACTCAATATCCCCGTGCTGGGCAAACAGGTTTTGCAGCCGTTTGAGCTAAGATTTTAAAATTATTCACATAATGAAAACCCATACTTTGTTTCGGGCGAGTTTCCCATTCAAATGCATGTAACAGCGAGAAACGCACTAACTGGTGAAATAAAGCGTTTTAATGGTCTTCATAAAAACAGCTGTAACTTTTGATAGAAGATTCAGAAATATATATTTATGGCTTTATCTTATAGAATTTAATATCCCCGTGCTGGGCAAACAGGTTTTGCAGCCGTTTGAGCTAAGATTTTAAAATTATTCACATAATGAAAACCTATACTTTGTTTCAGGCGAGTTTCCCATTCAAATGCATGTAATAGCGAGAAACGCACTAACTGGTGAAATAAAGCGTTTTAATGGTCTTCATAAAAACAGCTGTAACTTTTGATAAAAGATTCAGAAATATATATTTATGGCTTTATCTTATAGAATTCAATATCCCCGTGCTGGGCAAACAGGTTTTGCAGCCGTTTGAGCTAAGATTTTAAAATTATTCACATAATGAAAACCTATACTTTGTCTCAGGCGAGTTTCCCATTCAAATGCATGTAACAGTGAGAAACGCACTAACTTGTGAAATAAAGCGTTTTAATGGTCTTCATAAAAACAGCTGTAACTTTTGATAGAAGACTCAGAAATATATATTTATGGCTTTATCTTATAGAATTCAATATCCCCGTGCTGGGCAAACAGGTTTTGCAGCTGTTTGAGCTAAGATTTTAAAATTATTCACATAATGAAAACCTATACTTTGTTTCAGGCGAGTTCCCCATTCAAATGCATGCAACAGTGAGAAACGCACTGTCTTGGCGAAATAAAGCGTTTTTGAACAACTTCATATAAATCGCTGTAACTTTTGATAGAAGACTCAGACAAAGATGTTTATGGCTTTATCTTATAGAACTCAATATCCCCGTGCTGGGCAAACAGGTTTTGCAGCCGTTTGAGCTAAGATTTTAAAATTATTCACATAATGAAAACCTATACTTTGTTTCAGGCGAGTTTCCCATTCAAATGCATGTAATAGCGAGAAACGCACTAACTGGTGAAATAAAGCGTTTTAATGGTCTTCATAAAAACAGCTGTAACTTTTGATAGAAGACTCAGAAATATATATTTATGGCTTTATCTTATAGAATTCAATATCCCCGTGCTGGGCAAACAGGTTTTGCAGCTGTTTGAGCTAAGATTTTTAAAATTATTCACATAATGAAAACCTATACTTTGTTTCAGGCGAGTTCCCCATTCAAATGCATGTAACAGTGAGAAACGCACTGTCTTGGCGAAATAAAGCGTTTTTGAACAACTTCATATAAATCGCTGTAACTTTTGATAGAAGACTCAGACAAACATGTTTATGGCTTTATCTTATAGAACTCAATATCCCTGTGCTGGGCAAACAGGTTTTGTAGCCGTTTGAGCTAAGATTTTAAAATTATTCACATAATGAAAACCTATACTTTGTTTCAGGCGAGTTTCCCATTCAAATGCATGTAATAGCGAGAAACGCACTAACTGGTGAAATAAAGCGTTTTAATGGTCTTCATAAAAACAGCTGTAACTTTTGATAGAAGATTCAGAAATATATATTTATGGCTTTATCTTATAGAATTTAATATCCCCGTGCTGGGCAAACAGGTTTTGCAGCCGTTTGAGCTAAGATTTTAAAATTATTCACATAATGAAAACCTATACTTTGTTTCAGGCGAGTTTCCCATTCAAATGCATGTAATAGCGAGAAACGCACTAACTGGTGAAATAAAGCGTTTTAATGGTCTTCATAAAAACAGCTGTAACTTTTGATAGAAGACTCAGAAATATATATTTATGGCTTTATCTTATAGAATTCAATATCCCCGTGCTGGGCAAACAGGTTTTGCAGCTGTTTGAGCTAAGATTTTAAAATTATTCACATAATGAAAACCTATACTTTGTTTCGTGCGAGAACTCCATTCAAATGCATGTAATAGCGAGACGCACTAACTGGTGAAATAAAGCGTTTTAATGGTCTTCATAAAAACAGCTGTAACTTTTGATAGAAGACTCGGATACACATGTTTATGGCTTTATCTTATAGAACTCAATATCCCCGTGCTGGGAAATCAGGTTTTGCAGCTGTTTGAGCTAAGATTTCCAAGTTATACACATAATGAAAACCTATACTTTGTTTGGGGCGAGTTCCCCATTCAAATGCATGCAACAGTGAGAAACGCACTGTCTTGGCGAAAGAAAGCGTTTTTGTACAACTTCATATAAATAGCTGTAACTTTTGATAGAAGACTCAGACAAACATGTTTATGGCTTTATCTTATAGAACTCAAGGTCCCCGTGCTGGGAAAACAGGATTTGCAGCCGTTTGAGCTAAGATTTTAAAATTATTCACATAATGAAAACCTATACTTTGTTTCGGGCGAGTTTCCCATTCAAATGCATGTAACAGTGAGAAACGCACTGTCTTGGCGAAAGAAAGCGTTTTTGAACAACTTCATATAAATCGCTGTAACTTTTGATAGAAGACTCAGACAAACATCTTTATGGCTTTATCTTATAGAACTCAATATCCCCGTGCTGGGCAAACAGGTTTTGCAGCCGTTTGAGCTAAGATTTTAAAATTATTCACATAATGAAAACCTATACTTTGTTTCAGGCGAGTTTCCCATTCAAATGCATGTAACAGTGAGAAACGCATTGTCTTGGCGAAATAAAGCGTTTTTGAACAACTTCATATAAATCGCTGTAACTTTTGATAGAAGACTCGGATACACATGTTTATGGCTTTATCTTATAGAACTCAATATCCCCGTGCTGGGCAGACAGGTTTTGCAGCTGTTTGAGCTAAGATTTCCAAGCTATACACATAATGAAAACCTAAACTTTGTTTCGGTCGAGTTCCCCATTCAAATGCATGTAACAGTGAGAAACGCACTGTCTTGGCGAAAGAAAGCGTTTTTGTACAACTTCATATAAATAGCTGTAACTTTTGATAGAAGACTCGGATACACATGTTTATGGCTTTATCTTATAGAACTCAAGGTCCCTGTGCTGGGAAAACAGGATTTGCAGCTGTTTGAGCTAAGATTTTTAAGTTATACACATAATGAAAACCTATACTTTGTTTCGGTCGAGTTCCCCATTCAAATGCATGTAACAGTGAGAAACGCACTGTCTTGGCGAAAGAAAGCGTTTTTGAACAACTTCATATAAATCGCTGTAACTTTTGATAGAAGACTCGGATACACATGTTTATGGCTTTATCTTATAGAACTCAATATCCCTGTGCTGGGCAAACAGGTTTTGCAGCCGTTTGAGCTAAGATTTTAAAATTATTCACATAATGAAAACCCATACTTTGTTTCAGGCGAGTTTCCCATTCAAATGCATGCAACAGTGAGAAACGCACTGTCTTGGCGAAATAAAGCGTTTTTGAACAACTTCATATAAATCGCTGTAACTTTTGATAGAAGACTCAGACAAAGATGTTTATGGCTTTATCTTATAGAACTCAATATCCCCGTGCTGGGCAAACAGGTTTTGCAGCCGTTTGAGCTAAGATTTTAAAATTATTCACATAATGAAAACCTATACTTTGTTTCAGGCGAGTTTCCCATTCAAATGCATGTAATAGCGAGAAACGCACTAACTGGTGAAATAAAGCGTTTTAATGGTCTTCATAAAAACAGCTGTAACTTTTGATAGAAGACTCAGAAATATATATTTATGGCTTTATCTTATAGAATTCAATATCCCCGTGCTGGGCAAACAGGTTTTGCAGCTGTTTGAGCTAAGATTTTTAAAATTATTCACATAATGAAAACCTATACTTTGTTTCAGGCGAGTTCCCCATTCAAATGCATGTAACAGTGAGAAACGCACTGTCTTGGCGAAATAAAGCGTTTTTGAACAACTTCATATAAATCGCTGTAACTTTTGATAGAAGACTCAGACAAACATGTTTATGGCTTTATCTTATAGAACTCAATATCCCTGTGCTGGGCAAACAGGTTTTGTAGCCGTTTGAGCTAAGATTTTAAAATTATTCACATAATGAAAACCTATACTTTGTTTCAGGCGAGTTTCCCATTCAAATGCATGTAATAGCGAGAAACGCACTAACTGGTGAAATAAAGCGTTTTAATGGTCTTCATAAAAACAGCTGTAACTTTTGATAGAAGATTCAGAAATATATATTTATGGCTTTATCTTATAGAATTTAATATCCCCGTGCTGGGCAAACAGGTTTTGCAGCCGTTTGAGCTAAGATTTTAAAATTATTCACATAATGAAAACCTATACTTTGTTTCAGGCGAGTTTCCCATTCAAATGCATGTAATAGCGAGAAACGCACTAACTGGTGAAATAAAGCGTTTTAATGGTCTTCATAAAAACAGCTGTAACTTTTGATAGAAGACTCAGAAATATATATTTATGGCTTTATCTTATAGAATTCAATATCCCCGTGCTGGGCAAACAGGTTTTGCAGCTGTTTGAGCTAAGATTTTAAAATTATTCACATAATGAAAACCTATACTTTGTTTCGTGCGAGAACTCCATTCAAATGCATGTAATAGCGAGACGCACTAACTGGTGAAATAAAGCGTTTTAATGGTCTTCATAAAAACAGCTGTAACTTTTGATAGAAGACTCGGATACACATGTTTATGGCTTTATCTTATAGAACTCAATATCCCCGTGCTGGGAAATCAGGTTTTGCAGCTGTTTGAGCTAAGATTTCCAAGTTATACACATAATGAAAACCTATACTTTGTTTGGGGCGAGTTCCCCATTCAAATGCATGCAACAGTGAGAAACGCACTGTCTTGGCGAAAGAAAGCGTTTTTGTACAACTTCATATAAATAGCTGTAACTTTTGATAGAAGACTCAGACAAACATGTTTATGGCTTTATCTTATAGAACTCAAGGTCCCCGTGCTGGGAAAACAGGATTTGCAGCCGTTTGAGCTAAGATTTTAAAATTATTCACATAATGAAAACCTATACTTTGTTTCGGGCGAGTTTCCCATTCAAATGCATGTAACAGTGAGAAACGCACTGTCTTGGCGAAAGAAAGCGTTTTTGAACAACTTCATATAAATCGCTGTAACTTTTGATAGAAGACTCAGACAAACATCTTTATGGCTTTATCTTATAGAACTCAATATCCCCGTGCTGGGCAAACAGGTTTTGCAGCCGTTTGAGCTAAGATTTTAAAATTATTCACATAATGAAAACCTATACTTTGTTTCAGGCGAGTTTCCCATTCAAATGCATGTAACAGTGAGAAACGCATTGTCTTGGCGAAATAAAGCGTTTTTGAACAACTTCATATAAATCGCTGTAACTTTTGATAGAAGACTCGGATACACATGTTTATGGCTTTATCTTATAGAACTCAATATCCCCGTGCTGGGCAGACAGGTTTTGCAGCTGTTTGAGCTAAGATTTCCAAGCTATACACATAATGAAAACCTAAACTTTGTTTCGGTCGAGTTCCCCATTCAAATGCATGTAACAGTGAGAAACGCACTGTCTTGGCGAAAGAAAGCGTTTTTGTACAACTTCATATAAATAGCTGTAACTTTTGATAGAAGACTCGGATACACATGTTTATGGCTTTATCTTATAGAACTCAAGGTCCCTGTGCTGGGAAAACAGGATTTGCAGCTGTTTGAGCTAAGATTTTTAAGTTATACACATAATGAAAACCTATACTTTGTTTCGGTCGAGTTCCCCATTCAAATGCATGTAACAGTGAGAAACGCATTGTCTTGGCGAAATAAAGCGTTTTTGAACAACTTCATATAAATCGCTGTAACTTTTGATAGAAGACTCGGATACACATGTTTATGGCTTTATCTTATAGAACTCAATATCCCTGTGCTGGGCAAACAGGTTTTGCAGCCGTTTGAGCTAAGATTTTAAAATTATTCACATAATGAAAACCCATACTTTGTTTCGGGCGAGTTCCCCATTCAAATGCATGCAACAGTGAGAAACGCACTGTCTTGGCGAAAGAAAGCGTTTTTGTACAACTTCATATAAATCGCTGTAACTTTTGATAGAAGACTCAGACAAACATGTTTATGGCTTTATCTTATAGAACTCAAGGTCCCCGTGCTGGGAAAACAGGATTTGCAGCTGTTTGAGCTAAGATTTCGAAGTTATACACATAATGAAAACCTATACTTTGTTTCGGGCGAGTTCCCCATTCAAATGCATGTAACAGTGAGAAACGCATTGTCTTGGCGAAATAAAGCGTTTTTGAACAACTTCATATAAATCGCTGTAACTTTTGATAGAAGACTCAGACAAACATGTTTATGGCTTTATCTTATAGAACTCAATATCCCCGTGCTGGGCAAACAGGTTTTGCAGCCGTTTGAGCTAAGATTTTAAAATTATTCACATAATGAAAACCTATACTTTGTTTCAGGCGAGTTTCCCATTCAAATGCATGCAACAGTGAGAAACGCACTGTCTTGGCGAAAGAAAGCGTTTTTGTACAACTTCATATAAATAGCTGTAACTTTTGATAGAAGACTCAGACAAACATGTTTATGGCTTTATCTTATAGAACTCAAGGTCCCCGTGCTGGGAAAACAGGTTTTGCAGCTGTTTGAGCTAAGATTTCCAAGTTATACACATAATGAAAACCTATACTTTGTTTCGGGCGAGTTCCCCATTCAAATGCATGCAACAGTGAGAAACGCACTGTCTTGGCGAAAGAAAGCGTTTTTGTACAACTTCATATAAATAGCTGTAACTTTTGATAGAAGACTCGGATACACATGTTTATGGCTTTATCTTATAGAACTCAAGGTCCCTGTGCTGGGAAAACAGGATTTGCAGCTGTTTGAGCTAAGATTTTTAAGTTATACACATAATGAAAACCTATACTTTGTTTCGGTCGAGTTCCCCATTCAAATGCATGTAACAGTGAGAAACGCACTGTCTTGGCGAAAGAAAGCGTTTTTGTACAACTTCATATAAATAGCTGTAACTTTTGATAGAAGACTCGGATACACATGTTTATGGCTTTATCTTATAGAACTCAAGGTCCCCGTGCTGGGAAAACAGGATTTGCAGCTGTTTGAGCTAAGATTTTTAAGTTATACACATAATGAAAACCTATACTTTGTTTCGGTCGAGTTCCCCATTCAAATGCATGTAACAGTGAGAAACGCACTGTCTTGGCGAAAGAAAGCGTTTTTGTACAACTTCATGTAAATCGCTGTAACTTTTGATAGAAGACTCGGATACACATGTTTATGGCTTTATCTTATAGAACTCAAGGTCCCCGTGCTGGGAAAACAGGTTTTGCAGCTGTTTGAGCTAAGATTTCCAAGTTATACACATAATGAAAACCTAAACTTTGTTTCGGTCGAGTTCCCCATTCAAATGCATGTAACAGTGAGAAACGCACTGTCTTGGCGAAAGAAAGCGTTTTTGTACAACTTCATATAAATCGCTGTAACTTTTGATAGAAGACTCGGATACACATGTTTATGGCTTTATCTTATAGAACTCAAGGTCCCCGTGCTGGGAAAACAGGATTTGCAGCTGTTTGAGCTAAGATTTCCAAGTTATACACATAATGAAAACCTATACTTTGTTTCGGGCGAGTTCCCCATTCAAATGCATGCAACAGTGAGAAACGCACTGTCTTGGCGAAAGAAAGCGTTTTTGTACAACTTCATATAAATAGCTGTAACTTTTGATAGAAGACTCGGATACACATGTTTATGGCTTTATCTTATAGAACTCAAGGTCCCCGTGCTGGGCAAACAGGATTTGCAGCTGTTTGAGCTAAGATTTTTAAGTTATACACATAATGAAAACCTATACTTTGTTTCGGGCGAGTTCCCCATTCAAATGCATGTAACAGTGAGAAACGCACTGTCTTGGCGAAAGAAAGCGTTTTTGTACAACTTCATATAAATAGCTGTAACTTTTGATAGAAGACTCGGATACACATGTTTATGGCTTTATCTTATAGAACTCAAGGTCCCTGTGCTGGGAAAACAGGATTTGCAGCTGTTTGAGCTAAGATTTCCAAGTTATACACATAATGAAAACCTATACTTTGTTTCGGGCGAGTTCCCCATTCAAATGCATGCAACAGTGAGAAACGCACTGTCTTGGCGAAAGAAAGCGTTTTTGTACAACTTCATATAAATAGCTGTAACTTTTGATAGAAGACTCAGACAAACATGTTTATGGCTTTATCTTATAGAACTCAAGGTCCCCGTGCTGGGAAAACAGGTTTTGCAGCTGTTTGAGCTAAGATTTCCAAGTTATACACATAATGAAAACCTATACTTTGTTTCGGGCGAGTTCCCCATTCAAATGCATGCAACAGTGAGAAACGCACTGTCTTGGCAAAAGAAAGCGTTTTTGTACAACTTCATATAAATAGCTGTAACTTTTGATAGAAGACTCAGACAAACATGTTTATGGCTTTATCTTATAGAACTCAAGGTCCCCGTGCTGGGAAAACAGGTTTTGCAGCTGTTTGAGCTAAGATTTCCAAGTTATACACATAATGAAAACCTAAACTTTGTTTCGGTCGAGTTCCCCATTCAAATGCATGTAACAGTGAGAAACGCACTGTCTTGGCGAAAGAAAGCGTTTTTGTACAACTTCATATAAATAGCTGTAACTTTTGATAGAAGACTCAGACAAACATGTTTATGTCTTTATCTTATAGAACTCAAGGTCCCCGTGCTGGGAAAACAGGTTTTGCAGCTGTTTGAGCTAAGATTTCCAAGTTATACACATAATGAAAACCTATACTTTGTTTCGGGCGAGTTCCCCATTCAAATGCATGCAACAGTGAGAAACGCACTGTCTTGGCAAAAGAAAGCGTTTTTGTACAACTTCATATAAATAGCTGTAACTTTTGATAGAAGACTCAGACAAACATGTTTATGGCTTTATCTTATAGAACTCAAGGTCCCTGTGCTGGGAAAACAGGATTTGCAGCTGTTTGAGCTAAGATTTCCAAGTTATACACATAATGAAAACCTATACTTTGTTTCGGGCGAGTTCCCCATTCAAATGCATGCAACAGTGAGAAACGCACTGTCTTGGCGAAAGAAAGCGTTTTTGTACAACTTCATATAAATAGCTGTAACTTTTGATAGAAGACTCGGATACACATGTTTATGGCTTTATCTTATAGAACTCAAGGTCCCTGTGCTGGGAAAACAGGATTTGCAGCTGTTTGAGCTAAGATTTTTAAGTTATACACATAATGAAAACCTATACTTTGTTTCGGGCGAGTTCCCCATTCAAATGCATGTAACAGTGAGAAACGCACTGTCTTGGCGAAAGAAAGCGTTTTTGTACAACTTCATATAAATAGCTGTAACTTTTGATAGAAGACTCGGATACACATGTTTATGGCTTTATCTTATAGAACTCAAGGTCCCCGTGCTGGGCAAACAGGATTTGCAGCTGTTTGAGCTAAGATTTTTAAGTTATACACATAATGAAAACCTATACTTTGTTTCGGTCGAGTTCCCCATTCAAATGCATGTAACAGTGAGAAACGCACTGTCTTGGCGAAAGAAAGCGTTTTTGTACAACTTCATATAAATAGCTGTAACTTTTGATAGAAGACTCGGATACACATGTTTATGGCTTTATCTTATAGAACTCAAGGTCCCCGTGCTGGGAAAACAGGATTTGCAGCTGTTTGAGCTAAGATTTCCAAGTTATACACATAATGAAAACCTATACTTTGTTTCGGGCGAGTTCCCCATTCAAATGCATGCAACAGTGAGAAACGCACTGTCTTGGCGAAAGAAAGCGTTTTTGTACAACTTCATATAAATAGCTGTAACTTTTGATAGAAGACTCGGATACACATGTTTATGGCTTTATCTTATAGAACTCAAGGTCCCCGTGCTGGGCAAACAGGATTTGCAGCTGTTTGAGCTAAGATTTTTAAGTTATACACATAATGAAAACCTATACTTTGTTTCGGGCGAGTTCCCCATTCAAATGCATGTAACAGTGAGAAACGCACTGTCTTGGCGAAAGAAAGCGTTTTTGTACAACTTCATATAAATAGCTGTAACTTTTGATAGAAGACTCGGATACACATGTTTATGGCTTTATCTTATAGAACTCAAGGTCCCTGTGCTGGGAAAACAGGATTTGCAGCTGTTTGAGCTAAGATTTCCAAGTTATACACATAATGAAAACCTATACTTTGTTTCGGGCGAGTTCCCCATTCAAATGCATGCAACAGTGAGAAACGCACTGTCTTGGCGAAAGAAAGCGTTTTTGTACAACTTCATATAAATAGCTGTAACTTTTGATAGAAGACTCGGATACACATGTTTATGGCTTTATCTTATAGAACTCAAGGTCCCCGTGCTGGGAAAACAGGTTTTGCAGCTGTTTGAGCTAAGATTTTTAAGTTATACACATAATGAAAACCTATACTTTGTTTCGGTCGAGTTCCCCATTCAAATGCATGTAACAGTGAGAAACGCACTGTCTTGGCGAAAGAAAGCGTTTTTGTACAACTTCATATAAATAGCTGTAACTTTTGATAGAAGACTCAGACAAACATGTTTATGGCTTTATCTTATAGAACTCAAGGTCCCCGTGCTGGGAAAACAGGATTTGCAGCTGTTTGAGCTAAGATTTCCAAGTTATACACATAATGAAAACCTATACTTTGTTTCGGGCGAGTTCCCCATTCAAATGCATGCAACAGTGAGAAACGCACCGTCTTGGCGAAAGAAAGCGTTTTTGTACAACTTCATATAAATAGCTGTAACTTTTGATAGACGACTCGGATACACATGTTTATGGCTTTATCTTATAGAACTCAAGGTCCCTGTGCTGGGAAAACAGGATTTGCAGCTGTTTGAGCTAAGATTTTTAAGTTATACACATAATGAAAACCTATACTTTGTTTCGGGCGAGTTCCCCATTCAAATGCATGTAACAGTGAGAAACGCACTGTCTTGGCGAAAGAAAGCGTTTTTGTACAACTTCATATAAATAGCTGTAACTTTTGATAGAAGACTCGGATACACATGTTTATGGCTTTATCTTATAGAACTCAAGGTCCCCGTGCTGGGCAAACAGGATTTGCAGCTGTTTGAGCTAAGATTTTTAAGTTATACACATAATGAAAACCTATACTTTGTTTCGGTCGAGTTCCCCATTCAAATGCATGTAACAGTGAGAAACGCACTGTCTTGGCGAAAGAAAGCGTTTTTGTACAACTTCATATAAATAGCTGTAACTTTTGATAGAAGACTCGGATACACATGTTTATGGCTTTATCTTATAGAACTCAAGGTCCCCGTGCTGGGAAAACAGGTTTTGCAGCTGTTTGAGCTAAGATTTCCAAGTTATACACATAATGAAAACCTAAACTTTGTTTCGGTCGAGTTCCCCATTCAAATGCATGTAACAGTGAGAAACGCACTGTCTTGGCGAAAGAAAGCGTTTTTGTACAACTTCATATAAATAGCTGTAACTTTTGATAGAAGACTCAGACAAACATGTTTATGGCTTTATCTTATAGAACTCAAGGTCCCCGTGCTGGGAAAACAGGTTTTGCAGCTGTTTGAGCTAAGATTTCCAAGTTATACACATAATGAAAACCTATACTTTGTTTCGGGCGAGTTCCCCATTCAAATGCATGCAACAGTGAGAAACGCACTGTCTTGGCAAAAGAAAGCGTTTTTGTACAACTTCATATAAATAGCTGTAACTTTTGATAGAAGACTCAGACAAACATGTTTATGGCTTTATCTTATAGAACTCAAGGTCCCCGTGCTGGGAAAACAGGTTTTGCAGCTGTTTGAGCTAAGATTTCCAAGTTATACACATAATGAAAACCTAAACTTTGTTTCGGTCGAGTTCCCCATTCAAATGCATGTAACAGTGAGAAACGCACTGTCTTGGCGAAAGAAAGCGTTTTTGTACAACTTCATATAAATAGCTGTAACTTTTGATAGAAGACTCAGACAAACATGTTTATGTCTTTATCTTATAGAACTCAAGGTCCCCGTGCTGGGAAAACAGGTTTTGCAGCTGTTTGAGCTAAGATTTCCAAGTTATACACATAATGAAAACCTATACTTTGTTTCGGGCGAGTTCCCCATTCAAATGCATGCAACAGTGAGAAACGCACTGTCTTGGCAAAAGAAAGCGTTTTTGTACAACTTCATATAAATAGCTGTAACTTTTGATAGAGGACTCAGACAAACATGTTTATGGCTTTATCTTATAGAACTCAAGGTCCCTGTGCTGGGAAAACAGGATTTGCAGCTGTTTGAGCTAAGATTTCCAAGTTATACACATAATGAAAACCTATACTTTGTTTCGGGCGAGTTCCCCATTCAAATGCATGCAACAGTGAGAAACGCACTGTCTTGGCGAAAGAAAGCGTTTTTGTACAACTTCATATAAATAGCTGTAACTTTTGATAGAAGACTCGGATACACATGTTTATGGCTTTATCTTATAGAACTCAAGGTCCCTGTGCTGGGAAAACAGGATTTGCAGCTGTTTGAGCTAAGATTTTTAAGTTATACACATAATGAAAACCTATACTTTGTTTCGGGCGAGTTCCCCATTCAAATGCATGTAACAGTGAGAAACGCACTGTCTTGGCGAAAGAAAGCGTTTTTGTACAACTTCATATAAATAGCTGTAACTTTTGATAGAAGACTCGGATACACATGTTTATGGCTTTATCTTATAGAACTCAAGGTCCCCGTGCTGGGCAAACAGGATTTGCAGCTGTTTGAGCTAAGATTTTTAAGTTATACACATAATGAAAACCTATACTTTGTTTCGGTCGAGTTCCCCATTCAAATGCATGTAACAGTGAGAAACGCACTGTCTTGGCGAAAGAAAGCGTTTTTGTACAACTTCATATAAATAGCTGTAACTTTTGATAGAAGACTCGGATACACATGTTTATGGCTTTATCTTATAGAACTCAAGGTCCCCGTGCTGGGAAAACAGGTTTTGCAGCTGTTTGAGCTAAGATTTCCAAGTTATACACATAATGAAAACCTAAACTTTGTTTCGGTCGAGTTCCCCATTCAAATGCATGTAACAGTGAGAAACGCACTGTCTTGGCGAAAGAAAGCGTTTTTGTACAACTTCATATAAATAGCTGTAACTTTTGATAGAAGACTCAGACAAACATGTTTATGGCTTTATCTTATAGAACTCAAGGTCCCCGTGCTGGGAAAACAGGTTTTGCAGCTGTTTGAGCTAAGATTTCCAAGTTATACACATAATGAAAACCTATACTTTGTTTCGGGCGAGTTCCCCATTCAAATGCATGCAACAGTGAGAAACGCACTGTCTTGGCAAAAGAAAGCGTTTTTGTACAACTTCATATAAATACCTGTAACTTTTGATAGAAGACTCAGACAAACATGTTTATGGCTTTATCTTATAGAACTCAAGGTCCCTGTGCTGGGAAAACAGGATTTGCAGCTGTTTGAGCTAAGATTTCCAAGTTATACACATAATGAAAACCTATACTTTGTTTCGGGCGAGTTCCCCATTCAAATGCATGCAACAGTGAGAAACGCACTGTCTTGGCGAAAGAAAGCGTTTTTGTACAACTTCATATAAATCGCTGTAACTTTTGATAGAAGACTCAGACAAACATGTTTATGGCTTTATCTTATAGAACTCAAGGTCCCCGTGCTGGGAAAACAGGTTTTGCAGCTGTTTGAGCTAAGATTTCCAAGTTATACACATAATGAAAACCTATACTTTGTTTCGGGCGAGTTCCCCATTCAAATGCATGTAACAGTGAGAAACGCACTGTCTTGGCGAAAGAAAGCGTTTTTGTACAACTTCATATAAATAGCTGTAACTTTTGATAGAAGACTCGGATACACATGTTTATGGCTTTATCTTATAGAACTCAAGGTCCCTGTGCTGGGAAAACAGGATTTGCAGCTGTTTGAGCTAAGATTTTTAAGTTATACACATAATGAAAACCTATACTTTGTTTCGGTCGAGTTCCCCATTCAAATGCATGTAACAGTGAGAAACGCACTGTCTTGGCGAAAGAAAGCGTTTTTGTACAACTTCATATAAATACCTGTAACTTTTGATAGAAGACTCAGACAAACATGTTTATGGCTTTATCTTATAGAACTCAAGGTCCCCGTGCTGGGAAAACAGGATTTGCAGCTGTTTGAGCTAAGATTTCCAAGTTATACACATAATGAAAACCTATACTTTGTTTCGGGCGAGTTCCCCATTCAAATGCATGCAACAGTGAGAAACGCACTGTCTTGGCGAAAGAAAGCGTTTTTGTACAACTTCATATAAATCGCTGTAACTTTTGATAGAAGACTCGGAAACACATGTTTATGGCTTTATCTTATAGAACTCAAGGTCCCCGTGCTGGGAAAACAGGTTTTGCAGCTGTTTGAGCTAAGATTTCCAAGTTATACACATAATGAAAACCTATACTTTTTTTCGGTCTAGTTTCCCATTCAAATGCATGTAACAGTGAGAAACGCATTGTCTTGGCGAAATAAAGCGTTTTTGAACAACTTCATATAAATCGCTGTAACTTTTGATAGAAGACTCAGACAAACATGTTTATGGCTTTATCTTATAGAACTCAAGGTCCCCGTGCTGGGCAAACAGGTTTTGCAGCCGTCTGAGCTAAGATTTTAAAATTATTCACATAATGAAAACCTATACTTTGTTTCAGGCGAGTTTCCCATTCAAATGCATGTAACAGTGAGAAACGCACTGTCTTGGCGAAAGAAAGCGTTTTTGAACAACTTCATATAAATCGCTGTAACTTTTGATAGAAGACTCGGATACACATGTTTATGGCTTTATCTTATAGAACTCAATATCCCCGTGCTGGGCAAACAGGTTTTGCAGCCGTTTGAGCTAAGATTTTAAAATTATTCACATAATGAAAACCCATACTTTGTTTCGGGCGAGTTTCCCATTCAAATGCATGTAACAGCGAGAAACGCACTAACTGGTGAAATAAAGCGTTTTAATGGTCTTCATAAAAACAGCTGTAACTTTTGATAGAAGATTCAGAAATATATATTTATGGCTTTATCTTATAGAATTTAATATCCCCGTGCTGGGCAAACAGGTTTTGCAGCCGTTTGAGCTAAGATTTTAAAATTATTCACATAATGAAAACCTATACTTTGTTTCAGGCGAGTTTCCCATTCAAATGCATGTAATAGCGAGAAACGCACTAACTGGTGAAATAAAGCGTTTTAATGGTCTTCATAAAAACAGCTGTAACTTTTGATAAAAGATTCAGAAATATATATTTATGGCTTTATCTTATAGAATTCAATATCCCCGTGCTGGGCAAACAGGTTTTGCAGCCGTTTGAGCTAAGATTTTAAAATTATTCACATAATGAAAACCTATACTTTGTCTCAGGCGAGTTTCCCATTCAAATGCATGTAACAGTGAGAAACGCACTAACTTGTGAAATAAAGCGTTTTAATGGTCTTCATAAAAACAGCTGTAACTTTTGATAGAAGACTCAGAAATATATATTTATGGCTTTATCTTATAGAATTCAATATCCCCGTGCTGGGCAAACAGGTTTTGCAGCTGTTTGAGCTAAGATTTTAAAATTATTCACATAATGAAAACCTATACTTTGTTTCAGGCGAGTTCCCCATTCAAATGCATGCAACAGTGAGAAACGCACTGTCTTGGCGAAATAAAGCGTTTTTGAACAACTTCATATAAATCGCTGTAACTTTTGATAGAAGACTCAGACAAAGATGTTTATGGCTTTATCTTATAGAACTCAATATCCCCGTGCTGGGCAAACAGGTTTTGCAGCCGTTTGAGCTAAGATTTTAAAATTATTCACATAATGAAAACCTATACTTTGTTTCAGGCGAGTTTCCCATTCAAATGCATGTAATAGCGAGAAACGCACTAACTGGTGAAATAAAGCGTTTTAATGGTCTTCATAAAAACAGCTGTAACTTTTGATAGAAGACTCAGAAATATATATTTATGGCTTTATCTTATAGAATTCAATATCCCCGTGCTGGGCAAACAGGTTTTGCAGCTGTTTGAGCTAAGATTTTTAAAATTATTCACATAATGAAAACCTATACTTTGTTTCAGGCGAGTTCCCCATTCAAATGCATGTAACAGTGAGAAACGCACTGTCTTGGCGAAATAAAGCGTTTTTGAACAACTTCATATAAATCGCTGTAACTTTTGATAGAAGACTCAGACAAACATGTTAATGGCTTTATCTTATAGAACTCAATATCCCTGTGCTGGGCAAACAGGTTTTGTAGCCGTTTGAGCTAAGATTTTAAAATTATTCACATAATGAAAACCTATACTTTGTTTCAGGCGAGTTTCCCATTCAAATGCATGTAATAGCGAGAAACGCACTAACTGGTGAAATAAAGCGTTTTAATGGTCTTCATAAAAACAGCTGTAACTTTTGATAGAAGATTCAGAAATATATATTTATGGCTTTATCTTATAGAATTTAATATCCCCGTGCTGGGCAAACAGGTTTTGCAGCCGTTTGAGCTAAGATTTTAAAATTATTCACATAATGAAAACCTATACTTTGTTTCAGGCGAGTTTCCCATTCAAATGCATGTAATAGCGAGAAACGCACTAACTGGTGAAATAAAGCGTTTTAATGGTCTTCATAAAAACAGCTGTAACTTTTGATAGAAGACTCAGAAATATATATTTATGGCTTTATCTTATAGAATTCAATATCCCCGTGCTGGGAAAACAGGTTTTGCAGCTGTTTGAGCTAAGATTTTAAAATTATTCACATAATGAAAACCTATACTTTGTTTCGTGCGAGAACTCCATTCAAATGCATGTAATAGCGAGACGCACTAACTGGTGAAATAAAGCGTTTTAATGGTCTTCATAAAAACAGCTGTAACTTTTGATAGAAGACTCGGATACACATGTTTATGGCTTTATCTTATAGAACTCAATATCCCCGTGCTGGGAAATCAGGTTTTGCAGCTGTTTGAGCTAAGATTTCCAAGTTATACACATAATGAAAACCTATACTTTGTTTGGGGCGAGTTCCCCATTCAAATGCATGCAACAGTGAGAAACGCACTGTCTTGGCGAAAGAAAGCGTTTTTGTACAACTTCATATAAATAGCTGTAACTTTTGATAGAAGACTCAGACAAACATGTTTATGGCTTTATCTTATAGAACTCAAGGTCCCCGTGCTGGGAAAACAGGATTTGCAGCCGTTTGAGCTAAGATTTTAAAATTATTCACATAATGAAAACCTATACTTTGTTTCGGGCGAGTTTCCCATTCAAATGCATGTAACAGTGAGAAACGCACTGTCTTGGCGAAAGAAAGCGTTTTTGAACAACTTCATATAAATCGCTGTAACTTTTGATAGAAGACTCAGACAAACATCTTTATGGCTTTATCTTATAGAACTCAATATCCCCGTGCTGGGCAAACAGGTTTTGCAGCCGTTTGAGCTAAGATTTTAAAATTATTCACATAATGAAAACCTATACTTTGTTTCAGGCGAGTTTCCCATTCAAATGCATGTAACAGTGAGAAACGCATTGTCTTGGCGAAATAAAGCGTTTTTGAACAACTTCATATAAATCGCTGTAACTTTTGATAGAAGACTCGGATACACATGTTTATGGCTTTATCTTATAGAACTCAATATCCCCGTGCTGGGCAGACAGGTTTTGCAGCTGTTTGAGCTAAGATTTCCAAGCTATACACATAATGAAAACCTAAACTTTGTTTCGGTCGAGTTCCCCATTCAAATGCATGTAACAGTGAGAAACGCACTGTCTTGGCGAAAGAAAGCGTTTTTGTACAACTTCATATAAATAGCTGTAACTTTTGATAGAAGACTCGGATACACATGTTTATGGCTTTATCTTATAGAACTCAAGGTCCCTGTGCTGGGAAAACAGGATTTGCAGCTGTTTGAGCTAAGATTTTTAAGTTATACACATAATGAAAACCTATACTTTGTTTCGGTCGAGTTCCCCATTCAAATGCATGTAACAGTGAGAAACGCACTGTCTTGGCGAAAGAAAGCGTTTTTGAACAACTTCATATAAATCGCTGTAACTTTTGATAGAAGACTCGGATACACATGTTTATGGCTTTATCTTATAGAACTCAATATCCCTGTGCTGGGCAAACAGGTTTTGCAGCCGTTTGAGCTAAGATTTTAAAATTATTCACATAATGAAAACCCATACTTTGTTTCAGGCGAGTTTCCCATTCAAATGCATGCAACAGTGAGAAACGCACTGTCTTGGCGAAATAAAGCGTTTTTGAACAACTTCATATAAATCGCTGTAACTTTTGATAGAAGACTCAGACAAAGATGTTTATGGCTTTATCTTATAGAACTCAATATCCCCGTGCTGGGCAAACAGGTTTTGCAGCCGTTTGAGCTAAGATTTTAAAATTATTCACATAATGAAAACCTATACTTTGTTTCAGGCGAGTTTCCCATTCAAATGCATGTAATAGCGAGAAACGCACTAACTGGTGAAATAAAGCGTTTTAATGGTCTTCATAAAAACAGCTGTAACTTTTGATAGAAGACTCAGAAATATATATTTATGGCTTTATCTTATAGAATTCAATATCCCCGTGCTGGGCAAACAGGTTTTGCAGCTGTTTGAGCTAAGATTTTTAAAATTATTCACATAATGAAAACCTATACTTTGTTTCAGGCGAGTTCCCCATTCAAATGCATGTAACAGTGAGAAACGCACTGTCTTGGCGAAATAAAGCGTTTTTGAACAACTTCATATAAATCGCTGTAACTTTTGATAGAAGACTCAGACAAACATGTTTATGGCTTTATCTTATAGAACTCAATATCCCTGTGCTGGGCAAACAGGTTTTGTAGCCGTTTGAGCTAAGATTTTAAAATTATTCACATAATGAAAACCTATACTTTGTTTCAGGCGAGTTTCCCATTCAAATGCATGTAATAGCGAGAAACGCACTAACTGGTGAAATAAAGCGTTTTAATGGTCTTCATAAAAACAGCTGTAACTTTTGATAGAAGATTCAGAAATATATATTTATGGCTTTATCTTATAGAATTTAATATCCCCGTGCTGGGCAAACAGGTTTTGCAGCCGTTTGAGCTAAGATTTTAAAATTATTCACATAATGAAAACCTATACTTTGTTTCAGGCGAGTTTCCCATTCAAATGCATGTAATAGCGAGAAACGCACTAACTGGTGAAATAAAGCGTTTTAATGGTCTTCATAAAAACAGCTGTAACTTTTGATAGAAGACTCAGAAATATATATTTATGGCTTTATCTTATAGAATTCAATATCCCCGTGCTGGGCAAACAGGTTTTGCAGCTGTTTGAGCTAAGATTTTAAAATTATTCACATAATGAAAACCTATACTTTGTTTCGTGCGAGAACTCCATTCAAATGCATGTAATAGCGAGACGCACTAACTGGTGAAATAAAGCGTTTTAATGGTCTTCATAAAAACAGCTGTAACTTTTGATAGAAGACTCGGATACACATGTTTATGGCTTTATCTTATAGAACTCAATATCCCCGTGCTGGGAAATCAGGTTTTGCAGCTGTTTGAGCTAAGATTTCCAAGTTATACACATAATGAAAACCTATACTTTGTTTGGGGCGAGTTCCCCATTCAAATGCATGCAACAGTGAGAAACGCACTGTCTTGGCGAAAGAAAGCGTTTTTGTACAACTTCATATAAATAGCTGTAACTTTTGATAGAAGACTCAGACAAACATGTTTATGGCTTTATCTTATAGAACTCAAGGTCCCCGTGCTGGGAAAACAGGATTTGCAGCCGTTTGAGCTAAGATTTTAAAATTATTCACATAATGAAAACCTATACTTTGTTTCGGGCGAGTTTCCCATTCAAATGCATGTAACAGTGAGAAACGCACTGTCTTGGCGAAAGAAAGCGTTTTTGAACAACTTCATATAAATCGCTGTAACTTTTGATAGAAGACTCAGACAAACATCTTTATGGCTTTATCTTATAGAACTCAATATCCCCGTGCTGGGCAAACAGGTTTTGCAGCCGTTTGAGCTAAGATTTTAAAATTATTCACATAATGAAAACCTATACTTTGTTTCAGGCGAGTTTCCCATTCAAATGCATGTAACAGTGAGAAACGCATTGTCTTGGCGAAATAAAGCGTTTTTGAACAACTTCATATAAATCGCTGTAACTTTTGATAGAAGACTCGGATACACATGTTTATGGCTTTATCTTATAGAACTCAATATCCCCGTGCTGGGCAGACAGGTTTTGCAGCTGTTTGAGCTAAGATTTCCAAGCTATACACATAATGAAAACCTAAACTTTGTTTCGGTCGAGTTCCCCATTCAAATGCATGTAACAGTGAGAAACGCACTGTCTTGGCGAAAGAAAGCGTTTTTGTACAACTTCATATAAATAGCTGTAACTTTTGATAGAAGACTCGGATACACATGTTTATGGCTTTATCTTATAGAACTCAAGGTCCCTGTGCTGGGAAAACAGGATTTGCAGCTGTTTGAGCTAAGATTTTTAAGTTATACACATAATGAAAACCTATACTTTGTTTCGGTCGAGTTCCCCATTCAAATGCATGTAACAGTGAGAAACGCACTGTCTTGGCGAAAGAAAGCGTTTTTGAACAACTTCATATAAATCGCTGTAACTTTTGATAGAAGACTCAGACAAACATGTTTATGGCTTTATCTTATAGAACTCAATATCCCCGTGCTGGGCAAACAGGTTTTGCAGCCGTTTGAGCTAAGATTTTAAAATTATTCACATAATGAAAACCTATACTTTGTTTCAGGCGAGTTTCCCATTCAAATGCATGCAACAGTGAGAAACGCACTGTCTTGGCGAAAGAAAGCGTTTTTGTACAACTTCATATAAATAGCTGTAACTTTTGATAGAAGACTCAGACAAACATGTTTATGGCTTTATCTTATAGAACTCAAGGTCCCCGTGCTGGGAAAACAGGTTTTGCAGCTGTTTGAGCTAAGATTTCCAAGTTATACACATAATGAAAACCTATACTTTGTTTCGGGCGAGTTCCCCATTCAAATGCATGCAACAGTGAGAAACGCACTGTCTTGGCGAAAGAAAGCGTTTTTGTACAACTTCATATAAATAGCTGTAACTTTTGATAGAAGACTCGGATACACATGTTTATGGCTTTATCTTATAGAACTCAAGGTCCCTGTGCTGGGAAAACAGGATTTGCAGCTGTTTGAGCTAAGATTTTTAAGTTATACACATAATGAAAACCTATACTTTGTTTCGGTCGAGTTCCCCATTCAAATGCATGTAACAGTGAGAAACGCACTGTCTTGGCGAAAGAAAGCGTTTTTGTACAACTTCATATAAATAGCTGTAACTTTTGATAGAAGACTCGGATACACATGTTTATGGCTTTATCTTATAGAACTCAAGGTCCCCGTGCTGGGCAAACAGGATTTGCAGCTGTTTGAGCTAAGATTTTTAAGTTATACACATAATGAAAACCTATACTTTGTTTCGGTCGAGTTCCCCATTCAAATGCATGTAACAGTGAGAAACGCACTGTCTTGGCGAAAGAAAGCGTTTTTGTACAACTTCATATAAATCGCTGTAACTTTTGATAGAAGACTCGGATACACATGTTTATGGCTTTATCTTATAGAACTCAAGGTCCCCGTGCTGGGAAAACAGGTTTTGCAGCTGTTTGAGCTAAGATTTCCAAGTTATACACATAATGAAAACCTAAACTTTGTTTCGGTCGAGTTCCCCATTCAAATGCATGTAACAGTGAGAAACGCACTGTCTTGGCGAAAGAAAGCGTTTTTGTACAACTTCATATAAATCGCTGTAACTTTTGATAGAAGACTCGGATACACATGTTTATGGCTTTATCTTATAGAACTCAAGGTCCCCGTGCTGGGAAAACAGGATTTGCAGCTGTTTGAGCTAAGATTTCCAAGTTATACACATAATGAAAACCTATACTTTGTTTCGGGCGAGTTCCCCATTCAAATGCATGCAACAGTGAGAAACGCACTGTCTTGGCGAAAGAAAGCGTTTTTGTACAACTTCATATAAATAGCTGTAACTTTTGATAGAAGACTCGGATACACATGTTTATGGCTTTATCTTATAGAACTCAAGGTCCCCGTGCTGGGCAAACAGGATTTGCAGCTGTTTGAGCTAAGATTTTTAAGTTATACACATAATGAAAACCTATACTTTGTTTCGGGCGAGTTCCCCATTCAAATGCATGTAACAGTGAGAAACGCACTGTCTTGGCGAAAGAAAGCGTTTTTGTACAACTTCATATAAATAGCTGTAACTTTTGATAGAAGACTCGGATACACATGTTTATGGCTTTATCTTATAGAACTCAAGGTCCCTGTGCTGGGAAAACAGGATTTGCAGCTGTTTGAGCTAAGATTTCCAAGTTATACACATAATGAAAACCTATACTTTGTTTCGGGCGAGTTCCCCATTCAAATGCATGCAACAGTGAGAAACGCACTGTCTTGGCGAAAGAAAGCGTTTTTGTACAACTTCATATAAATAGCTGTAACTTTTGATAGAAGACTCAGACAAACATGTTTATGGCTTTATCTTATAGAACTCAAGGTCCCCGTGCTGGGAAAACAGGTTTTGCAGCTGTTTGAGCTAAGATTTCCAAGTTATACACATAATGAAAACCTATACTTTGTTTCGGGCGAGTTCCCCATTCAAATGCATGCAACAGTGAGAAACGCACTGTCTTGGCGAAAGAAAGCGTTTTTGTACAACTTCATATAAATAGCTGTAACTTTTGATAGAAGACTCGGATACACATGTTTATGGCTTTATCTTATAGAACTCAAGGTCCCCGTGCTGGACAAACAGGTTTTGCAGCTGTTTGAGCTAAGATTTCCAAGTTATACACATAATGAAAACCTATACTTTGTTTCGGGCGAGTTCCCCATTCAAATGCATGTAACAGTGAGAAACGCACTGTCTTGGCGAAAGAAAGCGTTTTTGTACAACTTCATATAAATAGCTGTAACTTTTGATAGAAGACTCAGACAAACATGTTTATGGCTTTATCTTATAGAACTCAAGGTCCCCGTGCTGGGAAAACAGGTTTTGCAGCTGTTTGAGCTAAGATTTCCAAGTTATACACATAATGAAAACCTATACTTTGTTTCGGGCGAGTTCCCCATTCAAATGCATGCAACAGTGAGAAACGCACTGTCTTGGCGAAAGAAAGCGTTTTTGTACAACTTCATATAAATAGCTGTAACTTTTGATAGAAGACTCAGACAAACATGTTTATGGCTTTATCTTATAGAACTCAAGGTCCCCGTGCTGGGAAAACAGGTTTTGCAGCTGTTTGAGCTAAGATTTCCAAGTTATACACATAATGAAAACCTATACTTTGTTTCGGTCGAGTTCCCCATTCAAATGCATGCAACAGTGAGAAACGCACTGTCTTGGCAAAAGAAAGCGTTTTTGTACAACTTCATATAAATAGCTGTAACTTTTGATAGAAGACTCAGACAAACATGTTTATGGCTTTATCTTATAGAACTCAAGGTCCCCGTGCTGGGAAAACAGGTTTTGCAGCTGTTTGAGCTAAGATTTCCAAGTTATACACATAATGAAAACCTAAACTTTGTTTCGGTCGAGTTCCCCATTCAAATGCATGTAACAGTGAGAAACGCACTGTCTTGGCGAAAGAAAGCGTTTTTGTACAACTTCATATAAATAGCTGTAACTTTTGATAGAAGACTCGGATACACATGTTTATGGCTTTATCTTATAGAACTCAAGGTCCCCGTGCTGGGCAAACAGGATTTGCAGCTGTTTGAGCTAAGATTTCCAAGTTATACACATAATGAAAACCTATACTTTGTTTCGGGCGAGTTCCCCATTCAAATGCATGCAACAGTGAGAAACGCACTGTCTTGGCGAAAGAAAGCGTTTTTGTACAACTTCATATAAATAGCTGTAACTTTTGATAGAAGACTCAGACAAACATGTTTATGGCTTTATCTTATAGAACTCAAGGTCCCCGTGCTGGGAAAACAGGTTTTGCAGCTGTTTGAGCTAAGATTTCCAAGTTATACACATAATGAAAACCTATACTTTGTTTCGGGCGAGTTCCCCATTCAAATGCATGCAACAGTGAGAAACGCACTGTCTTGGCGAAAGAAAGCGTTTTTGTACAACTTCATATAAATAGCTGTAACTTTTGATAGAAGACTCGGATACACATGTTTATGGCTTTATCTTATAGAACTCAAGGTCCCCGTGCTGGGCAAACAGGATTTGCAGCTGTTTGAGCTAAGATTTTTAAGTTATACACATAATGAAAACCTATACTTTGTTTCGGTCGAGTTCCCCCTTCAAATGCATGTAACAGTGAGAAACGCACTGTCTTGGCGAAAGAAAGCGTTTTTGTACAACTTCATATAAATAGCTGTAACTTTTGATAGAAGAATCGGATACACATGTTTATGGCTTTATCTTATAGAACTCAAGGTCCCCGTGCTGGGCAAACAGGATTTGCAGCTGTTTGAGCTAAGATTTTTAAGTTATACACATAATGAAAACCTATACTTTGTTTCGGTCGAGTTCCCCATTCAAATGCATGTAACAGTGAGAAACGCACTGTCTTGGCGAAAGAAAGCGTTTTTGTACAACTTCATATAAATAGCTGTAACTTTTGATAGAAGACTCAGACAAACATGTTTATGGCTTTATCTTATAGAACTCAAGGTCCCGGTGCTGGGAAAACAGGTTTTGCAGCTGTTTGAGCTAAGATTTCCAAGTTATACACATAATGAAAACCTATACTTTGTTTCGGGCGAGTTCCCCATTCAAATGCATGCAACAGTGAGAAACGCACTGTCTTGGCGAAAGAAAGCGTTTTTGTACAACTTCATATAAATAGCTGTAACTTTTGATAGAAGACTCGGATACACATGTTTATGGCTTTATCTTATAGAACTCAAGGTCCCCGTGCTGGGCAAACAGGATTTGCAGCTGTTTGAGCTAAGATTTCCAAGTTATACACATAATGAAAACCTATACTTTGTTTCGGTCGAGTTCCCCATTCAAATGCATGTAACAGTGAGAAACGCACTGTCTTGGCGAAAGAAAGCGTTTTTGTACAACTTCATATAAATACCTGTAACTTTTGATAGAAGACTCAGACAAACATGTTTATGGCTTTATCTTATAGAACTCAAGGTCCCCGTGCTGGAAAAACAGGATTTGCAGCTGTTTGAGCTAAGATTTCCAAGTTATACACATAATGAAAACCTATACTTTGTTTCGGGCGAGTTCCCCATTCAAATGCATGCAACAGTGAGAAACGCACTGTCTTGGCGAAAGAAAGCGTTTTTGTACAACTTCATATAAATAGCTGTAACTTTTGATAGAAGACTCAGACAAACATGTTTATGGCTTTATCTTATAGAACTCAAGGTCCCCGTGCTGGGCAAACAGGATTTGCAGCTGTTTGAGCTAAGATTTTTAAGTTATACACATAATGAAAACCTATACTTTGTTTCGGTCGAGTTCCCCCTTCAAATGCATGTAACAGTGAGAAACGCACTGTCTTGGCGAAAGAAAGCGTTTTTGTACAACTTCATATAAATAGCTGTAACTTTTGATAGAAGAATCGGATACACATGTTTATGGCTTTATCTTATAGAACTCAAGGTCCCCGTGCTGGGAAAACAGGATTTGCAGCTGTTTGAGCTAAGATTTTTAAGTTATACACATAATGAAAACCTATACTTTGTTTCGGTCGAGTTCCCCATTCAAATGCATGTAACAGTGAGAAACGCACTGTCTTGGCGAAAGAAAGCGTTTTTGTACAACTTCATATAAATAGCTGTAACTTTTGATAGAAGACTCAGACAAACATGTTTATGGCTTTATCTTATAGAACTCAAGGTCCCGGTGCTGGGAAAACAGGTTTTGCAGCTGTTTGAGCTAAGATTTCCAAGTTATACACATAATGAAAACCTATACTTTGTTTCGGGCGAGTTCCCCATTCAAATGCATGCAACAGTGAGAAACGCACTGTCTTGGCGAAATAAAGCGTTTTTGTACAACTTCATATAAATAGCTGTAACTTTTGATAGAAGACTCGGATACACATGTTTATGGCTTTATCTTATAGAACTCAAGGTCCCCGTGCTGGGCAAACAGGATTTGCAGCTGTTTGAGCTAAGATTTCCAAGTTATACACATAATGAAAACCTATACTTTGTTTCGGTCGAGTTCCCCATTCAAATGCATGTAACAGTGAGAAACGCACTGTCTTGGCGAAAGAAAGCGTTTTTGTACAACTTCATATAAATACCTGTAACTTTTGATAGAAGACTCAGACAAACATGTTTATGGCTTTATCTTATAGAACTCAAGGTCCCCGTGCTGGAAAAACAGGATTTGCAGCTGTTTGAGCTAAGATTTCCAAGTTATACACATAATGAAAACCTATACTTTGTTTCGGGCGAGTTCCCCATTCAAATGCATGCAACAGTGAGAAACGCACTGTCTTGGCGAAAGAAAGCGTTTTTGTACAACTTCATATAAATAGCTGTAACTTTTGATAGAAGACTCGGATACACATGTTTATGGCTTTATCTTATAGAACTCAAGGTCCCCGTGCTGGGCAAACAGGATTTGCAGCTGTTTGAGCTAAGATTTTTAAGTTATACACATAATGAAAACCTATACTTTGTTTCGGTCGAGTTCCCCATTCAAATGCATGTAACAGTGAGAAACGCACTGTCTTGGCGAAAGAAAGCGTTTTTGTACAACTTCATATAAATAGCTGTAACTTTTGATAGAAGACTCGGATACACATGTTTATGGCTTTATCTTATAGAACTCAAGGTCCCCGTGCTGGGAAAACAGGTTTTGCAGCTGTTTGAGCTAAGATTTCCAAGTTATACACATAATGAAAACCTATACTTTGTTTCGGTCGAGTTCCCCATTCAAATGCATGTAACAGTGAGAAACGCACTGTCTTGGCGAAAGAAAGCGTTTTTGTACAACTTCATATAAATACCTGTAACTTTTGATAGAAGACTCAGACAAACATGTTTATGGCTTTATCTTATAGAACTCAAGGTCCCCGTGCTGGAAAAACAGGATTTGCAGCTGTTTGAGCTAAGATTTCCAAGTTATACACATAATGAAAACCTATACTTTGTTTCGGGCGAGTTCCCCATTCAAATGCATGCAACAGTGAGAAACGCACTGTCTTGGCGAAAGAAAGCGTTTTTGTACAACTTCATATAAATACCTGTAACTTTTGATAGAAGACTCGGATACACATGTTTATGGCTTTATCTTATAGAACTCAAGGTCCCCGTGCTGGGCAAACAGGATTTGCAGCTGTTTGAGCTAAGATTTTTAAGTTATACACATAATGAAAACCTATACTTTGTTTCGGTCGAGTTCCCCATTCAAATGCATGTAACAGTGAGAAACGCACTGTCTTGGCGAAAGAAAGCGTTTTTGTACAACTTCATATAAATAGCTGTAACTTTTGATAGAAGACTCGGATACACATGTTTATGGCTTTATCTTATAGAACTCAAGGTCCCTGTGCTGGGAAAACAGGATTTGCAGCTGTTTGAGCTAAGATTTCCAAGTTATACACATAATGAAAACCTATACTTTGTTTCGGGCGAGTTCCCCATTCAAATGCATGCAACAGTGAGAAACGCACTGTCTTGGCGAAAGAAAGCGTTTTTGTACAACTTCATATAAATAGCTGTAACTTTTGATAGAAGACTCGGATACACATGTTTATGGCTTTATCTTATAGAACTCAAGGTCCCTGTGCTGGGAAAACAGGATTTGCAGCTGTTTGAGCTAAGATTTTTAAGTTATACACATAATGAAAACCTATACTTTGTTTCGGTCGAGTTCCCCATTCAAATGCATGTAACAGTGAGAAACGCACTGTCTTGGCGAAAGAAAGCGTTTTTGTACAACTTCATATAAATAGCTGTAACTTTTGATAGAAGACTCGGATACACATGTTTATGGCTTTATCTTATAGAACTCAAGGTCCCCGTGCTGGGCAAACAGGTTTTGCAGCTGTTTGAGCTAAGATTTCCAAGTTATACACATAATGAAAACCTATACTTTGTTTCGGGCGAGTTCCCCATTCAAATGCATGCAACAGTGAGAAACGCACTGTCTTGGCGAAAGAAAGCGTTTTTGTACAACTTCATATAAATAGCTGTAACTTTTGATAGAAGACTCGGATACACATGTTTATGGCTTTATCTTATAGAACTCAAGGTCCCTGTGCTGGGAAAACAGGATTTGCAGCTGTTTGAGCTAAGATTTTTAAGTTATACACATAATGAAAACCTATACTTTGTTTCGGTCGAGTTCCCCATTCAAATGCATGTAACAGTGAGAAACGCACTGTCTTGGCGAAAGAAAGCGTTTTTGTACAACTTCATATAAATAGCTGTAACTTTTGATAGAAGACTCGGATACACATGTTTATGGCTTTATCTTATAGAACTCAAGGTCCCCGTGCTGGGCAAACAGGATTTGCAGCTGTTTGAGCTAAGATTTCCAAGTTATACACATAATGAAAACCTATACTTTGTTTCGGGCGAGTTCCCCATTCAAATGCATGCAACAGTGAGAAACGCACTGTCTTGGCGAAAGAAAGCGTTTTTGTACAACTTCATATAAATAGCTGTAACTTTTGATAGAAGACTCAGACAAACATGTTTATGGCTTTATCTTATAGAACTCAAGGTCCCCGTGCTGGGAAAACAGGTTTTGCAGCTGTTTGAGCTAAGATTTCCAAGTTATACACATAATGAAAACCTATACTTTGTTTCGGGCGAGTTCCCCATTCAAATGCATGCAACAGTGAGAAACGCACTGTCTTGGCGAAAGAAAGCGTTTTTGTACAACTTCATATAAATAGCTGTAACTTTTGATAGAAGACTCGGATACACATGTTTATGGCTTTATCTTATAGAACTCAAGGTCCCCGTGCTGGGCAAACAGGATTTGCAGCTGTTTGAGCTAAGATTTTTAAGTTATACACATAATGAAAACCTATACTTTGTTTCGGTCGAGTTCCCCCTTCAAATGCATGTAACAGTGAGAAACGCACTGTCTTGGCGAAAGAAAGCGTTTTTGTACAACTTCATATAAATAGCTGTAACTTTTGATAGAAGAATCGGATACACATGTTTATGGCTTTATCTTATAGAACTCAAGGTCCCCGTGCTGGGCAAACAGGATTTGCAGCTGTTTGAGCTAAGATTTTTAAGTTATACACATAATGAAAACCTATACTTTGTTTCGGTCGAGTTCCCCATTCAAATGCATGTAACAGTGAGAAACGCACTGTCTTGGCGAAAGAAAGCGTTTTTGTACAACTTCATATAAATAGCTGTAACTTTTGATAGAAGACTCAGACAAACATGTTTATGGCTTTATCTTATAGAACTCAAGGTCCCGGTGCTGGGAAAACAGGTTTTGCAGCTGTTTGAGCTAAGATTTCCAAGTTATACACATAATGAAAACCTATACTTTGTTTCGGGCGAGTTCCCCATTCAAATGCATGCAACAGTGAGAAACGCACTGTCTTGGCGAAAGAAAGCGTTTTTGTACAACTTCATATAAATAGCTGTAACTTTTGATAGAAGACTCGGATACACATGTTTATGGCTTTATCTTATAGAACTCAAGGTCCCCGTGCTGGGCAAACAGGATTTGCAGCTGTTTGAGCTAAGATTTCCAAGTTATACACATAATGAAAACCTATACTTTGTTTCGGTCGAGTTCCCCATTCAAATGCATGTAACAGTGAGAAACGCACTGTCTTGGCGAAAGAAAGCGTTTTTGTACAACTTCATATAAATACCTGTAACTTTTGATAGAAGACTCAGACAAACATGTTTATGGCTTTATCTTATAGAACTCAAGGTCCCCGTGCTGGAAAAACAGGATTTGCAGCTGTTTGAGCTAAGATTTCCAAGTTATACACATAATGAAAACCTATACTTTGTTTCGGGCGAGTTCCCCATTCAAATGCATGCAACAGTGAGAAACGCACTGTCTTGGCGAAAGAAAGCGTTTTTGTACAACTTCATATAAATAGCTGTAACTTTTGATAGAAGACTCGGATACACATGTTTATGGCTTTATCTTATAGAACTCAAGGTCCCCGTGCTGGGCAAACAGGATTTGCAGCTGTTTGAGCAAAGTTTTTTAAGTTATACACATAATGAAAACCTATACTTTGTTTCGGTCGAGTTCCCCATTCAAATGCATGTAACAGTGAGAAACGCACTGTCTTGGCGAAAGAAAGCGTTTTTGTACAACTTCATATAAATAGCTGTAACTTTTGATAGAAGACTCGGATACACATGTTTATGGCTTTATCTTATAGAACTCAAGGTCCCCGTGCTGGGAAAACAGGTTTTGCAGCTGTTTGAGCTAAGATTTCCAAGTTATACACATAATGAAAACCTATACTTTGTTTCGGTCGAGTTCCCCATTCAAATGCATGTAACAGTGAGAAACGCACTGTCTTGGCGAAAGAAAGCGTTTTTGTACAACTTCATATAAATACCTGTAACTTTTGATAGAAGACTCAGACAAACATGTTTATGGCTTTATCTTATAGAACTCAAGGTCCCCGTGCTGGAAAAACAGGATTTGCAGCTGTTTGAGCTAAGATTTCCAAGTTATACACATAATGAAAACCTATACTTTGTTTCGGGCGAGTTCCCCATTCAAATGCATGCAACAGTGAGAAACGCACTGTCTTGGCGAAAGAAAGCGTTTTTGTACAACTTCATATAAATACCTGTAACTTTTGATAGAAGACTCGGATACACATGTTTATGGCTTTATCTTATAGAACTCAAGGTCCCCGTGCTGGGCAAACAGGATTTGCAGCTGTTTGAGCTAAGATTTTTAAGTTATACACATAATGAAAACCTATACTTTGTTTCGGTCGAGTTCCCCATTCAAATGCATGTAACAGTGAGAAACGCACTGTCTTGGCGAAAGAAAGCGTTTTTGTACAACTTCATATAAATAGCTGTAACTTTTGATAGAAGACTCGGATACACATGTTTATGGCTTTATCTTATAGAACTCAAGGTCCCCGTGCTGGGCAAACAGGATTTGCAGCTGTTTGAGCTAAGATTTTTAAGTTATACACATAATGAAAACCTATACTTTGTTTCGGTCGAGTTCCCCATTCAAATGCATGTAACAGTGAGAAACGCACTGTCTTGGCGAAAGAAAGCGTTTTTGTACAACTTCATATAAATAGCTGTAACTTTTGATAGAAGACTCGGATACACATGTTTATGGCTTTATCTTATAGAACTCAAGGTCCCCGTGCTGGGCAAACAGGTTTTGCAGCTGTTTGAGCTAAGATTTCCAAGTTATACACATAATGAAAACCTATACTTTGTTTCGGTCGAGTTCCCCATTCAAATGCATGTAACAGTGAGAAACGCACTGTCTTGGCGAAAGAAAGCGTTTTTGTACAACTTCATATAAATACCTGTAACTTTTGATAGAAGACTCAGACAAACATGTTTATGGCTTTATCTTATAGAACTCAAGGTCCCCGTGCTGGAAAAACAGGATTTGCAGCTGTTTGAGCTAAGATTTCCAAGTTATACACATAATGAAAACCTATACTTTGTTTCGGGCGAGTTCCCCATTCAAATGCATGCAACAGTGAGAAACGCACTGTCTTGGCGAAAGAAAGCGTTTTTGTACAACTTCATATAAATAGCTGTAACTTTTGATAGAAGACTCGGATACACATGTTTATGGCTTTATCTTATAGAACTCAAGGTCCCCGTGCTGGGCAAACAGGATTTGCAGCTGTTTGAGCTAAGATTTTTAAGTTATACACATAATGAAAACCTATACTTTGTTTCGGGCGAGTTCCCCATTCAAATGCATGCAACAGTGAGAAACGCACTGTCTTGGCGAAAGAAAGCGTTTTTGTACAACTTCATATAAATAGCTGTAACTTTTGATAGAAGACTCGGATACACATGTTTATGGCTTTATCTTATAGAACTCAAGGTCCCTGTGCTGGGAAAACAGGATTTGCAGCTGTTTGAGCTAAGATTTTTAAGTTATACACATAATGAAAACCTATACTTTGTTTCGGTCGAGTTCCCCATTCAAATGCATGTAACAGTGAGAAACGCACTGTCTTGGCGAAAGAAAGCGTTTTTGTACAACTTCATATAAATAGCTGTAACTTTTGATAGAAGACTCGGATACACATGTTTATGGCTTTATCTTATAGAACTCAAGGTCCCCGTGCTGGGCAAACAGGTTTTGCAGCTGTTTGAGCTAAGATTTCCAAGTTATACACATAATGAAAACCTATACTTTGTTTCGGGCGAGTTCCCCATTCAAATGCATGCAACAGTGAGAAACGCACTGTCTTGGCGAAAGAAAGCGTTTTTGTACAACTTCATATAAATAGCTGTAACTTTTGATAGAAGACTCGGATACACATGGTTATGGCTTTATCTTATAGAACTCAAGGTCCCTGTGCTGGGAAAACAGGATTTGCAGCTGTTTGAGCTAAGATTTCCAAGTTATACACATAATGAAAACCTATACTTTGTTTCGGTCGAGTTCCCCATTCAAATGCATGCAACAGTGAGAAACGCACTGTCTTGGCGAAAGAAAGCGTTTTTGTACAACTTCATATAAATAGCTGTAACTTTTGATAGAAGACTCGGATACACATGTTTATGGCTTTATCTTATAGAACTCAAGGTCCCCGTGCTGGGCAAACAGGTTTTGCAGCTGTTTGAGCTAAGATTTCCAAGTTATACACATAATGAAAACCTATACTTTGTTTCGGGCGAGTTCCCCATTCAAATGCATGCAACAGTGAGAAACGCACTGTCTTGGCGAAAGAAAGCGTTTTTGTACAACTTCATATAAATAGCTGTAACTTTTGATAGAAGACTCGGATACACATGTTTATGGCTTTATCTTATAGAACTCAAGGTCCCTGTGCTGGGAAAACAGGATTTGCAGCTGTTTGAGCTAAGATTTTTAAGTTATACACATAATGAAAACCTATACTTTGTTTCGGTCGAGTTCCCCATTCAAATGCATGTAACAGTGAGAAACGCACTGTCTTGGCGAAAGAAAGCGTTTTTGTACAACTTCATATAAATAGCTGTAACTTTTGATAGAAGACTCGGATACACATGTTTATGGCTTTATCTTATAGAACTCAAGGTCCCCGTGCTGGGCAAACAGGATTTGCAGCTGTTTGAGCTAAGATTTTTAAGTTATACACATAATGAAAACCTATACTTTGTTTCGGTCGAGTTCCCCATTCAAATGCATGTAACAGTGAGAAACGCACTGTCTTGGCGAAAGAAAGCGTTTTTGTACAACTTCATATAAATAGCTGTAACTTTTGATAGAAGACTCGGATACACATGTTTATGGCTTTATCTTATAGAACTCAAGGTCCCCGTGCTGGGCAAACAGGATTTGCAGCTGTTTGAGCTAAGATTTTTAAGTTATACACATAATGAAAACCTATACTTTGTTTCGGTCGAGTACCCCATTCAAATGCATGTAACAGTGAGAAACGCACTGTCTTGGCGAAAGAAAGCGTTTTTGTACAACTTCATATAAATACCTGTAACTTTTGATAGAAGACTCAGACAAACATGTTTATGGCTTTATCTTATAGAACTCAAGGTCCCCGTGCTGGAAAAACAGGATTTGCAGCTGTTTGAGCTAAGATTTCCAAGTTATACACATAATGAAAACCTATACTTTGTTTCGGGCGAGTTCCCCATTCAAATGCATGCAACAGTGAGAAACGCACTGTCTTGGCGAAAGAAAGCGTTTTTGTACAACTTCATATAAATAGCTGTAACTTTTGATAGAAGACTCGGATACACATGTTTATGGCTTTATCTTATAGAACTCAAGGTCCCCGTGCTGGGCAAACAGGTTTTGCAGCTGTTTGAGCTAAGATTTCCAAGTTATACACATAATGAAAACCTAAACTTTGTTTCGGTCGAGTTCCCCATTCAAATGCATGCAACAGTGAGAAACGCACTGTCTTGGCGAAAGAAAGCGTTTTTGTACAACTTCATATAAATCGCTGTAACTTTTGATAGAAGACTCGGATACACATGTTTATGGCTTTATCTTATAGAACTCAAGGTCCCCGTGCTGGGCAAACAGGTTTTGCAGCTGTTTGAGCTAAGATTTCCAAGTTATACACATAATGAAAACCTATACTTTGTTTCGGGCGAGTTCCCCATTCAAATGCATGCAACAGTGAGAAACGCACTGTCTTGGCGAAAGAAAGCGTTTTTGTACAACTTCATATAAATAGCTGTAACTTTTGATAGAAGACTCGGATACACATGTTTATGGCTTTATCTTATAGAACTCAATATCCCTGTGCTGAGAAAACAGGATTTGCAGCTGTTTGAGCTAAGATTTTTAAGTTATACACATAATGAAAACCTATACTTTGTTTCGGTCGAGTTCCCCATTCAAATGCATGCAACAGTGAGAAACGCACTGTCTTGGCGAAAGAAAGCGTTTTTGTACAACTTCATATAAATAGCTGTAACTTTTGATAGAAGACTCGGATACACATGTTTATGGCTTTATCTTATAGAACTCAAGGTCCCCGTGCTGGGCAAACAGGATTTGCAGCTGTTTGAGCTAAGATTTTTAAGTTATTCACATAATGAAAACCTATACTTTGTTTCGGTCGAGTTCCCCATTCAAATGCATGTAACAGTGAGAAACGCACTGTCTTGGCGAAAGAAAGCGTTTTTGTACAACTTCATATAAATAGCTGTAACTTTTGATAGAAGACTCGGATACACATGTTTATGGCTTTATCTTATAGAACTCAAGGTCCCCGTGCTGGAAAAACAGGATTTGCAGCTGTTTGAGCTAAGATTTCCAAGTTATACACATAATGAAAACCTATACTTTGTTTCGGGCGAGTTCCCCATTCAAATGCATGCAACAGTGAGAAACGCACTGTCTTGGCGAAAGAAAGCGTTTTTGTACAACTTCATATAAATAGCTGTAACTTTTGATAGAAGACTCAGACAAACATGTTTATGGCTTTATCTTATAGAACTCAAGGTCCCCGTGCTAGGAAAACAGGTTTTGCAGCTGTTTGAGCTAAGATTTCCAAGTTATACACATAATGAAAACCTATACTTTGTTTCGGGCGAGTTCCCCATTCAAATGCATGCAACAGTGAGAAACGCACTGTCTTGGCGAAAGAAAGCGTTTTTGTACAACTTCATATAAATAGCTGTAACTTTTGATAGAAGACTCGGATACACATGTTTATGGCTTTATCTTATAGAACTCAATATCCCTGTGCTGAGAAAACAGGATTTGCAGCTGTTTGAGCTAAGATTTTTAAGTTATACACATAATGAAAACCTATACTTTGTTTCGGTCGAGTTCCCCATTCAAATGCATGCAACAGTGAGAAACGCACTGTCTTGGCGAAAGAAAGCGTTTTTGTACAACTTCATATAAATAGCTGTAACTTTTGATAGAAGACTCGGATACACATGTTTATGGCTTTATCTTATAGAACTCAAGGTCCCCGTGCTGGAAAAACAGGATTTGCAGCTGTTTGAGCTAAGATTTCCAAGTTATACACATAATGAAAACCTATACTTTGTTTCGGGCGAGTTCCCCATTCAAATGCATGCAACAGTGAGAAACGCACTGTCTTGGCGAAAGAAAGCGTTTTTGTACAACTTCATATAAATAGCTGTAACTTTTGATAGAAGACTCAGACAAACATGTTTATGGCTTTATCTTATAGAACTCAAGGTCCCCGTGCTAGGAAAACAGGTTTTGCAGCTGTTTGAGCTAAGATTTCCAAGTTATACACATAATGAAAACCTATACTTTGTTTCGGGCGAGTTCCCCATTCAAATGCATGCAACAGTGAGAAACGCACTGTCTTGGCGAAAGAAAGCGTTTTTGTACAACTTCATATAAATAGCTGTAACTTTTGATAGAAGACTCGGATACACATGTTTATGGCTTTATCTTATAGAACTCAATATCCCTGTGCTGAGAAAACAGGATTTGCAGCTGTTTGAGCTAAGATTTTTAAGTTATACACATAATGAAAACCTATACTTTGTTTCGGTCGAGTTCCCCATTCAAATGCATGCAACAGTGAGAAACGCACTGTCTTGGCGAAAGAAAGCGTTTTTGTACAACTTCATATAAATAGCTGTAACTTTTGATAGAAGACTCGGATACACATGTTTATGGCTTTATCTTATAGAACTCAAGGTCCCCGTGCTGGGCAAACAGGATTTGCAGCTGTTTGAGCTAAGATTTCCAAGTTATACACATAATGAAAACCTATACTTTGTTTCGGTCGAGTTCCCCATTCAAATGCATGTAACAGTGAGAAACGCACTGTCTTGGCGAAAGAAAGCGTTTTTGTACAACTTCATATAAATACCTGTAACTTTTGATAGAAGACTCAGACAAACATGTTTATGGCTTTATCTTATAGAACTCAAGGTCCCCGTGCTGGAAAAACAGGATTTGCAGCTGTTTGAGCTAAGATTTCCAAGTTATACACATAATGAAAACCTATACTTTGTTTCGGGCGAGTTCCCCATTCAAATGCATGCAACAGTGAGAAACGCACTGTCTTGGCGAAAGAAAGCGTTTTTGTACAACTTCATATAAATAGCTGTAACTTTTGATAGAAGACTCGGATACACATGTTTATGGCTTTATCTTATAGAACTCAAGGTCCCCGTGCTGGGCAAACAGGATTTGCAGCTGTTTGAGCTAAGATTTTTAAGTTATTCACATAATGAAAACCTATACTTTGTTTCGGTCGAGTTCCCCATTCAAATGCATGTAACAGTGAGAAACGCACTGTCTTGGCGAAAGAAAGCGTTTTTGTACAACTTCATATAAATAGCTGTAACTTTTGATAGAAGACTCGGATACACATGTTTATGGCTTTATCTTATAGAACTCAAGGTCCCCGTGCTGGAAAAACAGGATTTGCAGCTGTTTGAGCTAAGATTTCCAAGTTATACACATAATGAAAACCTATACTTTGTTTCGGGCGAGTTCCCCATTCAAATGCATGCAACAGTGAGAAACGCACTGTCTTGGCGAAAGAAAGCGTTTTTGTACAACTTCATATAAATAGCTGTAACTTTTGATAGAAGACTCAGACAAACATGTTTATGGCTTTATCTTATAGAACTCAAGGTCCCCGTGCTAGGAAAACAGGTTTTGCAGCTGTTTGAGCTAAGATTTCCAAGTTATACACATAATGAAAACCTATACTTTGTTTCGGGCGAGTTCCCCATTCAAATGCATGCAACAGTGAGAAACGCACTGTCTTGGCGAAAGAAAGCGTTTTTGTACAACTTCATATAAATAGCTGTAACTTTTGATAGAAGACTCGGATACACATGTTTATGGCTTTATCTTATAGAACTCAAGGTCCCTGTGCTGGGAAAACAGGATTTGCAGCTGTTTGAGCTAAGATTTTTAAGTTATACACATAATGAAAACCTATACTTTGTTTCGGTCGAGTTCCCCATTCAAATGCATGTAACAGTGAGAAACGCACTGTCTTGGCGAAAGAAAGCGTTTTTGTACAACTTCATATAAATAGCTGTAACTTTTGATAGAAGACTCGGATACACATGTTTATGGCTTTATCTTATAGAACTCAAGGTCCCCGTGCTGGAAAAACAGGATTTGCAGCTGTTTGAGCTAAGATTTCCAAGTTATACACATAATGAAAACCTATACTTTGTTTCGGGCGAGTTCCCCATTCAAATGCATGCAACAGTGAGAAACGCACTGTCTTGGCGAAAGAAAGCGTTTTTGTACAACTTCATATAAATAGCTGTAACTTTTGATAGAAGACTCGGATACACATGTTTATGGCTTTATCTTATAGAACTCAAGGTCCCCGTGCTGGGCAAACAGGATTTGCAGCTGTTTGAGCTAAGATTTCCAAGTTATACACATAATGAAAACCTATACTTTGTTTCGGTCGAGTTCCCCATTCAAATGCATGTAACAGTGAGAAACGCACTGTCTTGGCGAAAGAAAGCGTTTTTGTACAACTTCATATAAATACCTGTAACTTTTGATAGAAGACTCAGACAAACATGTTTATGGCTTTATCTTATAGAACTCAAGGTCCCCGTGCTGGAAAAACAGGATTTGCAGCTGTTTGAGCTAAGATTTCCAAGTTATACACATAATGAAAACCTATACTTTGTTTCGGGCGAGTTCCCCATTCAAATGCATGCAACAGTGAGAAACGCACTGTCTTGGCGAAAGAAAGCGTTTTTGTACAACTTCATATAAATAGCTGTAACTTTTGATAGAAGACTCGGATACACATGTTTATGGCTTTATCTTATAGAACTCAAGGTCCCCGTGCTGGGCAAACAGGATTTGCAGCTGTTTGAGCTAAGATTTTTAAGTTATACACATAATGAAAACCTATACTTTGTTTCGGGCGAGTTCCCCATTCAAATGCATGCAACAGTGAGAAACGCACTGTCTTGGCGAAAGAAAGCGTTTTTGTACAACTTCATATAAATAGCTGTAACTTTTGATAGAAGACTCGGATACACATGTTTATGGCTTTATCTTATAGAACTCAAGGTCCCCGTGCTGGGCAAACAGGATTTGCAGCTGTTTGAGCTAAGATTTTTAAGTTATACACATAATGAAAACCTATACTTTGTTTCGGGCGAGTTCCCCATTCAAATGCATGCAACAGTGAGAAACGCACTGTCTTGGCGAAAGAAAGCGTTTTTGTACAACTTCATATAAATAGCTGTAACTTTTGATAGAAGACTCGGATACACATGTTTATGGCTTTATCTTATAGAACTCAAGGTCCCTGTGCTGGGAAAACAGGATTTGCAGCTGTTTGAGCTAAGATTTTTAAGTTATACACATAATGAAAACCTATACTTTGTTTCGGTCGAGTTCCCCATTCAAATGCATGTAACAGTGAGAAACGCACTGTCTTGGCGAAAGAAAGCGTTTTTGTACAACTTCATATAAATAGCTGTAACTTTTGATAGAAGACTCGGATACACATGTTTATGGCTTTATCTTATAGAACTCAAGGTCCCCGTGCTGGGCAAACAGGTTTTGCAGCTGTTTGAGCTAAGATTTCCAAGTTATACACATAATGAAAACCTATACTTTGTTTCGGGCGAGTTCCCCATTCAAATGCATGCAACAGTGAGAAACGCACTGTCTTGGCGAAAGAAAGCGTTTTTGTACAACTTCATATAAATAGCTGTAACTTTTGATAGAAGACTCGGATACACATGGTTATGGCTTTATCTTATAGAACTCAAGGTCCCTGTGCTGGGAAAACAGGATTTGCAGCTGTTTGAGCTAAGATTTCCAAGTTATACACATAATGAAAACCTATACTTTGTTTCGGTCGAGTTCCCCATTCAAATGCATGCAACAGTGAGAAACGCACTGTCTTGGCGAAAGAAAGCGTTTTTGTACAACTTCATATAAATAGCTGTAACTTTTGATAGAAGACTCGGATACACATGTTTATGGCTTTATCTTATAGAACTCAAGGTCCCCGTGCTGGGCAAACAGGTTTTGCAGCTGTTTGAGCTAAGATTTCCAAGTTATACACATAATGAAAACCTATACTTTGTTTCGGGCGAGTTCCCCATTCAAATGCATGCAACAGTGAGAAACGCACTGTCTTGGCGAAAGAAAGCGTTTTTGTACAACTTCATATAAATAGCTGTAACTTTTGATAGAAGACTCGGATACACATGTTTATGGCTTTATCTTATAGAACTCAAGGTCCCTGTGCTGGGAAAACAGGATTTGCAGCTGTTTGAGCTAAGATTTTTAAGTTATACACATAATGAAAACCTATACTTTGTTTCGGTCGAGTTCCCCATTCAAATGCATGTAACAGTGAGAAACGCACTGTCTTGGCGAAAGAAAGCGTTTTTGTACAACTTCATATAAATAGCTGTAACTTTTGATAGAAGACTCGGATACACATGTTTATGGCTTTATCTTATAGAACTCAAGGTCCCCGTGCTGGGCAAACAGGATTTGCAGCTGTTTGAGCTAAGATTTTTAAGTTATACACATAATGAAAACCTATACTTTGTTTCGGTCGAGTTCCCCATTCAAATGCATGTAACAGTGAGAAACGCACTGTCTTGGCGAAAGAAAGCGTTTTTGTACAACTTCATATAAATAGCTGTAACTTTTGATAGAAGACTCGGATACACATGTTTATGGCTTTATCTTATAGAACTCAAGGTCCCCGTGCTGGGCAAACAGGATTTGCAGCTGTTTGAGCTAAGATTTTTAAGTTATACACATAATGAAAACCTATACTTTGTTTCGGTCGAGTACCCCATTCAAATGCATGTAACAGTGAGAAACGCACTGTCTTGGCGAAAGAAAGCGTTTTTGTACAACTTCATATAAATACCTGTAACTTTTGATAGAAGACTCAGACAAACATGTTTATGGCTTTATCTTATAGAACTCAAGGTCCCCGTGCTGGAAAAACAGGATTTGCAGCTGTTTGAGCTAAGATTTCCAAGTTATACACATAATGAAAACCTATACTTTGTTTCGGGCGAGTTCCCCATTCAAATGCATGCAACAGTGAGAAACGCACTGTCTTGGCGAAAGAAAGCGTTTTTGTACAACTTCATATAAATAGCTGTAACTTTTGATAGAAGACTCGGATACACATGTTTATGGCTTTATCTTATAGAACTCAAGGTCCCCGTGCTGGGCAAACAGGTTTTGCAGCTGTTTGAGCTAAGATTTCCAAGTTATACACATAATGAAAACCTAAACTTTGTTTCGGTCGAGTTCCCCATTCAAATGCATGCAACAGTGAGAAACGCACTGTCTTGGCGAAAGAAAGCGTTTTTGTACAACTTCATATAAATCGCTGTAACTTTTGATAGAAGACTCGGATACACATGTTTATGGCTTTATCTTATAGAACTCAAGGTCCCCGTGCTGGGCAAACAGGTTTTGCAGCTGTTTGAGCTAAGATTTCCAAGTTATACACATAATGAAAACCTATACTTTGTTTCGGGCGAGTTCCCCATTCAAATGCATGCAACAGTGAGAAACGCACTGTCTTGGCGAAAGAAAGCGTTTTTGTACAACTTCATATAAATAGCTGTAACTTTTGATAGAAGACTCGGATACACATGTTTATGGCTTTATCTTATAGAACTCAAGGTCCCCGTGCTGGGCAAACAGGATTTGCAGCTGTTTGAGCTAAGATTTTTAAGTTATTCACATAATGAAAACCTATACTTTGTTTCGGTCGAGTTCCCCATTCAAATGCATGTAACAGTGAGAAACGCACTGTCTTGGCGAAAGAAAGCGTTTTTGTACAACTTCATATAAATAGCTGTAACTTTTGATAGAAGACTCGGATACACATGTTTATGGCTTTATCTTATAGAACTCAAGGTCCCCGTGCTGGAAAAACAGGATTTGCAGCTGTTTGAGCTAAGATTTCCAAGTTATACACATAATGAAAACCTATACTTTGTTTCGGGCGAGTTCCCCATTCAAATGCATGCAACAGTGAGAAACGCACTGTCTTGGCGAAAGAAAGCGTTTTTGTACAACTTCATATAAATAGCTGTAACTTTTGATAGAAGACTCAGACAAACATGTTTATGGCTTTATCTTATAGAACTCAAGGTCCCCGTGCTAGGAAAACAGGTTTTGCAGCTGTTTGAGCTAAGATTTCCAAGTTATACACATAATGAAAACCTATACTTTGTTTCGGGCGAGTTCCCCATTCAAATGCATGCAACAGTGAGAAACGCACTGTCTTGGCGAAAGAAAGCGTTTTTGTACAACTTCATATAAATAGCTGTAACTTTTGATAGAAGACTCGGATACACATGTTTATGGCTTTATCTTATAGAACTCAATATCCCTGTGCTGAGAAAACAGGATTTGCAGCTGTTTGAGCTAAGATTTTTAAGTTATACACATAATGAAAACCTATACTTTGTTTCGGTCGAGTTCCCCATTCAAATGCATGCAACAGTGAGAAACGCACTGTCTTGGCGAAAGAAAGCGTTTTTGTACAACTTCATATAAATAGCTGTAACTTTTGATAGAAGACTCGGATACACATGTTTATGGCTTTATCTTATAGAACTCAAGGTCCCCGTGCTGGAAAAACAGGATTTGCAGCTGTTTGAGCTAAGATTTCCAAGTTATACACATAATGAAAACCTATACTTTGTTTCGGGCGAGTTCCCCATTCAAATGCATGCAACAGTGAGAAACGCACTGTCTTGGCGAAAGAAAGCGTTTTTGTACAACTTCATATAAATAGCTGTAACTTTTGATAGAAGACTCAGACAAACATGTTTATGGCTTTATCTTATAGAACTCAAGGTCCCCGTGCTAGGAAAACAGGTTTTGCAGCTGTTTGAGCTAAGATTTCCAAGTTATACACATAATGAAAACCTATACTTTGTTTCGGGCGAGTTCCCCATTCAAATGCATGCAACAGTGAGAAACGCACTGTCTTGGCGAAAGAAAGCGTTTTTGTACAACTTCATATAAATAGCTGTAACTTTTGATAGAAGACTCGGATACACATGTTTATGGCTTTATCTTATAGAACTCAATATCCCTGTGCTGAGAAAACAGGATTTGCAGCTGTTTGAGCTAAGATTTTTAAGTTATACACATAATGAAAACCTATACTTTGTTTCGGTCGAGTTCCCCATTCAAATGCATGCAACAGTGAGAAACGCACTGTCTTGGCGAAAGAAAGCGTTTTTGTACAACTTCATATAAATAGCTGTAACTTTTGATAGAAGACTCGGATACACATGTTTATGGCTTTATCTTATAGAACTCAAGGTCCCCGTGCTGGGCAAACAGGATTTGCAGCTGTTTGAGCTAAGATTTCCAAGTTATACACATAATGAAAACCTATACTTTGTTTCGGTCGAGTTCCCCATTCAAATGCATGTAACAGTGAGAAACGCACTGTCTTGGCGAAAGAAAGCGTTTTTGTACAACTTCATATAAATACCTGTAACTTTTGATAGAAGACTCAGACAAACATGTTTATGGCTTTATCTTATAGAACTCAAGGTCCCCGTGCTGGAAAAACAGGATTTGCAGCTGTTTGAGCTAAGATTTCCAAGTTATACACATAATGAAAACCTATACTTTGTTTCGGGCGAGTTCCCCATTCAAATGCATGCAACAGTGAGAAACGCACTGTCTTGGCGAAAGAAAGCGTTTTTGTACAACTTCATATAAATAGCTGTAACTTTTGATAGAAGACTCGGATACACATGTTTATGGCTTTATCTTATAGAACTCAAGGTCCCCGTGCTGGGCAAACAGGATTTGCAGCTGTTTGAGCTAAGATTTTTAAGTTATTCACATAATGAAAACCTATACTTTGTTTCGGTCGAGTTCCCCATTCAAATGCATGTAACAGTGAGAAACGCACTGTCTTGGCGAAAGAAAGCGTTTTTGTACAACTTCATATAAATAGCTGTAACTTTTGATAGAAGACTCGGATACACATGTTTATGGCTTTATCTTATAGAACTCAAGGTCCCCGTGCTGGAAAAACAGGATTTGCAGCTGTTTGAGCTAAGATTTCCAAGTTATACACATAATGAAAACCTATACTTTGTTTCGGGCGAGTTCCCCATTCAAATGCATGCAACAGTGAGAAACGCACTGTCTTGGCGAAAGAAAGCGTTTTTGTACAACTTCATATAAATAGCTGTAACTTTTGATAGAAGACTCAGACAAACATGTTTATGGCTTTATCTTATAGAACTCAAGGTCCCCGTGCTAGGAAAACAGGTTTTGCAGCTGTTTGAGCTAAGATTTCCAAGTTATACACATAATGAAAACCTATACTTTGTTTCGGGCGAGTTCCCCATTCAAATGCATGCAACAGTGAGAAACGCACTGTCTTGGCGAAAGAAAGCGTTTTTGTACAACTTCATATAAATAGCTGTAACTTTTGATAGAAGACTCGGATACACATGTTTATGGCTTTATCTTATAGAACTCAAGGTCCCCGTGCTGGAAAAACAGGATTTGCAGCTGTTTGAGCTAAGATTTCCAAGTTATACACATAATGAAAACCTATACTTTGTTTCGGGCGAGTTCCCCATTCAAATGCATGCAACAGTGAGAAACGCACTGTCTTGGCGAAAGAAAGCGTTTTTGTACAACTTCATATAAATAGCTGTAACTTTTGATAGAAGACTCGGATACACATGTTTATGGCTTTATCTTATAGAACTCAAGGTCCCCGTGCTGGGCAAACAGGATTTGCAGCTGTTTGAGCTAAGATTTCCAAGTTATACACATAATGAAAACCTATACTTTGTTTCGGTCGAGTTCCCCATTCAAATGCATGTAACAGTGAGAAACGCACTGTCTTGGCGAAAGAAAGCGTTTTTGTACAACTTCATATAAATACCTGTAACTTTTGATAGAAGACTCAGACAAACATGTTTATGGCTTTATCTTATAGAACTCAAGGTCCCCGTGCTGGAAAAACAGGATTTGCAGCTGTTTGAGCTAAGATTTCCAAGTTATACACATAATGAAAACCTATACTTTGTTTCGGGCGAGTTCCCCATTCAAATGCATGCAACAGTGAGAAACGCACTGTCTTGGCGAAAGAAAGCGTTTTTGTACAACTTCATATAAATAGCTGTAACTTTTGATAGAAGACTCGGATACACATGTTTATGGCTTTATCTTATAGAACTCAAGGTCCCCGTGCTGGGCAAACAGGATTTGCAGCTGTTTGAGCTAAGATTTTTAAGTTATTCACATAATGAAAACCTATACTTTGTTTCGGTCGAGTTCCCCATTCAAATGCATGTAACAGTGAGAAACGCACTGTCTTGGCGAAAGAAAGCGTTTTTGTACAACTTCATATAAATAGCTGTAACTTTTGATAGAAGACTCGGATACACATGTTTATGGCTTTATCTTATAGAACTCAAGGTCCCCGTGCTGGAAAAACAGGATTTGCAGCTGTTTGAGCTAAGATTTCCAAGTTATACACATAATGAAAACCTATACTTTGTTTCGGGCGAGTTCCCCATTCAAATGCATGCAACAGTGAGAAACGCACTGTCTTGGCGAAAGAAAGCGTTTTTGTACAACTTCATATAAATAGCTGTAACTTTTGATAGAAGACTCAGACAAACATGTTTATGGCTTTATCTTATAGAACTCAAGGTCCCCGTGCTAGGAAAACAGGTTTTGCAGCTGTTTGAGCTAAGATTTCCAAGTTATACACATAATGAAAACCTATACTTTGTTTCGGGCGAGTTCCCCATTCAAATGCATGCAACAGTGAGAAACGCACTGTCTTGGCGAAAGAAAGCGTTTTTGTACAACTTCATATAAATAGCTGTAACTTTTGATAGAAGACTCGGATACACATGTTTATGGCTTTATCTTATAGAACTCAAGGTCCCTGTGCTGGGAAAACAGGATTTGCAGCTGTTTGAGCTAAGATTTTTAAGTTATACACATAATGAAAACCTATACTTTGTTTCGGTCGAGTTCCCCATTCAAATGCATGTAACAGTGAGAAACGCACTGTCTTGGCGAAAGAAAGCGTTTTTGTACAACTTCATATAAATAGCTGTAACTTTTGATAGAAGACTCGGATACACATGTTTATGGCTTTATCTTATAGAACTCAAGGTCCCCGTGCTGGAAAAACAGGATTTGCAGCTGTTTGAGCTAAGATTTCCAAGTTATACACATAATGAAAACCTATACTTTGTTTCGGGCGAGTTCCCCATTCAAATGCATGCAACAGTGAGAAACGCACTGTCTTGGCGAAAGAAAGCGTTTTTGTACAACTTCATATAAATAGCTGTAACTTTTGATAGAAGACTCGGATACACATGTTTATGGCTTTATCTTATAGAACTCAAGGTCCCCGTGCTGGGCAAACAGGATTTGCAGCTGTTTGAGCTAAGATTTCCAAGTTATACACATAATGAAAACCTATACTTTGTTTCGGTCGAGTTCCCCATTCAAATGCATGTAACAGTGAGAAACGCACTGTCTTGGCGAAAGAAAGCGTTTTTGTACAACTTCATATAAATACCTGTAACTTTTGATAGAAGACTCAGACAAACATGTTTATGGCTTTATCTTATAGAACTCAAGGTCCCCGTGCTGGAAAAACAGGATTTGCAGCTGTTTGAGCTAAGATTTCCAAGTTATACACATAATGAAAACCTATACTTTGTTTCGGGCGAGTTCCCCATTCAAATGCATGCAACAGTGAGAAACGCACTGTCTTGGCGAAAGAAAGCGTTTTTGTACAACTTCATATAAATAGCTGTAACTTTTGATAGAAGACTCGGATACACATGTTTATGGCTTTATCTTATAGAACTCAAGGTCCCCGTGCTGGGCAAACAGGATTTGCAGCTGTTTGAGCTAAGATTTTTAAGTTATTCACATAATGAAAACCTATACTTTGTTTCGGTCGAGTTCCCCATTCAAATGCATGTAACAGTGAGAAACGCACTGTCTTGGCGAAAGAAAGCGTTTTTGTACAACTTCATATAAATAGCTGTAACTTTTGATAGAAGACTCGGATACACATGTTTATGGCTTTATCTTATAGAACTCAAGGTCCCCGTGCTGGAAAAACAGGATTTGCAGCTGTTTGAGCTAAGATTTCCAAGTTATACACATAATGAAAACCTATACTTTGTTTCGGGCGAGTTCCCCATTCAAATGCATGCAACAGTGAGAAACGCACTGTCTTGGCGAAAGAAAGCGTTTTTGTACAACTTCATATAAATAGCTGTAACTTTTGATAGAAGACTCAGACAAACATGTTTATGGCTTTATCTTATAGAACTCAAGGTCCCCGTGCTGGGAAAACAGGTTTTGCAGCTGTTTGAGCTAAGATTTCCAAGTTATACACATAATGAAAACCTATACTTTGTTTCGGGCGAGTTCCCCATTCAAATGCATGCAACAGTGAGAAACGCACTGTCTTGGCGAAAGAAAGCGTTTTTGTACAACTTCATATAAATAGCTGTAACTTTTGATAGAAGACTCGGATACACATGTTTATGGCTTTATCTTATAGAACTCAAGGTCCCTGTGCTGGGAAAACAGGATTTGCAGCTGTTTGAGCTAAGATTTTTAAGTTATACACATAATGAAAACCTATACTTTGTTTCGGTCGAGTTCCCCATTCAAATGCATGTAACAGTGAGAAACGCACTGTCTTGGCGAAAGAAAGCGTTTTTGTACAACTTCATATAAATAGCTGTAACTTTTGATAGAAGACTCGGATACACATGTTTATGGCTTTATCTTATAGAACTCAAGGTCCCCGTGCTGGAAAAACAGGATTTGCAGCTGTTTGAGCTAAGATTTCCAAGTTATACACATAATGAAAACCTATACTTTGTTTCGGGCGAGTTCCCCATTCAAATGCATGCAACAGTGAGAAACGCACTGTCTTGGCGAAAGAAAGCGTTTTTGTACAACTTCATATAAATAGCTGTAACTTTTGATAGAAGACTCGGATACACATGTTTATGGCTTTATCTTATAGAACTCAAGGTCCCCGTGCTGGAAAAACAGGATTTGCAGCTGTTTGAGCTAAGATTTCCAAGTTATACACATAATGAAAACCTATACTTTGTTTCGGGCGAGTTCCCCATTCAAATGCATGCAACAGTGAGAAACGCACTGTCTTGGCGAAAGAAAGCGTTTTTGTACAACTTCATATAAATAGCTGTAACTTTTGATAGAAGACTCGGATACACATGTTTATGGCTTTATCTTATAGAACTCAAGGTCCCCGTGCTGGGCAAACAGGATTTGCAGCTGTTTGAGCTAAGATTTCCAAGTTATACACATAATGAAAACCTATACTTTGTTTCGGTCGAGTTCCCCATTCAAATGCATGTAACAGTGAGAAACGCACTGTCTTGGCGAAAGAAAGCGTTTTTGTACAACTTCATATAAATACCTGTAACTTTTGATAGAAGACTCAGACAAACATGTTTATGGCTTTATCTTATAGAACTCAAGGTCCCCGTGCTGGAAAAACAGGATTTGCAGCTGTTTGAGCTAAGATTTCCAAGTTATACACATAATGAAAACCTATACTTTGTTTCGGGCGAGTTCCCCATTCAAATGCATGCAACAGTGAGAAACGCACTGTCTTGGCGAAAGAAAGCGTTTTTGTACAACTTCATATAAATAGCTGTAACTTTTGATAGAAGACTCGGATACACATGTTTATGGCTTTATCTTATAGAACTCAAGGTCCCCGTGCTGGGCAAACAGGATTTGCAGCTGTTTGAGCTAAGATTTTTAAGTTATTCACATAATGAAAACCTATACTTTGTTTCGGTCGAGTTCCCCATTCAAATGCATGTAACAGTGAGAAACGCACTGTCTTGGCGAAAGAAAGCGTTTTTGTACAACTTCATATAAATAGCTGTAACTTTTGATAGAAGACTCGGATACACATGTTTATGGCTTTATCTTATAGAACTCAAGGTCCCCGTGCTGGAAAAACAGGATTTGCAGCTGTTTGAGCTAAGATTTCCAAGTTATACACATAATGAAAACCTATACTTTGTTTCGGGCGAGTTCCCCATTCAAATGCATGCAACAGTGAGAAACGCACTGTCTTGGCGAAAGAAAGCGTTTTTGTACAACTTCATATAAATAGCTGTAACTTTTGATAGAAGACTCGGATACACATGTTTATGGCTTTATCTTATAGAACTCAAGGTCCCCGTGCTGGAAAAACAGGATTTGCAGCTGTTTGAGCTAAGATTTCCAAGTTATACACATAATGAAAACCTATACTTTGTTTCGGGCGAGTTCCCCATTCAAATGCATGCAACAGTGAGAAACGCACTGTCTTGGCGAAAGAAAGCGTTTTTGTACAACTTCATATAAATAGCTGTAACTTTTGATAGAAGACTCGGATACACATGTTTATGGCTTTATCTTATAGAACTCAAGGTCCCCGTGCTGGGCAAACAGGATTTGCAGCTGTTTGAGCTAAGATTTTTAAGTTATTCACATAATGAAAACCTATACTTTGTTTCGGTCGAGTTCCCCATTCAAATGCATGTAACAGTGAGAAACGCACTGTCTTGGCGAAAGAAAGCGTTTTTGTACAACTTCATATAAATAGCTGTAACTTTTGATAGAAGACTCGGATACACATGTTTATGGCTTTATCTTATAGAACTCAAGGTCCCCGTGCTGGAAAAACAGGATTTGCAGCTGTTTGAGCTAAGATTTCCAAGTTATACACATAATGAAAACCTATACTTTGTTTCGGGCGAGTTCCCCATTCAAATGCATGCAACAGTGAGAAACGCACTGTCTTGGCGAAAGAAAGCGTTTTTGTACAACTTCATATAAATAGCTGTAACTTTTGATAGAAGACTCGGATACACATGTTTATGGCTTTATCTTATAGAACTCAAGGTCCCCGTGCTGGAAAAACAGGATTTGCAGCTGTTTGAGCTAAGATTTCCAAGTTATACACATAATGAAAACCTATACTTTGTTTCGGGCGAGTTCCCCATTCAAATGCATGCAACAGTGAGAAACGCACTGTCTTGGCGAAAGAAAGCGTTTTTGTACAACTTCATATAAATAGCTGTAACTTTTGATAGAAGACTCAGACAAACATGTTTATGGCTTTATCTTATAGAACTCAAGGTCCCCGTGCTGGGAAAACAGGTTTTGCAGCTGTTTGAGCTAAGATTTCCAAGTTATACACATAATGAAAACCTATACTTTGTTTCGGGCGAGTTCCCCATTCAAATGCATGCAACAGTGAGAAACGCACTGTCTTGGCGAAAGAAAGCGTTTTTGTACAACTTCATATAAATAGCTGTAACTTTTGATAGAAGACTCGGATACACATGTTTATGGCTTTATCTTATAGAACTCAAGGTCCCTGTGCTGGGAAAACAGGATTTGCAGCTGTTTGAGCTAAGATTTTTAAGTTATACACATAATGAAAACCTATACTTTGTTTCGGTCGAGTTCCCCATTCAAATGCATGTAACAGTGAGAAACGCACTGTCTTGGCGAAAGAAAGCGTTTTTGTACAACTTCATATAAATAGCTGTAACTTTTGATAGAAGACTCGGATACACATGTTTATGGCTTTATCTTATAGAACTCAAGGTCCCCGTGCTGGAAAAACAGGATTTGCAGCTGTTTGAGCTAAGATTTCCAAGTTATACACATAATGAAAACCTATACTTTGTTTCGGGCGAGTTCCCCATTCAAATGCATGCAACAGTGAGAAACGCACTGTCTTGGCGAAAGAAAGCGTTTTTGTACAACTTCATATAAATAGCTGTAACTTTTGATAGAAGACTCGGATACACATGTTTATGGCTTTATCTTATAGAACTCAAGGTCCCCGTGCTGGAAAAACAGGATTTGCAGCTGTTTGAGCTAAGATTTCCAAGTTATACACATAATGAAAACCTATACTTTGTTTCGGGCGAGTTCCCCATTCAAATGCATGCAACAGTGAGAAACGCACTGTCTTGGCGAAAGAAAGCGTTTTTGTACAACTTCATATAAATAGCTGTAACTTTTGATAGAAGACTCGGATACACATGTTTATGGCTTTATCTTATAGAACTCAAGGTCCCCGTGCTGGGCAAACAGGATTTGCAGCTGTTTGAGCTAAGATTTCCAAGTTATACACATAATGAAAACCTATACTTTGTTTCGGTCGAGTTCCCCATTCAAATGCATGTAACAGTGAGAAACGCACTGTCTTGGCGAAAGAAAGCGTTTTTGTACAACTTCATATAAATACCTGTAACTTTTGATAGAAGACTCAGACAAACATGTTTATGGCTTTATCTTATAGAACTCAAGGTCCCCGTGCTGGAAAAACAGGATTTGCAGCTGTTTGAGCTAAGATTTCCAAGTTATACACATAATGAAAACCTATACTTTGTTTCGGGCGAGTTCCCCATTCAAATGCATGCAACAGTGAGAAACGCACTGTCTTGGCGAAAGAAAGCGTTTTTGTACAACTTCATATAAATAGCTGTAACTTTTGATAGAAGACTCGGATACACATGTTTATGGCTTTATCTTATAGAACTCAAGGTCCCCGTGCTGGGCAAACAGGATTTGCAGCTGTTTGAGCTAAGATTTTTAAGTTATTCACATAATGAAAACCTATACTTTGTTTCGGTCGAGTTCCCCATTCAAATGCATGTAACAGTGAGAAACGCACTGTCTTGGCGAAAGAAAGCGTTTTTGTACAACTTCATATAAATAGCTGTAACTTTTGATAGAAGACTCGGATACACATGTTTATGGCTTTATCTTATAGAACTCAAGGTCCCCGTGCTGGAAAAACAGGATTTGCAGCTGTTTGAGCTAAGATTTCCAAGTTATACACATAATGAAAACCTATACTTTGTTTCGGGCGAGTTCCCCATTCAAATGCATGCAACAGTGAGAAACGCACTGTCTTGGCGAAAGAAAGCGTTTTTGTACAACTTCATATAAATAGCTGTAACTTTTGATAGAAGACTCAGACAAACATGTTTATGGCTTTATCTTATAGAACTCAAGGTCCCCGTGCTAGGAAAACAGGTTTTGCAGCTGTTTGAGCTAAGATTTCCAAGTTATACACATAATGAAAACCTATACTTTGTTTCGGGCGAGTTCCCCATTCAAATGCATGCAACAGTGAGAAACGCACTGTCTTGGCGAAAGAAAGCGTTTTTGTACAACTTCATATAAATAGCTGTAACTTTTGATAGAAGACTCGGATACACATGTTTATGGCTTTATCTTATAGAACTCAAGGTCCCTATGCTGGGAAAACAGGATTTGCAGCTGTTTGAGCTAAGATTTTTAAGTTATACACATAATGAAAACCTATACTTTGTTTCGGTCGAGTTCCCCATTCAAATGCATGTAACAGTGAGAAACGCACTGTCTTGGCGAAAGAAAGCGTTTTTGTACAACTTCATATAAATAGCTGTAACTTTTGATAGAAGACTCGGATACACATGTTTATGGCTTTATCTTATAGAACTCAAGGTCCCCGTGCTGGAAAAACAGGATTTGCAGCTGTTTGAGCTAAGATTTCCAAGTTATACACATAATGAAAACCTATACTTTGTTTCGGGCGAGTTCCCCATTCAAATGCATGCAACAGTGAGAAACGCACTGTCTTGGCGAAAGAAAGCGTTTTTGTACAACTTCATATAAATAGCTGTAACTTTTGATAGAAGACTCGGATACACATGTTTATGGCTTTATCTTATAGAACTCAAGGTCCCCGTGCTGGAAAAACAGGATTTGCAGCTGTTTGAGCTAAGATTTCCAAGTTATACACATAATGAAAACCTATACTTTGTTTCGGGCGAGTTCCCCATTCAAATGCATGCAACAGTGAGAAACGCACTGTCTTGGCGAAAGAAAGCGTTTTTGTACAACTTCATATAAATAGCTGTAACTTTTGATAGAAGACTCGGATACACATGTTTATGGCTTTATCTTATAGAACTCAAGGTCCCCGTGCTGGGCAAACAGGATTTGCAGCTGTTTGAGCTAAGATTTCCAAGTTATACACATAATGAAAACCTATACTTTGTTTCGGTCGAGTTCCCCATTCAAATGCATGTAACAGTGAGAAACGCACTGTCTTGGCGAAAGAAAGCGTTTTTGTACAACTTCATATAAATACCTGTAACTTTTGATAGAAGACTCAGACAAACATGTTTATGGCTTTATCTTATAGAACTCAAGGTCCCCGTGCTGGAAAAACAGGATTTGCAGCTGTTTGAGCTAAGATTTCCAAGTTATACACATAATGAAAACCTATACTTTGTTTCGGGCGAGTTCCCCATTCAAATGCATGCAACAGTGAGAAACGCACTGTCTTGGCGAAAGAAAGCGTTTTTGTACAACTTCATATAAATAGCTGTAACTTTTGATAGAAGACTCGGATACACATGTTTATGGCTTTATCTTATAGAACTCAAGGTCCCCGTGCTGGGCAAACAGGATTTGCAGCTGTTTGAGCTAAGATTTCCAAGTTATACACATAATGAAAACCTATACTTTGTTTCGGGCGAGTTCCCCATTCAAATGCATGCAACAGTGAGAAACGCACTGTCTTGGCGAAAGAAAGCGTTTTTGTACAACTTCATATAAATAGCTGTAACTTTTGATAGAAGACTCGGATACACATGTTTATGGCTTTATCTTATAGAACTCAAGGTCCCCGTGCTGGGCAAACAGGATTTGCAGCTGTTTGAGCTAAGATTTCCAAGTTATACACATAATGAAAACCTATACTTTGTTTCGGTCGAGTTCCCCATTCAAATGCATGTAACAGTGAGAAACGCACTGTCTTGGCGAAAGAAAGCGTTTTTGTACAACTTCATATAAATACCTGTAACTTTTGATAGAAGACTCAGACAAACATGTTTATGGCTTTATCTTATAGAACTCAAGGTCCCCGTGCTGGAAAAACAGGATTTGCAGCTGTTTGAGCTAAGATTTCCAAGTTATACACATAATGAAAACCTATACTTTGTTTCGGGCGAGTTCCCCATTCAAATGCATGCAACAGTGAGAAACGCACTGTCTTGGCGAAAGAAAGCGTTTTTGTACAACTTCATATAAATAGCTGTAACTTTTGATAGAAGACTCGGATACACATGTTTATGGCTTTATCTTATAGAACTCAAGGTCCCCGTGCTGGGCAAACAGGATTTGCAGCTGTTTGAGCTAAGATTTTTAAGTTATTCACATAATGAAAACCTATACTTTGTTTCGGTCGAGTTCCCCATTCAAATGCATGTAACAGTGAGAAACGCACTGTCTTGGCGAAAGAAAGCGTTTTTGTACAACTTCATATAAATAGCTGTAACTTTTGATAGAAGACTCGGATACACATGTTTATGGCTTTATCTTATAGAACTCAAGGTCCCCGTGCTGGAAAAACAGGATTTGCAGCTGTTTGAGCTAAGATTTCCAAGTTATACACATAATGAAAACCTATACTTTGTTTCGGGCGAGTTCCCCATTCAAATGCATGCAACAGTGAGAAACGCACTGTCTTGGCGAAAGAAAGCGTTTTTGTACAACTTCATATAAATAGCTGTAACTTTTGATAGAAGACTCAGACAAACATGTTTATGGCTTTATCTTATAGAACTCAAGGTCCCCGTGCTAGGAAAACAGGTTTTGCAGCTGTTTGAGCTAAGATTTCCAAGTTATACACATAATGAAAACCTATACTTTGTTTCGGGCGAGTTCCCCATTCAAATGCATGCAACAGTGAGAAACGCACTGTCTTGGCGAAAGAAAGCGTTTTTGTACAACTTCATATAAATAGCTGTAACTTTTGATAGAAGACTCGGATACACATGTTTATGGCTTTATCTTATAGAACTCAAGGTCCCTATGCTGGGAAAACAGGATTTGCAGCTGTTTGAGCTAAGATTTTTAAGTTATACACATAATGAAAACCTATACTTTGTTTCGGTCGAGTTCCCCATTCAAATGCATGTAACAGTGAGAAACGCACTGTCTTGGCGAAAGAAAGCGTTTTTGTACAACTTCATATAAATAGCTGTAACTTTTGATAGAAGACTCGGATACACATGTTTATGGCTTTATCTTATAGAACTCAAGGTCCCCGTGCTGGAAAAACAGGATTTGCAGCTGTTTGAGCTAAGATTTCCAAGTTATACACATAATGAAAACCTATACTTTGTTTCGGGCGAGTTCCCCATTCAAATGCATGCAACAGTGAGAAACGCACTGTCTTGGCGAAAGAAAGCGTTTTTGTACAACTTCATATAAATAGCTGTAACTTTTGATAGAAGACTCGGATACACATGTTTATGGCTTTATCTTATAGAACTCAAGGTCCCCGTGCTGGAAAAACAGGATTTGCAGCTGTTTGAGCTAAGATTTCCAAGTTATACACATAATGAAAACCTATACTTTGTTTCGGGCGAGTTCCCCATTCAAATGCATGCAACAGTGAGAAACGCACTGTCTTGGCGAAAGAAAGCGTTTTTGTACAACTTCATATAAATAGCTGTAACTTTTGATAGAAGACTCGGATACACATGTTTATGGCTTTATCTTATAGAACTCAAGGTCCCCGTGCTGGGCAAACAGGATTTGCAGCTGTTTGAGCTAAGATTTCCAAGTTATACACATAATGAAAACCTATACTTTGTTTCGGTCGAGTTCCCCATTCAAATGCATGTAACAGTGAGAAACGCACTGTCTTGGCGAAAGAAAGCGTTTTTGTACAACTTCATATAAATACCTGTAACTTTTGATAGAAGACTCAGACAAACATGTTTATGGCTTTATCTTATAGAACTCAAGGTCCCCGTGCTGGAAAAACAGGATTTGCAGCTGTTTGAGCTAAGATTTCCAAGTTATACACATAATGAAAACCTATACTTTGTTTCGGGCGAGTTCCCCATTCAAATGCATGCAACAGTGAGAAACGCACTGTCTTGGCGAAAGAAAGCGTTTTTGTACAACTTCATATAAATAGCTGTAACTTTTGATAGAAGACTCGGATACACATGTTTATGGCTTTATCTTATAGAACTCAAGGTCCCCGTGCTGGGCAAACAGGATTTGCAGCTGTTTGAGCTAAGATTTCCAAGTTATACACATAATGAAAACCTATACTTTGTTTCGGGCGAGTTCCCCATTCAAATGCATGCAACAGTGAGAAACGCACTGTCTTGGCGAAAGAAAGCGTTTTTGTACAACTTCATATAAATAGCTGTAACTTTTGATAGAAGACTCGGATACACATGTTTATGGCTTTATCTTATAGAACTCAAGGTCCCCGTGCTGGGCAAACAGGATTTGCAGCTGTTTGAGCTAAGATTTCCAAGTTATACACATAATGAAAACCTATACTTTGTTTCGGTCGAGTTCCCCATTCAAATGCATGTAACAGTGAGAAACGCACTGTCTTGGCGAAAGAAAGCGTTTTTGTACAACTTCATATAAATACCTGTAACTTTTGATAGAAGACTCAGACAAACATGTTTATGGCTTTATCTTATAGAACTCAAGGTCCCCGTGCTGGAAAAACAGGATTTGCAGCTGTTTGAGCTAAGATTTCCAAGTTATACACATAATGAAAACCTATACTTTGTTTCGGGCGAGTTCCCCATTCAAATGCATGCAACAGTGAGAAACGCACTGTCTTGGCGAAAGAAAGCGTTTTTGTACAACTTCATATAAATAGCTGTAACTTTTGATAGAAGACTCGGATACACATGTTTATGGCTTTATCTTATAGAACTCAAGGTCCCCGTGCTGGGCAAACAGGATTTGCAGCTGTTTGAGCTAAGATTTTTAAGTTATTCACATAATGAAAACCTATACTTTGTTTCGGTCGAGTTCCCCATTCAAATGCATGTAACAGTGAGAAACGCACTGTCTTGGCGAAAGAAAGCGTTTTTGTACAACTTCATATAAATAGCTGTAACTTTTGATAGAAGACTCGGATACACATGTTTATGGCTTTATCTTATAGAACTCAAGGTCCCCGTGCTGGAAAAACAGGATTTGCAGCTGTTTGAGCTAAGATTTCCAAGTTATACACATAATGAAAACCTATACTTTGTTTCGGGCGAGTTCCCCATTCAAATGCATGCAACAGTGAGAAACGCACTGTCTTGGCGAAAGAAAGCGTTTTTGTACAACTTCATATAAATAGCTGTAACTTTTGATAGAAGACTCAGACAAACATGTTTATGGCTTTATCTTATAGAACTCAAGGTCCCCGTGCTAGGAAAACAGGTTTTGCAGCTGTTTGAGCTAAGATTTCCAAGTTATACACATAATGAAAACCTATACTTTGTTTCGGGCGAGTTCCCCATTCAAATGCATGCAACAGTGAGAAACGCACTGTCTTGGCGAAAGAAAGCGTTTTTGTACAACTTCATATAAATACCTGTAACTTTTGATAGAAGACTCAGACAAACATGTTTATGGCTTTATCTTATAGAACTCAAGGTCCCCGTGCTGGAAAAACAGGATTTGCAGCTGTTTGAGCTAAGATTTCCAAGTTATACACATAATGAAAACCTATACTTTGTTTCGGGCGAGTTCCCCATTCAAATGCATGCAACAGTGAGAAACGCACTGTCTTGGCGAAAGAAAGCGTTTTTGTACAACTTCATATAAATAGCTGTAACTTTTGATAGAAGACTCGGATACACATGTTTATGGCTTTATCTTATAGAACTCAAGGTCCCCGTGCTGGGCAAACAGGATTTGCAGCTGTTTGAGCTAAGATTTTTAAGTTATACACATAATGAAAACCTATACTTTGTTTCGGGCGAGTTCCCCATTCAAATGCATGCAACAGTGAGAAACGCACTGTCTTGGCGAAAGAAAGCGTTTTTGTACAACTTCATATAAATAGCTGTAACTTTTGATAGAAGACTCGGATACACATGTTTATGGCTTTATCTTATAGAACTCAAGGTCCCCGTGCTGGGCAAACAGGATTTGCAGCTGTTTGAGCTAAGATTTTTAAGTTATACACATAATGAAAACCTATACTTTGTTTCGGTCGAGTTCCCCATTCAAATGCATGTAACAGTGAGAAACGCACTGTCTTGGCGAAAGAAAGCGTTTTTGTACAACTTCATATAAATAGCTGTAACTTTTGATAGAAGACTCGGATACACATGTTTATGGCTTTATCTTATAGAACTCAAGGTCCCCGTGCTGGAAAAACAGGATTTGCAGCTGTTTGAGCTAAGATTTCCAAGTTATACACATAATGAAAACCTATACTTTGTTTCGGGCGAGTTCCCCATTCAAATGCATGCAACAGTGAGAAACGCACTGTCTTGGCGAAAGAAAGCGTTTTTGTACAACTTCATATAAATAGCTGTAACTTTTGATAGAAGACTCGGATACACATGTTTATGGCTTTATCTTATAGAACTCAAGGTCCCCGTGCTGGGCAAACAGGATTTGCAGCTGTTTGAGCTAAGATTTTTAAGTTATACACATAATGAAAACCTATACTTTGTTTCGGTCGAGTTCCCCATTCAAATGCATGTAACAGTGAGAAATGCACTGTCTTGGCGAAAGAAAGCGTTTTTGTACAACTTCATATAAATAGCTGTAACTTTTGATAGAAGACTCGGATACACATGTTTATGGCTTTATCTTATAGAACTCAAGGTCCCCGTGCTGGGAAAACAGGTTTTGCAGCTGTTTGAGCTAAGATTTCCAAGTTATACACATAATGAAAACCTATACTTTGTTTCGGTCGAGTTCCCCATTCAAATGCATGTAACAGTGAGAAACGCACTGTCTTGGCGAAAGAAAGCGTTTTTGTACAACTTCATATAAATACCTGTAACTTTTGATAGAAGACTCAGACAAACATGTTTATGGCTTTATCTTATAGAACTCAAGGTCCCCGTGCTGGAAAAACAGGATTTGCAGCTGTTTGAGCTAAGATTTCCAAGTTATACACATAATGAAAACCTATACTTTGTTTCGGTCGAGTTCCCCATTCAAATGCATGCAACAGTGAGAAACGCACTGTCTTGGCGAAAGAAAGCGTTTTTGTACAACTTCATATAAATAGCTGTAACTTTTGATAGAAGACTCGGATACACATGTTTATGGCTTTATCTTATAGAACTCAAGGTCCCCGTGCTGGGAAAACAGGTTTTGCAGCTGTTTGAGCTAAGATTTCCAAGTTATACACATAATGAAAACCTATACTTTGTTTCGGGCGAGTTCCCCATTCAAATGCATGCAACAGTGAGAAACGCACTGTCTTGGCGAAAGAAAGCGTTTTTGTACAACTTCATATAAATAGCTGTAACTTTTGATAGAAGACTCGGATACACATGTTTATGGCTTTATCTTATAGAACTCAAGGTCCCTGTGCTGGGAAAACAGGATTTGCAGCTGTTTGAGCTAAGATTTTTAAGTTATACACATAATGAAAACCTATACTTTGTTTCGGTCGAGTTCCCCATTCAAATGCATGTAACAGTGAGAAACGCACTGTCTTGGCGAAAGAAAGCGTTTTTGTACAACTTCATATAAATAGCTGTAACTTTTGATAGAAGACTCGGATACACATGTTTATGGCTTTATCTTATAGAACTCAAGGTCCCCGTGCTGGGCAAACAGGATTTGCAGCTGTTTGAGCTAAGATTTTTAAGTTATACACATAATGAAAACCTATACTTTGTTTCGGTCGAGTTCCCCATTCAAATGCATGTAACAGTGAGAAACGCACTGTCTTGGCGAAAGAAAGCGTTTTTGTACAACTTCATATAAATAGCTGTAACTTTTGATAGAAGACTCGGATACACATGTTTATGGCTTTATCTTATAGAACTCAAGGTCCCCGTGCTGGGCAAACAGGATTTGCAGCTGTTTGAGCTAAGATTTTTAAGTTATACACATAATGAAAACCTATACTTTGTTTCGGTCGAGTTCCCCATTCAAATGCATGTAACAGTGAGAAACGCACTGTCTTGGCGAAAGAAAGCGTTTTTGTACAACTTCATATAAATAGCTGTAACTTTTGATAGAAGACTCGGATACACATGTTTATGGCTTTATCTTATAGAACTCAAGGTCCCCGTGCTGGGAAAACAGGAATTGCAGCTGTTTGAGCTAAGATTTCCAAGTTATACACATAATGAAAACCTATACTTTGTTTCGGGCGAGTTCCCCATTCAAATGCATGCAACAGTGAGAAACGCACTGTCTTGGCAAAAGAAAGCGTTTTTGTACAACTTCATATAAATAGCTGTAACTTTTGATAGAAGACTCGGATACACATGTTTATGGCTTTATCTTATAGAACTCAAGGTCCCCGTGCTGGGCAAACAGGTTTTGCAGCTGTTTGAGCTAAGATTTCCAAGTTATACACATAATGAAAACCTATACTTTGTTTCGGGCGAGTTCCCCATTCAAATGCATGCAACAGTGAGAAACGCACTGTCTTGGCGAAAGAAAGCGTTTTTGTACAACTTCATATAAATAGCTGTAACTTTTGATAGAAGACTCAGACAAACATGTTTATGGCTTTATCTTATAGAACTCAAGGTCCCCGTGCTGGGAAAACAGGTTTTGCAGCTGTTTGAGCTAAGATTTCCAAGTTATACACATAATGAAAACCTATACTTTGTTTCGGGCGAGTTCCCCATTCAAATGCATGCAACAGTGAGAAACGCACTGTCTTGGCAAAAGAAAGCGTTTTTGTACAACCATATAAATAGCTGTAACTTTTGATAGAAGACTCAGACAAACATGTTTATGGCTTTATCTTATAGAACTCAAGGTCCCTGTGCTGGGAAAACAGGATTTGCAGCTGTTTGAGCTAAGATTTCCAAGTTATACACATAATGAAAACCTATACTTTGTTTCGGGCGAGTTCCCCATTCAAATGCATGCAACAGTGAGAAACGCACTGTCTTGGCGAAAGAAAGCGTTTTTGTACAACTTCATATAAATCGCTGTAACTTTTGATAGAAGACTCAGACAAACATGTTTATGGCTTTATCTTATAGAACTCAAGGTCCCCGTGCTGGGAAAACAGGTTTTGCAGCTGTTTGAGCTAAGATTTCCAAGTTATACACATAATGAAAACCTATACTTTGTTTCGGGCGAGTTCCCCATTCAAATGCATGTAACAGTGAGAAACGCACTGTCTTGGCGAAAGAAAGCGTTTTTGTACAACTTCATATAAATAGCTGTAACTTTTGATAGAAGACTCGGATACACATGTTTATGGCTTTATCTTATAGAACTCAAGGTCCCTGTGCTGGGAAAACAGGATTTGCAGCTGTTTGAGCTAAGATTTTTAAGTTATACACATAATGAAAACCTATACTTTGTTTCGGTCGAGTTCCCCATTCAAATGCATGTAACAGTGAGAAACGCACTGTCTTGGCGAAAGAAAGCGTTTTTGTACAACTTCATATAAATCGCTGTAACTTTTGATAGAAGACTCGGATACACATGTTTATGGCTTTATCTTATAGAACTCAAGGTCCCCGTGCTGGGCAAACAGATGTTGCAGCTGTTTGAGCTAAGATTTCCAAGTTATACACATAATGAAAACCTATACTTTGTTTCGGGCGAGTTCCCCATTCAAATGCATGCAACAGTGAGAAACGCACTGTCTTGGCGAAAGAAAGCGTTTTTGTACAACTTCATATAAATAGCTGTAACTTTTGATAGAAGACTCGGATACACATGTTTATGGCTTTATCTTATAGAACTCAAGGTCCCCGTGCTGGGCAAACAGGATTTGCAGCTGTTTGAGCTAAGATTTTTAAGTTATACACATAATGAAAACCTATACTTTGTTTCGGTCGAGTTCCCCATTCAAATGCATGTAACAGTGAGAAACGCACTGTCTTGGCGAAAGAAAGCGTTTTTGTACAACTTCATATAAATAGCTGTAACTTTTGATAGAAGACTCGGATACACATGTTTATGGCTTTATCTTATAGAACTCAAGGTCCCCGTGCTGGGAAAACAGGAATTGCAGCTGTTTGAGCTAAGATTTCCAAGTTATACACATAATGAAAACCTATACTTTGTTTCGGGCGAGTTCCCCATTCAAATGCATGCAACAGTGAGAAACGCACTGTCTTGGCAAAAGAAAGCGTTTTTGTACAACTTCATATAAATAGCTGTAACTTTTGATAGAAGACTCGGATACACATGTTTATGGCTTTATCTTATAGAACTCAAGGTCCCCGTGCTGGGCAAACAGGTTTTGCAGCTGTTTGAGCTAAGATTTCCAAGTTATACACATAATGAAAACCTATACTTTGTTTCGGGCGAGTTCCCCATTCAAATGCATGCAACAGTGAGAAACGCACTGTCTTGGCGAAAGAAAGCGTTTTTGTACAACTTCATATAAATAGCTGTAACTTTTGATAGAAGACTCGGATACACATGTTTATGGCTTTATCTTATAGAACTCAAGGTCCCTGTGCTGAGAAAACAGGATTTGCAGCTGTTTGAGCTAAGATTTTTAAGTTATACACATAATGAAAACCTATACTTTGTTTCGGTCGAGTTCCCCATTCAAATGCATGCAACAGTGAGAAACGCACTGTCTTGGCGAAAGAAAGCGTTTTTGTACAACTTCATATAAATAGCTGTAACTTTTGATAGAAGACTCGGATACACATGTTTATGGCTTTATCTTATAGAACTCAAGGTCCCTGTGCTGGGAAAACAGGATTTGCAGCTGTTTGAGCTAAGATTTCCAAGTTATACACATAATGAAAACCTATACTTTGTTTCGGGCGAGTTCCCCATTCAAATGCATGCAACAGTGAGAAACGCACTGTCTTGGCGAAAGAAAGCGTTTTTGTACAACTTCATATAAATAGCTGTAACTTTTGATAGAAGACTCGGATACACATGTTTATGGCTTTATCTTATAGAACTCAAGGTCCCCGTGCTGGGAAAACAGGTTTTGCAGCTGTTTGAGCTAAGATTTCCAAGTTATACACATAATGAAAACCTAAACTTTGTTTCGGTCGAGTTCCCCATTCAAATGCATGCAACAGTGAGAAACGCACTGTCTTGGCAAAAGAAAGCGTTTTTGTACAACTTCATATAAATCGCTGTAACTTTTGATAGAAGACTCGGATACACATGTTTATGGCTTTATCTTATAGAACTCAAGGTCCCCGTGCTGGGCAGACAGGTTTTGCAGCTGTTTGAGCTAAGATTTCCAAGCTATACACATAATGAAAACCTAAACTTTGTTTCGGTCGAGTTCCCCATTCAAATGCATGTAACAGTGAGAAACGCACTGTCTTGGCGAAAGAAAGCGTTTTTGTACAACTTCATATAAATCGCTGTAACTTTTGATAGAAGACTCAGACAAACATGTTTATGGCTTTATCTTATAGAACTCAAGGTCCCCGTGCTGGGAAAACAGGTTTTGCAGCTGTTTGAGCTAAGATTTCCAAGTTATACACATAATGAAAACCTATACTTTGTTTCGGGCGAGTTCCCCATTCAAATGCATGCAACAGTGAGAAACGCACTGTCTTGGCGAAAGAAAGCGTTTTTGTACAACTTCATATAAATAGCTGTAACTTTTGATAGAAGACTCGGATACACATGTTTATGGCTTTATCTTATAGAACTCAAGGTCCCCGTGCTGGGCAAACAGGATTTGCAGCTGTTTGAGCTAAGATTTTTAAGTTATACACATAATGAAAACCTATACTTTGTTTCGGTCGAGTTCCCCATTCAAATGCATGTAACAGTGAGAAACGCACTGTCTTGGCGAAAGAAAGCGTTTTTGTACAACTTCATATAAATAGCTGTAACTTTTGATAGAAGACTCAGACAAACATGTTTATGGCTTTATCTTATAGAACTCAAGGTCCCCGTGCTGGGAAAACAGGAATTGCAGCTGTTTGAGCTAAGATTTCCAAGTTATACACATAATGAAAACCTATACTTTGTTTCGGGCGAGTTCCCCATTCAAATGCATGCAACAGTGAGAAACGCACTGTCTTGGCAAAAGAAAGCGTTTTTGTACAACTTCATATAAATAGCTGTAACTTTTGATAGAAGACTCGGATACACATGTTTATGGCTTTATCTTATAGAACTCAAGGTCCCCGTGCTGGGCAAACAGGTTTTGCAGCTGTTTGAGCTAAGATTTCCAAGTTATACACATAATGAAAACCTATACTTTGTTTCGGGCGAGTTCCCCATTCAAATGCATGCAACAGTGAGAAACGCACTGTCTTGGCGAAAGAAAGCGTTTTTGTACAACTTCATATAAATAGCTGTAACTTTTGATAGAAGACTCGGATACACATGTTTATGGCTTTATCTTATAGAACTCAAGGTCCCTGTGCTGAGAAAACAGGATTTGCAGCTGTTTGAGCTAAGATTTTTAAGTTATACACATAATGAAAACCTATACTTTGTTTCGGTCGAGTTCCCCATTCAAATGCATGCAACAGTGAGAAACGCACTGTCTTGGCGAAAGAAAGCGTTTTTGTACAACTTCATATAAATAGCTGTAACTTTTGATAGAAGACTCGGATACACATGTTTATGGCTTTATCTTATAGAACTCAAGGTCCCTGTGCTGGGAAAACAGGATTTGCAGCTGTTTGAGCTAAGATTTTTAAGTTATACACATAATGAAAACCTATACTTTGTTTCGGTCGAGTTCCCCATTCAAATGCATGTAACAGTGAGAAACGCACTGTCTTGGCGAAAGAAAGCGTTTTTGTACAACTTCATATAAATAGCTGTAACTTTTGATAGAAGACTCGGATACACATGTTTATGGCTTTATCTTATAGAACTCAAGGTCCCTGTGCTGGGAAAACAGGATTTGCAGCTGTTTGAGCTAAGATTTTTAAGTTATACACATAATGAAAACCTATACTTTGTTTCGGTCGAGTTCCCCATTCAAATGCATGTAACAGTGAGAAACGCACTGTCTTGGCGAAAGAAAGCGTTTTTGTACAACTTCATATAAATAGCTGTAACTTTTGATAGAAGACTCAGACAAACATGTTTATGGCTTTATCTTATAGAACTCAAGGTCCCCGTGCTGGGCAAACAGGTTTTGCAGCTGTTTGAGCTAAGATTTCCAAGTTATACACATAATGAAAACCTATACTTTGTTTCGGGCGAGTTCCCCATTCAAATGCATGCAACAGTGAGAAACGCACTGTCTTGGCGAAAGAAAGCGTTTTTGTACAACTTCATATAAATAGCTGTAACTTTTGATAGAAGACTCGGATACACATGTTTATGGCTTTATCTTATAGAACTCAAGGTCCCCGTGCTGGGAAAACAGGAATTGCAGCTGTTTGAGCTAAGATTTCCAAGTTATACACATAATGAAAACCTATACTTTGTTTCGGGCGAGTTCCCCATTCAAATGCATGCAACAGTGAGAAACGCACTGTCTTGGCAAAAGAAAGCGTTTTTGTACAACTTCATATAAATAGCTGTAACGTTTGATAGAAGACTCGGATACACATGTTTATGGCTTTATCTTATAGAACTCAAGGTCCCCGTGCTGGGCAAACAGGTTTTGCAGCTGTTTGAGCTAAGATTTCCAAGTTATACACATAATGAAAACCTATACTTTGTTTCGGGCGAGTTCCCCATTCAAATGCATGCAACAGTGAGAAACGCACTGTCTTGGCGAAAGAAAGCGTTTTTGTACAACTTCATATAAATAGCTGTAACTTTTGATAGAAGACTCGGATACACATGTTTATGGCTTTATCTTATAGAACTCAAGGTCCCTGTGCTGAGAAAACAGGATTTGCAGCTGTTTGAGCTAAGATTTTTAAGTTATACACATAATGAAAACCTATACTTTGTTTCGGTCGAGTTCCCCATTCAAATGCATGCAACAGTGAGAAACGCACTGTCTTGGCGAAAGAAAGCGTTTTTGTACAACTTCATATAAATAGCTGTAACTTTTGATAGAAGACTCGGATACACATGTTTATGGCTTTATCTTATAGAACTCAAGGTCCCTGTGCTGGGAAAACAGGATTTGCAGCTGTTTGAGCTAAGATTTTTAAGTTATACACATAATGAAAACCTATACTTTGTTTCGGTCGAGTTCCCCATTCAAATGCATGTAACAGTGAGAAACGCACTGTCTTGGCGAAAGAAAGCGTTTTTGTACAACTTCATATAAATAGCTGTAACTTTTGATAGAAGACTCAGACAAACATGTTTATGGCTTTATCTTATAGAACTCAAGGTCCCCGTGCTGGGCAAACAGGTTTTGCAGCTGTTTGAGCTAAGATTTCCAAGTTATACACATAATGAAAACCTATACTTTGTTTCGGGCGAGTTCCCCATTCAAATGCATGCAACAGTGAGAAACGCACTGTCTTGGCGAAAGAAAGCGTTTTTGTACAACTTCATATAAATAGCTGTAACTTTTGATAGAAGACTCGGATACACATGTTTATGGCTTTATCTTATAGAACTCAAGGTCCCCGTGCTGGGAAAACAGGAATTGCAGCTGTTTGAGCTAAGATTTCCAAGTTATACACATAATGAAAACCTATACTTTGTTTCGGGCGAGTTCCCCATTCAAATGCATGCAACAGTGAGAAACGCACTGTCTTGGCAAAAGAAAGCGTTTTTGTACAACTTCATATAAATAGCTGTAACTTTTGATAGAAGACTCGGATACACATGTTTATGGCTTTATCTTATAGAACTCAAGGTCCCCGTGCTGGGCAAACAGGTTTTGCAGCTGTTTGAGCTAAGATTTCCAAGTTATACACATAATGAAAACCTATACTTTGTTTCGGGCGAGTTCCCCATTCAAATGCATGCAACAGTGAGAAACGCACTGTCTTGGCGAAAGAAAGCGTTTTTGTACAACTTCATATAAATAGCTGTAACTTTTGATAGAAGACTCGGATACACATGTTTATGGCTTTATCTTATAGAACTCAAGGTCCCCGTGCTGGGCAAACAGGATTTGCAGCTGTTTGAGCTAAGATTTTTAAGTTATACACATAATGAAAACCTATACTTTGTTTCGGTCGAGTTCCCCATTCAAATGCATGCAACAGTGAGAAACGCACTGTCTTGGCAAAAGAAAGCGTTTTTGTACAACTTCATATAAATCGCTGTAACTTTTGATAGAAGACTCGGATACACATGTTTATGGCTTTATCTTATAGAACTCAAGGTCCCCGTGCTGGGCAGACAGGTTTTGCAGCTGTTTGAGCTAAGATTTCCAAGTTATACACATAATGAAAACCTATACTTTGTTTCGGTCGAGTTCCCCATTCAAATGCATGTAACAGTGAGAAACGCACTGTCTTGGCGAAAGAAAGCGTTTTTGTACAACTTCATATAAATAGCTGTAACTTTTGATAGAAGACTCAGACAAACATGTTTATGGCTTTATCTTATAGAACTCAAGGTCCCCGTGCTGGGAAAACAGGTTTTGCAGCTGTTTGAGCTAAGATTTCCAAGTTATACACATAATGAAAACCTATACTTTGTTTCGGGCGAGTTCCCCATTCAAATGCATGCAACAGTGAGAAACGCACTGTCTTGGCAAAAGAAAGCGTTTTTGTACAACCATATAAATAGCTGTAACTTTTGATAGAAGACTCAGACAAACATGTTTATGGCTTTATCTTATAGAACTCAAGGTCCCTGTGCTGGGAAAACAGGATTTGCAGCTGTTTGAGCTAAGATTTCCAAGTTATACACATAATGAAAACCTATACTTTGTTTCGGGCGAGTTCCCCATTCAAATGCATGCAACAGTGAGAAACGCACTGTCTTGGCGAAAGAAAGCGTTTTTGTACAACTTCATATAAATCGCTGTAACTTTTGATAGAAGACTCGGATACACATGTTTATGGCTTTATCTTATAGAACTCAAGGTCCCCGTGCTGGGCAAACAGATGTTGCAGCTGTTTGAGCTAAGATTTCCAAGTTATACACATAATGAAAACCTATACTTTGTTTCGGGCGAGTTCCCCATTCAAATGCATGCAACAGTGAGAAACGCACTGTCTTGGCGAAAGAAAGCGTTTTTGTACAACTTCATATAAATAGCTGTAACTTTTGATAGAAGACTCGGATACACATGTTTATGGCGTTATCTTATAGAACTCAAGGTCCCCGTGCTGGGCAAACAGGATTTGCAGCTGTTTGAGCTAAGATTTTTAAGTTATACACATAATGAAAACCTATACTTTGTTTCGGTCGAGTTCCCCATTCAAATGCATGTAACAGTGAGAAACGCACTGTCTTGGCGAAAGAAAGCGTTTTTGTACAACTTCATATAAATAGCTGTAACTTTTGATAGAAGACTCGGATACACATGTTTATGGCTTTATCTTATAGAACTCAAGGTCCCCGTGCTGGGAAAACAGGAATTGCAGCTGTTTGAGCTAAGATTTCCAAGTTATACACATAATGAAAACCTATACTTTGTTTCGGGCGAGTTCCCCATTCAAATGCATGCAACAGTGAGAAACGCACTGTCTTGGCAAAAGAAAGCGTTTTTGTACAACTTCATATAAATAGCTGTAACTTTTGATAGAAGACTCGGATACACATGTTTATGGCTTTATCTTATAGAACTCAAGGTCCCCGTGCTGGGCAAACAGGTTTTGCAGCTGTTTGAGCTAAGATTTCCAAGTTATACACATAATGAAAACCTATACTTTGTTTCGGGCGAGTTCCCCATTCAAATGCATGCAACAGTGAGAAACGCACTGTCTTGGCGAAAGAAAGCGTTTTTGTACAACTTCATATAAATAGCTGTAACTTTTGATAGAAGACTCGGATACACATGTTTATGGCTTTATCTTATAGAACTCAAGGTCCCTGTGCTGAGAAAACAGGATTTGCAGCTGTTTGAGCTAAGATTTCCAAGTTATACACATAATGAAAACCTATACTTTGTTTCGGGCGAGTTCCCCATTCAAATGCATGCAACAGTGAGAAACGCACTGTCTTGGCGAAAGAAAGCGTTTTTGTACAACTTCATATAAATAGCTGTAACTTTTGATAGAAGACTCGGATACACATGTTTATGGCTTTATCTTATAGAACTCAAGGTCCCTGTGCTGAGAAAACAGGATTTGCAGCTGTTTGAGCTAAGATTTTTAAGTTATACACATAATGAAAACCTATACTTTGTTTCGGTCGAGTTCCCCATTCAAATGCATGCAACAGTGAGAAACGCACTGTCTTGGCGAAAGAAAGCGTTTTTGTACAACTTCATATAAATAGCTGTAACTTTTGATAGAAGACTCGGATACACATGTTTATGGCTTTATCTTATAGAACTCAAGGTCCCTGTGCTGGGAAAACAGGATTTGCAGCTGTTTGAGCTAAGATTTTTAAGTTATACACATAATGAAAACCTATACTTTGTTTCGGTCGAGTTCCCCATTCAAATGCATGTAACAGTGAGAAACGCACTGTCTTGGCGAAAGAAAGCGTTTTTGTACAACTTCATATAAATAGCTGTAACTTTTGATAGAAGACTCGGATACACATGTTTATGGCTTTATCTTATAGAACTCAAGGTCCCTGTGCTGGGAAAACAGGATTTGCAGCTGTTTGAGCTAAGATTTCCAAGTTATACACATAATGAAAACCTATACTTTGTTTCGGGCGAGTTCCCCATTCAAATGCATGCAACAGTGAGAAACGCACTGTCTTGGCGAAAGAAAGCGTTTTTGTACAACTTCATATAAATAGCTGTAACTTTTGATAGAAGACTCGGATACACATGTTTATGGCTTTATCTTATAGAACTCAAGGTCCCCGTGCTGGGAAAACAGGTTTTGCAGCTGTTTGAGCTAAGATTTCCAAGTTATACACATAATGAAAACCTAAACTTTGTTTCGGTCGAGTTCCCCATTCAAATGCATGCAACAGTGAGAAACGCACTGTCTTGGCAAAAGAAAGCGTTTTTGTACAACTTCATATAAATCGCTGTAACTTTTGATAGAAGACTCGGATACACATGTTTATGGCTTTATCTTATAGAACTCAAGGTCCCCGTGCTGGGCAGACAGGTTTTGCAGCTGTTTGAGCTAAGATTTCCAAGCTATACACATAATGAAAACCTAAACTTTGTTTCGGTCGAGTTCCCCATTCAAATGCATGTAACAGTGAGAAACGCACTGTCTTGGCGAAAGAAAGCGTTTTTGTACAACTTCATATAAATAGCTGTAACTTTTGATAGAAGACTCAGACAAACATGTTTATGGCTTTATCTTATAGAACTCAAGGTCCCCGTGCTGGGAAAACAGGTTTTGCAGCTGTTTGAGCTAAGATTTCCAAGTTATACACATAATGAAAACCTATACTTTGTTTCGGGCGAGTTCCCCATTCAAATGCATGCAACAGTGAGAAACGCACTGTCTTGGCAAAAGAAAGCGTTTTTGTACAACTTCATATAAATAGCTGTAACTTTTGATAGAAGACTCAGACAAACATGTTTATGGCTTTATCTTATAGAACTCAAGGTCCCTGTGCTGGGAAAACAGGATTGGCAGCTTTTTGAGCTAAGATTTCCAAGTTATACACATAATGAAAACCTATACTTTGTTTCGGGCGAGTTCCCCATTCAAATGCATGCAACAGTGAGAAACGCACTGTCTTGGCGAAAGAAAGCGTTTTTGTACAACTTCATATAAATCGCTGTAACTTTTGATAGAAGACTCAGACAAACATGTTTATGGCTTTATCTTATAGAACTCAAGGTCCCCGTGCTGGGAAAACAGGTTTTGCAGCTGTTTGAGCTAAGATTTCCAAGTTATACACATAATGAAAACCTATACTTTGTTTCGGGCGAGTTCCCCATTCAAATGCATGTAACAGTGAGAAACGCACTGTCTTGGCGAAAGAAAGCGTTTTTGTACAACTTCATATAAATAGCTGTAACTTTTGATAGAAGACTCGGATACACATGTTTATGGCTTTATCTTATAGAACTCAAGGTCCCTGTGCTGGGAAAACAGGATTTGCAGCTGTTTGAGCTAAGATTTTTAAGTTATACACATAATGAAAACCTATACTTTGTTTCGGGCGAGTTCCCCATTCAAATGCATGCAACAGTGAGAAACGCACTGTCTTGGCGAAAGAAAGCGTTTTTGTACAACTTCATATAAATAGCTGTAACTTTTGATAGAAGACTCGGATACACATGTTTATGGCTTTATCTTATAGAACTCAAGGTCCCTGTGCTGGGAAAACAGGATTTGCAGCTGTTTGAGCTAAGATTTCCAAGTTATACACATAATGAAAACCTATACTTTGTTTCGGTCGAGTTCCCCATTCAAATGCATGCAACAGTGAGAAACGCACTGTCTTGGCGAAAGAAAGCGTTTTTGTACAACTTCATATAAATAGCTGTAACTTTTGATAGAAGACTCGGATACACATGTTTATGGCTTTATCTTATAGAACTCAAGTTCCCCGTGCTGGGCAAACAGGATTTGCAGCTGTTTGAGCTAAGATTTTTAAGTTATACACATAATGAAAACCTATACTTTGTTTCGGTCGAGTTCCCCATTCAAATGCATGTAACAGTGAGAAACGCACTGTCTTGGCGAAAGAAAGCGTTTTTGTACAACTTCATATAAATAGCTGTAACTTTTGATAGAAGACTCGGATACACATGTTTATGGCTTTATCTTATAGAACTCAAGGTCCCTGTGCTGGGAAAACAGGATTTGCAGCTGTTTGAGCTAAGATTTTTAAGTTATACACATAATGAAAACCTATACTTTGTTTCGGTCGAGTTCCCCATTCAAATGCATGTAACAGTGAGAAACGCACTGTCTTGGCGAAAGAAAGCGTTTTTGTACAACTTCATATAAATAGCTGTAACTTTTGATAGAAGACTCGGATACACATGTTTATGGCTTTATCTTATAGAACTCAAGGTCCCCGTGCTGGGCAAACAGGATTTGCAGCTGTTTGAGCTAAGATTTTTAAGTTATACACATAATGAAAACCTATACTTTGTTTCGGTCGAGTTCCCCATTCAAATGCATGTAACAGTGAGAAACGCACTGTCTTGGCGAAAGAAAGCGTTTTTGTACAACTTCATATAAATAGCTGTAACTTTTGATAGAAGACTCGGATACACATGTTTATGGCTTTATCTTATAGAACTCAAGGTCCCTGTGCTGGGAAAACAGGATTTGCAGCTGTTTGAGCTAAGATTTTTAAGTTATACACATAATGAAAACCTATACTTTGTTTCGGTCGAGTTCCCCATTCAAATGCATGTAACAGTGAGAAACGCACTGTCTTGGCGAAAGAAAGCGTTTTTGTACAACTTCATATAAATAGCTGTAACTTTTGATAGAAGACTCGGATACACATGTTTATGGCTTTATCTTATAGAACTCAAGGTCCCCGTGCTGGGAAAACAGGTTTTGCAGCTGTTTGAGCTAAGATTTCCAAGTTATACACATAATGAAAACCTATACTTTGTTTCGGGCGAGTTCCCCATTCAAATGCATGCAACAGTGAGAAACGCACTGTCTTGGCGAAAGAAAGCGTTTTTGTACAACTTCATATAAATCGCTGTAACTTTTGATAGAAGACTCAGACAAACATGTTTATGGCTTTATCTTATAGAACTCAAGGTCCCCGTGCTGGGAAAACAGGTTTTGCAGCTGTTTGAGCTAAGATTTCCAAGTTATACACATAATGAAAACCTATACTTTGTTTGGGGCGAGTTCCCCATTCAAATGCATGCAACAGTGAGAAACGCACTGTCTTGGCGAAAGAAAGCGTTTTTGTACAACTTCATATAAATAGCTGTAACTTTTGATAGAAGACTCGGATACACATGTTTATGGCTTTATCTTATAGAACTCAAGGTCCCTGTGCTGGGAAAACAGGATTTGCAGCTGTTTGAGCTAAGATTTTTAAGTTATACACATAATGAAAACCTATACTTTGTTTCGGTCGAGTTCCCCATTCAAATGCATGTAACAGTGAGAAACGCACTGTCTTGGCGAAAGAAAGCGTTTTTGTACAACTTCATATAAATAGCTGTAACTTTTGATAGAAGACTCAGACAAACATGTTTATGGCTTTATCTTATAGAACTCAAGGTCCCCGTGCTGGGCAAACAGGTTTTGCAGCTGTTTGAGCTAAGATTTCCAAGTTATACACATAATGAAAACCTATACTTTGTTTCAGGCGAGTTCCCCATTCAAATGCATGCAACAGTGAGAAACGCACTGTCTTGGCGAAAGAAAGCGTTTTTGTACAACTTCATATAAATAGCTGTAACTTTTGATAGAAGACTCAGACAAACATGTTTATGGCTTTATCTTATAGAACTCAAGGTCCCCGTGCTGGGAAAACAGGTTTTGCAGCTGTTTGAGCTAAGATTTCCAAGTTATACACATAATGAAAACCTATACTTTGTTTCGGGCGAGTTCCCCATTCAAATGCATGCAACAGTGAGAAACGCACTGTCTTGGCGAAAGAAAGCGTTTTTGTACAACTTCATATAAATAGCTGTAACTTTTGATAGAAGACTCGGATACACATGTTTATGGCTTTATCTTATAGAACTCAAGGTCCCCGTGCTGGGCAAACAGGATTTGCAGCTGTTTGAGCTAAGATTTTTAAGTTATACACATAATGAAAACCTATACTTTGTTTCGGTCGAGTTCCCCATTCAAATGCATGTAACAGTGAGAAACGCACTGTCTTGGCGAAAGAAAGCGTTTTTGTACAACTTCATATAAATAGCTGTAACTTTTGATAGAAGACTCGGATACACATGTTTATGGCTTTATCTTATAGAACTCAAGGTCCCCGTGCTGGGCAAACAGGATTTGCAGCTGTTTGAGCTAAGATTTTTAAGTTATACACATAATGAAAACCTATACTTTGTTTCGGTCGAGTTCCCCATTCAAATGCATGTAACAGTGAGAAACGCACTGTCTTGGCGAAAGAAAGCGTTTTTGTACAAGTTCATATAAATAGCTGTAACTTTTGATAGAAGACTCGGATACACATGTTTATGGCTTTATCTTATAGAACTCAAGGTCCCCGTGCTGGGAAAACAGGAATTGCAGCTGTTTGAGCTAAGATTTCCAAGTTATACACATAATGAAAACCTATACTTTGTTTCGGGCGAGTTCCCCATTCAAATGCATGCAACAGTGAGAAACGCACTGTCTTGGCAAAAGAAAGCGTTTTTGTACAACTTCATATAAATAGCTGTAACTTTTGATAGAAGACTCGGATACACATGTTTATGGCTTTATCTTATAGAACTCAAGGTCCCCGTGCTGGGCAAACAGGTTTTGCAGCTGTTTGAGCTAAGATTTCCAAGTTATACACATAATGAAAACCTATACTTTGTTTCGGGCGAGTTCCCCATTCAAATGCATGCAACAGTGAGAAACGCACTGTCTTGGCGAAAGAAAGCGTTTTTGTACAACTTCATATAAATAGCTGTAACTTTTGATAGAAGACTCGGATACACATGTTTATGGCTTTATCTTATAGAACTCAAGGTCCCTGTGCTGAGAAAACAGGATTTGCAGCTGTTTGAGCTAAGATTTTTAAGTTATACACATAATGAAAACCTATACTTTGTTTCGGTCGAGTTCCCCATTCAAATGCATGCAACAGTGAGAAACGCACTGTCTTGGCGAAAGAAAGCGTTTTTGTACAACTTCATATAAATAGCTGTAACTTTTGATAGAAGACTCGGATACACATGTTTATGGCTTTATCTTATAGAACTCAAGGTCCCTGTGCTGGGAAAACAGGATTTGCAGCTGTTTGAGCTAAGATTTTTAAGTTATACACATAATGAAAACCTATACTTTGTTTCGGTCGAGTTCCCCATTCAAATGCATGTAACAGTGAGAAACGCACTGTCTTGGCGAAAGAAAGCGTTTTTGTACAACTTCATATAAATAGCTGTAACTTTTGATAGAAGACTCGGATACACATGTTTATGGCTTTATCTTATAGAACTCAAGGTCCCCGTGCTGGGCAAACAGGATTTGCAGCTGTTTGAGCTAAGATTTTTAAGTTATACACATAATGAAAACCTATACTTTGTTTCGGTCGAGTTCCCCATTCAAATGCATGTAACAGTGAGAAACGCACTGTCTTGGCGAAAGAAAGCGTTTTTGTACAACTTCATATAAATAGCTGTAACTTTTGATAGAAGACTCGGATACACATGTTTATGGCTTTATCTTATAGAACTCAAGGTCCCTGTGCTGGGAAAACAGGATTTGCAGCTGTTTGAGCTAAGATTTTTAAGTTATACACATAATGAAAACCTATACTTTGTTTCGGTCGAGTTCCCCATTCAAATGCATGTAACAGTGAGAAACGCACTGTCTTGGCGAAAGAAAGCGTTTTTGTACAACTTCATATAAATAGCTGTAACTTTTGATAGAAGACTCGGATACACATGTTTATGGCTTTATCTTATAGAACTCAAGGTCCCCGTGCTGGGAAAACAGGTTTTGCAGCTGTTTGAGCTAAGATTTCCAAGTTATACACATAATGAAAACCTATACTTTGTTTCGGGCGAGTTCCCCATTCAAATGCATGCAACAGTGAGAAACGCACTGTCTTGGCGAAAGAAAGCGTTTTTGTACAACTTCATATAAATCGCTGTAACTTTTGATAGAAGACTCAGACAAACATGTTTATGGCTTTATCTTATAGAACTCAAGGTCCCCGTGCTGGGCAAACAGGTTTTGCAGCTGTTTGAGCTAAGATTTCCAAGTTATACACATAATGAAAACCTATACTTTGTTTCAGGCGAGTTCCCCATTCAAATGCATGCAACAGTGAGAAACGCACTGTCTTGGCGAAAGAAAGCGTTTTTGTACAACTTCATATAAATAGCTGTAACTTTTGATAGAAGACTCAGACAAACATGTTTATGGCTTTATCTTATAGAACTCAAGGTCCCCGTGCTGGGAAAACAGGTTTTGCAGCTGTTTGAGCTAAGATTTCCAAGTTATACACATAATGAAAACCTATACTTTGTTTCGGGCGAGTTCCCCATTCAAATGCATGCAACAGTGAGAAACGCACTGTCTTGGCGAAAGAAAGCGTTTTTGTACAACTTCATATAAATAGCTGTAACTTTTGATAGAAGACTCGGATACACATGTTTATGGCTTTATCTTATAGAACTCAAGGTCCCCGTGCTGGGCAAACAGGATTTGCAGCTGTTTGAGCTAAGATTTTTAAGTTATACACATAATGAAAACCTATACTTTGTTTCGGTCGAGTTCCCCATTCAAATGCATGTAACAGTGAGAAACGCACTGTCTTGGCGAAAGAAAGCGTTTTTGTACAACTTCATATAAATAGCTGTAACTTTTGATAGAAGACTCGGATACACATGTTTATGGCTTTATCTTATAGAACTCAAGGTCCCCGTGCTGGGCAAACAGGATTTGCAGCTGTTTGAGCTAAGATTTTTAAGTTATACACATAATGAAAACCTATACTTTGTTTCGGTCGAGTTCCCCATTCAAATGCATGTAACAGTGAGAAACGCACTGTCTTGGCGAAAGAAAGCGTTTTTGTACAAGTTCATATAAATAGCTGTAACTTTTGATAGAAGACTCGGATACACATGTTTATGGCTTTATCTTATAGAACTCAAGGTCCCCGTGCTGGGAAAACAGGAATTGCAGCTGTTTGAGCTAAGATTTCCAAGTTATACACATAATGAAAACCTATACTTTGTTTCGGGCGAGTTCCCCATTCAAATGCATGCAACAGTGAGAAACGCACTGTCTTGGCAAAAGAAAGCGTTTTTGTACAACTTCATATAAATAGCTGTAACTTTTGATAGAAGACTCGGATACACATGTTTATGGCTTTATCTTATAGAACTCAAGGTCCCCGTGCTGGGCAAACAGGTTTTGCAGCTGTTTGAGCTAAGATTTCCAAGTTATACACATAATGAAAACCTATACTTTGTTTCGGGCGAGTTCCCCATTCAAATGCATGCAACAGTGAGAAACGCACTGTCTTGGCGAAAGAAAGCGTTTTTGTACAACTTCATATAAATAGCTGTAACTTTTGATAGAAGACTCGGATACACATGTTTATGGCTTTATCTTATAGAACTCAAGGTCCCTGTGCTGAGAAAACAGGATTTGCAGCTGTTTGAGCTAAGATTTTTAAGTTATACACATAATGAAAACCTATACTTTGTTTCGGTCGAGTTCCCCATTCAAATGCATGCAACAGTGAGAAACGCACTGTCTTGGCGAAAGAAAGCGTTTTTGTACAACTTCATATAAATAGCTGTAACTTTTGATAGAAGACTCGGATACACATGTTTATGGCTTTATCTTATAGAACTCAAGGTCCCTGTGCTGGGAAAACAGGATTTGCAGCTGTTTGAGCTAAGATTTTTAAGTTATACACATAATGAAAACCTATACTTTGTTTCGGTCGAGTTCCCCATTCAAATGCATGTAACAGTGAGAAACGCACTGTCTTGGCGAAAGAAAGCGTTTTTGTACAACTTCATATAAATAGCTGTAACTTTTGATAGAAGACTCGGATACACATGTTTATGGCTTTATCTTATAGAACTCAAGGTCCCCGTGCTGGGCAAACAGGATTTGCAGCTGTTTGAGCTAAGATTTTTAAGTTATACACATAATGAAAACCTATACTTTGTTTCGGTCGAGTTCCCCATTCAAATGCATGCAACAGTGAGAAACGCACTGTCTTGGCAAAAGAAAGCGTTTTTGTACAACTTCATATAAATCGCTGTAACTTTTGATAGAAGACTCGGATACACATGTTTATGGCTTTATCTTATAGAACTCAAGGTCCCCGTGCTGGGCAGACAGGTTTTGCAGCTGTTTGAGCTAAGATTTCCAAGTTATACACATAATGAAAACCTATACTTTGTTTCGGTCGAGTTCCCCATTCAAATGCATGTAACAGTGAGAAACGCACTGTCTTGGCGAAAGAAAGCGTTTTTGTACAACTTCATATAAATAGCTGTAACTTTTGATAGAAGACTCAGACAAACATGTTTATGGCTTTATCTTATAGAACTCAAGGTCCCCGTGCTGGGAAAACAGGTTTTGCAGCTGTTTGAGCTAAGATTTCCAAGTTATACACATAATGAAAACCTATACTTTGTTTCGGGCGAGTTCCCCATTCAAATGCATGCAACAGTGAGAAACGCACTGTCTTGGCAAAAGAAAGCGTTTTTGTACAACTTCATAAATAGCTGTAACTTTTGATAGAAGACTCAGACAAACATGTTTATGGCTTTATCTTATAGAACTCAAGGTCCCTGTGCTGGGAAAACAGGATTGGCAGCTTTTTGAGCTAAGATTTCCAAGTTATACACATAATGAAAACCTATACTTTGTTTCGGGCGAGTTCCCCATTCAAATGCATGCAACAGTGAGAAACGCACTGTCTTGGCGAAAGAAAGCGTTTTTGTACAACTTCATATAAATCGCTGTAACTTTTGATAGAAGACTCAGACAAACATGTTTATGGCTTTATCTTATAGAACTCAAGGTCCCCGTGCTGGGAAAACAGGTTTTGCAGCTGTTTGAGCTAAGATTTCCAAGTTATACACATAATGAAAACCTATACTTTGTTTCGGGCGAGTTCCCCATTCAAATGCATGTAACAGTGAGAAACGCACTGTCTTGGCGAAAGAAAGCGTTTTTGTACAACTTCATATAAATAGCTGTAACTTTTGATAGAAGACTCGGATACACATGTTTATGGCTTTATCTTATAGAACTCAAGGTCCCTGTGCTGGGAAAACAGGATTTGCAGCTGTTTGAGCTAAGATTTTTAAGTTATACACATAATGAAAACCTATACTTTGTTTCGGGCGAGTTCCCCATTCAAATGCATGCAACAGTGAGAAACGCACTGTCTTGGCGAAAGAAAGCGTTTTTGTACAACTTCATATAAATAGCTGTAACTTTTGATAGAAGACTCGGATACACATGTTTATGGCTTTATCTTATAGAACTCAAGGTCCCTGTGCTGGGAAAACAGGATTTGCAGCTGTTTGAGCTAAGATTTCCAAGTTATACACATAATGAAAACCTATACTTTGTTTCGGTCGAGTTCCCCATTCAAATGCATGCAACAGTGAGAAACGCACTGTCTTGGCGAAAGAAAGCGTTTTTGTACAACTTCATATAAATAGCTGTAACTTTTGATAGAAGACTCGGATACACATGTTTATGGCTTTATCTTATAGAACTCAAGTTCCCCGTGCTGGGCAAACAGGATTTGCAGCTGTTTGAGCTAAGATTTTTAAGTTATACACATAATGAAAACCTATACTTTGTTTCGGTCGAGTTCCCCATTCAAATGCATGTAACAGTGAGAAACGCACTGTCTTGGCGAAAGAAAGCGTTTTTGTACAACTTCATATAAATAGCTGTAACTTTTGATAGAAGACTCGGATACACATGTTTATGGCTTTATCTTATAGAACTCAAGGTCCCTGTGCTGGGAAAACAGGATTTGCAGCTGTTTGAGCTAAGATTTTTAAGTTATACACATAATGAAAACCTATACTTTGTTTCGGTCGAGTTCCCCATTCAAATGCATGTAACAGTGAGAAACGCACTGTCTTGGCGAAAGAAAGCGTTTTTGTACAACTTCATATAAATAGCTGTAACTTTTGATAGAAGACTCGGATACACATGTTTATGGCTTTATCTTATAGAACTCAAGGTCCCCGTGCTGGGCAAACAGGATTTGCAGCTGTTTGAGCTAAGATTTTTAAGTTATACACATAATGAAAACCTATACTTTGTTTCGGTCGAGTTCCCCATTCAAATGCATGTAACAGTGAGAAACGCACTGTCTTGGCGAAAGAAAGCGTTTTTGTACAACTTCATATAAATAGCTGTAACTTTTGATAGAAGACTCGGATACACATGTTTATGGCTTTATCTTATAGAACTCAAGGTCCCCGTGCTGGGAAAACAGGAATTGCAGCTGTTTGAGCTAAGATTTCCAAGTTATACACATAATGAAAACCTATACTTTGTTTCGGGCGAGTTCCCCATTCAAATGCATGCAACAGTGAGAAACGCACTGTCTTGGCAAAAGAAAGCGTTTTTGTACAACTTCATATAAATAGCTGTAACTTTTGATAGAAGACTCGGATACACATGTTTATGGCTTTATCTTATAGAACTCAAGGTCCCCGTGCTGGGCAAACAGGTTTTGCAGCTGTTTGAGCTAAGATTTCCAAGTTATACACATAATGAAAACCTATACTTTGTTTCGGGCGAGTTCCCCATTCAAATGCATGCAACAGTGAGAAACGCACTGTCTTGGCGAAAGAAAGCGTTTTTGTACAACTTCATATAAATAGCTGTAACTTTTGATAGAAGACTCGGATACACATGTTTATGGCTTTATCTTATAGAACTCAAGGTCCCTGTGCTGGGAAAACAGGATTTGCAGCTGTTTGAGCTAAGATTTTTAAGTTATACACATAATGAAAACCTATACTTTGTTTCGGTCGAGTTCCCCATTCAAATGCATGTAACAGTGAGAAACGCACTGTCTTGGCGAAAGAAAGCGTTTTTGTACAACTTCATATAAATAGCTGTAACTTTTGATAGAAGACTCGGATACACATGTTTATGGCTTTATCTTATAGAACTCAAGGTCCCCGTGCTGGGCAAACAGGATTTGCAGCTGTTTGAGCTAAGATTTTTAAGTTATACACATAATGAAAACCTATACTTTGTTTCGGTCGAGTTCCCCATTCAAATGCATGCAACAGTGAGAAACGCACTGTCTTGGCAAAAGAAAGCGTTTTTGTACAACTTCATATAAATCGCTGTAACTTTTGATAGAAGACTCGGATACACATGTTTATGGCTTTATCTTATAGAACTCAAGGTCCCCGTGCTGGGCAGACAGGTTTTGCAGCTGTTTGAGCTAAGATTTCCAAGTTATACACATAATGAAAACCTATACTTTGTTTCGGTCGAGTTCCCCATTCAAATGCATGTAACAGTGAGAAACGCACTGTCTTGGCGAAAGAAAGCGTTTTTGTACAACTTCATATAAATAGCTGTAACTTTTGATAGAAGACTCAGACAAACATGTTTATGGCTTTATCTTATAGAACTCAAGGTCCCCGTGCTGGGAAAACAGGTTTTGCAGCTGTTTGAGCTAAGATTTCCAAGTTATACACATAATGAAAACCTATACTTTGTTTCGGGCGAGTTCCCCATTCAAATGCATGCAACAGTGAGAAACGCACTGTCTTGGCAAAAGAAAGCGTTTTTGTACAACTTCATATAAATAGCTGTAACTTTTGATAGAAGACTCAGACAAACATGTTTATGGCTTTATCTTATAGAACTCAAGGTCCCTGTGCTGGGAAAACAGGATTGGCAGCTGTTTGAGCTAAGATTTCCAAGTTATACACATAATGAAAACCTATACTTTGTTTCGGGCGAGTTCCCCATTCAAATGCATGCAACAGTGAGAAACGCACTGTCTTGGCGAAAGAAAGCGTTTTTGTACAACTTCATATAAATCGCTGTAACTTTTGATAGAAGACTCAGACAAACATGTTTATGGCTTTATCTTATAGAACTCAAGGTCCCCGTGCTGGGAAAACAGGTTTTGCAGCTGTTTGAGCTAAGATTTCCAAGTTATACACATAATGAAAACCTATACTTTGTTTCGGGCGAGTTCCCCATTCAAATGCATGTAACAGTGAGAAACGCACTGTCTTGGCGAAAGAAAGCGTTTTTGTACAACTTCATATAAATAGCTGTAACTTTTGATAGAAGACTCGGATACACATGTTTATGGCTTTATCTTATAGAACTCAAGGTCCCTGTGCTGGGAAAACAGGATTTGCAGCTGTTTGAGCTAAGATTTTTAAGTTATACACATAATGAAAACCTATACTTTGTTTCGGGCGAGTTCCCCATTCAAATGCATGCAACAGTGAGAAACGCACTGTCTTGGCGAAAGAAAGCGTTTTTGTACAACTTCATATAAATAGCTGTAACTTTTGATAGAAGACTCGGATACACATGTTTATGGCTTTATCTTATAGAACTCAAGGTCCCTGTGCTGGGAAAACAGGATTTGCAGCTGTTTGAGCTAAGATTTCCAAGTTATACACATAATGAAAACCTATACTTTGTTTCGGTCGAGTTCCCCATTCAAATGCATGCAACAGTGAGAAACGCACTGTCTTGGCGAAAGAAAGCGTTTTTGTACAACTTCATATAAATAGCTGTAACTTTTGATAGAAGACTCGGATACACATGTTTATGGCTTTATCTTATAGAACTCAAGTTCCCCGTGCTGGGCAAACAGGATTTGCAGCTGTTTGAGCTAAGATTTTTAAGTTATACACATAATGAAAACCTATACTTTGTTTCGGTCGAGTTCCCCATTCAAATGCATGTAACAGTGAGAAACGCACTGTCTTGGCGAAAGAAAGCGTTTTTGTACAACTTCATATAAATAGCTGTAACTTTTGATAGAAGACTCGGATACACATGTTTATGGCTTTATCTTATAGAACTCAAGGTCCCTGTGCTGGGAAAACAGGATTTGCAGCTGTTTGAGCTAAGATTTTTAAGTTATACACATAATGAAAACCTATACTTTGTTTCGGTCGAGTTCCCCATTCAAATGCATGTAACAGTGAGAAACGCACTGTCTTGGCGAAAGAAAGCGTTTTTGTACAACTTCATATAAATAGCTGTAACTTTTGATAGAAGACTCGGATACACATGTTTATGGCTTTATCTTATAGAACTCAAGGTCCCCGTGCTGGGCAAACAGGATTTGCAGCTGTTTGAGCTAAGATTTTTAAGTTATACACATAATGAAAACCTATACTTTGTTTCGGTCGAGTTCCCCATTCAAATGCATGTAACAGTGAGAAACGCACTGTCTTGGCGAAAGAAAGCGTTTTTGTACAACTTCATATAAATAGCTGTAACTTTTGATAGAAGACTCGGATACACATGTTTATGGCTTTATCTTATAGAACTCAAGGTCCCCGTGCTGGGAAAACAGGAATTGCAGCTGTTTGAGCTAAGATTTCCAAGTTATACACATAATGAAAACCTATACTTTGTTTCGGGCGAGTTCCCCATTCAAATGCATGCAACAGTGAGAAACGCACTGTCTTGGCAAAAGAAAGCGTTTTTGTACAACTTCATATAAATAGCTGTAACTTTTGATAGAAGACTCGGATATACATGTTTATGGCTTTATCTTATAGAACTCAAGGTCCCCGTGCTGGGCAAACAGGTTTTGCAGCTGTTTGAGCTAAGATTTCCAAGTTATACACATAATGAAAACCTATACTTTGTTTCGGGCGAGTTCCCCATTCAAATGCATGCAACAGTGAGAAACGCACTGTCTTGGCGAAAGAAAGCGTTTTTGTACAACTTCATATAAATCGCTGTAACTTTTGATAGAAGACTCAGACAAACATGTTTATGGCTTTATCTTATAGAACTCAAGGTCCCCGTGCTGGGAAAACAGGTTTTGCAGCTGTTTGAGCTAAGATTTCCAAGTTATACACATAATGAAAACCTATACTTTGTTTCGGGCGAGTTCCCCATTCAAATGCATGTAACAGTGAGAAACGCACTGTCTTGGCGAAAGAAAGCGTTTTTGTACAACTTCATATAAATAGCTGTAACTTTTGATAGAAGACTCGGATACACATGTTTATGGCTTTATCTTATAGAACTCAAGGTCCCTGTGCTGGGAAAACAGGATTTGCAGCTGTTTGAGCTAAGATTTTTAAGTTATACACATAATGAAAACCTATACTTTGTTTCGGTCGAGTTCCCCATTCAAATGCATGTAACAGTGAGAAACGCACTGTCTTGGCGAAAGAAAGCGTTTTTGTACAACTTCATATAAATAGCTGTAACTTTTGATAGAAGACTCGGATACACATGTTTATGGCTTTATCTTATAGAACTCAAGGTCCCTGTGCTGGGAAAACAGGATTTGCAGCTGTTTGAGCTAAGATTTTTAAGTTATACACATAATGAAAACCTATACTTTGTTTCGGGCGAGTTCCCCATTCAAATGCATGTAACAGTGAGAAACGCACTGTCTTGGCGAAAGAAAGCGTTTTTGTACAACTTCATATAAATAGCTGTAACTTTTGATAGAAGACTCGGATACACATGTTTATGGCTTTATCTTATAGAACTCAAGGTCCCCGTGCTGGGCAAACAGGATTTGCAGCTGTTTGAGCTAAGATTTTTAAGTTATACACATAATGAAAACCTATACTTTGTTTCGGTCGAGTTCCCCATTCAAATGCATGTAACAGTGAGAAACGCACTGTCTTGGCGAAAGAAAGCGTTTTTGTACAACTTCATATAAATAGCTGTAACTTTTGATAGAAGACTCGGATACACATGTTTATGGCTTTATCTTATAGAACTCAAGGTCCCCGTGCTGGGAAAACAGGAATTGCAGCTGTTTGAGCTAAGATTTCCAAGTTATACACATAATGAAAACCTATACTTTGTTTCGGGCGAGTTCCCCATTCAAATGCATGCAACAGTGAGAAACGCACTGTCTTGGCAAAAGAAAGCGTTTTTGTACAACTTCATATAAATAGCTGTAACTTTTGATAGAAGACTCGGATACACATGTTTATGGCTTTATCTTATAGAACTCAAGGTCCCCGTGCTGGGCAAACAGGTTTTGCAGCTGTTTGAGCTAAGATTTCCAAGTTATACACATAATGAAAACCTATACTTTGTTTCGGGCGAGTTCCCCATTCAAATGCATGCAACAGTGAGAAACGCACTGTCTTGGCGAAAGAAAGCGTTTTTGTACAACTTCATATAAATAGCTGTAACTTTTGATAGAAGACTCGGATACACATGTTTATGGCTTTATCTTATAGAACTCAAGGTCCCTGTGCTGAGAAAACAGGATTTGCAGCTGTTTGAGCTAAGATTTTTAAGTTATACACATAATGAAAACCTATACTTTGTTTCGGTCGAGTTCCCCATTCAAATGCATGCAACAGTGAGAAACGCACTGTCTTGGCGAAAGAAAGCGTTTTTGTACAACTTCATATAAATAGCTGTAACTTTTGATAGAAGACTCGGATACACATGTTTATGGCTTTATCTTATAGAACTCAAGGTCCCTGTGCTGGGAAAACAGGATTTGCAGCTGTTTGAGCTAAGATTTTTAAGTTATACACATAATGAAAACCTATACTTTGTTTCGGTCGAGTTCCCCATTCAAATGCATGTAACAGTGAGAAACGCACTGTCTTGGCGAAAGAAAGCGTTTTTGTACAACTTCATATAAATAGCTGTAACTTTTGATAGAAGACTCAGACAAACATGTTTATGGCTTTATCTTATAGAACTCAAGGTCCCCGTGCTGGGCAAACAGGTTTTGCAGCTGTGTGAGCTAAGATTTCCAAGTTATACACATAATGAAAACCTATACTTTGTTTCGGGCGAGTTCCCCATTCAAATGCATGCAACAGTGAGAAACGCACTGTCTTGGCGAAAGAAAGCGTTTTTGTACAACTTCATATAAATAGCTGTAACTTTTGATAGAAGACTCGGATACACATGTTTATGGCTTTATCTTATAGAACTCAAGGTCCCCGTGCTGGGAAAACAGGTTTTGCAGCTGTTTGAGCTAAGATTTCCAAGTTATACACATAATGAAAACCTAAACTTTGTTTCGGTCGAGTTCCCCATTCAAATGCATGCAACAGTGAGAAACGCACTGTCTTGGCAAAAGAAAGCGTTTTTGTACAACTTCATATAAATCGCTGTAACTTTTGATAGAAGACTCGGATACACATGTTTATGGCTTTATCTTATAGAACTCAAGGTCCCCGTGCTGGGCAGACAGGTTTTGCAGCTGTTTGAGCTAAGATTTCCAAGCTATACACATAATGAAAACCTAAACTTTGTTTCGGTCGAGTTCCCCATTCAAATGCATGTAACAGTGAGAAACGCACTGTCTTGGCGAAAGAAAGCGTTTTTGTACAACTTCATATAAATAGCTGTAACTTTTGATAGAAGACTCAGACAAACATGTTTATGGCTTTATCTTATAGAACTCAAGGTCCCCGTGCTGGGCAAACAGGTTTTGCAGCTGTTTGAGCTAAGATTTTTAAGTTATACACATAATGAAAACCTATACTTTGTTTCGGTCGAGTTCCCCATTCAAATGCATGTAACAGTGAGAAACGCACTGTCTTGGCGAAAGAAAGCGTTTTTGTACAACTTCATATAAATAGCTGTAACTTTTGATAGAAGACTCGGATACACATGTTTATGGCTTTATCTTATAGAACTCAAGGTCCCCGTGCTGGGCAAACAGGTTTTGCAGCTGTTTGAGCTAAGATTTCCAAGTTATACACATAATGAAAACCTATACTTTGTTTCGGGCGAGTTCCCCATTCAAATGCATGCAACAGTGAGAAACGCACTGTCTTGGCGAAAGAAAGCGTTTTTGTACAACTTCATATAAATAGCTGTAACTTTTGATAGAAGACTCGGATACACATGTTTATGGCTTTATCTTATAGAACTCAAGGTCCCTGTGCTGAGAAAACAGGATTTGCAGCTGTTTGAGCTAAGATTTTTAAGTTATACACATAATGAAAACCTATACTTTGTTTCGGTCGAGTTCCCCATTCAAATGCATGCAACAGTGAGAAACGCACTGTCTTGGCGAAAGAAAGCGTTTTTGTACAACCTCATATAAATAGCTGTAACTTTTGATAGAAGACTCGGATACACATGTTTATGGCTTTATCTTATAGAACTCAAGGTCCCTGTGCTGGGCAAACAGGATTTGCAGCTGTTTGAGCTAAGATTTTTAAGTTATACACATAATGAAAACCTATACTTTGTTTCGGTCGAGTTCCCCATTCAAATGCATGTAACAGTGAGAAACGCACTGTCTTGGCGAAAGAAAGCGTTTTTGTACAACTTCATATAAATAGCTGTAACTTTTGATAGAAGACTCGGATACACATGTTTATGGCTTTATCTTATAGAACTCAAGGTCCCCGTGCTGGGCAAACAGGATTTGCAGCTGTTTGAGCTAAGATTTTTAAGTTATACACATAATGAAAACCTATACTTTGTTTCGGTCGAGTTCCCCATTCAAATGCATGTAACAGTGAGAAACGCACTGTCTTGGCGAAAGAAAGCGTTTTTGTACAACTTCATATAAATAGCTGTAACTTTTGATAGAAGACTCGGATACACATGTTTATGGCTTTATCTTATAGAACTCAAGGTCCCCGTGCTGGGCAAACAGGTTTTGCAGCTGTTTGAGCTAAGATTTCCAAGTTATACACATAATGAAAACCTATACTTTGTTTCGGGCGAGTTCCCCATTCAAATGCATGCAACAGTGAGAAACGCACTGTCTTGGCGAAAGAAAGCGTTTTTGTACAACTTCATATAAATAGCTGTAACTTTTGATAGAAGACTCGGATACACATGTTTATGGCTTTATCTTATAGAACTCAAGGTCCCTGTGCTGAGAAAACAGGATTTGCAGCTGTTTGAGCTAAGATTTTTAAGTTATACACATAATGAAAACCTATACTTTGTTTCGGTCGAGTTCCCCATTCAAATGCATGCAACAGTGAGAAACGCACTGTCTTGGCGAAAGAAAGCGTTTTTGTACAACTTCATATAAATAGCTGTAACTTTTGATAGAAGACTCGGATACACATGTTTATGGCTTTATCTTATAGAACTCAAGGTCCCTGTGCTGGGCAAACAGGATTTGCAGCTGTTTGAGCTAAGATTTTTAAGTTATACACATAATGAAAACCTATACTTTGTTTCGGTCGAGTTCCCCATTCAAATGCATGTAACAGTGAGAAACGCACTGTCTTGGCGAAAGAAAGCGTTTTTGTACAACTTCATATAAATAGCTGTAACTTTTGATAGAAGACTCGGATACACATGTTTATGGCTTTATCTTATAGAACTCAAGGTCCCCGTGCTGGGCAAACAGGATTTGCAGCTGTTTGAGCTAAGATTTTTAAGTTATACACATAATGAAAACCTATACTTTGTTTCGGTCGAGTTCCCCATTCAAATGCATGCAACAGTGAGAAACGCACTGTCTTGGCAAAAGAAAGCGTTTTTGTACAACTTCATATAAATCGCTGTAACTTTTGATAGAAGACTCGGATACACATGTTTATGGCTTTATCTTATAGAACTCAAGGTCCCCGTGCTGGGCAGACAGGTTTTGCAGCTGTTTGAGCTAAGATTTCCAAGTTATACACATAATGAAAACCTATACTTTGTTTCGGTCGAGTTCCCCATTCAAATGCATGTAACAGTGAGAAACGCACTGTCTTGGCGAAAGAAAGCGTTTTTGTACAACTTCATATAAATAGCTGTAACTTTTGATAGAAGACTCAGACAAACATGTTTATGGCTTTATCTTATAGAACTCAAGGTCCCCGTGCTGGGAAAACAGGTTTTGCAGCTGTTTGAGCTAAGATTTCCAAGTTATACACATAATGAAAACCTATACTTTGTTTCGGGCGAGTTCCCCATTCAAATGCATGCAACAGTGAGAAACGCACTGTCTTGGCAAAAGAAAGCGTTTTTGTACAACTTCATATAAATAGCTGTAACTTTTGATAGAAGACTCAGACAAACATGTTTATGGCTTTATCTTATAGAACTCAAGGTCCCTGTGCTGGGAAAACAGGATTTGCAGCTGTTTGAGCTAAGATTTCCAAGTTATACACATAATGAAAACCTATACTTTGTTTCGGGCGAGTTCCCCATTCAAATGCATGCAACAGTGAGAAACGCACTGTCTTGGCGAAAGAAAGCGTTTTTGTACAACTTCATATAAATCGCTGTAACTTTTGATAGAAGACTCAGACAAACATGTTTATGGCTTTATCTTATAGAACTCAAGGTCCCTGTGCTGGGAAAACAGGATTGGCAGCTTTTTGAGCTAAGATTTCCAAGTTATACACATAATGAAAACCTATACTTTGTTTCGGGCGAGTTCCCCATTCAAATGCATGCAACAGTGAGAAACGCACTGTCTTGGCAAAAGAAAGCGTTTTTGTACAACTTCATATAAATAGCTGTAACTTTTGATAGAAGACTCAGACAAACATGTTTATGGCTTTATCTTATAGAACTCAAGGTCCCTGTGCTGGGAAAACAGGATTTGCAGCTGTTTGAGCTAAGATTTCCAAGTTATACACATAATGAAAACCTATACTTTGTTTCGGGCGAGTTCCCCATTCAAATGCATGTAACAGTGAAAAACGCACTGTCTTGGCGAAAGAAAGCGTTTTTGTACAACTTCATATAAATAGCTGTAACTTTTGATAGAAGACTCGGATACACATGTTTATGGCTTTATCTTATAGAACTCAAGGTCCCCGTGCTGGGCAGACAGGTTTTGCAGCTGTTTGAGCTAAGATTTCCAAGCTATACACATAATGAAAACCTAAACTTTGTTTCGGTCGAGTTCCCCATTCAAATGCATGTAACAGTGAGAAACGCACTGTCTTGGCGAAAGAAAGCGTTTTTGTACAACTTCATATAAATCGCTGTAACTTTTGATAGAAGACTCAGACAAACATGTTTATGGCTTTATCTTATAGAACTCAAGGTCCCCGTGCTGGGCAAACAGGATTTGCAGCTGTTTGAGCTAAGATTTCCAAGTTATACACATAATGAAAACCTATACTTTGTTTCGGGCGAGTTCCCCATTCAAATGCATGCAACAGTGAGAAACGCACTGTCTTGGCGAAAGAAAGCGTTTTTGTACAACTTCATATAAATAGCTGTAACTTTTGATAGAAGACTCAGACAAACATGTTTATGGCTTTATCTTATAGAACTCAAGGTCCCCGTGCTGGGAAAACAGGTTTTGCAGCTGTTTGAGCTAAGATTTCCAAGTTATACACATAATGAAAACCTAAACTTTGTTTCGGTCGAGTTCCCCATTCAAATGCATGTAACAGTGAGAAACGCACTGTCTTGGCGAAAGAAAGCGTTTTTGTACAACTTCATATAAATCGCTGTAACTTTTGATAGAAGACTCAGACAAACATGTTTATGGCTTTATCTTATAGAACTCAAGGTCCCCGTGCTGGGCAAACAGGATTTGCAGCTGTTTGAGCTAAGATTTCCAAGTTATACACATAATGAAAACCTATACTTTGTTTCGGGCGAGTTCCCCATTCAAATGCATGCAACAGTGAGAAACGCACTGTCTTGGCGAAAGAAAGCGTTTTTGTACAACTTCATATAAATAGCTGTAACTTTTGATAGAAGACTCAGACAAACATGTTTATGGCTTTATCTTATAGAACTCAAGGTCCCTGTGCTGGGAAAACAGGATTTGCAGCTGTTTGAGCTAAGATTTCCAAGTTATACACATAATGAAAACCTATACTTTGTTTCGGGCGAGTTCCCCATTCAAATGCATGCAACAGTGAGAAACGCACTGTCTTGGCGAAAGAAAGCGTTTTTGTACAACTTCATATAAATCGCTGTAACTTTTGATAGAAGACTCAGACAAACATGTTTATGGCTTTATCTTATAGAACTCAAGGTCCCCGTGCTGGGAAAACAGGTTTTGCAGCTGTTTGAGCTAAGATTTCCAAGTTATACACATAATGAAAACCTATACTTTGTTTCGGGCGAGTTCCCCATTCAAATGCATGTAACAGTGAAAAACGCACTGTCTTGGCGAAAGAAAGCGTTTTTGTACAACTTCATATAAATAGCTGTAACTTTTGATAGAAGACTCGGATACACATGTTTATGGCTTTATCTTATAGAACTCAAGGTCCCCGTGCTGGGCAGACAGGTTTTGCAGCTGTTTGAGCTAAGATTTCCAAGCTATACACATAATGAAAACCTAAACTTTGTTTCGGTCGAGTTCCCCATTCAAATGCATGTAACAGTGAGAAACGCACTGTCTTGGCGAAATAAAGCGTTTTTGTACAACTTCATATAAATAGCTGTAACTTTTGATAGAAGACTCAGACAAACATGTTTATGGCTTTATCTTATAGAACTCAAGGTCCCCGTGCTGGGAAAACAGGTTTTGCAGCTGTTTGAGCTAAGATTTCCAAGTTATACACATAATGAAAACCTAAACTTTGTTTCGGTCGAGTTCCCCATTCAAATGCATGTAACAGTGAGAAACGCACTGTCTTGGCGAAAGAAAGCGTTTTTGTACAACTTCATATAAATCGCTGTAACTTTTGATAGAAGACTCAGACAAACATGTTTATGGCTTTATCTTATAGAACTCAAGGTCCCCGTGCTGGGCAAACAGGATTTGCAGCTGTTTGAGCTAAGATTTCCAAGTTATACACATAATGAAAACCTATACTTTGTTTCGGGCGAGTTCCCCATTCAAATGCATGCAACACTGAGAAACGCACTGTCTTGGCGAAAGAAAGCGTTTTTGTACAACTTCATATAAATCGCTGTAACTTTTGATAGAAGACTCGGATACACATGTTTATGGCTTTATCTTATAGAACTCAAGGTCCCCGTGCTAGGCAGACAGGTTTTGCAGCTGTTTGAGCTAAGATTTCCAAGCTATACACATAATGAAAACCTAAACTTTGTTTCGGTCGAGTTCCCCATTCAAATGCATGTAACAGTGAGAAACGCACTGTCTTGGCGAAAGAAAGCGTTTTTGTACAACTTCATATAAATAGCTGTAACTTTTGATAGAAGACTCAGACAAACATGTTTATGGCTTTATCTTATAGAACTCAAGGTCCCCGTGCTGGGAAAACAGGTTTTGCAGCTGTTTGAGCTAAGATTTCCAAGTTATACACATAATGAAAACCTATACTTTGTTTCGGGCGAGTTCCCCATTCAAATGCATGCAACAGTGAGAAACGCACTGTCTTGGCGAAAGAAAGCGTTTTTGTACAACTTCATATAAATCGCTGTAACTTTTGATAGAAGACTCAGACAAACATGTTTATGGCTTTATCTTATAGAACTCAAGGGCCCCGTGCTGGGAAAACAGGTTTTGCAGCTGTTTGAGCTAAGATTTCCAAGTTATACACATAATGAAAACCTATACTTTGTTTCGGGCGAGTTCCCCATTCAAATGCATGTAACAGTGAGAAACGCACTGTCTTGGCGAAAGAAAGCGTTTTTGTACAACTTCATATAAATAGCTGTAACTTTTGATAGAAGACTCAGACAAACATGTTTATGGCTTTATCTTATAGAACTCAAGGTCCCCGTGCTGGGCAAACAGGTTTTGCAGCTGTTTGAGCTAAGATTTCCAAGTTATACACATAATGAAAACCTATACTTTGTTTCGGGCGAGTTCCCCATTCAAATGCATGCAACAGTGAGAAACGCACTGTCTTGGCGAAAGAAAGCGTTTTTGTACAACTTCATATAAATAGCTGTAACTTTTGATAGAAGACTCAGACAAACATGTTTATGGCTTTATCTTATAGAACTCAAGGTCCCCGTGCTGGGAAAACAGGTTTTGCAGCTGTTTGAGCTAAGATTTCCAAGTTATACACATAATGAAAACCTATACTTTGTTTCGGGCGAGTTCCCCATTCAAATGCATGCAACAGTGAGAAACGCACTGTCTTGGCGAAAGAAAGCGTTTTTGTACAACTTCATATAAATAGCTGTAACTTTTGATAGAAGACTCGGATACACATGTTTATGGCTTTATCTTATAGAACTCAAGGTCCCCGTGCTGGGAAAACAGGTTTTGCAGCTGTTTGAGCTAAGATTTCCAAGTTATACACATAATGAAAACCTAAACTTTGTTTCGGTCGAGTTCCCCATTCAAATGCATGCAACAGTGAGAAACGCACTGTCTTGGCAAAAGAAAGCGTTTTTGTACAACTTCATATAAATCGCTGTAACTTTTGATAGAAGACTCGGATACACATGTTTATGGCTTTATCTTATAGAACTCAAGGTCCCCGTGCTGGGCAGACAGGTTTTGCAGCTGTTTGAGCTAAGATTTCCAAGCTATACACATAATGAAAACCTAAACTTTGTTTCGGTCGAGTTCCCCATTCAAATGCATGTAACAGTGAGAAACGCACTGTCTTGGCGAAAGAAAGTGTTTTTGTACAACTTCATATAAATAGCTGTAACTTTTGATAGAAGACTCAGACAAACATGTTTATGGCTTTATCTTATAGAACTCAAGGTCCCCGTGCTGGGCAAACAGGTTTTGCAGCTGTTTGAGCTAAGATTTCCAAGTTATACACATAATGAAAACCTATACTTTGTTTCGGGCGAGTTCCCCATTCAAATGCATGCAACAGTGAGAAACGCACTGTCTTGGCGAAAGAAAGCGTTTTTGTACAACTTCATATAAATAGCTGTAACTTTTGATAGAAGACTCAGACAAACATGTTTATGGCTTTATCTTATAGAACTCAAGGTCCCCGTGCTGGGCAGACAGGTTTTGCAGCTGTTTGAGCTAAGATTTCCAAGCTATACACATAATGAAAACCTAAACTTTGTTTCGGTCGAGTTCCCCATTCAAATGCATGTAACAGTGAGAAACGCACTGTCTTGGCGAAAGAAAGCGTTTTTGTACAACTTCATATAAATAGCTGTAACTTTTGATAGAAGACTCAGACAAACATGTTTATGGCTTTATCTTATAGAACTCAAGGTCCCCGTGCTGGGCAAACAGGTTTTGCAGCTGTTTGAGCTAAGATTTCCAAGTTATACACATAATGAAAACCTATACTTTGTTTCGGGCGAGTTCCCCATTCAAATGCATGCAACAGTGAGAAACGCACTGTCTTGGCGAAAGAAAGCGTTTTTGTACAACTTCATATAAATAGCTGTAACTTTTGATAGAAGACTCAGACAAACATGTTTATGGCTTTATCTTATAGAACTCAAGGTCCCCGTGCTGGGAAAACAGGTTTTGCAGCTGTTTGAGCTAAGATTTCCAAGTTATACACATAATGAAAACCTAAACTTTGTTTCGGTCGAGTTCCCCATTCAAATGCATGTAACAGTGAGAAACGCACTGTCTTGGCGAAAGAAAGCGTTTTTGTACAACTTCATATAAATCGCTGTAACTTTTGATAGAAGACTCAGACAAACATGTTTATGGCTTTATCTTATAGAACTCAAGGTCCCCGTGCTGGGAAAACAGGTTTTGCAGCTGTTTGAGCTAAGATTTCCAAGTTATACACATAATGAAAACCTAAACTTTGTTTCGGTCGAGTTCCCCATTCAAATGCATGTAACAGTGAGAAACGCACTGTCTTGGCGAAAGAAAGCGTTTTTGTACAACTTCATATAAATAGCTGTAACTTTTGATAGAAGACTCAGACAAACATGTTTATGGCTTTATCTTATAGAACTCAAGGTCCCCGTGCTGGGAAAACAGGTTTTGCAGCTGTTTGAGCTAAGATTTCCAAGTTATACACATAATGAAAACCTATACTTTGTTTCGGGCGAGTTCCCCATTCAAATGCATGCAACAGTGAGAAACGCACTGTCTTGGCAAAAGAAAGCGTTTTTGTACAACTTCATATAAATAGCTGTAACTTTTGATAGAAGACTCAGACAAACATGTTTATGGCTTTATCTTATAGAACTCAAGGTCCCTGTGCTGGGAAAACAGGATTTGCAGCTGTTTGAGCTAAGATTTCCAAGTTATACACATAATGAAAACCTATACTTTGTTTCGGGCGAGTTCCCCATTCAAATGCATGCAACAGTGAGAAACGCACTGTCTTGGCGAAAGAAAGCGTTTTTGTACAACTTCATATAAATCGCTGTAACTTTTGATAGAAGACTCAGACAAACATGTTTATGGCTTTATCTTATAGAACTCAAGGTCCCCGTGCTGGGAAAACAGGTTTTGCAGCTGTTTGAGCTAAGATTTCCAAGTTATACACATAATGAAAACCTATACTTTGTTTCGGGCGAGTTCCCCATTCAAATGCATGTAACAGTGAGAAACGCACTGTCTTGGCGAAAGGAAGCGTTTTTGTACAACTTCATATAAATCGCTGTAACTTTTGATAGAAGACTCAGACAAACATGTTTATGGCTTTATCTTATAGAACTCAAGGTCCCCGTGCTGGGCAAACAGGTTTTGCAGCTGTTTGAGCTAAGATTTTTAAGTTATACACATAATGAAAACCTATACTTTGTTTCGGTCGAGTTCCCCATTCAAATGCATGTAACAGTGAGAAACGCACTGTCTTGGCGAAAGAAAGCGTTTTTGTACAACTTCATATAAATAGCTGTAACTTTTGATAGAAGACTCGGATACACATGTTTATGGCTTTATCTTATAGAACTCAAGGTCCCCGTGCTGGGCAAACAGGTTTTGCAGCTGTTTGAGCTAAGATTTCCAAGTTATACACATAATGAAAACCTATACTTTGTTTCGGGCGAGTTCCCCATTCAAATGCATGCAACAGTGAGAAACGCACTGTCTTGGCGAAAGAAAGCGTTTTTGTACAACTTCATATAAATAGCTGTAACTTTTGATAGAAGACTCGGATACACATGTTTATGGCTTTATCTTATAGAACTCAAGGTCCCTGTGCTGAGAAAACAGGATTTGCAGCTGTTTGAGCTAAGATTTTTAAGTTATACACATAATGAAAACCTATACTTTGTTTCGGTCGAGTTCCCCATTCAAATGCATGCAACAGTGAGAAACGCACTGTCTTGGCGAAAGAAAGCGTTTTTGTACAACTTCATATAAATAGCTGTAACTTTTGATAGAAGACTCGGATACACATGTTTATGGCTTTATCTTATAGAACTCAAGGTCCCTGTGCTGGGCAAACAGGATTTGCAGCTGTTTGAGCTAAGATTTTTAAGTTATACACATAATGAAAACCTATACTTTGTTTCGGTCGAGTTCCCCATTCAAATGCATGTAACAGTGAGAAACGCACTGTCTTGGCGAAAGAAAGCGTTTTTGTACAACTTCATATAAATAGCTGTAACTTTTGATAGAAGACTCGGATACACATGTTTATGGCTTTATCTTATAGAACTCAAGGTCCCCGTGCTGGGCAAACAGGATTTGCAGCTGTTTGAGCTAAGATTTTTAAGTTATACACATAATGAAAACCTATACTTTGTTTCGGTCGAGTTCCCCATTCAAATGCATGTAACAGTGAGAAACGCACTGTCTTGGCGAAAGAAAGCGTTTTTGTACAACTTCATATAAATAGCTGTAACTTTTGATAGAAGACTCGGATACACATGTTTATGGCTTTATCTTATAGAACTCAAGGTCCCCGTGCTGGGCAAACAGGTTTTGCAGCTGTTTGAGCTAAGATTTCCAAGTTATACACATAATGAAAACCTATACTTTGTTTCGGGCGAGTTCCCCATTCAAATGCATGCAACAGTGAGAAACGCACTGTCTTGGCGAAAGAAAGCGTTTTTGTACAACTTCATATAAATAGCTGTAACTTTTGATAGAAGACTCGGATACACATGTTTATGGCTTTATCTTATAGAACTCAAGGTCCCTGTGCTGAGAAAACAGGATTTGCAGCTGTTTGAGCTAAGATTTTTAAGTTATACACATAATGAAAACCTATACTTTGTTTCGGTCGAGTTCCCCATTCAAATGCATGCAACAGTGAGAAACGCACTGTCTTGGCGAAAGAAAGCGTTTTTGTACAACTTCATATAAATAGCTGTAACTTTTGATAGAAGACTCGGATACACATGTTTATGGCTTTATCTTATAGAACTCAAGGTCCCTGTGCTGGGCAAACAGGATTTGCAGCTGTTTGAGCTAAGATTTTTAAGTTATACACATAATGAAAACCTATACTTTGTTTCGGTCGAGTTCCCCATTCAAATGCATGTAACAGTGAGAAACGCACTGTCTTGGCGAAAGAAAGCGTTTTTGTACAACTTCATATAAATAGCTGTAACTTTTGATAGAAGACTCGGATACACATGTTTATGGCTTTATCTTATAGAACTCAAGGTCCCCGTGCTGGGCAAACAGGATTTGCAGCTGTTTGAGCTAAGATTTTTAAGTTATACACATAATGAAAACCTATACTTTGTTTCGGTCGAGTTCCCCATTCAAATGCATGCAACAGTGAGAAACGCACTGTCTTGGCAAAAGAAAGCGTTTTTGTACAACTTCATATAAATAGCTGTAACTTTTGATAGAAGACTCGGATACACATGTTTATGGCTTTATCTTATAGAACTCAAGGTCCCTGTGCTGGGAAAACAGGATTTGCAGCTGTTTGAGCTAAGATTTCCAAGTTATACACATAATGAAAACCTATACTTTGTTTCGGGCGAGTTCCCCATTCAAATGCATGCAACAGTGAGAAACGCACTGTCTTGGCGAAAGAAAGCGTTTTTGTACAACTTCATATAAATCGCTGTAACTTTTGATAGAAGACTCAGACAAACATGTTTATGGCTTTATCTTATAGAACTCAAGGTCCCCGTGCTGGGAAAACAGGTTTTGCAGCTGTTTGAGCTAAGATTTCCAAGTTATACACATAATGAAAACCTATACTTTGTTTCGGGCGAGTTCCCCATTCAAATGCATGTAACAGTGAAAAACGCACTGTCTTGGCGAAAGAAAGCGTTTTTGTACAACTTCATATAAATAGCTGTAACTTTTGATAGAAGACTCGGATACACATGTTTATGGCTTTATCTTATAGAACTCAAGGTCCCCGTGCTGGGCAGACAGGTTTTGCAGCTGTTTGAGCTAAGATTTCCAAGCTATACACATAATGAAAACCTAAACTTTGTTTCGGTCGAGTTCCCCATTCAAATGCATGTAACAGTGAGAAACGCACTGTCTTGGCGAAATAAAGCGTTTTTGTACAACTTCATATAAATAGCTGTAACTTTTGATAGAAGACTCAGACAAACATGTTTATGGCTTTATCTTATAGAACTCAAGGTCCCCGTGCTGGGAAAACAGGTTTTGCAGCTGTTTGAGCTAAGATTTCCAAGTTATACACATAATGAAAACCTAAACTTTGTTTCGGTCGAGTTCCCCATTCAAATGCATGTAACAGTGAGAAACGCACTGTCTTGGCGAAAGAAAGCGTTTTTGTACAACTTCATATAAATCGCTGTAACTTTTGATAGAAGACTCAGACAAACATGTTTATGGCTTTATCTTATAGAACTCAAGGTCCCCGTGCTGGGCAAACAGGATTTGCAGCTGTTTGAGCTAAGATTTCCAAGTTATACACATAATGAAAACCTATACTTTGTTTCGGGCGAGTTCCCCATTCAAATGCATGCAACAGTGAGAAACGCACTGTCTTGGCGAAAGAAAGCGTTTTTGTACAACTTCATATAAATCGCTGTAACTTTTGATAGAAGAGTCGGATACACATGTTTATGGCTTTATCTTATAGAACTCAAGGTCCCCGTGCTGGGCAGACAGGTTTTGCAGCTGTTTGAGCTAAGATTTCCAAGCTATACACATAATGAAAACCTAAACTTTGTTTCGGTCGAGTTCCCCATTCAAATGCATGTAACAGTGAGAAACGCACTGTCTTGGCGAAAGAAAGCGTTTTTGTACAACTTCATATAAATAGCTGTAACTTTTGATAGAAGACTCAGACAAACATGTTTATGGCTTTATCTTATAGAACTCAAGGTCCCCGTGCTGGGAAAACAGGTTTTGCAGCTGTTTGAGCTAAGATTTCCAAGTTATACACATAATGAAAACCTATACTTTGTTTCGGGCGAGTTCCCCATTCAAATGCATGCAACAGTGAGAAACGCACTGTCTTGGCGAAAGAAAGCGTTTTTGTACAACTTCATATAAATCGCTGTAACTTTTGATAGAAGACTCAGACAAACATGTTTATGGCTTTATCTTATAGAACTCAAGGTCCCCGTGCTGGGAAAACAGGTTTTGCAGCTGTTTGAGCTAAGATTTCCAAGTTATACACATAATGAAAACCTATACTTTGTTTCGGGCGAGTTCCCCATTCAAATGCATGCAACAGTGAGAAACGCACTGTCTTGGCGAAAGAAAGCGTTTTTGTACAACTTCATATAAATAGCTGTAACTTTTGATAGAAGACTCAGACAAACATGTTTATGGCTTTATCTTATAGAACTCAAGGTCCCCGTGCTGGGAAAACAGGTTTTGCAGCTGTTTGAGCTAAGATTTCCAAGTTATACACATAATGAAAACCTATACTTTGTTTCGGGCGAGTTCCCCATTCAAATGCATGCAACAGTGAGAAACGCACTGTCTTGGCGAAAGAAAGCGTTTTTGTACAACTTCATATAAATAGCTGTAACTTTTGATAGAAGACTCGGATACACATGTTTATGGCTTTATCTTATAGAACTCAAGGTCCCCGTGCTGGGAAAACAGGTTTTGCAGCTGTTTGAGCTAAGATTTCCAAGTTATACACATAATGAAAACCTAAACTTTGTTTCGGTCGAGTTCCCCATTCAAATGCATGCAACAGTGAGAAACGCACTGTCTTGGCAAAAGAAAGCGTTTTTGTACAACTTCATATAAATCGCTGTAACTTTTGATAGAAGACTCGGATACACATGTTTATGGCTTTATCTTATAGAACTCAAGGTCCCCGTGCTGGGCAGACAGGTTTTGCAGCTGTTTGAGCTAAGATTTCCAAGCTATACACATAATGAAAACCTAAACTTTGTTTCGGTCGAGTTCCCCATTCAAATGCATGTAACAGTGAGAAACGCACTGTCTTGGCGAAAGAAAGCGTTTTTGTACAACTTCATATAAATAGCTGTAACTTTTGATAGAAGACTCAGACAAACATGTTTATGGCTTTATCTTATAGAACTCAAGGTCCCCGTGCTGGGCAAACTGGTTTTGCAGCTGTTTGAGCTAAGATTTCCAAGTTATACACATAATGAAAACCTATACTTTGTTTCGGGCGAGTTCCCCATTCAAATGCATGCAACAGTGAGAAACGCACTGTCTTGGCGAAAGAAAGCGTTTTTGTACAACTTCATATAAATAGCTGTAACTTTTGATAGAAGACTCAGACAAACATGTTTATGGCTTTATCTTATAGAACTCAAGGTCCCCGTGCTGGGCAGACAGGTTTTGCAGCTGTTTGAGCTAAGATTTCCAAGCTATACACATAATGAAAACCTAAACTTTGTTTCGGTCGAGTTCCCCATTCAAATGCATGTAACAGTGAGAAACGCACTGTCTTGGCGAAAGAAAGCGTTTTTGTACAACTTCATATAAATAGCTGTAACTTTTGATAGAAGACTCAGACAAACATGTTTATGGCTTTATCTTATAGAACTCAAGGTCCCCGTGCTGGGCAAACAGGTTTTGCAGCTGTTTGAGCTAAGATTTCCAAGTTATACACATAATGAAAACCTATACTTTGTTTCGGGCGAGTTCCCCATTCAAATGCATGCAACAGTGAGAAACGCACTGTCTTGGCGAAAGAAAGCGTTTTTGTACAACTTCATATAAATAGCTGTAACTTTTGATAGAAGACTCAGACAAACATGTTTATGGCTTTATCTTATAGAACTCAAGGTCCCCGTGCTGGGAAAACAGGTTTTGCAGCTGTTTGAGCTAAGATTTCCAAGTTATACACATAATGAAAACCTAAACTTTGTTTCGGTCGAGTTCCCCATTCAAATGCATGTAACAGTGAGAAACGCACTGTCTTGGCGAAAGAAAGCGTTTTTGTACAACTTCATATAAATCGCTGTAACTTTTGATAGAAGACTCAGACAAACATGTTTATGGCTTTATCTTATAGAACTCAAGGTCCCCGTGCTGGGAAAACAGGTTTTGCAGCTGTTTGAGCTAAGATTTCCAAGTTATACACATAATGAAAACCTAAACTTTGTTTCGGTCGAGTTCCCCATTCAAATGCATGTAACAGTGAGAAACGCACTGTCTTGGCGAAAGAAAGCGTTTTTGTACAACTTCATATAAATAGCTGTAACTTTTGATAGAAGACTCAGACAAACATGTTTATGGCTTTATCTTATAGAACTCAAGGTCCCCGTGCTGGGCAAACAGGTTTTGCAGCTGTTTGAGCTAAGATTTCCAAGTTATACACATAATGAAAACCTATACTTTGTTTCGGGCGAGTTCCCCATTCAAATGCATGCAACAGTGAGAAACGCACTGTCTTGGCAAAAGAAAGCGTTTTTGTACAACTTCATATAAATAGCTGTAACTTTTGATAGAAGACTCAGACAAACATGTTTATGGCTTTATCTTATAGAACTCAAGGTCCCTGTGCTGGGAAAACAGGATTTGCAGCTGTTTGAGCTAAGATTTCCAAGTTATACACATAATGAAAACCTATACTTTGTTTCGGGCGAGTTCCCCATTCAAATGCATGCAACAGTGAGAAACGCACTGTCTTGGCGAAAGAAAGCGTTTTTGTACAACTTCATATAAATCGCTGTAACTTTTGATAGAAGACTCAGACAAACATGTTTATGGCTTTATCTTATAGAACTCAAGGTCCCCGTGCTGGGAAAACAGGATTTGCAGCTGTTTGAGCTAAGATTTCCAAGTTATACACATAATGAAAACCTATACTTTGTTTCGGGCGAGTTCCCCATTCAAATGCATGCAACAGTGAGAAACGCACTGTCTTGGCGAAAGAAAGCGTTTTTGTACAACTTCATATAAATCGCTGTAACTTTTGATAGAAGACTCGGATACACATGTTTATGGCTTTATCTTATAGAACTCAAGGTCCCCGTGCTGGGCAGACAGGTTTTGCAGCTGTTTGAGCTAAGATTTCCAAGCTATACACATAATGAAAACCTAAACTTTGTTTCGGTCGAGTTCCCCATTCAAATGCATGTAACAGTGAGAAACGCACTGTCTTGGCGAAAGAAAGCGTTTTTGTACAACTTCATATAAATAGCTGTAACTTTTGATAGAAGACTCAGACAAACATGTTTATGGCTTTATCTTATAGAACTCAAGGTCCCCGTGCTGGGAAAACAGGTTTTGCAGCTGTTTGAGCTAAGATTTCCAAGTTATACACATAATGAAAACCTATACTTTGTTTCGGGCGAGTTCCCCATTCAAATGCATGCAACAGTGAGAAACGCACTGTCTTGGCGAAAGAAAGCGTTTTTGTACAACTTCATATAAATCGCTGTAACTTTTGATAGAAGACTCAGACAAACATGTTTATGGCTTTATCTTATAGAACTCAAGGTCCCTGTGCTGGGAAAACAGGATTTGCAGCTGTTTGAGCTAAGATTTTTAAGTTATACACATAATGAAAACCTATACTTTGTTTCGGTCGAGTTCCCCATTCAAATGCATGTAACAGTGAGAAACGCACTGTCTTGGCGAAAGAAAGCGTTTTTGTACAACTTCATATAAATAGCTGTAACTTTTGATAGAAGACTCAGACAAACATGTTTATGGCTTTATCTTATAGAACTCAAGGTCCCCGTGCTGGGCAAACAGGTTTTGCAGCTGTTTGAGCTAAGATTTCCAAGTTATACACATAATGAAAACCTATACTTTGTTTCGGTCGAGTTCCCCATTCAAATGCATGTAACAGTGAGAAACGCACTGTCTTGGCGAAAGAAAGCGTTTTTGTACAACTTCATATAAATAGCTGTAACTTTTGATAGAAGACTCAGACAAACATGTTTATGGCTTTATCTTATAGAACTCAAGGTCCCCGTGCTGGGAAAACAGGTTTTGCAGCTGTTTGAGCTAAGATTTCCAAGTTATACACATAATGAAAACCTATACTTTGTTTCGGGCGAGTTCCCCATTCAAATGCATGCAACAGTGAGAAACGCACTGTCTTGGCGAAAGAAAGCGTTTTTGTACAACTTCATATAAATCGCTGTAACTTTTGATAGAAGACTCAGACAAACATGTTTATGGCTTTATCTTATAGAACTCAAGGTCCCCGTGCTGGGAAAACAGGTTTTGCAGCTGTTTGAGCTAAGATTTCCAAGTTATACACATAATGAAAACCTATACTTTGTTTCGGGCGAGTTCCCCATTCAAATGCATGTAACAGTGAGAAACGCACTGTCTTGGCGAAAGAAAGCGTTTTTGTACAACTTCATATAAATAGCTGTAACTTTTGATAGAAGACTCGGATACACATGTTTATGGCTTTATCTTATAGAACTCAAGGTCCCTGTGCTGGGAAAACAGGATTTGCAGCTGTTTGAGCTAAGATTTCCAAGTTATACACATAATGAAAACCTATACTTTGTTTCGGGCGAGTTCCCCATTCAAATGCATGCAACAGTGAGAAACGCACTGTCTTGGCGAAAGAAAGCGTTTTTGTACAACTTCATATAAATAGCTGTAACTTTTGATAGAAGACTCAGACAAACATATTTATGGCTTTATCTTATAGAACTCAAGGTCCCCGTGCTGGGAAAACAGGTTTTGCAGCTGTTTGAGCTAAGATTTCCAAGTTATACACATAATGAAAACCTATACTTTGTTTCGGGCGAGTTCCCCATTCAAATGCATGCAACAGTGAGAAACGCACTGTCTTGGCAAAAGAAAGCGTTTTTGTACAACTTCATATAAATAGCTGTAACTTTTGATAGAAGACTCAGACAAACATGTTTATGGCTTTATCTTATAGAACTCAAGGTCCCCGTGCTGGGAAAACAGGATTTGCAGCTGTTTGAGCTAAGATTTTTAAGTTATACACATAATGAAAACCTATACTTTGTTTCGGTCGAGTTCCTCATTCAAATGCATGTAACAGTGAGAAACGCACTGTCTTGGCGAAAGAAAGCGTTTTTGTACAACTTCATATAAATAGCTGTAACTTTTGATAGAAGACTCAGACAAACATGTTTATGGCTTTATCTTATAGAACTCAAGGTCCCCGTGCTGGGAAAACAGGTTTTGCAGCTGTTTGAGCTAAGATTTCCAAGTTATACACATAATGAAAACCTAAACTTTGTTTCGGTCGAGTTCCCCATTCAAATGCATGTAACAGTGAGAAACGCACTGTCTTGGCGAAAGAAAGCGTTTTTGTACAACTTCATATAAATCGCTGTAACTTTTGATAGAAGACTCAGACAAACATGTTTATGGCTTTATCTTATAGAACTCAAGGTCCCCGTGCTGGGCAAACAGGATTTGCAGCTGTTTGAGCTAAGATTTCCAAGTTATACACATAATGAAAACCTATACTTTGTTTCGGGCGAGTTCCCCATTCAAATGCATGCAACAGTGAGAAACGCACTGTCTTGGCGAAAGAAAGCGTTTTTGTACAACTTCATATAAATCGCTGTAACTTTTGATAGAAGACTCGGATACACATGTTTATGGCTTTATCTTATAGAACTCAAGGTCCCCGTGCTGGGCAGACAGGTTTTGCAGCTGTTTGAGCTAAGATTTCCAAGCTATACACATAATGAAAACCTAAACTTTGTTTCGGTCGAGTTCCCCATTCAAATGCATGTAACAGTGAGAAACGCACTGTCTTGGCGAAAGAAAGCGTTTTTGTACAACTTCATATAAATAGCTGTAACTTTTGATAGAAGACTCAGACAAACATGTTTATGGCTTTATCTTATAGAACTCAAGGTCCCCGTGCTGGGAAAACAGGTTTTGCAGCTGTTTGAGCTAAGATTTCCAAGTTATACACATAATGAAAACCTATACTTTGTTTCGGGCGAGTTCCCCATTCAAATGCATGCAACAGTGAGAAACGCACTGTCTTGGCGAAAGAAAGCGTTTTTGTACAACTTCATATAAATCGCTGTAACTTTTGATAGAAGACTCAGACAAACATGTTTATGGCTTTATCTTATAGAACTCAAGGTCCCCGTGCTGGGCAAACAGGTTTTGCAGCTGTTTGAGCTAAGATTTCCAAGTTATACACATAATGAAAACCTATACTTTGTTTCGGGCGAGTTCCCCATTCAAATGCATGCAACAGTGAGAAACGCACTGTCTTGGCGAAAGAAAGCGTTTTTGTACAACTTCATATAAATAGCTGTAACTTTTGATAGAAGACTCGGATACACATGTTTATGGCTTTATCTTATAGAACTCAAGGTCCCCGTGCTGGGAAAACAGGTTTTGCAGCTGTTTGAGCTAAGATTTCCAAGTTATACACATAATGAAAACCTAAACTTTGTTTCGGTCGAGTTCCCCATTCAAATGCATGCAACAGTGAGAAACGCACTGTCTTGGCAAAAGAAAGCGTTTTTGTACAACTTCATATAAATCGCTGTAACTTTTGATAGAAGACTCGGATACACATGTTTATGGCTTTATCTTATAGAACTCAAGGTCCCCGTGCTGGGCAGACAGGTTTTGCAGCTGTTTGAGCTAAGATTTCCAAGCTATACACATAATGAAAACCTAAACTTTGTTTCGGTCGAGTTCCCCATTCAAATGCATGTAACAGTGAGAAACGCACTGTCTTGGCGAAAGAAAGCGTTTTTGTACAACTTCATATAAATAGCTGTAACTTTTGATAGAAGACTCAGACAAACATGTTTATGGCTTTATCTTATAGAACTCAAGGTCCCTGTGCTGGGAAAACAGGATTTGCAGCTGTTTGAGCTAAGATTTTTAAGTTATACACATAATGAAAACCTATACTTTGTTTCGGTCGAGTTCCCCATTCAAATGCATGTAACAGTGAGAAACGCACTGTCTTGGCGAAAGAAAGCGTTTTTGTACAACTTCATATAAATAGCTGTAACTTTTGATAGAAGACTCGGATACACATGTTTATGGCTTTATCTTATAGAACTCAAGGTCCCCGTGCTGGGCAAACAGGATTTGCAGCTGTTTGAGCTAAGATTTTTAAGTTATACACATAATGAAAACCTATACTTTGTTTCGGTCGAGTTCCCCATTCAAATGCATGTAACAGTGAGAAACGCACTGTCTTGGCGAAAGAAAGCGTTTTTGTACAACTTCATATAAATAGCTGTAACTTTTGATAGAAGACTCGGATACACATGTTTATGGCTTTATCTTATAGAACTCAAGGTCCCCGTGCTGGGCAAACAGGATTTGCAGCTGTTTGAGCTAAGCTTTTTAAGTTATACACATAATGAAAACCTATACTTTGTTTCGGTCGAGTTCCCCATTCAAATGCATGTAACAGTGAGAAACGCACTGTCTTGGCGAAAGAAAGCGTTTTTGTACAACTTCATATAAATCGCTGTAACTTTTGATAGAAGACTCGGATACACATGTTTATGGCTTTATCTTATAGAACTCAAGGTCCCCGTGCTGGGCAGACAGGTTTTGCAGCTGTTTGAGCTAAGATTTCCAAGCTATACACATAATGAAAACCTAAACTTTGTTTCGGTCGAGTTCCCCATTCAAATGCATGTAACAGTGAGAAACGCACTGTCTTGGCGAAAGAAAGCGTTTTTGTACAACTTCATATAAATAGCTGTAACTTTTGATAGAAGACTCAGACAAACATGTTTATGGCTTTATCTTATAGAACTCAAGGTCCCCGTGCTGGGAAAACAGGTTTTGCAGCTGTTTGAGCTAAGATTTCCAAGTTATACACATAATGAAAACCTATACTTTGTTTCGGGCGAGTTCCCCATTCAAATGCATGCAACAGTGAGAAACGCACTGTCTTGGCGAAAGAAAGCGTTTTTGTACAACTTCATATAAATCGCTGTAACTTTTGATAGAAGACTCAGACAAACATGTTTATGGCTTTATCTTATAGAACTCAAGGTCCCTGTGCTGGGAAAACAGGATTTGCAGCTGTTTGAGCTAAGATTTTTAAGTTATACACATAATGAAAACCTATACTTTGTTTCGGTCGAGTTCCCCATTCAAATGCATGTAACAGTGAGAAACGCACTGTCTTGGCGAAAGAAAGCGTTTTTGTACAACTTCATATAAATAGCTGTAACTTTTGATAGAAGACTCAGACAAACATGTTTATGGCTTTATCTTATAGAACTCAAGGTCCCCGTGCTGGGCAAACAGGTTTTGCAGCTGTTTGAGCTAAGATTTCCAAGTTATACACATAATGAAAACCTATACTTTGTTTCGGTCGAGTTCCCCATTCAAATGCATGTAACAGTGAGAAACGCACTGTCTTGGCGAAAGAAAGCGTTTTTGTACAACTTCATATAAATAGCTGTAACTTTTGATAGAAGACTCAGACAAACATGTTTATGGCTTTATCTTATAGAACTCAAGGTCCCCGTGCTGGGAAAACAGGTTTTGCAGCTGTTTGAGCTAAGATTTCCAAGTTATACACATAATGAAAACCTATACTTTGTTTCGGGCGAGTTCCCCATTCAAATGCATGCAACAGTGAGAAACGCACTGTCTTGGCGAAAGAAAGCGTTTTTGTACAACTTCATATAAATCGCTGTAACTTTTGATAGAAGACTCAGACAAACATGTTTATGGCTTTATCTTATAGAACTCAAGGTCCCCGTGCTGGGAAAACAGGTTTTGCAGCTGTTTGAGCTAAGATTTCCAAGTTATACACATAATGAAAACCTATACTTTGTTTCGGGCGAGTTCCCCATTCAAATGCATGTAACAGTGAGAAACGCACTGTCTTGGCGAAAGAAAGCGTTTTTGTACAACTTCATATAAATAGCTGTAACTTTTGATAGAAGACTCGGATACACATGTTTATGGCTTTATCTTATAGAACTCAAGGTCCCTGTGCTGGGAAAACAGGATTTGCAGCTGTTTGAGCTAAGATTTCCAAGTTATACACATAATGAAAACCTATACTTTGTTTCGGGCGAGTTCCCCATTCAAATGCATGCAACAGTGAGAAACGCACTGTCTTGGCGAAAGAAAGCGTTTTTGTACAACTTCATATAAATAGCTGTAACTTTTGATAGAAGACTCAGACAAACATATTTATGGCTTTATCTTATAGAACTCAAGGTCCCCGTGCTGGGAAAACAGGTTTTGCAGCTGTTTGAGCTAAGATTTCCAAGTTATACACATAATGAAAACCTATACTTTGTTTCGGGCGAGTTCCCCATTCAAATGCATGCAACAGTGAGAAACGCACTGTCTTGGCAAAAGAAAGCGTTTTTGTACAACTTCATATAAATAGCTGTAACTTTTGATAGAAGACTCAGACAAACATGTTTATGGCTTTATCTTATAGAACTCAAGGTCCCCGTGCTGGGAAAACAGGATTTGCAGCTGTTTGAGCTAAGATTTTTAAGTTATACACATAATGAAAACCTATACTTTGTTTCGGTCGAGTTCCTCATTCAAATGCATGTAACAGTGAGAAACGCACTGTCTTGGCGAAAGAAAGCGTTTTTGTACAACTTCATATAAATAGCTGTAACTTTTGATAGAAGACTCAGACAAACATGTTTATGGCTTTATCTTATAGAACTCAAGGTCCCCGTGCTGGGAAAACAGGTTTTGCAGCTGTTTGAGCTAAGATTTCCAAGTTATACACATAATGAAAACCTAAACTTTGTTTCGGTCGAGTTCCCCATTCAAATGCATGTAACAGTGAGAAACGCACTGTCTTGGCGAAAGAAAGCGTTTTTGTACAACTTCATATAAATCGCTGTAACTTTTGATAGAAGACTCAGACAAACATGTTTATGGCTTTATCTTATAGAACTCAAGGTCCCCGTGCTGGGCAAACAGGATTTGCAGCTGTTTGAGCTAAGATTTCCAAGTTATACACATAATGAAAACCTATACTTTGTTTCGGGCGAGTTCCCCATTCAAATGCATGCAACAGTGAGAAACGCACTGTCTTGGCGAAAGAAAGCGTTTTTGTACAACTTCATATAAATCGCTGTAACTTTTGATAGAAGACTCGGATACACATGTTTATGGCTTTATCTTATAGAACTCAAGGTCCCCGTGCTGGGCAGACAGGTTTTGCAGCTGTTTGAGCTAAGATTTCCAAGCTATACACATAATGAAAACCTAAACTTTGTTTCGGTCGAGTTCCCCATTCAAATGCATGTAACAGTGAGAAACGCACTGTCTTGGCGAAAGAAAGCGTTTTTGTACAACTTCATATAAATAGCTGTAACTTTTGATAGAAGACTCAGACAAACATGTTTATGGCTTTATCTTATAGAACTCAAGGTCCCCGTGCTGGGAAAACAGGTTTTGCAGCTGTTTGAGCTAAGATTTCCAAGTTATACACATAATGAAAACCTATACTTTGTTTCGGGCGAGTTCCCCATTCAAATGCATGCAACAGTGAGAAACGCACTGTCTTGGCGAAAGAAAGCGTTTTTGTACAACTTCATATAAATCGCTGTAACTTTTGATAGAAGACTCAGACAAACATGTTTATGGCTTTATCTTATAGAACTCAAGGTCCCCGTGCTGGGCAGACAGGTTTTGCAGCTGTTTGAGCTAAGATTTCCAAGTTATACACATAATGAAAACCTATACTTTGTTTCGGGCGAGTTCCCCATTCAAATGCATGTAACAGTGAGAAACGCACTGTCTTGGCGAAAGAAAGCGTTTTTGTACAACTTCATATAAATAGCTGTAACTTTTGATAGAAGACTCGGATACACATGTTTATGGCTTTATCTTATAGAACTCAAGGTCCCTGTGCTGGGAAAACAGGATTTGCAGCTGTTTGAGCTAAGATTTTTAAGTTATACACATAATGAAAACCTATACTTTGTTTCGGTCGAGTTCCCCATTCAAATGCATGTAACAGTGAGAAACGCACTGTCTTGGCGAAAGAAAGCGTTTTTGTACAACTTCATATAAATAGCTGTAACTTTTGATAGAAGACTCAGACAAACATGTTTATGGCTTTATCTTATAGAACTCAAGGTCCCCGTGCTGGGCAAACAGGTTTTGCAGCTGTTTGAGCTAAGATTTCCAAGTTATACACATAATGAAAACCTATACTTTGTTTCGGGCGAGTTCCCCATTCAAATGCATGCAACAGTGAGAAACGCACTGTCTTGGCGAAAGAAAGCGTTTTTGTACAACTTCATATAAATAGCTGTAACTTTTGATAGAAGACTCGGATACACATGTTTATGGCTTTATCTTATAGAACTCAAGGTCCCCGTGCTGGGAAAACAGGTTTTGCAGCTGTTTGAGCTAAGATTTCCAAGTTATACACATAATGAAAACCTAAACTTTGTTTCGGTCGAGTTCCCCATTCAAATGCATGCAACAGTGAGAAACGCACTGTCTTGGCAAAAGAAAGCGTTTTTGTACAACTTCATATAAATCGCTGTAACTTTTGATAGAAGACTCGGATACACATGTTTATGGCTTTATCTTATAGAACTCAAGGTCCCCGTGCTGGGCAGACAGGTTTTGCAGCTGTTTGAGCTAAGATTTCCAAGCTATACACATAATGAAAACCTAAACTTTGTTTCGGTCGAGTTCCCCATTCAAATGCATGTAACAGTGAGAAACGCACTGTCTTGGCGAAAGAAAGCGTTTTTGTACAACTTCATATAAATAGCTGTAACTTTTGATAGAAGACTCAGACAAACATGTTTATGGCTTTATCTTATAGAACTCAAGGTCCCCGTGCTGGGCAAACAGGTTTTGCAGCTGTTTGAGCTAAGATTTCCAAGTTATACACATAATGAAAACCTATACTTTGTTTCGGGCGAGTTCCCCATTCAAATGCATGCAACAGTGAGAAACGCACTGTCTTGGCGAAAGAAAGCGTTTTTGTACAACTTCATATAAATAGCTGTAACTTTTGATAGAAGACTCAGACAAACATGTTTATGGCTTTATCTTATAGAACTCAAGGTCCCCGTGCTGGGCAGACAGGTTTTGCAGCTGTTTGAGCTAAGATTTCCAAGCTATACACATAATGAAAACCTAAACTTTGTTTCGGTCGAGTTCCCCATTCAAATGCATGTAACAGTGAGAAACGCACTGTCTTGGCGAAAGAAAGCGTTTTTGTACAACTTCATATAAATAGCTGTAACTTTTGATAGAAGACTCAGACAAACATGTTTATGGCTTTATCTTATAGAACTCAAGGTCCCCGTGCTGGGCAAACAGGTTTTGCAGCTGTTTGAGCTAAGATTTCCAAGTTATACACATAATGAAAACCTATACTTTGTTTCGGGCGAGTTCCCCATTCAAATGCATGCAACAGTGAGAAACGCACTGTCTTGGCGAAAGAAAGCGTTTTTGTACAACTTCATATAAATCGCTGTAACTTTTGATAGAAGACTCAGACAAACATGTTTATGGCTTTATCTTATAGAACTCAAGGTCCCCGTGCTGGGAAAACAGGTTTTGCAGCTGTTTGAGCTAAGATTTCCAAGTTATACACATAATGAAAACCTATACTTTGTTTCGGGCGAGTTCCCCATTCAAATGCATGTAACAGTGAGAAACGCACTGTCTTGGCGAAAGAAAGCGTTTTTGTACAACTTCATATAAATAGCTGTAACTTTTGATAGAAGACTCGGATACACATGTTTATGGCTTTATCTTATAGAACTCAAGGTCCCTGTGCTGGGAAAACAGGATTTGCAGCTGTTTGAGCTAAGATTTCCAAGTTATACACATAATGAAAACCTATACTTTGTTTCGGGCGAGTTCCCCATTCAAATGCATGCAACAGTGAGAAACGCACTGTCTTGGCGAAAGAAAGCGTTTTTGTACAACTTCATATAAATAGCTGTAACTTTTGATAGAAGACTCAGACAAACATATTTATGGCTTTATCTTATAGAACTCAAGGTCCCCGTGCTGGGAAAACAGGTTTTGCAGCTGTTTGAGCTAAGATTTCCAAGTTATACACATAATGAAAACCTATACTTTGTTTCGGGCGAGTTCCCCATTCAAATGCATGCAACAGTGAGAAACGCACTGTCTTGGCAAAAGAAAGCGTTTTTGTACAACTTCATATAAATAGCTGTAACTTTTGATAGAAGACTCAGACAAACATGTTTATGGCTTTATCTTATAGAACTCAAGGTCCCCGTGCTGGGAAAACAGGATTTGCAGCTGTTTGAGCTAAGATTTTTAAGTTATACACATAATGAAAACCTATACTTTGTTTCGGTCGAGTTCCTCATTCAAATGCATGTAACAGTGAGAAACGCACTGTCTTGGCGAAAGAAAGCGTTTTTGTACAACTTCATATAAATAGCTGTAACTTTTGATAGAAGACTCAGACAAACATGTTTATGGCTTTATCTTATAGAACTCAAGGTCCCCGTGCTGGGAAAACAGGTTTTGCAGCTGTTTGAGCTAAGATTTCCAAGTTATACACATAATGAAAACCTAAACTTTGTTTCGGTCGAGTTCCCCATTCAAATGCATGTAACAGTGAGAAACGCACTGTCTTGGCGAAAGAAAGCGTTTTTGTACAACTTCATATAAATCGCTGTAACTTTTGATAGAAGACTCAGACAAACATGTTTATGGCTTTATCTTATAGAACTCAAGGTCCCCGTGCTGGGCAAACAGGATTTGCAGCTGTTTGAGCTAAGATTTCCAAGTTATACACATAATGAAAACCTATACTTTGTTTCGGGCGAGTTCCCCATTCAAATGCATGCAACAGTGAGAAACGCACTGTCTTGGCGAAAGAAAGCGTTTTTGTACAACTTCATATAAATCGCTGTAACTTTTGATAGAAGACTCGGATACACATGTTTATGGCTTTATCTTATAGAACTCAAGGTCCCCGTGCTGGGCAGACAGGTTTTGCAGCTGTTTGAGCTAAGATTTCCAAGCTATACACATAATGAAAACCTAAACTTTGTTTCGGTCGAGTTCCCCATTCAAATGCATGTAACAGTGAGAAACGCACTGTCTTGGCGAAAGAAAGCGTTTTTGTACAACTTCATATAAATAGCTGTAACTTTTGATAGAAGACTCAGACAAACATGTTTATGGCTTTATCTTATAGAACTCAAGGTCCCCGTGCTGGGAAAACAGGTTTTGCAGCTGTTTGAGCTAAGATTTCCAAGTTATACACATAATGAAAACCTATACTTTGTTTCGGGCGAGTTCCCCATTCAAATGCATGCAACAGTGAGAAACGCACTGTCTTGGCGAAAGAAAGCGTTTTTGTACAACTTCATATAAATCGCTGTAACTTTTGATAGAAGACTCAGACAAACATGTTTATGGCTTTATCTTATAGAACTCAAGGTCCCCGTGCTGGGCAAACAGGTTTTGCAGCTGTTTGAGCTAAGATTTCCAAGTTATACACATAATGAAAACCTATACTTTGTTTCGGGCGAGTTCCCCATTCAAATGCATGCAACAGTGAGAAACGCACTGTCTTGGCGAAAGAAAGCGTTTTTGTACAACTTCATATAAATAGCTGTAACTTTTGATAGAAGACTCGGATACACATGTTTATGGCTTTATCTTATAGAACTCAAGGTCCCCGTGCTGGGAAAACAGGTTTTGCAGCTGTTTGAGCTAAGATTTCCAAGTTATACACATAATGAAAACCTAAACTTTGTTTCGGTCGAGTTCCCCATTCAAATGCATGCAACAGTGAGAAACGCACTGTCTTGGCAAAAGAAAGCGTTTTTGTACAACTTCATATAAATCGCTGTAACTTTTGATAGAAGACTCGGATACACATGTTTATGGCTTTATCTTATAGAACTCAAGGTCCCCGTGCTGGGCAGACAGGTTTTGCAGCTGTTTGAGCTAAGATTTCCAAGCTATACACATAATGAAAACCTAAACTTTGTTTCGGTCGAGTTCCCCATTCAAATGCATGTAACAGTGAGAAACGCACTGTCTTGGCGAAAGAAAGCGTTTTTGTACAACTTCATATAAATAGCTGTAACTTTTGATAGAAGACTCAGACAAACATGTTTATGGCTTTATCTTATAGAACTCAAGGTCCCTGTGCTGGGAAAACAGGATTTGCAGCTGTTTGAGCTAAGATTTTTAAGTTATACACATAATGAAAACCTATACTTTGTTTCGGTCGAGTTCCCCATTCAAATGCATGTAACAGTGAGAAACGCACTGTCTTGGCGAAAGAAAGCGTTTTTGTACAACTTCATATAAATAGCTGTAACTTTTGATAGAAGACTCGGATACACATGTTTATGGCTTTATCTTATAGAACTCAAGGTCCCCGTGCTGGGCAAACAGGATTTGCAGCTGTTTGAGCTAAGATTTTTAAGTTATACACATAATGAAAACCTATACTTTGTTTCGGTCGAGTTCCCCATTCAAATGCATGTAACAGTGAGAAACGCACTGTCTTGGCGAAAGAAAGCGTTTTTGTACAACTTCATATAAATAGCTGTAACTTTTGATAGAAGACTCGGATACACATGTTTATGGCTTTATCTTATAGAACTCAAGGTCCCCGTGCTGGGCAAACAGGATTTGCAGCTGTTTGAGCTAAGCTTTTTAAGTTATACACATAATGAAAACCTATACTTTGTTTCGGTCGAGTTCCCCATTCAAATGCATGTAACAGTGAGAAACGCACTGTCTTGGCGAAAGAAAGCGTTTTTGTACAACTTCATATAAATCGCTGTAACTTTTGATAGAAGACTCGGATACACATGTTTATGGCTTTATCTTATAGAACTCAAGGTCCCCGTGCTGGGCAGACAGGTTTTGCAGCTGTTTGAGCTAAGATTTCCAAGCTATACACATAATGAAAACCTAAACTTTGTTTCGGTCGAGTTCCCCATTCAAATGCATGTAACAGTGAGAAACGCACTGTCTTGGCGAAAGAAAGCGTTTTTGTACAACTTCATATAAATAGCTGTAACTTTTGATAGAAGACTCAGACAAACATGTTTATGGCTTTATCTTATAGAACTCAAGGTCCCCGTGCTGGGAAAACAGGTTTTGCAGCTGTTTGAGCTAAGATTTCCAAGTTATACACATAATGAAAACCTATACTTTGTTTCGGGCGAGTTCCCCATTCAAATGCATGCAACAGTGAGAAACGCACTGTCTTGGCGAAAGAAAGCGTTTTTGTACAACTTCATATAAATCGCTGTAACTTTTGATAGAAGACTCAGACAAACATGTTTATGGCTTTATCTTATAGAACTCAAGGTCCCTGTGCTGGGAAAACAGGATTTGCAGCTGTTTGAGCTAAGATTTTTAAGTTATACACATAATGAAAACCTATACTTTGTTTCGGTCGAGTTCCCCATTCAAATGCATGTAACAGTGAGAAACGCACTGTCTTGGCGAAAGAAAGCGTTTTTGTACAACTTCATATAAATAGCTGTAACTTTTGATAGAAGACTCAGACAAACATGTTTATGGCTTTATCTTATAGAACTCAAGGTCCCCGTGCTGGGCAAACAGGTTTTGCAGCTGTTTGAGCTAAGATTTCCAAGTTATACACATAATGAAAACCTATACTTTGTTTCGGTCGAGTTCCCCATTCAAATGCATGTAACAGTGAGAAACGCACTGTCTTGGCGAAAGAAAGCGTTTTTGTACAACTTCATATAAATAGCTGTAACTTTTGATAGAAGACTCAGACAAACATGTTTATGGCTTTATCTTATAGAACTCAAGGTCCCCGTGCTGGGAAAACAGGTTTTGCAGCTGTTTGAGCTAAGATTTCCAAGTTATACACATAATGAAAACCTATACTTTGTTTCGGGCGAGTTCCCCATTCAAATGCATGCAACAGTGAGAAACGCACTGTCTTGGCGAAAGAAAGCGTTTTTGTACAACTTCATATAAATCGCTGTAACTTTTGATAGAAGACTCAGACAAACATGTTTATGGCTTTATCTTATAGAACTCAAGGTCCCCGTGCTGGGAAAACAGGTTTTGCAGCTGTTTGAGCTAAGATTTCCAAGTTATACACATAATGAAAACCTATACTTTGTTTCGGGCGAGTTCCCCATTCAAATGCATGTAACAGTGAGAAACGCACTGTCTTGGCGAAAGAAAGCGTTTTTGTACAACTTCATATAAATAGCTGTAACTTTTGATAGAAGACTCGGATACACATGTTTATGGCTTTATCTTATAGAACTCAAGGTCCCTGTGCTGGGAAAACAGGATTTGCAGCTGTTTGAGCTAAGATTTCCAAGTTATACACATAATGAAAACCTATACTTTGTTTCGGGCGAGTTCCCCATTCAAATGCATGCAACAGTGAGAAACGCACTGTCTTGGCGAAAGAAAGCGTTTTTGTACAACTTCATATAAATAGCTGTAACTTTTGATAGAAGACTCAGACAAACATATTTATGGCTTTATCTTATAGAACTCAAGGTCCCCGTGCTGGGAAAACAGGTTTTGCAGCTGTTTGAGCTAAGATTTCCAAGTTATACACATAATGAAAACCTATACTTTGTTTCGGGCGAGTTCCCCATTCAAATGCATGCAACAGTGAGAAACGCACTGTCTTGGCAAAAGAAAGCGTTTTTGTACAACTTCATATAAATAGCTGTAACTTTTGATAGAAGACTCAGACAAACATGTTTATGGCTTTATCTTATAGAACTCAAGGTCCCCGTGCTGGGAAAACAGGATTTGCAGCTGTTTGAGCTAAGATTTTTAAGTTATACACATAATGAAAACCTATACTTTGTTTCGGTCGAGTTCCTCATTCAAATGCATGTAACAGTGAGAAACGCACTGTCTTGGCGAAAGAAAGCGTTTTTGTACAACTTCATATAAATAGCTGTAACTTTTGATAGAAGACTCAGACAAACATGTTTATGGCTTTATCTTATAGAACTCAAGGTCCCCGTGCTGGGAAAACAGGTTTTGCAGCTGTTTGAGCTAAGATTTCCAAGTTATACACATAATGAAAACCTAAACTTTGTTTCGGTCGAGTTCCCCATTCAAATGCATGTAACAGTGAGAAACGCACTGTCTTGGCGAAAGAAAGCGTTTTTGTACAACTTCATATAAATCGCTGTAACTTTTGATAGAAGACTCAGACAAACATGTTTATGGCTTTATCTTATAGAACTCAAGGTCCCCGTGCTGGGCAAACAGGATTTGCAGCTGTTTGAGCTAAGATTTCCAAGTTATACACATAATGAAAACCTATACTTTGTTTCGGGCGAGTTCCCCATTCAAATGCATGCAACAGTGAGAAACGCACTGTCTTGGCGAAAGAAAGCGTTTTTGTACAACTTCATATAAATCGCTGTAACTTTTGATAGAAGACTCGGATACACATGTTTATGGCTTTATCTTATAGAACTCAAGGTCCCCGTGCTGGGCAGACAGGTTTTGCAGCTGTTTGAGCTAAGATTTCCAAGCTATACACATAATGAAAACCTAAACTTTGTTTCGGTCGAGTTCCCCATTCAAATGCATGTAACAGTGAGAAACGCACTGTCTTGGCGAAAGAAAGCGTTTTTGTACAACTTCATATAAATAGCTGTAACTTTTGATAGAAGACTCAGACAAACATGTTTATGGCTTTATCTTATAGAACTCAAGGTCCCCGTGCTGGGAAAACAGGTTTTGCAGCTGTTTGAGCTAAGATTTCCAAGTTATACACATAATGAAAACCTATACTTTGTTTCGGGCGAGTTCCCCATTCAAATGCATGCAACAGTGAGAAACGCACTGTCTTGGCGAAAGAAAGCGTTTTTGTACAACTTCATATAAATCGCTGTAACTTTTGATAGAAGACTCAGACAAACATGTTTATGGCTTTATCTTATAGAACTCAAGGTCCCCGTGCTGGGCAGACAGGTTTTGCAGCTGTTTGAGCTAAGATTTCCAAGTTATACACATAATGAAAACCTATACTTTGTTTCGGGCGAGTTCCCCATTCAAATGCATGTAACAGTGAGAAACGCACTGTCTTGGCGAAAGAAAGCGTTTTTGTACAACTTCATATAAATAGCTGTAACTTTTGATAGAAGACTCGGATACACATGTTTATGGCTTTATCTTATAGAACTCAAGGTCCCTGTGCTGGGAAAACAGGATTTGCAGCTGTTTGAGCTAAGATTTTTAAGTTATACACATAATGAAAACCTATACTTTGTTTCGGTCGAGTTCCCCATTCAAATGCATGTAACAGTGAGAAACGCACTGTCTTGGCGAAAGAAAGCGTTTTTGTACAACTTCATATAAATAGCTGTAACTTTTGATAGAAGACTCAGACAAACATGTTTATGGCTTTATCTTATAGAACTCAAGGTCCCCGTGCTGGGCAAACAGGTTTTGCAGCTGTTTGAGCTAAGATTTCCAAGTTATACACATAATGAAAACCTATACTTTGTTTCGGGCGAGTTCCCCATTCAAATGCATGCAACAGTGAGAAACGCACTGTCTTGGCGAAAGAAAGCGTTTTTGTACAACTTCATATAAATAGCTGTAACTTTTGATAGAAGACTCGGATACACATGTTTATGGCTTTATCTTATAGAACTCAAGGTCCCCGTGCTGGGAAAACAGGTTTTGCAGCTGTTTGAGCTAAGATTTCCAAGTTATACACATAATGAAAACCTAAACTTTGTTTCGGTCGAGTTCCCCATTCAAATGCATGCAACAGTGAGAAACGCACTGTCTTGGCAAAAGAAAGCGTTTTTGTACAACTTCATATAAATCGCTGTAACTTTTGATAGAAGACTCGGATACACATGTTTATGGCTTTATCTTATAGAACTCAAGGTCCCCGTGCTGGGCAGACAGGTTTTGCAGCTGTTTGAGCTAAGATTTCCAAGCTATACACATAATGAAAACCTAAACTTTGTTTCGGTCGAGTTCCCCATTCAAATGCATGTAACAGTGAGAAACGCACTGTCTTGGCGAAAGAAAGCGTTTTTGTACAACTTCATATAAATAGCTGTAACTTTTGATAGAAGACTCAGACAAACATGTTTATGGCTTTATCTTATAGAACTCAAGGTCCCCGTGCTGGGCAAACAGGTTTTGCAGCTGTTTGAGCTAAGATTTCCAAGTTATACACATAATGAAAACCTATACTTTGTTTCGGGCGAGTTCCCCATTCAAATGCATGCAACAGTGAGAAACGCACTGTCTTGGCGAAAGAAAGCGTTTTTGTACAACTTCATATAAATAGCTGTAACTTTTGATAGAAGACTCAGACAAACATGTTTATGGCTTTATCTTATAGAACTCAAGGTCCCCGTGCTGGGCAGACAGGTTTTGCAGCTGTTTGAGCTAAGATTTCCAAGCTATACACATAATGAAAACCTAAACTTTGTTTCGGTCGAGTTCCCCATTCAAATGCATGTAACAGTGAGAAACGCACTGTCTTGGCGAAAGAAAGCGTTTTTGTACAACTTCATATAAATAGCTGTAACTTTTGATAGAAGACTCAGACAAACATGTTTATGGCTTTATCTTATAGAACTCAAGGTCCCCGTGCTGGGCAAACAGGTTTTGCAGCTGTTTGAGCTAAGATTTCCAAGTTATACACATAATGAAAACCTATACTTTGTTTCGGGCGAGTTCCCCATTCAAATGCATGCAACAGTGAGAAACGCACTGTCTTGGCGAAAGAAAGCGTTTTTGTACAACTTCATATAAATAGCTGTAACTTTTGATAGAAGACTCAGACAAACATGTTTATGGCTTTATCTTATAGAACTCAAGGTCCCCGTGCTGGGAAAACAGGTTTTGCAGCTGTTTGAGCTAAGATTTCCAAGTTATACACATAATGAAAACCTAAACTTTGTTTCGGTCGAGTTCCCCATTCAAATGCATGTAACAGTGAGAAACGCACTGTCTTGGCGAAAGAAAGCGTTTTTGTACAACTTCATATAAATCGCTGTAACTTTTGATAGAAGACTCAGACAAACATGTTTATGGCTTTATCTTATAGAACTCAAGGTCCCCGTGCTGGGAAAACAGGTTTTGCAGCTGTTTGAGCTAAGATTTCCAAGTTATACACATAATGAAAACCTATACTTTGTTTCGGGCGAGTTCCCCATTCAAATGCATGCAACAGTGAGAAACGCACTGTCTTGGCAAAAGAAAGCGTTTTTGTACAACTTCATATAAATAGCTGTAACTTTTGATAGAAGACTCAGACAAACATGTTTATGGCTTTATCTTATAGAACTCAAGGTCCCTGTGCTGGGAAAACAGGATTTGCAGCTGTTTGAGCTAAGATTTCCAAGTTATACACATAATGAAAACCTATACTTTGTTTCGGGCGAGTTCCCCATTCAAATGCATGCAACAGTGAGAAACGCACTGTCTTGGCGAAAGAAAGCGTTTTTGTACAACTTCATATAAATCGCTGTAACTTTTGATAGAAGACTCAGACAAACATGTTTATGGCTTTATCTTATAGAACTCAAGGTCCCCGTGCTGGGAAAACAGGTTTTGCAGCTGTTTGAGCTAAGATTTCCAAGTTATACACATAATGAAAACCTATACTTTGTTTCGGGCGAGTTTCCCATTCAAATGCATGTAACAGTGAGAAACGCACTGTCTTGGCGAAAGGAAGCGTTTTTGTACAACTTCATATAAATAGCTGTAACTTTTGATAGAAGACTCGGATACACATGTTTATGGCTTTATCTTATAGAACTCAAGGTCCCTGTGCTGGGAAAACAGGATTTGCAGCTGTTTGAGCTAAGATTTTTAAGTTATACACATAATGAAAACCTATACTTTGTTTCGGTCGAGTTCCCCATTCAAATGCATGTAACAGTGAGAAACGCACTGTCTTGGCGAAAGAAAGCGTTTTTGTACAACTTCATATAAATAGCTGTAACTTTTGATAGAAGACTCAGACAAACATGTTTATGGCTTTATCTTATAGAACTCAAGGTCCCCGTGCTGGGCAAACAGGTTTTGCAGCTGTTTGAGCTAAGATTTCCAAGTTATACACATAATGAAAACCTATACTTTGTTTCGGGCGAGTTCCCCATTCAAATGCATGCAACAGTGAGAAACGCACTGTCTTGGCGAAAGAAAGCGTTTTTGTACAACTTCATATAAATAGCTGTAACTTTTGATAGAAGACTCAGACAAACATGTTTATGGCTTTATCTTATAGAACTCAAGGTCCCCGTGCTGGGAAAACAGGATTTGCAGCTGTTTGAGCTAAGATTTTTAAGTTATACACATAATGAAAACCTATACTTTGTTTCGGTCGAGTTCCCCATTCAAATGCATGTAACAGTGAGAAACGCACTGTCTTGGCAAAAGAAAGCGTTTTTGTACAACTTCATATAAATAGCTGTAACTTTTGATAGAAGACTCAGACAAACATGTTTATGGCTTTATCTTATAGAACTCAAGGTCCCCGTGCTGGGCAAACAGGTTTTGCAGCTGTTTGAGCTAAGATTTCCAAGTTATACACATAATGAAAACCTATACTTTGTTTCGGGCGAGTTCCCCATTCAAATGCATGCAACAGTGAGAAACGCACTGTCTTGGCGAAAGAAAGCGTTTTTGTACAACTTCATATAAATAGCTGTAACTTTTGATAGAAGACTCAGACAAACATGTTTATGGCTTTATCTTATAGAACTCAAGGTCCCCGTGCTGGGAAAACAGGTTTTGCAGCTGTTTGAGCTAAGATTTCCAAGTTATACACATAATGAAAACCTATACTTTGTTTCGGGCGAGTTCCCCATTCAAATGCATGCAACAGTGAGAAACGCACTGTCTTGGCAAAAGAAAGCGTTTTTGTACAACTTCATATAAATAGCTGTAACTTTTGATAGAAGACTCAGACAAACATGTTTATGGCTTTATCTTATAGAACTCAAGGTCCCTGTGCTGGGAAAACAGGATTTGCAGCTGTTTGAGCTAAGATTTCCAAGTTATACACATAATGAAAACCTATACTTTGTTTCGGGCGAGTTCCCCATTCAAATGCATGCAACAGTGAGAAACGCACTGTCTTGGCGAAAGAAAGCGTTTTTGTACAACTTCATATAAATCGCTGTAACTTTTGATAGAAGACTCAGACAAACATGTTTATGGCTTTATCTTATAGAACTCAAGGTCCCCGTGCTGGGAAAACAGGTTTTGCAGCTGTTTGAGCTAAGATTTCCAAGTTATACACATAATGAAAACCTATACTTTGTTTCGGGCGAGTTTCCCATTCAAATGCATGCAACAGTGAGAAACGCACTGTCTTGGCGAAAGAAAGCGTTTTTGTACAACTTCATATAAATAGCTGTAACTTTTGATAGAAGACTCGGATACACATGTTTATGGCTTTATCTTATAGAACTCAAGGTCCCTGTGCTGGGAAAACAGGATTTGCAGCTGTTTGAGCTAAGATTTTTAAGTTATACACATAATGAAAACCTATACTTTGTTTCGGTCGAGTTCCCCATTCAAATGCATGTAACAGTGAGAAACGCACTGTCTTGGCGAAAGAAAGCGTTTTTGTACAACTTCATATAAATAGCTGTAACTTTTGATAGAAGACTCGGATACACATGTTTATGGCTTTATCTTATAGAACTCAAGGTCCCCGTGCTGGGAAAACAGGTTTTGCAGCTGTTTGAGCTAAGATTTCCAAGTTATACACATAATGAAAACCTAAACTTTGTTTCGGTCGAGTTCCCCATTCAAATGCATGCAACAGTGAGAAACGCACTGTCTTGGCAAAAGAAAGCGTTTTTGTACAACTTCTTATAAATCGCTGTAACTTTTGATAGAAGACTCGGATACACATGTTTATGGCTTTATCTTATAGAACTCAAGGTCCCCGTGCTGGGCAGACAGGTTTTGCAGCTGTTTGAGCTAAGATTTCCAAGTTATACACATAATGAAAACCTATACTTTGTTTCGGGCGAGTTCCCCATTCAAATGCATGCAACAGTGAGAAACGCACTGTCTTGGCGAAAGAAAGCGTTTTTGTACAACTTCATATAAATAGCTGTAACTTTTGATAGAAGACTCAGACAAACATGTTTATGGCTTTATCTTATAGAACTCAAGGTCCCCGTGCTGGGCAGACAGGTTTTGCAGCTGTTTGAGCTAAGATTTCCAAGCTATACACATAATGAAAACCTATACTTTGTTTCGGGCGAGTTCCCCATTCAAATGCATGCAACAGTGAGAAACGCACTGTCTTGGCGAAAGAAAGCGTTTTTGTACAACTTCATATAAATAGCTGTAACTTTTGATAGAAGACTCGGATACACATGTTTATGGCTTTATCTTATAGAACTCAAGGTCCCTGTGCTGGGAAAACAGGTTTTGCAGCTGTTTGAGCTAAGATTTCCAAGTTATACACATAATGAAAACCTAAACTTTCTTTCGGTCGAGTTCCCCATTCAAATGCATGCAACAGTGAGAAACGCACTGTCTTGGCAAAAGAAAGCGTTTTTGTACAACTTCATATAAATCGCTGTAACTTTTGATAGAAGACTCGGATACACATGTTTATGGCTTTATCTTATAGAACTCAAGGTCCCCGTGCTGGGCAGACAGGTTTTGCAGCTGTTTGAGCTAAGATTTCCAAGCTATACACATAATGAAAACCTAAACTTTGTTTCGGTCGAGTTCCCCATTCAAATGCATGTAACAGTGAGAAACGCACTGTCTTGGCGAAAGAAAGCGTTTTTGTACAACTTCATATAAATAGCTGTAACTTTTGATAGAAGACTCAGACAAACATGTTTATGGCTTTATCTTATAGAACTCAAGGTCCCCGTGCTGGGCAAACAGGTTTTGCAGCTGTTTGAGCTAAGATTTCCAAGTTATACACATAATGAAAACCTATACTTTGTTTCGGGCGAGTTCCCCATTCAAATGCATGCAACAGTGAGAAACGCACTGTCTTGGCGAAAGAAAGCGTTTTTGTACAACTTCATATAAATAGCTGTAACTTTTGATAGAAGACTCAGACAAACATGTTTATGGCTTTATCTTATAGAACTCAAGGTCCCCGTGCTGGGCAGACAGGTTTTGCAGCTGTTTGAGCTAAGATTTCCAAGCTATACACATAATGAAAACCTATACTTTGTTTCGGTCGAGTTCCCCATTCAAATGCATGTAACAGTGAGAAACGCACTGTCTTGGCGAAAGAAAGCGTTTTTGTACAACTTCATATAAATAGCTGTAACTTTTGATAGAAGACTCGGATACACATGTTTATGGCTTTATCTTATAGAACTCAAGGTCCCCGTGCTGGGAAAACAGGATTTGCAGCTGTTTGAGCTAAGATTTCCAAGTTATACACATAATGAAAACCTATACTTTGTTTCGGGCGAGTTCCCCATTCAAATGCATGCAACAGTGAGAAACGCACTGTCTTGGCGAAAGAAAGCGTTTTTGTACAACTTCATATAAATCGCTGTAACTTTTGATAGAAGACTCAGACAAACATGTTTATGGCTTTATCTTATAGAACTCAAGGTCCCTGTGCTGGGAAAACAGGTTTTGCAGCTGTTTGAGCTAAGATTTCCAAGTTATACACATAATGAAAACCTAAACTTTGTTTCGGTCGAGTTCCCCATTCAAATGCATGCAACAGTGAGAAACGCACTGTCTTGGCAAAAGAAAGCGTTTTTGTACAACTTCATATAAATCGCTGTAACTTTTGATAGAAGACTCGGATACACATGTTTATGGCTTTATCTTATAGAACTCAAGGTCCCCGTGCTGGGCAGACAGGTTTTGCAGCTGTTTGAGCTAAGATTTCCAAGCTATACACATAATGAAAACCTAAACTTTGTTTCGGTCGAGTTCCCCATTCAAATGCATGTAACAGTGAGAAACGCACTGTCTTGGCGAAAGAAAGCGTTTTTGTACAACTTCATATAAATAGCTGTAACTTTTGATAGAAGACTCAGACAAACATGTTTATGGCTTTATCTTATAGAACTCAAGGTCCCCGTGCTGGGCAAACAGGTTTTGCAGCTGTTTGAGCTAAGATTTCCAAGTTATACACATAATGAAAACCTATACTTTGTTTCGGGCGAGTTCCCCATTCAAATGCATGCAACAGTGAGAAACGCACTGTCTTGGCGAAAGAAAGCGTTTTTGTACAACTTCATATAAATAGCTGTAACTTTTGATAGAAGACTCAGACAAACATGTTTATGGCTTTATCTTATAGAACTCAAGGTCCCCGTGCTGGGCAGACAGGTTTTGCAGCTGTTTGAGCTAAGATTTCCAAGCTATACACATAATGAAAACCTATACTTTGTTTCGGTCGAGTTCCCCATTCAAATGCATGTAACAGTGAGAAACGCACTGTCTTGGCGAAAGAAAGCGTTTTTGTACAACTTCATATAAATAGCTGTAACTTTTGATAGAAGACTCGGATACACATGTTTATGGCTTTATCTTATAGAACTCAAGGTCCCCGTGCTGGGAAAACAGGATTTGCAGCTGTTTGAGCTAAGATTTCCAAGTTATACACATAATGAAAACCTATACTTTGTTTCGGGCGAGTTCCCCATTCAAATGCATGCAACAGTGAGAAACGCACTGTCTTGGCGAAAGAAAGCGTTTTTGTACAACTTCATATAAATCGCTGTAACTTTTGATAGAAGACTCAGACAAACATGTTTATGGCTTTATCTTATAGAACTCAAGGTCCCCGTGCTGGGGAAACAGGTTTTGCAGCTGTTTGAGCTAAGATTTCCAAGTTATACACATAATGAAAACCTAAACTTTGTTTCGGTCGAGTTCCCCATTCAAATGCATGCAACAGTGAGAAACGCACTGTCTTGGCAAAAGAAAGCGTTTTTGTACAACTTCATATAAATCGCTGTAACTTTTGATAGAAGACTCGGATACACATGTTTATGGCTTTATCTTATAGAACTCAAGGTCCCCGTGCTGGGCAGACAGGTTTTGCAGCTGTTTGAGCTAAGATTTCCAAGCTATACACATAATGAAAACCTAAACTTTGTTTCGGTCGAGTTCCCCATTCAAATGCATGTAACAGTGAGAAACGCACTGTCTTGGCGAAAGAAAGCGTTTTTGTACAACTTCATATAAATAGCTGTAACTTTTGATAGAAGACTCAGACAAACATGTTTATGGCTTTATCTTATAGAACTCAAGGTCCCCGTGCTGGGCAAACAGGTTTTGCAGCTGTTTGAGCTAAGATTTCCAAGTTATACACATAATGAAAACCTATACTTTGTTTCGGGCGAGTTCCCCATTCAAATGCATGCAACAGTGAGAAACGCACTGTCTTGGCAAAAGAAAGCGTTTTTGTACAACTTCATATAAATAGCTGTAACTTTTGATAGAAGACTCAGACAAACATGTTTATGGCTTTATCTTATAGAACTCAAGGTCCCTGTGCTGAGAAAACAGGATTTGCAGCTGTTTGAGCTAAGATTTCCAAGTTATACACATAATGAAAACCTATACTTTGTTTCGGGCGAGTTCCCCATTCAAATGCATGTAACAGTGAGAAACGCACTGTCTTGGCGAAAGAAAGCGTTTTTGTACAACTTCATATAAATAGCTGTAACTTTTGATAGAAGACTCAGACAAACATGTTTATGGCTTTATCTTATAGAACTCAAGGTCCCCGTGCTGGGAAAACAGGATTTGCAGCTGTTTGAGCTAAGATTTCCAAGTTATACACATAATGAAAACCTAAACTTTGTTTCGGTCGAGTTCCCCATTCAAATGCATGTAACAGTGAGAAACGCACTGTCTTGGCGAAATAAAGCGTTTTTGTACAACTTCATATAAATAGCTGTAACTTTTGATAGAAGACTCAGACAAACATGTTTATGGCTTTATCTTATAGAACTCAAGGTCCCCGTGCTGGGCAAACAGGTTTTGCAGCTGTTTGAGCTAAGATTTCCAAGTTATACACATAATGAAAACCTATACTTTGTTTCGGGCGAGTTCCCCATTCAAATGCATGCAACAGTGAGAAACGCACTGTCTTGGCGAAAGAAAGCGTTTTTGTACAACTTCATATAAATAGCTGAAACTTTTGATAGAAGACTCGGATACACATGTTTATGGCTTTATCTTATAGAACTCAAGGTCCCCGTGCTGGGCAAACAGGATTTGCAGCTGTTTGAGCTACGATTTCCAAGTTATACACATAATGAAAACCTATACTTTGTTTCGGTCGAGTTCCCCATTCAAATGCATGCAACAGTGAGAAACGCACTGTCTTGGCGAAAGAAAGCGTTTTTGTACAACTTCATATAAATCGCTGTAACTTTTGATAGAAGACTCGGATACACATGTTTATGGCTTTATCTTATAGAACTCAAGGTCCCCGTGCTGGGCAGACAGGTTTTGCAGCTGTTTGAGCTAAGATTTCCAAGCTATACACATAATGAAAACCTAAACTTTGTTTCGGTCGAGTTCCCCATTCAAATGCATGCAACAGTGAGAAACGCACTGTCTTGGCAAAAGAAAGCGTTTTTGTACAACTTCATATAAATAGCTGTAACTTTTGATAGAAGACTCAGACAAACATGTTTATGGCTTTATCTTATAGAACTCAAGGTCCCTGTGCTGAGAAAACAGGATTTGCAGCTGTTTGAGCTAAGATTTCCAAGTTATACACATAATGAAAACCTATACTTTGTTTCGGGCGAGTTCCCCATTCAAATGCATGTAACAGTGAGAAACGCACTGTCTTGGCGAAAGAAAGCGTTTTTGTACAACTTCATATAAATAGCTGTAACTTTTGATAGAAGACTCAGACAAACATGTTTATGGCTTTATCTTATAGAACTCAAGGTCCCCGTGCTGGGAAAACAGGATTTGCAGCTGTTTGAGCTAAGATTTCCAAGTTATACACATAATGAAAACCTAAACTTTGTTTCGGTCGAGTTCCCCATTCAAATGCATGTAACAGTGAGAAACGCACTGTCTTGGCGAAATAAAGCGTTTTTGTACAACTTCATATAAATAGCTGTAACTTTTGATAGAAGACTCAGACAAACATGTTTATGGCTTTATCTTATAGAACTCAAGGTCCCCGTGCTGGGCAAACAGGTTTTGCAGCTGTTTGAGCTAAGATTTCCAAGTTATACACATAATGAAAACCTATACTTTGTTTCGGGCGAGTTCCCCATTCAAATGCATGCAACAGTGAGAAACGCACTGTCTTGGCGAAAGAAAGCGTTTTTGTACAACTTCATATAAATAGCTGAAACTTTTGATAGAAGACTCGGATACACATGTTTATGGCTTTATCTTATAGAACTCAAGGTCCCCGTGCTGGGCAAACAGGATTTGCAGCTGTTTGAGCTACGATTTCCAAGTTATACACATAATGAAAACCTATACTTTGTTTCGGGCGAGTTCCCCATTCAAATGCATGCAACAGTGAGAAACGCACTGTCTTGGCGAAAGAAAGCGTTTTTGTACAACTTCATATAAATCGCTGTAACTTTTGATAGAAGACTCGGATACACATGTTTATGGCTTTATCTTATAGAACTCAAGGTCCCCGTGCTGGGAAAACAGGATTTGCAGCTGTTTGAGCTAAGATTTCCAAGTTATACACATAATGAAAACCTATACTTTGTTTCGGGCGAGTTCCCCATTCAAATGCATGCAACAGTGAGAAACGCACTGTCTTGGCGAAAGAAAGCGTTTTTGTACAACTTCATATAAATAGCTGTAACTTTTGATAGAAGACTCAGACAAACATGTTTATGGCTTTATCTTATAGAACTCAAGGTCCCCGTGCTGGGGAAACAGGTTTTGCAGCTGTTTGAGCTAAGATTTCCAAGTTATACACATAATGAAAACCTATACTTTGTTTCGGGCGAGTTCCCCATGCAACAGTGAGAAACGCACTGTCTTGGCGAAATAAAGCGTTTTTGTACAACTTCATATAAATAGCTGTAACTTTTGATAGAAGACTCAGACAAACATGTTTATGGCTTTATCTTATAGAACTCAAGGTCCCTGTGCTGGGAAAACAGGATTTGCAGCTGTTTGAGCTAAGATTTTTAAGTTATACACATAATGAAAACCTATACTTTGTTTCGGTCGAGTTCCCCATTCAAATGCATGTAACAGTGAGAAACGCACTGTCTTGGCGAAAGAAAGCGTTTTTGTACAACTTCATATAAATAGCTGTAACTTTTGATAGAAGACTCGGATACACATGTTTATGGCTTTATCTTATAGAACTCAAGGTCCCCGTGCTGGGCAAACAGGATTTGCAGCTGTTTGAGCTAAGATTTTTAAGTTATACACATAATGAAAACCTATACTTTGTTTCGGTCGAGTTCCCCATTCAAATGCATGTAACAGTGAGAAACGCACTGTCTTGGCGAAAGAAAGCGTTTTTGTACAACTTCATATAAATAGCTGTAACTTTTGATAGAAGACTCGGATACACATGTTTATGGCTTTATCTTATAGAACTCAAGGTCCCCGTGCTGGGCAAACAGGATTTGCAGCTGTTTGAGCTAAGCTTTTTAAGTTATACACATAATGAAAACCTATACTTTGTTTCGGTCGAGTTCCCCATTCAAATGCATGTAACAGTGAGAAACGCACTGTCTTGGCGAAAGAAAGCGTTTTTGTACAACTTCATATAAATAGCTGTAACTTTTGATAGAAGACTCGGATACACATGTTTATGGCTTTATCTTATAGAACTCAAGGTCCCTGTGCTGGGAAAACAGGATTTGCAGCTGTTTGAGCTAAGATTTTTAAGTTATACACATAATGAAAACCTATACTTTGTTTCGGTCGAGTTCCCCATTCAAATGCATGTAACAGTGAGAAACGCACTGTCTTGGCGAAAGAAAGCGTTTTTGTACAACTTCATATAAATAGCTGTAACTTTTGATAGAAGACTCGGATACACATGTTTATGGCTTTATCTTATAGAACTCAAGGTCCCCGTGCTGGGCAAACAGGATTTGCAGCTGTTTGAGCTAAGCTTTTTAAGTTATACACATAATGAAAACCTATACTTTGTTTCGGTCGAGTTCCCCATTCAAATGCATGTAACAGTGAGAAACGCACTGTCTTGGCGAAAGAAAGCGTTTTTGTACAACTTCATATAAATAGCTGTAACTTTTGATAGAAGACTCGGATACACATGTTTATGGCTTTATCTTATAGAACTCAAGGTCCCCGTGCTGGGAAAACAGGTTTTGCAGCTGTTTGAGCTAAGATTTCCAAGTTATACACATAATGAAAACCTAAACTTTGTTTCGGTCGAGTTCCCCATTCAAATGCATGCAACAGTGAGAAACGCACTGTCTTGGCAAAAGAAAGCGTTTTTGTACAACTTCATATAAATCGCTGTAACTTTTGATAGAAGACTCGGATACACATGTTTATGGCTTTATCTTATAGAACTCAAGGTCCCCGTGCTGGGCAGACAGGTTTTGCAGCTGTTTGAGCTAAGATTTCCAAGCTATACACATAATGAAAACCTAAACTTTGTTTCGGTCGAGTTCCCCATTCAAATGCATGTAACAGTGAGAAACGCACTGTCTTGGCGAAAGAAAGCGTTTTTGTACAACTTCATATAAATAGCTGTAACTTTTGATAGAAGACTCAGACAAACATGTTTATGGCTTTATCTTATAGAACTCAAGGTCCCCGTGCTGGGCAAACAGGTTTTGCAGCTGTTTGAGCTAAGATTTCCAAGTTATACACATAATGAAAACCTATACTTTGTTTCGGGCGAGTTCCCCATGCAACAGTGAGAAACGCACTGTCTTGGCGAAAGAAAGCGTTTTTGTACAACTTCATATAAATAGCTGTAACTTTTGATAGAAGACTCGGATACACATGTTTATGGCTTTATCTTATAGAACTCAAGGTCCCCGTGCTGGGCAAACAGGATTTGCAGCTGTTTGAGCTAAGATTTTAAAGTTATACACATAATGAAAACCTATACTTTGTTTCGGTCGAGTTCCCCATTCAAATGCATGTAACAGTGAGAAACGCACTGTCTTGGCGAAAGAAAGCGTTTTTGTACAACTTCATATAAATAGCTGTAACTTTTGATAGAAGACTCGGATACACATGTTTATGGCTTTATCTTATAGAACTCAAGGTCCCTGTGCTGAGAAAACAGGATTTGCAGCTGTTTGAGCTAAGATTTTTAAGTTATACACATAATGAAAACCTATACTTTGTTTCGGGCGAGTTCCCCATTCAAATGCATGTAACAGTGAGAAACGCACTGTCTTGGCGAAAGAAAGCGTTTTTGTACAACTTCATATAAATAGCTGTAACTTTTGATAGAAGACTCGGATACACATGTTTATGGCTTTATCTTATAGAACTCAAGGTCCCCGTGCTGGGAAAACAGGATTTGCAGCTGTTTGAGCTAAGATTTCTAAGCTATACACATAATGAAAACCTATACTTTGTTTCGGGCGAGTTCCCCATACAAATGCATGCAACAGTGAGAAACGCACTGTCTTGGCGAAAGAAAGCGTTTTTGTACAACTTCATATAAATAGCTGTAACTTTTGATAGAAGACTCGGATACACATGTTTATGGCTTTATCTTATAGAACTCAAGGTCCCTGTGCTGAGAAAACAGGATTTGCAGCTGTTTGAGCTAAGATTTTAAAGTTATACACATAATGAAAACCTATACTTTGTTTCGGTCGAGTTCCCCATTCAAATGCATGTAACAGTGAGAAACGCACTGTCTTGGCGAAAGAAAGCGTTTTTGTACAACTTCATATAAATAGCTGTAACTTTTGATAGAAGACTCGGATACACATGTTTATGGCTTTATCTTATAGAACTCAAGGTCCCTGTGCTGAGAAAACAGGATTTGCAGCTGTTTGAGCTAAGATTTTTAAGTTATACACATAATGAAAACCTATACTTTGTTTCGGGCGAGTTCCCCATTCAAATGCATGTAACAGTGAGAAACGCACTGTCTTGGCGAAAGAAAGCGTTTTTGTACAACTTCATATAAATAGCTGTAACTTTTGATAGAAGACTCGGATACACATGTTTATGGCTTTATCTTATAGAACTCAAGGTCCCCGTGCTGGGAAAACAGGATTTGCAGCTGTTTGAGCTAAGATTTCTAAGCTATACACATAATGAAAACCTATACTTTGTTTCGGGCGAGTTCCCCATACAAATGCATGCAACAGTGAGAAACGCACTGTCTTGGCGAAAGAAAGCGTTTTTGTACAACTTCATATAAATAGCTGTAACTTTTGATAGAAGACTCAGACAAACATGTTTATGGCTTTATCTTATAGAACTCAAGGTCCCCGTGCTGGGCAAACAGGTTTTGCAGCCGTTTGAGCTAAGATTTCCAAGTTATACACATAATGAAAACCTATACTTTGTTTCGGGCGAGTTCCCCATTCAAATGCATGTAACAGTGAGAAACGCATTGTCTTGGCGAAATAAAGCGTTTTTGAACAACTTCATATAAATCGCTGTAACTTTTGATAGAAGACTCAGACAAACATGTTTATGGCTTTATCTTATAGAACGCAATATCCCCGTGCTGGGAAAACAGGATTTGCAGCTGTTTGAGCTAAGATTTCCAAGTTATACACATAATGAAAACCTATACTTTGTTTCGGTCGAGTTTCCCATTCAAATGCATGTAACAGTGAGAAACGCATTGTCTTGGCGAAATAAAGCGTTTTTGAACAACTTCATATAAATCGCTGTAACTTTTGATAGAAGACTCAGACAAACATGTTTATGGCTTTATCTTATAGAACTCAATATCCCCATGCTGGGCAAACAGGTTTTGCAGCCGTTTGAGCTAAGATTTTAAAATTATTCACATAATGAAAACCTATACTTTGTTTCGGTCGAGTTTCCCATTCAAATGCATGTAACAGTGAGAAACGCATTGTCTTGGCGAAATAAAGCGTTTTTGAACAACTTCATATAAATCGCTGTAACTTTTGATAGAAGACTCAGACAAACATGTTTATGGCTTTATCTTATAGAACTCAATATCCCCGTGCTGGGCAAACAGGTTTTGCAGCCGTTTGAGCTAAGATTTTAAAATTATTCACATAATGAAAAGCTATACTTTGTTTCGGTCGAGTTTCCCATTCAAATGCATGTAACAGTGAGAAACGCATTGTCTTGGCGAAATAAAGCGTTTTTGAACAACTTCATATAAATCGCTGTAACTTTTGATAGAAGATCAGACAAACATGTTTATGGCTTTATCTTATAGAACTCAATATCCCCGTGCTGGGCAAACAGGTTTTGCAGCCGTTTGAGCTAAGATTTTAAAATTATTCACATAATGAAAACCTATACTTTGTTTCAGGCGAGTTTCCCATTCAAATGCATGTAACAGTGAGAAACGCACTGTCTTGGCGAAAGAAAGCGTTTTTGTACAACTTCATATAAATCGCTGTAACTTTTGATAGAAGACTCGGATACACATGTTTATGGCTTTATCTTATAGAACTCAATATCCCCGTGCTGGGAAAACAGGTTTTGCAGCTGTTTGAGCTAAGATTTCCAAGTTATACACATAATGAAAACCTATACTTTGTTTCGGTCGAGTTCCCCATTCAAATGCATGCAACAGTGAGAAACGCACTGTCTTGGCAAAAGAAAGCGTTTTTGTACAACTTCATATAAATAGCTGTAACTTTTGATAGAAGACTCAGACAAACATGTTTATGGCTTTATCTTATAGAACTCAAGGTCCCCGTGCTGGGAAAACAGGATTTGCAGCTTGTTTGAGCTAAGATTTCCAAGTTATACACATAATGAAAACCTAAACTTTGTTTCGGTCGAGTTCCCCATTCAAATGCATGTAACAGTGAGAAACGCACTGTCTTGGCGAAATAAAGCGTTTTTGTACAACTTCATATAAATAGCTGTAACTTTTGATAGAAGACTCAGACAAACATGTTTATGGCTTTATCTTATAGAACTCAAGGTCCCCGTGCTGGGAAAACAGGATTTGCAGCTGTTTGAGCTAAGATTTCCAAGTTATACACATAATGAAAACCTATACTTTGTTTCGGGCGAGTTCCCCATTCAAATGCATGCAACAGTGAGAAACGCACTGTCTTGGCGAAAGAAAGCGTTTTTGTACAACTTCATATAAATAGCTGAAACTTTTGATAGAAGACTCGGATACACATGTTTATGGCTTTATCTTATAGAACTCAAGGTCCCCGTGCTGGGCAAACAGGATTTGCAGCTGTTTGAGCTACGATTTCCAAGTTATACACATAATGAAAACCTATACTTTGTTTCGGGCGAGTTCCCCATTCAAATGCATGCAACAGTGAGAAACGCACTGTCTTGGCGAAAGAAAGCGTTTTTGTACAACTTCATATAAATAGCTGTAACTTTTGATAGAAGACTCGGATACACATGTTTATGGCTTTATCTTATAGAACTCAAGGTCCCCGTGCTGGGCAAACAGGATTTGCAGCTGTTTGAGCTAAGCTTTTTAAGTTATACACATAATGAAAACCTATACTTTGTTTCGGTCGAGTTCCCCATTCAAATGCATGTAACAGTGAGAAACGCACTGTCTTGGCGAAAGAAAGCGTTTTTGTACAACTTCATATAAATAGCTGTAACTTTTGATAGAAGACTCGGATACACATGTTTATGGCTTTATCTTATAGAACTCAAGGTCCCCGTGCTGGGAAAACAGGTTTTGCAGCTGTTTGAGCTAAGATTTCCAAGTTATACACATAATGAAAACCTAAACTTTGTTTCGGTCGAGTTCCCCATTCAAATGCATGCAACAGTGAGAAACGCACTGTCTTGGCAAAAGAAAGCGTTTTTGTACAACTTCATATAAATCGCTGTAACTTTTGATAGAAGACTCGGATACACATGTTTATGGCTTTATCTTATAGAACTCAAGGTCCCCGTGCTGGGCAGACAGGTTTTGCAGCTGTTTGAGCTAAGATTTCCAAGCTATACACATAATGAAAACCTAAACTTTGTTTCGGTCGAGTTCCCCATTCAAATGCATGTAACAGTGAGAAACGCACTGTCTTGGCGAAAGAAAGCGTTTTTGTACAACTTCATATAAATAGCTGTAACTTTTGATAGAAGACTCAGACAAACATGTTTATGGCTTTATCTTATAGAACTCAAGGTCCCCGTGCTGGGCAAACAGGTTTTGCAGCTGTTTGAGCTAAGATTTCCAAGTTATACACATAATGAAAACCTATACTTTGTTTCGGGCGAGTTCCCCATGCAACAGTGAGAAACGCACTGTCTTGGCGAAAGAAAGCGTTTTTGTACAACTTCATATAAATAGCTGTAACTTTTGATAGAAGACTCGGATACACATGTTTATGGCTTTATCTTATAGAACTCAAGGTCCCCGTGCTGGGCAAACAGGATTTGCAGCTGTTTGAGCTAAGATTTTAAAGTTATACACATAATGAAAACCTATACTTTGTTTCGGTCGAGTTCCCCATTCAAATGCATGTAACAGTGAGAAACGCACTGTCTTGGCGAAAGAAAGCGTTTTTGTACAACTTCATATAAATAGCTGTAACTTTTGATAGAAGACTCGGATACACATGTTTATGGCTTTATCTTATAGAACTCAAGGTCCCTGTGCTGAGAAAACAGGATTTGCAGCTGTTTGAGCTAAGATTTTTAAGTTATACACATAATGAAAACCTATACTTTGTTTCGGGCGAGTTCCCCATTCAAATGCATGTAACAGTGAGAAACGCACTGTCTTGGCGAAAGAAAGCGTTTTTGTACAACTTCATATAAATAGCTGTAACTTTTGATAGAAGACTCGGATACACATGTTTATGGCTTTATCTTATAGAACTCAAGGTCCCCGTGCTGGGAAAACAGGATTTGCAGCTGTTTGAGCTAAGATTTCTAAGCTATACACATAATGAAAACCTATACTTTGTTTCGGGCGAGTTCCCCATTCAAATGCATGCAACAGTGAGAAACGCACTGTCTTGGCGAAAGAAAGCGTTTTTGTACAACTTCATATAAATAGCTGTAACTTTTGATAGAAGACTCAGACAAACATGTTTATGGCTTTATCTTATAGAACTCAAGGTCCCCGTGCTGGGCAAACAGGTTTTGCAGCTGTTTGAGCTAAGATTTCCAAGTTATACACATAATGAAAACCTATACTTTGTTTCGGGCGAGTTCCCCATTCAAATGCATGTAACAGTGAGAAACGCATTGTCTTGGCGAAATAAAGCGTTTTTGAACAACTTCATATAAATCGCTGTAACTTTTGATAGAAGACTCAGACAAACATGTTTATGGCTTTATCTTATAGAACTCAATATCCCCATGCTGGGCAAACAGGTTTTGCAGCCGTTTGAGCTAAGATTTTAAAATTATTCACATAATGAAAACCTATACTTTGTTTCGGTCGAGTTTCCCATTCAAATGCATGTAACAGTGAGAAACGCATTGTCTTGGCGAAATAAAGCGTTTTTGAACAACTTCATATAAATCGCTGTAACTTTTGATAGAAGACTCAGACAAACATGTTTATGGCTTTATCTTATAGAACTCAATATCCCCGTGCTGGGAAAACAGGATTTGCAGCTGTTTGAGCTAAGATTTCCAAGTTATACACATAATGAAAACCTATACTTTGTTTCGGTCGAGTTTCCCATTCAAATGCATGTAACAGTGAGAAACGCATTGTCTTGGCGAAATAAAGCGTTTTTGAACAACTTCATATAAATCGCTGTAACTTTTGATAGAAGACTCAGACAAACATGTTTATGGCTTTATCTTATAGAACTCAATATCCCCATGCTGGGCAAACAGGTTTTGCAGCCGTTTGAGCTAAGATTTTAAAATTATTCACATAATGAAAACCTATACTTTGTTTCGGTCGAGTTTCCCATTCAAATGCATGTAACAGTGAGAAACGCATTGTCTTGGCGAAATAAAGCGTTTTTGAACAACTTCATATAAATCGCTGTAACTTTTGATAGAAGACTCAGACAAACATGTTTATGGCTTTATCTTATAGAACTCAAGGTCCCCGTGCTGGGCAAACAGGTTTTGCAGCTGTTTGAGCTAAGATTTCCAAGTTATACACATAATGAAAACCTATACTTTGTTTCGGGCGAGTTCCCCATGCAACAGTGAGAAACGCACTGTCTTGGCGAAAGAAAGCGTTTTTGTACAACTTCATATAAATAGCTGTAACTTTTGATAGAAGACTCGGATACACATGTTTATGGCTTTATCTTATAGAACTCAAGGTCCCCGTGCTGGGCAAACAGGATTTGCAGCTGTTTGAGCTAAGATTTTAAAGTTATACACATAATGAAAACCTATACTTTGTTTCGGTCGAGTTCCCCATTCAAATGCATGTAACAGTGAGAAACGCACTGTCTTGGCGAAAGAAAGCGTTTTTGTACAACTTCATATAAATAGCTGTAACTTTTGATAGAAGACTCGGATACACATGTTTATGGCTTTATCTTATAGAACTCAAGGTCCCTGTGCTGAGAAAACAGGATTTGCAGCTGTTTGAGCTAAGATTTTTAAGTTATACACATAATGAAAACCTATACTTTGTTTCGGGCGAGTTCCCCATTCAAATGCATGTAACAGTGAGAAACGCACTGTCTTGGCGAAAGAAAGCGTTTTTGTACAACTTCATATAAATAGCTGTAACTTTTGATAGAAGACTCGGATACACATGTTTATGGCTTTATCTTATAGAACTCAAGGTCCCCGTGCTGGGAAAACAGGATTTGCAGCTGTTTGAGCTAAGATTTCTAAGCTATACACATAATGAAAACCTATACTTTGTTTCGGGCGAGTTCCCCATTCAAATGCATGCAACAGTGAGAAACGCACTGTCTTGGCGAAAGAAAGCGTTTTTGTACAACTTCATATAAATAGCTGTAACTTTTGATAGAAGACTCAGACAAACATGTTTATGGCTTTATCTTATAGAACTCAAGGTCCCCGTGCTGGGCAAACAGGTTTTGCAGCTGTTTGAGCTAAGATTTCCAAGTTATACACATAATGAAAACCTATACTTTGTTTCGGGCGAGTTCCCCATTCAAATGCATGTAACAGTGAGAAACGCATTGTCTTGGCGAAATAAAGCGTTTTTGAACAACTTCATATAAATCGCTGTAACTTTTGATAGAAGACTCAGACAAACATGTTTATGGCTTTATCTTATAGAACTCAATATCCCCATGCTGGGCAAACAGGTTTTGCAGCCGTTTGAGCTAAGATTTTAAAATTATTCACATAATGAAAACCTATACTTTGTTTCGGTCGAGTTTCCCATTCAAATGCATGTAACAGTGAGAAACGCATTGTCTTGGCGAAATAAAGCGTTTTTGAACAACTTCATATAAATCGCTGTAACTTTTGATAGAAGACTCAGACAAACATGTTTATGGCTTTATCTTATAGAACTCAATATCCCCGTGCTGGGAAAACAGGATTTGCAGCTGTTTGAGCTAAGATTTCCAAGTTATACACATAATGAAAACCTATACTTTGTTTCGGTCGAGTTTCCCATTCAAATGCATGTAACAGTGAGAAACGCATTGTCTTGGCGAAATAAAGCGTTTTTGAACAACTTCATATAAATCGCTGTAACTTTTGATAGAAGACTCAGACAAACATGTTTATGGCTTTATCTTATAGAACTCAATATCCCCATGCTGGGCAAACAGGTTTTGCAGCCGTTTGAGCTAAGATTTTAAAATTATTCACATAATGAAAACCTATACTTTGTTTCGGTCGAGTTTCCCATTCAAATGCATGTAACAGTGAGAAACGCATTGTCTTGGCGAAATAAAGCGTTTTTGAACAACTTCATATAAATCGCTGTAACTTTTGATAGAAGACTCAGACAAACATGTTTATGGCTTTATCTTATAGAACTCAAGGTCCCCGTGCTGGGCAAACAGGTTTTGCAGCTGTTTGAGCTAAGATTTCCAAGTTATACACATAATGAAAACCTATACTTTGTTTCGGGCGAGTTCCCCATTCAAATGCATGTAACAGTGAGAAACGCATTGTCTTGGCGAAATAAAGCGTTTTTGAACAACTTCATATAAATCGCTGTAACTTTTGATAGAAGACTCAGACAAACATGTTTATGGCTTTATCTTATAGAACTCAATATCCCCATGCTGGGCAAACAGGTTTTGCAGCCGTTTGAGCTAAGATTTTAAAATTATTCACATAATGAAAACCTATACTTTGTTTCGGTCGAGTTTCCCATTCAAATGCATGTAACAGTGAGAAACGCATTGTCTTGGCGAAATAAAGCGTTTTTGAACAACTTCATATAAATCGCTGTAACTTTTGATAGAAGACTCAGACAAACATGTTTATGGCTTTATCTTATAGAACTCAATATCCCCGTGCTGGGAAAACAGGATTTGCAGCTGTTTGAGCTAAGATTTCCAAGTTATACACATAATGAAAACCTATACTTTGTTTCGGTCGAGTTTCCCATTCAAATGCATGTAACAGTGAGAAACGCATTGTCTTGGCGAAATAAAGCGTTTTTGAACAACTTCATATAAATCGCTGTAACTTTTGATAGAAGACTCAGACAAACATGTTTATGGCTTTATCTTATAGAACTCAATATCCCCATGCTGGGCAAACAGGTTTTGCAGCCGTTTGAGCTAAGATTTTAAAATTATTCACATAATGAAAACCTATACTTTGTTTCGGTCGAGTTTCCCATTCAAATGCATGTAACAGTGAGAAACGCATTGTCTTGGCGAAATAAAGCGTTTTTGAACAACTTCATATAAATCGCTGTAACTTTTGATAGAAGACTCAGACAAACATGTTTATGGCTTTATCTTATAGAACTCAAGGTCCCCGTGCTGGGCAAACAGGTTTTGCAGCTGTTTGAGCTAAGATTTCCAAGTTATACACATAATGAAAACCTATACTTTGTTTCGGGCGAGTTCCCCATGCAACAGTGAGAAACGCACTGTCTTGGCGAAAGAAAGCGTTTTTGTACAACTTCATATAAATAGCTGTAACTTTTGATAGAAGACTCGGATACACATGTTTATGGCTTTATCTTATAGAACTCAAGGTCCCCGTGCTGGGCAAACAGGATTTGCAGCTGTTTGAGCTAAGATTTTAAAGTTATACACATAATGAAAACCTATACTTTGTTTCGGTCGAGTTCCCCATTCAAATGCATGTAACAGTGAGAAACGCACTGTCTTGGCGAAAGAAAGCGTTTTTGTACAACTTCATATAAATAGCTGTAACTTTTGATAGAAGACTCGGATACACATGTTTATGGCTTTATCTTATAGAACTCAAGGTCCCTGTGCTGAGAAAACAGGATTTGCAGCTGTTTGAGCTAAGATTTTTAAGTTATACACATAATGAAAACCTATACTTTGTTTCGGGCGAGTTCCCCATTCAAATGCATGTAACAGTGAGAAACGCACTGTCTTGGCGAAAGAAAGCGTTTTTGTACAACTTCATATAAATAGCTGTAACTTTTGATAGAAGACTCGGATACACATGTTTATGGCTTTATCTTATAGAACTCAAGGTCCCCGTGCTGGGAAAACAGGATTTGCAGCTGTTTGAGCTAAGATTTCTAAGCTATACACATAATGAAAACCTATACTTTGTTTCGGGCGAGTTCCCCATTCAAATGCATGCAACAGTGAGAAACGCACTGTCTTGGCGAAAGAAAGCGTTTTTGTACAACTTCATATAAATAGCTGTAACTTTTGATAGAAGACTCAGACAAACATGTTTATGGCTTTATCTTATAGAACTCAAGGTCCCCGTGCTGGGCAAACAGGTTTTGCAGCTGTTTGAGCTAAGATTTCCAAGTTATACACATAATGAAAACCTATACTTTGTTTCGGGCGAGTTCCCCATTCAAATGCATGTAACAGTGAGAAACGCATTGTCTTGGCGAAATAAAGCGTTTTTGAACAACTTCATATAAATCGCTGTAACTTTTGATAGAAGACTCAGACAAACATGTTTATGGCTTTATCTTATAGAACTCAATATCCCCATGCTGGGCAAACAGGTTTTGCAGCCGTTTGAGCTAAGATTTTAAAATTATTCACATAATGAAAACCTATACTTTGTTTCGGTCGAGTTTCCCATTCAAATGCATGTAACAGTGAGAAACGCATTGTCTTGGCGAAATAAAGCGTTTTTGAACAACTTCATATAAATCGCTGTAACTTTTGATAGAAGACTCAGACAAACATGTTTATGGCTTTATCTTATAGAACTCAATATCCCCGTGCTGGGAAAACAGGATTTGCAGCTGTTTGAGCTAAGATTTCCAAGTTATACACATAATGAAAACCTATACTTTGTTTCGGTCGAGTTTCCCATTCAAATGCATGTAACAGTGAGAAACGCATTGTCTTGGCGAAATAAAGCGTTTTTGAACAACTTCATATAAATCGCTGTAACTTTTGATAGAAGACTCAGACAAACATGTTTATGGCTTTATCTTATAGAACTCAATATCCCCATGCTGGGCAAACAGGTTTTGCAGCCGTTTGAGCTAAGATTTTAAAATTATTCACATAATGAAAACCTATACTTTGTTTCGGTCGAGTTTCCCATTCAAATGCATGTAACAGTGAGAAACGCATTGTCTTGGCGAAATAAAGCGTTTTTGAACAACTTCATATAAATCGCTGTAACTTTTGATAGAAGACTCAGACAAACATGTTTATGGCTTTATCTTATAGAACTCAAGGTCCCCGTGCTGGGCAAACAGGTTTTGCAGCTGTTTGAGCTAAGATTTCCAAGTTATACACATAATGAAAACCTATACTTTGTTTCGGGCGAGTTCCCCATGCAACAGTGAGAAACGCACTGTCTTGGCGAAAGAAAGCGTTTTTGTACAACTTCATATAAATAGCTGTAACTTTTGATAGAAGACTCGGATACACATGTTTATGGCTTTATCTTATAGAACTCAAGGTCCCCGTGCTGGGCAAACAGGATTTGCAGCTGTTTGAGCTAAGATTTTAAAGTTATACACATAATGAAAACCTATACTTTGTTTCGGTCGAGTTCCCCATTCAAATGCATGTAACAGTGAGAAACGCACTGTCTTGGCGAAAGAAAGCGTTTTTGTACAACTTCATATAAATAGCTGTAACTTTTGATAGAAGACTCGGATACACATGTTTATGGCTTTATCTTATAGAACTCAAGGTCCCTGTGCTGAGAAAACAGGATTTGCAGCTGTTTGAGCTAAGATTTTTAAGTTATACACATAATGAAAACCTATACTTTGTTTCGGGCGAGTTCCCCATTCAAATGCATGTAACAGTGAGAAACGCACTGTCTTGGCGAAAGAAAGCGTTTTTGTACAACTTCATATAAATAGCTGTAACTTTTGATAGAAGACTCGGATACACATGTTTATGGCTTTATCTTATAGAACTCAAGGTCCCCGTGCTGGGAAAACAGGATTTGCAGCTGTTTGAGCTAAGATTTCTAAGCTATACACATAATGAAAACCTATACTTTGTTTCGGGCGAGTTCCCCATTCAAATGCATGCAACAGTGAGAAACGCACTGTCTTGGCGAAAGAAAGCGTTTTTGTACAACTTCATATAAATAGCTGTAACTTTTGATAGAAGACTCAGACAAACATGTTTATGGCTTTATCTTATAGAACTCAAGGTCCCCGTGCTGGGCAAACAGGTTTTGCAGCTGTTTGAGCTAAGATTTCCAAGTTATACACATAATGAAAACCTATACTTTGTTTCGGGCGAGTTCCCCATTCAAATGCATGTAACAGTGAGAAACGCATTGTCTTGGCGAAATAAAGCGTTTTTGAACAACTTCATATAAATCGCTGTAACTTTTGATAGAAGACTCAGACAAACATGTTTATGGCTTTATCTTATAGAACTCAATATCCCCATGCTGGGCAAACAGGTTTTGCAGCCGTTTGAGCTAAGATTTTAAAATTATTCACATAATGAAAACCTATACTTTGTTTCGGTCGAGTTTCCCATTCAAATGCATGTAACAGTGAGAAACGCATTGTCTTGGCGAAATAAAGCGTTTTTGAACAACTTCATATAAATCGCTGTAACTTTTGATAGAAGACTCAGACAAACATGTTTATGGCTTTATCTTATAGAACTCAATATCCCCGTGCTGGGAAAACAGGATTTGCAGCTGTTTGAGCTAAGATTTCCAAGTTATACACATAATGAAAACCTATACTTTGTTTCGGTCGAGTTTCCCATTCAAATGCATGTAACAGTGAGAAACGCATTGTCTTGGCGAAATAAAGCGTTTTTGAACAACTTCATATAAATCGCTGTAACTTTTGATAGAAGACTCAGACAAACATGTTTATGGCTTTATCTTATAGAACTCAATATCCCCATGCTGGGCAAACAGGTTTTGCAGCCGTTTGAGCTAAGATTTTAAAATTATTCACATAATGAAAACCTATACTTTGTTTCGGTCGAGTTTCCCATTCAAATGCATGTAACAGTGAGAAACGCATTGTCTTGGCGAAATAAAGCGTTTTTGAACAACTTCATATAAATCGCTGTAACTTTTGATAGAAGACTCAGACAAACATGTTTATGGCTTTATCTTATAGAACTCAATATCCCCGTGCTGGGCAAACAGGTTTTGCAGCCGTTTGAGCTAAGATTTTAAAATTATTCACATAATGAAAAGCTATACTTTGTTTCGGTCGAGTTTCCCATTCAAATGCATGTAACAGTGAGAAACGCATTGTCTTGGCGAAATAAAGCGTTTTTGAACAACTTCATATAAATCGCTGTAACTTTTGATAGAAGATCAGACAAACATGTTTATGGCTTTATCTTATAGAACTCAATATCCCCGTGCTGGGCAAACAGGTTTTGCAGCCGTTTGAGCTAAGATTTTAAAATTATTCACATAATGAAAACCTATACTTTGTTTCAGGCGAGTTTCCCATTCAAATGCATGTAACAGTGAGAAACGCACTGTCTTGGCGAAAGAAAGCGTTTTTGTACAACTTCATATAAATCGCTGTAACTTTTGATAGAAGACTCGGATACACATGTTTATGGCTTTATCTTATAGAACTCAATATCCCCGTGCTGGGAAAACAGGTTTTGCAGCTGTTTGAGCTAAGATTTCCAAGTTATACACATAATGAAAACCTATACTTTGTTTCGGTCGAGTTTCCCATTCAAATGCATGTAACAGTGAGAAACGCATTGTCTTGGCGAAATAAAGCGTTTTTGAACAACTTCATATAAATCGCTGTAACTTTTGATAGAAGACTCAGACAAACATGTTTATGGCTTTATCTTATAGAACTCAATATCCCCATGCTGGGCAAACAGGTTTTGCAGCCGTTTGAGCTAAGATTTTAAAATTATTCACATAATGAAAACCTATACTTTGTTTCGGTCGAGTTTCCCATTCAAATGCATGTAACAGTGAGAAACGCATTGTCTTGGCGAAATAAAGCGTTTTTGAACAACTTCATATAAATCGCTGTAACTTTTGATAGAAGACTCAGACAAACATGTTTATGGCTTTATCTTATAGAACTCAATATCCCCGTGCTGGGCAAACAGGATTTGCAGCTGTTTGAGCTAAGATTTTAAAATTATTCACATAATGAAAAGCTATACTTTGTTTCGGTCGAGTTTCCCATTCAAATGCATGTAACAGTGAGAAACGCATTGTCTTGGCGAAATAAAGCGTTTTTGAACAACTTCATATAAATCGCTGTAACTTTTGATAGAAGATCAGACAAACATGTTTATGGCTTTATCTTATAGAACTCAATATCCCCGTGCTGGGCAAACAGGTTTTGCAGCCGTTTGAGCTAAGATTTTAAAATTATTCACATAATGAAAACCTATACTTTGTTTCAGGCGAGTTTCCCATTCAAATGCATGTAACAGTGAGAAACGCACTGTCTTGGCGAAAGAAAGCGTTTTTGTACAACTTCATATAAATCGCTGTAACTTTTGATAGAAGACTCGGATACACATGTTTATGGCTTTATCTTATAGAACTCAATATCCCCGTGCTGGGAAAACAGGTTTTGCAGCTGTTTGAGCTAAGATTTCCAAGTTATACACATAATGAAAACCTATACTTTGTTTCGGTCGAGTTCCCCATTCAAATGCATGCAACAGTGAGAAACGCACTGTCTTGGCGAAAGAAAGCGTTTTTGTACAACTTCATATAAATAGCTGTAACTTTTGATAGAAGACTCAGACAAACATGTTTATGGCTTTATCTTATAGAACTCAAGGTCCCCGTGCTGGGAAAACAGGATTTGCAGCTGTTTGAGCTAAGATTTCCAAGTTATACACATAATGAAAACCTATACTTTGTTTCGGTCGAGTTTCCCATTCAAATGCATGTAACAGTGAGAAACACACTGTCTTGGCGAAATAAAGCGTTTTTGTACAACTTCATATAAATCGCTGTAACTTTTGATAGAAGACTCAGACAAACATGTTTATGGCTTTATCTTATAGAACTCAATATCCCCGTGCTGGGCAAACAGGTTTTGCAGCCGTTTGAGCTAAGATTTTAAAATTATTCACATAATGAAAACCTATACTTTGTTTCAGGCGAGTTTCCCATTCAAATGCATGTAACAGTGAGAAACGCATTGTCTTGGCGAAATAAAGCGTTTTTGAACAACTTCATATAAATCGCTGTAACTTTTGATAGAAGACTCAGACAAACATGTTTATGGCTTTATCTTATAGAACTCAATATCCCCGTGCTGGGCAAACAGGTTTTGCAGCCATTTGAGCTAAGATTTTAAAATTATTCACATAATGAAAACCTATACTTTGTTTCAGGCGAGTTTCCCATTCAAATGCATGTAACAGTGAGAAACGCATTGTCTTGGCGAAATAAAGCGTTTTTGAACAACTTCATATAAATCGCTGTAACTTTTGATAGAAGACTCAGACAAACATGTTTATGGCTTTATCTTATAGAACTCAATATCCCCGTGCTGGGCAAACAGGTTTTGCAGCCGTTTGAGCTAAGATTTTAAAATTATTCACATAATGAAAACCTATACTTTGTTTCGGTCGAGTTTCCCATTCAAATGCATGTAACAGTGAGAAACGCATTGTCTTGGCGAAATAAAGCGTTTTTGAACAACTTCATATAAATCGCTGTAACTTTTGATAGAAGACTCAGACAAACATGTTTATGGCTTTATCTTATAGAACTCAATATCCCCGTGCTGGGAAAACAGGATTTGCAGCTGTTTGAGCTAAGATTTCCAAGTTATACACATAATGAAAACCTATACTTTGTTTCGGTCGAGTTTCCCATTCAAATGCATGTAACAGTGAGAAACGCATTGTCTTGGCGAAATAAAGCGTTTTTGAACAACTTCATATAAATCGCTGTAACTTTTGATAGAAGACTCAGACAAACATGTTTATGGCTTTATCTTATAGAACTCAATATCCCCGTGCTGGGCAAACAGGTTTTGCAGCCGTTTGAGCTAAGATTTTAAAATTATTCACATAATGAAAACCTATACTTTGTTTCAGGCGAGTTTCCCATTCAAATGCATGTAACAGTGAGAAACGCATTGTCTTGGCGAAATAAAGCGTTTTTGAACAACTTCATATAAATCGCTGTAACTTTTGATAGAAGACTCAGACAAACATGTTTATGGCTTTATCTTATAGAACTCAATATCCCCGTGCTGGGCAAACAGGTTTTGCAGCCATTTGAGCTAAGATTTTAAAATTATTCACATAATGAAAACCTATACTTTGTTTCAGGCGAGTTTCCCATTCAAATGCATGTAACAGTGAGAAACGCATTGTCTTGGCGAAATAAAGCGTTTTTGAACAACTTCATATAAATCGCTGTAACTTTTGATAGAAGACTCAGACAAACATGTTTATGGCTTTATCTTATAGAACTCAATATCCCCGTGCTGGGCAAACAGGTTTTGCAGCCGTTTGAGCTAAGATTTTAAAATTATTCACATAATGAAAACCTATACTTTGTTTCGGTCGAGTTTCCCATTCAAATGCATGTAACAGTGAGAAACGCATTGTCTTGGCGAAATAAAGCGTTTTTGAACAACTTCATATAAATCGCTGTAACTTTTGATAGAAGACTCAGACAAACATGTTTATGGCTTTATCTTATAGAACTCAATATCCCCGTGCTGGGCAAACAGGTTTTGCAGCCGTTTGAGCTAAGATTTTAAAATTATTCACATAATGAAAACCTATACTTTGTTTCGGTCGAGTTTCCCATTCAAATGCATGTAACAGTGAGAAACGCATTGTCTTGGCGAAATAAAGCGTTTTTGAACAACTTCATATAAATCGCTGTAACTTTTGATAGAAGACTCAGACAAACATGTTTATGGCTTTATCTTATAGAACTCAATATCCCCGTGCTGGGAAAACAGGATTTGCAGCTGTTTGAGCTAAGATTTCCAAGTTATACACATAATGAAAACCTATACTTTGTTTCGGTCGAGTTTCCCATTCAAATGCATGTAACAGTGAGAAACGCATTGTCTTGGCGAAATAAAGCGTTTTTGAACAACTTCATATAAATCGCTGTAACTTTTGATAGAAGACTCAGACAAACATGTTTATGGCTTTATCTTATAGAACTCAATATCCCATGCTGGGCAAACAGGTTTTGCAGCCGTTTGAGCTAAGATTTTAAAATTATTCACATAATGAAAACCTATACTTTGTTTCACGCGAGTTTCCCATTCAAATGCATGCAACAGTGAGAAACGCATTGTCTTGGCGAAATAAAGCGTTTTTGAACAACTTCATATAAATCGCTGTAACTTTTGATAGAAGACTCAGACAAACATGTTTATGGCTTTATCTTATAGAACTCAATATCCCCGTGCTGGGCAAACAGGTTTTGCAGCTGTTTGAGCTAAGATTTCCAAGTTATACACATAATGAAAACCTATACTTTGTTTCGGTCGAGTTTCCCATTCAAATGCATGTAACAGTGAGAAACGCATTGTCTTGGCGAAATAAAGCGTTTTTGAACAACTTCATATAAATCGCTGTAACTTTTGATAGAAGACTCAGACAAACATGTTTATGGCTTTATCTTATAGAACTCAATATCCCATGCTGGGCAAACAGGTTTTGCAGCCGTTTGAGCTAAGATTTTAAAATTATTCACATAATGAAAACCTATACTTTGTTTCACGCGAGTTTCCCATTCAAATGCATGTAACAGTGAGAAACGCATTGTCTTGGCGAAATAAAGCGTTTTTGAACAACTTCATATAAATCGCTGTAACTTTTGATAGAAGACTCAGACAAACATGTTTATGGCTTTATCTTATAGAACTCAATATCCCCGTGCTGGGAAAACAGGATTTGCAGCTGTTTGAGCTAAGATTTCCAAGTTATACACATAATGAAAACCTATACTTTGTTTCGGTCGAGTTTCCCATTCAAATGCATGTAACAGTGAGAAACGCATTGTCTTGGCGAAATAAAGCGTTTTTGAACAACTTCATATAAATCGCTGTAACTTTTGATAGAAGACTCAGACAAACATGTTTATGGCTTTATCTTATAGAACTCAATATCCCATGCTGGGCAAACAGGTTTTGCAGCCGTTTGAGCTAAGATTTTAAAATTATTCACATAATGAAAACCTATACTTTGTTTCGGTCGAGTTTCCCATTCAAATGCATGTAACAGTGAGAAACGCATTGTCTTGGCGAAATAAAGCGTTTTTGAACAACTTCATATAAATCGCTGTAACTTTTGATAGAAGACTCAGACAAACATGTTTATGGCTTTATCTTATAGAACTCAATATCCCCGTGCTGGGAAAACAGGATTTGCAGCTGTTTGAGCTAAGATTTCCAAGTTATACACATAATGAAAACCTATACTTTGTTTCGGTCGAGTTTCCCATTCAAATGCATGTAACAGTGAGAAACGCATTGTCTTGGCGAAATAAAGCGTTTTTGAACAACTTCATATAAATCGCTGTAACTTTTGATAGAAGACTCAGACAAACATGTTTATGGCTTTATCTTATAGAACTCAATATCCCATGCTGGGCAAACAGGTTTTGCAGCCGTTTGAGCTAAGATTTTAAAATTATTCACATAATGAAAACCTATACTTTGTTTCACGCGAGTTTCCCATTCAAATGCATGTAACAGTGAGAAACGCATTGTCTTGGCGAAATAAAGCGTTTTTGAACAACTTCATATAAATCGCTGTAACTTTTGATAGAAGACTCAGACAAACATGTTTATGGCTTTATCTTATAGAACTCAATATCCCCGTGCTGGGAAAACAGGATTTGCAGCTGTTTGAGCTAAGATTTCCAAGTTATACACATAATGAAAACCTATACTTTGTTTCGGTCGAGTTTCCCATTCAAATGCATGTAACAGTGAGAAACGCATTGTCTTGGCGAAATAAAGCGTTTTTGAACAACTTCATATAAATCGCTGTAACTTTTGATAGAAGACTCAGACAAACATGTTTATGGCTTTATCTTATAGAACTCAATATCCCATGCTGGGCAAACAGGTTTTGCAGCCGTTTGAGCTAAGATTTTAAAATTATTCACATAATGAAAACCTATACTTTGTTTCGGTCGAGTTTCCCATTCAAATGCATGTAACAGTGAGAAACGCATTGTCTTGGCGAAATAAAGCGTTTTTGAACAACTTCATATAAATCGCTGTAACTTTTGATAGAAGACTCAGACAAACATGTTTATGGCTTTATCTTATAGAACTCAATATCCCCGTGCTGGGCAAACAGGTTTTGCAGCCGTTTGAGCTAAGATTTTAAAATTATTCACATAATGAAAAGCTATACTTTGTTTCGGTCGAGTTTCCCATTCAAATGCATGTAACAGTGAGAAACGCATTGTCTTGGCGAAATAAAGCGTTTTTGAACAACTTCATATAAATCGCTGTAACTTTTGATAGAAGACTCAGACAAACATGTTTATGGCTTTATCTTATAGAACTCAATATCCCATGCTGGGCAAACAGGTTTTGCAGCCGTTTGAGCTAAGATTTTAAAATTATTCACATAATGAAAACCTATACTTTGTTTCGGTCGAGTTTCCCATTCAAATGCATGTAACAGTGAGAAACGCATTGTCTTGGCGAAATAAAGCGTTTTTGAACAACTTCATATAAATCGCTGTAACTTTTGATAGAAGACTCAGACAAACATGTTTATGGCTTTATCTTATAGAACTCAATATCCCCGTGCTGGGCAAACAGGTTTTGCAGCCGTTTGAGCTAAGATTTTAAAATTATTCACATAATGAAAAGCTATACTTTGTTTCGGTCGAGTTTCCCATTCAAATGCATGTAACAGTGAGAAACGCATTGTCTTGGCGAAATAAAGCGTTTTTGAACAACTTCATATAAATCGCTGTAACTTTTGATAGAAGACTCAGACAAACATGTTTATGGCTTTATCTTATAGAACTCAATATCCCCGTGCTGGGAAAACAGGATTTGCAGCTGTTTGAGCTAAGATTTCCAAGTTATACACATAATGAAAACCTATACTTTGTTTCGGTCGAGTTTCCCATTCAAATGCATGTAACAGTGAGAAACGCATTGTCTTGGCGAAATAAAGCGTTTTTGAACAACTTCATATAAATCGCTGTAACTTTTGATAGAAGACTCAGACAAACATGTTTATGGCTTTATCTTATAGAACTCAATATCCCATGCTGGGCAAACAGGTTTTGCAGCCGTTTGAGCTAAGATTTTAAAATTATTCACATAATGAAAACCTATACTTTGTTTCGGTCGAGTTTCCCATTCAAATGCATGTAACAGTGAGAAACGCATTGTCTTGGCGAAATAAAGCGTTTTTGAACAACTTCATATAAATCGCTGTAACTTTTGATAGAAGACTCAGACAAACATGTTTATGGCTTTATCTTATAGAACTCAATATCCCCGTGCTGGGAAAACAGGATTTGCAGCTGTTTGAGCTAAGATTTCCAAGTTATACACATAATGAAAACCTATACTTTGTTTCGGTCGAGTTTCCCATTCAAATGCATGTAACAGTGAGAAACGCATTGTCTTGGCGAAATAAAGCGTTTTTGAACAACTTCATATAAATCGCTGTAACTTTTGATAGAAGACTCAGACAAACATGTTTATGGCTTTATCTTATAGAACTCAATATCCCATGCTGGGCAAACAGGTTTTGCAGCCGTTTGAGCTAAGATTTTAAAATTATTCACATAATGAAAACCTATACTTTGTTTCACGCGAGTTTCCCATTCAAATGCATGCAACAGTGAGAAACGCACTGTCTTGGCGAAAGAAAGTGTTTTTGTACAACTTCATATAAATAGCTGTAACTTTTGATAGAAGACTCAGACAAACATGTTTATGGCTTTATCTTATAGAACTCAAGGTCCCCGTGCTGGGAAAACATGATTTGCAGCTGTTTGAGCTAAGATTTCCAAGTTATACACATAATGAAAACCTATACTTTGTTTCGGTCGAGTTTCCCATTCAAATGCATGTAACAGTGAGAAACGCATTGTCTTGGCGAAATAAAGCGTTTTTGAACAACTTCATATAAATCGCTGTAACTTTTGATAGAAGACTCAGACAAACATGTTTATGGCTTTATCTTATAGAACTCAATATCCCCGTGCTGGGAAAACAGGATTTGCAGCTGTTTGAGCTAAGATTTCCAAGTTATACACATAATGAAAACCTATACTTTGTTTCGGTCGAGTTTCCCATTCAAATGCATGTAACAGTGAGAAACGCATTGTCTTGGCGAAATAAAGCGTTTTTGAACAACTTCATATAAATCGCTGTAACTTTTGATAGAAGACTCAGACAAACATGTTTATGGCTTTATCTTATAGAACTCAATATCCCCGTGCTGGGCAAACAGGTTTTGCAGCCGTTTGAGCTAAGATTTTAAAATTATTCACATAATGAAAACCTATACTTTGTTTCAGGCGAGTTTCCCATTCAAATGCATGTAACAGTGAGAAACGCATTGTCTTGGCGAAATAAAGCGTTTTTGAACAACTTCATATAAATCGCTGTAACTTTTGATAGAAGACTCAGACAAACATGTTTATGGCTTTATCTTATAGAACTCAATATCCCCGTGCTGGGCAAACAGGTTTTGCAGCCATTTGAGCTAAGATTTTAAAATTATTCACATAATGAAAACCTATACTTTGTTTCAGGCGAGTTTCCCATTCAAATGCATGTAACAGTGAGAAACGCATTGTCTTGGCGAAATAAAGCGTTTTTGAACAACTTCATATAAATCGCTGTAACTTTTGATAGAAGACTCAGACAAACATGTTTATGGCTTTATCTTATAGAACTCAATATCCCCGTGCTGGGCAAACAGGTTTTGCAGCCGTTTGAGCTAAGATTTTAAAATTATTCACATAATGAAAAGCTATACTTTGTTTCGGTCGAGTTTCCCATTCAAATGCATGTAACAGTGAGAAACGCATTGTCTTGGCGAAATAAAGCGTTTTTGAACAACTTCATATAAATCGCTGTAACTTTTGATAGAAGACTCAGACAAACATGTTTATGGCTTTATCTTATAGAACTCAATATCCCATGCTGGGCAAACAGGTTTTGCAGCTGTTTGAGCTAAGATTTCCAAGTTATACACATAATGAAAACCTATACTTTGTTTCGGTCGAGTTTCCCATTCAAATGCATGTAACAGTGAGAAACGCATTGTCTTGGCGAAATAAAGCGTTTTTGAACAACTTCATATAAATCGCTGTAACTTTTGATAGAAGACTCAGACAAACATGTTTATGGCTTTATCTTATAGAACTCAATATCCCATGCTGGGCAAACAGGTTTTGCAGCCGTTTGAGCTAAGATTTTAAAATTATTCACATAATGAAAACCTATACTTTGTTTCGGTCGAGTTTCCCATTCAAATGCATGTAACAGTGAGAAACGCATTGTCTTGGCGAAATAAAGCGTTTTTGAACAACTTCATATAAATCGCTGTAACTTTTGATAGAAGACTCAGACAAACATGTTTATGGCTTTATCTTATAGAACTCAATATCCCCGTGCTGGGAAAACAGGATTTGCAGCTGTTTGAGCTAAGATTTCCAAGTTATACACATAATGAAAACCTATACTTTGTTTCGGTCGAGTTTCCCATTCAAATGCATGTAACAGTGAGAAACGCATTGTCTTGGCGAAATAAAGCGTTTTTGAACAACTTCATATAAATCGCTGTAACTTTTGATAGAAGACTCAGACAAACATGTTTATGGCTTTATCTTATAGAACTCAATATCCCATGCTGGGCAAACAGGTTTTGCAGCCGTTTGAGCTAAGATTTTAAAATTATTCACATAATGAAAACCTATACTTTGTTTCACGCGAGTTTCCCATTCAAATGCATGTAACAGTGAGAAACGCATTGTCTTGGCGAAATAAAGCGTTTTTGAACAACTTCATATAAATCGCTGTAACTTTTGATAGAAGACTCAGACAAACATGTTTATGGCTTTATCTTATAGAACTCAATATCCCCGTGCTGGGAAAACAGGATTTGCAGCTGTTTGAGCTAAGATTTCCAAGTTATACACATAATGAAAACCTATACTTTGTTTCGGTCGAGTTTCCCATTCAAATGCATGTAACAGTGAGAAACGCATTGTCTTGGCGAAATAAAGCGTTTTTGAACAACTTCATATAAATCGCTGTAACTTTTGATAGAAGACTCAGACAAACATGTTTATGGCTTTATCTTATAGAACTCAATATCCCATGCTGGGCAAACAGGTTTTGCAGCCGTTTGAGCTAAGATTTTAAAATTATTCACATAATGAAAACCTATACTTTGTTTCGGTCGAGTTTCCCATTCAAATGCATGTAACAGTGAGAAACGCATTGTCTTGGCGAAATAAAGCGTTTTTGAACAACTTCATATAAATCGCTGTAACTTTTGATAGAAGACTCAGACAAACATGTTTATGGCTTTATCTTATAGAACTCAATATCCCCGTGCTGGGCAAACAGGTTTTGCAGCCGTTTGAGCTAAGATTTTAAAATTATTCACATAATGAAAAGCTATACTTTGTTTCGGTCGAGTTTCCCATTCAAATGCATGTAACAGTGAGAAACGCATTGTCTTGGCGAAATAAAGCGTTTTTGAACAACTTCATATAAATCGCTGTAACTTTTGATAGAAGACTCAGACAAACATGTTTATGGCTTTATCTTATAGAACTCAATATCCCATGCTGGGCAAACAGGTTTTGCAGCCGTTTGAGCTAAGATTTTAAAATTATTCACATAATGAAAACCTATACTTTGTTTCGGTCGAGTTTCCCATTCAAATGCATGTAACAGTGAGAAACGCATTGTCTTGGCGAAATAAAGCGTTTTTGAACAACTTCATATAAATCGCTGTAACTTTTGATAGAAGACTCAGACAAACATGTTTATGGCTTTATCTTATAGAACTCAATATCCCCGTGCTGGGCAAACAGGTTTTGCAGCCGTTTGAGCTAAGATTTTAAAATTATTCACATAATGAAAAGCTATACTTTGTTTCGGTCGAGTTTCCCATTCAAATGCATGTAACAGTGAGAAACGCATTGTCTTGGCGAAATAAAGCGTTTTTGAACAACTTCATATAAATCGCTGTAACTTTTGATAGAAGACTCAGACAAACATGTTTATGGCTTTATCTTATAGAACTCAATATCCCCGTGCTGGGAAAACAGGATTTGCAGCTGTTTGAGCTAAGATTTCCAAGTTATACACATAATGAAAACCTATACTTTGTTTCGGTCGAGTTTCCCATTCAAATGCATGTAACAGTGAGAAACGCATTGTCTTGGCGAAATAAAGCGTTTTTGAACAACTTCATATAAATCGCTGTAACTTTTGATAGAAGACTCAGACAAACATGTTTATGGCTTTATCTTATAGAACTCAATATCCCATGCTGGGCAAACAGGTTTTGCAGCCGTTTGAGCTAAGATTTTAAAATTATTCACATAATGAAAAGCTATACTTTGTTTCGGTCGAGTTTCCCATTCAAATGCATGTAACAGTGAGAAACGCATTGTCTTGGCGAAATAAAGCGTTTTTGAACAACTTCATATAAATCGCTGTAACTTTTGATAGAAGACTCAGACAAACATGTTTATGGCTTTATCTTATAGAACTCAATATCCCCGTGCTGGGAAAACAGGATTTGCAGCTGTTTGAGCTAAGATTTCCAAGTTATACACATAATGAAAACCTATACTTTGTTTCGGTCGAGTTTCCCATTCAAATGCATGTAACAGTGAGAAACGCATTGTCTTGGCGAAATAAAGCGTTTTTGAACAACTTCATATAAATCGCTGTAACTTTTGATAGAAGACTCAGACAAACATGTTTATGGCTTTATCTTATAGAACTCAATATCCCATGCTGGGCAAACAGGTTTTGCAGCCGTTTGAGCTAAGATTTTAAAATTATTCACATAATGAAAACCTATACTTTGTTTCACGCGAGTTTCCCATTCAAATGCATGCAACAGTGAGAAACGCACTGTCTTGGCGAAAGAAAGTGTTTTTGTACAACTTCATATAAATAGCTGTAACTTTTGATAGAAGACTCAGACAAACATGTTTATGGCTTTATCTTATAGAACTCAAGGTCCCCGTGCTGGGAAAACATGATTTGCAGCTGTTTGAGCTAAGATTTCCAAGTTATACACATAATGAAAACCTATACTTTGTTTCGGTCGAGTTTCCCATTCAAATGCATGTAACAGTGAGAAACGCATTGTCTTGGCGAAATAAAGCGTTTTTGAACAACTTCATATAAATCGCTGTAACTTTTGATAGAAGACTCAGACAAACATGTTTATGGCTTTATCTTATAGAACTCAATATCCCCGTGCTGGGCAAACAGGTTTTGCAGCCGTTTGAGCTAAGATTTTAAAATTATTCACATAATGAAAACCTATACTTTGTTTCAGGCGAGTTTCCCATTCAAATGCATGTAACAGTGAGAAACGCATTGTCTTGGCGAAATAAAGCGTTTTTGAACAACTTCATATAAATCGCTGTAACTTTTGATAGAAGACTCAGACAAACATGTTTATGGCTTTATCTTATAGAACTCAATATCCCCGTGCTGGGCAAACAGGTTTTGCAGCCATTTGAGCTAAGATTTTAAAATTATTCACATAATGAAAACCTATACTTTGTTTCAGGCGAGTTTCCCATTCAAATGCATGTAACAGTGAGAAACGCATTGTCTTGGCGAAATAAAGCGTTTTTGAACAACTTCATATAAATCGCTGTAACTTTTGATAGAAGACTCAGACAAACATGTTTATGGCTTTATCTTATAGAACTCAATATCCCCGTGCTGGGCAAACAGGTTTTGCAGCCGTTTGAGCTAAGATTTTAAAATTATTCACATAATGAAAAGCTATACTTTGTTTCGGTCGAGTTTCCCATTCAAATGCATGTAACAGTGAGAAACGCATTGTCTTGGCGAAATAAAGCGTTTTTGAACAACTTCATATAAATCGCTGTAACTTTTGATAGAAGACTCAGACAAACATGTTTATGGCTTTATCTTATAGAACTCAATATCCCATGCTGGGCAAACAGGTTTTGCAGCCGTTTGAGCTAAGATTTTAAAATTATTCACATAATGAAAACCTATACTTTGTTTCACGCGAGTTTCCCATTCAAATGCATGCAACAGTGAGAAACGCACTGTCTTGGCGAAAGAAAGCGTTTTTGTACAACTTCATATAAATAGCTGTAACTTTTGATAGAAGACTCAGACAAACATGTTTATGGCTTTATCTTATAGAACTCAAGGTCCCCGTGCTGGGAAAACAGGATTTGCAGCTGTTTGAGCTAAGATTTCCAAGTTATACACATAATGAAAACCTATACTTTGTTTCAGGCGAGTTTCCCATTCAAATGCATGTAACAGTGAGAAACGCATTGTCTTGGCGAAATAAAGCGTTTTTGAACAACTTCATATAAATCGCTGTAACTTTTGATAGAAGACTCAGACAAACATGTTTATGGCTTTATCTTATAGAACTCAATATCCCCGTGCTGGGAAAACAGGATTTGCAGCTGTTTGAGCTAAGATTTCCAAGTTATACACATAATGAAAACCTATACTTTGTTTCGGGCGAGTTCCCCATGCAACAGTGAGAAACGCACTGTCTTGGCGAAAGAAAGCGTTTTTGTACAACTTCATATAAATAGCTGTAACTTTTGATAGAAGACTCGGATACACATGTTTATGGCTTTATCTTATAGAACTCAAGGTCCCCGTGCTGGGCAAACAGGATTTGCAGCTGTTTGAGCTAAGATTTTAAAGTTATACACATAATGAAAACCTATACTTTGTTTCGGTCGAGTTCCCCATTCAAATGCATGTAACAGTGAGAAACGCACTGTCTTGGCGAAAGAAAGCGTTTTTGTACAACTTCATATAAATAGCTGTAACTTTTGATAGAAGACTCGGATACACATGTTTATGGCTTTATCTTATAGAACTCAAGGTCCCTGTGCTGAGAAAACAGGATTTGCAGCTGTTTGAGCTAAGATTTTTAAGTTATACACATAATGAAAACCTATACTTTGTTTCGGGCGAGTTCCCCATTCAAATGCATGTAACAGTGAGAAACGCACTGTCTTGGCGAAAGAAAGCGTTTTTGTACAACTTCATATAAATAGCTGTAACTTTTGATAGAAGACTCGGATACACATGTTTATGGCTTTATCTTATAGAACTCAAGGTCCCCGTGCTGGGAAAACAGGATTTGCAGCTGTTTGAGCTAAGATTTCTAAGCTATACACATAATGAAAACCTATACTTTGTTTCGGGCGAGTTCCCCATTCAAATGCATGCAACAGTGAGAAACGCACTGTCTTGGCGAAAGAAAGCGTTTTTGTACAACTTCATATAAATAGCTGTAACTTTTGATAGAAGACTCAGACAAACATGTTTATGGCTTTATCTTATAGAACTCAATATCCCCATGCTGGGCAAACAGGTTTTGCAGCCGTTTGAGCTAAGATTTTAAAATTATTCACATAATGAAAACCTATACTTTGTTTCGGTCGAGTTTCCCATTCAAATGCATGTAACAGTGAGAAACGCATTGTCTTGGCGAAATAAAGCGTTTTTGAACAACTTCATATAAATCGCTGTAACTTTTGATAGAAGACTCAGACAAACATGTTTATGGCTTTATCTTATAGAACTCAATATCCCCGTGCTGGGAAAACAGGATTTGCAGCTGTTTGAGCTAAGATTTCCAAGTTATACACATAATGAAAACCTATACTTTGTTTCGGTCGAGTTTCCCATTCAAATGCATGTAACAGTGAGAAACGCATTGTCTTGGCGAAATAAAGCGTTTTTGAACAACTTCATATAAATAGCTGTAACTTTTGATAGAAGACTCAGACAAACATGTTTATGGCTTTATCTTATAGAACTCAAGGTCCCCGTGCTGGGCAAACAGGTTTTGCAGCTGTTTGAGCTAAGATTTCCAAGTTATACACATAATGAAAACCTATACTTTGTTTCGGGCGAGTTCCCCATTCAAATGCATGTAACAGTGAGAAACGCATTGTCTTGGCGAAATAAAGCGTTTTTGAACAACTTCATATAAATCGCTGTAACTTTTGATAGAAGACTCAGACAAACATGTTTATGGCTTTATCTTATAGAACTCAATATCCCCATGCTGGGCAAACAGGTTTTGCAGCCGTTTGAGCTAAGATTTTAAAATTATTCACATAATGAAAACCTATACTTTGTTTCGGTCGAGTTTCCCATTCAAATGCATGTAACAGTGAGAAACGCATTGTCTTGGCGAAATAAAGCGTTTTTGAACAACTTCATATAAATCGCTGTAACTTTTGATAGAAGACTCAGACAAACATGTTTATGGCTTTATCTTATAGAACTCAATATCCCCGTGCTGGGAAAACAGGATTTGCAGCTGTTTGAGCTAAGATTTCCAAGTTATACACATAATGAAAACCTATACTTTGTTTCGGTCGAGTTTCCCATTCAAATGCATGTAACAGTGAGAAACGCATTGTCTTGGCGAAATAAAGCGTTTTTGAACAACTTCATATAAATCGCTGTAACTTTTGATAGAAGACTCAGACAAACATGTTTATGGCTTTATCTTATAGAACTCAATATCCCCGTGCTGGGCAAACAGGTTTTGCAGCCGTTTGAGCTAAGATTTTAAAATTATTCACATAATGAAAAGCTATACTTTGTTTCGGTCGAGTTTCCCATTCAAATGCATGTAACAGTGAGAAACGCATTGTCTTGGCGAAATAAAGCGTTTTTGAACAACTTCATATAAATCGCTGTAACTTTTGATAGAAGATCAGACAAACATGTTTATGGCTTTATCTTATAGAACTCAATATCCCCGTGCTGGGCAAACAGGTTTTGCAGCCGTTTGAGCTAAGATTTTAAAATTATTCACATAATGAAAACCTATACTTTGTTTCAGGCGAGTTTCCCATTCAAATGCATGTAACAGTGAGAAACGCACTGTCTTGGCGAAAGAAAGCGTTTTTGTACAACTTCATATAAATCGCTGTAACTTTTGATAGAAGACTCGGATACACATGTTTATGGCTTTATCTTATAGAACTCAATATCCCCGTGCTGGGAAAACAGGTTTTGCAGCTGTTTGAGCTAAGATTTCCAAGTTATACACATAATGAAAACCTATACTTTGTTTCGGTCGAGTTTCCCATTCAAATGCATGTAACAGTGAGAAACGCATTGTCTTGGCGAAATAAAGCGTTTTTGAACAACTTCATATAAATCGCTGTAACTTTTGATAGAAGACTCAGACAAACATGTTTATGGCTTTATCTTATAGAACTCAATATCCCCATGCTGGGCAAACAGGTTTTGCAGCCGTTTGAGCTAAGATTTTAAAATTATTCACATAATGAAAACCTATACTTTGTTTCGGTCGAGTTTCCCATTCAAATGCATGTAACAGTGAGAAACGCATTGTCTTGGCGAAATAAAGCGTTTTTGAACAACTTCATATAAATCGCTGTAACTTTTGATAGAAGACTCAGACAAACATGTTTATGGCTTTATCTTATAGAACTCAATATCCCCGTGCTGGGCAAACAGGTTTTGCAGCCGTTTGAGCTAAGATTTTAAAATTATTCACATAATGAAAACCTATACTTTGTTTCAGGCGAGTTTCCCATTCAAATGCATGTAACAGTGAGAAACGCACTGTCTTGGCGAAAGAAAGCGTTTTTGTACAACTTCATATAAATCGCTGTAACTTTTGATAGAAGACTCGGATACACATGTTTATGGCTTTATCTTATAGAACTCAATATCCCCGTGCTGGGAAAACAGGTTTTGCAGCTGTTTGAGCTAAGATTTCCAAGTTATACACATAATGAAAACCTATACTTTGTTTCGGTCGAGTTCCCCATTCAAATGCATGCAACAGTGAGAAACGCACTGTCTTGGCGAAAGAAAGCGTTTTTGTACAACTTCATATAAATAGCTGTAACTTTTGATAGAAGACTCAGACAAACATGTTTATGGCTTTATCTTATAGAACTCAATATCCCCGTGCTGGGAAAACAGGATTTGCAGCTGTTTGAGCTAAGATTTCCAAGTTATACACATAATGAAAACCTATACTTTGTTTCGGTCGAGTTTCCCATTCAAATGCATGTAACAGTGAGAAACGCATTGTCTTGGCGAAATAAAGCGTTTTTGAACAACTTCATATAAATCGCTGTAACTTTTGATAGAAGACTCAGACAAACATGTTTATGGCTTTATCTTATAGAACTCAATATCCCATGCTGGGCAAACAGGTTTTGCAGCCGTTTGAGCTAAGATTTTAAAATTATTCACATAATGAAAACCTATACTTTGTTTCACGCGAGTTTCCCATTCAAATGCATGCAACAGTGAGAAACGCATTGTCTTGGCGAAATAAAGCGTTTTTGAACAACTTCATATAAATCGCTGTAACTTTTGATAGAAGACTCAGACAAACATGTTTATGGCTTTATCTTATAGAACTCAATATCCCCGTGCTGGGCAAACAGGTTTTGCAGCCGTTTGAGCTAAGATTTTAAAATTATTCACATAATGAAAACCTATACTTTGTTTCGGTCGAGTTTCCCATTCAAATGCATGTAACAGTGAGAAACGCATTGTCTTGGCGAAATAAAGCGTTTTTGAACAACTTCATATAAATCGCTGTAACTTTTGATAGAAGACTCAGACAAACATGTTTATGGCTTTATCTTATAGAACTCAATATCCCATGCTGGGCAAACAGGTTTTGCAGCCGTTTGAGCTAAGATTTTAAAATTATTCACATAATGAAAACCTATACTTTGTTTCACGCGAGTTTCCCATTCAAATGCATGCAACAGTGAGAAACGCACTGTCTTGGCGAAAGAAAGCGTTTTTGTACAACTTCATATAAATAGCTGTAACTTTTGATAGAAGACTCAGACAAACATGTTTATGGCTTTATCTTATAGAACTCAAGGTCCCCGTGCTGGGAAAACAGGATTTGCAGCTGTTTGAGCTAAGATTTCCAAGTTATACACATAATGAAAACCTATACTTTGTTTCAGGCGAGTTTCCCATTCAAATGCATGTAACAGTGAGAAACGCATTGTCTTGGCGAAATAAAGCGTTTTTGAACAACTTCATATAAATCGCTGTAACTTTTGATAGAAGACTCAGACAAACATGTTTATGGCTTTATCTTATAGAACTCAAGGTCCCCGTGCTGGGAAAACAGGATTTGCAGCTGTTTGAGCTAAGATTTCCAAGTTATACACATAATGAAAACCTATACTTTGTTTCGGTCGAGTTTCCCATTCAAATGCATGTAACAGTGAGAAACGCATTGTCTTGGCGAAATAAAGCGTTTTTGAACAACTTCATATAAATCGCTGTAACTTTTGATAGAAGACTCAGACAAACATGTTTATGGCTTTATCTTATAGAACTCAATATCCCCGTGCTGGGCAAACAGGTTTTGCAGCCATTTGAGCTAAGATTTTAAAATTATTCACATAATGAAAACCTATACTTTGTTTCAGGCGAGTTTCCCATTCAAATGCATGTAACAGTGAGAAACGCATTGTCTTGGCGAAATAAAGCGTTTTTGAACAACTTCATATAAATCGCTGTAACTTTTGATAGAAGACTCGGATACACATGTTTATGGCTTTATCTTATAGAACTCAATATCCCCGTGCTGGGAAAACAGGTTTTGCAGCTGTTTGAGCTAAGATTTCCAAGTTATACACATAATGAAAACCTATACTTTGTTTCGGTCGAGTTCCCCATTCAAATGCATGTAACAGTGAGAAACGCATTGTCTTGGCGAAATAAAGCGTTTTTGAACAACTTCATATAAATCGCTGTAACCTTTGATAGAAGACTCAGACAAACATGTTTATGGCTTTATCTTATAGAACTCAATATCCCCGTGCTGGGCAAACAGGTTTTGCAGCCGTTTGAGCTAAGATTTTAAAATTATTCACATAATGAAAAGCTATACTTTGTTTCGGTCGAGTTTCCCATTCAAATGCATGTAACAGTGAGAAACGCATTGTCTTGGCGAAATAAAGCGTTTTTGAACAACTTCATATAAATCGCTGTAACTTTTGATAGAAGACTCAGACAAACATGTTTATGGCTTTATCTTATAGAACTCAATATCCCATGCTGGGCAAACAGGTTTTGCAGCCGTTTGAGCTAAGATTTTAAAATTATTCACATAATGAAAACCTATACTTTGTTTCACGCGAGTTTCCCATTCAAATGCATGCAACAGTGAGAAACGCACTGTCTTGGCGAAAGAAAGCGTTTTTGTACAACTTCATATAAATAGCTGTAACTTTTGATAGACGACTCAGACAAACATGTTTATGGCTTTATCTTATAGAACTCAAGGTCCCCGTGCTGGGAAAACAGGATTTGCAGCTGTTTGAGCTAAGATTTCCAAGTTATACACATAATGAAAACCTATACTTTGTTTCAGGCGAGTTTCCCATTCAAATGCATGTAACAGTGAGAAACGCATTGTCTTGGCGAAATAAAGCGTTTTTGAACAACTTCATATAAATCGCTGTAACTTTTGATAGAAGACTCAGACAAACATGTTTATGGCTTTATCTTATAGAACTCAAGGTCCCCGTGCTGGGCAAACAGGTTTTGCAGCCGTCTGAGCTAAGATTTTAAAATTATTCACATAATGAAAACCTATACTTTGTTTCAGGCGAGTTTCCCATTCAAATGCATGCAACAGTGAGAAACGCACTGTCTTGGCGAAAGAAAGCGTTTTTGAACAACTTCATATAAATCGCTGTAACTTTTGATAGAAGACTCAGACAAACATGTTTATGGCTTTATCTTATAGAACTCAATATCCCCGTGCTGGGCAAACAGGTTTTGCAGCCGTTTGAGCTAAGATTTTAAAATTATTCACATAATGAAAAGCTATACTTTGTTTCGGTCGAGTTTCCCATTCAAATGCATGTAACAGTGAGAAACGCATTGTCTTGGCGAAATAAAGCGTTTTTGAACAACTTCATATAAATCGCTGTAACTTTTGATAGAAGACTCAGACAAACATGTTTATGGCTTTATCTTATAGAACTCAATATCCCCGTGCTGGGCAAACAGGTTTTGCAGCCGTTTGAGCAAAGATTTTAAAATTATTCACATAATGAAAACCTATACTTTGTTTCGGTCGAGTTTCCCATTCAAATGCATGTAACAGTGAGAAACGCATTGTCTTGGCGAAATAAAGCGTTTTTGAACAACTTCATATAAATCGCTGAAACTTTTGATAGAAGACTCAGACAAACATGTTTATGGCTTTATCTTATAGAACTCAATATCCCCGTGCTGGGCAAACAGGTTTTGCAGCCGTTTGAGCAAAGATTTTAAAATTATTCACATAATGAAAACCTATACTTTGTTTCAGGCGAGTTTCCCATTCAAATGCATGTAACAGTGAGAAACGCACTGTCTTGGCGAAATAAAGCGTTTTTGTACAACTTCATATAAATCGCTGTAACTTTTGATAGAAGACTCGGATACACATGTTTATGCCTTTATCTTATAGAACTCAATATCCCCGTGCTGGGCAAACAGGTTTTGCAGCCGTTTGAGCTAAGATTTTAAAATTATTCACATAATGAAAACCTATACTTTGTTTCGGGCGAGTTCCCCATTCAAATGCATGCAACAGTGAGAAACGCACTGTCTTGGCGAAAGAAAGCGTTTTTGAACAACTTCATATAAATCGCTGTAACTTTTGATAGAAGACTCAGACAAACATGTTTATGGCTTTATCTTATAGAACTCAATATCCCCGTGCTGGGCAAACAGGTTTTGCAGCCGTTTGAGCTAAGATTTTAAAATTATTCACATAATGAAAACCTATACTTTGTTTCGGTCGAGTTTCCCATTCAAATGCATGTAACAGTGAGAAACGCATTGTCTTGGCGAAATAAAGCGTTTTTGAACAACTTCATATAAATCGCTGTAACTTTTGATAGAAGACTCAGACAAACATGTTTATGGCTTTATCTTATAGAACTCAATATCCCCGTGCTGGGCAAACAGGTTTTGCAGCCGTTTGAGCAAAGATTTTAAAATTATTCACATAATGAAAACCTATACTTTGTTTCGGTCGAGTTTCCCATTCAAATGCATGTAACAGTGAGAAACGCATTGTCTTGGCGAAATAAAGCGTTTTTGAACAACTTCATATAAATCGCTGAAACTTTTGATAGAAGACTCAGACAAACATGTTTATGGCTTTATCTTATAGAACTCAATATCCCCGTGCTGGGCAAACAGGTTTTGCAGCCGTTTGAGCAAAGATTTTAAAATTATTCACATAATGAAAACCTATACTTTGTTTCAGGCGAGTTTCCCATTCAAATGCATGTAACAGTGAGAAACGCACTGTCTTGGCGAAATAAAGCGTTTTTGTACAACTTCATATAAATCGCTGTAACTTTTGATAGAAGACTCGGATACACATGTTTATGCCTTTATCTTATAGAACTCAATATCCCCGTGCTGGGCAAACAGGTTTTGCAGCCGTTTGAGCTAAGATTTTAAAATTATTCACATAATGAAAACCTATACTTTGTTTCGGGCGAGTTCCCCATTCAAATGCATGCAACAGTGAGAAACGCACTGTCTTGGCGAAAGAAAGCGTTTTTGAACAACTTCATATAAATCGCTGTAACTTTTGATAGAAGACTCAGACAAACATGTTTATGGCTTTATCTTATAGAACTCAATATCCCCGTGCTGGGCAAACAGGTTTTGCAGCCGTTTGAGCTAAGATTTTAAAATTATTCACATAATGAAAACCTATACTTTGTTTCGGTCGAGTTTCCCATTCAAATGCATGTAACAGTGAGAAACGCATTGTCTTGGCGAAATAAAGCGTTTTTGAACAACTTCATATAAATCGCTGTAACTTTTGATAGAAGACTCAGACAAACATGTTTATGGCTTTATCTTATAGAACTCAATATCCCCGTGCTGGGCAAACAGGTTTTGCAGCCGTTTGAGCAAAGATTTTAAAATTATTCACATAATGAAAACCTATACTTTGTTTCGGTCGAGTTTCCCATTCAAATGCATGTAACAGTGAGAAACGCATTGTCTTGGCGAAATAAAGCGTTTTTGAACAACTTCATATAAATCGCTGAAACTTTTGATAGAAGACTCAGACAAACATGTTTATGGCTTTATCTTATAGAACTCAATATCCCCGTGCTGGGCAAACAGGTTTTGCAGCCGTTTGAGCAAAGATTTTAAAATTATTCACATAATGAAAACCTATACTTTGTTTCAGGCGAGTTTCCCATTCAAATGCATGTAACAGTGAGAAACGCACTGTCTTGGCGAAATAAAGCGTTTTTGTACAACTTCATATAAATCGCTGTAACTTTTGATAGAAGACTCGGATACACATGTTTATGCCTTTATCTTATAGAACTCAATATCCCCGTGCTGGGCAAACAGGTTTTGCAGCCGTTTGAGCTAAGATTTTAAAATTATTCACATAATGAAAACCTATACTTTGTTTCAGGCGAGTTTCCCATTCAAATGCATGTAACAGTGAGAAACGCATTGTCTTGGCGAAATAAAGCGTTTTTGAACAACTTCATATAAATCGCTGTAACTTTTGATAGAAGACTCAGACAAACATGTTTATGGCTTTATCTTATAGAACTCAATATCCCCGTGCTGGGCAAACAGGTTTTGCAGCCGTTTGAGCTAAGATTTTAAAATTATTCACATAATGAAAACCTATACTTTGTTTCAGGCGAGTTTCCCATTCAAATGCATGTAACAGTGAGAAACGCATTGTCTTGGCGAAATAAAGCGTTTTTGTACAACTTCATATAAATAGCTGTAACTTTTGATAGAAGACTCGGATACACATGTTTATGGCTTTATCTTATAGAACTCAAGGTCCCCGTGCTGGGCAAACAGGTTTTGCAGCCGTCTGAGCTAAGATTTTAAAATTATTCACATAATGAAAACCTATACTTTGTTTCAGGCGAGTTTCCCATTCAAATGCATGTAACAGTGAGAAACACACTGTCTTGGCGAAATAAAGCGTTTTTGTACAACTTCATATAAATCGCTGTAACTTTTGATAGAAGACTCAGACAAACATGTTTATGGCTTTATCTTATAGAACTCAATATCCCCGTGCTGGGCAAACAGGTTTTGCAGCCGTTTGAGCTAAGATTTTAAAATTATTCACATAATGAAAACCTATACTTTGTTTCGGGCGAGTTCCCCATTCAAATGCATGCAACAGTGAGAAACGCACTGTCTTGGCGAAAGAAAGCGTTTTTGTACAACTTCATATAAATAGCTGTAACTTTTGATAGAAGACTCAGACAAACATGTTTGTGGCTTTATCTTATAGAACTCAATATCCCCGTGCTGGGCAAACAGGTTTTGCAGCCGTTTGAGCTAAGATTTCCAAGTTATACACATAATGAAAACCTATACTTTGTTTAGGTCGAGTTTCCCATTCAAATGCATGTAACAGTGAGAAACGCATTGTCTTGGCGAAATAAAGCGTTTTTGTACAACTTCATATAAATCGCTGTAACTTTTGATAGAAGACTCAGACAAACATGTTTATGGCTTTATCTTATAGAACTCAAGGTCCCCGTGCTGGGCAAACAGGTTTTGCAGCCGTCTGAGCTAAGATTTTAAAATTATTCACATAATGAAAACCTATACTTTGTTTCAGGCGAGTTTCCCATTCAAATGCATGTAACAGTGAGAAACACACTGTCTTGGCGAAATAAAGCGTTTTTGTACAACTTCATATAAATCGCTGTAACTTTTGATAGAAGACTCAGACAAACATGTTTATGGCTTTATCTTATAGAACTCAATATCCCCGTGCTGGGCAAACAGGTTTTGCAGCCGTTTGAGCTAAGATTTTAAAATTATTCACATAATGAAAACCTATACTTTGTTTCGGTCGAGTTTCCCATTCAAATGCATGTAACAGTGAGAAACGCATTGTCTTGGCGAAATAAAGCGTTTTTGAACAACTTCATATAAATCGCTGTAACTTTTGATAGAAGACTCAGACAAACATGTTTATGGCTTTATCTTATAGAACTCAATATCCCCGTGCTGGGCAAACAGGTTTTGCAGCCGTTTGAGCAAAGATTTTAAAATTATTCACATAATGAAAACCTATACTTTGTTTCGGTCGAGTTTCCCATTCAAATGCATGTAACAGTGAGAAACGCATTGTCTTGGCGAAATAAAGCGTTTTTGAACAACTTCATATAAATCGCTGAAACTTTTGATAGAAGACTCAGACAAACATGTTTATGGCTTTATCTTATAGAACTCAATATCCCCGTGCTGGGCAAACAGGTTTTGCAGCCGTCTGAGCTAAGATTTTAAAATTATTCACATAATGAAAACCTATACTTTGTTTCAGGCGAGTTTCCCATTCAAATGCATGTAACAGTGAGAAACACACTGTCTTGGCGAAATAAAGCGTTTTTGTACAACTTCATATAAATCGCTGTAACTTTTGATAGAAGACTCAGACAAACATGTTTATGGCTTTATCTTATAGAACTCAATATCCCCGTGCTGGGCAAACAGGTTTTGCAGCCGTTTGAGCTAAGATTTTAAAATTATTCACATAATGAAAACCTATACTTTGTTTCGGGCGAGTTCCCCATTCAAATGCATGCAACAGTGAGAAACGCACTGTCTTGGCGAAAGAAAGCGTTTTTGTACAACTTCATATAAATAGCTGTAACTTTTGATAGAAGACTCAGACAAACATGTTTGTGGCTTTATCTTATAGAACTCAATATCCCCGTGCTGGGCAAACAGGTTTTGCAGCCGTTTGAGCTAAGATTTCCAAGTTATACACATAATGAAAACCTATACTTTGTTTCGGTCGAGTTTCCCATTCAAATGCATGTAACAGTGAGAAACGCATTGTCTTGGCGAAATAAAGCGTTTTTGTACAACTTCATATAAATCGCTGTAACTTTTGATAGAAGACTCAGACAAACATGTTTATGGCTTTATCTTATAGAACTCAAGGTCCCCGTGCTGGGAAAACAGGTTTTGCAGCCGTTTGAGCTAAGATTTTAAAATTATTCATATAATGAAAACCTATACTTTGTTTCAGGCGAGTTTCCCATTCAAATGCATGTAACAGTGAGAAACGCATTGTCTTGGCGAAATAAAGCGTTTTTGAACAACTTCATATAAATCGCTGTAACTTTTGATAGAAGACTCAGACAAACATGTTTATGGCTTTATCTTATACAACTCAATATCCCCGTGCTGGGCAAACAGGTTTTGCAGCCGTTTGAGCTAAGATTTTAAAATTATTCACATAATGAAAACCTATACTTTGTTTCGGTCGAGTTTCCCATTCAAATGCATGTAACAGTGAGAAACGCATTGTCTTGGCGAAATAAAGCGTTTTTGAACAACTTCATATAAATCGCTGTAACTTTTGATAGAAGACTCAGACAAACATGTTTATGGCTTTATCTTATAGAACTCAATATCCCCGTGCTGGGCAAACAGGTTTTGCAGCCGTTTGAGCAAAGATTTTAAAATTATTCACATAATGAAAACCTATACTTTGTTTCAGGCGAGTTTCCCATTCAAATGCATGTAACAGTGAGAAACGCACTGTCTTGGCGAAATAAAGCGTTTTTGTACAACTTCATATAAATCGCTGTAACTTTTGATAGAAGACTCGGATACACATGTTTATGCCTTTATCTTATAGAACTCAATATCCCCGTGCTGGGCAAACAGGTTTTGCAGCCGTTTGAGCTAAGATTTTAAAATTATTCACATAATGAAAACCTATACTTTGTTTCGGTCGAGTTTCCCATTCAAATGCATGTAACAGTGAGAAACGCATTGTCTTGGCGAAATAAAGCGTTTTTGAACAACTTCATATAAATCGCTGTAACTTTTGATAGAAGACTCAGACAAACATGTTTATGGCTTTATCTTATAGAACTCAATATCCCCGTGCTGGGCAAACAGGTTTTGCAGCCGTTTGAGCAAAGATTTTAAAATTATTCACATAATGAAAACCTATACTTTGTTTCAGGCGAGTTTCCCATTCAAATGCATGTAACAGTGAGAAACGCACTGTCTTGGCGAAATAAAGCGTTTTTGTACAACTTCATATAAATCGCTGTAACTTTTGATAGAAGACTCGGATACACATGTTTATGCCTTTATCTTATAGAACTCAATATCCCCGTGCTGGGCAAACAGGTTTTGCAGCCGTTTGAGCTAAGATTTTAAAATTATTCACATAATGAAAACCTATACTTTGTTTCGGGCGAGTTCCCCATTCAAATGCATGCAACAGTGAGAAACGCACTGTCTTGGCGAAAGAAAGCGTTTTTGTACAACTTCATATAAATAGCTGTAACTTTTGATAGAAGACTCAGACAAACATGTTTGTGGCTTTATCTTATAGAACTCAATATCCCCGTGCTGGGCAAACAGGTTTTGCAGCCGTTTGAGCTAAGATTTCCAAGTTATACACATAATGAAAACCTATACTTTGTTTCGGTCGAGTTTCCCATTCAAATGCATGTAACAGTGAGAAACGCATTGTCTTGGCGAAATAAAGCGTTTTTGTACAACTTCATATAAATCGCTGTAACTTTTGATAGAAGACTCAGACAAACATGTTTATGGCTTTATCTTATAGAACTCAAGGTCCCCGTGCTGGGAAAACAGGTTTTGCAGCCGTTTGAGCTAAGATTTTAAAAGTATTCATATAATGAAAACCTATACTTTGTTTCAGGCGAGTTTCCCATTCAAATGCATGTAACAGTGAGAAACGCATTGTCTTGGCGAAATAAAGCGTTTTTGAACAACTTCATATAAATCGCTGTAACTTTTGATAGAAGACTCAGACAAACATGTTTATGGCTTTATCTTATAGAACTCAATATCCCCGTGCTGGGCAAACAGGTTTTGCAGCCGTTTGAGCTAAGATTTTAAAATTATTCACATAATGAAAACCTATACTTTGTTTCGGTCGAGTTTCCCATTCAAATGCATGTAACAGTGAGAAACGCATTGTCTTGGCGAAATAAAGCGTTTTTGAACAACTTCATATAAATCGCTGTAACTTTTGATAGAAGACTCAGACAAACATGTTTATGGCTTTATCTTATAGAACTCAATATCCCCGTGCTGGGCAAACAGGTTTTGCAGCCGTTTGAGCAAAGATTTTAAAATTATTCACATAATGAAAACCTATACTTTGTTTCAGGCGAGTTTCCCATTCAAATGCATGTAACAGTGAGAAACGCACTGTCTTGGCGAAATAAAGCGTTTTTGTACAACTTCATATAAATCGCTGTAACTTTTGATAGAAGACTCGGATACACATGTTTATGCCTTTATCTTATAGAACTCAATATCCCCGTGCTGGGCAAACAGGTTTTGCAGCCGTTTGAGCTAAGATTTTAAAATTATTCACATAATGAAAACCTATACTTTGTTTCGGTCGAGTTTCCCATTCAAATGCATGTAACAGTGAGAAACGCATTGTCTTGGCGAAATAAAGCGTTTTTGAACAACTTCATATAAATCGCTGTAACTTTTGATAGAAGACTCAGACAAACATGTTTATGGCTTTATCTTATAGAACTCAATATCCCCGTGCTGGGCAAACAGGTTTTGCAGCCGTTTGAGCAAAGATTTTAAAATTATTCACATAATGAAAACCTATACTTTGTTTCAGGCGAGTTTCCCATTCAAATGCATGTAACAGTGAGAAACGCACTGTCTTGGCGAAATAAAGCGTTTTTGTACAACTTCATATAAATCGCTGTAACTTTTGATAGAAGACTCAGACAAACATGTTTATGGCTTTATCTTATAGAACTCAATATCCCCGTGCTGGGCAAACAGGTTTTGCAGCCGTTTGAGCAAAGATTTTAAAATTATTCACATAATGAAAACCTATACTTTGTTTCAGGCGAGTTTCCCATTCAAATGCATGTAACAGTGAGAAACGCACTGTCTTGGCGAAATAAAGCGTTTTTGTACAACTTCATATAAATCGCTGTAACTTTTGATAGAAGACTCGGATGCACATGTTTATGCCTTTATCTTATAGAACTCAATATCCCCGTGCTGGGCAAACAGGTTTTGCAGCCGTTTGAGCTAAGATTTTAAAATTATTCACATAATGAAAACCTATACTTTGTTTCAGGCGAGTTTCCCATTCAAATGCATGTAACAGTGAGAAACACACTGTCTCGGCGAAATAAAGCGTTTTTGTACAACTTCATATAAATCGCTGTAACTTTTGATAGAAGACTCAGACAAACATGTTTATGGCTTTATCTTATAGAACTCAATATCCCCGTGCTGGGCAAACAGGTTTTGCAGCCGTTTGAGCTAAGATTTTAAAATTATTCACATAATGAAAACCTATACTTTGTTTCGGGCGAGTTCCCCATTCAAATGCATGCAACAGTGAGAAACGCACTGTCTTGGCGAAAGAAAGCGTTTTTGTACAACTTCATATAAATAGCTGTAACTTTTGATAGAAGACTCAGACAAACATGTTTGTGGCTTTATCTTATAGAACTCAATATCCCCGTGCTGGGCAAACAGGTTTTGCAGCCGTTTGAGCTAAGATTTCCAAGTTATACACATAATGAAAACCTATACTTTGTTTCGGTCGAGTTTCCCATTCAAATGCATGTAACAGTGAGAAACGCATTGTCTTGGCGAAATAAAGCGTTTTTGTACAACTTCATATAAATCGCTGTAACTTTTGATAGAAGACTCAGACAAACATGTTTATGGCTTTATCTTATAGAACTCAAGGTCCCCGTGCTGGGAAAACAGGTTTTGCAGCCGTTTGAGCTAAGATTTTAAAATTATTCATATAATGAAAACCTATACTTTGTTTCAGGCGAGTTTCCCATTCAAATGCATGTAACAGTGAGAAACGCATTGTCTTGGCGAAATAAAGCGTTTTTGAACAACTTCATATAAATCGCTGTAACTTTTGATAGAAGACTCAGACAAACATGTTTATGGCTTTATCTTATAGAACTCAATATCCCCGTGCTGGGCAAACAGGTTTTGCAGCCGTTTGAGCTAAGATTTTAAAATTATTCACATAATGAAAACCTATACTTTGTTTCGGTCGAGTTTCCCATTCAAATGCATGTAACAGTGAGAAACGCATTGTCTTGGCGAAATAAAGCGTTTTTGAACAACTTCATATAAATCGCTGTAACTTTTGATAGAAGACTCAGACAAACATGTTTATGGCTTTATCTTATAGAACTCAATATCCCCGTGCTGGGCAAACAGGTTTTGCAGCCGTTTGAGCAAAGATTTTAAAATTATTCACATAATGAAAACCTATACTTTGTTTCAGGCGAGTTTCCCATTCAAATGCATGTAACAGTGAGAAACGCACTGTCTTGGCGAAATAAAGCGTTTTTGTACAACTTCATATAAATCGCTGTAACTTTTGATAGAAGACTCGGATACACATGTTTATGCCTTTATCTTATAGAACTCAATATCCCCGTGCTGGGCAAACAGGTTTTGCAGCCGTTTGAGCTAAGATTTTAAAATTATTCACATAATGAAAACCTATACTTTGTTTCGGTCGAGTTTCCCATTCAAATGCATGTAACAGTGAGAAACGCATTGTCTTGGCGAAATAAAGCGTTTTTGTACAACTTCATATAAATCGCTGTAACTTTTGATAGAAGACTCAGACAAACATGTTTATGGCTTTATCTTATAGAACTCAAGGTCCCCGTGCTGGGAAAACAGGTTTTGCAGCCGTTTGAGCTAAGATTTTAAAATTATTCATATAATGAAAACCTATACTTTGTTTCAGGCGAGTTTCCCATTCAAATGCATGTAACAGTGAGAAACGCATTGTCTTGGCGAAATAAAGCGTTTTTGAACAACTTCATATAAATCGCTGTAACTTTTGATAGAAGACTCAGACAAACATGTTTATGGCTTTATCTTATACAACTCAATATCCCCGTGCTGGGCAAACAGGTTTTGCAGCCGTTTGAGCTAAGATTTTAAAATTATTCACATAATGAAAACCTATACTTTGTTTCGGTCGAGTTTCCCATTCAAATGCATGTAACAGTGAGAAACGCATTGTCTTGGCGAAATAAAGCGTTTTTGAACAACTTCATATAAATCGCTGTAACTTTTGATAGAAGACTCAGACAAACATGTTTATGGCTTTATCTTATAGAACTCAATATCCCCGTGCTGGGCAAACAGGTTTTGCAGCCGTTTGAGCAAAGATTTTAAAATTATTCACATAATGAAAACCTATACTTTGTTTCAGGCGAGTTTCCCATTCAAATGCATGTAACAGTGAGAAACGCACTGTCTTGGCGAAATAAAGCGTTTTTGTACAACTTCATATAAATCGCTGTAACTTTTGATAGAAGACTCGGATACACATGTTTATGCCTTTATCTTATAGAACTCAATATCCCCGTGCTGGGCAAACAGGTTTTGCAGCCGTTTGAGCTAAGATTTTAAAATTATTCACATAATGAAAACCTATACTTTGTTTCGGTCGAGTTTCCCATTCAAATGCATGTAACAGTGAGAAACGCATTGTCTTGGCGAAATAAAGCGTTTTTGAACAACTTCATATAAATCGCTGTAACTTTTGATAGAAGACTCAGACAAACATGTTTATGGCTTTATCTTATAGAACTCAATATCCCCGTGCTGGGCAAACAGGTTTTGCAGCCGTTTGAGCAAAGATTTTAAAATTATTCACATAATGAAAACCTATACTTTGTTTCAGGCGAGTTTCCCATTCAAATGCATGTAACAGTGAGAAACGCACTGTCTTGGCGAAATAAAGCGTTTTTGTACAACTTCATATAAATCGCTGTAACTTTTGATAGAAGACTCGGATACACATGTTTATGCCTTTATCTTATAGAACTCAATATCCCCGTGCTGGGCAAACAGGTTTTGCAGCCGTTTGAGCTAAGATTTTAAAATTATTCACATAATGAAAACCTATACTTTGTTTCAGGCGAGTTTCCCATTCAAATGCATGTAACAGTGAGAAACACACTGTCTTGGCGAAATAAAGCGTTTTTGTACAACTTCATATAAATCGCTGTAACTTTTGATAGAAGACTCAGACAAACATGTTTATGGCTTTATCTTATAGAACTCAATATCCCCGTGCTGGGCAAACAGGTTTTGCAGCCGTTTGAGCTAAGATTTTAAAATTATTCACATAATGAAAACCTATACTTTGTTTCGGTCGAGTTTCCCATTCAAATGCATGTAACAGTGAGAAACGCATTGTCTTGGCGAAATAAAGCGTTTTTGAACAACTTCATATAAATCGCTGAAACTTTTGATAGAAGACTCAGACAAACATGTTTATGGCTTTATCTTATAGAACTCAATATCCCCGTGCTGGGCAAACAGGTTTTGCAGCCGTTTGAGCAAAGATTTTAAAATTATTCACATAATGAAAACCTATACTTTGTTTCAGGCGAGTTTCCCATTCAAATGCATGTAACAGTGAGAAACGCACTGTCTTGGCGAAATAAAGCGTTTTTGTACAACTTCATATAAATCGCTGTAACTTTTGATAGAAGACTCGGATACACATGTTTATGCCTTTATCTTATAGAACTCAATATCCCCGTGCTGGGCAAACAGGTTTTGCAGCCGTTTGAGCTAAGATTTTAAAATTATTCACATAATGAAAACGTATACTTTGTTTCAGGCGAGTTTCCCATTCAAATGCATGTAACAGTGAGAAACGCATTGTCTTGGCGAAATAAAGCGTTTTTGAACAACTTCATATAAATCGCTGTAACTTTTGATAGAAGACTCAGACAAACATGTTTATGGCTTTATCTTATAGAACTCAAGGTCCCCGTGCTGGGCAAACAGGTTTTGCAGCCGTCTGAGCTAAGATTTTAAAATTATTCACATAATGAAAACCTATACTTTGTTTCAGGCGAGTTTCCCATTCAAATGCATGTAACAGTGAGAAACACACTGTCTTGGCGAAATAAAGCGTTTTTGTACAACATATAAATCGCTGTAACTTTTGATAGAAGACTCAGACAAACATGTTTATGGCTTTATCTTATAGAACTCAATATCCCCGTGCTGGGCAAACAGGTTTTGCAGCCGTTTGAGCTAAGATTTTAAAATTATTCACATAATGAAAACCTATACTTTGTTTCGGGCGAGTTCCCCATTCAAATGCATGCAACAGTGAGAAACGCACTGTCTTGGCGAAAGAAAGCGTTTTTGTACAACTTCATATAAATAGCTGTAACTTTTGATAGAAGACTCAGACAAACATGTTTGTGGCTTTATCTTATAGAACTCAATATCCCCGTGCTGGGCAAACAGGTTTTGCAGCCGTTTGAGCTAAGATTTCCAAGTTATACACATAATGAAAACCTATACTTTGTTTCGGTCGAGTTTCCCATTCAAATGCATGTAACAGTGAGAAACGCATTGTCTTGGCGAAATAAAGCGTTTTTGTACAACTTCATATAAATCGCTGTAACTTTTGATAGAAGACTCAGACAAACATGTTTATGGCTTTATCTTATAGAACTCAAGGTCCCCGTGCTGGGAAAACAGGTTTTGCAGCCGTTTGAGCTAAGATTTTAAAATTATTCATATAATGAAAACCTATACTTTGTTTCAGGCGAGTTTCCCATTCAAATGCATGTAACAGTGAGAAACGCATTGTCTTGGCGAAATAAAGCGTTTTTGAACAACTTCATATAAATCGCTGTAACTTTTGATAGAAGACTCAGACAAACATGTTTATGGCTTTATCTTATAGAACTCAATATCCCCGTGCTGGGCAAACAGGTTTTGCAGCCGTTTGAGCTAAGATTTTAAAATTATTCACATAATGAAAACCTATACTTTGTTTCGGTCGAGTTTCCCATTCAAATGCATGTAACAGTGAGAAACGCATTGTCTTGGCGAAATAAAGCGTTTTTGAACAACTTCATATAAATCGCTGTAACTTTTGATAGAAGACTCAGACAAACATGTTTATGGCTTTATCTTATAGAACTCAATATCCCCGTGCTGGGCAAACAGGTTTTGCAGCCGTTTGAGCAAAGATTTTAAAATTATTCACATAATGAAAACCTATACTTTGTTTCAGGCGAGTTTCCCATTCAAATGCATGTAACAGTGAGAAACGCACTGTCTTGGCGAAATAAAGCGTTTTTGTACAACTTCATATAAATCGCTGTAACTTTTGATAGAAGACTCGGATACACATGTTTATGCCTTTATCTTATAGAACTCAATATCCCCGTGCTGGGCAAACAGGTTTTGCAGCCGTTTGAGCTAAGATTTTAAAATTATTCACATAATGAAAACCTATACTTTGTTTCGGTCGAGTTTCCCATTCAAATGCATGTAACAGTGAGAAACGCATTGTCTTGGCGAAATAAAGCGTTTTTGAACAACTTCATATAAATCGCTGTAACTTTTGATAGAAGACTCAGACAAACATGTTTATGGCTTTATCTTATAGAACTCAATATCCCCGTGCTGGGCAAACAGGTTTTGCAGCCGTTTGAGCAAAGATTTTAAAATTATTCACATAATGAAAACCTATACTTTGTTTCAGGCGAGTTTCCCATTCAAATGCATGTAACAGTGAGAAACGCACTGTCTTGGCGAAATAAAGCGTTTTTGTACAACTTCATATAAATCGCTGTAACTTTTGATAGAAGACTCGGATACACATGTTTATGCCTTTATCTTATAGAACTCAATATCCCCGTGCTGGGCAAACAGGTTTTGCAGCCGTTTGAGCTAAGATTTTAAAATTATTCACATAATGAAAACCTATACTTTGTTTCAGGCGAGTTTCCCATTCAAATGCATGTAACAGTGAGAAACACACTGTCTTGGCGAAATAAAGCGTTTTTGTACAACTTCATATAAATCGCTGTAACTTTTGATAGAAGACTCAGACAAACATGTTTATGGCTTTATCTTATAGAACTCAATATCCCCGTGCTGGGCAAACAGGTTTTGCAGCCGTTTGAGCTAAGATTTTAAAATTATTCACATAATGAAAACCTATACTTTGTTTCGGGCGAGTTCCCCATTCAAATGCATGCAACAGTGAGAAACGCACTGTCTTGGCGAAAGAAAGCGTTTTTGTACAACTTCATATAAATAGCTGTAACTTTTGATAGAAGACTCAGACAAACATGTTTGTGGCTTTATCTTATAGAACTCAATATCCCCGTGCTGGGCAAACAGGTTTTGCAGCCGTTTGAGCTAAGATTTCCAAGTTATACACATAATGAAAACCTATACTTTGTTTCGGTCGAGTTTCCCATTCAAATGCATGTAACAGTGAGAAACGCATTGTCTTGGCGAAATAAAGCGTTTTTGTACAACTTCATATAAATCGCTGTAACTTTTGATAGAAGACTCAGACAAACATGTTTATGGCTTTATCTTATAGAACTCAAGGTCCCCGTGCTGGGAAAACAGGTTTTGCAGCCGTTTGAGCTAAGATTTTAAAATTATTCATATAATGAAAACCTATACTTTGTTTCAGGCGAGTTTCCCATTCAAATGCATGTAACAGTGAGAAACGCATTGTCTTGGCGAAATAAAGCGTTTTTGAACAACTTCATATAAATCGCTGTAACTTTTGATAGAAGACTCAGACAAACATGTTTATGGCTTTATCTTATAGAACTCAATATCCCCGTGCTGGGCAAACAGGTTTTGCAGCCGTTTGAGCTAAGATTTTAAAATTATTCACATAATGAAAACCTATACTTTGTTTCGGTCGAGTTTCCCATTCAAATGCATGTAACAGTGAGAAACGCATTGTCTTGGCGAAATAAAGCGTTTTTGAACAACTTCATATAAATCGCTGTAACTTTTGATAGAAGACTCAGACAAACATGTTTATGGCTTTATCTTATAGAACTCAATATCCCCGTGCTGGGCAAACAGGTTTTGCAGCCGTTTGAGCAAAGATTTTAAAATTATTCACATAATGAAAACCTATACTTTGTTTCAGGCGAGTTTCCCATTCAAATGCATGTAACAGTGAGAAACGCACTGTCTTGGCGAAATAAAGCGTTTTTGTACAACTTCATATAAATCGCTGTAACTTTTGATAGAAGACTCGGATACACATGTTTATGCCTTTATCTTATAGAACTCAATATCCCCGTGCTGGGCAAACAGGTTTTGCAGCCGTTTGAGCTAAGATTTTAAAATTATTCACATAATGAAAACCTATACTTTGTTTCGGTCGAGTTTCCCATTCAAATGCATGTAACAGTGAGAAACGCATTGTCTTGGCGAAATAAAGCGTTTTTGTACAACTTCATATAAATCGCTGTAACTTTTGATAGAAGACTCAGACAAACATGTTTATGGCTTTATCTTATAGAACTCAAGGTCCCCGTGCTGGGAAAACAGGTTTTGCAGCCGTTTGAGCTAAGATTTTAAAATTATTCATATAATGAAAACCTATACTTTGTTTCAGGCGAGTTTCCCATTCAAATGCATGTAACAGTGAGAAACGCATTGTCTTGGCGAAATAAAGCGTTTTTGAACAACTTCATATAAATCGCTGTAACTTTTGATAGAAGACTCAGACAAACATGTTTATGGCTTTATCTTATAGAACTCAATATCCCCGTGCTGGGCAAACAGGTTTTGCAGCCGTTTGAGCTAAGATTTTAAAATTATTCACATAATGAAAACCTATACTTTGTTTCGGTCGAGTTTCCCATTCAAATGCATGTAACAGTGAGAAACGCATTGTCTTGGCGAAATAAAGCGTTTTTGAACAACTTCATATAAATCGCTGTAACTTTTGATAGAAGACTCAGACAAACATGTTTATGGCTTTATCTTATAGAACTCAATATCCCCGTGCTGGGCAAACAGGTTTTGCAGCCGTTTGAGCAAAGATTTTAAAATTATTCACATAATGAAAACCTATACTTTGTTTCAGGCGAGTTTCCCATTCAAATGCATGTAACAGTGAGAAACGCACTGTCTTGGCGAAATAAAGCGTTTTTGTACAACTTCATATAAATCGCTGTAACTTTTGATAGAAGACTCGGATACACATGTTTATGCCTTTATCTTATAGAACTCAATATCCCCGTGCTGGGCAAACAGGTTTTGCAGCCGTTTGAGCTAAGATTTTAAAATTATTCACATAATGAAAACCTATACTTTGTTTCGGTCGAGTTTCCCATTCAAATGCATGTAACAGTGAGAAACGCATTGTCTTGGCGAAATAAAGCGTTTTTGAACAACTTCATATAAATCGCTGTAACTTTTGATAGAAGACTCAGACAAACATGTTTATGGCTTTATCTTATAGAACTCAATATCCCCGTGCTGGGCAAACAGGTTTTGCAGCCGTTTGAGCAAAGATTTTAAAATTATTCACATAATGAAAACCTATACTTTGTTTCAGGCGAGTTTCCCATTCAAATGCATGTAACAGTGAGAAACGCACTGTCTTGGCGAAATAAAGCGTTTTTGTACAACTTCATATAAATCGCTGTAACTTTTGATAGAAGACTCGGATACACATGTTTATGCCTTTATCTTATAGAACTCAATATCCCCGTGCTGGGCAAACAGGTTTTGCAGCCGTTTGAGCTAAGATTTTAAAATTATTCACATAATGAAAACCTATACTTTGTTTCAGGCGAGTTTCCCATTCAAATGCATGTAACAGTGAGAAACACACTGTCTTGGCGAAATAAAGCGTTTTTGTACAACTTCATATAAATCGCTGTAACTTTTGATAGAAGACTCAGACAAACATGTTTATGGCTTTATCTTATAGAACTCAATATCCCCGTGCTGGGCAAACAGGTTTTGCAGCCGTTTGAGCTAAGATTTTAAAATTATTCACATAATGAAAACCTATACTTTGTTTCGGGCGAGTTCCCCATTCAAATGCATGCAACAGTGAGAAACGCACTGTCTTGGCGAAAGAAAGCGTTTTTGTACAACTTCATATAAATAGCTGTAACTTTTGATAGAAGACTCAGACAAACATGTTTGTGGCTTTATCTTATAGAACTCAATATCCCCGTGCTGGGCAAACAGGTTTTGCAGCCGTTTGAGCTAAGATTTCCAAGTTATACACATAATGAAAACCTATACTTTGTTTCGGTCGAGTTTCCCATTCAAATGCATGTAACAGTGAGAAACGCATTGTCTTGGCGAAATAAAGCGTTTTTGTACAACTTCATATAAATCGCTGTAACTTTTGATAGAAGACTCAGACAAACATGTTTATGGCTTTATCTTATAGAACTCAAGGTCCCCGTGCTGGGAAAACAGGTTTTGCAGCCGTTTGAGCTAAGATTTTAAAATTATTCATATAATGAAAACCTATACTTTGTTTCAGGCGAGTTTCCCATTCAAATGCATGTAACAGTGAGAAACGCATTGTCTTGGCGAAATAAAGCGTTTTTGAACAACTTCATATAAATCGCTGTAACTTTTGATAGAAGACTCAGACAAACATGTTTATGGCTTTATCTTATAGAACTCAATATCCCCGTGCTGGGCAAACAGGTTTTGCAGCCGTTTGAGCTAAGATTTTAAAATTATTCACATAATGAAAACCTATACTTTGTTTCGGTCGAGTTTCCCATTCAAATGCATGTAACAGTGAGAAACGCATTGTCTTGGCGAAATAAAGCGTTTTTGAACAACTTCATATAAATCGCTGTAACTTTTGATAGAAGACTCAGACAAACATGTTTATGGCTTTATCTTATAGAACTCAATATCCCCGTGCTGGGCAAACAGGTTTTGCAGCCGTTTGAGCAAAGATTTTAAAATTATTCACATAATGAAAACCTATACTTTGTTTCAGGCGAGTTTCCCATTCAAATGCATGTAACAGTGAGAAACGCACTGTCTTGGCGAAATAAAGCGTTTTTGTACAACTTCATATAAATCGCTGTAACTTTTGATAGAAGACTCGGATACACATGTTTATGCCTTTATCTTATAGAACTCAATATCCCCGTGCTGGGCAAACAGGTTTTGCAGCCGTTTGAGCTAAGATTTTAAAATTATTCACATAATGAAAACCTATACTTTGTTTCGGTCGAGTTTCCCATTCAAATGCATGTAACAGTGAGAAACGCATTGTCTTGGCGAAATAAAGCGTTTTTGAACAACTTCATATAAATCGCTGTAACTTTTGATAGAAGACTCAGACAAACATGTTTATGGCTTTATCTTATAGAACTCAATATCCCCGTGCTGGGCAAACAGGTTTTGCAGCCGTTTGAGCAAAGATTTTAAAATTATTCACATAATGAAAACCTATACTTTGTTTCAGGCGAGTTTCCCATTCAAATGCATGTAACAGTGAGAAACGCACTGTCTTGGCGAAATAAAGCGTTTTTGTACAACTTCATATAAATTGCTGTAACTTTTGATAGAAGACTCAGACAAACATGTTTATGGCTTTATCTTATAGAACTCAATATCCCCGTGCTGGGCAAACAGGTTTTGCAGCCGTTTGAGCTAAGATTTTAAAATTATTCACATAATGAAAACCTATACTTTGTTTCGGGCGAGTTCCCCATTCAAATGCATGCAACAGTGAGAAACGCACTGTCTTGGCGAAAGAAAGCGTTTTTGTACAACTTCATATAAATAGCTGTAACTTTTGATAGAAGACTCAGACAAACATGTTTGTGGCTTTATCTTATAGAACTCAATATCCCCCTGCTGGGCAAACAGGTTTTGCAGCCGTTTGAGCTAAGATTTCCAAGTTATACACATAATGAAAACCTATACTTTGTTTCGGTCGAGTTTCCCATTCAAATGCATGTAACAGTGAGAAACGCATTGTCTTGGCGAAATAAAGCGTTTTTGTACAACTTCATATAAATCGCTGTAACTTTTGATAGAAGACTCAGACAAACATGTTTATGGCTTTATCTTATAGAACTCAAGGTCCCCGTGCTGGGAAAACAGGTTTTGCAGCCGTTTGAGCTAAGATTTTAAAATTATTCATATAATGAAAACCTATACTTTGTTTCAGGCGAGTTTCCCATTCAAATGCATGTAACAGTGAGAAACGCATTGTCTTGGCGAAATAAAGCGTTTATGAACAACTTCATATAAATCGCTGTAACTTTTGATAGAAGACTCAGACAAACATGTTTATGGCTTTATCTTATAGAACTCAATATCCCCGTGCTGGGCAAACAGGTTTTGCAGCCGTTTGAGCTAAGATTTTAAAATTATTCACATAATGAAAACCTATACTTTGTTTCGGTCGAGTTTCCCATTCAAATGCATGTAACAGTGAGAAACGCATTGTCTTGGCGAAATAAAGCGTTTTTGAACAACTTCATATAAATCGCTGTAACTTTTGATAGAAGACTCAGACAAACATGTTTATGGCTTTATCTTATAGAACTCAATATCCCCGTGCTGGGCAAACAGGTTTTGCAGCCGTTTGAGCAAAGATTTTAAAATTATTCACATAATGAAAACCTATACTTTGTTTCAGGCGAGTTTCCCATTCAAATGCATGTAACAGTGAGAAACGCACTGTCTTGGCGAAATAAAGCGTTTTTGTACAACTTCATATAAATCGCTGTAACTTTTGATAGAAGACTCGGATACACATGTTTATGCCTTTATCTTATAGAACTCAATATCCCCGTGCTGGGCAAACAGGTTTTGCAGCCGTTTGAGCTAAGATTTTAAAATTATTCACATAATGAAAACCTATACTTTGTTTCGGTCGAGTTTCCCATTCAAATGCATGTAACAGTGAGAAACGCATTGTCTTGGCGAAATAAAGCGTTTTTGTACAACTTCATATAAATCGCTGTAACTTTTGATAGAAGACTCAGACAAACATGTTTATGGCTTTATCTTATAGAACTCAAGGTCCCCGTGCTGGGAAAACAGGTTTTGCAGCCGTTTGAGCTAAGATTTTAAAATTATTCATATAATGAAAACCTATACTTTGTTTCAGGCGAGTTTCCCATTCAAATGCATGTAACAGTGAGAAACGCATTGTCTTGGCGAAATAAAGCGTTTTTGAACAACTTCATATAAATCGCTGTAACTTTTGATAGAAGACTCAGACAAACATGTTTATGGCTTTATCTTATAGAACTCAATATCCCCGTGCTGGGCAAACAGGTTTTGCAGCCGTTTGAGCTAAGATTTTAAAATTATTCACATAATGAAAACCTATACTTTGTTTCGGTCGAGTTTCCCATTCAAATGCATGTAACAGTGAGAAACGCATTGTCTTGGCGAAATAAAGCGTTTTTGAACAACTTCATATAAATCGCTGTAACTTTTGATAGAAGACTCAGACAAACATGTTTATGGCTTTATCTTATAGAACTCAATATCCCCGTGCTGGGCAAACAGGTTTTGCAGCCGTTTGAGCAAAGATTTTAAAATTATTCACATAATGAAAACCTATACTTTGTTTCAGGCGAGTTTCCCATTCAAATGCATGTAACAGTGAGAAACGCACTGTCTTGGCGAAATAAAGCGTTTTTGTACAACTTCATATAAATCGCTGTAACTTTTGATAGAAGACTCGGATACACATGTTTATGCCTTTATCTTATAGAACTCAATATCCCCGTGCTGGGCAAACAGGTTTTGCAGCCGTTTGAGCTAAGATTTTAAAATTATTCACATAATGAAAACCTATACTTTGTTTCGGTCGAGTTTCCCATTCAAATGCATGTAACAGTGAGAAACGCACTGTCTTGGCGAAATAAAGCGTTTTTGTACAACTTCATATAAATTGCTGTAACTTTTGATAGAAGACTCAGACAAACATGTTTATGGCTTTATCTTATAGAACTCAATATCCCCGTGCTGGGCAAACAGGTTTTGCAGCCGTTTGAGCTAAGATTTTAAAATTATTCACATAATGAAAACCTATACTTTGTTTCGGGCGAGTTCCCCATTCAAATGCATGCAACAGTGAGAAACGCACTGTCTTGGCGAAAGAAAGCGTTTTTGTACAACTTCATATAAATAGCTGTAACTTTTGATAGAAGACTCAGACAAACATGTTTGTGGCTTTATCTTATAGAACTCAATATCCCCCTGCTGGGCAAACAGGTTTTGCAGCCGTTTGAGCTAAGATTTCCAAGTTATACACATAATGAAAACCTATACTTTGTTTCGGTCGAGTTTCCCATTCAAATGCATGTAACAGTGAGAAACGCATTGTCTTGGCGAAATAAAGCGTTTTTGTACAACTTCATATAAATCGCTGTAACTTTTGATAGAAGACTCAGACAAACATGTTTATGGCTTTATCTTATAGAACTCAAGGTCCCCGTGCTGGGAAAACAGGTTTTGCAGCCGTTTGAGCTAAGATTTTAAAATTATTCATATAATGAAAACCTATACTTTGTTTCAGGCGAGTTTCCCATTCAAATGCATGTAACAGTGAGAAACGCATTGTCTTGGCGAAATAAAGCGTTTATGAACAACTTCATATAAATCGCTGTAACTTTTGATAGAAGACTCAGACAAACATGTTTATGGCTTTATCTTATAGAACTCAATATCCCCGTGCTGGGCAAACAGGTTTTGCAGCCGTTTGAGCTAAGATTTTAAAATTATTCACATAATGAAAACCTATACTTTGTTTCGGTCGAGTTTCCCATTCAAATGCATGTAACAGTGAGAAACGCATTGTCTTGGCGAAATAAAGCGTTTTTGAACAACTTCATATAAATCGCTGTAACTTTTGATAGAAGACTCAGACAAACATGTTTATGGCTTTATCTTATAGAACTCAATATCCCCGTGCTGGGCAAACAGGTTTTGCAGCCGTTTGAGCAAAGATTTTAAAATTATTCACATAATGAAAACCTATACTTTGTTTCAGGCGAGTTTCCCATTCAAATGCATGTAACAGTGAGAAACGCACTGTCTTGGCGAAATAAAGCGTTTTTGTACAACTTCATATAAATCGCTGTAACTTTTGATAGAAGACTCGGATACACATGTTTATGCCTTTATCTTATAGAACTCAATATCCCCGTGCTGGGCAAACAGGTTTTGCAGCCGTTTGAGCTAAGATTTTAAAATTATTCACATAATGAAAACCTATACTTTGTTTCGGTCGAGTTTCCCATTCAAATGCATGTAACAGTGAGAAACGCATTGTCTTGGCGAAATAAAGCGTTTTTGAACAACTTCATATAAATCGCTGTAACTTTTGATAGAAGACTCAGACAAACATGTTTATGGCTTTATCTTATAGAACTCAATATCCCCGTGCTGGGCAAACAGGTTTTGCAGCCGTTTGAGCTAAGATTTTAAAATTATTCACATAATGAAAACCTATACTTTGTTTCGGTCGAGTTTCCCATTCAAATGCATGTAACAGTGAGAAACGCATTGTCTTGGCGAAATAAAGCGTTTTTGAACAACTTCATATAAATCGCTGTAACTTTTGATAGAAGACTCAGACAAACATGTTTATGGCTTTATCTTATAGAACTCAATATCCCCGTGCTGGGCAAACAGGTTTTGCAGCCGTTTGAGCAAAGATTTTAAAATTATTCACATAATGAAAACCTATACTTTGTTTCAGGCGAGTTTCCCATTCAAATGCATGTAACAGTGAGAAACGCACTGTCTTGGCGAAATAAAGCGTTTTTGTACAACTTCATATAAATCGCTGTAACTTTTGATAGAAGACTCGGATACACATGTTTATGCCTTTATCTTATAGAACTCAATATCCCCGTGCTGGGCAAACAGGTTTTGCAGCCGTTTGAGCTAAGATTTTAAAATTATTCACATAATGAAAACCTATACTTTGTTTCGGTCGAGTTTCCCATTCAAATGCATGTAACAGTGAGAAACGCATTGTCTTGGCGAAATAAAGCGTTTTTGTACAACTTCATATAAATCGCTGTAACTTTTGATAGAAGACTCAGACAAACATGTTTATGGCTTTATCTTATAGAACTCAAGGTCCCCGTGCTGGGAAAACAGGTTTTGCAGCCGTTTGAGCTAAGATTTTAAAATTATTCATATAATGAAAACCTATACTTTGTTTCAGGCGAGTTTCCCATTCAAATGCATGTAACAGTGAGAAACGCATTGTCTTGGCGAAATAAAGCGTTTTTGAACAACTTCATATAAATCGCTGTAACTTTTGATAGAAGACTCAGACAAACATGTTTATGGCTTTATCTTATAGAACTCAATATCCCCGTGCTGGGCAAACAGGTTTTGCAGCCGTTTGAGCTAAGATTTTAAAATTATTCACATAATGAAAACCTATACATTGTTTCGGTCGAGTTTCCCATTCAAATGCATGTAACAGTGAGAAACGCATTGTCTTGGCGAAATAAAGCGTTTTTGAACAACTTCATATAAATCGCTGTAACTTTTGATAGAAGACTCAGACAAACATGTTTATGGCTTTATCTTATAGAACTCAATATCCCCGTGCTGGGCAAACAGGTTTTGCAGCCGTTTGAGCAAAGATTTTAAAATTATTCACATAATGAAAACCTATACTTTGTTTCAGGCGAGTTTCCCATTCAAATGCATGTAACAGTGAGAAACGCACTGTCTTGGCGAAATAAAGCGTTTTTGTACAACTTCATATAAATCGCTGTAACTTTTGATAGAAGACTCGGATACACATGTTTATGCCTTTATCTTATAGAACTCAATATCCCCGTGCTGGGCAAACAGGTTTTGCAGCCGTTTGAGCTAAGATTTTAAAATTATTCACATAATGAAAACCTATACTTTGTTTCGGTCGAGTTTCCCATTCAAATGCATGTAACAGTGAGAAACGCATTGTCTTGGCGAAATAAAGCGTTTTTGAACAACTTCATATAAATCGCTGTAACTTTTGATAGAAGACTCAGACAAACATGTTTATGGCTTTATCTTATAGAACTCAATATCCCCGTGCTGGGCAAACAGGTTTTGCAGCCGTTTGAGCAAAGATTTTAAAATTATTCACATAATGAAAACCTATACTTTGTTTCAGGCGAGTTTCCCATTCAAATGCATGTAACAGTGAGAAACGCACTGTCTTGGCGAAATAAAGCGTTTTTGTACAACTTCATATAAATCGCTGTAACTTTTGATAGAAGACTCGGATACACATGTTTATGCCTTTATCTTATAGAACTCAATATCCCCGTGCTGGGCAAACAGGTTTTGCAGCCGTTTGAGCTAAGATTTTAAAATTATTCACATAATGAAAACCTATACTTTGTTTCGGTCGAGTTTCCCATTCAAATGCATGTAACAGTGAGAAACGCATTGTCTTGGCGAAATAAAGCGTTTTTGTACAACTTCATATAAATCGCTGTAACTTTTGATAGAAGACTCAGACAAACATGTTTATGGCTTTATCTTATAGAACTCAAGGTCCCCGTGCTGGGAAAACAGGTTTTGCAGCCGTTTGAGCTAAGATTTTAAAATTATTCATATAATGAAAACCTATACTTTGTTTCAGGCGAGTTTCCCATTCAAATGCATGTAACAGTGAGAAACGCATTGTCTTGGCGAAATAAAGCGTTTTTGAACAACTTCATATAAATCGCTGTAACTTTTGATAGAAGACTCAGACAAACATGTTTATGGCTTTATCTTATAGAACTCAATATCCCCGTGCTGGGCAAACAGGTTTTGCAGCCGTTTGAGCTAAGATTTTAAAATTATTCACATAATGAAAACCTATACTTTGTTTCGGTCGAGTTTCCCATTCAAATGCATGTAACAGTGAGAAACGCATTGTCTTGGCGAAATAAAGCGTTTTTGAACAACTTCATATAAATCGCTGTAACTTTTGATAGAAGACTCGGATACACATGTTTATGCCTTTATCTTATAGAACTCAATATCCCCGTGCTGGGCAAACAGGTTTTGCAGCCGTTTGAGCTAAGATTTTAAAATTATTCACATAATGAAAACCTATACTTTGTTTCGGTCGAGTTTCCCATTCAAATGCATGTAACAGTGAGAAACGCATTGTCTTGGCGAAATAAAGCGTTTTTGAACAACTTCATATAAATCGCTGTAACTTTTGATAGAAGACTCAGACAAACATGTTTATGGCTTTATCTTATAGAACTCAATATCCCCGTGCTGGGCAAACAGGTTTTGCAGCCGTTTGAGCTAAGATTTTAAAATTATTCACATAATGAAAACCTATACATTGTTTCGGTCGAGTTTCCCATTCAAATGCATGTAACAGTGAGAAACGCATTGTCTTGGCGAAATAAAGCGTTTTTGAACAACTTCATATAAATCGCTGTAACTTTTGATAGAAGACTCAGACAAACATGTTTATGGCTTTATCTTATAGAACTCAATATCCCCGTGCTGGGCAAACAGGTTTTGCAGCCGTTTGAGCTAAGATTTTAAAATTATTCACATAATGAAAACCTATACTTTGTTTCGGTCGAGTTTCCCATTCAAATGCATGTAACAGTGAGAAACGCATTGTCTTGGCGAAATAAAGCGTTTTTGAACAACTTCATATAAATCGCTGTAACTTTTGATAGAAGACTCGGATACACATGTTTATGCCTTTATCTTATAGAACTCAATATCCCCGTGCTGGGCAAACAGGTTTTGCAGCCGTTTGAGCTAAGATTTTAAAATTATTCACATAATGAAAACCTATACTTTGTTTCGGTCGAGTTTCCCATTCAAATGCATGTAACAGTGAGAAACGCATTGTCTTGGCGAAATAAAGCGTTTTTGAACAACTTCATATAAATCGCTGTAACTTTTGATAGAAGACTCAGACAAACATGTTTATGGCTTTATCTTATAGAACTCAATATCCCCGTGCTGGGCAAACAGGTTTTGCAGCCGTTTGAGCTAAGATTTTAAAATTATTCACATAATGAAAACCTATACATTGTTTCGGTCGAGTTTCCCATTCAAATGCATGTAACAGTGAGAAACGCATTGTCTTGGCGAAATAAAGCGTTTTTGAACAACTTCATATAAATCGCTGTAACTTTTGATAGAAGACTCAGACAAACATGTTTATGGCTTTATCTTATAGAACTCAATATCCCCGTGCTGGGCAAACAGGTTTTGCAGCCGTTTGAGCAAAGATTTTAAAATTATTCACATAATGAAAACCTATACTTTGTTTCAGGCGAGTTTCCCATTCAAATGCATGTAACAGTGAGAAACGCACTGTCTTGGCGAAATAAAGCGTTTTTGTACAACTTCATATAAATCGCTGTAACTTTTGATAGAAGACTCGGATACACATGTTTATGCCTTTATCTTATAGAACTCAATATCCCCGTGCTGGGCAAACAGGTTTTGCAGCCGTTTGAGCTAAGATTTTAAAATTATTCACATAATGAAAACCTATACTTTGTTTCGGTCGAGTTTCCCATTCAAATGCATGTAACAGTGAGAAACGCATTGTCTTGGCGAAATAAAGCGTTTTTGAACAACTTCATATAAATCGCTGTAACTTTTGATAGAAGACTCAGACAAACATGTTTATGGCTTTATCTTATAGAACTCAATATCCCCGTGCTGGGCAAACAGGTTTTGCAGCCGTTTGAGCAAAGATTTTAAAATTATTCACATAATGAAAACCTATACTTTGTTTCAGGCGAGTTTCCCATTCAAATGCATGTAACAGTGAGAAACGCACTGTCTTGGCGAAATAAAGCGTTTTTGTACAACTTCATATAAATCGCTGTAACTTTTGATAGAAGACTCGGATACACATGTTTATGCCTTTATCTTATAGAACTCAATATCCCCGTGCTGGGCAAACAGGTTTTGCAGCCGTTTGAGCTAAGATTTTAAAATTATTCACATAATGAAAACCTATACTTTGTTTCGGTCGAGTTTCCCATTCAAATGCATGTAACAGTGAGAAACGCATTGTCTTGGCGAAATAAAGCGTTTTTGTACAACTTCATATAAATCGCTGTAACTTTTGATAGAAGACTCAGACAAACATGTTTATGGCTTTATCTTATAGAACTCAAGGTCCCCGTGCTGGGAAAACAGGTTTTGCAGCCGTTTGAGCTAAGATTTTAAAATTATTCATATAATGAAAACCTATACTTTGTTTCAGGCGAGTTTCCCATTCAAATGCATGTAACAGTGAGAAACGCATTGTCTTGGCGAAATAAAGCGTTTTTGAACAACTTCATATAAATCGCTGTAACTTTTGATAGAAGACTCAGACAAACATGTTTATGGCTTTATCTTATAGAACTCAATATCCCCGTGCTGGGCAAACAGGTTTTGCAGCCGTTTGAGCTAAGATTTTAAAATTATTCACATAATGAAAACCTATACTTTGTTTCGGTCGAGTTTCCCATTCAAATGCATGTAACAGTGAGAAACGCATTGTCTTGGCGAAATAAAGCGTTTTTGAACAACTTCATATAAATCGCTGTAACTTTTGATAGAAGACTCGGATACACATGTTTATGCCTTTATCTTATAGAACTCAATATCCCCGTGCTGGGCAAACAGGTTTTGCAGCCGTTTGAGCTAAGATTTTAAAATTATTCACATAATGAAAACCTATACTTTGTTTCGGTCGAGTTTCCCATTCAAATGCATGTAACAGTGAGAAACGCATTGTCTTGGCGAAATAAAGCGTTTTTGAACAACTTCATATAAATCGCTGTAACTTTTGATAGAAGACTCAGACAAACATGTTTATGGCTTTATCTTATAGAACTCAATATCCCCGTGCTGGGCAAACAGGTTTTGCAGCCGTTTGAGCTAAGATTTTAAAATTATTCACATAATGAAAACCTATACATTGTTTCGGTCGAGTTTCCCATTCAAATGCATGTAACAGTGAGAAACGCATTGTCTTGGCGAAATAAAGCGTTTTTGAACAACTTCATATAAATCGCTGTAACTTTTGATAGAAGACTCAGACAAACATGTTTATGGCTTTATCTTATAGAACTCAATATCCCCGTGCTGGGCAAACAGGTTTTGCAGCCGTTTGAGCAAAGATTTTAAAATTATTCACATAATGAAAACCTATACTTTGTTTCAGGCGAGTTTCCCATTCAAATGCATGTAACAGTGAGAAACGCACTGTCTTGGCGAAATAAAGCGTTTTTGTACAACTTCATATAAATCGCTGTAACTTTTGATAGAAGACTCGGATACACATGTTTATGCCTTTATCTTATAGAACTCAATATCCCCGTGCTGGGCAAACAGGTTTTGCAGCCGTTTGAGCTAAGATTTTAAAATTATTCACATAATGAAAACCTATACTTTGTTTCGGTCGAGTTTCCCATTCAAATGCATGTAACAGTGAGAAACGCATTGTCTTGGCGAAATAAAGCGTTTTTGAACAACTTCATATAAATCGCTGTAACTTTTGATAGAAGACTCAGACAAACATGTTTATGGCTTTATCTTATAGAACTCAATATCCCCGTGCTGGGCAAACAGGTTTTGCAGCCGTTTGAGCAAAGATTTTAAAATTATTCACATAATGAAAACCTATACTTTGTTTCAGGCGAGTTTCCCATTCAAATGCATGTAACAGTGAGAAACGCACTGTCTTGGCGAAATAAAGCGTTTTTGTACAACTTCATATAAATCGCTGTAACTTTTGATAGAAGACTCGGATACACATGTTTATGCCTTTATCTTATAGAACTCAATATCCCCGTGCTGGGCAAACAGGTTTTGCAGCCGTTTGAGCTAAGATTTTAAAATTATTCACATAATGAAAACCTATACTTTGTTTCGGTCGAGTTTCCCATTCAAATGCATGTAACAGTGAGAAACGCATTGTCTTGGCGAAATAAAGCGTTTTTGTACAACTTCATATAAATCGCTGTAACTTTTGATAGAAGACTCAGACAAACATGTTTATGGCTTTATCTTATAGAACTCAAGGTCCCCGTGCTGGGCAAACAGGTTTTGCAGCCGTTTGAGCAAAGATTTTAAAATTATTCACATAATGAAAACCTATACTTTGTTTCAGGCGAGTTTCCCATTCAAATGCATGTAACAGTGAGAAACGCACTGTCTTGGCGAAATAAAGCGTTTTTGTACAACTTCATATAAATCGCTGTAACTTTTGATAGAAGACTCGGATACACATGTTTATGCCTTTATCTTATAGAACTCAATATCCCCGTGCTGGGCAAACAGGTTTTGCAGCCGTTTGAGCTAAGATTTTAAAATTATTCACATAATGAAAACCTATACTTTGTTTCGGTCGAGTTTCCCATTCAAATGCATGTAACAGTGAGAAACGCATTGTCTTGGCGAAATAAAGCGTTTTTGAACAACTTCATATAAATCGCTGTAACTTTTGATAGAAGACTCAGACAAACATGTTTATGGCTTTATCTTATAGAACTCAATATCCCCGTGCTGGGCAAACAGGTTTTGCAGCCGTTTGAGCAAAGATTTTAAAATTATTCACATAATGAAAACCTATACTTTGTTTCAGGCGAGTTTCCCATTCAAATGCATGTAACAGTGAGAAACGCACTGTCTTGGCGAAATAAAGCGTTTTTGTACAACTTCATATAAATCGCTGTAACTTTTGATAGAAGACTCGGATACACATGTTTATGCCTTTATCTTATAGAACTCAATATCCCCGTGCTGGGCAAACAGGTTTTGCAGCCGTTTGAGCTAAGATTTTAAAATTATTCACATAATGAAAACCTATACTTTGTTTCGGTCGAGTTTCCCATTCAAATGCATGTAACAGTGAGAAACGCATTGTCTTGGCGAAATAAAGCGTTTTTGTACAACTTCATATAAATCGCTGTAACTTTTGATAGAAGACTCAGACAAACATGTTTATGGCTTTATCTTATAGAACTCAAGGTCCCCGTGCTGGGAAAACAGGTTTTGCAGCCGTTTGAGCTAAGATTTTAAAATTATTCATATAATGAAAACCTATACTTTGTTCCAGGCGAGTTTCCCATTCAAATGCATGTAACAGTGAGAAACGCATTGTCTTGGCGAAATAAAGCGTTTTTGAACAACTTCATATAAATCGCTGTAACTTTTGATAGAAGACTCAGACAAACATGTTTATGGCTTTATCTTATAGAACTCAATATCCCCGTGCTGGGCAAACAGGTTTTGCAGCCGTTTGAGCTAAGATTTTAAAATTATTCACATAATGAAAACCTATACTTTGTTTCGGTCGAGTTTCCCATTCAAATGCATGTAACAGTGAGAAACGCATTGTCTTGGCGAAATAAAGCGTTTTTGAACAACTTCATATAAATCGCTGTAACTTTTGATAGAAGACTCGGATACACATGTTTATGCCTTTATCTTATAGAACTCAATATCCCCGTGCTGGGCAAACAGGTTTTGCAGCCGTTTGAGCTAAGATTTTAAAATTATTCACATAATGAAAACCTATACTTTGTTTCGGTCGAGTTTCCCATTCAAATGCATGTAACAGTGAGAAACGCATTGTCTTGGCGAAATAAAGCGTTTTTGAACAACTTCATATAAATCGCTGTAACTTTTGATAGAAGACTCAGACAAACATGTTTATGGCTTTATCTTATAGAACTCAATATCCCCGTGCTGGGCAAACAGGTTTTGCAGCCGTTTGAGCTAAGATTTTAAAATTATTCACATAATGAAAACCTATACATTGTTTCGGTCGAGTTTCCCATTCAAATGCATGTAACAGTGAGAAACGCATTGTCTTGGCGAAATAAAGCGTTTTTGAACAACTTCATATAAATCGCTGTAACTTTTGATAGAAGACTCAGACAAACATGTTTATGGCTTTATCTTATAGAACTCAATATCCCCGTGCTGGGCAAACAGGTTTTGCAGCCGTTTGAGCAAAGATTTTAAAATTATTCACATAATGAAAACCTATACTTTGTTTCAGGCGAGTTTCCCATTCAAATGCATGTAACAGTGAGAAACGCACTGTCTTGGCGAAATAAAGCGTTTTTGTACAACTTCATATAAATCGCTGTAACTTTTGATAGAAGACTCAGACAAACATGTTTATGGCTTTATCTTATAGAACTCAATATCCCCGTGCTGGGCAAACAGGTTTTGCAGCCGTTTGAGCTAAGATTTTAAAATTATTCACATAATGAAAACCTATACTTTGTTTCGGTCGAGTTTCCCATTCAAATGCATGTAACAGTGAGAAACGCATTGTCTTGGCGAAATAAAGCGTTTTTGTACAACTTCATATAAATCGCTGTAACTTTTGATAGAAGACTCAGACAAACATGTTTATGGCTTTATCTTATAGAACTCAAGGTCCCCGTGCTGGGAAAACAGGTTTTGCAGCCGTTTGAGCTAAGATTTTAAAATTATTCACATAATGAAAACCTATACTTTGTTTCGGTCGAGTTTCCCATTCAAATGCATGTAACAGTGAGAAACGCATTGTCTTGGCGAAATAAAGCGTTTTTGAACAACTTCATATAAATCGCTGTAACTTTTGATAGAAGACTCAGACAAACATGTTTATGGCTTTATCTTATAGAACTCAATATCCCCGTGCTGGGCAAACAGGTTTTGCAGCCGTTTGAGCAAAGATTTTAAAATTATTCACATAATGAAAACCTATACTTTGTTTCAGGCGAGTTTCCCATTCAAATGCATGTAACAGTGAGAAACGCACTGTCTTGGCGAAATAAAGCGTTTTTGTACAACTTCATATAAATCGCTGTAACTTTTGATAGAAGACTCGAATACACATGTTTATGCCTTTATCTTATAGAACTCAATATCCCCGTGCTGGGCAAACAGGTTTTGCAGCCGTTTGAGCTAAGATTTTAAAATTATTCACATAATGAAAACCTATACTTTGTTTCGGTCGAGTTTCCCATTCAAATGCATGTAACAGTGAGAAACGCATTGTCTTGGCGAAATAAAGCGTTTTTGTACAACTTCATATAAATCGCTGTAACTTTTGATAGAAGACTCAGACAAACATGTTTATGGCTTTATCTTATAGAACTCAAGGTCCCCGTGCTGGGAAAACAGGTTTTGCAGCCGTTTGAGCTAAGATTTTAAAATTATTCATATAATGAAAACCTATACTTTGTTTCAGGCGAGTTTCCCATTCAAATGCATGTAACAGTGAGAAACGCATTGTCTTGGCGAAATAAAGCGTTTTTGAACAACTTCATATAAATCGCTGTAACTTTTGATAGAAGACTCAGACAAACATGTTTATGGCTTTATCTTATAGAACTCAATATCCCCGTGCTGGGCAAACAGGTTTTGCAGCCGTTTGAGCTAAGATTTTAAAATTATTCACATAATGAAAACCTATACTTTGTTTCGGTCGAGTTTCCCATTCAAATGCATGTAACAGTGAGAAACGCATTGTCTTGGCGAAATAAAGCGTTTTTGAACAACTTCATATAAATCGCTGTAACTTTTGATAGAAGACTCAGACAAACATGTTTATGGCTTTATCTTATAGAACTCAATATCCCCGTGCTGGGCAAACAGGTTTTGCAGCCGTTTGAGCAAAGATTTTAAAATTATTCACATAATGAAAACCTATACTTTGTTTCAGGCGAGTTTCCCATTCAAATGCATGTAACAGTGAGAAACGCACTGTCTTGGCGAAATAAAGCGTTTTTGTACAACTTCATATAAATCGCTGTAACTTTTGATAGAAGACTCGGATACACATGTTTATGCCTTTATCTTATAGAACTCAATATCCCCGTGCTGGGCAAACAGGTTTTGCAGCCGTTTGAGCTAAGATTTTAAAATTATTCACATAATGAAAACCTATACTTTGTTTCGGTCGAGTTTCCCATTCAAATGCATGTAACAGTGAGAAACGCATTGTCTTGGCGAAATAAAGCGTTTTTGAACAACTTCATATAAATCGCTGTAACTTTTGATAGAAGACTCAGACAAACATGTTTATGGCTTTATCTTATAGAACTCAATATCCCCGTGCTGGGCAAACAGGTTTTGCAGCCGTTTGAGCAAAGATTTTAAAATTATTCACATAATGAAAACCTATACTTTGTTTCAGGCGAGTTTCCCATTCAAATGCATGTAACAGTGAGAAACGCACTGTCTTGGCGAAATAAAGCGTTTTTGTACAACTTCATATAAATCGCTGTAACTTTTGATAGAAGACTCGGATACACATGTTTATGCCTTTATCTTATAGAACTCAATATCCCCGTGCTGGGCAAACAGGTTTTGCAGCCGTTTGAGCTAAGATTTTAAAATTATTCACATAATGAAAACCTATACTTTGTTTCAGGCGAGTTTCCCATTCAAATGCATGTAACAGTGAGAAACACACTGTCTTGGCGAAATAAAGCGTTTTTGTACAACTTCATATAAATCGCTGTAACTTTTGATAGAAGACTCAGACAAACATGTTTATGGCTTTATCTTATAGAACTCAATATCCCCGTGCTGGGCAAACAGGTTTTGCAGCCGTTTGAGCTAAGATTTTAAAATTATTCACATAATGAAAACCTATACTTTGTTTCGGGCGAGTTCCCCATTCAAATGCATGCAACAGTGAGAAACGCACTGTCTTGGCGAAAGAAAGCGTTTTTGTACAACTTCATATAAATAGCTGTAACTTTTGATAGAAGACTCAGACAAACATGTTTGTGGCTTTATCTTATAGAACTCAATATCCCCGTGCTGGGCAAACAGGTTTTGCAGCCGTTTGAGCTAAGATTTCCAAGTTATACACATAATGAAAACCTATACTTTGTTTCGGTCGAGTTTCCCATTCAAATGCATGTAACAGTGAGAAACGCATTGTCTTGGCGAAATAAAGCGTTTTTGTACAACTTCATATAAATCGCTGTAACTTTTGATAGAAGACTCAGACAAACATGTTTATGGCTTTATCTTATAGAACTCAAGGTCCCCGTGCTGGGAAAACAGGTTTTGCAGCCGTTTGAGCTAAGATTTTAAAATTATTCATATAATGAAAACCTATACTTTGTTTCAGGCGAGTTTCCCATTCAAATGCATGTAACAGTGAGAAACGCATTGTCTTGGCGAAATAAAGCGTTTTTGAACAACTTCATATAAATCGCTGTAACTTTTGATAGAAGACTCAGACAAACATGTTTATGGCTTTATCTTATAGAACTCAATATCCCCGTGCTGGGCAAACAGGTTTTGCAGCCGTTTGAGCTAAGATTTTAAAATTATTCACATAATGAAAACCTATACTTTGTTTCGGTCGAGTTTCCCATTCAAATGCATGTAACAGTGAGAAACGCATTGTCTTGGCGAAATAAAGCGTTTTTGAACAACTTCATATAAATCGCTGTAACTTTTGATAGAAGACTCAGACAAACATGTTTATGGCTTTATCTTATAGAACTCAATATCCCCGTGCTGGGCAAACAGGTTTTGCAGCCGTTTGAGCTAAGATTTTAAAATTATTCACATAATGAAAACCTATACTTTGTTTCAGGCGAGTTTCCCATTCAAATGCATGTAACAGTGAGAAACGCACTGTCTTGGCGAAATAAAGCGTTTTTGAACAACTTCATATAAATCGCTGTAACTTTTGATAGAAGACTCAGACAAACATGTTTATGGCTTTATCTTATAGAACTCAATATCCCCGTGCTGGGAAAACAGGATTTGCAGCTGTTTGAGCTAAGATTTCCAAGTTATACACATAATGAAAACCTATACTTTGTTTCGGGCGAGTTCCCCATTCAAATGCATGCAACAGTGAGAAACGCACTGTCTTGGCGAAAGAAAGCGTTTTTGTACAACTTCATATAAATAGCTGTAACTTTTGATAGAAGACTCGGATACACATGTTTATGGCTTTATCTTATAGAACTCAATATCCCCGTGCTGGGAAAACAGGTTTTGCAGCTGTTTGAGCTAAGATTTCCAAGTTATACACATAATGAAAACCTATACTTTGTTTCGGTCGAGTTTCCCGTTCAAATGCATGTAACAGTGAGAAACGCATTGTCTTGGCGAAATAAAGCGTTTTTGAACAACTTCATATAAATCGCTGTAACTTTTGATAGAAGACTCAGACAAACATGTTTATGGCTTTATCTTATAGAACTCAATATCCCCGTGCTGGGCAAACAGGTTTTGCAGCCGTTTGAGCTAAGATTTTAAAATTATTCACATAATGAAAACCTATACTTTGTTTCGGTCGAGTTTCCCATTCAAATGCATGTAACAGTGAGAAACGCATTGTCTTGGCGAAATAAAGCGTTTTTGAACAACTTCATATAAATCGCTGTAACTTTTGATAGAAGACTCAGACAAACATGTTTATGGCTTTATCTTATAGAACTCAATATCCCCGTGCTGGGCAAACAGGTTTTGCAGCCGTTTGAGCTAAGATTTTAAAATTATTCACATAATGAAAACCTATACTTTGTTTCAGGCGAGTTTCCCATTCAAATGCATGTAACAGTGAGAAACGCACTGTCTTGGCGAAATAAAGCGTTTTTGAACAACTTCATATAAATCGCTGTAACTTTTGATAGAAGACTCAGACAAACATGTTTATGGCTTTATCTTATAGAACTCAATATCCCCGTGCTGGGAAAACAGGATTTGCAGCTGTTTGAGCTAAGATTTCCAAGTTATACACATAATGAAAACCTATACTTTGTTTCGGGCGAGTTCCCCATTCAAATGCATGCAACAGTGAGAAACGCACTGTCTTGGCGAAAGAAAGCGTTTTTGTACAACTTCATATAAATAGCTGTAACTTTTGATAGAAGACTCGGATACACATGTTTATGGCTTTATCTTATAGAACTCAATATCCCCGTGCTGGGAAAACAGGTTTTGCAGCTGTTTGAGCTAAGATTTCCAAGTTATACACATAATGAAAACCTATACTTTGTTTCGGTCGAGTTTCCCGTTCAAATGCATGTAACAGTGAGAAACGCATTGTCTTGGCGAAATAAAGCGTTTTTGAACAACTTCATATAAATCGCTGTAACTTTTGATAGAAGACTCAGACAAACATGTTTATGGCTTTATCTTATAGAACTCAATATCCCCGTGCTGGGAAAACAGGTTTTGCAGCCGTTTGAGCTAAGATTTTAAAATTATTCACATAATGAAAACCTATACTTTGTTTCGGTCGAGTTTCCCATTCAAATGCATGTAACAGTGAGAAACGCATTGTCTTGGCGAAATAAAGCGTTTTTGAACAACTTCATATAAATCGCTGTAACTTTTGATAGAAGACTCAGACAAACATGTTTATGGCTTTATCTTATAGAACTCAATATCCCCGTGCTGGGCAAACAGGTTTTGCAGCCGTTTGAGCTAAGATTTTAAAATTATTCACATAATGAAAACCTATACTTTGTTTCAGGCGAGTTTCCCATTCAAATGCATGTAACAGTGAGAAACGCATTGTCTTGGCGAAATAAAGCGTTTTTGAACAACTTCATATAAATCGCTGTAACTTTTGATAGAAGACTCAGACAAACATGTTTATGGCTTTATCTTATAGAACTCAATATCCCCGTGCTGGGCAAACAGGTTTTGCAGCCATTTGAGCTAAGATTTTAAAATTATTCACATAATGAAAACCTATACTTTGTTTCAGTCGAGTTTCCCATTCAAATGCATGTAACAGTGAGAAACGCATTGTCTTGGCGAAATAAAGCGTTTTTGAACAACTTCATATAAATCGCTGTAACTTTTGATAGAAGACTCAGACAAACATGTTTATGGCTTTATCTTATAGAACTCAATATCCCCGTGCTGGGCAAACAGGTTTTGCAGCCGTTTGAGCTAAGATTTTAAAATTATTCACATAATGAAAACCTATACTTTGTTTCGGTCGAGTTTCCCATTCAAATGCATGTAACAGTGAGAAACGCATTGTCTTGGCGAAATAAAGCGTTTTTGAACAACTTCATATAAATCGCTGTAACTTTTGATAGAAGACTCAGACAAACATGTTTATGGCTTTATCTTATAGAACTCAATATCCCCGTGCTGGGCAAACAGGTTTTGCAGCCGTTTGAGCTAAGATTTTAAAATTATTCACATAATGAAAACCTATACTTTGTTTCAGGCGAGTTTCCCATTCAAATGCATGTAACAGTGAGAAACGCACTGTCTTGGCGAAATAAAGCGTTTTTGAACAACTTCATATAAATCGCTGTAACTTTTGATAGAAGACTCAGACAAACATGTTTATGGCTTTATCTTATAGAACTCAATATCCCCGTGCTGGGAAAACAGGATTTGCAGCTGTTTGAGCTAAGATTTCCAAGTTATACACATAATGAAAACCTATACTTTGTTTCAGGCGAGTTTCCCATTCAAATGCATGTAACAGTGAGAAACGCATTGTCTTGGCGAAATAAAGCGTTTTTGAACAACTTCATATAAATCGCTGTAACTTTTGATAGAAGACTCAGACAAACATGTTTATGGCTTTATCTTATAGAACTCAATATCCCCGTGCTGGGCAAACAGGTTTTGCAGCCATTTGAGCTAAGATTTTAAAATTATTCACATAATGAAAACCTATACTTTGTTTCAGTCGAGTTTCCCATTCAAATGCATGTAACAGTGAGAAACGCATTGTCTTGGCGAAATAAAGCGTTTTTGAACAACTTCATATAAATCGCTGTAACTTTTGATAGAAGACTCAGACAAACATGTTTATGGCTTTATCTTATAGAACTCAATATCCCCGTGCTGGGCAAACAGGTTTTGCAGCCGTTTGAGCTAAGATTTTAAAATTATTCACATAATGAAAACCTATACTTTGTTTCGGTCGAGTTTCCCATTCAAATGCATGTAACAGTGAGAAACGCATTGTCTTGGCGAAATAAAGCGTTTTTGAACAACTTCATATAAATCGCTGTAACTTTTGATAGAAGACTCAGACAAACATGTTTATGGCTTTATCTTATAGAACTCAATATCCCCGTGCTGGGCAAACAGGTTTTGCAGCCGTTTGAGCTAAGATTTTAAAATTATTCACATAATGAAAACCTATACTTTGTTTCAGGCGAGTTTCCCATTCAAATGCATGTAACAGTGAGAAACGCACTGTCTTGGCGAAATAAAGCGTTTTTGAACAACTTCATATAAATCGCTGTAACTTTTGATAGAAGACTCAGACAAACATGTTTATGGCTTTATCTTATAGAACTCAATATCCCCGTGCTGGGAAAACAGGATTTGCAGCTGTTTGAGCTAAGATTTCCAAGTTATACACATAATGAAAACCTATACTTTGTTTCGGGCGAGTATCCCATTCAAATGCATGTAACAGTGAGAAACGCACTGTCTTGGCGAAATAAAGCGTTTTTGTACAACTTCATATAAATAGCTGTAACTTTTGATAGAAGACTCAGACAAACATGTTTATGGCTTTATCTTATAGAACTCAATATCCCCGTGCTGGGCAAACAGGTTTTGCAGCTGTTTGAGCTAAGATTTCTAAGTTATACACATAATGAAAACCTATACTTTGTTTCGGGCGAGTTCCCCATTCAAATGCATGCAACAGTGAGAAACGCACTGTCTTGGCAAAATAAAGCGTTTTTGTACAACTTCATATAAATAGCTGTAACTTTTGATAGAAGACTCAGACAAACATGTTTATGGCTTTATCTTATAGAACTCAATATCCCCGTCCTGGGCAAACAGGTTTTGCAGCCGTTTGAGCTAAGATTTTCAAGTTATACACATAATGAAAACCTAAACTTTGTTTCGGTCGAGTTCCCCATTCAAATGCATGTAACAGTGAGAAACGCACTGTCTTGGCGAAATAAAGCGTTTTTGTACAACTTCATATAAATAGCTGTAACTTTTGATAGAAGACTCGGATACACATGTTTATGGCTTTATCTTATAGAACTCAAGGTCCCCGTGCTGGGCAAACAGGTTTTGCAGCTGTTTGAGCTAAGATTTCCAAGTTAGACACATAATGAAAACCTATACTTTGTTTCGGTCGAGTTCCCCATTCAAATGCATGGAACAGTGAGAAACGCACTGTCTTGGCGAAAGAAAGCGTTTTTGTACAACTTCATATAAATAGCTGTAACTTTTGATAGAAGACTCGGATACACATGTTTATGGCTTTATCTTATAGAACTCAAGGTCCTTGTGCTGGGCAAACAGGTTTTGCAGCTGTTTGAGCTAAGATTTACAAGTTGTACACATAATGAAAACCTATACTTTGTTTCGGTCGAGTTCCCCATTCAAATGCATGTAACAGTGAGAAACGCACTGTCTTGGCGAAAGAAAGCGTTTTTGTACAACTTCATATAAATAGCTGTAACTTTTGATAGAAGACTCGGATACACATGTTTATGGCTTTATCTTATAGAACTCAAGGTCCCCGTGCTGGGAAAACAGGATTTGCAGCCGTTTGAGCTAAGATTTTAAAATTATTCACATAATGAAAACCTATACTTTGTTTCGGGCGAGTTCCCCATTCAAATGCATGCAACAGTGAGAAACGCACTGTCTTGGCGAAAGAAAGCGTTTTTGTACAACTTCATATAAATAGCTGTAACTTTTGATAGAAGACTCGGATACACATGTTTATGGCTTTATCTTATAGAACTCAAGGTCCCCGTGCTGGGAAAATAGGATTTGCAGCCGTTTGAGCTAAGATTTTAAAATTATTCACATAATGAAAACCTATACTTTGTTTCGGTCGAGTTTCCCATTCAAATGCATGTAACAGTGAGAAACGCATTGTCTTGGCGAAATAAAGCGTTTTTGAACAACGTCATATAAATCGCTGTAACTTTTGATAGAAGACTCGGATACACATGTTTATGGCTTTATCTTATAGAACTCAAGGTCCCCGTGCTGGGCAAACAGGTTTTGCAGCTGTGTGAGCTAAGATTTCCAAGTTATACACATAATGAAAACCTATACTTTGTTTCGGGCGAGTTCCCCATTCAAATGCATGTAACAGTGAGAAACGCACTGTCTTGGCGAAAGAAAGCGTTTTTGAACAACTTCATATAAATCGCTGTAACTTTTGATAGAAGACTCAGACAAACATGTTTATGGCTTTATCTTATAGAACTCAATATCCCCGTGCTGGGCAAACAGGTTTTGCAGCCGTTTGAGCTAAGATATTAAAATTATTCACATAATGAAAACCTATACTTTGTTTCAGGCGAGTTTCCCATTCAAATGCATGTAACAGTGAGAAACGCATTGTCTTGGCGAAATAAAGCGTTTTTGAACAACTTCATATAAATCGCTGTAACTTTTGATAGAAGACTCGGATACACATGTTTATGGCTTTATCTTATAGAACTCAAGGTCCCCGTGCTGGGCAAACAGGTTTTGCAGCTGTCTGAGCTAAGATTTTAAAATTATTCACATAATGAAAACCTATACTTTGTTTCAGGCGAGTTTCCCATTCAAATGCATGTAACAGTGAGAAACGCACTGTCTTGGCGAAATAAAGCGTTTTTGAACAACTTCATATAAATCGCTGTAACTTTTGATAGAAGACTCAGACAAACATGTTTATGGCTTTATCTTATAGAACTCAATATCCCCGTGCTGGGCAAACAGGTTTTGCAGCTGTTTGAGCTAAGATTTCCAAGTTATACACATAATGAAAACCTATACTTTGTTTCGGGCGAGTTCCCCATTCAAATGCATGTAACAGTGAGAAACGCATTGTCTTGGCGAAATAAAGCGTTTTTGAACAACTTCATATAAATCGCTGTAACTTTTGATAGAAGACTCAGACAAACATGTTTATGGCTTTATCTTATAGAACTCAATATCCCCGTGCTGGGCAAACAGGTTTTGCAGCTGTTTGAGCTAAGATTTCCAAGTTATACACATAATGAAAACCTATACTTTGTTTCGGGCGAGTTTCCCATTCAAATGCATGTAACAGTGAGAAACGCATTGTCTTGGCGAAATAAAGCGTTTTTGAACAACTTCATATAAATCGCTGTAACTTTTGATAGAAGACCCAGACAAACATGTTTATGGCTTTATCTTATAGAACTCAATATCCCCGTGCTGGGCAAACAGGTTTTGCAGCCGTCTGAGCTAAGATTTTAAAATTATTCACATAATGAAAACCTATACTTTGTTTCAGGCGAGTTTCCCATTCAAATGCATGTAACAGTGAGAAACACACTGTCTTGGCGAAATAAAGCGTTTTTGTACAACTTCATATAAATCGCTGTAACTTTTGATAGAAGACTCAGACAAACATGTTTATGGCTTTATCTTATAGAACTCAATATCCCCGTGCTGGGCAAACAGGTTTTGCAGCCGTTTGAGCTAAGATTTTAAAATTATTCACATAATGAAAACCTATACTTTGTTTCAGGCGAGTTTCCCATTCAAATGCATGTAACAGTGAGAAACACACTGTCTTGGCGAAATAAAGCGTTTTTGTACAACTTCATATAAATCGCTGTAACTTTTGATAGAAGACTCAGACAAACATGTTTATGGCTTTATCTTATAGAACTCAATATCCCCGTGCTGGGCAAACAGGTTTTGCAGCCGTTTGAGCTAAGATTTTAAAATTATTCACATAATGAAAACCTATACTTTGTTTCAGTCGAGTTTCCCATTCAAATGCATGTAACAGTGAGAAACACACTGTCTTGGCGAAATAAAGCGTTTTTGTACAACTTCATATAAATCGCTGTAACTTTTGATAGAAGACTCAGACAAACATGTTTATGGCTTTATCTTATAGAACTCAATATCCCCGTGCTGGGAAAACAGGATTTGCAGCCGTTTGAGCTAAGATTTTAAAATTATTCACATAATGAAAACCTATACTTTGTTTCGGGCGAGTATCCCATTCAAATGCATGTAACAGTGAGAAACGCACTGTCTTGGCGAAATAAAGCGTTTTTGAACAACTTCATATAAATCGCTGTAACTTTTGATAGAAGACTCAGACAAACATGTTTATGGCTTTATCTTATAGAACTCAATATCCCCGTGCTGGGAAATCAGGATTTGCAGCCGTTTGAGCTAAGATTTTAAAATTATTCACATAATGAAAACCCATACTTTGTTTCGGGCGAGTTTCCCATTCAAATGCATGCAACAGTGAGAAACGCACTGTCTTGGCGAAAGAAAGCGTTTTTGAACAACTTCATATAAATCGCTATAACTTTTGATAGAAGACTCAGACAAACATGTTTATGGCTTTATCTTATAGAACTCAATGTCCCCGTGCTGGGAAAACAGGATTTGCAGCTGTTTGAGCTAAGATTTCCAAGTTATACACATAATGAAAACCTATACTTTGTTTCGGTCGAGTTTCCCATTCAAATGCATGTAACAGTGAGAAACGCATTGTCTTGGCGAAATAAAGCGTTTTTGAACAACTTCATATAAATCGCTGTAACTTTTGATAGAAGACTCAGACAAACATGTTTATGGCTTTATCTTATAGAACTCAATATCCCCGTGCTGGGCAAACAGGTTTTGCAGCCGTTTGAGCTAAGATTTTAAAATTATTCACATAATGAAAACCTATACTTTGTTTCAGGCGAGTTTCCCATTCAAATGCATGTAACAGTGAGAAACGCACTGTCTTGGCGAAAGAAAGCGTTTTTGTACAACTTCATATAAATAGCTGTAACTTTTGATAGAAGACTCAGACAAACATGTTTATGGCTTTATCTTATAGAACTCAATATCCCCGTGCTGGGCAAACAGGTTTTGCAGCTGTTTGAGCTAAGATTTACAAGTTGTACACATAATGAAAACCTATACTTTGTTTCGGTCGAGTTCCCCATTCAAATGCATGTAACAGTGAGAAACGCACTGTCTTGGCGAAATAAAGCGTTTTTGTACAACTTCATATAAATAGCTGTAACTTTTGATAGAAGACTCGGACAAACATGTTTATGGCTTTATCTTATAGAACTCAATATCCCCGTGCTGGGCAAACAGAACAGGTTTTGCAGCCGTTTGAGCTAAGATTTTAAAATTATTCACATAATGAAAACCTATACTTTGTCTCAGGCGAGTTTCCCATTCAAATGCATGTAATAGCGAGAAACGCACTAACTGGTGAAATAAAGCGTTTTAATGGTCTTCATAAAAACAGCTGTAACTTTTGATAGAAGACTCAGAAATATATATTTATGGCTTTATCTTATAGAATTCAATATCCCCGTGCTGGGAAAACAGGTTTTGCAGCCGTTTGAGCTAAGATTTTAAAATTATTCACATAATGAAAACCTATACTTTGTTTCGGTCGAGTTTCCCATTCAAATGCATGTAACAGTGAGAAACGCATTGTCTTGGCGAAATAAAGCGTTTTTGAACAACTTCATATAAATCGCTGTAACTTTTGATAGAAGACTCAGACAAACATGTTTATGGCTTTATCTTATAGAACTCAAGGTCCCCGTGCTGGGAAAACAGGATTTGCAGCTGTTTGAGCTAAGATTTCCAAGTTATACACATAATGAAAACCTATACTTTGTTTCGGGCGAGTTCCCCATTCAAATGCATGTAACAGTGAGAAACGCATTGTCTTGGCGAAATAAAGCGTTTTTGAACAACTTCATATAAATCGCTGTAACTTTTGATAGAAGACTCAGACAAACATGTTTATGGCTTTATCTTATAGAACTCAATATCCCCGTGCTGGGCAAACAGGTTTTGCAGCCGTTTGAGCTAAGATTTTAAAATTATTCACATAATGAAAACCTATACTTTGTTTCAGGCGAGTTTCCCATTCAAATGCATGCAACAGTGAGAAAGCACTGTCTTGGCGAAAGAAAGCGTTTTTGTACAACTTCATATAAATAGCTGTAACTTTTGATAGAAGACTCAGACAAACATGTTTATGGCTTTATCTTATAGAACTCAAGGTCCCCATGCTGGGAAAACAGGATTTGCAGCTGTTTGAGCTAAGATTTCCAAGTTATACACATAATGAAAACCTATACTTTGTTTCGGTCGAGTTTCCCATTCAAATGCATGTAACAGTGAGAAACGCATTGTCTTGGCGAAATAAAGCGTTTTTGAACAACTTCATATAAATCGCTGTAACTTTTGATAGAAGACTCGGATACACATGTTTATGGCTTTATCTTATAGAACTCAAGGTCCCCGTGCTGGGCAAACAGGTTTTGCAGCTGTCTGAGCTAAGATTTTAAAATTATTCACATAATGAAAACCTATACTTTGTTTCAGGCGAGTTTCCCATTCAAATGCATGTAACAGTGAGAAACGCACTGTCTTGGCGAAAGAAAGCGTTTTTGTACAACTTCATATAAATCGCTGTAACTTTTGATAGAAGACTCGGATACACATGTTTATGGCTTTATCTTATAGAACTCAATATCCCCGTGCTGGGCAAACAGGTTTTGCAGCCGTTTGAGCTAAGATTTTAAAATTATTCACATAATGAAAACCTATACTTTGTTTCAGGCGAGTTTCCCATTCAAATGCATGCAACAGTGAGAAAGCACTGTCTTGGCGAAAGAAAGCGTTTTTGTACAACTTCATATAAATAGCTGTAACTTTTGATAGAAGACTCAGACAAACATGTTTATGGCTTTATCTTATAGAACTCAATGTCCCCGTGCTGGGAAAACAGGATTTGCAGCTGTTTGAGCTAAGATTTCCAAGTTATACACATAATGAAAACCTATACTTTGTTTCGGTCGAGTTTCCCATTCAAATGCATGTAACAGTGAGAAACGCATTGTCTTGGCGAAATAAAGCGTTTTTGAACAACTTCATATAAATCGCTGTAACTTTTGATAGAAGACTCGGATACACATGTTTATGGCTTTATCTTATAGAACTCAAGGTCCCCGTGCTGGGCAAACAGGTTTTGCAGCTGTCTGAGCTAAGATTTTAAAATTATTCACATAATGAAAACCTATACTTTGTTTCAGGCGAGTTTCCCATTCAAATGCATGTAACAGTGAGAAACGCACTGTCTTGGCGAAAGAAAGCGTTTTTGAACAACTTCATATAAATCGCTGTAACTTTTGATAGAAGACTCAGACAAACATGTTTATGGCTTTATCTTATAGAACTCAATATCCCCGTGCTGGGCAAACAGAACAGGTTTTGCAGCCGTTTGAGCTAAGATTTTAAAATTATTCACATAATGAAAACCTATACTTTGTCTCAGGCGAGTTTCCCATTCAAATGCATGTAATAGCGAGAAACGCACTAACTGGTGAAATAAAGCGTTTTAATGGTCTTCATAAAAACAGCTGTAACTTTTGATAGAAGACTCAGAAATATATATTTATGGCTTTATCTTATAGAATTCAATATCCCCGTGCTGGGCAAACAGGTTTTGCAGCCGTTTGAGCTAAGATTTCCAAGTTATACACATAATGAAAACCTATACTTTGTTTCGGGCGAGTTCCCCATTCAAATGCATGCAACAGTGAGAAACGCACTGTCTTGGCGAAAGAAAGCGTTTTTGTACAACTTCATATAAATAGCTGTAACTTTTGATAGAAGACTCGGATACACATGTTTATGGCTTTATCTTATAGAACTCAATATCCCCGTGCTGGGAAAACAGGTTTTGCAGCCGTTTGAGCTAAGATTTTAAAATTATTCACATAATGAAAACCTATACTTTGTCTCAGGCGAGTTTCCCATTCAAATGCATGTAACAGTGAGAAATACACTGTCTTGGCGAAATAAAGCGTTTTTCAACCACTTCATATAAATCGCTATAACTTTTGATAGAAGACTCAGACAAACATGTTAATGGCTTTATCTTATAGAACTCAATATCCCCGTGCTGGGCAAAAAGAACAGGTTTTGCAGCCCTTTGAGCTAAGATTTTAAAATTATTCACATAATGAAAACCTATACTTTGTCTCAGGCGAGTTTCCCATTCAAATGCATGTAACAGTGAGAAATACACTGTCTTGGCGAAATAAAGCGTTTTTCAACCACTTCATATAAATCGCTGTAACTTTTGATAGAAGACTCGGATACACATGTTTATGGCTTTATCTTATAGAACTCAATATCCCCGTGCTGGGAAAACAGGTTTTGCAGCTGTGTGAGCTAAGATTTCCAAGTTATACACATAATGAAAACCTATACTTTGTTTCGGGCGAGTTCCCCATTCAAATGCATGTAACAGTGAGAAACGCACTGTCTTGGCGAAAGAAAGCGTTTTTGAACAACTTCATATAAATCGCTGTAACTTTTGATAGAAGACTCAGACAAACATGTTTATGGCTTTATCTTATAGAACTCAATATCCCCGTGCTGGGCAAACAGAACAGGTTTTGCAGCCGTTTGAGCTAAGATTTTAAAATTATTCACATAATGAAAACCTATACTTTGTCTCAGGCGAGTTTCCCATTCAAATGCATGTAACAGTGAGAAACACACTGTCTTGGCGAAATAAAGCGTTTTTGAACAACTTCATATAAATCGCTGTAACTTTTGATAGAAGACTCAGACAAACATGTTTATGGCTTTATCTTATAGAACTCAATATCCCCGTGCTGGGCAAACAGAACAGGTTTTGCAGCCGTTTGAGCTAAGATTTTAAAATTATTCACATAATGAAAACCTATACTTTGTCTCAGGCGAGTTTCCCATTCAAATGAATGTAACAGTGAGAAATACACTGTCTTGGCGAAATAAAGCGTTTTTCAACCACTTCATATAAATCGCTATAACTTTTGATAGAAGACTCAGACAAACATGTTTATGGCTTTATCTTATAGAACTCAATATCCCCGTGCTGGGCAAACAGAACAGGTTTTGCAGCCGTTTGAGCTAAGATTTTAAAATTATTCACATAATGAAAACCTATACTTTGTTTCAGGCGAGTTTCCCATTCAAATGCATGTAACAGTGAGAAACGCATTGTCTTGGCGAAATAAAGCGTTTTTGAACAACTTCATATAAATCGCTGTAACTTTTGATAGAAGACTCAGACAAACATGTTTATGGCTTTATCTTATAGAACTCAATATCCCCGTGCTGGGCAAACAGAACAGGTTTTGCAGCCGTTTGAGCTAAGATTTTAAAATTATTCACATAATGAAAACCTATACTTTGTTTCAGGCGAGTTTCCCATTCAAATGCATGTAACAGTGAGAAACGCATTGTCTTGGCGAAATAAAGCGTTTTTGAACAACTTCATATAAATCGCTGTAACTTTTGATAGAAGACTCAGACAAACATGTTTATGGCTTTATCTTATAGAACTCAATATCCCCGTGCTGGGCAAACAGAACAGGTTTTGCAGCCGTTTGAGCTAAGATTTTAAAATTATTCACTTAATGAAAACCTATACTTTGTTTCAGGCGAGTTTCCCATTCAAATGCATGTAACAGTGAGAAACGCATTGTCTTGGCGAAATAAAGCGTTTTTGAACAACTTCATATAAATCGCTGTAACTTTTGATAGAAGACTCAGACAAACATGTTTATGGCTTTATCTTATACAACTCAATATCCCCGTGCTGGGCAAACAGGTTTTGCAGCCGTTTGAGCTAAGATATTAAAATTATTCACATAATGAAAACCTATACTTTGTTTCAGGCGAGTTTCCCATTCAAATGCATGTAACAGTGAGAAACGCATTGTCTTGGCGAAATAAAGCCTTTTTGAACAACTTCATATAAATCGCTGTAACTTTTGATAGAAGACTCAGACAAACATGTTTATGGCTTTATCTTATAGAACTCAATATCCCCGTGCTGGGCAAACAGAACAGGTTTTGCAGCCGTTTGAGCTAAGATTTTAAAATTATTCACATAATGAAAACCTATACTTTGTCTCAGGCGAGTTTCCCATTCAAATGCATGTAACAGTGAGAAATACACTGTCTTGGCGAAATAAAGCGTTTTTCAACCACTTCATATAAATCGCTATAACTTTTGATAGAAGACTCAGACAAACATGTTTATGGCTTTATCTTATAGAACTCAATATCCCCGTGCTGGGCAAACAGAACAGGTTTTGCAGCCGTTTGAGCTAAGATTTTAAAATTATTCACATAATGAAAACCTATACTTTGTTTCAGGCGAGTTTCCCATTCAAATGCATGTAACAGTGAGAAACACACTGTCTTGGCGAAATAAAGCGTTTTTGAACAACTTCATATAAATCGCTGTAACTTTTGATAGAAGACTCAGACAAACATGTTTATGGCTTTATCTTATAGAACTCAATATCCCCGTGCTGGGCAAACAGAACAGGTTTTGCAGCCGTTTGAGCTAAGATTTTAAAATTATTCACATAATGAAAACCTATACTTTGTCTCAGGCGAGTTTCCCATTCAACTGCATGTAACAGTGAGAAACACACTGTCTTGGCGAAATAAAGCGTTTTTGAACAACTTCATATAAATCGCTGTAACTTTTGATAGAAGACTCAGACAAACATGTTTATGGCTTTATCTTATAGAACTCAATATCCCCGTGCTGGGCAAACAGGTTTTGCAGCCGTTTGAGCTAAGATTTTAAAATTATTCACATAATGAAAACCTATACTTTGTCTCAGGCGAGTTTCCCATTCAAATGCATGTAACAGTGAGAAATACACTGTCTTGGCGAAATAAAGCGTTTTTCAACCACTTCATATAAATCGCTATAACTTTTGATAGAAGACTCAGACAAACATGTTAATGGCTTTATCTTATAGAACTCAATATCCCCGTGCTGGGCAAACAGAACAGGTTTTGCAGCCGTTTGAGCTAAGATTTTAAAATTATTCACATAATGAAAACCTATACTTTGTCTCAGGCGAGTTTCCCATTCAAATGCATGTAACAGTGAGAAATACACTGTCTTGGCGAAATAAAGCGTTTTTCAACCACTTCATATAAATCGCTGTAACTTTTGATAGAAGACTCAGACAAACATGTTAATGGCTTTATCTTATAGAACTCAATATCCCCGTGCTGGGCAAACAGAACAGGTTTTGCAGCCGTTTGAGCTAAGATTTTAAAATTATTCACATAATGAAAACCTATACTTTGTTTCAGGCGAGTTTCCCATTCAAATGCATGTAACAGTGAGAAACGCATTGTCTTGGCGAAATAAAGCGTTTTTGAACAACTTCATATAAATCGCTGTAACTTTTGATAGAAGACTCAGACAAACATGTTTATGGCTTTATCTTATAGAACTCAATATCCCCGTGCTGGGCAAACAGGTTTTGCAGCCGTTTGAGCTAAGATTTTAAAATTATTCACATAATGAAAACGTATACTTTGTTTCAGGCGAGTTTCCCATTCAAATGCATGTAATAGCGAGAAACGCACTAACTGGTGAAATAAAGCGTTTTTAATGGTCTTGATAAAGACAGCTGTAACTTTTGATAGAAGACTCAGACAAACATGTTTATGGCTTTATCTTATAGAACTCAATATCCCCGTGCTGGGCAAACAGGTTTTGCAGCCGTTTGAGCTAAGATTTTAAAATTATTCACATAATGAAAACCTATACTTTGTTTCAGGCGAGTTTCCCATTCAAATGCATGTAACAGTGAGAAACGCATTGTCTTGGCGAAATAAAGCGTTTTTGAACAACTTCATATAAATCGCTATAACTTTTGATAGAAGACTCAGACAAACATGTTTATGGCTTTATCTTATAGAACTCAATATCCCCGTGCTGGGCAAACAGAACAGGTTTTGCAGCCGTTTGAGCTAAGATTTTAAAATTATTCACATAATGAAAACCTATACTTTGTCTCAGGCGAGTTTCCCATTCAAATGCATGTAATAGCGAGAAACGCACTAACTGGTGAAATAAAGCGTTTTAATGGTCTTCATAAAAACAGCTGTAACTTTTGATAGAAGACTCAGAAATATATATTTATGGCTTTATCTTATAGAATTCAATATCCCCGTGCTGGGCAAACAGGTTTTGCAGCCGTTTGAGCTAAGATTTTAAAATTATTCACATAATGAAAACCTATACTTTGTTTCGTGCGAGAACTCCATTCAAATGCATGTAATAGCGAGACGCACTAACTGGTGAAATAAAGCGTTTTTAATGGTCTTCATAAAGACAGCTGTAACTTTTGATAGAAGACTCAGACAAACATGTTTATGGCTTTATCTTATAGAACTCAATATCCCCGTGCTGGGCAAACAGGTTTTGCAGCCGTTTGAGCTAAGATTTTAAAATTATTCACATAATGAAAACCTATACTTTGTTTCAGGAGAGTTTCCCATTCAAATGCATGTAACAGTGAGAAACGCATTGTCTTGGCGAAATAAAGCGTTTTTGAACAACTTCATATGAATCGCTGTAACTTTTGATAGAAGACTCAGACAAACATGTTTATGGCTTTATCTTATAGAACTCAATATCCCCGTGCTGGGCAAACAGAACAGGTTTTGCAGCCGTTTGAGCTAAGATTTTAAAATTATTCACTTAATGAAAACCTATACTTTGTTTCAGGCGAGTTTCCCATTCAAATGCATGTAACAGTGAGAAACGCATTGTCTTGGCGAAATAAAGCGTTTTTGAACAACTTCATATAAATCGCTGTAACTTTTGATAGAAGACTCAGACAAACATGTTTATGGCTTTATCTTATACAACTCAATATCCCCGTGCTGGGCAAACAGGTTTTGCAGCCGTTTGAGCTAAGATATTAAAATTATTCACATAATGAAAACCTATACTTTGTTTCAGGCGAGTTTCCCATTCAAATGCATGTAACAGTGAGAAACGCATTGTCTTGGCGAAATAAAGCCTTTTTGAACAACTTCATATAAATCGCTGTAACTTTTGATAGAAGACTCAGACAAACATGTTTATGGCTTTATCTTATAGAACTCAATATCCCCGTGCTGGGCAAACAGAACAGGTTTTGCAGCCGTTTGAGCTAAGATTTTAAAATTATTCACATAATGAAAACCTATACTTTGTCTCAGGCGAGTTTCCCATTCAAATGCATGTAACAGTGAGAAATACACTGTCTTGGCGAAATAAAGCGTTTTTCAACCACTTCATATAAATCGCTATAACTTTTGATAGAAGACTCAGACAAACATGTTAATGGCATTATCTTATAGAACTCAATATCCCCGTGCTGGGCAAACAGAACAGGTTTTGCAGCCGTTTGAGCTAAGATTTTAAAATTATTCACATAATGAAAACCTATACTTTGTTTCAGGCGAGTTTCCCATTCAAATGCATGTAACAGTGAGAAACACACTGTCTTGGCGAAATAAAGCGTTTTTGAACAACTTCATATAAATCGCTGTAACTTTTGATAGAAGACTCAGACAAACATGTTTATGGCTTTATCTTATAGAACTCAATATCCCCGTGCTGGGCAAACAGAACAGGTTTTGCAGCCGTTTGAGCTAAGATTTTAAAATTATTCACATAATGAAAACCTATACTTTGTCTCAGGCGAGTTTCCCATTCAACTTCATGTAACAGTGAGAAACACACTGTCTTGGCGAAATAAAGCGTTTTTGTACAACTTCATATAAATCGCTGTAACTTTTGATAGAAGACTCAGACAAACATATTTATGGCTTTATCTTATAGAACTCAATATCCCCGTGCTGGGCAAACAGGTTTTGCAGCCGTTTGAGCTAAGATATTAAAATTATTCACATAATGAAAACCTATACTTTGTTTCAGGCGAGTTTCCCATTCAAATGCATGTAACAGTGAGAAACGCATTGTCTTGGCGAAATAAAGCCTTTTTGAACAACTTCATATAAATCGCTGTAACTTTTGATAGAAGACTCAGACAAACATGTTTATGGCTTTATCTTATAGAACTCAATATCCCCGTGCTGGGCAAACAGGTTTTGCAGCCGTTTGAGCTAAGATTTTAAAAATATTCACATAATGAAAACCTATACTTTGTTTCAGGCGAGTTTCCCATTCAAATGCATGTAACAGTGAGAAACGCATTGTCTTGGCGAAATAAAGCGTTTTTGAACAACTTCATATAAATCGCTGTAACTTTTGATAGAAGACTCAGACAAACATGTTTATGGCTTTATCTTATAGAACTCAATATCCCCGTGCTGGGCAAACAGGTTTTGCAGCCGTTTGAGCTAAGATTTTAAAATTATTCACATAATGAAAACCTATACTTTGTTTCAGGCGAGTTTCCCATTCAAATGCATGTAACAGCGAGAAACGCACTAACTGGTGAAATAAAGCGTTTTTAATGGTCTTGATAAAGACAGCTGTAACTTTTGATAGAAGACTCAGACAAACATGTTTATGGCTTTATCTTATAGAACTCAATATCCCCGTGCTGGGCAAACAGGTTTTGCAGCCGTTTGAGCTAAGATTTTAAAATTATTCACATAATGAAAACCTATACTTTGTTTCAGGCGAGTTTCCCATTCAAATGCATGTAACAGTGAGAAACACACTGTCTTGGCGAAATAAAGCGTTTTTGTACAACTTCATATAAATCGCTGTAACTTTTGATAGAAGACTCAGACAAACATGTTTATGGCTTTATCTTATAGAACTCAATATCCCCGTGCTGGGCAAACAGAACAGGTTTTGCAGCCGTTTGAGCTAAGATTTTAAAATTATTCACATAATGAAAACCTATACTTTGTTTCAGGCGAGTTTCCCATTCAAATGCATGTAACAGTGAGAAACGCATTGTCTTGGCGAAATAAAGCGTTTTTGAACAACTTCATATAAATCGCTGTAACTTTTGATAGAAGACTCAGACAAACATGTTTATGGCTTTATCTTATAGAACTCAATATCCCCGTGCTGGGCAAACAGAACAGGTTTTGCAGCCGTTTGAGCTAAGATTTTAAAATTATTCACATAATGAAAACCTATACTTTGTTTCAGGCGAGTTTCCCATTCAAATGCATGTAATAGCGAGAAACGCACTAACTGGTGAAATAAAGCGTTTTTAATGGTCTTGATAAAGACAGCTGTAACTTTTGATAGAAGACTCAGACAAACATGTTTATGACTTTATCTTATAGAACTCAATATCCCCGTGCTGGGCAAACAGGTTTTGCAGCCGTTTGAGCTAAGATTTTAAAATTATTCACATAATGAAAACCTATACTTTGTTTCAGGCGAGTTTCCCATTCAAATGCATGTAACAGTGAGAAACACACTGTCTTGGCGAAATAAAGCGTTTTTGTACAACTTCATATAAATCGCTGTAACTTTTGATAGAAGACTCAGACAAACATGTTTATGGCTTTATCTTATAGAACTCAATATCCCCGTGCTGGGCAAACAGAACAGGTTTAGCAGCCGTTTGAGCTAAGATTTTAAAATTATTCACATAATGAAAACCTATACTTTGTTTCAGGCGAGTTTCCCATTCAAATGCATGTAACAGTGAGAAACGCATTGTCTTGGCGAAATAAAGCGTTTTTGAACAACTTCATATAAATCGCTGTAACTTTTGATAGAAGACTCAGACAAACATGTTTATGGCTTTATCTTATAGAACTCAATATCCCCGTGCTGGGCAAACAGAACAGGTTTTGCAGCCGTTTGAGCTAAGATTTTAAAATTATTCACATAATGAAAACCTATACTTTGTTTCAGGCGAGTTTCCCATTCAAATGCATGTAACAGTGAGAAACGCATTGTCTTGGCGAAATAAAGCGTTTTTGAACAACTTCATATAAATCGCTGTAACTTTTGATAGAAGACTCAGACAAACATGTTTATGGCTTTATCTTATAGAACTCAATATCCCCGTGCTGGGCAAACAGAACAGGTTTTGCAGCCGTTTGAGCTAAGATTTTAAAATTATTCACATAATGAAAACCTATACTTTGTTTCAGGCGAGTTTCCCATTCAAATGCATGTAACAGTGAGAAACGCATTGTCTTGGCGAAATAAAGCCTTTTTGAACAACTTCATATAAATCGCTGTAACTTTTGATAGAAGACTCAGACAAACATGTTTATGGCTTTATCTTATAGAACTCAATATCCCCGTGCTGGGCAAACAGGTTTTGCAGCCGTTTGAGCTAAGATTTTAAAATTATTCACATAATGAAAACCTATACTTTGTTTCAGGCGAGTTTCCCATTCAAATGCATGTAACAGTGAGAAACACACTGTCTTGGCGAAATAAAGCGTTTTTGTACAACTTCATATAAATCGCTGTAACTTTTGATAGAAGACTCAGACAAACATGTTTATGGCTTTATCTTATAGAACTCAATATCCCCGTGCTGGGCAAACAGGTTTTGCAGCCGTTTGAGCTAAGATTTTAAAATTATTCACATAATGAAAACCTATACTTTGTTTCAGGCGAGTTTCCCATTCAAATGCATGTAACAGTGAGAAACGCATTGTCTTGGCGAAATAAAGCCTTTTTGAACAACTTCATATAAATCGCTGTAACTTTTGATAGAAGACTCAGACAAACATGTTTATGGCTTTATCTTATAGAACTCAATATCCCCGTGCTGGGCAAACAGGTTTTGCAGCCGTTTGAGCTAAGATTTTAAAATTATTCACATAATGAAAACCTATACTTTGTTTCAGGCGAGTTTCCCATTCAAATGCATGTAATAGCGAGAAACGCACTAACTGGTGAAATAAAGCATTTTAATGGTCTTCATAAAAACAGCTGTAACTTTTGATAGAAGACTCAGAAATATATATTTATGGCTTTATCTTATAGAATTCAATATCCCCGTGCTGGGCAAACAGAACAGGTTTTGCAGCCGTTTGAGCTAAGATTTTTAAATTATTCACATAATGAAAACCTATACTTTGTCTCAGGCGAGTTTCCCATTCAAATGCATGTAACAGTGAGAAACACACTGTCTTGGCGAAATAAAGCGTTTTTGTACAACTTCATATAAATCGCTGTAACTTTTGATAGAAGACTCAGACAAACATGTTTATGGCTTTATCTTATAGAACTCAATATCCCCGTGCTGGGCAAACAGAACAGGTTTTGCAGCCGTTTGAGCTAAGATTTTAAAATTATTCACATAATGAAAACCTATACTTTGTCTCAGGCGAGTTTCCCATTCAAATGCATGTAACAGTGAGAAACACACTGTCTTGGCGAAATAAAGCGTTTTTGTACAACTTCATATAAATCGCTGTAACTTTTGATAGAAGACTCAGACAAACATGTTTATGGCTTTATCTTATAGAACTCAATATCCCCGTGCTGGGCAAACAGGTTTTGCAGCCGTTTGAGCTAAGATTTTAAAATTATTCACATAATGAAAACCTATACTTTGTTTCAGGCGAGTTTCCCATTCAAATGCATGTAATAGCGAGAAACGCACTAACTGGTGAAATAAAGCGTTTTAATGGTCTTCATAAAAACAGCTGTAACTTTTGATAGAAGACTCAGAAATATATATTTATGGCTGTATCTTATAGAATTCAATATCCCCGTGCTGGGCAAACAGGTTTTGCAGCCGTTTGAGCTAAGATTTTAAAATTATTCACATAATGAAAACCTATACTTTGTTTCGTGCGAGAACTCCATTCAAATGCATGTAATAGCGAGACGCACTAACTGGTGAAATAAAGCGTTTTTAATGGTCTTCAAAAAGACAGCTGTAACTTTTGATAGAAGACTCAGACAAACATGTTTATGGCTTTATCTTATACAACTCAATATCCCCGTGCTGGGCAAACAGAACAGGTTTTGCAGCCGTTTGAGCTAAGATTTTAAAATTATTCACATAATGAAAACCTATACTTTGTCTCAGGCGAGTTTCCCATTCAAATGCATGTAACAGTGAGAAACACACTGTCTTGGCGAAATAAAGCGTTTTTGTACAACTTCATATAAATCGCTGTAACTTTTGATAGAAGACTCAGACAAACATGTTTATGGCTTTATCTTATAGAACTCAATATCCCCGTGCTGGGCAAACAGGTTTTGCAGCCGTTTGAGCTAAGATTTTAAAATTATTCACATAATGAAAACCTATACTTTGTTTCAGGCGAGTTTCCCATTCAAATGCATGTAACAGTGAGAAACGCATTGTCTTGGCGAAATAAAGCCTTTTTGAACAACTTCATATAAATCGCTGTAACTTTTGATAGAAGACTCAGAAATATATATTTATGGCTTTATCTTATAGAATTCAATATCCCCGTGCTGGGCAAACAGGTTTTGCAGCTGTTTGAGCTAAGATTTTCAAGTTATTCACATAATGAAAACCTATACTTTGTTTCGTGTGAGAACTCCATTCAAATGCATGTAATAGCGAGACGCACTAACTGGTGAAATAAAGCGTTTTTAATGGTCTTCATAAAGACAGCTGTAACTTTTGATAGAAGACTCAGACAAACATGTTTATGGCTTTATCTTATAGAACTCAATATCCCTGTGCTGGGCAAACAGAACAGGTTTTGCAGCCGTTTGAGCTAAGATTTTAAAATTATTCACATAATGAAAACCTATACTTTGTTTCAGGCGAGTTTCCCATTCAAATGCATGTAACAGCGAGAAACGCATTGTCTTGGCGAAATAAAGCGTTTTTGAACAACTTCATATAAATCGCTGTAACTTTTGATAGAAGACTCAGACAAACATGTTTATGGCTTTATCTTATAGAACTCAATATCCCCGTGCTGGGCAAACAGGTTTTGCAGCCGTTTGAGCTAAGATTTTAAAATTATTCACATAATGAAAACCTATACTTTGTTTCGTGCGAGAACTCCATTCAAATGCATGTAATAGCGAGACGCACTAACTGGTGAAATAAAGCGTTTTTAATGGTCTTCATAAAGACAGCTGTAACTTTTGATAGAAGACTCAGACAAACATGTTTATGGCTTTATCTTATAGAACTCAATATCCCCGTGCTGGGCAAACAGGTTTTGCAGCCGTTTGAGCTAAGATTTTAAAATTATTCACATAATGAAAACCTATACTTTGTTTCAGGCGAGTTTCCCATTCAAATGCATGTAACAGTGAGAAACACACTGTCTTGGCGAAATAAAGCGTTTTTGTACAACTTCATATAAATCGCTGTAACTTTTGATAGAAGACTCAGACAAACATGTTTATGGCTTTATCTTATAGAACTCAATATCCCCGTGCTGGGCAAACAGGTTTTGCAGCCGTTTGAGCTAAGATTTTAAAATTATTCACATAATGAAAACCTATACTTTGTTTCAGGCGAGTTTCCCATTCAAATGCATGTAACAGTGAGAAACGCATTGTCTTGGCGAAATAAAGCATTTTTGAACAACTTCATATGAATCGCTGTAACTTTTGATAGAAGACTCAGACAAACATGTTTATGGCTTTATCTTATAGAACTCAATATCCCCGTGCTGGGCAAACAGGTTTTGCAGCCGTTTGAGCTAAGATATTAAAATTATTCACATAATGAAAACCTATACTTTGTTTCAGGCGAGTTTCCCATTCAAATGCATGTAATAGCGAGAAACGCACTAACTGGTGAAATAAAGCGTTTTAATGGTCTTCATAAAAACAGCTGTAACTTTTGATAGAAGACTCAGAAATATATATTTATGGCTTTATCTTATAGAATTCAATATCCCCGTGCTGGGCAAACAGGTTTTGCAGCTGTTTGAGCTAAGATTTTCAAGTTATTCACATAATGAAAACCTATACTTTGTTTCGTGTGAGAACTCCATTCAAATGCATGTAATAGCGAGACGCACTAACTGGTGAAATAAAGCGTTTTTAATGGTCTTCATAAAGACAGCTGTAACTTTTGATAGAAGACTCAGACAAACATGTTTATGGCTTTATCTTATAGAACTCAATATCCCCGTGCTGGGCAAACAGGTTTTGCAGCCGTTTGAGCTAAGATTTTAAAATTATTCACATAATGAAAACCTATACTTTGTTTCAGGCGAGTTTCCCATTCAAATGCATGTAACAGTGAGAAACGCATTGTCTTGGCGAAATAAAGCGTTTTTGAACAACTTCATATAAATCGCTGTAACTTTTGATAGAAGACTCAGACAAACATGTTTATGGCTTTATCTTATAGAACTCAATATCCCTGTGCTGGGCAAACAGAACAGGTTTTGCAGCCGTTTGAGCTAAGATTTTAAAATTATTCACATAATGAAAACCTATACTTTGTTTCAGGCGAGTTTCCCATTCAAATGCATGTAACAGCGAGAAACGCATTGTCTTGGCGAAATAAAGCGTTTTTGAACAACTTCATATAAATCGCTGTAACTTTTGATAGAAGACTCAGACAAACATGTTTATGGCTTTATCTTATAGAACTCAATATCCCCGTGCTGGGCAAACAGGTTTTGCAGCCGTTTGAGCTAAGATTTTAAAATTATTCACATAATGAAAACCTATACTTTGTTTCGTGCGAGAACTCCATTCAAATGCATGTAATAGCGAGACGCACTAACTGGTGAAATAAAGCGTTTTTAATGGTCTTCATAAAGACAGCTGTAACTTTTGATAGAAGACTCAGACAAACATGTTTATGGCTTTATCTTATAGAACTCAATATCCCCGTGCTGGGCAAACAGGTTTTGCAGCCGTTTGAGCTAAGATTTTAAAATTATTCACATAATGAAAACCTATACTTTGTTTCAGGCGAGTTTCCCATTCAAATGCATGTAACAGTGAGAAACACACTGTCTTGGCGAAATAAAGCGTTTTTGTACAACTTCATATAAATCGCTGTAACTTTTGATAGAAGACTCAGACAAACATGTTTATGGCTTTATCTTATAGAACTCAATATCCCCGTGCTGGGCAAACAGGTTTTGCAGCCGTTTGAGCTAAGATTTTAAAATTATTCACATAATGAAAACCTATACTTTGTTTCAGGCGAGTTTCCCATTCAAATGCATGTAACAGTGAGAAACGCATTGTCTTGGCGAAATAAAGCATTTTTGAACAACTTCATATGAATCGCTGTAACTTTTGATAGAAGACTCAGACAAACATGTTTATGGCTTTATCTTATAGAACTCAATATCCCCGTGCTGGGCAAACAGGTTTTGCAGCCGTTTGAGCTAAGATATTAAAATTATTCACATAATGAAAACCTATACTTTGTTTCAGGCGAGTTTCCCATTCAAATGCATGTAATAGCGAGAAACGCACTAACTGGTGAAATAAAGCGTTTTAATGGTCTTCATAAAAACAGCTGTAACTTTTGATAGAAGACTCAGAAATATATATTTATGGCTTTATCTTATAGAATTCAATATCCCCGTGCTGGGCAAACAGGTTTTGCAGCTGTTTGAGCTAAGATTTTCAAGTTATTCACATAATGAAAACCTATACTTTGTTTCGTGTGAGAACTCCATTCAAATGCATGTAATAGCGAGACGCACTAACTGGTGAAATAAAGCGTTTTTAATGGTCTTCATAAAGACAGCTGTAACTTTTGATAGAAGACTCAGACAAACATGTTTATGGCTTTATCTTATAGAACTCAATATCCCCGTGCTGGGCAAACAGGTTTTGCAGCCGTTTGAGCTAAGATTTTAAAATTATTCACATAATGAAAACCTATACTTTGTTTCAGGCGAGTTTCCCATTCAAATGCATGTAACAGTGAGAAACGCATTGTCTTGGCGAAATAAAGCGTTTTTGAACAACTTCATATAAATCGCTGTAACTTTTGATAGAAGACTCAGACAAACATGTTTATGGCTTTATCTTATAGAACTCAATATCCCTGTGCTGGGCAAACAGAACAGGTTTTGCAGCCGTTTGAGCTAAGATTTTAAAATTATTCACATAATGAAAACCTATACTTTGTTTCAGGCGAGTTTCCCATTCAAATGCATGTAACAGCGAGAAACGCATTGTCTTGGCGAAATAAAGCGTTTTTGAACAACTTCATATAAATCGCTGTAACTTTTGATAGAAGACTCAGACAAACATGTTTATGGCTTTATCTTATAGAACTCAATATCCCCGTGCTGGGCAAACAGGTTTTGCAGCCGTTTGAGCTAAGATTTTAAAATTATTCACATAATGAAAACCTATACTTTGTTTCGTGCGAGAACTCCATTCAAATGCATGTAATAGCGAGACGCACTAACTGGTGAAATAAAGCGTTTTTAATGGTCTTCATAAAGACAGCTGTAACTTTTGATAGAAGACTCAGACAAACATGTTTATGGCTTTATCTTATAGAACTCAATATCCCCGTGCTGGGCAAACAGGTTTTGCAGCCGTTTGAGCTAAGATTTTAAAATTATTCACATAATGAAAACCTATACTTTGTTTCAGGCGAGTTTCCCATTCAAATGCATGTAACAGTGAGAAACACACTGTCTTGGCGAAATAAAGCGTTTTTGTACAACTTCATATAAATCGCTGTAACTTTTGATAGAAGACTCAGACAAACATGTTTATGGCTTTATCTTATAGAACTCAATATCCCCGTGCTGGGCAAACAGGTTTTGCAGCCGTTTGAGCTAAGATTTTAAAATTATTCACATAATGAAAACCTATACTTTGTTTCAGGCGAGTTTCCCATTCAAATGCATGTAACAGTGAGAAACGCATTGTCTTGGCGAAATAAAGCATTTTTGAACAACTTCATATGAATCGCTGTAACTTTTGATAGAAGACTCAGACAAACATGTTTATGGCTTTATCTTATAGAACTCAATATCCCCGTGCTGGGCAAACAGGTTTTGCAGCCGTTTGAGCTAAGATATTAAAATTATTCACATAATGAAAACCTATACTTTGTTTCAGGCGAGTTTCCCATTCAAATGCATGTAATAGCGAGACGCACTAACTGGTGAAATAAAGCGTTTTTAATGGTCTTCATAAAGACAGCTGTAACTTTTGATAGAAGACTCAGACAAACATGTTTATGGATTTATCTTATAGAACTCAATATCCCCGTGCTGGGCAAACAGGTTTTGCAGCCGTTTGAGCTAAGATTTTAAAATTATTCACATAATGAAAACCTATACTTTGTTTCAGGCGAGTTTCCCATTCAAATGCATGTAACAGTGAGAAACACACTGTCTTGGCGAAATAAAGCGTTTTTGTACAACTTCATATAAATCGCTATAACTTTTGATAGAAGACTCAGACAAACATGTTTATGGCTTTATCTTATAGAACTCAATATCCCCGTGCTGGGCAAACAGAACAGGTTTTGCAGCCGTTTGAGCTAAGATTTTAAAATTATTCACATAATGAAAACCCATACTTTGTCTCAGGCGAGTTTCCCATTCAAATGCATGTAACAGTGAGAAACACACTGTCTTGGCGAAATAAAGCGTTTTTGTACAACTTCATATAAATCGCTGTAACTTTTGATAGAAGACTCAGACAAACATGTTTATGGCTTTATCTTATAGAACTCAATATCCCCGTGCTGGGCAAACAGGTTTTGCAGCCGTTTGAGCTAAGATTTTAAAATTATTCACATAATGAAAACCTATACTTTGTTTCAGGCGAGTTTCCCATTCAAATGCATGTAACAGTGAGAAACGCATTGTCTTGGCGAAATAAAGCATTTTTGAACAACTTCATATGAATCGCTGTAACTTTTGATAGAAGACTCAGACAAACATGTTTATGGCTTTATCTTATAGAACTCAATATCCCCGTGCTGGGCAAACAGAACAGGTTTTGCAGCCGTTTGAGCTAAGATATTAAAATTATTCACATAATGAAAACCTATACTTTGTTTCAGGCGAGTTTCCCATTCAAATGCATGTAATAGCGAGAAACGCACTAACTGGTGAAATAAAGCGTTTTAATGGTCTTCATAAAAACAGCTGTAACTTTTGATAGAAGACTCAGAAATATATATTTATGGCTTTATCTTATAGAATTCAATATCCCCGTGCTGGGCAAACAGGTTTTGCAGCTGTTTGAGCTAAGATTTTCAAGTTATTCACATAATGAAAACCTATACTTTGTTTCGTGTGAGAACTCCATTCAAATGCATGTAATAGCGAGACGCACTAACTGGTGAAATAAAGCGTTTTTAATGGTCTTCATAAAGACAGCTGTAACTTTTGATAGAAGACTCAGACAAACATGTTTATGGCTTTATCTTATAGAACTCAATATCCCCGTGCTGGGCAAACAGGTTTTGTAGCCGTTTGAGCTAAGATTTTAAAATTATTCACATAATGAAAACCTATACTTTGTTTCAGGCGAGTTTCCCATTCAAATGCATGTAACAGTGAGAAACACACTGTCTTGGCGAAATAAAGCGTTTTTGTACAACTTCATATAAATCGCTGTAACTTTTGATAGAAGACTCAGACAAACATGTTTATGGCTTTATCTTATAGAACTCAATATCCCCGTGCTGGGCAAACAGAACAGGTTTTGCAGCCGTTTGAGCTAAGATTTTAAAATTATTCACATAATGAAAACCCATACTTTGTCTCAGGCGAGTTTCCCATTCAAATGCATGTAACAGTGAGAAACACACTGTCTTGGCGAAATAAAGCGTTTTTGTACAACTTCATATAAATCGCTGTAACTTTTGATAGAAGACTCAGACAAACATGTTTATGGCTTTATCTTATAGAACTCAATATCCCCGTGCTGGGCAAACAGGTTTTGCAGCCGTTTGAGCTAAGATATTAAAATTATTCACATAATGAAAACCTATACTTTGTTTCAGGCGAGTTTCCCATTCAAATGCATGTAATAGCGAGAAACGCACTAACTGGTGAAATAAAGCGTTTTAATGGTCTTCATAAAAACAGCTGTAACTTTTGATAGAAGACTCAGAAATATATATTTATGGCTTTATCTTATAGAATTCAAATACCCCGTGCTGGGCAAACAGGTTTTGCAGCTGTTTGAGCTAAGATTTTCAAGTTATTCACATAATGAAAACCTATACTTTGTTTCGTGTGAGAACTCCATTCAAATGCATGTAATAGCGAGACGCACTAACTGGTGAAATAAAGCGTTTTTAATGGTCTTCATAAAGACAGCTGTAACTTTTGATAGAAGACTCAGACAAACATGTTTATGGCTTTATCTTATAGAACTCAATATCCCCGTGCTGGGCAAACAGGTTTTGCAGCCGTTTGAGCTAAGATTTTAAAATTATTCACATAATGAAAACCTATACTTTGTTTCGGTCGAGTTTCCCATTCAAATGCATGTAACAGTGAGAAACGCATTGTCTTGGCGAAATAAAGCGTTTTTGAACAACTTCATATAAATCGCTGTAACTTTTGATAGAAGACTCAGACAAACATGTTTATGGCTTTATCTTATAGAACTCAATATCCCCGTGCTGGGCAAACAGGTTTTGCAGCCGTTTGAGCAAAGATTTTAAAATTATTCACATAATGAAAACCTATACTTTGTTTCAGGCGAGTTTCCCATTCAAATGCATGTAACAGTGAGAAACGCACTGTCTTGGCGAAATAAAGCGTTTTTGTACAACTTCATATAAATCGCTGTAACTTTTGATAGAAGACTCGGATACACATGTTTATGCCTTTATCTTATAGAACTCAATATCCCCGTGCTGGGCAAACAGGTTTTGCAGCCGTTTGAGCTAAGATTTTAAAATTATTCACATAATGAAAACCTATACTTTGTTTCGGTCGAGTTTCCCATTCAAATGCATGTAACAGTGAGAAACGCATTGTCTTGGCGAAATAAAGCGTTTTTGAACAACTTCATATAAATCGCTGTAACTTTTGATAGAAGACTCAGACAAACATGTTTATGGCTTTATCTTATAGAACTCAATATCCCCGTGCTGGGCAAACAGGTTTTGCAGCCGTTTGAGCAAAGATTTTAAAATTATTCACATAATGAAAACCTATACTTTGTTTCAGGCGAGTTTCCCATTCAAATGCATGTAACAGTGAGAAACGCACTGTCTTGGCGAAATAAAGCGTTTTTGTACAACTTCATATAAATCGCTGTAACTTTTGATAGAAGACTCGGATACACATGTTTATGCCTTTATCTTATAGAACTCAATATCCCCGTGCTGGGCAAACAGGTTTTGCAGCCGTTTGAGCTAAGATTTTAAAATTATTCACATAATGAAAACCTATACTTTGTTTCAGGCGAGTTTCCCATTCAAATGCATGTAACAGTGAGAAACACACTGTCTTGGCGAAATAAAGCGTTTTTGTACAACTTCATATAAATCGCTGTAACTTTTGATAGAAGACTCAGACAAACATGTTTATGGCTTTATCTTATAGAACTCAATATCCCCGTGCTGGGCAAACAGGTTTTGCAGCCGTTTGAGCTAAGATTTTAAAATTATTCACATAATGAAAACCTATACTTTGTTTCGGGCGAGTTCCCCATTCAAATGCATGCAACAGTGAGAAACGCACTGTCTTGGCGAAAGAAAGCGTTTTTGTACAACTTCATATAAATAGCTGTAACTTTTGATAGAAGACTCAGACAAACATGTTTGTGGCTTTATCTTATAGAACTCAATATCCCCGTGCTGGGCAAACAGGTTTTGCAGCCGTTTGAGCTAAGATTTCCAAGTTATACACATAATGAAAACCTATACTTTGTTTCGGTCGAGTTTCCCATTCAAATGCATGTAACAGTGAGAAACGCATTGTCTTGGCGAAATAAAGCGTTTTTGTACAACTTCATATAAATCGCTGTAACTTTTGATAGAAGACTCAGACAAACATGTTTATGGCTTTATCTTATAGAACTCAAGGTCCCCGTGCTGGGAAAACAGGTTTTGCAGCCGTTTGAGCTAAGATTTTAAAATTATTCATATAATGAAAACCTATACTTTGTTTCAGGCGAGTTTCCCATTCAAATGCATGTAACAGTGAGAAACGCATTGTCTTGGCGAAATAAAGCGTTTTTGAACAACTTCATATAAATCGCTGTAACTTTTGATAGAAGACTCAGACAAACATGTTTATGGCTTTATCTTATAGAACTCAATATCCCCGTGCTGGGCAAACAGGTTTTGCAGCCGTTTGAGCTAAGATTTTAAAATTATTCACATAATGAAAACCTATACTTTGTTTCGGTCGAGTTTCCCATTCAAATGCATGTAACAGTGAGAAACGCATTGTCTTGGCGAAATAAAGCGTTTTTGAACAACTTCATATAAATCGCTGTAACTTTTGATAGAAGACTCAGACAAACATGTTTATGGCTTTATCTTATAGAACTCAATATCCCCGTGCTGGGCAAACAGGTTTTGCAGCCGTTTGAGCTAAGATTTTAAAATTATTCACATAATGAAAACCTATACTTTGTTTCAGGCGAGTTTCCCATTCAAATGCATGTAACAGTGAGAAACGCACTGTCTTGGCGAAATAAAGCGTTTTTGAACAACTTCATATAAATCGCTGTAACTTTTGATAGAAGACTCAGACAAACATGTTTATGGCTTTATCTTATAGAACTCAATATCCCCGTGCTGGGAAAACAGGATTTGCAGCTGTTTGAGCTAAGATTTCCAAGTTATACACATAATGAAAACCTATACTTTGTTTCGGGCGAGTTCCCCATTCAAATGCATGCAACAGTGAGAAACGCACTGTCTTGGCGAAAGAAAGCGTTTTTGTACAACTTCATATAAATAGCTGTAACTTTTGATAGAAGACTCGGATACACATGTTTATGGCTTTATCTTATAGAACTCAATATCCCCGTGCTGGGAAAACAGGTTTTGCAGCTGTTTGAGCTAAGATTTCCAAGTTATACACATAATGAAAACCTATACTTTGTTTCGGTCGAGTTTCCCGTTCAAATGCATGTAACAGTGAGAAACGCATTGTCTTGGCGAAATAAAGCGTTTTTGAACAACTTCATATAAATCGCTGTAACTTTTGATAGAAGACTCAGACAAACATGTTTATGGCTTTATCTTATAGAACTCAATATCCCCGTGCTGGGCAAACAGGTTTTGCAGCCGTTTGAGCTAAGATTTTAAAATTATTCACATAATGAAAACCTATACTTTGTTTCGGTCGAGTTTCCCATTCAAATGCATGTAACAGTGAGAAACGCATTGTCTTGGCGAAATAAAGCGTTTTTGAACAACTTCATATAAATCGCTGTAACTTTTGATAGAAGACTCAGACAAACATGTTTATGGCTTTATCTTATAGAACTCAATATCCCCGTGCTGGGCAAACAGGTTTTGCAGCCGTTTGAGCTAAGATTTTAAAATTATTCACATAATGAAAACCTATACTTTGTTTCAGGCGAGTTTCCCATTCAAATGCATGTAACAGTGAGAAACGCACTGTCTTGGCGAAATAAAGCGTTTTTGAACAACTTCATATAAATCGCTGTAACTTTTGATAGAAGACTCAGACAAACATGTTTATGGCTTTATCTTATAGAACTCAATATCCCCGTGCTGGGAAAACAGGATTTGCAGCTGTTTGAGCTAAGATTTCCAAGTTATACACATAATGAAAACCTATACTTTGTTTCGGGCGAGTTCCCCATTCAAATGCATGCAACAGTGAGAAACGCACTGTCTTGGCGAAAGAAAGCGTTTTTGTACAACTTCATATAAATAGCTGTAACTTTTGATAGAAGACTCGGATACACATGTTTATGGCTTTATCTTATAGAACTCAATATCCCCGTGCTGGGAAAACAGGTTTTGCAGCTGTTTGAGCTAAGATTTCCAAGTTATACACATAATGAAAACCTATACTTTGTTTCGGTCGAGTTTCCCGTTCAAATGCATGTAACAGTGAGAAACGCATTGTCTTGGCGAAATAAAGCGTTTTTGAACAACTTCATATAAATCGCTGTAACTTTTGATAGAAGACTCAGACAAACATGTTTATGGCTTTATCTTATAGAACTCAATATCCCCGTGCTGGGAAAACAGGTTTTGCAGCCGTTTGAGCTAAGATTTTAAAATTATTCACATAATGAAAACCTATACTTTGTTTCGGTCGAGTTTCCCATTCAAATGCATGTAACAGTGAGAAACGCATTGTCTTGGCGAAATAAAGCGTTTTTGAACAACTTCATATAAATCGCTGTAACTTTTGATAGAAGACTCAGACAAACATGTTTATGGCTTTATCTTATAGAACTCAATATCCCCGTGCTGGGCAAACAGGTTTTGCAGCCGTTTGAGCTAAGATTTTAAAATTATTCACATAATGAAAACCTATACTTTGTTTCAGGCGAGTTTCCCATTCAAATGCATGTAACAGTGAGAAACGCATTGTCTTGGCGAAATAAAGCGTTTTTGAACAACTTCATATAAATCGCTGTAACTTTTGATAGAAGACTCAGACAAACATGTTTATGGCTTTATCTTATAGAACTCAATATCCCCGTGCTGGGCAAACAGGTTTTGCAGCCATTTGAGCTAAGATTTTAAAATTATTCACATAATGAAAACCTATACTTTGTTTCAGTCGAGTTTCCCATTCAAATGCATGTAACAGTGAGAAACGCATTGTCTTGGCGAAATAAAGCGTTTTTGAACAACTTCATATAAATCGCTGTAACTTTTGATAGAAGACTCAGACAAACATGTTTATGGCTTTATCTTATAGAACTCAATATCCCCGTGCTGGGCAAACAGGTTTTGCAGCCGTTTGAGCTAAGATTTTAAAATTATTCACATAATGAAAACCTATACTTTGTTTCGGTCGAGTTTCCCATTCAAATGCATGTAACAGTGAGAAACGCATTGTCTTGGCGAAATAAAGCGTTTTTGAACAACTTCATATAAATCGCTGTAACTTTTGATAGAAGACTCAGACAAACATGTTTATGGCTTTATCTTATAGAACTCAATATCCCCGTGCTGGGCAAACAGGTTTTGCAGCCGTTTGAGCTAAGATTTTAAAATTATTCACATAATGAAAACCTATACTTTGTTTCAGGCGAGTTTCCCATTCAAATGCATGTAACAGTGAGAAACGCACTGTCTTGGCGAAATAAAGCGTTTTTGAACAACTTCATATAAATCGCTGTAACTTTTGATAGAAGACTCAGACAAACATGTTTATGGCTTTATCTTATAGAACTCAATATCCCCGTGCTGGGAAAACAGGATTTGCAGCTGTTTGAGCTAAGATTTCCAAGTTATACACATAATGAAAACCTATACTTTGTTTCAGGCGAGTTTCCCATTCAAATGCATGTAACAGTGAGAAACGCATTGTCTTGGCGAAATAAAGCGTTTTTGAACAACTTCATATAAATCGCTGTAACTTTTGATAGAAGACTCAGACAAACATGTTTATGGCTTTATCTTATAGAACTCAATATCCCCGTGCTGGGCAAACAGGTTTTGCAGCCATTTGAGCTAAGATTTTAAAATTATTCACATAATGAAAACCTATACTTTGTTTCAGTCGAGTTTCCCATTCAAATGCATGTAACAGTGAGAAACGCATTGTCTTGGCGAAATAAAGCGTTTTTGAACAACTTCATATAAATCGCTGTAACTTTTGATAGAAGACTCAGACAAACATGTTTATGGCTTTATCTTATAGAACTCAATATCCCCGTGCTGGGCAAACAGGTTTTGCAGCCGTTTGAGCTAAGATTTTAAAATTATTCACATAATGAAAACCTATACTTTGTTTCGGTCGAGTTTCCCATTCAAATGCATGTAACAGTGAGAAACGCATTGTCTTGGCGAAATAAAGCGTTTTTGAACAACTTCATATAAATCGCTGTAACTTTTGATAGAAGACTCAGACAAACATGTTTATGGCTTTATCTTATAGAACTCAATATCCCCGTGCTGGGCAAACAGGTTTTGCAGCCGTTTGAGCTAAGATTTTAAAATTATTCACATAATGAAAACCTATACTTTGTTTCAGGCGAGTTTCCCATTCAAATGCATGTAACAGTGAGAAACGCACTGTCTTGGCGAAATAAAGCGTTTTTGAACAACTTCATATAAATCGCTGTAACTTTTGATAGAAGACTCAGACAAACATGTTTATGGCTTTATCTTATAGAACTCAATATCCCCGTGCTGGGAAAACAGGATTTGCAGCTGTTTGAGCTAAGATTTCCAAGTTATACACATAATGAAAACCTATACTTTGTTTCGGGCGAGTATCCCATTCAAATGCATGTAACAGTGAGAAACGCACTGTCTTGGCGAAATAAAGCGTTTTTGTACAACTTCATATAAATAGCTGTAACTTTTGATAGAAGACTCAGACAAACATGTTTATGGCTTTATCTTATAGAACTCAATATCCCCGTGCTGGGCAAACAGGTTTTGCAGCTGTTTGAGCTAAGATTTCTAAGTTATACACATAATGAAAACCTATACTTTGTTTCGGGCGAGTTCCCCATTCAAATGCATGCAACAGTGAGAAACGCACTGTCTTGGCAAAATAAAGCGTTTTTGTACAACTTCATATAAATAGCTGTAACTTTTGATAGAAGACTCAGACAAACATGTTTATGGCTTTATCTTATAGAACTCAATATCCCCGTCCTGGGCAAACAGGTTTTGCAGCCGTTTGAGCTAAGATTTTCAAGTTATACACATAATGAAAACCTAAACTTTGTTTCGGTCGAGTTCCCCATTCAAATGCATGTAACAGTGAGAAACGCACTGTCTTGGCGAAATAAAGCGTTTTTGTACAACTTCATATAAATAGCTGTAACTTTTGATAGAAGACTCGGATACACATGTTTATGGCTTTATCTTATAGAACTCAAGGTCCCCGTGCTGGGCAAACAGGTTTTGCAGCTGTTTGAGCTAAGATTTCCAAGTTAGACACATAATGAAAACCTATACTTTGTTTCGGTCGAGTTCCCCATTCAAATGCATGGAACAGTGAGAAACGCACTGTCTTGGCGAAAGAAAGCGTTTTTGTACAACTTCATATAAATAGCTGTAACTTTTGATAGAAGACTCGGATACACATGTTTATGGCTTTATCTTATAGAACTCAAGGTCCTTGTGCTGGGCAAACAGGTTTTGCAGCTGTTTGAGCTAAGATTTACAAGTTGTACACATAATGAAAACCTATACTTTGTTTCGGTCGAGTTCCCCATTCAAATGCATGTAACAGTGAGAAACGCACTGTCTTGGCGAAAGAAAGCGTTTTTGTACAACTTCATATAAATAGCTGTAACTTTTGATAGAAGACTCGGATACACATGTTTATGGCTTTATCTTATAGAACTCAAGGTCCCCGTGCTGGGAAAACAGGATTTGCAGCCGTTTGAGCTAAGATTTTAAAATTATTCACATAATGAAAACCTATACTTTGTTTCGGGCGAGTTCCCCATTCAAATGCATGCAACAGTGAGAAACGCACTGTCTTGGCGAAAGAAAGCGTTTTTGTACAACTTCATATAAATAGCTGTAACTTTTGATAGAAGACTCGGATACACATGTTTATGGCTTTATCTTATAGAACTCAAGGTCCCCGTGCTGGGAAAATAGGATTTGCAGCCGTTTGAGCTAAGATTTTAAAATTATTCACATAATGAAAACCTATACTTTGTTTCGGTCGAGTTTCCCATTCAAATGCATGTAACAGTGAGAAACGCATTGTCTTGGCGAAATAAAGCGTTTTTGAACAACGTCATATAAATCGCTGTAACTTTTGATAGAAGACTCGGATACACATGTTTATGGCTTTATCTTATAGAACTCAAGGTCCCCGTGCTGGGCAAACAGGTTTTGCAGCTGTGTGAGCTAAGATTTCCAAGTTATACACATAATGAAAACCTATACTTTGTTTCGGGCGAGTTCCCCATTCAAATGCATGTAACAGTGAGAAACGCACTGTCTTGGCGAAAGAAAGCGTTTTTGAACAACTTCATATAAATCGCTGTAACTTTTGATAGAAGACTCAGACAAACATGTTTATGGCTTTATCTTATAGAACTCAATATCCCCGTGCTGGGCAAACAGGTTTTGCAGCCGTTTGAGCTAAGATATTAAAATTATTCACATAATGAAAACCTATACTTTGTTTCAGGCGAGTTTCCCATTCAAATGCATGTAACAGTGAGAAACGCATTGTCTTGGCGAAATAAAGCGTTTTTGAACAACTTCATATAAATCGCTGTAACTTTTGATAGAAGACTCGGATACACATGTTTATGGCTTTATCTTATAGAACTCAAGGTCCCCGTGCTGGGCAAACAGGTTTTGCAGCTGTCTGAGCTAAGATTTTAAAATTATTCACATAATGAAAACCTATACTTTGTTTCAGGCGAGTTTCCCATTCAAATGCATGTAACAGTGAGAAACGCACTGTCTTGGCGAAATAAAGCGTTTTTGAACAACTTCATATAAATCGCTGTAACTTTTGATAGAAGACTCAGACAAACATGTTTATGGCTTTATCTTATAGAACTCAATATCCCCGTGCTGGGCAAACAGGTTTTGCAGCTGTTTGAGCTAAGATTTCCAAGTTATACACATAATGAAAACCTATACTTTGTTTCGGGCGAGTTCCCCATTCAAATGCATGTAACAGTGAGAAACGCATTGTCTTGGCGAAATAAAGCGTTTTTGAACAACTTCATATAAATCGCTGTAACTTTTGATAGAAGACTCAGACAAACATGTTTATGGCTTTATCTTATAGAACTCAATATCCCCGTGCTGGGCAAACAGGTTTTGCAGCTGTTTGAGCTAAGATTTCCAAGTTATACACATAATGAAAACCTATACTTTGTTTCGGGCGAGTTTCCCATTCAAATGCATGTAACAGTGAGAAACGCATTGTCTTGGCGAAATAAAGCGTTTTTGAACAACTTCATATAAATCGCTGTAACTTTTGATAGAAGACCCAGACAAACATGTTTATGGCTTTATCTTATAGAACTCAATATCCCCGTGCTGGGCAAACAGGTTTTGCAGCCGTCTGAGCTAAGATTTTAAAATTATTCACATAATGAAAACCTATACTTTGTTTCAGGCGAGTTTCCCATTCAAATGCATGTAACAGTGAGAAACACACTGTCTTGGCGAAATAAAGCGTTTTTGTACAACTTCATATAAATCGCTGTAACTTTTGATAGAAGACTCAGACAAACATGTTTATGGCTTTATCTTATAGAACTCAATATCCCCGTGCTGGGCAAACAGGTTTTGCAGCCGTTTGAGCTAAGATTTTAAAATTATTCACATAATGAAAACCTATACTTTGTTTCAGGCGAGTTTCCCATTCAAATGCATGTAACAGTGAGAAACACACTGTCTTGGCGAAATAAAGCGTTTTTGTACAACTTCATATAAATCGCTGTAACTTTTGATAGAAGACTCAGACAAACATGTTTATGGCTTTATCTTATAGAACTCAATATCCCCGTGCTGGGCAAACAGGTTTTGCAGCCGTTTGAGCTAAGATTTTAAAATTATTCACATAATGAAAACCTATACTTTGTTTCAGTCGAGTTTCCCATTCAAATGCATGTAACAGTGAGAAACACACTGTCTTGGCGAAATAAAGCGTTTTTGTACAACTTCATATAAATCGCTGTAACTTTTGATAGAAGACTCAGACAAACATGTTTATGGCTTTATCTTATAGAACTCAATATCCCCGTGCTGGGAAAACAGGATTTGCAGCCGTTTGAGCTAAGATTTTAAAATTATTCACATAATGAAAACCTATACTTTGTTTCGGGCGAGTATCCCATTCAAATGCATGTAACAGTGAGAAACGCACTGTCTTGGCGAAATAAAGCGTTTTTGAACAACTTCATATAAATCGCTGTAACTTTTGATAGAAGACTCAGACAAACATGTTTATGGCTTTATCTTATAGAACTCAATATCCCCGTGCTGGGAAATCAGGATTTGCAGCCGTTTGAGCTAAGATTTTAAAATTATTCACATAATGAAAACCCATACTTTGTTTCGGGCGAGTTTCCCATTCAAATGCATGCAACAGTGAGAAACGCACTGTCTTGGCGAAAGAAAGCGTTTTTGAACAACTTCATATAAATCGCTATAACTTTTGATAGAAGACTCAGACAAACATGTTTATGGCTTTATCTTATAGAACTCAATGTCCCCGTGCTGGGAAAACAGGATTTGCAGCTGTTTGAGCTAAGATTTCCAAGTTATACACATAATGAAAACCTATACTTTGTTTCGGTCGAGTTTCCCATTCAAATGCATGTAACAGTGAGAAACGCATTGTCTTGGCGAAATAAAGCGTTTTTGAACAACTTCATATAAATCGCTGTAACTTTTGATAGAAGACTCAGACAAACATGTTTATGGCTTTATCTTATAGAACTCAATATCCCCGTGCTGGGCAAACAGGTTTTGCAGCCGTTTGAGCTAAGATTTTAAAATTATTCACATAATGAAAACCTATACTTTGTTTCAGGCGAGTTTCCCATTCAAATGCATGTAACAGTGAGAAACGCACTGTCTTGGCGAAAGAAAGCGTTTTTGTACAACTTCATATAAATAGCTGTAACTTTTGATAGAAGACTCAGACAAACATGTTTATGGCTTTATCTTATAGAACTCAATATCCCCGTGCTGGGCAAACAGGTTTTGCAGCTGTTTGAGCTAAGATTTACAAGTTGTACACATAATGAAAACCTATACTTTGTTTCGGTCGAGTTCCCCATTCAAATGCATGTAACAGTGAGAAACGCACTGTCTTGGCGAAATAAAGCGTTTTTGTACAACTTCATATAAATAGCTGTAACTTTTGATAGAAGACTCGGACAAACATGTTTATGGCTTTATCTTATAGAACTCAATATCCCCGTGCTGGGCAAACAGAACAGGTTTTGCAGCCGTTTGAGCTAAGATTTTAAAATTATTCACATAATGAAAACCTATACTTTGTCTCAGGCGAGTTTCCCATTCAAATGCATGTAATAGCGAGAAACGCACTAACTGGTGAAATAAAGCGTTTTAATGGTCTTCATAAAAACAGCTGTAACTTTTGATAGAAGACTCAGAAATATATATTTATGGCTTTATCTTATAGAATTCAATATCCCCGTGCTGGGAAAACAGGTTTTGCAGCCGTTTGAGCTAAGATTTTAAAATTATTCACATAATGAAAACCTATACTTTGTTTCGGTCGAGTTTCCCATTCAAATGCATGTAACAGTGAGAAACGCATTGTCTTGGCGAAATAAAGCGTTTTTGAACAACTTCATATAAATCGCTGTAACTTTTGATAGAAGACTCAGACAAACATGTTTATGGCTTTATCTTATAGAACTCAAGGTCCCCGTGCTGGGAAAACAGGATTTGCAGCTGTTTGAGCTAAGATTTCCAAGTTATACACATAATGAAAACCTATACTTTGTTTCGGGCGAGTTCCCCATTCAAATGCATGTAACAGTGAGAAACGCATTGTCTTGGCGAAATAAAGCGTTTTTGAACAACTTCATATAAATCGCTGTAACTTTTGATAGAAGACTCAGACAAACATGTTTATGGCTTTATCTTATAGAACTCAATATCCCCGTGCTGGGCAAACAGGTTTTGCAGCCGTTTGAGCTAAGATTTTAAAATTATTCACATAATGAAAACCTATACTTTGTTTCAGGCGAGTTTCCCATTCAAATGCATGCAACAGTGAGAAAGCACTGTCTTGGCGAAAGAAAGCGTTTTTGTACAACTTCATATAAATAGCTGTAACTTTTGATAGAAGACTCAGACAAACATGTTTATGGCTTTATCTTATAGAACTCAAGGTCCCCATGCTGGGAAAACAGGATTTGCAGCTGTTTGAGCTAAGATTTCCAAGTTATACACATAATGAAAACCTATACTTTGTTTCGGTCGAGTTTCCCATTCAAATGCATGTAACAGTGAGAAACGCATTGTCTTGGCGAAATAAAGCGTTTTTGAACAACTTCATATAAATCGCTGTAACTTTTGATAGAAGACTCGGATACACATGTTTATGGCTTTATCTTATAGAACTCAAGGTCCCCGTGCTGGGCAAACAGGTTTTGCAGCTGTCTGAGCTAAGATTTTAAAATTATTCACATAATGAAAACCTATACTTTGTTTCAGGCGAGTTTCCCATTCAAATGCATGTAACAGTGAGAAACGCACTGTCTTGGCGAAAGAAAGCGTTTTTGTACAACTTCATATAAATCGCTGTAACTTTTGATAGAAGACTCGGATACACATGTTTATGGCTTTATCTTATAGAACTCAATATCCCCGTGCTGGGCAAACAGGTTTTGCAGCCGTTTGAGCTAAGATTTTAAAATTATTCACATAATGAAAACCTATACTTTGTTTCAGGCGAGTTTCCCATTCAAATGCATGCAACAGTGAGAAAGCACTGTCTTGGCGAAAGAAAGCGTTTTTGTACAACTTCATATAAATAGCTGTAACTTTTGATAGAAGACTCAGACAAACATGTTTATGGCTTTATCTTATAGAACTCAATGTCCCCGTGCTGGGAAAACAGGATTTGCAGCTGTTTGAGCTAAGATTTCCAAGTTATACACATAATGAAAACCTATACTTTGTTTCGGTCGAGTTTCCCATTCAAATGCATGTAACAGTGAGAAACGCATTGTCTTGGCGAAATAAAGCGTTTTTGAACAACTTCATATAAATCGCTGTAACTTTTGATAGAAGACTCGGATACACATGTTTATGGCTTTATCTTATAGAACTCAAGGTCCCCGTGCTGGGCAAACAGGTTTTGCAGCTGTCTGAGCTAAGATTTTAAAATTATTCACATAATGAAAACCTATACTTTGTTTCAGGCGAGTTTCCCATTCAAATGCATGTAACAGTGAGAAACGCACTGTCTTGGCGAAAGAAAGCGTTTTTGAACAACTTCATATAAATCGCTGTAACTTTTGATAGAAGACTCAGACAAACATGTTTATGGCTTTATCTTATAGAACTCAATATCCCCGTGCTGGGCAAACAGAACAGGTTTTGCAGCCGTTTGAGCTAAGATTTTAAAATTATTCACATAATGAAAACCTATACTTTGTCTCAGGCGAGTTTCCCATTCAAATGCATGTAATAGCGAGAAACGCACTAACTGGTGAAATAAAGCGTTTTAATGGTCTTCATAAAAACAGCTGTAACTTTTGATAGAAGACTCAGAAATATATATTTATGGCTTTATCTTATAGAATTCAATATCCCCGTGCTGGGCAAACAGGTTTTGCAGCCGTTTGAGCTAAGATTTCCAAGTTATACACATAATGAAAACCTATACTTTGTTTCGGGCGAGTTCCCCATTCAAATGCATGCAACAGTGAGAAACGCACTGTCTTGGCGAAAGAAAGCGTTTTTGTACAACTTCATATAAATAGCTGTAACTTTTGATAGAAGACTCGGATACACATGTTTATGGCTTTATCTTATAGAACTCAATATCCCCGTGCTGGGAAAACAGGTTTTGCAGCCGTTTGAGCTAAGATTTTAAAATTATTCACATAATGAAAACCTATACTTTGTCTCAGGCGAGTTTCCCATTCAAATGCATGTAACAGTGAGAAATACACTGTCTTGGCGAAATAAAGCGTTTTTCAACCACTTCATATAAATCGCTATAACTTTTGATAGAAGACTCAGACAAACATGTTAATGGCTTTATCTTATAGAACTCAATATCCCCGTGCTGGGCAAAAAGAACAGGTTTTGCAGCCCTTTGAGCTAAGATTTTAAAATTATTCACATAATGAAAACCTATACTTTGTCTCAGGCGAGTTTCCCATTCAAATGCATGTAACAGTGAGAAATACACTGTCTTGGCGAAATAAAGCGTTTTTCAACCACTTCATATAAATCGCTGTAACTTTTGATAGAAGACTCGGATACACATGTTTATGGCTTTATCTTATAGAACTCAATATCCCCGTGCTGGGAAAACAGGTTTTGCAGCTGTGTGAGCTAAGATTTCCAAGTTATACACATAATGAAAACCTATACTTTGTTTCGGGCGAGTTCCCCATTCAAATGCATGTAACAGTGAGAAACGCACTGTCTTGGCGAAAGAAAGCGTTTTTGAACAACTTCATATAAATCGCTGTAACTTTTGATAGAAGACTCAGACAAACATGTTTATGGCTTTATCTTATAGAACTCAATATCCCCGTGCTGGGCAAACAGAACAGGTTTTGCAGCCGTTTGAGCTAAGATTTTAAAATTATTCACATAATGAAAACCTATACTTTGTCTCAGGCGAGTTTCCCATTCAAATGCATGTAACAGTGAGAAACACACTGTCTTGGCGAAATAAAGCGTTTTTGAACAACTTCATATAAATCGCTGTAACTTTTGATAGAAGACTCAGACAAACATGTTTATGGCTTTATCTTATAGAACTCAATATCCCCGTGCTGGGCAAACAGAACAGGTTTTGCAGCCGTTTGAGCTAAGATTTTAAAATTATTCACATAATGAAAACCTATACTTTGTCTCAGGCGAGTTTCCCATTCAAATGAATGTAACAGTGAGAAATACACTGTCTTGGCGAAATAAAGCGTTTTTCAACCACTTCATATAAATCGCTATAACTTTTGATAGAAGACTCAGACAAACATGTTTATGGCTTTATCTTATAGAACTCAATATCCCCGTGCTGGGCAAACAGAACAGGTTTTGCAGCCGTTTGAGCTAAGATTTTAAAATTATTCACATAATGAAAACCTATACTTTGTTTCAGGCGAGTTTCCCATTCAAATGCATGTAACAGTGAGAAACGCATTGTCTTGGCGAAATAAAGCGTTTTTGAACAACTTCATATAAATCGCTGTAACTTTTGATAGAAGACTCAGACAAACATGTTTATGGCTTTATCTTATAGAACTCAATATCCCCGTGCTGGGCAAACAGAACAGGTTTTGCAGCCGTTTGAGCTAAGATTTTAAAATTATTCACATAATGAAAACCTATACTTTGTTTCAGGCGAGTTTCCCATTCAAATGCATGTAACAGTGAGAAACGCATTGTCTTGGCGAAATAAAGCGTTTTTGAACAACTTCATATAAATCGCTGTAACTTTTGATAGAAGACTCAGACAAACATGTTTATGGCTTTATCTTATAGAACTCAATATCCCCGTGCTGGGCAAACAGAACAGGTTTTGCAGCCGTTTGAGCTAAGATTTTAAAATTATTCACTTAATGAAAACCTATACTTTGTTTCAGGCGAGTTTCCCATTCAAATGCATGTAACAGTGAGAAACGCATTGTCTTGGCGAAATAAAGCGTTTTTGAACAACTTCATATAAATCGCTGTAACTTTTGATAGAAGACTCAGACAAACATGTTTATGGCTTTATCTTATACAACTCAATATCCCCGTGCTGGGCAAACAGGTTTTGCAGCCGTTTGAGCTAAGATATTAAAATTATTCACATAATGAAAACCTATACTTTGTTTCAGGCGAGTTTCCCATTCAAATGCATGTAACAGTGAGAAACGCATTGTCTTGGCGAAATAAAGCCTTTTTGAACAACTTCATATAAATCGCTGTAACTTTTGATAGAAGACTCAGACAAACATGTTTATGGCTTTATCTTATAGAACTCAATATCCCCGTGCTGGGCAAACAGAACAGGTTTTGCAGCCGTTTGAGCTAAGATTTTAAAATTATTCACATAATGAAAACCTATACTTTGTCTCAGGCGAGTTTCCCATTCAAATGCATGTAACAGTGAGAAATACACTGTCTTGGCGAAATAAAGCGTTTTTCAACCACTTCATATAAATCGCTATAACTTTTGATAGAAGACTCAGACAAACATGTTTATGGCTTTATCTTATAGAACTCAATATCCCCGTGCTGGGCAAACAGAACAGGTTTTGCAGCCGTTTGAGCTAAGATTTTAAAATTATTCACATAATGAAAACCTATACTTTGTTTCAGGCGAGTTTCCCATTCAAATGCATGTAACAGTGAGAAACACACTGTCTTGGCGAAATAAAGCGTTTTTGAACAACTTCATATAAATCGCTGTAACTTTTGATAGAAGACTCAGACAAACATGTTTATGGCTTTATCTTATAGAACTCAATATCCCCGTGCTGGGCAAACAGAACAGGTTTTGCAGCCGTTTGAGCTAAGATTTTAAAATTATTCACATAATGAAAACCTATACTTTGTCTCAGGCGAGTTTCCCATTCAACTGCATGTAACAGTGAGAAACACACTGTCTTGGCGAAATAAAGCGTTTTTGAACAACTTCATATAAATCGCTGTAACTTTTGATAGAAGACTCAGACAAACATGTTTATGGCTTTATCTTATAGAACTCAATATCCCCGTGCTGGGCAAACAGGTTTTGCAGCCGTTTGAGCTAAGATTTTAAAATTATTCACATAATGAAAACCTATACTTTGTCTCAGGCGAGTTTCCCATTCAAATGCATGTAACAGTGAGAAATACACTGTCTTGGCGAAATAAAGCGTTTTTCAACCACTTCATATAAATCGCTATAACTTTTGATAGAAGACTCAGACAAACATGTTAATGGCTTTATCTTATAGAACTCAATATCCCCGTGCTGGGCAAACAGAACAGGTTTTGCAGCCGTTTGAGCTAAGATTTTAAAATTATTCACATAATGAAAACCTATACTTTGTCTCAGGCGAGTTTCCCATTCAAATGCATGTAACAGTGAGAAATACACTGTCTTGGCGAAATAAAGCGTTTTTCAACCACTTCATATAAATCGCTGTAACTTTTGATAGAAGACTCAGACAAACATGTTAATGGCTTTATCTTATAGAACTCAATATCCCCGTGCTGGGCAAACAGAACAGGTTTTGCAGCCGTTTGAGCTAAGATTTTAAAATTATTCACATAATGAAAACCTATACTTTGTTTCAGGCGAGTTTCCCATTCAAATGCATGTAACAGTGAGAAACGCATTGTCTTGGCGAAATAAAGCGTTTTTGAACAACTTCATATAAATCGCTGTAACTTTTGATAGAAGACTCAGACAAACATGTTTATGGCTTTATCTTATAGAACTCAATATCCCCGTGCTGGGCAAACAGGTTTTGCAGCCGTTTGAGCTAAGATTTTAAAATTATTCACATAATGAAAACGTATACTTTGTTTCAGGCGAGTTTCCCATTCAAATGCATGTAATAGCGAGAAACGCACTAACTGGTGAAATAAAGCGTTTTTAATGGTCTTGATAAAGACAGCTGTAACTTTTGATAGAAGACTCAGACAAACATGTTTATGGCTTTATCTTATAGAACTCAATATCCCCGTGCTGGGCAAACAGGTTTTGCAGCCGTTTGAGCTAAGATTTTAAAATTATTCACATAATGAAAACCTATACTTTGTTTCAGGCGAGTTTCCCATTCAAATGCATGTAACAGTGAGAAACGCATTGTCTTGGCGAAATAAAGCGTTTTTGAACAACTTCATATAAATCGCTATAACTTTTGATAGAAGACTCAGACAAACATGTTTATGGCTTTATCTTATAGAACTCAATATCCCCGTGCTGGGCAAACAGAACAGGTTTTGCAGCCGTTTGAGCTAAGATTTTAAAATTATTCACATAATGAAAACCTATACTTTGTCTCAGGCGAGTTTCCCATTCAAATGCATGTAATAGCGAGAAACGCACTAACTGGTGAAATAAAGCGTTTTAATGGTCTTCATAAAAACAGCTGTAACTTTTGATAGAAGACTCAGAAATATATATTTATGGCTTTATCTTATAGAATTCAATATCCCCGTGCTGGGCAAACAGGTTTTGCAGCCGTTTGAGCTAAGATTTTAAAATTATTCACATAATGAAAACCTATACTTTGTTTCGTGCGAGAACTCCATTCAAATGCATGTAATAGCGAGACGCACTAACTGGTGAAATAAAGCGTTTTTAATGGTCTTCATAAAGACAGCTGTAACTTTTGATAGAAGACTCAGACAAACATGTTTATGGCTTTATCTTATAGAACTCAATATCCCCGTGCTGGGCAAACAGGTTTTGCAGCCGTTTGAGCTAAGATTTTAAAATTATTCACATAATGAAAACCTATACTTTGTTTCAGGAGAGTTTCCCATTCAAATGCATGTAACAGTGAGAAACGCATTGTCTTGGCGAAATAAAGCGTTTTTGAACAACTTCATATGAATCGCTGTAACTTTTGATAGAAGACTCAGACAAACATGTTTATGGCTTTATCTTATAGAACTCAATATCCCCGTGCTGGGCAAACAGAACAGGTTTTGCAGCCGTTTGAGCTAAGATTTTAAAATTATTCACTTAATGAAAACCTATACTTTGTTTCAGGCGAGTTTCCCATTCAAATGCATGTAACAGTGAGAAACGCATTGTCTTGGCGAAATAAAGCGTTTTTGAACAACTTCATATAAATCGCTGTAACTTTTGATAGAAGACTCAGACAAACATGTTTATGGCTTTATCTTATACAACTCAATATCCCCGTGCTGGGCAAACAGGTTTTGCAGCCGTTTGAGCTAAGATATTAAAATTATTCACATAATGAAAACCTATACTTTGTTTCAGGCGAGTTTCCCATTCAAATGCATGTAACAGTGAGAAACGCATTGTCTTGGCGAAATAAAGCCTTTTTGAACAACTTCATATAAATCGCTGTAACTTTTGATAGAAGACTCAGACAAACATGTTTATGGCTTTATCTTATAGAACTCAATATCCCCGTGCTGGGCAAACAGAACAGGTTTTGCAGCCGTTTGAGCTAAGATTTTAAAATTATTCACATAATGAAAACCTATACTTTGTCTCAGGCGAGTTTCCCATTCAAATGCATGTAACAGTGAGAAATACACTGTCTTGGCGAAATAAAGCGTTTTTCAACCACTTCATATAAATCGCTATAACTTTTGATAGAAGACTCAGACAAACATGTTAATGGCATTATCTTATAGAACTCAATATCCCCGTGCTGGGCAAACAGAACAGGTTTTGCAGCCGTTTGAGCTAAGATTTTAAAATTATTCACATAATGAAAACCTATACTTTGTTTCAGGCGAGTTTCCCATTCAAATGCATGTAACAGTGAGAAACACACTGTCTTGGCGAAATAAAGCGTTTTTGAACAACTTCATATAAATCGCTGTAACTTTTGATAGAAGACTCAGACAAACATGTTTATGGCTTTATCTTATAGAACTCAATATCCCCGTGCTGGGCAAACAGAACAGGTTTTGCAGCCGTTTGAGCTAAGATTTTAAAATTATTCACATAATGAAAACCTATACTTTGTCTCAGGCGAGTTTCCCATTCAACTTCATGTAACAGTGAGAAACACACTGTCTTGGCGAAATAAAGCGTTTTTGTACAACTTCATATAAATCGCTGTAACTTTTGATAGAAGACTCAGACAAACATATTTATGGCTTTATCTTATAGAACTCAATATCCCCGTGCTGGGCAAACAGGTTTTGCAGCCGTTTGAGCTAAGATATTAAAATTATTCACATAATGAAAACCTATACTTTGTTTCAGGCGAGTTTCCCATTCAAATGCATGTAACAGTGAGAAACGCATTGTCTTGGCGAAATAAAGCCTTTTTGAACAACTTCATATAAATCGCTGTAACTTTTGATAGAAGACTCAGACAAACATGTTTATGGCTTTATCTTATAGAACTCAATATCCCCGTGCTGGGCAAACAGGTTTTGCAGCCGTTTGAGCTAAGATTTTAAAAATATTCACATAATGAAAACCTATACTTTGTTTCAGGCGAGTTTCCCATTCAAATGCATGTAACAGTGAGAAACGCATTGTCTTGGCGAAATAAAGCGTTTTTGAACAACTTCATATAAATCGCTGTAACTTTTGATAGAAGACTCAGACAAACATGTTTATGGCTTTATCTTATAGAACTCAATATCCCCGTGCTGGGCAAACAGGTTTTGCAGCCGTTTGAGCTAAGATTTTAAAATTATTCACATAATGAAAACCTATACTTTGTTTCAGGCGAGTTTCCCATTCAAATGCATGTAACAGCGAGAAACGCACTAACTGGTGAAATAAAGCGTTTTTAATGGTCTTGATAAAGACAGCTGTAACTTTTGATAGAAGACTCAGACAAACATGTTTATGGCTTTATCTTATAGAACTCAATATCCCCGTGCTGGGCAAACAGGTTTTGCAGCCGTTTGAGCTAAGATTTTAAAATTATTCACATAATGAAAACCTATACTTTGTTTCAGGCGAGTTTCCCATTCAAATGCATGTAACAGTGAGAAACACACTGTCTTGGCGAAATAAAGCGTTTTTGTACAACTTCATATAAATCGCTGTAACTTTTGATAGAAGACTCAGACAAACATGTTTATGGCTTTATCTTATAGAACTCAATATCCCCGTGCTGGGCAAACAGAACAGGTTTTGCAGCCGTTTGAGCTAAGATTTTAAAATTATTCACATAATGAAAACCTATACTTTGTTTCAGGCGAGTTTCCCATTCAAATGCATGTAACAGTGAGAAACGCATTGTCTTGGCGAAATAAAGCGTTTTTGAACAACTTCATATAAATCGCTGTAACTTTTGATAGAAGACTCAGACAAACATGTTTATGGCTTTATCTTATAGAACTCAATATCCCCGTGCTGGGCAAACAGAACAGGTTTTGCAGCCGTTTGAGCTAAGATTTTAAAATTATTCACATAATGAAAACCTATACTTTGTTTCAGGCGAGTTTCCCATTCAAATGCATGTAATAGCGAGAAACGCACTAACTGGTGAAATAAAGCGTTTTTAATGGTCTTGATAAAGACAGCTGTAACTTTTGATAGAAGACTCAGACAAACATGTTTATGACTTTATCTTATAGAACTCAATATCCCCGTGCTGGGCAAACAGGTTTTGCAGCCGTTTGAGCTAAGATTTTAAAATTATTCACATAATGAAAACCTATACTTTGTTTCAGGCGAGTTTCCCATTCAAATGCATGTAACAGTGAGAAACACACTGTCTTGGCGAAATAAAGCGTTTTTGTACAACTTCATATAAATCGCTGTAACTTTTGATAGAAGACTCAGACAAACATGTTTATGGCTTTATCTTATAGAACTCAATATCCCCGTGCTGGGCAAACAGAACAGGTTTAGCAGCCGTTTGAGCTAAGATTTTAAAATTATTCACATAATGAAAACCTATACTTTGTTTCAGGCGAGTTTCCCATTCAAATGCATGTAACAGTGAGAAACGCATTGTCTTGGCGAAATAAAGCGTTTTTGAACAACTTCATATAAATCGCTGTAACTTTTGATAGAAGACTCAGACAAACATGTTTATGGCTTTATCTTATAGAACTCAATATCCCCGTGCTGGGCAAACAGAACAGGTTTTGCAGCCGTTTGAGCTAAGATTTTAAAATTATTCACATAATGAAAACCTATACTTTGTTTCAGGCGAGTTTCCCATTCAAATGCATGTAACAGTGAGAAACGCATTGTCTTGGCGAAATAAAGCGTTTTTGAACAACTTCATATAAATCGCTGTAACTTTTGATAGAAGACTCAGACAAACATGTTTATGGCTTTATCTTATAGAACTCAATATCCCCGTGCTGGGCAAACAGAACAGGTTTTGCAGCCGTTTGAGCTAAGATTTTAAAATTATTCACATAATGAAAACCTATACTTTGTTTCAGGCGAGTTTCCCATTCAAATGCATGTAACAGTGAGAAACGCATTGTCTTGGCGAAATAAAGCCTTTTTGAACAACTTCATATAAATCGCTGTAACTTTTGATAGAAGACTCAGACAAACATGTTTATGGCTTTATCTTATAGAACTCAATATCCCCGTGCTGGGCAAACAGGTTTTGCAGCCGTTTGAGCTAAGATTTTAAAATTATTCACATAATGAAAACCTATACTTTGTTTCAGGCGAGTTTCCCATTCAAATGCATGTAACAGTGAGAAACACACTGTCTTGGCGAAATAAAGCGTTTTTGTACAACTTCATATAAATCGCTGTAACTTTTGATAGAAGACTCAGACAAACATGTTTATGGCTTTATCTTATAGAACTCAATATCCCCGTGCTGGGCAAACAGGTTTTGCAGCCGTTTGAGCTAAGATTTTAAAATTATTCACATAATGAAAACCTATACTTTGTTTCAGGCGAGTTTCCCATTCAAATGCATGTAACAGTGAGAAACGCATTGTCTTGGCGAAATAAAGCCTTTTTGAACAACTTCATATAAATCGCTGTAACTTTTGATAGAAGACTCAGACAAACATGTTTATGGCTTTATCTTATAGAACTCAATATCCCCGTGCTGGGCAAACAGGTTTTGCAGCCGTTTGAGCTAAGATTTTAAAATTATTCACATAATGAAAACCTATACTTTGTTTCAGGCGAGTTTCCCATTCAAATGCATGTAATAGCGAGAAACGCACTAACTGGTGAAATAAAGCATTTTAATGGTCTTCATAAAAACAGCTGTAACTTTTGATAGAAGACTCAGAAATATATATTTATGGCTTTATCTTATAGAATTCAATATCCCCGTGCTGGGCAAACAGAACAGGTTTTGCAGCCGTTTGAGCTAAGATTTTTAAATTATTCACATAATGAAAACCTATACTTTGTCTCAGGCGAGTTTCCCATTCAAATGCATGTAACAGTGAGAAACACACTGTCTTGGCGAAATAAAGCGTTTTTGTACAACTTCATATAAATCGCTGTAACTTTTGATAGAAGACTCAGACAAACATGTTTATGGCTTTATCTTATAGAACTCAATATCCCCGTGCTGGGCAAACAGAACAGGTTTTGCAGCCGTTTGAGCTAAGATTTTAAAATTATTCACATAATGAAAACCTATACTTTGTCTCAGGCGAGTTTCCCATTCAAATGCATGTAACAGTGAGAAACACACTGTCTTGGCGAAATAAAGCGTTTTTGTACAACTTCATATAAATCGCTGTAACTTTTGATAGAAGACTCAGACAAACATGTTTATGGCTTTATCTTATAGAACTCAATATCCCCGTGCTGGGCAAACAGGTTTTGCAGCCGTTTGAGCTAAGATTTTAAAATTATTCACATAATGAAAACCTATACTTTGTTTCAGGCGAGTTTCCCATTCAAATGCATGTAATAGCGAGAAACGCACTAACTGGTGAAATAAAGCGTTTTAATGGTCTTCATAAAAACAGCTGTAACTTTTGATAGAAGACTCAGAAATATATATTTATGGCTGTATCTTATAGAATTCAATATCCCCGTGCTGGGCAAACAGGTTTTGCAGCCGTTTGAGCTAAGATTTTAAAATTATTCACATAATGAAAACCTATACTTTGTTTCGTGCGAGAACTCCATTCAAATGCATGTAATAGCGAGACGCACTAACTGGTGAAATAAAGCGTTTTTAATGGTCTTCAAAAAGACAGCTGTAACTTTTGATAGAAGACTCAGACAAACATGTTTATGGCTTTATCTTATACAACTCAATATCCCCGTGCTGGGCAAACAGAACAGGTTTTGCAGCCGTTTGAGCTAAGATTTTAAAATTATTCACATAATGAAAACCTATACTTTGTCTCAGGCGAGTTTCCCATTCAAATGCATGTAACAGTGAGAAACACACTGTCTTGGCGAAATAAAGCGTTTTTGTACAACTTCATATAAATCGCTGTAACTTTTGATAGAAGACTCAGACAAACATGTTTATGGCTTTATCTTATAGAACTCAATATCCCCGTGCTGGGCAAACAGGTTTTGCAGCCGTTTGAGCTAAGATTTTAAAATTATTCACATAATGAAAACCTATACTTTGTTTCAGGCGAGTTTCCCATTCAAATGCATGTAACAGTGAGAAACGCATTGTCTTGGCGAAATAAAGCCTTTTTGAACAACTTCATATAAATCGCTGTAACTTTTGATAGAAGACTCAGAAATATATATTTATGGCTTTATCTTATAGAATTCAATATCCCCGTGCTGGGCAAACAGGTTTTGCAGCTGTTTGAGCTAAGATTTTCAAGTTATTCACATAATGAAAACCTATACTTTGTTTCGTGTGAGAACTCCATTCAAATGCATGTAATAGCGAGACGCACTAACTGGTGAAATAAAGCGTTTTTAATGGTCTTCATAAAGACAGCTGTAACTTTTGATAGAAGACTCAGACAAACATGTTTATGGCTTTATCTTATAGAACTCAATATCCCTGTGCTGGGCAAACAGAACAGGTTTTGCAGCCGTTTGAGCTAAGATTTTAAAATTATTCACATAATGAAAACCTATACTTTGTTTCAGGCGAGTTTCCCATTCAAATGCATGTAACAGCGAGAAACGCATTGTCTTGGCGAAATAAAGCGTTTTTGAACAACTTCATATAAATCGCTGTAACTTTTGATAGAAGACTCAGACAAACATGTTTATGGCTTTATCTTATAGAACTCAATATCCCCGTGCTGGGCAAACAGGTTTTGCAGCCGTTTGAGCTAAGATTTTAAAATTATTCACATAATGAAAACCTATACTTTGTTTCGTGCGAGAACTCCATTCAAATGCATGTAATAGCGAGACGCACTAACTGGTGAAATAAAGCGTTTTTAATGGTCTTCATAAAGACAGCTGTAACTTTTGATAGAAGACTCAGACAAACATGTTTATGGCTTTATCTTATAGAACTCAATATCCCCGTGCTGGGCAAACAGGTTTTGCAGCCGTTTGAGCTAAGATTTTAAAATTATTCACATAATGAAAACCTATACTTTGTTTCAGGCGAGTTTCCCATTCAAATGCATGTAACAGTGAGAAACACACTGTCTTGGCGAAATAAAGCGTTTTTGTACAACTTCATATAAATCGCTGTAACTTTTGATAGAAGACTCAGACAAACATGTTTATGGCTTTATCTTATAGAACTCAATATCCCCGTGCTGGGCAAACAGGTTTTGCAGCCGTTTGAGCTAAGATTTTAAAATTATTCACATAATGAAAACCTATACTTTGTTTCAGGCGAGTTTCCCATTCAAATGCATGTAACAGTGAGAAACGCATTGTCTTGGCGAAATAAAGCATTTTTGAACAACTTCATATGAATCGCTGTAACTTTTGATAGAAGACTCAGACAAACATGTTTATGGCTTTATCTTATAGAACTCAATATCCCCGTGCTGGGCAAACAGGTTTTGCAGCCGTTTGAGCTAAGATATTAAAATTATTCACATAATGAAAACCTATACTTTGTTTCAGGCGAGTTTCCCATTCAAATGCATGTAATAGCGAGAAACGCACTAACTGGTGAAATAAAGCGTTTTAATGGTCTTCATAAAAACAGCTGTAACTTTTGATAGAAGACTCAGAAATATATATTTATGGCTTTATCTTATAGAATTCAATATCCCCGTGCTGGGCAAACAGGTTTTGCAGCTGTTTGAGCTAAGATTTTCAAGTTATTCACATAATGAAAACCTATACTTTGTTTCGTGTGAGAACTCCATTCAAATGCATGTAATAGCGAGACGCACTAACTGGTGAAATAAAGCGTTTTTAATGGTCTTCATAAAGACAGCTGTAACTTTTGATAGAAGACTCAGACAAACATGTTTATGGCTTTATCTTATAGAACTCAATATCCCCGTGCTGGGCAAACAGGTTTTGCAGCCGTTTGAGCTAAGATTTTAAAATTATTCACATAATGAAAACCTATACTTTGTTTCAGGCGAGTTTCCCATTCAAATGCATGTAACAGTGAGAAACGCATTGTCTTGGCGAAATAAAGCGTTTTTGAACAACTTCATATAAATCGCTGTAACTTTTGATAGAAGACTCAGACAAACATGTTTATGGCTTTATCTTATAGAACTCAATATCCCTGTGCTGGGCAAACAGAACAGGTTTTGCAGCCGTTTGAGCTAAGATTTTAAAATTATTCACATAATGAAAACCTATACTTTGTTTCAGGCGAGTTTCCCATTCAAATGCATGTAACAGCGAGAAACGCATTGTCTTGGCGAAATAAAGCGTTTTTGAACAACTTCATATAAATCGCTGTAACTTTTGATAGAAGACTCAGACAAACATGTTTATGGCTTTATCTTATAGAACTCAATATCCCCGTGCTGGGCAAACAGGTTTTGCAGCCGTTTGAGCTAAGATTTTAAAATTATTCACATAATGAAAACCTATACTTTGTTTCGTGCGAGAACTCCATTCAAATGCATGTAATAGCGAGACGCACTAACTGGTGAAATAAAGCGTTTTTAATGGTCTTCATAAAGACAGCTGTAACTTTTGATAGAAGACTCAGACAAACATGTTTATGGCTTTATCTTATAGAACTCAATATCCCCGTGCTGGGCAAACAGGTTTTGCAGCCGTTTGAGCTAAGATTTTAAAATTATTCACATAATGAAAACCTATACTTTGTTTCAGGCGAGTTTCCCATTCAAATGCATGTAACAGTGAGAAACACACTGTCTTGGCGAAATAAAGCGTTTTTGTACAACTTCATATAAATCGCTGTAACTTTTGATAGAAGACTCAGACAAACATGTTTATGGCTTTATCTTATAGAACTCAATATCCCCGTGCTGGGCAAACAGGTTTTGCAGCCGTTTGAGCTAAGATTTTAAAATTATTCACATAATGAAAACCTATACTTTGTTTCAGGCGAGTTTCCCATTCAAATGCATGTAACAGTGAGAAACGCATTGTCTTGGCGAAATAAAGCATTTTTGAACAACTTCATATGAATCGCTGTAACTTTTGATAGAAGACTCAGACAAACATGTTTATGGCTTTATCTTATAGAACTCAATATCCCCGTGCTGGGCAAACAGGTTTTGCAGCCGTTTGAGCTAAGATATTAAAATTATTCACATAATGAAAACCTATACTTTGTTTCAGGCGAGTTTCCCATTCAAATGCATGTAATAGCGAGAAACGCACTAACTGGTGAAATAAAGCGTTTTAATGGTCTTCATAAAAACAGCTGTAACTTTTGATAGAAGACTCAGAAATATATATTTATGGCTTTATCTTATAGAATTCAATATCCCCGTGCTGGGCAAACAGGTTTTGCAGCTGTTTGAGCTAAGATTTTCAAGTTATTCACATAATGAAAACCTATACTTTGTTTCGTGTGAGAACTCCATTCAAATGCATGTAATAGCGAGACGCACTAACTGGTGAAATAAAGCGTTTTTAATGGTCTTCATAAAGACAGCTGTAACTTTTGATAGAAGACTCAGACAAACATGTTTATGGCTTTATCTTATAGAACTCAATATCCCCGTGCTGGGCAAACAGGTTTTGCAGCCGTTTGAGCTAAGATTTTAAAATTATTCACATAATGAAAACCTATACTTTGTTTCAGGCGAGTTTCCCATTCAAATGCATGTAACAGTGAGAAACGCATTGTCTTGGCGAAATAAAGCGTTTTTGAACAACTTCATATAAATCGCTGTAACTTTTGATAGAAGACTCAGACAAACATGTTTATGGCTTTATCTTATAGAACTCAATATCCCTGTGCTGGGCAAACAGAACAGGTTTTGCAGCCGTTTGAGCTAAGATTTTAAAATTATTCACATAATGAAAACCTATACTTTGTTTCAGGCGAGTTTCCCATTCAAATGCATGTAACAGCGAGAAACGCATTGTCTTGGCGAAATAAAGCGTTTTTGAACAACTTCATATAAATCGCTGTAACTTTTGATAGAAGACTCAGACAAACATGTTTATGGCTTTATCTTATAGAACTCAATATCCCCGTGCTGGGCAAACAGGTTTTGCAGCCGTTTGAGCTAAGATTTTAAAATTATTCACATAATGAAAACCTATACTTTGTTTCGTGCGAGAACTCCATTCAAATGCATGTAATAGCGAGACGCACTAACTGGTGAAATAAAGCGTTTTTAATGGTCTTCATAAAGACAGCTGTAACTTTTGATAGAAGACTCAGACAAACATGTTTATGGCTTTATCTTATAGAACTCAATATCCCCGTGCTGGGCAAACAGGTTTTGCAGCCGTTTGAGCTAAGATTTTAAAATTATTCACATAATGAAAACCTATACTTTGTTTCAGGCGAGTTTCCCATTCAAATGCATGTAACAGTGAGAAACACACTGTCTTGGCGAAATAAAGCGTTTTTGTACAACTTCATATAAATCGCTGTAACTTTTGATAGAAGACTCAGACAAACATGTTTATGGCTTTATCTTATAGAACTCAATATCCCCGTGCTGGGCAAACAGGTTTTGCAGCCGTTTGAGCTAAGATTTTAAAATTATTCACATAATGAAAACCTATACTTTGTTTCAGGCGAGTTTCCCATTCAAATGCATGTAACAGTGAGAAACGCATTGTCTTGGCGAAATAAAGCATTTTTGAACAACTTCATATGAATCGCTGTAACTTTTGATAGAAGACTCAGACAAACATGTTTATGGCTTTATCTTATAGAACTCAATATCCCCGTGCTGGGCAAACAGGTTTTGCAGCCGTTTGAGCTAAGATATTAAAATTATTCACATAATGAAAACCTATACTTTGTTTCAGGCGAGTTTCCCATTCAAATGCATGTAATAGCGAGACGCACTAACTGGTGAAATAAAGCGTTTTTAATGGTCTTCATAAAGACAGCTGTAACTTTTGATAGAAGACTCAGACAAACATGTTTATGGATTTATCTTATAGAACTCAATATCCCCGTGCTGGGCAAACAGGTTTTGCAGCCGTTTGAGCTAAGATTTTAAAATTATTCACATAATGAAAACCTATACTTTGTTTCAGGCGAGTTTCCCATTCAAATGCATGTAACAGTGAGAAACACACTGTCTTGGCGAAATAAAGCGTTTTTGTACAACTTCATATAAATCGCTATAACTTTTGATAGAAGACTCAGACAAACATGTTTATGGCTTTATCTTATAGAACTCAATATCCCCGTGCTGGGCAAACAGAACAGGTTTTGCAGCCGTTTGAGCTAAGATTTTAAAATTATTCACATAATGAAAACCCATACTTTGTCTCAGGCGAGTTTCCCATTCAAATGCATGTAACAGTGAGAAACACACTGTCTTGGCGAAATAAAGCGTTTTTGTACAACTTCATATAAATCGCTGTAACTTTTGATAGAAGACTCAGACAAACATGTTTATGGCTTTATCTTATAGAACTCAATATCCCCGTGCTGGGCAAACAGGTTTTGCAGCCGTTTGAGCTAAGATTTTAAAATTATTCACATAATGAAAACCTATACTTTGTTTCAGGCGAGTTTCCCATTCAAATGCATGTAACAGTGAGAAACGCATTGTCTTGGCGAAATAAAGCATTTTTGAACAACTTCATATGAATCGCTGTAACTTTTGATAGAAGACTCAGACAAACATGTTTATGGCTTTATCTTATAGAACTCAATATCCCCGTGCTGGGCAAACAGAACAGGTTTTGCAGCCGTTTGAGCTAAGATATTAAAATTATTCACATAATGAAAACCTATACTTTGTTTCAGGCGAGTTTCCCATTCAAATGCATGTAATAGCGAGAAACGCACTAACTGGTGAAATAAAGCGTTTTAATGGTCTTCATAAAAACAGCTGTAACTTTTGATAGAAGACTCAGAAATATATATTTATGGCTTTATCTTATAGAATTCAATATCCCCGTGCTGGGCAAACAGGTTTTGCAGCTGTTTGAGCTAAGATTTTCAAGTTATTCACATAATGAAAACCTATACTTTGTTTCGTGTGAGAACTCCATTCAAATGCATGTAATAGCGAGACGCACTAACTGGTGAAATAAAGCGTTTTTAATGGTCTTCATAAAGACAGCTGTAACTTTTGATAGAAGACTCAGACAAACATGTTTATGGCTTTATCTTATAGAACTCAATATCCCCGTGCTGGGCAAACAGGTTTTGTAGCCGTTTGAGCTAAGATTTTAAAATTATTCACATAATGAAAACCTATACTTTGTTTCAGGCGAGTTTCCCATTCAAATGCATGTAACAGTGAGAAACACACTGTCTTGGCGAAATAAAGCGTTTTTGTACAACTTCATATAAATCGCTGTAACTTTTGATAGAAGACTCAGACAAACATGTTTATGGCTTTATCTTATAGAACTCAATATCCCCGTGCTGGGCAAACAGAACAGGTTTTGCAGCCGTTTGAGCTAAGATTTTAAAATTATTCACATAATGAAAACCCATACTTTGTCTCAGGCGAGTTTCCCATTCAAATGCATGTAACAGTGAGAAACACACTGTCTTGGCGAAATAAAGCGTTTTTGTACAACTTCATATAAATCGCTGTAACTTTTGATAGAAGACTCAGACAAACATGTTTATGGCTTTATCTTATAGAACTCAATATCCCCGTGCTGGGCAAACAGGTTTTGCAGCCGTTTGAGCTAAGATATTAAAATTATTCACATAATGAAAACCTATACTTTGTTTCAGGCGAGTTTCCCATTCAAATGCATGTAATAGCGAGAAACGCACTAACTGGTGAAATAAAGCGTTTTAATGGTCTTCATAAAAACAGCTGTAACTTTTGATAGAAGACTCAGAAATATATATTTATGGCTTTATCTTATAGAATTCAAATACCCCGTGCTGGGCAAACAGGTTTTGCAGCTGTTTGAGCTAAGATTTTCAAGTTATTCACATAATGAAAACCTATACTTTGTTTCGTGTGAGAACTCCATTCAAATGCATGTAATAGCGAGACGCACTAACTGGTGAAATAAAGCGTTTTTAATGGTCTTCATAAAGACAGCTGTAACTTTTGATAGAAGACTCAGACAAACATGTTTATGGCTTTATCTTATAGAACTCAATATCCCCGTGCTGGGCAAACAGGTTTTGCAGCCGTTTGAGCTAAGATTTTAAAATTATTCACATAATGAAAACCTATACTTTGTTTCAGGCGAGTTTCCCATTCAAATGCATGTAACAGTGAGAAACGCATTGTCTTGGCGAAATAAAGCATTTTTGAACAACTTCATATGAATCGCTGTAACTTTTGATAGAAGACTCAGACAAACATGTTTATGGCTTTATCTTATAGAACTCAATATCCCCGTGCTGGGCAAACAGGTTTTGTAGCCGTTTGAGCTAAGATTTTAAAATTATTCACATAATGAAAACCTATACTTTGTTTCAGGCGAGTTTCCCATTCAAATGCATGTAACAGTGAGAAACACACTGTCTTGGCGAAATAAAGCGTTTTTGTACAACTTCATATAAATCGCTGTAACTTTTGATAGAAGACTCAGACAAACATGTTTATGGCTTTATCTTATAGAACTCAATATCCCCGTGCTGGGCAAACAGAACAGGTTTTGCAGCCGTTTGAGCTAAGATTTTAAAATTATTCACATAATGAAAACCTATACTTTGTCTCAGGCGAGTTTCCCATTCAAATGCATGTAACAGTGAGAAACACACTGTCTTGGCGAAATAAAGCGTTTTTGTACAACTTCATATAAATCGCTGTAACTTTTGATAGAAGACTCAGACAAACATGTTTATGGCTTTATCTTATAGAACTCAATATCCCCGTGCTGGGAAAACAGGTTTTGCAGCCGTTTGAGCTAAGATTTTAAAATTATTCACATAATGAAAACCTATACTTTGTCTCGGGTGAGTTTCCCATTCAAATGCATGTAACAGTGAGAAACGCATTGTCTTGGCGAAATAAAGCGTTTTTGAACAACTTCATATAAATCGCTGTAACTTTTGATAGAAGACTCAGACAAACATGTTTATGGCTTTATCTTATAGAACTCAATATCCCTGTGCTGGGCAAACAGAACAGGTTTTGCAGCCGTTTGAGCTAAGATTTTAAAATTATTCACATAATGAAAACCTATACTTTGTTTCAGGCGAGTTTCCCATTCAAATGCATGTAACAGCGAGAAACGCATTGTCTTGGCGAAATAAAGCGTTTTTGAACAACTTCATATAAATCGCTGTAACTTTTGATAGAAGACTCAGACAAACATGTTTATGGCTTTATCTTATAGAACTCAATATCCCCGTGCTGGGCAAACAGGTTTTGCAGCCGTTTGAGCTAAGATTTTAAAATTATTCACATAATGAAAACCTATACTTTGTTTCAGGCGAGTTTCCCATCCAAATGCATGTAACAGTGAGAAACACACTGTCTTGGCGAAATAAAGCGTTTTTGTACAACTTCATATAAATCGCTGTAACTTTTGATAGAAGACTCAGACAAACATGTTTATGGCTTTATCTTATAGAACTCAATATCCCCGTGCTGGGCAAACAGAACAGGTTTTGCAGCCGTTTGAGCTAAGATTTTAAAATTATTCACATAATGAAAACCTATACTTTGTTTCAGGCGAGTTTCCCATTCAAATGCATGTAATAGCGAGAAACGCACTAACTGGTGAAATAAAGCGTTTTAATGGTCTTCATAAAAACAGCTGTAACTTTTGATAGAAGACTCAGAAATATATATTTATGGCTTTATCTTATAGAATTCAATATCCCCGTGCTGGGCAAACAGAACAGGTTTTGCAGCTGTTTGAGCTAAGATTTTAAAATTATTCACATAATGAAAACCTATACTTTGTTTCAGGCGAGTTTCCCATTCAAATGCATGTAACAGTGAGAAATACACTGTCTTGGCGAAATAAAGCGTTTTTCAACCACTTCATATAAATCGCTGTAACTTTTGATAGAAGACTCAGACAAACATGTTTATGGCTTTATCTTATAGAACTCAATATCCCCGTGCTGGGCAAACAGGTTTTGCAGCCGTTTGAGTTAAGATTTTTAAATTATTCACATAATGAAAACCTATACTTTGTTTCAGGCGAGTTTCCCATTCAAATGCATGTAACAGTGAGAAACGCATTGTCTTTGCGAAATAAAGCGTTTTTGAAAAACTTCATATAAATCGCTGTAACTTTTGATAGAAGACTCAGACAAACATGTTTATGGCTTTATCTTATAGAACTCAATATCCCCGTGCTGGGCAAACAGGTTTTGCAGCCGTTTGAGCTAAGATTTTAAAATTATTCACATAATGAAAACCTATACTTTGTTTCAGGCGAGTTTCCCATTCAAATGCATGTAACAGTGAGAAACGCATTGTCTTGGCGAAATAAAGCGTTTTTGAACAACTTCATATGAATCGCTGTAACTTTTGATAGAAGACTCAGACAAACATGTTTATGGCTTTATCTTATAGAACTCAATATCCCCGTGCTGGGCAAACAGGTTTTGCAGCCGTTTGAGCTAAGATTTTAAAATTATTCACATAATGAAAACCTATACTTTGTCTCAGGCGAGTTTCCCATTCAAATGCATGTAATAGCGAGAAACGCACTAACTGGTGAAATAAAGCGTTTTAATGGTCTTCATAAAAACAGCTGTAACTTTTGATAGAAGACTCAGAAATATATATTTATGGCTTTATCTTATAGAATTCAATATCCCCGTGCTGGGCAAACAGAACAGGTTTTGCAGCCGTTTGAGCTAAGATTTTTAAATTATTCACATAATGAAAACCTATACTTTGTCTCAGGCGAGTTTCCCATTCAAATGCATGTAACAGTGAGAAACACACTGTCTTGGCGAAATAAAGCGTTTTTGTACAACTTCATATAAATCGCTGTAACTTTTGATAGAAGACTCAGACAAACATGTTTATGGCTTTATCTTATAGAACTCAATATCCCCGTGCTGGGCAAACAGAACAGGTTTTGCAGCCGTTTGAGCTAAGATTTTAAAATTATTCACATAATGAAAACCTATACTTTGTTTCAGGCGAGTTTCCCATTCAAAAGCATGTAACAGTGAGAAACGCATTGTCTTGGCGAAATAAAGCGTTTTTGAACAACTTCATATAAATCGCTGTAACTTTTTATAGAAGACTCAGACAAACATGTTTATGGCTTTATCTTATAGAACTCAATATCCCCGTGCTGGGCAAACAGGTTTTGCAGCCGTTTGAGCTAAGATTTTAAAATTATTCACATAATGAAAACCTATACTTTGTCTCAGGCGAGTTTCCCATTCAAATGCATGTAATAGCGAGAAACGCACTAACTGGTGAAATAAAGCGTTTTAATGGTCTTCATAAAAACAGCTGTAACTTTTGATAGAAGACTCAGAAATATATATTCATGGCTTTATCTTATAGAATTCAATATCCCCGTGCTGGGCAAACAGGTTTTGCAGCTGTTTGAGCTAAGATTTTCAAGTTATTCACATAATGAAATCCTATACTTTGTTTCGTGCGAGAACTCCCATTCAAATGCATGTAATAGCGAGACGCACTAACTGGTGAAATAAAGCGTTTTTAATGGTCTTCATAAAGACAGCTGTAACTTTTGATAGAAGACTCAGACAAACATGTTTATGGCTTTATCTTATAGAACTCAATATCCCCGTGCTGGGCAAACAGGTTTTGCAGCCGTTTGAGCTAAGATTTTAAAATTATTCACATAATGAAAACCTATACTTTGTTTCAGGCGAGTTTCCCATTCAAATGCATGTAATAGCGAGAAACGCACTAACTGGTGAAATAAAGCGTTTTAATGGTCTTCATAAAAACAGCTGTAACTTTTGATAGAAGACTCAGAAATATATATTCATGGCTTTATCTTATAGAATTCAATATCCCCGTGCTGGGCAAACAGGTTTTGCAGCTGTTTGAGCTAAGATTTTCAAGTTATTCACATAATGAAAACCTATACTTTGTTTCGTGCGAGAACTCCCATTCAAATGCATGTAATAGCGAGACGCACTAACTGGTGAAATAAAGCGTTTTAATGGTCTTCATAAAAACAGCTGTAACTTTTGATAGAAGATTCAGAAATATATATTTATGGCTTTATCTTATAGAATTCAATATCCCCGTGCTGGGCAAACAGAACAGGTTTTGCAGCTGTTTGAGCTAAGATTTTAAAATTATTCACATAATGAAAACCTATACTTTGTTTCAGGCGAGTTTCCCATTCAAATGCATGTAACAGTGAGAAATACACTGTCTTGGCGAAATAAAGCGTTTTTCAACCACTTCATATAAATCGCTGTAACTTTTGATAGAAGACTCAGACAAACATGTTTATGGCTTTATCTTATAGAACTCAATATCCCCGTGCTGGGCAAACAGGTTTTGCAGCCGTTTGAGCTAAGATTTTTAAATTATTCACATAATGAAAACCTATACTTTGTCTCAGGCGAGTTTCCCATTCAAATGCATGTAACAGCGAGAAACGCACTAACTGGTGAAATAAAGCGTTTTAATGGTCTTCATAAAAACAGCTGTAACTTTTGATAGAAGACTCAGAAATATATATTTATGGCTTTATCTTATAGAATTCAATATCCCCGTGCTGGGCAAACAGAACAGGTTTTGCAGCCGTTTGAGCTAAGATTTTTAAATTATTCACATAATGAAAACCTATACTTTGTTTCAGGCGAGTTTCCCATTCAAATGCATGTAACAGTGAGAAATACACTGTCTTGGCGAAATAAAGCGTTTTTGTACAACTTCTTATAAATCGCTGTAACTTTTGATAGAAGACTCAGACAAACATGTTTATGGCTTTATCTTATAGAACTCAATATCCCCGTGCTGGGCAAACAGGTTTTGCAGCCGTTTGAGCTAAGATTTTAAAATTATTCACATAATGAAAACCTATACTTTGTCTCAGGCGAGTTTCCCATTCAAATGCATGTAATAGCGAGAAACGCACTAACTGGTGAAATAAAGCGTTTTAATGGTCTTCATAAAAACAGCTGTAACTTTTGATAGAAGACTCAGAAATATATATTCATGGCTTTATCTTATAGAATTCAATATCCCCGTGCTGGGCAAACAGGTTTTGCAGCTGTTTGAGCTAAGATTTTAAAATTATTCACATAATGAAAACCTATACTTTGTTTCGTGCGAGAACTCCCATTCAAATGCATGTAATAGCGAGACGCACTAACTGGTGAAATAAAGCGTTTTTAATGGTCTTCATAAAGACAGCTGTAACTTTTGATAGAAGACTCAGACAAACATGTTTATGGCTTTATCTTATAGAACTCAATATCCCCGTGCTGGGCAAACAGAACAGGTTTTGCAGCCGTTTGAGCTAAGATTTTAAAATTATTCACATAATGAAAACCTATACTTTGTTTCAGGCGAGTTTCCCATTCAAATGCATGTAACAGTGAGAAACGCATTGTCTTGGCGAAATAAAGCGTTTTTGAACAACTTCATATAAATCGCTGTAACTTTTGATAGAAGACTCGGATACACATGTTTATGGCTTTATCTTATAGAACTCAATATCCCCGTGCTGGGCAAACAGGTTTTGCAGCCGTTTGAGCTAAGATTTTAAAATTATTCACATAATGAAAACCTATACTTTGTTTCAGGCGAGTTTCCCATTCAAATGCATGTAACAGTGAGAAATACACTGTCTTGGCGAAATAAAGCGTTTTTGTACAACTTCATATAAATAGCTGTAACTTTTGATAGAAGACTCAGACAAACATGTTTATGGCTTTATCTTATAGAACTCAATATCCCCGTGCTGGGCAAACAGGTTTTGCAGCCGTTTGAGCTAAGATTTTAAAATTATTCACATAATGAAAACCTATACTTTGTTTCAGGCGAGTTTCCCATTCAAATGCATGTAACAGTGAGAAATACACTGTCTTGGCGAAATAAAGCGTTTTTCAACCACTTCATATAAATCGCTGTAACTTTTGATAGAAGACTCAGACAAACATGTTTATGGCTTTATCTTATAGAACTCAATATCCCCGTGCTGGGCAAACAGGTTTTGCAGCCGTTTGAGCTAAGATTTTTAAATTATTCACATAATGAAAACCTATACTTTGTCTCAGGCGAGTTTCCCATTCAAATGCATGTAATAGCGAGAAACGCACTAACTGGTGAAATAAAGCGTTTTAATGGTCTTCATAAAAACAGCTGTAACTTTTGATAGAAGACTCAGAAATATATATTCATGGCTTTATCTTATAGAATTCAATATCCCCGTGCTGGGCAAACAGGTTTTGCAGCTGTTTGAGCTAAGATTTTCAAGTTATTCACATAATGAAATCCTATACTTTGTTTCGTGCGAGAACTCCCATTCAAATGCATGTAATAGCGAGACGCACTAACTGGTGAAATAAAGCGTTTTTAATGGTCTTCATAAAGACAGCTGTAACTTTTGATAGAAGACTCAGACAAACATGTTTATGGCTTTATCTTATAGAACTCAATATCCCCGTGCTGGGCAAACAGAACAGGTTTTGCAGCCGTTTGAGCTAAGATTTTAAAATTATTCACATAATGAAAACCTATACTTTGTTTCAGGCGAGTTTCCCATTCAAATGCATGTAACAGTGAGAAACGCATTGTCTTGGCGAAATAAAGCGTTTTTGAACAACTTCATATAAATCGCTGTAACTTTTGATAGAAGACTCGGATACACATGTTTATGGCTTTATCTTATAGAACTCAATATCCCCGTGCTGGGCAAACAGGTTTTGCAGCCGTTTGAGCTAAGATTTTAAAATTATTCACATAATGAAAACCTATACTTTGTTTCAGGCGAGTTTCCCATTCAAATGCATGTAACAGTGAGAAATACACTGTCTTGGCGAAATAAAGCGTTTTTGTACAACTTCATATAAATAGCTGTAACTTTTGATAGAAGACTCAGACAAACATGTTTATGGCTTTATCTTATAGAACTCAATATCCCCGTGCTGGGCAAACAGGTTTTGCAGCCGTTTGAGCTAAGATTTTTAAATTATTCACATAATGAAAACCTATACTTTGTCTCAGGCGAGTTTCCCATTCAAATGCATGTAATAGCGAGAAACGCACTAACTGGTGAAATAAAGCGTTTTAATGGTCTTCATAAAAACAGCTGTAACTTTTGATAGAAGACTCAGAAATATATATTTATGGCTTTATCTTATAGAATTCAATATCCCCGTGCTGGGCAAACAGAACAGGTTTTGCAGCCGTTTGAGCTAAGATTTTTAAATTATTCACATAATGAAAACCTATACTTTGTCTCAGGCGAGTTTCCCATTCAAATGCATGTAACAGTGAGAAACACACTGTATTGGCGAAATAAAGCGTTTTTGTACAACTTCATATAAATCGCTGTAACTTTTTATAGAAGACTCAGACAAACATGTTTATGGCTTTATCTTATAGAACTCAATATCCCCGTGCTGGGCAAACAGAACAGGTTTTGCAGCCGTTTGAGCTAAGATTTTAAAATTATTCACATAATGAAAACCTATACTTTGTTTCAGGCGAGTTTCCCATTCAAATGCATGTAATAGCGAGAAACGCACTAACTGGTGAAATAAAGCGTTTTAATGGTCTTCATAAAAACAGCTGTAACTTTTGATAGAAGACTCAGAAATATATATTCATGGCTTTATCTTATAGAATTCAATATCCCCGTGCTGGGCAAACAGGTTTTGCAGCTGTTTGAGCTAAGATTTTCAAGTTATTCACATAATGAAAACCTATACTTTGTTTCAGGCGAGTTTCCCATTCAAATGCATGTAATAGCGAGACGCACTAACTGGTGAAATAAAGCGTTTTAATGGTCTTCATAAAAACAGCTGTAACTTTTGATAGAAGATTCAGAAATATATATTTATGGCTTTATCTTATAGAATTCAATATCCCCGTGCTGGGCAAACAGAACAGGTTTTGCAGCTGTTTGAGCTAAGATTTTAAAATTATTCACATAATGAAATCCTATACTTTGTTTCGTGCGAGAACTCCCATTCAAATGCATGTAATAGCGAGACGCACTAACTGGTGAAATAAAGCGTTTTTAATGGTCTTCATAAAGACAGCTGTAACTTTTGATAGAAGACTCAGACAAACATGTTTATGGCTTTATCTTATAGAACTCAATATCCCCGTGCTGGGCAAACAGGTTTTGCAGCCGTTTGAGCTAAGATTTTAAAATTATTCACATAATGAAAACCTATACTTTGTTTCAGGCGAGTTTCCCATTCAAATGCATGTAATAGCGAGAAACGCACTAACTGGTGAAATAAAGCGTTTTAATGGTCTTCATAAAAACAGCTGTAACTTTTGATAGAAGACTCAGAAATATATATTCATGGCTTTATCTTATAGAATTCAATATCCCCGTGCTGGGCAAACAGGTTTTGCAGCTGTTTGAGCTAAGATTTTCAAGTTATTCACATAATGAAAACCTATACTTTGTCTCGTGCGAGAACTCCCATTCAAATGCATGTAACCGTGAGAAACACACTGTCTTGGCGAAATAAAGCGTTTTTGTACAACTTCATATAAATCGCTGTAACTTTTGATAGAAGACTCAGACAAACATGTTTATGGCTTTATCTTATAGAACTCAATATCCCCGTGCTGGGCAAACAGAACAGGTTTTGCAGCCGTTTGAGCTAAGATTTTAAAATTATTCACATAATGAAAACCTATACTTTGTCTCGTGCGAGAACTCCCATTCAAATGCATGTAACAGTGAGAAACGCATTGTCTTGGCGAAATAAAGCGTTTTTGAACAACTTCATATAAATCGCTGTAACTTTTGATAGAAGACTCAGACAAACATGTTTATGGCTTTATCTTATAGAACTCAATATCCCCGTGCTGGGCAAACAGAACAGGTTTTGCAGCCGTTTGAGCTAAGATTTTAAAATTATTCACATAATGAAAACCTATACTTTGTTTCAGGCGAGTTTCCCATTCAAATGCATGTAACAGTGAGAAACGCATTGTCTTGGCGAAATAAAGCGTTTTTGAACAACTTCATATAAATCGCTGTAACTTTTGATAGAAGACTCAGACAAACATGTTTATGGCTTTATCTTATAGAACTCAATATCCCCGTGCTGGGCAAACAGGTTTTGCAGCCGTTTGAGCTAAGATTTTAAAATTATTCACATAATGAAAACCTATACTTTGTTTCAGGCCAGTTTCCCATTCAAATGCATGTAATAGCGAGAAACGCACTAACTGGTGAAATAAAGCGTTTTAATGGTCTTCATAAAAACAGCTGTAACTTTTGATAGAAGACTCAGAAATATATATTTATGGCTTTATCTTATAGAATTCAATATCCCCGTGCTGGGCAAACAGAACAGGTTTTGCAGCTGTTTGAGCTAAGATTTTAAAATTATTCACATAATGAAAACCTATACTTTGTTTCAGGCGAGTTTCCCATTCAAATGCATGTAACAGTGAGAAATACACTGTCTTGGCGAAATAAAGCGTTTTTCAACCACTTCATATAAATCGCTGTAACTTTTGATAGAAGACTCAGACAAACATGTTTATGGCTTTATCTTATAGAACTCAATATCCCCGTGCTGGGCAAACAGGTTTTGCAGCCGTTTGAGTTAAGATTTTTAAATTATTCACATAATGAAAACCTATACTTTGTTTCAGGCGAGTTTCCCATTCAAATGCATGTAACAGTGAGAAACGCATTGTCTTTGCGAAATAAAGCGTTTTTGAAAAACTTCATATAAATCGCTGTAACTTTTGATAGAAGACTCAGACAAACATGTTTATGGCTTTATCTTATAGAACTCAATATCCCCGTGCTGGGCAAACAGGTTTTGCAGCCGTTTGAGCTAAGATTTTTAAATTATTCACATAATGAAAACCTATACTTTGTTTCAGGCGAGTTTCCCATTCAAATGCATGTAACAGTGAGAAATACACTGTCTTGGCGAAATAAAGCGTTTTTGTACAACTTCATATAAATAGCTGTAACTTTTGATAGAAGACTCAGACAAACATGTTTATGGCTTTATCTTATAGAACTCAATATCCCCGTGCTGGGCAAACAGGTTTTGCAGCCGTTTGAGCTAAGATTTTAAAATTATTCACATAATGAAAACCTATACTTTGTTTCAGGCGAGTTTCCCATTCAAATGCATGTAACAGTGAGAAATACACTGTCTTGGCGAAATAAAGCGTTTTTCAACCACTTCATATAAATCGCTGTAACTTTTGATAGAAGACTCAGACAAACATGTTTATGGCTTTATCTTATAGAACTCAATATCCCCGTGCTGGGCAAACAGGTTTTGCAGCCGTTTGAGCTAAGATTTTTAAATTATTCACATAATGAAAACCTATACTTTGTCTCAGGCGAGTTTCCCATTCAAATGCATGTAATAGCGAGAAACGCACTAACTGGTGAAATAAAGCGTTTTAATGGTCTTCATAAAAACAGCTGTAACTTTTGATAGAAGACTCAGAAATATATATTCATGGCTTTATCTTATAGAATTCAATATCCCCGTGCTGGGCAAACAGGTTTTGCAGCTGTTTGAGCTAAGATTTTCAAGTTATTCACATAATGAAATCCTATACTTTGTTTCGTGCGAGAACTCCCATTCAAATGCATGTAATAGCGAGACGCACTAACTGGTGAAATAAAGCGTTTTTAATGGTCTTCATAAAGACAGCTGTAACTTTTGATAGAAGACTCAGACAAACATGTTTATGGCTTTATCTTATAGAACTCAATATCCCCGTGCTGGGCAAACAGAACAGGTTTTGCAGCCGTTTGAGCTAAGATTTTAAAATTATTCACATAATGAAAACCTATACTTTGTTTCAGGCGAGTTTCCCATTCAAATGCATGTAACAGTGAGAAACGCATTGTCTTGGCGAAATAAAGCGTTTTTGAACAACTTCATATAAATCGCTGTAACTTTTGATAGAAGACTCGGATACACATGTTTATGGCTTTATCTTATAGAACTCAATATCCCCGTGCTGGGCAAACAGGTTTTGCAGCCGTTTGAGCTAAGATTTTAAAATTATTCACATAATGAAAACCTATACTTTGTTTCAGGCGAGTTTCCCATTCAAATGCATGTAACAGTGAGAAATACACTGTCTTGGCGAAATAAAGCGTTTTTGTACAACTTCATATAAATAGCTGTAACTTTTGATAGAAGACTCAGACAAACATGTTTATGGCTTTATCTTATAGAACTCAATATCCCCGTGCTGGGCAAACAGGTTTTGCAGCCGTTTGAGCTAAGATTTTTAAATTATTCACATAATGAAAACCTATACTTTGTCTCAGGCGAGTTTCCCATTCAAATGCATGTAATAGCGAGAAACGCACTAACTGGTGAAATAAAGCGTTTTAATGGTCTTCATAAAAACAGCTGTAACTTTTGATAGAAGACTCAGAAATATATATTTATGGCTTTATCTTATAGAATTCAATATCCCCGTGCTGGGCAAACAGAACAGGTTTTGCAGCCGTTTGAGCTAAGATTTTTAAATTATTCACATAATGAAAACCTATACTTTGTCTCAGGCGAGTTTCCCATTCAAATGCATGTAACAGTGAGAAACACACTGTATTGGCGAAATAAAGCGTTTTTGTACAACTTCATATAAATCGCTGTAACTTTTTATAGAAGACTCAGACAAACATGTTTATGGCTTTATCTTATAGAACTCAATATCCCCGTGCTGGGCAAACAGAACAGGTTTTGCAGCCGTTTGAGCTAAGATTTTAAAATTATTCACATAATGAAAACCTATACTTTGTTTCAGGCGAGTTTCCCATTCAAATGCATGTAATAGCGAGAAACGCACTAACTGGTGAAATAAAGCGTTTTAATGGTCTTCATAAAAACAGCTGTAACTTTTGATAGAAGACTCAGAAATATATATTCATGGCTTTATCTTATAGAATTCAATATCCCCGTGCTGGGCAAACAGGTTTTGCAGCTGTTTGAGCTAAGATTTTCAAGTTATTCACATAATGAAAACCTATACTTTGTTTCAGGCGAGTTTCCCATTCAAATGCATGTAATAGCGAGACGCACTAACTGGTGAAATAAAGCGTTTTAATGGTCTTCATAAAAACAGCTGTAACTTTTGATAGAAGATTCAGAAATATATATTTATGGCTTTATCTTATAGAATTCAATATCCCCGTGCTGGGCAAACAGAACAGGTTTTGCAGCTGTTTGAGCTAAGATTTTAAAATTATTCACATAATGAAATCCTATACTTTGTTTCGTGCGAGAACTCCCATTCAAATGCATGTAATAGCGAGACGCACTAACTGGTGAAATAAAGCGTTTTTAATGGTCTTCATAAAGACAGCTGTAACTTTTGATAGAAGACTCAGACAAACATGTTTATGGCTTTATCTTATAGAACTCAATATCCCCGTGCTGGGCAAACAGGTTTTGCAGCCGTTTGAGCTAAGATTTTAAAATTATTCACATAATGAAAACCTATACTTTGTTTCAGGCGAGTTTCCCATTCAAATGCATGTAATAGCGAGAAACGCACTAACTGGTGAAATAAAGCGTTTTAATGGTCTTCATAAAAACAGCTGTAACTTTTGATAGAAGACTCAGAAATATATATTCATGGCTTTATCTTATAGAATTCAATATCCCCGTGCTGGGCAAACAGGTTTTGCAGCTGTTTGAGCTAAGATTTTCAAGTTATTCACATAATGAAAACCTATACTTTGTCTCGTGCGAGAACTCCCATTCAAATGCATGTAACCGTGAGAAACACACTGTCTTGGCGAAATAAAGCGTTTTTGTACAACTTCATATAAATCGCTGTAACTTTTGATAGAAGACTCAGACAAACATGTTTATGGCTTTATCTTATAGAACTCAATATCCCCGTGCTGGGCAAACAGAACAGGTTTTGCAGCCGTTTGAGCTAAGATTTTAAAATTATTCACATAATGAAAACCTATACTTTGTCTCGTGCGAGAACTCCCATTCAAATGCATGTAACAGTGAGAAACGCATTGTCTTGGCGAAATAAAGCGTTTTTGAACAACTTCATATAAATCGCTGTAACTTTTGATAGAAGACTCAGACAAACATGTTTATGGCTTTATCTTATAGAACTCAATATCCCCGTGCTGGGCAAACAGAACAGGTTTTGCAGCCGTTTGAGCTAAGATTTTAAAATTATTCACATAATGAAAACCTATACTTTGTTTCAGGCGAGTTTCCCATTCAAATGCATGTAACAGTGAGAAACGCATTGTCTTGGCGAAATAAAGCGTTTTTGAACAACTTCATATAAATCGCTGTAACTTTTGATAGAAGACTCAGACAAACATGTTTATGGCTTTATCTTATAGAACTCAATATCCCCGTGCTGGGCAAACAGGTTTTGCAGCCGTTTGAGCTAAGATTTTAAAATTATTCACATAATGAAAACCTATACTTTGTTTCAGGCCAGTTTCCCATTCAAATGCATGTAATAGCGAGAAACGCACTAACTGGTGAAATAAAGCGTTTTAATGGTCTTCATAAAAACAGCTGTAACTTTTGATAGAAGACTCAGAAATATATATTTATGGCTTTATCTTATAGAATTCAATATCCCCGTGCTGGGCAAACAGAACAGGTTTTGCAGCTGTTTGAGCTAAGATTTTAAAATTATTCACATAATGAAAACCTATACTTTGTTTCAGGCGAGTTTCCCATTCAAATGCATGTAACAGTGAGAAATACACTGTCTTGGCGAAATAAAGCGTTTTTCAACCACTTCATATAAATCGCTGTAACTTTTGATAGAAGACTCAGACAAACATGTTTATGGCTTTATCTTATAGAACTCAATATCCCCGTGCTGGGCAAACAGGTTTTGCAGCCGTTTGAGTTAAGATTTTTAAATTATTCACATAATGAAAACCTATACTTTGTTTCAGGCGAGTTTCCCATTCAAATGCATGTAACAGTGAGAAACGCATTGTCTTTGCGAAATAAAGCGTTTTTGAAAAACTTCATATAAATCGCTGTAACTTTTGATAGAAGACTCAGACAAACATGTTTATGGCTTTATCTTATAGAACTCAATATCCCCGTGCTGGGCAAACAGGTTTTGCAGCCGTTTGAGCTAAGATTTTTAAATTATTCACATAATGAAAACCTATACTTTGTCTCAGGCGAGTTTCCCATTCAAATGCATGTAACAGCGAGAAACGCACTAACTGGTGAAATAAAGCGTTTTAATGGTCTTCATAAAAACAGCTGTAACTTTTGATAGAAGACTCAGAAATATATATTTATGGCTTTATCTTATAGAATTCAATATCCCCGTGCTGGGCAAACAGAACAGGTTTTGCAGCCGTTTGAGCTAAGATTTTTAAATTATTCACATAATGAAAACCTATACTTTGTTTCAGGCGAGTTTCCCATTCAAATGCATGTAACAGTGAGAAATACACTGTCTTGGCGAAATAAAGCGTTTTTGTACAACTTCTTATAAATCGCTGTAACTTTTGATAGAAGACTCAGACAAACATGTTTATGGCTTTATCTTATAGAACTCAATATCCCCGTGCTGGGCAAACAGGTTTTGCAGCCGTTTGAGCTAAGATTTTAAAATTATTCACATAATGAAAACCTATACTTTGTCTCAGGCGAGTTTCCCATTCAAATGCATGTAATAGCGAGAAACGCACTAACTGGTGAAATAAAGCGTTTTAATGGTCTTCATAAAAACAGCTGTAACTTTTGATAGAAGACTCAGAAATATATATTCATGGCTTTATCTTATAGAATTCAATATCCCCGTGCTGGGCAAACAGGTTTTGCAGCTGTTTGAGCTAAGATTTTAAAATTATTCACATAATGAAAACCTATACTTTGTTTCGTGCGAGAACTCCCATTCAAATGCATGTAATAGCGAGACGCACTAACTGGTGAAATAAAGCGTTTTTAATGGTCTTCATAAAGACAGCTGTAACTTTTGATAGAAGACTCAGACAAACATGTTTATGGCTTTATCTTATAGAACTCAATATCCCCGTGCTGGGCAAACAGAACAGGTTTTGCAGCCGTTTGAGCTAAGATTTTAAAATTATTCACATAATGAAAACCTATACTTTGTTTCAGGCGAGTTTCCCATTCAAATGCATGTAACAGTGAGAAACGCATTGTCTTGGCGAAATAAAGCGTTTTTGAACAACTTCATATAAATCGCTGTAACTTTTGATAGAAGACTCGGATACACATGTTTATGGCTTTATCTTATAGAACTCAATATCCCCGTGCTGGGCAAACAGGTTTTGCAGCCGTTTGAGCTAAGATTTTAAAATTATTCACATAATGAAAACCTATACTTTGTTTCAGGCGAGTTTCCCATTCAAATGCATGTAACAGTGAGAAATACACTGTCTTGGCGAAATAAAGCGTTTTTGTACAACTTCATATAAATAGCTGTAACTTTTGATAGAAGACTCAGACAAACATGTTTATGGCTTTATCTTATAGAACTCAATATCCCCGTGCTGGGCAAACAGGTTTTGCAGCCGTTTGAGCTAAGATTTTAAAATTATTCACATAATGAAAACCTATACTTTGTTTCAGGCGAGTTTCCCATTCAAATGCATGTAACAGTGAGAAATACACTGTCTTGGCGAAATAAAGCGTTTTTCAACCACTTCATATAAATCGCTGTAACTTTTGATAGAAGACTCAGACAAACATGTTTATGGCTTTATCTTATAGAACTCAATATCCCCGTGCTGGGCAAACAGGTTTTGCAGCCGTTTGAGCTAAGATTTTTAAATTATTCACATAATGAAAACCTATACTTTGTCTCAGGCGAGTTTCCCATTCAAATGCATGTAATAGCGAGAAACGCACTAACTGGTGAAATAAAGCGTTTTAATGGTCTTCATAAAAACAGCTGTAACTTTTGATAGAAGACTCAGAAATATATATTCATGGCTTTATCTTATAGAATTCAATATCCCCGTGCTGGGCAAACAGGTTTTGCAGCTGTTTGAGCTAAGATTTTCAAGTTATTCACATAATGAAATCCTATACTTTGTTTCGTGCGAGAACTCCCATTCAAATGCATGTAATAGCGAGACGCACTAACTGGTGAAATAAAGCGTTTTTAATGGTCTTCATAAAGACAGCTGTAACTTTTGATAGAAGACTCAGACAAACATGTTTATGGCTTTATCTTATAGAACTCAATATCCCCGTGCTGGGCAAACAGAACAGGTTTTGCAGCCGTTTGAGCTAAGATTTTAAAATTATTCACATAATGAAAACCTATACTTTCTTTCAGGCGAGTTTCCCATTCAAATGCATGTAACAGTGAGAAACGCATTGTCTTGGCGAAATAAAGCGTTTTTGAACAACTTCATATAAATCGCTGTAACTTTTGATAGAAGACTCGGATACACATGTTTATGGCTTTATCTTATAGAACTCAATATCCCCGTGCTGGGCAAACAGGTTTTGCAGCCGTTTGAGCTAAGATTTTAAAATTATTCACATAATGAAAACCTATACTTTGTTTCAGGCGAGTTTCCCATTCAAATGCATGTAACAGTGAGAAATACACTGTCTTGGCGAAATAAAGCGTTTTTGTACAACTTCATATAAATAGCTGTAACTTTTGATAGAAGACTCAGACAAACATGTTTATGGCTTTATCTTATAGAACTCAATATCCCCGTGCTGGGCAAACAGGTTTTGCAGCCGTTTGAGCTAAGATTTTTAAATTATTCACATAATGAAAACCTATACTTTGTCTCAGGCGAGTTTCCCATTCAAATGCATGTAATAGCGAGAAACGCACTAACTGGTGAAATAAAGCGTTTTAATGGTCTTCATAAAAACAGCTGTAACTTTTGATAGAAGACTCAGAAATATATATTTATGGCTTTATCTTATAGAATTCAATATCCCCGTGCTGGGCAAACAGAACAGGTTTTGCAGCCGTTTGAGCTAAGATTTTTAAATTATTCACATAATGAAAACCTATACTTTGTCTCAGGCGAGTTTCCCATTCAAATGCATGTAACAGTGAGAAACACACTGTATTGGCGAAATAAAGCGTTTTTGTACAACTTCATATAAATCGCTGTAACTTTTTATAGAAGACTCAGACAAACATGTTTATGGCTTTATCTTATAGAACTCAATATCCCCGTGCTGGGCAAACAGAACAGGTTTTGCAGCCGTTTGAGCTAAGATTTTAAAATTATTCACATAATGAAAACCTATACTTTGTTTCAGGCGAGTTTCCCATTCAAATGCATGTAATAGCGAGAAACGCACTAACTGGTGAAATAAAGCGTTTTAATGGTCTTCATAAAAACAGCTGTAACTTTTGATAGAAGACTCAGAAATATATATTCATGGCTTTATCTTATAGAATTCAATATCCCCGTGCTGGGCAAACAGGTTTTGCAGCTGTTTGAGCTAAGATTTTCAAGTTATTCACATAATGAAAACCTATACTTTGTTTCAGGCGAGTTTCCCATTCAAATGCATGTAATAGCGAGACGCACTAACTGGTGAAATAAAGCGTTTTAATGGTCTTCATAAAAACAGCTGTAACTTTTGATAGAAGATTCAGAAATATATATTTATGGCTTTATCTTATAGAATTCAATATCCCCGTGCTGGGCAAACAGAACAGGTTTTGCAGCTGTTTGAGCTAAGATTTTAAAATTATTCACATAATGAAATCCTATACTTTGTTTCATGCGAGAACTCCCATTCAAATGCATGTAATAGCGAGACGCACTAACTGGTGAAATAAAGCGTTTTTAATGGTCTTCATAAAGACAGCTGTAACTTTTGATAGAAGACTCAGACAAACATGTTTATGGCTTTATCTTATAGAACTCAATATCCCCGTGCTGGGCAAACAGAACAGGTTTTGCAGCCGTTTGAGCTAAGATTTTAAAATTATTCACATAATGAAAACCTATACTTTGTTTCAGGCGAGTTTCCCATTCAAATGCATGTAACAGTGAGAAACGCATTGTCTTGGCGAAATAAAGCGTTTTTGAACAACTTCATATAAATCGCTGTAACTTTTGATAGAAGACTCGGATACACATGTTTATGGCTTTATCTTATAGAACTCAATATCCCCGTGCTGGGCAAACAGGTTTTGCAGCCGTTTGAGCTAAGATTTTAAAATTATTCACATAATGAAAACCTATACTTTGTTTCAGGCGAGTTTCCCATTCAAATGCATGTAACAGTGAGAAATACACTGTCTTGGCGAAATAAAGCGTTTTTGTACAACTTCATATAAATAGCTGTAACTTTTGATAGAAGACTCAGACAAACATGTTTATGGCTTTATCTTATAGAACTCAATATCCCCGTGCTGGGCAAACAGGTTTTGCAGCCGTTTGAGCTAAGATTTTAAAATTATTCACATAATGAAAACCTATACTTTGTTTCAGGCGAGTTTCCCATTCAAATGCATGTAACAGTGAGAAATACACTGTCTTGGCGAAATAAAGCGTTTTTCAACCACTTCATATAAATCGCTGTAACTTTTGATAGAAGACTCAGACAAACATGTTTATGGCTTTATCTTATAGAACTCAATATCCCCGTGCTGGGCAAACAGGTTTTGCAGCCGTTTGAGCTAAGATTTTTAAATTATTCACATAATGAAAACCTATACTTTGTCTCAGGCGAGTTTCCCATTCAAATGCATGTAATAGCGAGAAACGCACTAACTGGTGAAATAAAGCGTTTTAATGGTCTTCATAAAAACAGCTGTAACTTTTGATAGAAGACTCAGAAATATATATTCATGGCTTTATCTTATAGAATTCAATATCCCCGTGCTGGGCAAACAGGTTTTGCAGCTGTTTGAGCTAAGATTTTCAAGTTATTCACATAATGAAATCCTATACTTTGTTTCGTGCGAGAACTCCCATTCAAATGCATGTAATAGCGAGACGCACTAACTGGTGAAATAAAGCGTTTTTAATGGTCTTCATAAAGACAGCTGTAACTTTTGATAGAAGACTCAGACAAACATGTTTATGGCTTTATCTTATAGAACTCAATATCCCCGTGCTGGGCAAACAGAACAGGTTTTGCAGCCGTTTGAGCTAAGATTTTAAAATTATTCACATAATGAAAACCTATACTTTCTTTCAGGCGAGTTTCCCATTCAAATGCATGTAACAGTGAGAAACGCATTGTCTTGGCGAAATAAAGCGTTTTTGAACAACTTCATATAAATCGCTGTAACTTTTGATAGAAGACTCGGATACACATGTTTATGGCTTTATCTTATAGAACTCAATATCCCCGTGCTGGGCAAACAGGTTTTGCAGCCGTTTGAGCTAAGATTTTAAAATTATTCACATAATGAAAACCTATACTTTGTTTCAGGCGAGTTTCCCATTCAAATGCATGTAACAGTGAGAAATACACTGTCTTGGCGAAATAAAGCGTTTTTGTACAACTTCATATAAATAGCTGTAACTTTTGATAGAAGACTCAGACAAACATGTTTATGGCTTTATCTTATAGAACTCAATATCCCCGTGCTGGGCAAACAGGTTTTGCAGCCGTTTGAGCTAAGATTTTTAAATTATTCACATAATGAAAACCTATACTTTGTCTCAGGCGAGTTTCCCATTCAAATGCATGTAATAGCGAGAAACGCACTAACTGGTGAAATAAAGCGTTTTAATGGTCTTCATAAAAACAGCTGTAACTTTTGATAGAAGACTCAGAAATATATATTTATGGCTTTATCTTATAGAATTCAATATCCCCGTGCTGGGCAAACAGAACAGGTTTTGCAGCCGTTTGAGCTAAGATTTTTAAATTATTCACATAATGAAAACCTATACTTTGTCTCAGGCGAGTTTCCCATTCAAATGCATGTAACAGTGAGAAACACACTGTATTGGCGAAATAAAGCGTTTTTGTACAACTTCATATAAATCGCTGTAACTTTTTATAGAAGACTCAGACAAACATGTTTATGGCTTTATCTTATAGAACTCAATATCCCCGTGCTGGGCAAACAGAACAGGTTTTGCAGCCGTTTGAGCTAAGATTTTAAAATTATTCACATAATGAAAACCTATACTTTGTTTCAGGCGAGTTTCCCATTCAAATGCATGTAATAGCGAGAAACGCACTAACTGGTGAAATAAAGCGTTTTAATGGTCTTCATAAAAACAGCTGTAACTTTTGATAGAAGACTCAGAAATATATATTCATGGCTTTATCTTATAGAATTCAATATCCCCGTGCTGGGCAAACAGGTTTTGCAGCTGTTTGAGCTAAGATTTTCAAGTTATTCACATAATGAAAACCTATACTTTGTTTCAGGCGAGTTTCCCATTCAAATGCATGTAATAGCGAGACGCACTAACTGGTGAAATAAAGCGTTTTAATGGTCTTCATAAAAACAGCTGTAACTTTTGATAGAAGATTCAGAAATATATATTTATGGCTTTATCTTATAGAATTCAATATCCCCGTGCTGGGCAAACAGAACAGGTTTTGCAGCTGTTTGAGCTAAGATTTTAAAATTATTCACATAATGAAATCCTATACTTTGTTTCATGCGAGAACTCCCATTCAAATGCATGTAATAGCGAGACGCACTAACTGGTGAAATAAAGCGTTTTTAATGGTCTTCATAAAGACAGCTGTAACTTTTGATAGAAGACTCAGACAAACATGTTTATGGCTTTATCTTATAGAACTCAATATCCCCGTGCTGGGCAAACAGGTTTTGCAGCCGTTTGAGCTAAGATTTTAAAATTATTCACATAATGAAAACCTATACTTTGTTTCAGGCGAGTTTCCCATTCAAATGCATGTAATAGCGAGAAACGCACTAACTGGTGAAATAAAGCGTTTTAATGGTCTTCATAAAAACAGCTGTAACTTTTGATAGAAGACTCAGAAATATATATTCATGGCTTTATCTTATAGAATTCAATATCCCCGTGCTGGGCAAACAGGTTTTGCAGCTGTTTGAGCTAAGATTTTCAAGTTATTCACATAATGAAAACCTATACTTTGTCTCGTGCGAGAACTCCCATTCAAATGCATGTAACCGTGAGAAACACACTGTCTTGGCGAAATAAAGCGTTTTTGTACAACTTCATATAAATCGCTGTAACTTTTGATAGAAGACTCAGACAAACATGTTTATGGCTTTATCTTATAGAACTCAATATCCCCGTGCTGGGCAAACAGAACAGGTTTTGCAGCCGTTTGAGCTAAGATTTTAAAATTATTCACATAATGAAAACCTATACTTTGTCTCGTGCGAGAACTCCCATTCAAATGCATGTAACAGTGAGAAACGCATTGTCTTGGCGAAATAAAGCGTTTTTGAACAACTTCATATAAATCGCTGTAACTTTTGATAGAAGACTCAGACAAACATGTTTATGGCTTTATCTTATAGAACTCAATATCCCCGTGCTGGGCAAACAGAACAGGTTTTGCAGCCGTTTGAGCTAAGATTTTAAAATTATTCACATAATGAAAACCTATACTTTGTTTCAGGCGAGTTTCCCATTCAAATGCATGTAACAGTGAGAAACGCATTGTCTTGGCGAAATAAAGCGTTTTTGAACAACTTCATATAAATCGCTGTAACTTTTGATAGAAGACTCAGACAAACATGTTTATGGCTTTATCTTATAGAACTCAATATCCCCGTGCTGGGCAAACAGGTTTTGCAGCCGTTTGAGCTAAGATTTTAAAATTATTCACATAATGAAAACCTATACTTTGTTTCAGGCCAGTTTCCCATTCAAATGCATGTAATAGCGAGAAACGCACTAACTGGTGAAATAAAGCGTTTTAATGGTCTTCATAAAAACAGCTGTAACTTTTGATAGAAGACTCAGAAATATATATTTATGGCTTTATCTTATAGAATTCAATATCCCCGTGCTGGGCAAACAGAACAGGTTTTGCAGCCGTTTGAGCTAAGATTTTAAAATTATTCACATAATGAAAACCTATACTTTGTCTCAGGCGAGTTTCCCATTCAAATGCATGTAACAGTGAGAAACACACTGTCTTGGCGAAATAAAGCGTTTTTGTACAACTTCATATAAATCGCTGTAACTTTTGATAGAAGACTCAGACAAACATGTTTATGGCTTTATCTTATAGAACTCAATATCCCCGTGCTGGGCAAACAGGTTTTGCAGCCGTTTGAGCTAAGATTTTAAAATTATTCACATAATGAAAACCTATACTTTGTTTCAGGCGAGTTTCCCATTCAAATGCATGTAATAGCGAGAAACGCATTGTCTTGGCGAAATAAAGCGTTTTTGAACAACTTCATATAAATCGCTGTAACTTTTGATAGAAGACTCAGACAAACATGTTTATGGCTTTATCTTATAGAACTCAATATCCCCGTGCTGGGCAAACAGGTTTTGCAGCCGTTTGAGCTAAGATTTTAAAATTATTCACATAATGAAAACCTATACTTTGTTTCAGGCGAGTTTCCCATTCAAATGCATGTAATAGCGAGAAACGCACTAACTGGTGAAATAAAGCGTTTTAATGGTCTTCATAAAAACAGCTGTAACTTTTGATAGAAGACTCAGAAATATATATTTATGGCTTTATCTTATAGAATTCAATATCCCCGTGCTGGGCAAACAGGTTGCAGCCGTTTGAGCTAAGATTTTAAAATTATTCACATAATGAAAACCTATACTTTGTTTCGTGCGAGAACTCCATTCAAATGCATGTAATAGCGAGACGCACTAACTGGTGAAATAAAGCGTTTTTAATGGTCTTCATAAAGACAGCTGTAACTTTTGATAGAAGACTCAGACAAACATGTTTATGGCTTTATCTTATAGAACTCAATATCCCCGTGCTGGGCAAACAGAACAGGTTTTGCAGCCGTTTGAGCTAAGATTTTAAAATTATTCACATAATGAAAACCTATACTTTGTTTCAGGCGAGTTTCCCATTCAAATGCATGTAACAGTGAGAAATACACTGTCTTGGCGAAATAAAGCGTTTTTCAACCACTTCATATAAATCGCTGTAACTTTTGATAGAAGACTCAGACAAACATGTTTATGGCTTTATCTTATACAACTCAATATCCCCGTGCTGGGCAAACAGGTTTTGCAGCCGTTTGAGCTAAGATTTTTAAATTATTCACATAATGAAAACCTATACTTTGTCTCAGGCGAGTTTCCCATTCAAATGCATGTAATAGCGAGAAACGCACTAACTGGTGAAATAAAGCGTTTTAATGGTCTTCATAAAAACAGCTGTAACTTTTGATAGAAGACTCAGAAATATATATTTATGGCTTTATCTTATAGAATTCAATATCCCCGTGCTGGGCAAACAGAACAGGTTTTGCAGCCGTTTGAGCTAAGATTTTTAAATTATTCACATAATGAAAACCTATACTTTGTCTCAGGCGAGTTTCCCATTCAAATGCATGTAACAGTGAGAAACACACTGTATTGGCGAAATAAAGCGTTTTTGTACAACTTCATATAAATCGCTGTAACTTTTTATAGAAGACTCAGACAAACATGTTTATGGCTTTATCTTATAGAACTCAATATCCCCGTGCTGGGCAAACAGAACAGGTTTTGCAGCCGTTTGAGCTAAGATTTTAAAATTATTCACATAATGAAAACCTATACTTTGTTTCAGGCGAGTTTCCCATTCAAATGCATGTAATAGCGAGAAACGCACTAACTGGTGAAATAAAGCGTTTTAATGGTCTTCATAAAAACAGCTGTAACTTTTGATAGAAGACTCAGAAATATATATTCATGGCTTTATCTTATAGAATTCAATATCCCCGTGCTGGGCAAACAGGTTTTGCAGCTGTTTGAGCTAAGATTTTCAAGTTATTCACATAATGAAAACCTATACTTTGTTTCAGGCGAGTTTCCCATTCAAATGCATGTAATAGCGAGACGCACTAACTGGTGAAATAAAGCGTTTTAATGGTCTTCATAAAAACAGCTGTAACTTTTGATAGAAGATTCAGAAATATATATTTATGGCTTTATCTTATAGAATTCAATATCCCCGTGCTGGGCAAACAGAACAGGTTTTGCAGCTGTTTGAGCTAAGATTTTAAAATTATTCACATAATGAAATCCTATACTTTGTTTCGTGCGAGAACTCCCATTCAAATGCATGTAATAGCGAGACGCACTAACTGGTGAAATAAAGCGTTTTTAATGGTCTTCATAAAGACAGCTGTAACTTTTGATAGAAGACTCAGACAAACATGTTTATGGCTTTATCTTATAGAACTCAATATCCCCGTGCTGGGCAAACAGGTTTTGCAGCCGTTTGAGCTAAGATTTTAAAATTATTCACATATTGAAAACCTATACTTTGTTTCAGGCGAGTTTCCCATTCAAATGTATGTAATAGCAAGAAACGCACTAACTGGTGAAATAAAGCGTTTTAATGGTCTTCATAAAAACAGCTGTAACTTTTGATAGAAGACTCAGAAATATATATTCATGGCTTTATCTTATAGAATTCAATATCCCCGTGCTGGGCAAACAGGTTTTGCAGCTGTTTGAGCTAAGATTTTCAAGTTATTCACATAATGAAAACCTATACTTTGTCTCGTGCGAGAACTCCCATTCAAATGCATGTAACCGTGAGAAACACACTGTCTTGGCGAAATAAAGCGTTTTTGTACAACTTCATATAAATCGCTGTAACTTTTGATAGAAGACTCAGACAAACATGTTTATGGCTTTATCTTATAGAACTCAATATCCCCGTGCTGGGCAAACAGAACAGGTTTTGCAGCCGTTTGAGCTAAGATTTTAAAATTATTCACATAATGAAAACCTATACTTTGTCTCGTGCGAGAACTCCCATTCAAATGCATGTAACAGTGAGAAACGCATTGTCTTGGCGAAATAAAGCGTTTTTGAACAACTTCATATAAATCGCTGTAACTTTTGATAGAAGACTCAGACAAACATGTTTATGGCTTTATCTTATAGAACTCAATATCCCCGTGCTGGGCAAACAGAACAGGTTTTGCAGCCGTTTGAGCTAAGATTTTAAAATTATTCACATAATGAAAACCTATACTTTGTTTCAGGCGAGTTTCCCATTCAAATGCATGTAACAGTGAGAAACGCATTGTCTTGGCGAAATAAAGCGTTTTTGAACAACTTCATATAAATCGCTGTAACTTTTGATAGAAGACTCAGACAAACATGTTTATGGCTTTATCTTATAGAACTCAATATCCCCGTGCTGGGCAAACAGGTTTTGCAGCCGTTTGAGCTAAGATTTTAAAATTATTCACATAATGAAAACCTATACTTTGTTTCAGGCCAGTTTCCCATTCAAATGCATGTAATAGCGAGAAACGCACTAACTGGTGAAATAAAGCGTTTTAATGGTCTTCATAAAAACAGCTGTAACTTTTGATAGAAGACTCAGAAATATATATTTATGGCTTTATCTTATAGAATTCAATATCCCCGTGCTGGGCAAACAGAACAGGTTTTGCAGCCGTTTGAGCTAAGATTTTAAAATTATTCACATAATGAAAACCTATACTTTGTCTCAGGCGAGTTTCCCATTCAAATGCATGTAACAGTGAGAAACACACTGTCTTGGCGAAATAAAGCGTTTTTGTACAACTTCATATAAATCGCTGTAACTTTTGATAGAAGACTCAGACAAACATGTTTATGGCTTTATCTTATAGAACTCAATATCCCCGTGCTGGGCAAACAGGTTTTGCAGCCGTTTGAGCTAAGATTTTAAAATTATTCACATAATGAAAACCTATACTTTGTTTCAGGCGAGTTTCCCATTCAAATGCATGTAATAGCGAGAAACGCATTGTCTTGGCGAAATAAAGCGTTTTTGAACAACTTCATATAAATCGCTGTAACTTTTGATAGAAGACTCAGACAAACATGTTTATGGCTTTATCTTATAGAACTCAATATCCCCGTGCTGGGCAAACAGGTTTTGCAGCCGTTTGAGCTAAGATTTTAAAATTATTCACATAATGAAAACCTATACTTTGTTTCAGGCGAGTTTCCCATTCAAATGCATGTAATAGCGAGAAACGCACTAACTGGTGAAATAAAGCGTTTTAATGGTCTTCATAAAAACAGCTGTAACTTTTGATAGAAGACTCAGAAATATATATTTATGGCTTTATCTTATAGAATTCAATATCCCCGTGCTGGGCAAACAGGTTGCAGCCGTTTGAGCTAAGATTTTTAAATTATTCACATAATGAAAACCTATACTTTGTTTCGTGCGAGAACTCCATTCAAATGCATGTAATAGCGAGACGCACTAACTGGTGAAATAAAGCGTTTTTAATGGTCTTCATAAAGACAGCTGTAACTTTTGATAGAAGACTCAGACAAACATGTTTATGGCTTTATCTTATAGAACTCAATATCCCCGTGCTGGGCAAACAGGTTTTGCAGCCGTTTGAGCTAAGATTTTTAAATTATTCACATAATGAAAACCTATACTTTGTCTCAGGCGAGTTTCCCATTCAAATGCATGTAACAGTGAGAAACACACTGTCTTGGCGAAATAAAGCGTTTTTGTACAACTTCATATAAATCGCTGTAACTTTTTATAGAAGACTCAGACAAACATGTTTATGGCTTTATCTTATAGAACTCAATATCCCCGTGCTGGGCAAACAGGTTTTGCAGCCGTTTGAGCTAAGATTTTAAAATTATTCACATAATGAAAACCTATACTTTGTTTCAGGCGAGTTTCCCATTCAAATGCATGTAACAGTGAGAAATACACTGTCTTGGCGAAATAAAGCGTTTTTCAACCACTTCATATAAATCGCTGTAACTTTTGATAGAAGACTCAGACAAACATGTTTATGGCTTTATCTTATAGAACTCAATATCCCCGTGCTGGGCAAACAGGTTTTGCAGCCGTTTGAGCTAAGATTTTTAAATTATTCACATAATGAAAACCTATACTTTGTCTCAGGCGAGTTTCCCATTCAAATGCATGTAACAGTGAGAAACACACTGTCTTGGCGAAATAAAGCGTTTTTGTACAACTTCATATAAATCGCTGTAACTTTTTATAGAAGACTCAGACAAACATGTTTATGGCTTTATCTTATAGAACTCAATATCCCCGTGCTGGGCAAACAGAACAGGTTTTGCAGCCGTTTGAGCTAAGATTTTAAAATTATTCACATAATGAAAACCTATACTTTGTCTCAGGCGAGTTTCCCATTCAAATGCATGTAACAGTGAGAAACACACTGTCTTGGCGAAATAAAGCGTTTTTGTACAACTTCATATAAATCGCTGTAACTTTTGATAGAAGACTCAGACAAACATGTTTATGGCTTTATCTTATAGAACTCAATATCCCCGTGCTGGGCAAACAGGTTTTGCAGCCGTTTGAGCTAAGATTTTAAAATTATTCACATAATGAAAACCTATACTTTGTCTCAGGCGAGTTTCCCATTCAAATGCATGTAACAGTGAGAAACACACTGTCTTGGCAAAATAAAGCGTTTTTGTACAACTTCATATAAATCGCTGTAACTTTTGATAGAAGACTCAGACAAACATGTTTATGGCTTTATCTTATAGAACTCAATATCCCCGTGCTGGGCAAACAGGTTTTGCAGCCGTTTGAGCTAAGATTTTAAAATTATTCACATAATGAAAACCTATACTTTGTCTCAGGCGAGTTTCCCATTCAAATGCATGTAACAGTGAGAAACACACTGTCTTGGCGAAATAAAGCGTTTTTGTACAACTTCATATAAATCGCTGTAACTTTTGATAGAAGACTCAGACAAACATGTTTATGGCTTTATCTTATAGAACTCAATATCCCCGTGCTGGGCAAACAGGTTTTGCAGCCGTTTGAGCTAAGATTTTAAAATTATTCACATAATGAAAACCTATACTTTGTCTCAGGCGAGTTTCCCATTCAAATGCATGTAACAGTGAGAAACACACTGTCTTGGCGAAATAAAGCGTTTTTGTACAACTTCATATAAATCGCTGTAACTTTTGATAGAAGACTCAGACAAACATGTTTATGGCTTTATCTTATAGAACTCAATATCCCCGTGCTGGGCAAACAGGTTTTGCAGCCGTTTGAGCTAAGATTTTTAAATTATTCACATAATGAAAACCTATACTTTGTTTCAGGCGAGTTTCCCATTCAAATGCATGTAATAGCGAGAAACGCATTGTCTTGGCGAAATAAAGCGTTTTTGAACAACTTCATATAAATCGCTGTAACTTTTGATAGAAGACTCAGACAAACATGTTTATGGCTTTATCTTATAGAACTCAATATCCCCGTGCTGGGCAAACAGGTTTTGCAGCCGTTTGAGCTAAGATTTTAAAATTATTCACATAATGAAAACCTATACTTTGTCTCAGGCGAGTTTCCCATTCAAATGCATGTAACAGTGAGAAATACACTGTCTTGGCGAAATAAAGCGTTTTTCAACCACTTCATATAAATCGCTGTAACTTTTGATAGAAGACTCAGACAAACATGTTAATGGCTTTATCTTATAGAACTCAATATCCCCGTGCTGGGCAAACAGAACAGGTTTTGCAGCCGTTTGAGCTAAGATTTTAAAATTATTCACATAATGAAAACCTATACTTTGTTTCAGGCGAGTTTCCCATTCAAATGCATGTAATAGCGAGAAACGCACTAACTGGTGAAATAAAGCGTTTTAATGGTCTTCATAAAAACAGCTGTAACTTTTGATAGAAGACTCAGAAATATATATTTATGGCTTTATCTTATAGAATTCAATATCCCCGTGCTGGGCAAACAGGTTGCAGCCGTTTGAGCTAAGATTTTAAAATTATTCACATAATGAAAACCTATACTTTGTTTCGTGCGAGAACTCCATTCAAATGCATGTAATAGCGAGACGCACTAACTGGTGAAATAAAGCGTTTTTAATGGTCTTCATAAAGACAGCTGTAACTTTTGATAGAAGACTCAGACAAACATGTTTATGGCTTTATCTTATAGAACTCAATATCCCCGTGCTGGGCAAACAGGTTTTGCAGCCGTTTGAGCTAAGATTTTTAAATTATTCACATAATGAAAACCTATACTTTGTTTCAGGCGAGTTTCCCATTCAAATGCATGTAACAGTGAGAAACGCATTGTCTTGGCGAAATAAAGCGTTTTTGAACAACTTCATATAAATCGCTGTAACTTTTGATAGAAGACTCAGACAAACATGTTTATGGCTTTATCTTATAGAACTCAATATCCCCGTGCTGGGCAAACAGGTTTTGCAGCCGTTTGAGCTAAGATTTTAAAATTATTCACATAATGAAAACCTATACTTTGTTTCAGGCGAGTTTCCCATTCAAATGCATGTAACAGTGAGAAACGCATTGTCTTGGCAAAATAAAGCGTTTTTGAACAACTTCATATAAATCGCTGTAACTTTTGATAGAAGACTCAGACAAACATGTTTATGGCTTTATCTTATAGAACTCAATATCCCCGTGCTGGGCAAACAGGTTTTACAGCCGTTTGAGCTAAGATTTTAAAATTATTCACATAATGAAAACCTATACTTTGTCTCAGGCGAGTTTCCCATTCAAATGCATGTAACAGTGAGAAACACACTGTCTTGGCGAAATAAAGCGTTTTTGTACAACTTCATATAAATCGCTGTAACTTTTGATAGAAGACTCAGACAAACATGTTTATGGCTTTATCTTATAGAACTCAATATCCCCGTGCTGGGCAAACAGAACAGGTTTTGCAGCCGTTTGAGCTAAGATTTTAAAATTATTCACATAATGAAAACCTATACTTTGTCTCAGGCGAGTTTCCCATTCAAATGCATGTAACAGTGAGAAACACACTGTCTTGGCGAAATAAAGCGTTTTTGTACAACTTCATATAAATCGCTGTAACTTTTGATAGAAGACTCAGACAAACATGTTTATGGCTTTATCTTATAGAACTCAATATCCCCGTGCTGGGCAAACAGGTTTTGCAGCCGTTTGAGCTAAGATTTTAAAATTATTCACATAATGAAAACCTATACTTTGTCTCAGGCGAGTTTCCCATTCAAATGCATGTAACAGTGAGAAACACACTGTCTTGGCAAAATAAAGCGTTTTTGTACAACTTCATATAAATCGCTGTAACTTTTGATAGAAGACTCAGACAAACATGTTTATGGCTTTATCTTATAGAACTCAATATCCCCGTGCTGGGCAAACAGGTTTTGCAGCCGTTTGAGCTAAGATTTTAAAATTATTCACATAATGAAAACCTATACTTTGTCTCAGGCGAGTTTCCCATTCAAATGCATGTAACAGTGAGAAACACACTGTCTTGGCGAAATAAAGCGTTTTTGTACAACTTCATATAAATCGCTGTAACTTTTGATAGAAGACTCAGACAAACATGTTTATGGCTTTATCTTATAGAACTCAATATCCCCGTGCTGGGCAAACAGGTTTTGCAGCCGTTTGAGCTAAGATTTTAAAATTATTCACATAATGAAAACCTATACTTTGTCTCAGGCGAGTTTCCCATTCAAATGCATGTAACAGTGAGAAACACACTGTCTTGGCGAAATAAAGCGTTTTTGTACAACTTCATATAAATCGCTGTAACTTTTGATAGAAGACTCAGACAAACATGTTTATGGCTTTATCTTATAGAACTCAATATCCCCGTGCTGGGCAAACAGGTTTTGCAGCCGTTTGAGCTAAGATTTTTAAATTATTCACATAATGAAAACCTATACTTTGTTTCAGGCGAGTTTCCCATTCAAATGCATGTAATAGCGAGAAACGCATTGTCTTGGCGAAATAAAGCGTTTTTGAACAACTTCATATAAATCGCTGTAACTTTTGATAGAAGACTCAGACAAACATGTTTATGGCTTTATCTTATAGAACTCAATATCCCCGTGCTGGGCAAACAGGTTTTGCAGCCGTTTGAGCTAAGATTTTAAAATTATTCACATAATGAAAACCTATACTTTGTCTCAGGCGAGTTTCCCATTCAAATGCATGTAACAGTGAGAAATACACTGTCTTGGCGAAATAAAGCGTTTTTCAACCACTTCATATAAATCGCTGTAACTTTTGATAGAAGACTCAGACAAACATGTTAATGGCTTTATCTTATAGAACTCAATATCCCCGTGCTGGGCAAACAGAACAGGTTTTGCAGCCGTTTGAGCTAAGATTTTAAAATTATTCACATAATGAAAACCTATACTTTGTTTCAGGCGAGTTTCCCATTCAAATGCATGTAATAGCGAGAAACGCACTAACTGGTGAAATAAAGCGTTTTAATGGTCTTCATAAAAACAGCTGTAACTTTTGATAGAAGACTCAGAAATATATATTTATGGCTTTATCTTATAGAATTCAATATCCCCGTGCTGGGCAAACAGGTTGCAGCCGTTTGAGCTAAGATTTTAAAATTATTCACATAATGAAAACCTATACTTTGTTTCGTGCGAGAACTCCATTCAAATGCATGTAATAGCGAGACGCACTAACTGGTGAAATAAAGCGTTTTTAATGGTCTTCATAAAGACAGCTGTAACTTTTGATAGAAGACTCAGACAAACATGTTTATGGCTTTATCTTATAGAACTCAATATCCCCGTGCTGGGCAAACAGGTTTTGCAGCCGTTTGAGCTAAGATTTTAAAATTATTCACATAATGAAAACCTATACTTTGTTTCAGGCGAGTTTCCCATTCAAATGCATGTAACAGTGAGAAACGCATTGTCTTGGCGAAATAAAGCGTTTTTGAACAACTTCATATAAATCGCTGTAACTTTTGATAGAAGACTCAGACAAACATGTTTATGGCTTTATCTTATAGAACTCAATATCCCCGTGCTGGGCAAACAGGTTTTACAGCCGTTTGAGCTAAGATTTTAAAATTATTCACATAATGAAAACCTATACTTTGTCTCAGGCGAGTTTCCCATTCAAATGCATGTAACAGTGAGAAACACACTGTCTTGGCGAAATAAAGCGTTTTTGTACAACTTCATATAAATCGCTGTAACTTTTGATAGAAGACTCAGACAAACATGTTTATGGCTTTATCTTATAGAACTCAATATCCCCGTGCTGGGCAAACAGAACAGGTTTTGCAGCCGTTTGAGCTAAGATTTTAAAATTATTCACATAATGAAAACCTATACTTTGTCTCAGGCGAGTTTCCCATTCAAATGCATGTAACAGTGAGAAACACACTGTCTTGGCGAAATAAAGCGTTTTTGTACAACTTCATATAAATCGCTGTAACTTTTGATAGAAGACTCAGACAAACATGTTTATGGCTTTATCTTATAGAACTCAATATCCCCGTGCTGGGCAAACAGGTTTTGCAGCCGTTTGAGCTAAGATTTTAAAATTATTCACATAATGAAAACCTATACTTTGTCTCAGGCGAGTTTCCCATTCAAATGCATGTAACAGTGAGAAACACACTGTCTTGGCAAAATAAAGCGTTTTTGTACAACTTCATATAAATCGCTGTAACTTTTGATAGAAGACTCAGACAAACATGTTTATGGCTTTATCTTATAGAACTCAATATCCCCGTGCTGGGCAAACAGGTTTTGCAGCCGTTTGAGCTAAGATTTTAAAATTATTCACATAATGAAAACCTATACTTTGTCTCAGGCGAGTTTCCCATTCAAATGCATGTAACAGTGAGAAACACACTGTCTTGGCGAAATAAAGCGTTTTTGTACAACTTCATATAAATCGCTGTAACTTTTGATAGAAGACTCAGACAAACATGTTTATGGCTTTATCTTATAGAACTCAATATCCCCGTGCTGGGCAAACAGGTTTTGCAGCCGTTTGAGCTAAGATTTTAAAATTATTCACATAATGAAAACCTATACTTTGTCTCAGGCGAGTTTCCCATTCAAATGCATGTAACAGTGAGAAACACACTGTCTTGGCGAAATAAAGCGTTTTTGTACAACTTCATATAAATCGCTGTAACTTTTGATAGAAGACTCAGACAAACATGTTTATGGCTTTATCTTATAGAACTCAATATCCCCGTGCTGGGCAAACAGGTTTTGCAGCCGTTTGAGCTAAGATTTTTAAATTATTCACATAATGAAAACCTATACTTTGTTTCAGGCGAGTTTCCCATTCAAATGCATGTAATAGCGAGAAACGCATTGTCTTGGCGAAATAAAGCGTTTTTGAACAACTTCATATAAATCGCTGTAACTTTTGATAGAAGACTCAGACAAACATGTTTATGGCTTTATCTTATAGAACTCAATATCCCCGTGCTGGGCAAACAGGTTTTGCAGCCGTTTGAGCTAAGATTTTAAAATTATTCACATAATGAAAACCTATACTTTGTCTCAGGCGAGTTTCCCATTCAAATGCATGTAACAGTGAGAAATACACTGTCTTGGCGAAATAAAGCGTTTTTCAACCACTTCATATAAATCGCTGTAACTTTTGATAGAAGACTCAGACAAACATGTTAATGGCTTTATCTTATAGAACTCAATATCCCCGTGCTGGGCAAACAGAACAGGTTTTGCAGCCGTTTGAGCTAAGATTTTAAAATTATTCACATAATGAAAACCTATACTTTGTTTCAGGCGAGTTTCCCATTCAAATGCATGTAATAGCGAGAAACGCACTAACTGGTGAAATAAAGCGTTTTAATGGTCTTCATAAAAACAGCTGTAACTTTTGATAGAAGACTCAGAAATATATATTTATGGCTTTATCTTATAGAATTCAATATCCCCGTGCTGGGCAAACAGGTTGCAGCCGTTTGAGCTAAGATTTTAAAATTATTCACATAATGAAAACCTATACTTTGTTTCGTGCGAGAACTCCATTCAAATGCATGTAATAGCGAGACGCACTAACTGGTGAAATAAAGCGTTTTTAATGGTCTTCATAAAGACAGCTGTAACTTTTGATAGAAGACTCAGACAAACATGTTTATGGCTTTATCTTATAGAACTCAATATCCCCGTGCTGGGCAAACAGGTTTTGCAGCCGTTTGAGCTAAGATTTTAAAATTATTCACATAATGAAAACCTATACTTTGTTTCAGGCGAGTTTCCCATTCAAATGCATGTAACAGTGAGAAACGCATTGTCTTGGCGAAATAAAGCGTTTTTGAACAACTTCATATAAATCGCTGTAACTTTTGATAGAAGACTCAGACAAACATGTTTATGGCTTTATCTTATAGAACTCAATATCCCCGTGCTGGGCAAACAGGTTTTGCAGCCGTTTGAGCTAAGATTTTTAAATTATTCACATAATGAAAACCTATACTTTGTCTCAGGCGAGTTTCCCATTCAAATGCATGTAACAGTGAGAAACACACTGTCTTGGCGAAATAAAGCGTTTTTGTACAACTTCATATAAATCGCTGTAACTTTTGATAGAAGACTCAGACAAACATGTTTATGGCTTTATCTTATAGAACTCAATATCCCCGTGCTGGGCAAACAGGTTTTGCAGCCGTTTGAGCTAAGATTTTAAAATTATTCACATAATGAAAACCTATACTTTGTTTCAGGCGAGTTTCCCATTCAAATGCATGTAACAGTGAGAAATACACTGTCTTGGCGAAATAAAGCGTTTTTCAACCACTTCATATAAATCGCTGTAACTTTTGATAGAAGACTCAGACAAACATGTTTATGGCTTTATCTTATAGAACTCAATATCCCCGTGCTGGGCAAACAGAACAGGTTTTGCAGCCGTTTGAGCTAAGATATTAAAATTATTCACATAATGAAAACCTATACTTTGTTTCAGGCGAGTTTCCCATTCAAATGCATGTAACAGTGAGAAACGCATTGTCTTGGCGAAATAAAGCGTTTTTGAACAACTTCATATAAATCGCTGTAACTTTTGATAGAAGACTCAGACAAACATGTTTATGGCTTTATCTTATAGAACTCAATGTCCCCGTGCTGGGCAAACAGAACAGGTTTTGCAGCCGTTTGAGCTAAGATTTTAAAATTATACACATAATGAAAACCTATACTTTGTTTCAGGCGAGTTTCCCATTCAAATGCATGTAACAGTGAGAAACGCATTGTCTTGGCGAAATAAAGCGTTTTTGAACAACTTCATATAAATCGCTGTAACTTTTGATAGAAGACTCAGACAAACATGTTTATGGCTTTATCTTATAGAACTCAATATCCCCGTGCTGGGCAAACAGGTTTTGCAGCCGTTTGAGCTAAGATTTTAAAATTATTCACATAATGAAAACCTATACTTTGTTTCAGGCGAGTTTCCCATTCAAATGCATGTAACAGTGAGAAATACACTGTCTTGGCGAAATAAAGCGTTTTTCAACCACTTCATATAAATCGCTGTAACTTTTGATAGAAGACTCAGACAAACATGTTTATGGCTTTATCTTATAGAACTCAATATCCCCGTGCTGGGCAAACAGGTTTTGCAGCCGTTTGAGCTAAGATTTTTAAATTATTCACATAATGAAAACCTATACTTTGTCTCAGGCGAGTTTCCCATTCAAATGCATGTAACAGTGAGAAACACACTGTCTTGGCGAAATAAAGCGTTTTTGTACAACTTCATATAAATCGCTGTAACTTTTTATAGAAGACTCAGACAAACATGTTTATGGCTTTATCTTATAGAACTCAATATCCCCGTGCTGGGCAAACAGAACAGGTTTTGCAGCCGTTTGAGCTAAGATTTTAAAATTATACACATAATGAAAACCTATACTTTGTTTCAGGCGAGTTTCCCATTCAAATGCATGTAACAGTGAGAAACGCATTGTCTTGGCGAAATAAAGCGTTTTTGAACAACTTCATATAAATCCCTGTAACTTTTGATAGAAGACTCAGACAAAGATGTTTATGGCTTTATCTTATAGAACTCAATATCCCCGTGCTGGGCAAACAGGTTTTGCAGCCGTTTGAGCTAAGATTTTAAAATTATTCACATAATGAAAACCTATACTTTGTTTCAGGCGAGTTTCCCATTCAAATGCATGTAACAGTGAGAAACGCATTGTCTTGGCGAAATAAAGCGTTTTTGAACAACTTCATATAAATCGCTGTAACTTTTGATAGAAGACTCAGACAAAGATGTTTATGGCTTTATCTTATAGAACTCAATATCCCCGTGCTGGGCAAACAGGTTTTGCAGCCGTTTGAGCTAAGATTTTAAAATTATTCACATAATGAAAACCTATACTTTGTTTCAGGCGAGTTTCCCATTCAAATGCATGTAACAGTGAGAAACGCATTGTCTTGGCGAAATAAAGCGTTTTTGAACAACTTCATATAAATCGCTGTAACTTTTGATAGAAGACTCAGACAAACATGTTTATGGCTTTATCTTATAGAACTCAATATCCCCGTGCTGGGCAAACAGAACAGGTTTTGCAGCCGTTTGAGCTAAGATTTTAAAATTATTCACATAATGAAAACCTATACTTTGTTTCAGGCGAGTTTCCCATTCAAATGCATGTAACAGTGAGAAACGCATTGTCTTGGCGAAATAAAGCGTTTTTGAACAACTTCATATAAATCGCTGTAACTTTTGATAGAAGACTCAGACAAACATGTTTATGGCTTTATCTTATAGAACTCAATATCCCCGTGCTGGGCAAACAGGTTTTGCAGCCGTTTGAGCTAAGATTTTAAAATTATTCACATAATGAAAACCTATACTTTGTTTCAGGCGAGTTTCCCATTCAAATGCATGTAACAGTGAGAAATACACTGTCTTGGCGAAATAAAGCGTTTTTCAACCACTTCATATAAATCGCTGTAACTTTTGATAGAAGACTCAGACAAACATGTTTATGGCTTTATCTTATAGAACTCAATATCCCCGTGCTGGGCAAACAGGTTTTGCAGCCGTTTGAGCTAAGATTTTTAAATTATTCACATAATGAAAACCTATACTTTGTCTCAGGCGAGTTTCCCATTCAAATGCATGTAACAGTGAGAAACACACTGTCTTTGCGAAATAAAGCGTTTTTGTACAACTTCATATAAATCGCTGTAACTTTTTATAGAAGACTCAGACAAACATGTTTATGGCTTTATCTTATAGAACTCAATATCCCCGTGCTGGGCAAACAGAACAGGTTTTGCAGCCGTTTGAGCTAAGATTTTAAAATTATTCACATAATGAAAACCTATACTTTGTTTCAGGCGAGTTTCCCATTCAAATGCATGTAACAGTGAGAAACGCATTGTCTTGGCGAAATAAAGCGTCTTTGAACAACTTCATATAAATCGCTGTAACTTTTGATAGAAGACTCAGACAAACATGTTTATGGCTTTATCTTATAGAACTCAATATCCCCGTGCTGGGCAAAAAGGTTTTGCAGCTGTGTGAGCTAAGATGTTAAAGTTATTCACATAATGAAAACCTATACTTTGTTTCGGGCAAGTTCCCCATTCAAAATGCATGTAACAGTGAGAAACGCATTGTCTTGGCGAAATAAAGCGTTTTTGAACAACTTCATATAAATCGCTGTAACCTTTGATAGAAGACTCAGACAAACATGTAATGTGGATGGTATTGGCCAGCACCACAGGCCCTGGCGTAATGTGCATGTCCCCAGCCAACACCACTGGCCCTGTTGTAAAGTGGATGGCATCAGCCAGTATCACAGGCCCTGGTGAAATGTGGATGTTTTCGGACAGCACCACAGGCCCTGGTGAAATGTGGATGTTTTCAGACAGCACCAGAGGCCCTGGTGTAATGTGAATGGCCTTAGCCAACAACATCAGCAGCACAGGCCCTGGTGTAATGTGAATGTCTTCAGCCAGTAGCACACGCCCTGGTGAAATGTGGATGTATTGGCCAGCACCACAGGCCCTGGTGAAATGTAAATGTCCTCAGCCAGTAGCACAGGCCCTGGTGTAATGTGGATGGCGTCATTTAACAACACTGTCCCTGGTGAAATATGGATGGTATTTGTCAGCACCACACACCTTGGTGTAATGTGAATGGCCTTAGCCAACACCACTGGTTCTGGTGAAATGTGCATGATATCTGTCAGCACCCCAGGCCCAGGTGTAATGTGGATGTCATCAACGAGCAGCAGAGGCCCTGGTGGGGTGAAGATGGCCTCACAGGAAGCACTGTCCCTGGTGTAATGTGAATGGTAGAAGCCGGCATCAAAGACCGAGATGTAATGTGGATGGCCTCAGAGATCAACAGTGGCCCTGGTGAAATGTGGTTTATATTGTCCAGCACCACCGGCCCTGGTGTAATGTGAATGTCCTAAGCCAGTAGCACAGGCCCTTATGTATTGTGGATGTCATCAGCCAGCAACACAAGCCCTGGTGAAATGTGGATGGTATCATCGAGTAGCACAGGCCCTGGTGTGGTGATGATGGCCTCTTAGGAAGAACTGTCCCTGGTGTAATTTGGATGGCCTCATCCAACAGTACGGGCCTTGGTGTGGTGAAGATGGCCTCACAGGAAGCACTGTCCCTGGTGTAATGTGAATGGTAGAAGCCGGCATCAAAGACCGTGATGTAATATGGATGGCCTCATCCAACAACACTGGCCCTGGTGAAATGTGGATGGTATTGGCCAGCACCACAGGCCCTGGCGTAATGTGAAACTCTTCAGCCAGTAGCACAGGCCCTTGCGTATTGTGGAACGCATCAGCCAGCAACACAAGCCCTGGTGAAATGTGGATGGTTTCGGAAAGCACAGCATGCCCTGGTGTAATGTGAATGTCCTCAGCCAACACCACTGGCCCTGGTGTAATGTGAATGGCATCAGCCAGTATCACAGGCCCTTGTGTTTTGTGGATGTCATCAGCCAGCAACACAATTCCTGGTGAAATGTGGATGTTTTCAGAAACCACCACAGGCCCGAGTGTAATGTGGATGTCATCAACGAGTATCACAGGCCCTGATGTAAAGTGGATGGTATCATGGAGTAGCACAGGCCCTGGTGTAATGTGGATGGCCTCATCCAGCACCACATGCCCTGGTGTGGTGATGATGGCCTCACAGGAAGCACTGTCCCTGGTGTAAAGTGGATGGCCTCATCCAACAACACTGGCCCTGGTAAAAATGTGGATGGTAACCGCCAAAACCACAGGCCCTGGTGTAATGTGCATGGCATCAACGAGTAGCACAGGCCCTGGTGAAATTTAATTGGTCTAAGCCAGCAACACAGGCCCTTGTGTAATGTAGATGGCCTCAGAAAGCAGTACAGGCCCTAGTGTGGTGAAGATGGCCTCACAGCAAGCAGTGGCCCTGATATAATGTGGATGGCATCAGGCACTAGCAAAGACCCTGGTCTGGTGAAGATGTTCTCACAGGTAGCACTGGATCTGGTGTAATGTTGATGGCATCAGGCAGTAGCACAGACCCTGGTCTGGTGAAGATGGTGTCAGACAGAAAGCACAGGCCCTGGTGTGGTGAAGACAGCCTCACAGGGAGCACTGGCACTGGTGAAACATGGATGGCCTCAGCAGCACCACAGGCCCTGGTGTGGTGATGATGGCCTCACAGGAAGCACTGGCAGTGGTGTAATGTGGATGGCCTCAGTCAACAACACTGACCCTGGTGAAATGTGGATGTCATCATCCAGCAACACAAGCCCTGGTGAAATGTGGATGGTTTCGGAAAGCACAGCATGCCCTGGTGTAATATGGATGGCATGAGCCAACAACTCAGGCCCTGGTGAAATCAGGATGGTATCAGCCAGAAGCACAGGTCCTGGTGTGGTGAATATGTCCTCACAGGGAGCAGTGGCCCTGGTGCAATGTGGATGGCCTCAGCCAGCAACGCAAGCCTTTGTATATTGTGGATGGGATCAGCCACCAACACAGGCCCTGGTGAAATGTAGATGTCCTCAGCCAGTAGCACAGGCCCTGTTGTAATGTGGATGGCCTCATCTAACAACACTGTCCTTTGTTAAATGTGCATGATATCGGTCAGCAGCACAGGGCCAGGTGTAATGTGGATGGCATCAATGAGCAGCAGAGGCCCTGGTGGGGTGAAGATGGCCTCACAGGAAGCACTGGCCCTGGTGTAATGTGGATGGTAGAAGTCGGCGTCACAGGCCGTGATGTAATGTGGATGGCCTCAGCCAAAAGCACAGGCCCTGGTCTGGTGAAGATGGCCTCAAAGGAAGCACTGTCCCTTGTGTAATGTGAATGTCCTCAGCCAACACCACTGGCCCTGGTGTGATGTTGATGGCATCAGCCATGAACACAGGCCCGGGCCTCAGCCTACTACATTTCAGGCCCTGGTGAAATGTAAATGTCCTCAGCCAGTAGCACAGGCCCTGTTGTAATGTGGATGGCCTCATTTAACAACACTGTCCCTGGTGAAATATGGATGGTATTGATCAGCACGACACACCCTGGTGTAATGTGAATGGCCTTTGCCAACACCGCTGGCCCTGGTGAAATGTGGATGGCATCAACGAGCAGCAGAGGCCCTGGTGGGGTGAAGATGGCCTCGCAGGAAGCACTGTCCCTGGTGTAATTTGGATGGCCTCAGCCAACAACAGTGGCCCTGGTGAAATGTGGTTGATATTGGCCAGCACCACTGGCCCTGGTGTAATGTGAATGTCCTAAGCCAGTAGCACGGCCCTTGCGTATTGTGGATGTCATCAGCCAGCAACACAGGCCCTGGTGAAATGTGGATGGCCTTATCCAGCATCACATTCCCTGGTGTGGTGATGATGGCCTCAAGGGAAGCACTGTCCTGGTGTAATGTGGATGGCCTCATCCAACAACACTGGCCCTGGTGAAATGTGGATGGTATTGGCCAGCACCACAGGCCCTGGCATAATGTGAAAGTCTTTAGCCAGTAGCACAGGCCCTTGGGTATTGTGGAACGCATCAGCCAGCAACACAAGACCTGGTGAAATGTGGATGGTATCATCGAGTAGCACAGGCCCTGGTGTGGTGATAATGGCCTCACAGGAAGCACTGTCCCTTGTTTAATGTGGATGGCCTCATCCAACAGTACGGGCCCTGGTAAAAATGTGGATGGTATCAGCCAGAAGCACAGGCCCTGGTGTGGAGAATATGGCCTCACAGGGAGCAGCGGCCCTGGTGCAATGTGGATGGCTTCAGCCAGCAACGCAGGCCTTTGTATATTGTGGATGGGATCAGCCACCAACACAGGCCCTGGTGAAATGTGAATGTCCTCAGCCAGTAGCACAATCCCTGGTGTAATGTGGATGGCCTCATCTAACAACACTGTCCCTGGTTAAATGTGCATGATATCGGTCAGCAGCACAGGGCCAGGTGCAATGTGGATGGCATCAATGAGCAGCAGAGGCCCTGGTGGGGTGAAGATGGTGTTAAGGTTCAAATATTGAGGAAGGAGAGTACAAACAACCATGGTCCAGAAGATCTTGGTCAAACAATTGATTTTAATGAATACACACGTGGGAAGAATAATCTGTACGCAGACAGGAATTAATCTTCGACTTAATCAAAGCATACACAGATTTTTATAGGTATCAGGGTTTGAATTAACGACGCCCCTTCATACGTCACAGACAGAATATATACATACGTCAAATCAAAACCACAATGACTTTTAACACAGTTTAAAAGAACGTTGTCTTCGTCTCGTCTGGAACACGAGCGCCACATCCTTCCAGACGCTGTTCCTCTTTCCAGAGACAAACATGACCAACTTCTCACCTATAAATGAGTCTAACTAGTGTGTGTGTGTGTATGTGTTGACCTTACATGCCCTCTTATCTCACCCGTTGCACTTCTGACCTTTTACCAGACCAGAGGCTCATCCTTATGTGTAATAACCTAACTGAAACTACTATGTACTATGTTGAATAAATGTTTTAATCAAGAACCTCTACTAAGGGCTTAGTAAAAGAATATAAAAGTATAATTCAAATTTGAATAACATAGTAATTCAAATAGCCTCGTCTAACCTGCTCAGAATAACTTAGACTCTGCTTTCACTTCTGCAAACTCTCTGCAACTTTCTGTCAACTGCTGCACTTAGTCTTTCTAAAAGACACACACTGTTTAAACCTCTGAATACAATATCAATGCTGCAGATTCTATTATTAATGCAAGGGTAATGATGATAATTATTTAACAATAGCAGTAAAATAATTTCCCTGCTCCACACTCCCTCTCTCGACCTCTGGAACACCAGAGGTCGCAATACATGTGTCCTCGCTCTGATCCTCTCTTGTCTCGGGCCTCCAGGATCCTCACCCCTCTGTGATCGCCGAGATCTTCTGCAAAGGAAACAAAACACCTTTTCCTGCATCTCCCTAACTTATCATATTTGGGACTCTTTAATCAAAAGCCTGATCCTAATATTAGATTATTCTGTTATTATATGTTACCTTATATATGTAATCAAAGTAGTTGAATTAGAATACTGCTGTAGATCACATTATACCCTTTAATATAGAGTGTGTGAGCTGTATGTAGTGTAGTTCTCATTATACTTTTGAGTTAACAGAACATATTCACATATTAGTTCATTAGATAAATGTGCATCACTCTGTATCCTTGATCTGCTGGGAATGTGTTACACTGTTTTCTTGACATGCTTAATTGTTGAATCATGAAGAGAAGGTTGTAAGCAGGAGACTCTGTGTCTAAAGACAGGGGAGATAGATAGACCACATTCCACACCCCCACCTTACAGAAAGCAGAGAAACAACTGCCGAGGTCATAACTTAGGCGCTGTAACAGAGAAAAAATGTGATGTTTTGGCTTTTACGACTAGCTGGGGGCCACTAGAGACTATAAAAAGCTGAGCAACCCGTCACCATTTTGAGACATGTGCCTGACCCTCTGGTAGCATCTCTCCCGTCCGGACGTTGTAATGCTCTGACTGTTGAATTGTATGGAAATAAATGATTGTTGATTGAGCATTGATACACCGAGTATTGTCCCTCCTTCAGCCCAAAGATTCAAAGAATTGGGAGATTTCAACAACTTGGTGCCGTGTGACCCGGATCTTTGGTGTGCTGAGGAGGTGTAGATTTGGCCTTTGGTGAGATCGTGGGGCAAAGTGAACAGAAGGCTGGCCTAAAACAGAAAGGTAAGCACAGCCTGTTGTATTATAAATACCAAATGTGCATATTGGGCTTTCCAAATTAATCTGTTCGCTGAGTCACATGTATTTTCACAGTAAATTTGTCGGTGTCTGGTTTTTGGCGCAAGATACTAACAACATAAGTTGAGGCTGAATTCCAGTGTGTTAAATAAACTGCTTCTACCGAGATAGTAATAACATACTACGTTGGACTAGTTGCAGTAAACTGCTTCTACCGAGATACTAATAACATACTACGTTGGACTAGTTGCAGCCACTTTACCTTCCACATTTAATTTTGTCTAATACTGGCTTCTGTAGCAATAATACATTAGAATTTTCTTCTGAAGACGCGGCCATTAGTCCAGTACATTGAAGTCGAGGTTTGTTTATTTTGTTTATGGTGTCAGTGACGTCCTGGCTTTTGCCGGCTATGAAATAGAAGTTGATTTAAGGAAAAGCAGATGCTGGCTTCACGGTGCAGTTGAACACTGGCAACGCGAGAGCGAAACACGTCCGTAGGTTTGGTTTATGATACGGCCGTGTTCCGGTGGTGCGGCCGTGAAGTGCAGTAGTGGTTGGTGCTAGTTTTAGTACATTGGATAGAGGTTTGACGGTGGTTTGTGGCGTCAGTCGAGTTTTAAGGGCTGCGGTCATAATACAAAGTAAAATTTTAAGTACATAGAGCAACACCTGGTTTATGATGTCAGGTATAACTTCGGGGATGCAAGCATCACTTTTATGATGCGACTTTGCCCCGTTATGGCGGTCATAAGCGCAGAGAAAGGGGTATTTTGGTCTATGGTGCAGTGTGCTTTAAGAAGATCTAATAGTTGAGCTCAGAGGTTTCTGTGCAAATTTCTGCTGATGAGAGGCGCTCTCTGTGTGTCACACTGATGGTGTAACGCGCTGTGTGTGTAAGGCGCGCTCTGGCCGTGGGTGAGGCGCGCTCTGAGTGTGCTTTTTGTGTGTGTGAAGTCTGAACACAGTGACAGTGACGGTTGATGTGTTTGATTAGGAGGACATTAGAGCAAAGAAACATTTTAGGATCAAAGGTTGATGCCTAGTGTACCTGTGGAAATAATTTTGCCCTAGGAGTGGCGACCCTCCTGTTCGTGGACGCGCGGCCAGGACCGGCGGCGTCCGGGTGCCGAGGTGGTGACTTGGGGAGGTGAGGGCCCCCGCATAGCTACGGAAATAACACTGGAACGGCCGTGTAATCACGGGTTCACATTTATTCCGGACTAGAACAAGACACATTTTGCGAACAAAGGTTGAGTCTAGATTAGTAAAGAAATATAAAAAGGTTGAATTCCTCGTTTCAGTGGTTGAAATTGTTGTGTGCCTGTCCCCTGACGAGTGTGAAATTAAAATAAAGAGGGAATTTGGAGCCACATAGAGATAGACGGGCATAATTGGGTGTATTACTCTGTGGTGTAATAAAAATAAAAAAGAGAGATAGTAAGAGGTGTGCAGTGGAGAATTATGGAGGAGTACAGAGAGGAATGTGTTGGGAGACTGGCGTACAGTTTACGCTGTCAAGGTAGGCGGGTTGCCTGCTTATCTGTTTAACAGTGATGAAAATGAAATTAAATAAATCTCTTAGTGTGTTAATACAGGAAGCTGCGGACCTGGACCAACAAGCTGTCGAGGGTAGTGTCGTGGATGAGAGAAGGAGGACCCAAACGCTGGACTCACGGGCAGGTAGGTGAAGGTGGATGTTTATTGCCGAAGGAGTGAGCAAACAGTACAGAGGGAGGAAATGGCTGGCTGACTGAATGAATGAACTAAGGACTGACTGACTGACTGGACATACAGACGACATCAGACATACATCATTAACATCAATGACACGACAGAGAACTGGTGAAACCGAGGAACTTAAATACACAGGTTGACTGATGACAATGATTGGAAACAGGTGAGTACAGGGCTGAACATAATCTGACTAATGACACGGGAGACAAGCTGACACGGGAAAAAACAGGAAGTGAGAACATTAATGTGGCGAACCAAACTGAACATGAACAAACTGAAATCACTGGGTCAACGACCCAGGAACCCTGACAGTACCCCCCCCTTCAAAGGCCGGCACCCGACGGCCAAAAGAGAAAGAAAAAAAAAAAACCAGAACAGGGTGGGCGGAGGGGGCCCAGGACGGAGGGACGGAGTCCACACCAAGACAGTTCAGGAGGGCGCCCCCGTGGCCCGTGGCCGAGACGAGACAGTTCAGGTGGGTGTCCACGCGGCCCGTGGCCGAGACGAGACAGTTCAGGGGGCCGACCGTGCGGACGGCAACGGCGACAGCACTGGTCCGGGGGCCGACCGCGTGGAAGGCAACGGCGGCGACGTGGACACAGTTCGGGGGGCCGGCCGCGCGGAAGGCAACGGCGGCGACGTGGACACAGTTCGGGGGGCCGGCCGTGCGGAAGGCGACGGCGGCCACTCAGGCGAAGGCGGTCCGGGGGCCGGCCGTGCGGAAGGCGACGGCGGCCACTCAGGCGAAGAGGGTCTGTGGGCCGCCCACGACGGCGATGGCGCCCGGCCAGTGGCCTAGCCAGCGGTCTAGAAAATGGCCGTTTAGCTCCAGACCCAAACGAGGCTGGGCCAGGCGAGGCTGAAGGCTCTGAGGCTGAAGGCTCTGAGGCTGAAGGCTCTGAGGTTGAAGGCTCTGAGGCTGAAGGCTCTGAGGCTGAAGGCTCTGAGGCTGCAGCAGACGAAGGCTCTGAGGCTGCAGCAGACGAAGGCTCTGAGGCTGCAGCAGACGAAGGCTCTGAGGCTGCAGCAGACGAAGGCTCTGCGGCAGAGGCCGGGCCGGGCGTGGGTGCAGCTGAGGCAGAGGCCGGGCCGGGCGTGGGTGCAGCTGAGGCAGAGGCCGGGCCGGGCGTGGGTGCAGCTGAGGCAGAGGCCTGACCAGGCGATGCAGGCGCGGAGGCCTCTGGCCGGAGACAGGCAGGGCCAGTAGGCGCGGAGGCCCCTGGCTGAGGAGCGGCCGGGCCAGCGGGTGCGGAAACCCCTGGCTGAGGAGCGGCCGGGCCAGCGGGTGCGGAAACCCCTGGCTGAGGAGCAGGAAGGCTCACAGCTGGCTCTGGGTGCTGTGGCTGCAGGTCCGGGAACTGGACGGGATGGTGGACAGGTGACTGGGAAACAGGAGGCGACTGGACTACAGAAGAGTGGAGGACAGGTGGAGACTGGACTACAGGTGACTGGAGGACAGGTGGAGACTGGTCTACAGGTTACTGGAGGACAGGTGGAGACTGAGCTACAGGTGACTGGAGGACAGGTGGAGACTGAGCTACAGGTGGCTGAACTGACTGGAGGGCAGCAGGAGACTGGACAGCAGGTGAGGGAACTGATTGGACTAAGGAGACTGACGGATAAACAGAGGCCGGTGAGGCTAATGGCTGAGCTAAAGAGTGAGCTAGTGACGGAGATAAAATTACGGCTTGGGCTCGTAAGGCTGGTGCCTGGGCAGGGGACAGTTCAGCTAGTCTAACCAGTGATACTGCGAGGGCGTGAAAAGCTGGATCAGGAGGTGGATGAAAGGGTGAAGTAGTAGGTGGACCGGTTAGCTCTTCCAAGCCTCCAGGGAGGTCAGGCTGGGTTCTGGCTGCCCTCAGCCTGGGCGCTGGGACAGGCACAGAAGGTGGCTGGACACCAGTCACCCCCACCCGAGAAACAGGAGCGGGTGTGGAGGTAGACTGGGTCGCAGCTGCCCTCCTCCTGGGAGCTGGCACTGGAGTGGGTGTAGGCTGACTGATAGGAGTGGAAATAACGACTGGGTGAGTGACACTGACAGGTCTATCGGGTTGTATTCTGGTCTTTCTGCCACCACTATTTACAGTTTTTGACTGAACAGTCTTTGGGGAGCCAGAGCAGAAAAAATCTTCCCAGTCCACATCATCCTCAAGGAGGGAAACTCCCCATGAATCAGAAAAGAGTCTGTTGTGTGTTTTAAGTGGATAATCAGATGAGGGGTGTGGAAAACAGTCACTGGAACTCACCACCGGGAGTTGCTGAACAGAGTCCGTTTTATGGCGGCGTGTGCGCCGCTTTCCCCGGGAAGAGGAAGCGGGCCGGGTAAACGGCTGAGCCTCTGGCGCGGTAGCCTCCGCTGAGCCGAGATGGGAGGTGTAGCCGCTGTGCCGTGGCGAGGCGGAAAGGCTGGAGAGTGAAAAGGCTGGCGGGCGAGCGAAGAGCGAAGCGGCGGGAGAGCGAGCGGCCGAAGCTTGGGCTGTGACGCCCACTCTCCGCGGCGAATGCTCCGGTGCAGCTGAGGCAGCAGGTGGGGGAACGTGGCGTCTCCGAGGCCCGCCCAGAGCCAGGCGAGTCCCCTCGAAGACGTGCTCTCTCTCCGCGAAGAGCCGCTGTTTTCCCCGAAGCCCCTCCGTCCAGCGAAGGAGCGCTGCCTCCTGCCGCTCGAAAAGTTCAGGGTCCGCTGGGTCCACAACGCGGGGTCGTGTCATTCTGTCGAGGGTAGTGTCGTGGATGAGAGAAGGAGGACCCAAACGCTGGACTCACGGGCAGGTAGGTGAAGGTGGATGTTTATTGCCGAAGGAGTGAGCAAACAGTACAGAGGGAGGAAATGGCTGGCTGACTGAATGAATGAACTAAGGACTGACTGACTGACTGGACATACAGACGACATCAGACATACATCATTAACATCAATGACACGACAGAGAACTGGTGAAACCGAGGAACTTAAATACACAGGTTGACTGATGACAATGATTGGAAACAGGTGAGTACAGGGCTGAACATAATCTGACTAATGACACGGGAGACAAGCTGACACGGGAAAAAACAGGAAGTGAGAACATTAATGTGGCGAACCAAACTGAACATGAACAAACTGAAATCACTGGGTCAACGACCCAGGAACCCTGACACAAGCACAGCGGCCGAAGCAAAATTATAGGTAATGGGAACCACACCCAGCACGAATCAGCAGCTGTGAAAAAGACAGCAGCGAGGAGAGAATTAGAGGAGAAATTAAGAGAAGTTTTAACACATAAAATTGGGGCCAACGGACTTGTGGAGGTTGGGAAGGCGTCCGGAGCATCACAACAAAAAGGTGAAACAAAAACACACACAAGCAGAGAAATCTGAGAGAAAGGCTCCTTTTAAGGTAACGCCTAGTTTGAGAAAAGATAAAATTAACCTGCTTTTATACAAATGCACATACACGCAATGAAGAAACAGCTTACACTCATGAACACGTGAAGATTTTCCAGCAAGGTTAAAGAAAAATTAACATACTTAAATGATGAAGTCTATACATTACTGACAAAGAAACCCTCTGGGTTGCAGGACAACAATTTAACTAAAAAAAAAAAAAAAGGAACACTGGTCTAACCAACCAGGCAAGACGCAACAAATTTAGTGGTAAAAAGAGTCAAATTGTGACATGTTTTCTGTTGATTGATTAATAAAAGTGATTACTGAATGAAAGAAAATTCCTTTTTTGGGTTTTTAAACATGATCTTAAGAATTTTAACAGGTGCATGTTGTCCTGTCAACTTGGTGGGTTAGGAGTTGATTATATCGGGAGAGAAAAAACAAAAAAAAAAAGGGGGAGAGAAGGCTGACACAGGGCCTGGTCCCGGTGTGTCTCCCCTCTGAATAACACAGCCAACACAACATCATTTTCCTGTTCGTTTGTTTTTGTTTTGTTTTGTTTTTGTTTTTTCTATACATATTTAATTACAGGCTGCTTTGCCGGCCCTGAAAGTCGAGGCTGACTGGACTCCTGCTCTCCCCCATACGTGACACTGACCAAATGCTGCAACAGCTGGACCCACAACAACGACCTGAGAATGTCAACAGACCTGCAGGAATGTGATCTCATGCAGCCGAGACGGAGAGCACTAAACCTAAGGCCCGTTTCACTACACGGGGGAAAATTCCCAGACTGCGTCAGCTGACAGAGCTGTGACGAGACGCCCGCCAAGCCCGAATGAAAAGTAAGGCCGAGCGAAAGAATGCTGACCTTGATAACTTTGCATTCACACTGTGCAGGACAGTGATGGACCAACATGGATGATCGGGTGGCGAAAAAGGGCGTGACCGAGACAAGAGGAGTAACTGAGGACAGAAGGCACCTCAGAATGGACAAAAACACAGAAGAAGATGCAGGTTTCACCTGCGGTGAACATCGACACTGGAGAAAGGACTGCCCCAATTGGGGTCAGAACCAGGACGGACTGAATTTTGAGCAGCAGCAGCAGCAATGGTCGCAAACAAACTGAAAAGGAGGGGGGCAGGACCCCAGGGCATGCTTCAGGCCGTGGTTTACCCAGAACACCAGAACAGGAAAGTGATGAACACAAACACCCACACAAACACACACATCTACATGCACTGACTCAGAATGAAGAGAAACAAACACACACACACACACACACACACACACACACACACACACACACACATTGGAATGCTGATTCACTGAGAAGTGATCCACATACACACACACACACACACACACGCTGATGCAATGAAGAATGCTTTGCTTATGCTGATATGCAAAATGCTGCACACAAACATCCCAATGCATAATTTTTATGAGGAGCCATTGATTACTTAGAATGTGTTATATGTCACCTAGAAGGCATTTATGTAGATTTTAGGAATAAGCTCTAAAACGGTTTGGTTATGAAAACAATGTCTGTGCGTGATGTCTGTTTATGGCTCAAGGCCTTGACTGAATTCTTTGCTGTGCTTCACACAGCCCTGATGAGGAACAGTGGCACAGAGTGAAATTGATGAATTAATAGTGTAAGGTTAGGTTGGAGTACGGCATTTTCTGTGATTGAGTTTTAATTCAAGGAGGAACAAAAGGTGTTACGGCACCTGAGGTTCTCATTCCCACACAATATTGTCCCGGCAGGAAGCAAAATTTTCCTGTGAATTTCTGGTTGATTGTTTGGTTTTGTTTAGCGCTAGCTTGATTTTATCAGTGAGCTTTGGCTTGTGTTCTTTCTCGTAAGCGAGAGAGGATAGTTTTATGCTTGGACATGTCTGCAACGGGCCCTAGTTTGTGTTATTGTTGTTAGTGTTTTGTTGGTTATGTCTGTTTTCGTTTTGTTACAGTGCACTGAGATAAGAAAATCTGAGAGGTGTGATCCACCGGTGGTGATATGTTGATATTTTGTGAGTTTATGATTTAACAATCAGCTCTTTAAACCAGGCCTGAAAGATTGAAATTTAAAGCGCTATGAAATATTCTTACAAAAACAGTTGCAAAGTGTGCTTCTCCATGATTGTAATTGGCTTGGGAGAAATTCACTTATAGGGAACACTGAGAAGTTCTGAGTCTAAAAGGATTGCACCGAGTCAATCCGGCCCAAAAAACAACAAGGAATTGTTTTCCTTTAAAATGATGACGTCATCTTGCTGGTGATGGATGCTCGAATAGGTTGCGCGTGAGACTCCATTATCAGCAACATCTGGTATGAATGTGTATGGAGGTATGCATGTGAATGGACTGTGATGGACTGACGACTAAAAGCTTTGACTGACTTGATACTGAGACAATGACTGCACCCACTTTAGGATTAGTAAATGCCAATAAACAATTCACCCAGCCGACAAGAGAAGGGTGGATGCTTCGCTTTGTTTTGTTTTGTTTTTTCAGGAGCAGGAGGATAAGAGAGACTGGAGGAGGAGACTCTAGCTTCACATAAGTATGAACTGCAGACTTAACACTGTGGTTGCTGATTTTGAGTTACTGATGTTTGCATTAAGAAAACTGTGCTATATTAGCTGTGTTTTGATTAAGGTATCATGTTATCTTATTGGGAATGCCAAATGCTACAGTGGAGATAACTATTAATATCACTCATGACTGGAATATGTTACTATTAACCACAGCAGGCCACTGTAAAAAAGTCAATTCAATTTTATAGAGGAAAATCGCCAAAATTTAACAATACCTATGAATGACTGGCCACATTCAGAATAGAGATATAAACATTGGTCCACGTGATTTAGGTTCTCACTTGAAATAGTAAGTTATTAAATGTAGAATATAATCGACAGGGACATTTGATAGGATGTGGTACTGAAAAAGAACAAGAGCAAAGTAAATAAAGAAAATATTGTGTTTAGTTTGGATAAATTCAAATTAAAATGTACCATTACACTCAGAGGATCAATATGGAATAAAACATATGCAAAATTTGTAGGAAGTACATGACTGATAACTGTTCTGTCCTGAGCGTTTGTTTCCAGAGCACCCACTTGACCACACCAACAGTTTCTCGCCACCGAGGAGGGGTACTTGCAAAAAGAATAAAATAAAAATCTGAGTTTAACAAAACATTTTAAATGTAAATATCAAGCTTACCTTTCTTTTTCCATGAAATGTGCTTGTGGGCACGCCAGCCATTTTGAAAAGGTGGGCAAAACAATTGGCAAGGCCACACCCCCACACGTGTGATATAATTTTAAAGGTACTGTTGCCCTCTCTAAGAAACATCAGGACTTAGAGGAGTGGCAAGTAGAGTATGCGAGCTACAAGCAAAAACCAAAATGTGTACTACAGTGTGCAAAAATGAAATACTGGGTCATCAGGGGGACATGAGGGACATTTATAAAACTAAAAGTCCCACTAACCTTAAAGTGCACTTGAAAAGCTCACACAAGAAGGCTAACCTAGCTTACCTAGAAGACCTCATCAGGGGGAGCACACTCCCCCTCCTTGAAGAGCTCACCCACTCAACCCGCATCCCCAGAAAACAGCTAACCCCAGATAAGGCAGCGTGATGTATCCCGAGACAACAGGACTGGGACATCTAAATAAAGGCGTGAAACAATCGCCTTCAAAAGGTTATCAATTCACTTCAACCAAAATTAGGACCACACGGTGCGGCAAGAGTTAATAGTTATTAGTCTCAAGACCCAAGGATAACCAGAAGAGCATGACTGATATGATGGAACTGGGATTTTGTTACACTTAATTTTTGCAAAACACAAATAAAACTAAATTGAAACTAAGGATTTTCAGAAAATAAAAACTAAACTAAACTAGCAAACAATTGGTAAAAACTGATTAAAACTGATGAAAATTGCAAAACTATTACAACCCTGGTCCAGACTAAGATGGTGTTGGACATCTTCAGGGCAGAAAAGGGTTGGTGTGACCAAGGTGTGGTTTGGCTTGTTGTATGTACATTTCAAAATGTTACAGCTCTGGATGGACCAGTTACCAGGGCATGGAAGGATGACAGACTTTATTACATGAGGAGAAGGGACATTTTCGGGATCGAAGATCCTCAGGGATGACAAGGCTGGAGCAACGGTACTCGAGAGAAGAATTTCTGATACTTTCTGAGATATGATGTCACCAACCTTCTCTTTTAATTGTCTAGCTCCAATGAATTGACACATGGGAGTGTGTCAAAAAGGGGGAAGTTGTGTCCGAACATCAAACAATGGTTTTATGAACATCTTATGACGTTATTTCTGTGTTTAATAATTTAGCTATGGTAAAACTTAAGCTTATAATGTGTTAGACTTAGAAAGGGTTCACTAATTTTTGATTTCTTTTACACACACATAGATTATGATTAGAATAGGTCCTGAACATAATATTTTAAACCAAATTTGAATCATTAGAACAACAATGGATAACAATATTAGATTATCAAGGCTAGGGAGAGAGGTGTTTTGGTTTTCTGTCTCTTGCAGAGAAAGGAAGAGACACCAGACGGGGACACGGAGATGTGAGGACCCTTCACAGCAGAGACAGATGTAGGGACAGCCGAGACAGCAACTGGGGTCAAGTGTCATGACGTTTGGGCTCCTGGAGAAGATGGATCCCACAAACACAGCAATAACCATGAAGGGGTTGGCGAAAACCAGGAACACCAGACCAACGAGGTTCGAGAGGCTCTTGGCAAAAAGGGGGACACGCCGGTGAACCCAAAACACACAGATCCTTGTTTGAAATCGGGGCAGAATAATCCCCAGAACTGTGCAATGACTAAAGGGTGGTCTAACCCCGGAGGTCGAAGAAAGAAGCTGAGAATCACCCAACTGGAAGACACTGGTAGCTGCAGCAATAAAAATAAAGGTTAAAAGCTCCTTAGACAGAGGTTCTAGTCTAAGTACATTTGAAAGGTATAAGGTGGCATTAAAATGGGAGTGGAAAACTGGAGCACCAAAATAAAGCTGTGGGAGAATTGGGGAGTGATGGGAGAGTCATCTGTAACTGCTGTTATGGTTGTAAATCTAACTTTGCTTGCATCTGAACTGCGTGAACACAGAGGTCATCCCACATATGGTCCACCCGTTAAAGGGGGACAGAGGGCCTCAGGATCAAGAAAACCTGGACCTTGCGACCCTGGAGTGCATGTTGTAAGTGATCTCTTTCAGAGATCAAAAGGGGGAATTATTAGATTATTCTGTTATTATATGTTACCTTATATATGTAATCAAAGTAGTTGAATTAGAATACTGCTGTAGATCACATTATACCCTTTAATATAGAGTGTGTGAGCTGTATGTAGTGTAGTTCTCATTATACTTTTGAGTTAACAGAACATATTCACATATTAGTTCATTAGATAAATGTGCATCACTCTGTATCCTTGATCTGCTGGGAATGTGTTACACTGTTTTCTTGACATGCTTAATTGTTGAATCATGAAGAGAAGGTTGTAAGCAGGAGACTCTGTGTCTAAAGACAGGGGAGATAGATAGACCACATTCCACACCCCCACCTTACAGAAAGCAGAGAAACAACTGCCGAGGTCATAACTTAGGCGCTGTAACAGAGAAAAAATGTGATGTTTTGGCTTTTACGACTAGCTGGGGGCCACTAGAGACTATAAAAAGCTGAGCAACCCGTCACCATTTTGAGACATGTGCCTGACCCTCTGGTAGCATCTCTCCCGTCCGGACGTTGTAATGCTCTGACTGTTGAATTGTATGGAAATAAATGATTGTTGATTGAGCATTGATACACCGAGTATTGTCCCTCCTTCAGCCCAAAGATTCAAAGAATTGGGAGATTTCAACACTAATTATCTTCTTAACTTATTGACTTTTTTACATATATTTTTCAACGTTACTCATCCCTTTAAAACTCTTCAAGCGCTGCTTTCACGTCCGGTTGCTTGCTCTATTTTCCCTTATCTGATCATCAACTTCCTGTACACAAACTGACGCTGCTCAACAAGAAAATCATTATAAGCGCCTATTCTACTAAAAGCTCCAAAAGAAAACAACCACTTTAATCAATTACGTTTAAGCATATAAGAGAAACAACTCCTGTGTGTTAACACTAACTTCATTTTAACCTCACATTTCCTATGTTATAACCTGTTTTGGTATAGCCTTTTTATTTCATTTTGCTCCTTTTAATGTAAAAATACGTTCTAATTCTAGTTTATCAGACGTAACCAAAATATATGCTTTCCTTCCTCTTTGGTCCTTCTTTAAGTTCAGTTAAAAGCTAAATGAATTTTAGGCCTTTTCCCTGGAATCCATACTTTCATGTGTGTTTCTGGACTCTGTGTCTGTAAGGGCGTGCAATCCTTCACTTCAACTCATATCATCCTCACAGTAGATTGGCTAATCATAGCGCTAGCCAAAGGCTCGTGACCCTCAAGAGACAAATTGAGCCACAACTCCTTTAAAGGCACAAAATGCAATAAGTATAAAAATCATTTCTACGTATAAGCTCTCCCCTTTATCCTAAAAATAAATCTATGCAATATCTGTATGTGTAAGCCTACATTATAACCACTTCTTCTAGACATCCAAAAAAGAAATCAAACCTTTTCTACTCCTTCAACCCTCACTAATTTTCCCCCAAAGCATATCTTTTTGTCCACGTGTCCCCCAATTTCCCTCTAAGATTTGTATACAGCTTTAAAACACTGGCATTGTATCTTCTAAACAGGATTCAGTTCACTTTAATCCTTTGACCTTAACATAAAAATAACAGTTTCAGTTTTACCATATCCAAATGATCAAAAAACCCAAAAAGTCCTAAAATGATCCTAAATTATTACACAATTAAATTAATAAACCCTAAACCCCCCTTTATTTTGACACATGAAATGTGTGAAAATACTATACAAAACTAAAAATGCTCAGTTTTCCCCACTCATGATCCAATCTATGTCATAAAAATAAACTTAAAACAGAACAGTTATCAGTCATGTATTTCTTCAATTAATGGTAACATGAGTTATATCAAAAAACGTTTCCCCTTTAGCATTTGGCATTCCCCCAACAATATACTATAACCCCATAATCTAACCCCAGTCAATAAAACAGAAATTTTCTCTGGTAAAAGCAAATTGTTTGTCCACATTTATTCATTCACACCTTCATCCAGTCACGCATTCACTCACATGCAGTCACACCATATTTTTTGCTAATAGTGGAGCCTCCCGCGCAAGTGATCAGATTCTCCACCCTCAGCAAAATGAGCTCATTTATTTGTTTCATTTTGTCACAGTAAAATAGTTCTTTATGCTTTTGGGCTGGATTGACTTGCTACAATCCTTTTAGACAGGGACTTACGACCTGATCAGGTCCCCACAGGTAGCTTTCTCCTCAGCCAGTTGTAATCTGGAAAGCCCACCTTATATTTGCTCTATAATGGTTTGTATCATATCTATCTAATAGACTCCAGTTTGTACATGTAAATGGAGAGTCCTCTTCACACACTGAGGTTAATTATGGAGTTCCACAGGTTCAGTGCTAGGACCAATTCTGTTTACACTATACATGCATCCCCTAGGCAGCATCATTAAAAGACATAGCATACAATTTCACTGCCATGCAGATGACACCCAGCTCTATCTGTCCATGAAGCCAGATAACACACACCAATTAGTTAAACTGCAGGAATGTCTTAAAGACATAAAGACCTGGATGGCTGCTAACTTTCTGCTTCTTAATTCAGATAAAACTGAGGTTATTGTACTCGGCCCTGAAAAGCCTAGAAATATGGTATCTAACCAGATTCTTACTCTGGATGGCATTACCTTGGCCTCCAGTAACGCTGTGAGGAACCTTGGAGTAATTTTTGACCAGGATATGTCCTTCAACGCACGTATTAAACAAATATGTAAGACTGCGTTCTTCCATTTGCGCAACATCTCTAAAGTTAGAAAGATCCTGTCTCAGAGTGACGCTGAAAAACTAGTTCATGCATTTATTACTTCCAGGCTGGACTACTGCAATTCATTATTATCAGGATGTCCAAAAAACTCGCTGAAAAGCCTTCAGCTAATCCAAAATGCTGCAGCAAGAGTCCTGACAGGGACTAGAAAGAGAGAGCATATTTCTCCTGTTTTGGCTTCCCTTCAAACCCAGAATTGAATTCAAAATCCTGCTCCTCACATACAAGGTCTTGAATAATCAGGCCCCATCTTATCTTAATGACCTTGTAGTACCATATCACCCCATTAGAGCACTTAGAGCAAAATCCTGATCCTGAATCCTCCCGTAGTTATGCTGCGATAGACGTAGGCTGCCGGGGATTCCCATGATGCATTGAGTTTTTCCTTTCCAGTCACCTTTCTCACTCACTATGTATTAATAAAGCGGTCCCCAACCCCCGGGCCTCGGTACCGGTTCATGAGTCGTTTGGTACCGGGCCACGAGAGTTGAGAGTTGAGGGTCAGGTGTGAAATGTATGGTTTTCAGGATTTTTATCGGTTTTTTAGCGTTATTTTGTCATCTTTTTTATCGTTAACTCTGTTTTCCTGGGTCTTTTCACGTGTGTTATGAATAAATCTTCTTTTTTACGGTACCGGTACTAGGCCGGTCCGTAAAAATATTGTCGGGCATGAACCGGTCCGTGGCGCTTAGGGACCGCTGTGTTAATAGACCTCTCTGCATTGAATCATATCTGTTATTAACCTCTGGCTCTCTTCCACAGCATGTCTTTTATCCTGTCTTCCTTCTCTCACCCCAACCGGTCGCAGCAGATGGCCCCGCCCCTCCCTGAGCCTGATTCTGCCGGAGGTTTCTTCCTGTTAAAAGGGAGTTTTTCCTTCCCACTGTCACCAAAGTGCTTGCTCATAGGGGGTCATATGATTGTTGGGTTTTTCTCTGTATCTATGAAGCCCCTTGAGGCGACTTTTGTTGTGATTTGGCGCTTTATAAATAAAATTGAATTGAATTGAATTACGGACTAAACCTGGGACATTTGTGGCCCCAGTGCATGTGCCCTATCTGCCTTGTTGGTGTCCTTGATTTTTAAAAGTAAAATGTCTTATTATGCTATAAATAAAGCCAGAGAGTGAAATCTGTGCTGATCCTAATACAAATACCTGAAGACAAAGTGCCTTGGTTGTTTTCGATTGTTCTTTTCATCAGACATAATAACTACTCAGATCTCCTGGACTTCTTTCTTTCTTTCTTTCTTTCTTTCTTTCTTTCTTTCTTTCTTTCTTTCTTTCTTTCTTTCTTTCTTTCTTTCTTTCTTTCTTTCTTTCTTTTCATTCCTGAAGACATGCACATCTTCAGGAACAAAGCTACAACCCAGATGACATTGTCAAAAGTGTCTTTAACTGAGCTTTGAGAAAAGGTGGACTGCTGAATGAAAGTAAGATTTGCATTTGGTTTGGAAATCAAACTCCTCGACCAATACTTAATATTCCTTTTCCATATTTTCTAACACACACACACACACACCAACAGATATTGTGTATATATAAATGGTGAATGCTCATATCGAACATGGGCCAAGTTTCAAATAATGAGGTCAGTATATGTACAAGTAATCCCTGCTCCAAGCACAGAAGTACCACCCACCTGCTATTCAAAACTTCTGAGGAGCAGCCAATAAGACAAAGGTTGGCTCAAAGAGAGGACAGCTAAACTGGCATATTTCAAATGGAAGATAAATTGAAGGACTGCACCAAGACTCAGTATAGGATAAATAAGCATATTTTCAGCAATGAATCACACAAATTTGCTGTAGTGCACAAATTAAAGTATGGAGCTGGAAATAAACATAATTAGCTCTCTTTAAGGGACTAAAACATCTCTAGATTGTATTTTGAATAGATCATGAGTGGTCCATTTTTTTTTGTCATTTGCTATAATAAAATCCCCCTCATAATGTAGTGAAGAGTTGCCAAGGCCATCTATCTGCAGCCGTGGTTTTTAAGATGCGGTACTTTTTAAAATACACACAGTGGGACACTGCCATGGACTGGTGACCTGTACAGGGTGTACCTTGCTCAGTCTGTGACAGCTGCTCCAGCCCTTCATGACCCTGAATCAGATACACCATTAAAAAGGGGGTGGATGGATTGACAGGGGATCAGAGGTATGGTGGACTGTAACTAAATAATTAAATAGAAAAAAATTAACTGTAAAAATAAATCTGTTAGGGTGCCTGGGTTCGTTGACCCAAAATTTTGAGTTTTACATTATTATTGAACTTTGATTTTGCCATTATTTATCATTTCTAGTCTTTTGGTTTCTTAGAGTTCTGTCTTCTGGTTTCTGTCTCTGTGTTACATAGTTGTTCTGTCTCCCCCTGTCTGCTGTATCCCCTCGTCAAGTCCGCGTCGTCTGTGTTATGTTTCCTGTTTTACTTTGAAAGTCCATGTCTCATGTTAATGTATCTGGATTTGCTTCCCTTGTCTCGCTACCCTTATTTGTCCCAGCTGTGTTTCTCTGTTGTCTCCCATTCCCTGATGGCTCTCTCTGGGTATGTAAGCCCTGAGTTTTCTTTGGTCTTTGTTGCGATCTCCCTCATCCTATGCTGTGTGTTCTGTTTGGCTGCCTGTGTAAGTTTCTTTTGGTATTCTTGCTTTTGTTATATTTGTGTTTAGCGTTAAAGCTGTTTTGAGTTCACACTTTTACCTCCAAGTGTCTGCACATTGGGTCCACAGTTCCTGCCTGCACACAGCACATGACAAAATCATTGTGTAAAAACAAAACAAAATGCTGTCTTCTTTATTGACCATTTACCGTCAAACACATTTCAACTATAAGCTTTCATCAGTGCAAACCAAAGCCACATCCCCAGATATAGAACCATGGGAGGTTTAAACACTAATTAGTGTGAATGCTTGAAAAGTTAAATCAGAAGAGCAGGCTGTCTTTACACTGTCACCACGTCCATATAATAAACTCCACAGGCATGAAAAATGTGAATTCAGTAGACATGACATATGTGAGTGAAGTTGGCCCCCCCACCTTCTTCAAATCCAACAAAAGTGGTATCAAACGTTTGTGCTGGTTTGTGCTGCAAAAATTGTCGTTTGTGCTGCTATCATTTTAAAGATATTAATCAAAATTTCTAGAGGTCATCAGAGGTCAACCAGCCCCCCCACATTAATTAAATCAAACAAAATGGGTGTCAATCAACGTTTGTGCTGGTCTGTGCGGCTTCTGTTTTAAAGATATTAATAAAAATGTAAAGGTCAACCAGCCCCCCCCCCCCAACACACACACACACAAAATTGTCGTTTGTGCTGCCTCTGTTTTAAAGATATTAATGAAAATGTAAAGGTCAAAAGGTCAACCAGCCCCCCCACATTAATGGAATCGAACAAAATTGATGTCAAACGTTTGTGCTGGTTTGTGCTGCAAAAATGTACGTTTGTGCTGCTATCATTTTAAAGATATTCAAGAAAATTTCTAGAGGTCATCAGAGGTCAACCAGCCCCCCCACATTAATGGAATCAAACAAAACTGGTGTCAATCAACTGTGCTACGTTTGTGCTGGTTTGTGCTGCCTCTGTTTTAAAGATATTAATGAAAATGTAAAGGTCAAAAGGTCAACCAGCCCCCCACATTAATGGGATCGAACAAAATTGATGTCAAACGTTTGTGCTGGTTTGTGCTGGTTTGTTCTGCAAAAATTGTCATTTGTGCTGCTATCATTTTAAAGATATTCAAGAAAATTTGTAGAGGTCATCAGAGGTCAACCAGCCCCCCCACATTAATGGAATCAAACAAAACTGGTGTCAATCAACTGTGCTGGTTTGTGCTGCTAAAATTGTCGTTTGTGCTGCCTCTGTTTTAAAGATATTAATGAAAATGCAAACGTCAAAAGGTCAACCAGCCCCCCCACATCACCCAAATCAAACAAAAGTTGATGTCACAGGTTTGTGCTGCAAAAAATTTTGTTTGTGGTGCTATTATTTTAAAGATATTAATAAAATTCCATCCATCCATCCATTTGCTTATCCTTTTAAGGGTCGCAGGGGGTGCTGGAATCTATCCCAGCTGTCATAGGGCAAGAGGCAGGGTACATCCTGGACAGGTTGCCAGTCTGTCACAGGGCCAACACACAGGGTCAGACAACCATTCGCACTCACATTCACACCTATGGGCAATTCGGATTAACCAATTAACCTATCACCACAAGCTGCATGTCTTTGGAGAGAGCCCGGAGAGAACCCACGCAAACATGGCGAGAGAACCTGCAAACTCCACACAGAAAGACCCTGGCGTGATGGTGGAATTGAACTCAGGACCTTCTTGCTATGCGGCAACAGTGCTAACCACCGTGCTGCCGTAATAACATTAAATAACATTTATGAAGAAATTAAAAGGGGCATGCCAGTACTTGCGTATCAGTTTATAATTGGATAAGGTGTTTTGAGCCATTAAGCATGTGAGTGAAGTTGGCCCCCCCACCTTCTTCAAATCCAACAAAAGTGGTATCAAACGTTTGTGCTGGTTTGTGCTGCTAAAATTGTCGTTTGTGCTGCCTCTGTTTTAAAGATATTAATGAAAATGTAAAGGTCAAAAGGTCAACCAGCCCCCCCACATTAATGGAATTGAACAAAATTGATGTCAAACGTTTGTGCTGGTTTGTGCTGCAAAAATTTACGTTTGTGCTGCTATCATTTTAAAGATATTCAAGAAAATTTGTAGAGGTCATCAGAGGTCAACCAGCCCCCCCACATTAATGGAATCAAACAAAACTGGTGTCAATCAACTGTGCTACGTTTGTGCTGGTTTGTGCTGCCTCTGTTTTAAAGATATTAATGAAAATGTAAAGGTCAAAAGGTCAACCAGCCCCCCACATTAATGGGATCGAACAAAATTGATGTCAAATGTTTGTGCTGGTTTGTGCTGCTAAAATTGTCGTTTGTGCTGCCTCTGTTCTAAAGATATTAATGAAAATGTAAAGGTCAAAAGGTCAACCAGCCCCCCCACATTAATGGAATCGAACAAAATTGATGTCAAACATTTGTGCTACGTTTGTGCTGGTTTGTTCTGCAAAAATTTACGTTTGTGCCGCTATCATTTTAAAGATATTCAAGAAAATTTGTAGAGGTCATCAGAGGTCAACCAGCCCCCCCACATTAATGGAATCAAACAAAACTGGTGTCAATCAACTGTGCTACGTTTGTGCTGGTTTGTGCTGCAAAAATTTACGTTTGTGCTGCCTCTGTTTTAAAGATATTAATGAAAATGTAAAGGTCAAAAGGTCAACCAGCCCCCCCACATTAATGGAATTGAACAAAATTGATGTCAAACGTTTGTGCTGGTTTGTGCTGCAAAAATTTACGTTTGTGCTGCTATCATTTTAAAGATATTCAAGAAAATTTCTAGAGGTCATCAGAGGTCAACCAGCCCCCCCACATTAATGGAATCAAACAAAACTGGTGTCAATCAACTGTGCTACGTTTGTGCTGGTTTGTGCTGCCTCTGTTTTAAAGATATTAATGAAAATGTAAAGGTCAAAAGGTCAACCAGCCCCCCACATTAATGGGATCGAACAAAATTGATGTCAAATGTTTGTGCTGGTTTGTGCTGCTAAAATTGTCGTTTGTGCTGCCTCTGTTTTAAAGATATTAATGAAAATGTAAAGGTCAAAAGGTCAACCAGCCCCCCCACATTAATGGAATCGAACAAAATTGATGTCAAACATTTGTGCTACGTTTGTGCTGGTTTGTTCTGCAAAAATTTACGTTTGTGCCGCTATCATTTTAAAGATATTCAAGAAAATTTGTAGAGGTCATCAGAGGTCAACCAGCCCCCCCACATTAATGGAATCAAACAAAACTGGTGTCAATCAACTGTGCTACGTTTGTGCTGGTTTGTGCTGCAAAAATTTACGTTTGTGCTGCCTCTGTTTTAAAGATATTAATGAAAATGTAAAGGTCAAAAGGTCAACCAGCCCCCCCACATTAATGGAATCGAACAAAATTGATGTCAAACATTTGTGCTACAAAAATTTACGTTTGTGCCGCTATCATTTTAAAGGTATTCAAGAAAATTTGTAGAGGTCATCAGAGGTCAACCAGCCCCCCCACATTAATGGAATCAAAAAAAACTGGTGTCAATCAACTGTGCTACATTTGTGCTGGTTTGTGCTGCAAAAATTTACGTTTGTGCTGCTATCATTTTAAAGAAATCCATACAAATTTCTAGAGGTCATCAGAGGTCAACCAGCCCCCCCACATTAATGGAATCAAACAAAACTGGTGTCAATCAACTGTGCTACGTTTGTGCTGGTTTGTGCTGCAAAAATTGTCGTTTGTGCTGCATCTGTTTTAAAGATATTAATGAAAATGTAAAGGTCAAAAGGTCAACCAGCCCCCCCACAGTAATGGAATCGAATAAAAGCCTTCAGTTTTCAGGCCCCTCTTCTGTGGAGCCAGCTTCCAGTTTGGATTCAGGAGACGGACACTATCTCTACTTTCAAGATTAGGCTTAAAACTTTCCTTTTTGCTAAAGCATATAGTTAGGGCTGGACCAGGTGACCCCGAATCCTCCCTTAGTTATGCTGCAATAGACGTAGGCTGCCGGGGGATTCCCATGATGCATTGAGTTTTTCCTTTCCAGTCACCTTTCTCACTCACTATGTGTTAACAGACCTCTCTGCATTGAATTATATCTGTTATTAACCTCTGTCTCTCTTCCACAGCATGTCTTTTATCCTGTCTTCCTTCTCTCACCCCAACCGGTCGCAGCAGATGGCCGCCCCTCCCTGAGCCTGGTTCTGCCGGAGGTTTCTTCCTGTTAAAAGGGAGTTTTTCCTTCCCACTGTCGCCAAAGTGCTTGCTCATAGGGGGTCATATGATTGTTGGGTTTTTCTCTGTATCTATGAAGCGCCTTGAGGCGACTTATGTTGTGATTTGGCGCTATATAAATAAAATTGAATTGAATTGGGTCCAACTCCTGCCTGCTGCACAGCGATTCATGACACGGGTCTTTTAACCTAAAAATGTTTTAATGGCCAAGAAGAAAGGACTCTTCAATAGATCTTTCAACTCACCTGTGTTTACTGTCTCCACCTGAAATTAATTGCAGTCTGAATTTTTTTTTTCTTCTGTCCTTTTGTCTTCGGTCTTCAGCCTTGGAAGGAAAAAATAAAAATATTGAAAACCTTATTAGCACACTAAATATACAAAACCTTGCTATATTTCAATTGTTTTAGATTGAAGTTGCCACTGCTAGCTAAGTCAGTTTTGAATCATGCTAATGAGAAGAAGAAAAAAAAAACTGCCGAACAATGAGGCTGCTGTTGTAAAAACGCCAACTTTCTTGTGTTGGCAAGTGGTCGTTAAAATATCATTAAGACCCTTTCTTTTTATGTAATTCTTAGTAAAACTGTTTTAATCGGTTAAAACTGACGACATAATCTATGTTTGAAAAAGAGCGCGAACAACAGCGAACCACTATTCACCACCTGGGTCTGTGCTTTTTAACACAACAGCGCATTCGAAATCGAAGTTCTTGCCTGCAACATATTAATATACTTGCTTTTTTACGGAAAAAATAAACATAACGAAGGTTCCGTTTTACTTACAAGTTTCTCCAAATGTGCTCTCCAGTCGCTCGAGAAGGGCAGCCATATTGAACAGAATTTTCTGTCAACGTCGTTCAGGTTAGAGAGAAAACGTCATGACGTAGTTGACATACACATGCGGAGCTCGGAAAAAAAACATTTACTCAAAAATCATAATTAAGAAAGCAGTATTTACTCTTAACTTCTAAGCCATGTACAATTATAACTGTTTGAATCGTTAACAGAACAAAAGTTTTAAGTTGTTTCAACTTTGAGGAATTTCAATTGTTATATCCACAAACTTTATAAGTCAGGTAGATTGTTGGGGTTTACAGTGCAGTAAAACTTGGCAAAGGACAATACTGTGTCATGAACACCTGTGCCTTTGATGCCTTCTGTCAAAGTCTGTGCTGCGCTTACTGTGATAGTCGTACTGCTCAAAACATGTTGAATAGTTCAGAGGAGAACAAAGTATTCCAGCTTGTGAAATCCCTTGCTTCAAAGGGTGTCACTCAACATGCCTATTCATTGAGGGCAGAGGTGCTGAGCTCAATATTCTGCCCTGTTCAGTTGAAGACTGGTGTTCATCGTGTTGATGCACAGTGCCATGTGTCCACAGTAATTCAAAAAACAATGACGGAAAATCCAAGTGTTCACTTCACAAGACAGTGTTCCTCCCAGTACTGCAAACTTTACACACCAAACACAAGGCAAATACCTTTTGTTTCCATTGATCTGTCAGTCCTCTCAGCTTCTGGCATAGCTCACCTTCAGTCTGCTGTTGAACAACGGCTCAACCTTCCAGCATCGCCATGCCTAAGACCAATCGAAAGTCCTGATGCATCTCCAACAGCATTTAAAACAGATTCATCAGGAAAGCAACTTTGCACAGGGACTGTTTGTCACAGTTTCACCCTGAGAGAGCTTGTATGGATTGACACAGACCTTGGAAAATGCTCTACAGAAACTCTGGAGCACAGTTTTCACAGTCCAAAAAGGTTTTTGCTTACTGAATTCCCATCCACTCTGCTACTTCAAGGAGAGAAATTCACACTGAAAGCAGTCATTACATTTGTTAAAGATATTCTATTATCAAGTACTCAGATGCAATGAAATATCACTCAGACACTTAGAGCAGTTTTAAACGTGCACGGGTGAGAGACTCAGGGAGAGACTCACACACCTCCTTGGTGCAGTCTGGCTTTATTTATACACATCATGAAGCATACAAAAAAGGAAATATCATCCTTATCTTGTCAAGAAAACAGGTGTGGTTTATCAAAAAACTTCGTGTTCTCTACAAGGTTGTTTCTTACTCGTGGGTGGCGGTTTCCTGCTAGTGTGAAGGCAAACAGTGACAATGTGAAGGCAAAGACTGATAATGTGAAGGCAAACAGTTTCCGTTATAGAGTAGGGAGCCAGCAATTAAAATATGCAGCTGGTTGAGTACAGAACAGAAATATAAACACTCTTAGCTGATTATTATATGAATAATAAAACCTTTAAAAGCAAAAATACTCTGACAACATTTCAGGAGGGCCCAACACCAGAAACACTCGGGCATTATATGACATTCTGTAACAGGACCCCGTACATCTGGGAGATGTATGATGACCTAAGAAAGGATGTAACCATAGCATCTGAAAACACCAGTGTATGTCCGCACGCTGTGCTCTACACAAAGGAATGATGGCAAGATCTCATGAAAGAAAGTCCTTTTCTAGTTTGTGAGTTAGATGATGGAAATAGCTGTTATTTTTCAGTTATTGTATTAGACTTGTGAGGCTCAGACAGTTCAATATATTTACCTTTTCTAACAGGAAACATATATACTACATTGTTCTCGTAGTTTTGTATTTTGTTACCAGCAAATAAAGTTTTTTCTCTAACCGAATGCATTAATTATTTTAAATGCTATATTTAACCTAGTTTTTAAATAAGTTATTGCAGTTTGATTACTAGGTTTAAGAGTGTGATCATAAGAAAAAAATATCCAATGCTGGTTAATATCTCTCAATTTCTTTACGGTAAAGAAAGTGGCTGGTTGAGCTTTAGAAACTTTTGGTAATATCTTTAAAATGAAAGCGGCACAAACGACAATTTTAGCAGCACAAACCAGCACAAACATAGCACAAACGTTTGACACCAGTTTTGTTTGATTCCATTACTGTGGGAGGGCTGGTTGACCTCTGATGACCTCTAGAAATTTTTATCAATATCTTTAAAATGAAAGCGGCACAAACGACAATTTTAGCAGCACAAACCAGCACAAACGTAGCACAAACATTTGACATCAATTTTGTTCGATTTCATTAATGTGGGGGGGCTGGTTGACCTTTTGACCTTTACATTTTCATTAATATCTTTAAAATGAAAGCGGCACAAACGACAATTTTAGCAGCACAAACGTAGCACAAACGTTTGATACCACTTTTGTTGGATTTGGGTAATGTGGGGGGGCTGGTTGACCTCTGATGACCTCTAGAAATTTTGATTAATATCTTTAAAATGATAGTAGCACAAATGAACATTTTTGCAGCACAAACCAGCACAAACGTAGCACAAACGTTTGATACCACTTTTGTTGGATTTGAAGAAGGTGGGGGGGCCAACTTCACTCACATGACTTTTCTGTTCATTTTAAGCAGCAGAAGTGAGGCGCATGTCTGTGTGCGTGTGTATGGAGCCATTGGGTGCAGTCACTATAGCAACCAGGCTCACACCTGCCTGCTAACTAGCTCTGTCTCTCACTCTGCCAAGATTCATCTTAAACACTTCTCTTTCAACTGCTGCTGTGTCCTCAGTGTTTGCTCTACAGGTATGATTTTACCCTCAAAACGTTGCCATCGTTGTTCTCTTTCCAACACCTTGTCTTTCAAAGCTCAGACATTTAAAATTTTTAAACTGTGTGGATCCAAGTGGAGGGATCACATTTTAGTCATTCAGTGACTCAAAGAATATGAACTTTTAATATTCATTCAGAGGTTTTCTGACTCTAAATTTTCTTTTCTCATTTCTAAGGTTTTTCTAATTTACAATTAAAACATTTTCAGCTTTTTTCCAACTTCTTCTTCTGTGTAAACGTCAGCTTTTAGCACTTCAGCACTTTTGTTTTCAGATTAAATTCTTTTTCTTTTTATCTCATTCAAACGTTTTAACTTAAAATTCAGCAATTAATTCATTTCAATTCATACATTCAGATTCAAGCATTCACACTGCAGTTTCTTCAGAAAATGCACTTTCTAGTTGACAACTAGAATACATACTTTCATCATGTATGGACCAATGAAGAGGAAGCCATGAATCAAGCCAAAGTTAGAAACTTAAGAAAACTTTTTTTTTCCTTTTCTTTTTTTTACCAATGTTTGTAATTAGGGTGTAGGTACACAAAGCTACATCATCTGGGGCTGGAAAAGAAAAGCAGCACTGAGGTGCTGAAAGATGCAGTTCCAATAGTGGCCACTTGAGGCTGGGAATCATGGGTGTCCCATGTTAAAATGTCCAACTTTAAACATGGATAGTTTCTGTCTATGATAACTGAACTCTTTCTCAGAACTAAACTGCTTCAGTTTTGCTGAGGCTTAAAGTTTGGGTGCATGTCCTCTTTGATGAACTCTTTGGCTTCCACTAATACACTGTGGCTGAACTGAACCTCTCAACTGTGTTTGTGCTCATGGTGCCTTTTGGAGTATTTTTTTTTTATGACAAATAGTCTGGCCTGCTAACTGCTACAAACCATTCACAAACCATCCACTTCAGTTTTGCTGAGTAAAATGCTAGTATTTTATTCATCTGTTTCTTTGCTTTAAAAGAGTCTTCACGTGACATCAGAGCTACTGGGACATGCACACATGAAAGTCAAAACAGTAGTGCAGTCCTTTGCTCTCCAGCCATCTTATGAATGTCTTTGAGTTTAGCCAAAATGCCGGATAGCTGCTGCCTTTTCGTGTTTCTTTACAGCGGCCAGAAGGGCGTAGAATATGGCACCAACATGTGAACACACCCCTCCTGACCCTGCCTTACAGGTCAAATCACGCCAATCCCTGCATTTCCACAGTAACCTAGTCTGTCAATGGAGGCTCATTTAAACTGTAGGACTGATTCACTGTAAAATTCCAAGTCAACAAAATATAAGATTTACACGTGATCATTCATTTCAGCAAACAACAATTCTTCACCTCTCTGATGACAACCATATTTACCCATCCAGATCGAAAACGCATGTAGATGTCTGTACTTTGAAAGCTTTGATCTTGGTACCAGTGTAAGGTGATCGAGCCATATAAGACGCCACCGAACTGGAGCTCTGGGAGAGACATTGATTTAATTTAAATGTAGATAAAGCTGCCAGCGAAAAGTATGGCTCACAAGTCCCAAAATCCATAGTTTCTCTGAATGCAGCTTGCTAACGTTAGCCCAGATTTGTGACTCCAAAAATCCAACATGGTGGCCATGTTGTTTTCTTTGCAGGGTCCTGAAATCAGTGTGAGATGTCCATGTGGCTACAAACACATCATAGTCTATGAATGATAGAAAATAAAATCTAAACCATAGCAACATTACATTACACGTGTGATATCTTTAGCATTGAAGGTGTCTTTATTTGGTATTCAGTAAATGTATCTCCTCATCTTTGTTAATGCTACATTTTTTTTAACTACCATTTGTTGTTACCATGGCAATGATTCCCTTCAATAAAGATTGTTGTTGTTGTTGTTGTTGTTGTTGGCATCATCCAGCACCACAGGCCCTGGTGTGCTGATGATGGCCTGACAGGAAGCACTGTCCCTGATGTAAAGTATATGGCCTCAGCCAACAACAGTGGCCCTGCTGAAATGTGGATGGTATCATCGAGTAGCACAGGCCCTGGTGTAATGTGGATGGAATCATCGAACAGTACAGTCCCTGGTGTGGTGAAGATCGCCTCACAGGAAGCACTGTCCCTGATGTAAAGTGTATGGCCTCAGCCAACCACAATGGACCTGGTGAAATGTGGATGGTATTGGCCAGCACCACAGGCCATGTTGTAATGTGAATGTCCTCACCAGTAGACCAGGCCCTTGTGTACTGTGGATCGCATCAGCCAGCAACACAAGCCCTGGTGAAATGTGGATGGTATCAACGAGTAGCACAGGCCCTGGTATAATGTGGATGGCCTCATCCAGCAACACCACAGGCCCTGGTGAAATGTGGTTGTTTTCGGCCAGCAACACAGGCCTTTGGGTAATTTGGATGGCTAGCAGCACAGGCCCTGGTCTGGTGAAGATGGCCTCACAGGAATCACTGGCCCTGGTGTATTGTGGATGGCATCAGCCATCAACACAGGCCCTCGTGAAATATATTTGGCCTCAGCCAGCAACACAGTCCCTGGTCTAATGTTAATGTCCTCAGCCAACACCATTGGCCCTGTTGTAATGTGGATGGTATTGGCTAGCACCACAGGCCCTTGTATAACGTGAATGGCCTCATCCAAAAACACTGGCCCTGGTGAAATGTGGATGGTATTGGCCAGCACCACAGGCCCTGGTGTAATGTAAATGTCCTCAGCCAGTAGCACAGGCCCTGCTGTGATGTGGATGGCCTCATCTAACAACTCTGTCGCTGGTGAAATATGGATGGTATTGGTCAGCACCACACATGCCCTGGTGAAATGTGCATGATATCGGTCAGCACCACAGGCCCAGGTGTAATGTGGATGGCATCAACAAGCAGCAGAGGCCCTGATGTGGTGAAGATGGCCTCACAGGAAGCACTGTCCCTTGTGTAATGTGTATGGCCTCAGCCAACAACAGTGGCCCTGGTGAAATGTGGATTATATTGGCCACCACCACAGGCCCTGGTGTAATGTGAATATCCTCAGCCAGTAGTAAAGGCCCTTGTGTTTTGTGGAACGCATCAGCCAGCAACACAATCCCTGGTGAAATGTGGATGGCCTAATCCAGCACCACAGGCCCTGGTTTGGTGATGATTGCCACACAGGAAGAACTGTACCTGGTGTAATGAGGATGGCCTCATCCAACAGTACAGGCCGTAGTGTTGTGAAGATGGCCTCACAGGAAGCACAGGCCATGGTGTAATGTGGATGGCCTCAGACAGCAGCCAGGCCCTGGTGAAATGTAGATGGCCACAGCCGGCAACATGCGCTCTGGTGAAATGTAGTCTGCCTCAGCCAGTAGCACAGGCCCTGTTTTGGTGAAGATGGCCTCACAGGAAGCACTGTCCCTGGTGTAATGTGTATTTCCTCAGGCAGCAACACTGGCCCTAGTGAAATGTGGATGGTATTGGCCAACACCACAGGCTCTGGCGTAATGTGAATGTCCTCAGCCAACACCACTGGCCCTGGAGTAATGGGGATGGCATCAGCCAGTAGCACAGGCCCTTGTGTATTGTGGATCGCATCAGCCAGCAACACAAGCCCTCGTGAAATATAGGTGGCCTCAGACAGCAGCGCAGGCCCTGTTGTAATGTGGATCTCCTTATCTACCAACACTGTCCCAGGTGAAATGTGGATGGTAATGGCCAGCACCACAGACCTTGGTGTAATGTGGATGGCCTTAGCCAACACCACTGGCCCTGGTGAAATGTGGATGACATCGGCAAGGACCAATGGCCCTGATGTAATGTGGATGGTTTTAGCCAACAGCACAGTCCCTGGTGTGGTGAAGATGGCCTCACAGGAAGCACTGTCCCTGGTGTAATGTGGATGGCCTCAGCAAACAACACTGGCCCTGGTGAAATGTGGATGGTATTAGCCAGCACCACAGGCCCTGGTGTAATGTGAATGTCCTCAGCCAGTAGCACAGGCCCTTGTGTATTGTGGATCGCATCAGCCAGCAACACAAGCCCTGGTGAAATGTGGATGGTTTGGGCCTGCACCACAGGCCCTGGTTTAATGTGGATGGTATTGTTGAAATCTCCCAATTCTTTGAATCTTTGGGCTGAAGGAAGGACAATACTCGGTGTATAAATGCTCAATCAACAATCATTTATTTCCATATAATTCAACAGTCAGAGCATTACAACGTCCGGACGGGAGAGATGCTTGCAGAGGTTCGACAGCATGTCTCAAAATGGTGACGGGTTGCTCAGCTTTTTATAGTCTCTAGTGGCCCCCATCTAGTCGTAAAAGCCAAAACATCACATTCTTTCTCTGTTACAGCGCCTAAGTTATGACCTCGGCAGTTGTTTCTCTGCTTTCTGTAAGGTGGGGGTATGGAATGTGGTCTGTCTATCTCCCCTGTCTTAGACACAGAGTCTCCTGCTTACAATCTTCTCTTCATGATTCAACAATTAAGCATGTAACACATTCACAGCAGATCAAGGATACAGAGTGATGCACACTTGTCTAATAAACTAATAAGTGAATATGTTCTTTTAACTCAAAAGTATAATGAGAACTAAACTACATACAGCTCACACACTCTATATTAAAGGGTATAATATGATCTACAGCAGTATTCTAATTCAACTACTTTGATTACATATATAAGGTAACATATGATAACAGAATAATATCACAGTATCAACGAGTAGCACAGGCCCTTGTGTAATGTGGATCACATCAGCCAGCAACACAGGCTCTGGTGAAATGTAGATGACCTCAGACAGCAGCTCAGGCCCTCCTGTCGTGAAGTTGGCCTCAGAGGGAGCACTAGCCCTGGTGCAATGTGAATGGTCTAAGCCAGCAATAAAGGCCCTGGTGTGGTGACGATAGCCTCACAGGGAGCACATGCCGTGGTATAATGTATAATGTGGATGGCCTCAGCCAGTAGCACAGGTCCTGTTGTAATGTGGATGGCCTCATCTACCAACACTGGCCTAGGTGAAATGTGGATGGTAATGGCCAGAACCACAGACCTTGGTGTAATGTGGATGGCCTTAGCCAACACGACTGGCCCTGGTGAAATGTGTATGACATCGGCAAGGACCAATAGCTCTGATGTAATGTGGATGGTTTCAGCAACACAGTCCCTGCTGTATTTCCTCAGGCAACAACACTGGCCCTGGTGAAATGTGGATGGTATTGGCCAACACCACAGGCCCTGGCGTAATGTGAATGTCCTCAGGCAACAACACTGGCCCTGGAGTAATGGGGATGGCATCAGCCAGTAGCACAGGCCCTTGTGTATTGTAAATAAATAAATGGTAAATGGCCTGTATTTATATAGCGCTTTACTAGTCCCTAAGGACCCCAAAGCGCTTTACATATCCAGTCATTCACACACACATTCACACACTGGTGATGGCAAGCTACATTGTAGCCACAGCCACCCTGGGGCGCACTGACAGAGGCGAGGCTGCCGGACACTGGCGCCACCGGGCCCTCTGACCACCACCAGTAGGCAACGGGTGAAGTGTCTTGCCCAAGGACACAACGACCGAGACTGTCCAAGCCGGGGCTCGAACCGGCAACCTTCCTATTACAAGGCGAACTCCCAACTCTTGAGCCACAATCGCCCAGTGTGGATCGCATCAGCCAGCAACACAAGCCCTCGTGAAATATAGGTGTCCTCAGACAGCAGCGCAGGCCCTGCTGTCGTGAAGTGGGCCTCAGAGGGAGCACTAGCTATGGTATAATGTGGGTGGTCTCATTCAGTAGCACAGGCCCTGTTGTAATGTGGATGGCCTTATCTACCAACACTGTCCCAGGTGAAATGTGGATGGTAATGGCCAGCACCACAGACCTTGGTGTAATGTGGATGGCCTTAGCCAACACCACTGGCCCTGGTGTAATGTGGATGGCATCAGCCAGTAGCACAAGCCCTTGTGTATTGTTAATGGCATCAGCCATTAGCACTGTCCCTGGTGTAAAGTGTATTGCCTCAGCCAACAACAGTGGCCCTGGTGAAATGTGGATGGTATGGGCCAGCACCACAGGCCCTGGTGTAATGTGGATGGCATCCACGAGTAACACAGGCCCTGGTGTAATGTGGATGGCCTCATCCAGCACGCCACGCCCTGGTGTGGTGATGATGGCCTCAGCCAAAAGCACTGTCCCTGGTGTTATGTGTATGGCCTCAGCCAACAACAGTGGCCCTGGTGAAATATGGATCGTATTGGTCAGCACCACACACCCTGGTTTAATGTGAATGGCCTTAGCTAGTAGCACAGGCCGTTGTGAATTGTGGATCACATCAGCCAGCAACGCAGGCCCTGGTGTGGTGAAGATGGCCTCACAGGGAGCATTGGCCCTGGTGCAATGTGTATGGCCTCTGCCAGCAACACAGACAGTGGGGTGGTGAAGATGGCCTCATAGGGAGCACTGGCCCTGGTGTAATGTGGATGGCATCAGCCAGTAGCACAGGCCTTTGTATATTGTGGATGGGATCAGCCACCAACACAGGCCCTGGTGAAATGTAGTTGGCCTCAGCCATGACCACAGGCCCTGGTGAACTGTAAATGTCCTCAGCCAGTATCACAGGCCCTGTTGTAATGTGGATGGCCTGATCTAGCAACACAGTCCCTGGTGAAATATGGATGGTATTGGTCAGCACCACACACCCTGTTGTAATGTGAATGGCCATAGCCAACACCACTTGATCTGGTGAAATGTGCATGATATCGCTCAGCACCAGAGGCCCAGGTGTAATGTGAATGTCCTCAGCCAACACCACTGGCCGTGGTGTAATGTGAATGGCCTTAGCCAGAAGCACAGGCCGTTGTGAATTGTGGATCACATCAGCCAGCAACGCAGGCCCTGGTGTGGTGAAGATGGCCTCACAGGGAGCATTGGCCCTGGTGAAATGTGAATGGCCTCAGCCAGCAACACAGGCAGTGGTGTGGTGAAGATGGCTTCACAGGCAGCACTGGCCCTGGTGTAATGTGGATGGCCTCATCCAACAACATTGGCCCTGGTGAAATGTGGATCGCATCAACGAAGTAGCACAGGCCCTGGTGAAATGTAGTTGGCCTCAGCCAGTAGCACAGGCACTGGTGTAATGTGGATGGCATGACCCAGCAACGCAGGCCCTGGTGAAATGTGGATGGTATTGGCCAGCACCAAAGGCCCTGGTGTAATGTGGATGGCCTCAGCCAACAGTACAGGCCCTGGTGTGGTGAATATGGCCTCATAGGGAGCACTGTCCCTAGCCAACACTACTTGATCTAGTGAAATGTGCATGAAATGGTTCAGCACCACAGGCCCAGGTGTAATGTGAATATCCTCAACCAACACCACACGCCATGATGTGGTGATGATGGCCTCAGCAAAAAGCACTTTCCCTGGTGTTATGTGTATGGCCTCAGCCAACAAAAGTGGCCCTGGTGAAATATCGATCGTATTGGTCAGCATCACACACCCTGGTTTAATGTGAATGGCCTTAGCCAGTAGCACAGGCCTTTTGAATTGTGGATCACATCAGCCAGCAACGCAGGTCCTGGTGTGGTGAAGATGGCCTCACAGGCAGCACTGGCCCTGGTGTAATGTGGATGGCATCAGCCATGATCACAGGCCCTGGTGAAATGTAAATGTCCTCAGCCAGTATCACAGGCCCTTTTTGTAATGTGGATGGCCTGATCTAACAACACTGTCCCTGGTGAAATATGGATGGTATTGGTTAGCACCAAACACCCTGGTGTAATGTGAATGTCCTTAGCCAACACCACTGGCCCTGGTGTAATGTGGATGGCATCAGCCAGTAGCACCGGCCCTTGTGTATTGTGGATGGCATCAGCCAGTAGCACAGGCCCTGGTGTAATGTAGATGGCATCAACAAGCAGCAGAGGCCCTGGTCGGGTGAAGATGGCCTCACAGGAAGCACCGTCCCTGGTGTTATGTGGATGGTAGAAGCAAACAACATTTGCCTTGGTGAAATGTGGATGGTATTGGCCAGCACCAAAGTCCCTGGAGTAATGTGGATGGCCTCAGCCAACAGTACAGGCCCCTTTTGTGTTGAAGATGGCCTCACAGGAAGCACCGTCCCTGGTATAAAGTGTATGGCCTCAGCCAACAACAGTGGACCTGGTGAAATCTGGATGGTGTCGGCCAGCACCACAGGCCCTGGTGTAATGTGAATGTCTTCGGCCAGTAGCACAAGCCTTTGTGTATTGTGGATCGCATCAGACGGCAACACAAACCGTGGTGAAATGTGGATGGTATTGGTCAGCACCACACACCCTGGTCTAATGTGAATAACCTTAGCCAACACCACTGGCCCTGGTGAAATGTGCATGATATTGGTCAGCACAACAGGCCCAGGTGTAATGTGGATGGCATCAACGAGCAGCAGAGGCCCTGGTTAGGTGAAGATGGCCTCAAGGGAAGCACTGTCCCTGTTGTAAAGTTTATGGCCTCAGCCAACAACAGTGGCCCTGGTGAAATGTGGATGGTATTGGCCAGCACCACAGGCCCTGGTGTGGTGATGATGGAATCAAAGGAAGCACTGTCCCTGGTGTAATGTGGATGGCCTCAGCCAACAACAGTGGCCCTGGTGAAATGTGGATGGTATTGGCCAGCACCACAGGCCCTGGTGTGGTGATGATGGAATCACAGGAAGCACGGTCCCTGGTGTAATGTGGATGGCCTCAGTCAACAACACAAGCCCTGGTGAAATGTGGATGGTATTGGTCAGCACCACAGGCCCAGGTGTAATGTGAATAGCCTTAGCCAACACCACTGGCCCTGGTGAATTGTGCATGATATTGGTCAGCACCACAGGCCCAGGTGTAATGTGGATGACATCAGCAAGTAGCACAGGCCCTGGTGTGGTGATGATGGCCTCACAGGAAGAACTGTCCCTGGTGTAATGTGGATGTCCTCATCCAACAGTACAGGCCCTGGTGTGTTGAAGATGGCCTCACAGAAAGCACTGTCGCTGGTATAAAGTGTATGACCTCAGCCAACAACAGTGGTCCTGGTGTAATGCGGATGGCCTCAGCTAGCACCACAGGCCCTGGTGTAATGTGGATAGCCTCATCCAGCACCACAGGCCCTGGTGTGGTGATGATGGCCTCACAGGAAGCACTGGTAGTGGTGTAATGTGGATGGTATCAGCCAGTATCACAGGCCCCTGTGTTTTGTGCATGTCATCAGGCAGAAACACAAGCCCTGGTGAAATGTGGATGGTTTCGGACAACACCACAGGCCCGGGTGTAATGTGGATGGCCTCTGCCACTAACACAGGCAGTGGTGTGGTGAAGATGGCCTCACAGGAAGCACTGTCCATGGCCTGCCTGGCCTGGCCTGCATTTGTATAGCGCTTTTCTTGTCCCTAAGGACCCCAAAGCGCTTTACACTACATTCAGTCATTCACCCATTCACACACACATTCACACACTGGCGATGGAAAGCTACATTGTAGCCACAGCTGCCCTGGGGCGCACTGACAGAGGCGAGGCTGCCGGACACTGGCGCCACCGGGCCCTCTGACCACCACCAGTAGGCAAACACGGGGTTAGTATCTTGCCAAAGGATATTTGGCATGCAGCGAGGAGGCAGCCTGGGATCGAACCACCGACCTTCTGATTAGTGGCTGACCTGCTCTGCCACCTGAGCTACAGCCACCCCATACAGCCACTGTCCATGGTGTAATGTGGATGGCCTCAGCCAACAACAGTGGCCCTGGTGAAATGTGGATGGTATTGGCCAGCACCACAGGCCCTGGTGTAATGTGGATGGCAACAACGAGTAGCACTTTCCCTGGTGTAATGTGGATGGCCTCATCCAGCACCACACGCCCTGGTGTGGTGATGATGGCCTCAGCCAAAAGCACTGTCCCTGGAGAAATGTGGATGGTATTGGCCAGCACCACAGGCCCTGGTGTGGTGATGATGGAATCACAGGAAGCACTGTCCCTGGTGTAATGTGGATGGTATTGGTAAGCACCACAGGCCCAGGTGTAATGTGGATGGTATCAGCAAGTAGCACAGGCCCAGGTGTGGTGATGATGGCCTCACAGGAAAAACTGTCCCTGGTGTAATGTGGATGTCCTCATCCAACAGTACAGGCACTGGTGTGGTGAAGATGGCCTCACAGGAAGCACTGTGCCTGGTGTAAAGTGTATGGCCTCAGCCAACAACACTGGCCCTGGTGAAATGTGGATGTTATTGGCCAGCACCACAGGCCCTGGTGTGGTGATGAATGAATCAAAGGAAGCACTGGCAGTGGTGTAATGTGGATGGCCTCAGCCAACAACACTGTACCTGGTGAAATGTGGATGGTATTGGCCAGCACCACAGGCCCTGGTGTAATGTGGATGGCCTCATCCAGCACCACACGCCCTGGTGTGGTGATGATGGCCTCAAAGGAAGCACTGGTAGTGATGTAATGTGGATGGCATCAGCCAGTATCACAGGCCCCTGTGTTTTGTGGATGTCATCAGGCAGAAACACAAGCCCTGGTGAAAAGTGGATGGCTTCGGACAACAACACTGTACCTGGTGAAATGTGGATGGTATTGGCCAGCACCACAGGCCCTGGTGTAATGTGGATGGCCTGTGCCAGTAACACAGGCAGTGGTGTGGTGAAGATGGCCTCACAGGAAGCACTGTCCCTGGTGTAATGTGTATGGCCTCAGCCAACAACAGTGGCCCTGGTGAAATGTGGATGGTATTGGCCAGCACTACAGGCCCTGGTGTAATGTGGATGTCCTCAGTCAACACGACTGGCCCTGGTGAAATGTGCATGATATTGGTCAGCACCACAGGCCCTTGTGTATTGTGGATGGCATCAATGAGTAGCAGAGGCCCTGGTTGGGTGAAGATGGCCTCATGGGAAGCACTGTCCCTGGTGTAATGTCGATGGCCTCAGCTAAGAACAGTGGCCCTGGTGAGATGTGGATGGTATTGGCCAGCACCACAGGCCCTGGTGTAATGTGTATGGCCTCATCCAAAGCACACTCCCTGGTGTGGTGAAGATGGACTCTGTCATGAGGCTGAACTGAGGGTGACACTGGAGACTGAACTGAGGGTGACTCTGGAGACTGAGCTGACAGTGATACTGGTGACTCTGGTGACCGAACTGACAGTGACACTGGTGACTCTGGAGACTGAGCTGAGAGTGGCTGCGGGGTAGCTAACCGAGCTGAGAGTGGCTGCTGGGTGGCTAACCGAGCTGAGAGTGGCTGTGGGGTGGCTAACCGAGCTGAGAGTGGCTGCGGGGCGGCTAACCGAGCTGAGGGAGGCTGCGGGGCGGCTAACCGAGCTGAGGGAGGCTGCGGGGCGGGTGACACTGGGAGCTGAGCTACTGGAGACACAGGTGACACTGGTGTACTGGGGTGAAGGCAGCGAGGATGCAGTTTCTCTCTTAAGGGAGGATCGAATGATTTAGTGATAAATCTTGATGGGAAAGGATGCTGATGCTGAGAATACCAGCCAGCGAGGGCTTCCAGGAGGGTAGCTGACCCTTCCTTGCCTGGACCGCCCATGCCAAACAGTTCGAAGCAAATCCTGGCCCTCAGAGCTGTTATTAGTTGTTTTAATCTGTTAATGTCCAAAAAACCAGCTGTGCAGAGGGTGGAAGACAAAAAGTTGTCGAAAAAGACCACCTGAATGAGTCTCTTGGGGGTGTCCTCAGCGTGGATTACGCCCCGGCAGTAATTCCACAACTGCGCGAGATACTGAGACTGTGAGTCCGCAGGATCCATTTGATGGTTGCGTCGTTCTGTCATGGTTGGCTGTGTGGCAGGCGGGCAAGCAGGAGTGGTGGATCCAAAATGCAGGACTCAGACACAGAAGTTCAACTTAAAGCGCAGCTTTATTGCTGGAAACCCTCTTACTAACTAAAGGCATCAAAAGACAAACAAAAACGCTGGTGGACTAAAACACTGAAGCAGAAAACACTGAACTGGAAACAAAACACTGAACTGGAACTGGAAACAAAACACTGCCAACACGGAGGCAAAACACACACAGCTTGTTGAGGGTACGACGCAACACTGACTCAGAGAAACACAGGGTCTAAATACACTGGGAAGTAACGAGGAGAATGAGACACAGAAGGAGAGCACAGCTGGGGGAAATTAGAACTGACGAAACAAGCAAAGCAGGACACATTCATATAAGTCACGGACCTTCAAAGTAAAACAGGAAGGATCACACAGAGACGCAAACTTGACACCGTGGAGACAGCAACTAAGAAACATAGAGACATAAACCATAAGGCAAAAGACTCTAAGAACCGATAGACACGGAGGGGAACTCAAACATGCAGACACAGACTTACAGAACAGAGGGGACACAGAGAAACGAGAAGGACAAGGGATCGAAACTAGAAACTATAGAATAACTCACACCAAGTACAATAATACAAAAATCACAAAGAACTAAAACGCTGGGTCAGGAGACCCAGGACCCTGACAGCCTCACAGGAAGCACTGTCCCTGGTGTAATGTGTATGGCCTTGTGATGTAGCATAACTTAAGCAGCAAGGAAGGTGATAAGTAAATAGCATTAGCAGACAATTGAAGTTCTTTTTAAGGATACTTTATTGCTAGCATCTCCCTTTTACCATAAAACAATCAATCAGGCATGCAAAAATCCCACTGGCTTTATACAAGACTTTGCCCACACCTGACCTCGTTAGTCCCTACCATTGAGCAAAATAGGTCAAACCAAATAATACAATTCTAAACAAAGAACAGGAATAAAGTCATGCATGAAACTGACAAACTCATTTACTCAACTAAATAGTTTGTAAAGTAAAACACTGCATACAATATAACTCAAAAGGCTACTTTAAAGAAAACAAACAATACTATACAAAATGAAAAACCCTCCATTTGGTTACACCCAGTGATCCAATCATTGACCTCATGACCCTATATAAACAGGAAGTAGTGGGCGGCCCTTCCCATACACCTGTCTCACATATAGGACCTGCAAGCACAACATGGACACCATGGTAAGTATAACCAAAGAAACATAAAGAAACATAATTTACTAGACATGTGCCTGTAAACAGAAGAGAATTCAGATGATCTGATGGTTAGTAGTGTTTGCTTTAAAACACATGCATGGATGTAAAGAATGTAACTACTGTTACCACAAACAAAACCCGGGATATTGTGTGTTAAGAGAAGTTACACCAGCAATGTCTAAATTAAAGCATTATGGCTGACTGTAAAATAAGAGAACACAGAATAACAATATACGCAAGTGACAAATGGCAAATGAATTCTGTCCTAGCCACTTTGTCACAGGCCTCAGCTAAAAACAGTGGCCCTGGTGAAATGTGGATGGTATTGGCCAGCACCACAGGCCCTGGTGTGGTGATGATGGAATCACAGGAAGCACTGTCCCTGGTGTAATGTGGATGGCCCCAGCCAACAACACTGGCCCTGGTGAATTGTGCATGATATTGGTCAGCACCACAGGCCCAGGTGTATTGTGGATGGCATCAGCAAGTAGCACAGGCCCTGGTGTGGTGATGATGGCCGCACAAGAAGAACTGTCCCTGGTGTAATGTGGATGTCCTCATCCAACAGTACAGGCCCCGGTGTGGTGAAGATGGCCTCACAGGAAGCACTGTGCCTGGTGTAAAGTGTATGGCCTCAGCCAACAACAGTGGCCCTGGTGAAATGTGGATGGTATTGGCCAGCACCACAGGCCCTGGTGTGGTGATGAATGAATCAAAGGAAGCACTGGCAGTGGTGTAATGTGGATGGACTGAGCCAACAACACAGGCCCTGGTGAAATGTGGATGGTATTGGCCAGCACCACAGGCCCTGGTGTAATGTGGATGGCCTCATCCAGCACCACAGGCCCCTGTGTTTTGTGGATGTCATCAGGCAGAAACACAAGCCCTGGTGAAATGTGGATGGTTTCGGACAACACCACAGGCCCGCGTGTAATGTGGATGGCCCCTGACAGTAACACAGGCAGTGGTGTGGTGAAGATGGCCTCACAGGAAGCACTGTCCCTGGTGTAATGTGGATGGTAGAAGCCAACAACAGTGGCCCTGGTGAAATATGGATGGTATTGGTCAGCACCACACACCCTGGTGTAATGTGGATGGCATCAACGAGCAACAGAGGCCCTGGTCGGGTGAAGATGGCCTCACAGGAAACACTGTCCGTGGTGTAATATGGATGGTAGAAGCCAACAACAGTTGCCCTGGTGAAATGTGGATGGTATTGGCCAGCACCAAAGGCCCTGGTGTGGTGAATATGGCCTCACAGGGAGCACTGTCCCTGGTACAATGTGGATGGCGTCTGCCGGCAACACAGGCAGTGGTGTGGTGAAGATGGCTTCACAGGGAGCACTGGCCCTGGTGTAATGTGGATGGCATCAGCCAGTAGCACAGGCCTTTGTATGTTGTGGATGGGATCAGCCACCAACACAGGCCCGGGTGAAATGTAGTTGGCCTCAGCCATGACAACAGGCCCTGGTGAAATGTAAATGTCCTCAGCCAGTAGCACAGGCCCTGTTGTAATGTGGATGGCCTCATCTAACAACACTGTCCCTGGTGAAATATGGATGGTATTGGACAGCACCACACACCCTGGTGTAATGTGAATGGCCATAGCCAACACTACTTGATCTGGTGAAATGTGCATGAAATGGTTCAGCACCACAGGCCCAGGTTTAATGTGAATGTCCTCAACCAACACCACTGGCCCTGGTGTAATGTGAATGGCATCAGCCAAAAGCACAGGCCCTGGTAAAATGTGGATGGTATCAGCCAGCAGCACAGGCCCTGGTGTGGTGAATATGGCCTCGCAGGGAGCATTGGCCCTGTTGCAATTTGGATGACCTCAGCCAACAACACTGGCCCTGGCGAAATGTGGATCGCATCATCCAGTAACACAAACCCTGGTGAAATGTGGTTGTTTTCGGCCAACAACACAGGCCCTTGGGTAATTTGGATGGCTAGCAGCACAGGCCCTGGTCTGGTGAAGATGGCCTCACAGGAATCACTGGCCCTGGTGTATTTTCGATGGCATCAGCAAGCAGCACAGACCCTGGTCTAGTGAAGATGGCCTCACAGAAATCACTGGCCCTGGTGTATTGTGGATGGCATCAGCCATCAACACAGGCCCTAGTGAAATATAGGTGGCCTCAGCCAGCAGCAAAGGCCCTACTGCAATGTGAATGGCCTCAGCCAGTAACACAGTCCCTGGTGTAATGTTAATGTCCTCATCCAACCCCATGGCCCCGGTGCAATGCACATTGAATCAGAATCAGAAACTTTATTGTCATTGTCATGAGAACAACGAAATTAAGAATGGTCCCCGATCATTGCATCATCCCTAGCAATTGCTGGCTGAGGATGGCATAATCTAACAACACTGGCCCTTGTGAAATATGGATGGTATTGGTAAAGCACCACACACCCTGGGGTAATGTGGATGGCCTTAGCTTACACCACTGGCCATGGTGTAATGTGCATGATATCGGCCAGCATCACAGGCCCTAATGTGGATGGCATCAACGAGCATCAAAGGCCCTGGTGGGGTAAAGATGGCCTCACAGGAAGCACAGGCCCTGGTGTAATGTGGATGGTAGAAGCCGGCATCACAGTCTCTGGTGTAATGTTGATGGCCTAAGCCAACAACAGTGGCCCTGGTGAAATGTGGATGGTGTTGGCCAGCACCAGAGGCCCTGGTGTAATTTGAATGGCTTAGGCCACCAGCACAGGCCCTCGTGTGGTGAAGATGGCCTCACAGGAAGCACTGTCCCTGGTGTAATGTGGATGGCCTCAGCAAACAACACTGGCCTTGGTAAAATGTCGATGCCATTTGCCAGCACCACAGGCCCTACTGTAATGTAGATAGCATCAGCCAGTAGAACAGGCTTTTGAGTATTGTGAATGGCATCAGCCAGCAAAACCACTGGCCCTTGGGTAATATGGAAGGCTAGCAGCACAGGCCCTTGTGTAATGTGGATGGTATTGCTTAGCACCACAGGCCCTGGTGTAATGTGAATGTCCTCAGCCATGACCACAGGCCGTGATGAAATGTAGTTGGCCTCAGCCATGACCACAGGCCCTGGTGAAATGTAAATGTCCTCAGCCAGTAGCACAGGCCCTGTTGTAATGTGGATGGCCTCATCTAACAACTCTGTCGCTGGTGAAATATGGATGGGATTGGTCAGCACCACACACCCTGGTGAAATGTGCATGATATCGGTCAGCACCACAGGCCCAGGTGTAATCTGGATGGCATCAACGAGCAGCAAAGAACCTGGTGTGGTGAAGATGGCCTCACAGGAAGCACTGTCACTTGTGTAATGTGTATGACCTTTGCCAAAAACAGTGGCTCTGGTGAAATGTGGATTATATTGGCAGGAACACAAGCCCTGGTGAAATGTGGATGGTTTGGGCCTGCACCACAGGCCCTGGTTTAATGTGGATGGCATCAACGGGCCTGTGTTGCTGGCCAATACCATCCACAGTACACCAGAGCCAGTGTTGTTGGATGAGGCCATTCACGTTACACAAGGGCCTGTGGTGCTAGCCAATACCATCCACATTACACATTACGCTGAGGCCATACACTTTACATCAAGGACAGTGCTTCCTGTAAGTCCATCATCAGCACACCAGGGCCTGTGGTGCTCGCTGAGGCCATCCAAATTACACCAGGGACAGTGCTTCCTGTGAGGCCATCTTCACCACACCAGGGCCAGTGTTGTTGGCTCAGGCCATCCACATTACACCACTGCCAGTGCTTCCTGTGATGCCATCATCACCAAACCAGGGCCTTTGGTGCTCGCTGAGGCCATCCAAATTACACCAGGGACAGTGCTTCCTGTGAGGCCATCTTCACCACACCAGGGACTGTGCTGTTGGCTGAAACCATCCACATTACATCAGGGCCATTGGTCCTTGCCGATGTCATCCACATTTCACCAGGGCCAGTGGTGTTGGCTAAGGCCATCCTCATTACACCAAGGTCTGTGGTGCTGGCCATTACCATCCACATTTCACCTGGGCCAGTGTTGGTAGATGAGGCCATCCACATTACAACTGGGCCTGTGCTACTGGCTGAGGCCATCCACTTTATACCACGGCATGTGCTCCTTGTGAGGCTATCGTCAACACACCAGGGCCTGTATTGCTGGCTTAGGCCATCCACATTGCACCAGGGCTAGTGCTCCCTCTGAGGCCAACTTCACGACAGCAGGGCCTGCGCTGCTGTCTGAGGTCATCTACATTTCACAAGAGCCTGTGTTGCTGGCTGATGTGATCCACATTGGAAGGGAGACTCGGCTTCACACCCTTCATTCACCCGTAGTTAGCCAGGCCCCTGTAACTGGTGCAGCCGAAGATAGCGTAGGCCCCGCTAGCTGTTCCCCGGCACACCCCAAGCAGCTGGGGAAAGAGGGCGTCTGGGTCACGGTGAGGAGGAAGCATAGTCCTAAACAGAAGCCCCAGGTACACCACCAACCCGTTCATGTGTCTAACTGTTTTTCCCCACTTGGCGACACGCCCGCCGGGGGTCAAACTCTGGTAATTGGTGATTCTGTTCTCAGACATGTGAAGCTAGAGACACCGGCAACCATAGTCAATTGTCTTCCAGGGGCCAGAGCAGGCGACATTGAAGGAAATGCAAAACTGCTGGCTAAGGATAAACGTAAATTCAGCAAAATCATAATTCACGTCGGCAGTAATGACACCCGGTTACGCCAATCGGAGGTCACTAAAAGCAATATTGAATCGGTGTGCAACCTTCTGGAGGAAACCTGATCTTGTTAGGAGAGACGGCATCCATCCCACTTTGGATGTAGCAGCTCTCATTTCTAGAAATATGGACAAATTTATTAAACCCCCCAAAATATGACTATCCAGAGTTGGGACCAGGAAGCAGAGTTGCAGTCTTACACGGATCTCTGCAGCTTCTCTCCTCCTGCTACCCCCCCCCCCCCCCATCTCCTTACACAGAGTTTCTGTCTGATTTCTCAGACTTTTTATCTGATTTAGTGCTCAGCTCAGATAAAATAATTATTGTGGGTGATTTTAACATCCATGTAGATGCTAAAAATGACAGCCTCAACATGGCATTTAATCTGTTATTAGACTCAATTGGCTTTTCATAAAAAGGAAAAGAACCCACCCACCACTTTAATAATCACACTCTAGATCTTGTTTTAACATATGGCATAGAAACTGAACATTTAACAGTGTTTCCTGAAAACCCTCTCCTGTCTGATCATTTCCTGATAACATTTACATTTAAAATAATTGATTACACAGCAGTGGAAAGTAGACTTTATCAAAGTAGATGTCTTTCTGAAAGTGCTGTAACTAAGTTTAAGAATATAATCCACCCACTGTTATCATCTTCAATGCCCTGTACCAACATAGAGCAGAGCAGCTATCTGAATACTACTCCAACAGAGGTCGATTATCTTGTTAATAATTTAACCTCCTCACTACATACGACTCTGGATACTGTAGCTCCTGTGAAAACTAAGGTCTCAAATCAGAAGTACCTGACTCCGTGGTATAATTCTCAAACACATAGCCTAAAGCAGATGACTCGTAAGCTGGAGAGGAAATGGCGTGTCACAAATTTAGAGGATCATCATTTAGCCTCGAGAAATAGTGTGTTGCTTTATAAGAAAGTCCTCCGCAAAGCCAGAACATCTTACTATTCGTCACTGATTGAAGAAAATAAGAATAACCCCCGGTTTCTCTTCAGCACTGTAGCCAGGCTGACAAAAAGTCAGAGCTCTTTTGAGCCAACCATCCCTTTAACGTTAACTAGTAATGACTTCATGAACTTCTTCACAAATAAAATTTTTATCATTAGAGAAAAAATTACCAATAATCATCCCACAGATGTAATATTATCTACAGCTACTCTTAGTACCATTGATGTTATATTAGACTCTTTTTCTCCAATTGATCTTTCTGAGTTAACTTCAATAATTACTTCCTCCAAACCATCAACGTGTCTTTTAGACCCCATTCCTACAAAACTGCTCAAAGAAGTCCTGCCATTAATTAATTCTTCAATCTTAAATATGATCAACCTATCTGTAATAATCGGCTATGTACCACAGGCCTTCAAGCTGGCTGTAGTTAAACCTTTACTCAAAAAGCATCTCTAGACCCAGCAGTCTTAGCTAATTATAGGCCAATCTCCAACCTTCCTTTCATATCAAAAATCCTTGAAAGAGTAGTTGTCAAACAGCTAACAGATCATCTGCAGAGGAATGGCTTATTTGAAGAGTTTCAGTCAGGTTTCAGAGCTCATCACAGCACAGAAACAGCTTTAGTGAAGGTTACAAATGATCTTCTTATGGCCTCTGACAGTGGACTTATCTCTGTGCTTGTCCTGCTAGACCTTAGTGCAGCATTCGATACTGTCGACCATAATATCCTATTAGAGCGATTAGAACATGCTGTAGGTATTACAGGTACTGCACTGCAGTGGTTTGTATCATATCTATCTAATAGACTCCAATTTGTACATGTAAATGGAGAGTCCTCTTTACACACTGAGGTTAATTAAGGAGTTCCACAGGTTCAGTGCTAAGACCAATTCTGTTTACACTATACATGCATCCCCTAGGCAGCATCATTAAAAGACATAGCATACAATTTCACTGCCATGCAGATGACACCCAGCTCTATCTGTCCATGAAGCCAGATAACACACACCAATTAGTTAAACTGCAGGAATGTCTTAAAGACATAAAGACCTGGATGGCTGCTAACTTTCTGCTTCTTAATTCAGATCAAACTGAGGTTACTGTACTCGGCCCTGAAAAGCCTAGAAATATGGTATCTAACCAGATTCTTACTCTGGATGGCATTACCTTGGCCTCCAGTAACGCTGTGAGGAACCTTGGAGTAATTTTTGACCAGGATATGTCCTTCAACGCACGTATTAAACAAATATGTAAGACTGCGTTCTTCCATTTGCACAACATCTCTAAAGTTAGAAAGATCCTGTCTCAGAGTGACGCTGAAAAACTAGTTCATGCATTTATTACTTCCAGGCTGGACTACTGCAATTCATTATTATCAGGATGTCCAAAAAACTCGCTGAAAAGCCTTCAGCTAATCCAAAATGCTGCAGCAAGAGTTCTGACAGGGACTAGAAAGAGAGAGCATATTTCTCCTGTTTTGGCTTCCCTTCAAACCCAGAATTGAATTCAAAATCCTGCTCCTCACATACAAGGTCTTGAATAATCAGGCCCCATCTTATCTTAATGACCTTGTAGTACCATATCACCCCATTAGAGCACTTAGAGCAAAATCCTGATCCTGAATCCTCCCGTAGTTATGCTGCGATAGACGTAGGCTGCCGGGGATTCCCATGATGCATTGAGTTTTTCCTTTCCAGTCACCTTTCTCACTCACTATGTATTAATACAGCGGTCCCCAACCCCCGGGCCTCGGTACCGGTCCGTGAGTCGTTTGGTACCGGGCCACGAGAGTTGAGGCTCAGGTGTGAAATGTATGGTTTTCAGGATTTTTATCGGTTTTTTAGCGTTATTTTGTCATCGTTTTTATCGTTAACTCTGTTTTCCTGGGTCTTTTCACGTGTGTTATGAATAAATCTTCTTTTTTACGGTACCGGTACTAGGCCGGTCCGTAAAAATATTGTCGGGCATGAACCGGTCCGTGGCGCTTAGGGACCGCTGTGTTAATAGACCTCTCTGCATTGAATCATATCTGTTATTAACCTCTGGCTCTCTTCCACAGCATGTCTTTTATCCTGTCTTCCTTCTCTCACCCCAACCGGTCGCAGCAGATGGCCCCGCCCCTCCCTGAGCCTGATTCTGCTGGAGGTTTCTTCCTGTTAAAAGGGAGTTTTTCCTTCCCACTGTCACCAAAGTGCTTGCTCATAGGGGGTCATATGATTGTTGGGTTTTTCTCTGTATCTATGAAGCCCCTTGAGGCGACTTTTGTTGTGATTTGGCGCTATATAAATAAAATTGAATTGAATTGAATTACGGACTAAACCTGGGACATTTGTGGCCCCAGTGCATGTGCCCTATCTGCCTTGTTGGTGTCCTTGATTTTTAAAAGTAAAATGTCTTATTATGCTATAAATAACGCCAGAGAGTGAAATCTGTGCTGATCCTAATACAAATACCTGAAGACAAAGTGCCTTGGTTGTTTTCGATTGTTCTTTTCATCAGACATAATAACTACTCAGATCTCCTGGACTTCTTTCTTTCTTTCTTTCTTTCTTTCTTTCTTTCTTTTCATTCCTGAAGACATGCACATCTTCAGGAACAAAGCTACAACCCAGATGACATTGTCAAAAGTGTCTTTAACTGAGCTTTGAGAAAAGGTGGACTGCTGAATGAAAGTAAGATTTGCATTTGGTTTGGAAATCAAACTCCTCGACCAATACTTAATATTCCTTTTCCATATTTTCTAACACACACACACACACACCAACAGATATTGTGTATATATAAATGGTGAATGCTCATATCGAACATGGGCCAAGTTTCAAATAATGAGGTCAGTATATGTACAAGTAATCCCTGCTCCAAGCACAGAAGTACCACCCACCTGCTATTCAAAACTTCTGAGGAGCAGCCAATAAGACAAAGGTTGGCTCAAAGAGAGGACAGCTAAACTGGCATATTTCAAATGGAAGATAAATTGAAGGACTGCACCAAGACTCAGTATAGGATAAATAAGCATATTTTCAGCAATGAATCACACAAATTTGCTGTAGTGCACAAATTAAAGTATGGAGCTGGAAATAAACATAATTAGCTCTCTTTAAGGGACTAAAACATCTCTAGATTGTATTTTGAATAGATCATGAGTGGTCCATTTTTTTTTGTCATTTGCTATAATAAAATCCCCCTCATAATGTAGTGAAGAGTTGCCAAGGCCATCTATCTGCAGCCGTGGTTTTTAAGATGCGGTACTTTTTAAAATACACACAGTGGGACACTGCCATGGACTGGTGACCTGTACAGGGTGTACCTTGCTCAGTCTGTGACAGCTGCTCCAGCCCTTCATGACCCTGAATCAGATACACCATTAAAAAGGGGGTGGATGGATTGACAGGGGATCAGAGGTATGGTGGACTGTAACTAAATAATTAAATAGAAAAAAATTAACTGTAAAAATAAATCTGTTAGGGTGCCTGGGTTCGTTGACCCAAAATTTTGAGTTTTACATTATTATTGAACTTTGATTTTGCCATTATTTATCATTTCTAGTCTTTTGGTTTCTTAGAGTTCTGTCTTCTGGTTTCTGTCTCTGTGTTACATAGTTGTTCTGTCTCCCCCTGTCTGCTGTATCCCCTCGTCAAGTCCGCGTCGTCTGTGTTATGTTTCCTGTTTTACTTTGAAAGTCCATGTCTCATGTTAATGTATCTGGATTTGCTTCCCTTGTCTCGCTACCCTTATTTGTCCCAGCTGTGTTTCTCTGTTGTCTCCCATTCCCTGATGGCTCTCTCTGGGTATGTAAGCCCTGAGTTTTCTTTGGTCTTTGTTGCGATCTCCCTCATCCTATGCTGTGTGTTCTGTTTGGCTGCCTGTGTAAGTTTCTTTTGGTATTCTTGCTTTTGTTATATTTGTGTTTAGCGTTAAAGCTGTTTTGAGTTCACACTTTTACCTCCAAGTGTCTGCACATTGGGTCCACAGTTCCTGCCTGCACACAGCACATGACAAAATCATTGTGTAAAAACAAAACAAAATGCTGTCTTCTTTATTGACCATTTACCGTCAAACACATTTCAACTATAAGCTTTCATCAGTGCAAACCAAAGCCACATCCCCAGATATAGAACCATGGGAGGTTTAAACACTAATTAGTGTGAATGCTTGAAAAGTTAAATCAGAAGAGCAGGCTGTCTTTACACTGTCACCACGTCCATATAATAAACTCCACAGGCATGAAAAATGTGAATTCAGTAGACATGACATATGTGAGTGAAGTTGGCCCCCCCACCTTCTTCAAATCCAACAAAAGTGGTATCAAACGTTTGTGCTGGTTTGTGCTGCAAAAATTGTCGTTTGTGCTGCTATCATTTTAAAGATATTAATCAAAATTTCTAGAGGTCATCAGAGGTCAACCAGCCCCCCCACATTAATTAAATCAAACAAAATGGGTGTCAATCAACGTTTGTGCTGGTCTGTGCGGCTTCTGTTTTAAAGATATTAATAAAAATGTAAAGGTCAACCAGCCCCCCCCCCCCCAACACACACACACACACACACACACACACACACACACACACACACACACACACACACACACACACAAAATTGTCGTTTGTGCTGCCTCTGTTTTAAAGATATTAATGAAAATGTAAAGGTCAAAAGGTCAACCAGCCCCCCCACATTAATGGAATCGAACAAAATTGATGTCAAACATTTGTGCTACGCTTGTGCTGGTTTGTTCTGCAAAAATTTACGTTTGTGCCGCTATCATTTTTTTTTTTTTTTTTTTTTTTTTTTTTCCTTTTTTGCCTGTCCCGTTTGGCTCTTTTGCCATCAGAATTGTTGTCTAAAGGCAAAGAAAGATGCCCAACGGATTTACTTTACCAAACTGACCATCCCAGCCTTGCCGTAATGGTCCATTTGATTCACCTTTTATTGTTTATTTTATTTTCACTTACTGAATACGGGACAGACTTGACTGGGGGAAAGAAGGGGAGAAAGAAAGAGGGAAAGAGAAACAGCTGAGAAGAGGGATGGGGGAGAAGGGCAAAAACCAAAAACCAACAGAATGAGCAGAAAAAGAAAAAAAAGAAGAAAAAAAGAAAAAAAAACGCATATATCAATCACCTGGGTCACCTGCTGAGAAAGAAAAAAGAAAGCAAGCAGAAGAGAACAAGAGTAATAGAATAAACAACATCACAATGATATATGGGAATATGACAGTAAATACTAAATGTTAAACATTATTGTGCAACACATAAGATCAACAGAACACAGTGTGCTTTGAGGTAGGAGCCAAAAAGGGTGTAGTTTGTGGGTGTGATCACCCGTGTGTACACCTGTGAGCATGGACGCGCTTGTTTTTTGTTTTTTAAAAGGTTCCTTCATGTAATAATCTGCTAGAGGGTGTGGGGGGGGCCACAGCCCCGTCCTCCAGGGCGTGAAGCAGGTGTGGAGGAGATCAAAACTCCAGACATCCAGAGGCCCCCAGAACACAAGAGACCAAGGAAGACCAACAGAGGGGCAGCTGCGCCACTGTCCCGGAAAGAGCTGAGGAGAGTCCCAGATGAGGGCTCACTCAGCAGCCGTGGAGCAGAAGCCAGGGGGAGTTGCAGTGACGTGCCCGTGAGCTCCGCCGGCAGCCAGCTGCGCCTGAGTGACCAAGCCCCAGGCCGAGAGGCCGGGGGCACCCCACCTCCGAAGTGGCCCGAGCGAGCCCCAGGCTCCAGGCCCCGATAAGTGGCCGCCAAGGAGTGAGCCGGTGTGTACCTGGACGCCCATCCCCGGACACAAAGAACCACCAACGCACCGATGTCTGAGGGGGTCCGCCACTGGCAGGGGAAGTGGTGGTAGGGGGAGATAGGCCTCCAAACCTTGGAGGGCCTGAGATGTCCCCAGAGAGGTGGCGCCTGACACCCAACCTGACATATAGACACAGACATACAGGCACACACAGATACAAACATCCATTCCCACCCTCATGCTCTCATATGCACTTACTCCACACTCAACCAACGTGGAGACAGGCATAAAGAGACGTTGTACACACGATCACACTCCCCAAGCGTACTCTACAAACCGGGTCTAGGTGCCCTCGCCCCTGGAGGGGGGAACTGCACCCAGACCCAGGTGGTGTTTCCCTTTTCCCTGCGGTGGGGGGAGGCAGACCGCCCCGACTCCGCAGCAGCAGGAAGGCTCCACACTCCAGACCGCAGTCGGACGGCCAACTCCTCCTCCTAGTCCTAGCCCCCCTGCTCCAGCAGGTCGCAGAGAATGGGGGTGAGAGAAGACTCCAAACCTCCCTCCACCCGCTCATTGTAATGTTGATGCATGTGTGTTCTAAGGTGCATTTAAAACCCAGGAGGGCTTGGAGCTACCTGCCAGAGAGCAGCAGGTAAGCGCATGGTCCCTCCTGCTAGCCCTCAATGTCTACGTGTATTTAAAATTGAGAGGTGGGCAACGATGCCAGGGGTGGGGTGTACACCCTGATGGTACTTTGGACTCCGTGTATCGTGCCCACCCCCAAGATCCTATATGTATGTGTAATGAGAGTGTGAGTAATGTGAATGTCTAAGTTGTGGGATAAAATTGAGGCAGAGGCAGCCAGAAGGGGACAGAGGGGGGGGGGTAGCCTCCTCTGCACCCTGGTGACATACCCCTACTCCAAGGCCCTGCATGTGTGGGTGGTTGTGGTAGAGCGGGAAGAGGGCGGCAGCTGGAGATGGGGAGGGAAGGAAGGGAGGGGCAAGTGACCCCTCCCTGGGGCCAGCTCCCCCGCTGACCCCAGTAGGCACCCCCATACTCCGCGACCCGCCAGGGAAAGGGGGCCCAGGCCCATCCAGACCGGGCCCAGTGCAGCAGCGCCGCCCGGCCCCACAGAGCCCGGGACAGTCCACCCAACCCCACCACAGAGAAAACTGCACCCACCCCACCAGCCACTCATCTTCCAGACTACATAAGACAATAAACACCCAGGCTGAGATCTTCCTCCACCTCTCCTGTATCTCCCCCTCCTGCAGAGGGAGCTCCTGAGGAGAGGAAAGCTCCTGCAAGATGTGACAATCTCCCCCACCAGTTGAAGAGCCCCCCAGGTGGCTCGACGCACCGGCGGCACCCTGCTCCAGGGCTGGGCCCCCATGCACCCACCCGCCCACAACCCCGGCAACACACCAACCAGGACCCAAGCCCCCGAGGCCCGGTCCGGGTCCCAGCCCAGAGACGGAGCGCCCCCAGAACCTCACGCCCATCCCGGACCCACCCAGGGGCAGCCAGGCTACCAGGTCAGTAACCCACGTCCGTCAGCACAGACCCTCCCCTAGCCCCGCTGCACGCAGCCGCGAGGAAACAGTCACCTGAGAGCCAACAGAGCCCCTAACCGGACATGACCGCTACCCCGGGTTGAGCCCCCCAAGGAAGATGCCTCCGGGGAACCCCCCGACGCCCTAAGCCTGTCCCTACCCCCACACCAATCACAACAGTGAAGGCGGGACCAAACTATGACCCCCCACCCCCACTAGGTGATGGAGCTGATCAAAGGAGCCCAGAGCAATTGATCTGATGTGGTGGCAGAGGCTGTATCAAGACTAATGTAATCTAATAGATAATTTCTATATTGGTTAGAATTAAGATTATTTTTATTTTTCCAGTTCATGAGGACTGTTTTCTTGGCTATGCATAGGGCAGTGAAAACCATATGGGCGATATTCTTTTCTGAAGTGACATTATCTAAGCTGCCCAACAAACACACTAAGGGGGAAGTTGGAATGTTACATTTCAGACACTTCGATAAGTCTTCACATATCTCGCGCCAAAACTTCTGAACTGGTGGACAGAACCAAAGAGCGTGGATATAATTGTCCGGTGAATTGGTTTGGCAGTGTGAGCAGTTGTTGGTAGACGTAAAGCCCATCTTGAACATCCGATGACCTGTATAGTGCACTCTATGTAATATTTTGTATTGAATTAATTGAAGACTGGGATTTCTAATTAGATGAAAGGTTTTTAAGCAAATCTGAGACCAGAAGTTTTGGTCTAAGTTAACTGATAAATCCGCTTCCCATTTTGCAATAGGAAGTGATATTGCTTCATCTGTTTTAGAAAGCATTCTGTATATTTTGGATAGTAATTTGGGGGGTTTAAGAGTAAGAAATTGAACCACACTTGGTGGTGTTTGTAGTTCAACTTGACCCGGTTTAAATTTCTTTTTTACTATGGATTTAATTTGTTGATATTCTAAAAATCTTTTCTTGTTGATCCCATATTGTGTAACTAGTCCGTCAAATGAAATAAATTCTGTTCCTTCTAGTATAAGTTCTAAATATTTGATTCCTTTATCACTCCAATCTGAAAAGTTTATCATATTATTGTTTTGTAATATGTCAGGGTTGTTCCAGATAGGTGTACGTTTGCATGGGATTAATGAAGACGCCGTCAATTTTAGAAACTCCCACCATGCTGTCAGAGAAGAGCTGATGTTGATGCTTTTAAAGCATTCATGTCGTTGGATGTTTGAGCTGATAAATGGTAGGTCTGAGATCTCTAGATTATTGTAGAACAAGCACTCTGCATCTAGCCAAGGTTCATCTAAGAGGGTGTGTTTTAGCCATCCTGAGATAAACTGAAGCCTGTTGGCTAAGAAGTAGTGCTGAAAGTTAGGCAGTTCTAGTCCTCCTTTATCCTTGGTCTTTTGTAGTGTTTTTAAGCTTATACGTGGGGGTTTATTTTTCCAAAGGAATTTGGACATACATGAATCTAGAGATCTGAACCAATCTTGTGGTGGTTTAGTTGGGATCATTGAGAATAAATAATTTATTTTTGGTAAGACCATCATTTTTATAGCGGCAACCCTTCCCATGAGTGATATGGGTAGACATTTCCATCTAGCCAGATCATCTTCTACCTTCTTTAAAAGTGGGATATGGTTTAATTTAGTTAGATCTGCAAGCTTGGGAGAAACATTAATACCTAAATATTTTATATTTCCCGATTGCAGTGGTGTAGAAGAGGAATTATGGAAGGAGCAATTAATCGGTAGGACTGTAGATTTTGACCAGTTAATTGAGTAATCTGATATTCTTGCAAAAGAGTTTATCAATTCAATCACCCCAGAGATATTGGTTTGTGAATTTTGGAGAAAGAGTAACACATCATCCGCGTAAAGGCTGATTTTATGTTCCACGTTCTTGCATTTTATGCCCTTAATTACTGAATTCTGTCTAATTGCTGCTGCTAGTGGTTCAATAAAAATTGCAAATAGTGAAGGGGAGAGTGGGCATCCCTGCCTGGTGCCCCTCAAGAGACAGAAGCTGGAGGATGTCTGGTCATTTGTTCTAACACAAGCTGTTGGGGAATTATATAATATTTTTAACCAGTTTATGAAAGAGGATCCAAAACCAAATTTGTGTAAAGTTGCAAATAGAAATTTCCAGTTAACTCTGTCAAATGCTTTTTCTGCGTCTAGAGAGAATATTGTAGTTTCTAGGTTTTTACTGTATGAGTAGTCTATCAAATTAAGTAATCTACGTGTATTTGTTGATGAGTGCCTACCTTTTATGAAACCAGTTTGGTCAGGATGAATTAAGAAGGGGGTTATTTTCTCCAGTCTCTTTGAGAGAGCTTTGCAGATTATTTTAAGGTCTACATTTATAAGGGATATTGGACGATAGCTTGAGGGATATACAGGGTCTTTGCCTGGTTTTAGCAGGAGATTAATGTTTGCAGAATTCATATTTGATGGAAGTCTGCCCTTTTCTTTAATTTCCAACAACGTTCTATAGAAAACTGGTGCTAGAATCGACCAGAATTCTTTGTAGAATTCTGCAGGAAAGCCATCTGGACCTGGAGCCTTATTATTGTGCATACTTATCAGGGCTTCCTGGAGTTCACCTGGTGTCAGTGGTGAATCCAGTGCCATTGCTTGAGTGTCCAATAATTTTGGAAGAGTTATGTTGTCCAAAAACTGATCAATTTCTTTTTTAGATGGGTTTATTTGTGGTGAATACAACGTTTTATAGAAATCCCTGAAAATGTTGTTTATTTGTATCGGTTCATATAATGTGTTCCCAGATGAATCTTGAACAGCACATATAGTTGTTTTTTCTTTATTTATTTTTAGCTGGTTTGCTAGAAATTGACCGGATTTATTACCATGTTCATAATTTTGTAGGCGTAGTCTTTGTACTAAGAATTTTGTTTTTTTATCAATTATCTCATTTAATTCTAGTTTTGTTTTGCGTATTTTGTTCAATGTTTCCTGATCTTGGTGGGACGCGTAGGCTTCTTCTAGTGATTTGATGTTTTTTTCTAATTCCTGAATATTTTTGTTTTCTTTTTTCTTATTATGTGATGAGAAAGAAATTATTTTACCTCTCATCAACAGAAGCTGATGTTTCGGGAGTGTCATTATAGTCCAAATATGAAGTCCACTCTTTTTTAAAATATTTAATAAAGTCTTCATCTTTAAGTAGTGATATATTAAATCTCCAGTTTTTTCTTGGCGTAGTATTATTCTTGTGCATTAGTGTTAAAGATACAGGACCATGATCGCTGACAGCTATAGGGTGAATCTCAGTGTCTGAAATGTCGTTCAGCAGTGAGCTGCTGACCAAAAAATAATCCAGACGAGAGTAGGAGTGATGGACATGTGAGAAAAAAGTATATTCCTTACTGGTGGGGTGAAGGGAGCGCCATGCATCGCAAAGACCAAAGTCGCTCATATATTGTTTGATTATATTTGTGGACTGCCAATTACGCTGAGTTCCCGCTGTATTGAGCCTATCCATGTCTTCATTTAGTCCAAGGTTGAGGTCACCTCCAAGAACAAGTGTGCCATCTAAGTGTTCAGAGAGTGCACTGAAAAAACCGTGAAAGAATGAGGGATCATCAACATTTGGACCATATACACTTGCAATACATAGCTTTTTATCACGTATAGATAGTTTAATGATTAAGAATCTGCCCTCTGGATCTATAACTGTATCGAGTACTGTGAAATTAATATTTTTATGTATTAAAATTGCTGCTCCCCTTTGTCTAGAATTATAACAAGCTGAGAACACATTGGGAAACTCAGGTGTTTTAAGTTCATTCGAACCTCTAAGAGGTCTGTGGGTCTCTTGTAATAGGACAACATCCGCCTGTAGTTTTTTGAGTTGGTTAAATATTTTTAACCTCTTTTCTCTGGAGCCAGCTCCATTTATATTCCATGTAATGAACCTCAGTGTACCCATAGATGTTTGTGTATAACTAGGGATGTATGCTGTGTGCGTCGCTTAGACAGGTGGAGAGAATACGTCACTTGTTCATAAATAAAGAGAAGGAGAGAGAGAAAAAATGTGTGGCGAGATGCTCCCTGAGTCTGACTTTGTGTATGCATAGTTACTAATATGAGTATGCTTGGCTTAAGTGTGTGTGTATCTTATATGACTGTGTGCGCTGTCTGACTGATGTAAATGTGCTGCCGTTGAGCGCATGGTGCGTATGTGTCGAAATAAAGGATGTTTGTGGATGAGTGTCGAAGCAGGTGATCGAGGCAGTGAAAGGAATAAAGAAAGAAACCAAGGACAGGGGTGAGCAGCATAAAACCAAGAGGGGGAAAAGAGAGGAGGAAAAAAAAAAAAAACGAGAAGAAAAAAAACGAGAAGAAAAAAAAAAACAGAAACAAAACGTAAACATTCCAATTAAATCACTGACGGAGAGTGACGGTGTTAATTCTGCTATGAAATCACACTTTAAGATGCGATTTGATACTGGTAAGTTAAACAGATGTTAAAGCAAGTTAGTGTGAGTGGATAGGGAAATGGTGTAGCTGATTCTTATCTGGTGTGAGGTTAATACAGCCACGGAGTGATGTTGGGGTCGCGGTGGAGCTGTCCGTCCACGTACAGCCGGTCCACAGCGATGACAGCGCGGGAGCCCTTCTGGATGAAGCCGCGTCGGATTGGGAAGAGGACCCTGCGTCGTTCCAAGATCTCTTTGGGGAACTGGTCGTTCACGCTGAAGTCCGTTCCTTTTAATTCCCTGCCGCGGCTTTTCACATGTTGCTTTTGTTTGAAGTGGCCGAATTTGGCCACGATAGGACGTGGTCTCCCGGCCGTAGCCCGAATGGGGCCGAGGCGATGTACCCGATCGAAGACGATGTTCTTCACAGTGTCCTCCGGCAGCTTCAGGTGGGTTTTGATGAAGCTTTTTACCGTGGTCTCCACGTCCTCTCCAGCGGCTTCTGGAATACCAGAAAATACCCGATTATCACGCATGCTACGAGCTTGTAGATCGATAACTGTTTCTTTTATTTTTTTATTTTCTCTATTGAGCTGGGTAACATTATCTGTGAGACATTTCACCGACTCCCTTAGCGTGGCATTTTCAGCAGCAAGCGTTTCCACCTGCTGCTGGCTGTACTCCAGGGATTCTCGCAAGCATTTAAATTCTCGGTGAAGAATCTCCACCAAGGACAGCCTTGCGTCGAAACTGGACAATCGCTTGTCGATTGACTCCAATATGTTGGCAATATCTTTGCCGGCTGGCGATGTTGAGCCGGGGAAATCTGCCGGGCGTTGTCTTTTCGACGACGGCGTCTCAGCTTTGGCCGGGGAAGCTGCACACGGGGTCTTCTTCATCACGAGATCCTGAAAGCACAGATCGATGTAATCTTGGAGAGTCTCTAAACTCTCCTCGTTGTTCTCCAGGGTGTTGGAGATTATTTAGACAAATAGTGTTAGTTATAAGACAATTGATAAGTGTATTTGGTAATGCTGAAGCTTAAATGAATTTGTTCAAATCTAAACTACCATTTGCTTTAATTTTCCGCCAAAATCTCCGGCGTCTGACGTCAGTTACAACATGAGTCGCTTACCTTGTCCGTCACTTCCGTCATTTACTCACCTGCTGCCCGTCCTCCTGTCTCCTGTCCTCCTGTCTCCTGAACGGCCCTTGTGTATTGTGGATCGCATCAGCCAGCAACACAAGCCCTCGTGAAATATAGGTGGCCTCAGACAGCAGCGCAGGCCCTGCTGTCGTGAAGTGGGCCTCAGAGGGAGCACTAGCTATGGTATAATGTGGATGGCCTCATTCAGTAGCACAGGCCCTGTTGTAATCAGGATGGCCTTATCTACCAACACTGTCCCAGGTGAAATGTGGATGGTAATGGCCAGCACCACAGACCTTGGTGTAATGTGGATGGCCTTAGCCAACACCACTGGCCCTGGTGAAATGTGGATGACATCGGCAAGAACCAATGGCCCTGATGTAATGTGGATGGTTTCAGCCAACAGCACAGTCCCTGGTGTGGTGAAGATGGCCTCACAGGGAGCACTAGCCCTGGTGCAATGTGGATGGTCTAAGCCAGCAATACAGGCCCTGGTGTGGTGACGATAGCCTCACAGGGAGCACATGCCGTGGTATAATGTGGATGGCCTCAGCCAGTAACACAGGTCCTATTGTAATGTGGATGGCCTCATCTACCAACACTGGCCTAGGTGAAATGTGGATGGTAATGGCCAGAACCACAGACCTTGGTGTAATGTGGATGGCCTTAGCCAACACCACTTGATCTGGTGAAATGTGGATGATATCGTTCAGCACCACAGGCCCAGGTGTAATGTGAATGTCCTCAGCCAAAACCACTGGCCCTGGTGTAATGTCGATGCCATCAGCCAGTAGCACAGGCCCTTGTGTATTGTTGATGGCATCAGCCAGTAGCACTGTCCCTGGTGTAAAGTGTATTGCCTAAGCCAACAACAGTGGCCCTGGTGAAATTTGGATGGTATTGGCCAGCACCACAGGCCCTGGTGTAATGTGGATGGCAACAACGAGTAGCACTGTCCCTGGTGTAATGTGGATGGCCTCATCCAGCACCACACGCCCTGGTGTGGTGATGATGGCCTCAGCCAAAAGCACTGTCCCTGGTGTTATGTGTATGGCCTCAGCCAACAACAGTGGCCCTGGTGAAATGTGGATGGTATTGGCCAGCACCACAGGCAATGGTGTGGTGAAGATGGAATCACAGGAAGCACTGTCAGTGGTGTAATGTGGATGGCCTCAGCCAACAACACTGGGACAGGTGAAATGTGGATGGTATTGGCCAGCACCACAGGCCCTGGTGTAATGTGGATGGCCTCATCCAGCACCACACGCCCTGGTGTGGTGATGATGGCCTCACAGGAAGCACTGGTAGTGGTGTAATGTGGATGGCATCAACCAGTATCACAGGCCCCTGTGTTTTGTGGATGTCATCAGGCAGAAACACAAGCCCTGGTGAAAAGTGGATGGTTTCGGACAACACCACAGGCCCGGGTGTAATGTGGATGGCCTGTGCCAGTAACACAGGCAGTGGTGTGGTGAAGATGGCCTCACAGGAAGCACTGTCCCTGGTGTAATGTGTATGGCCTCAGCCAACAACAGTGGCCCTGGTGAAATGTGGATGGTATTGGCCAGCACCACAGGCCCTGATGTAATGTGGATTTCCTCATTTAACACGACTGGCCCTGGTGAAATGTGCATGATATTGGTCAGCACCACAGGCCCTTGTGTATTGTGGATGGAATCAACGAGCAGCAGAGGCCCTGGTTGGGTGAAGATGGCCTCAAGGAAAGCACTGTCCCTGGTGTAATGTGGATGGCCTCAGCTAAGAACAGTGGCCCTGGTGAGATGTGGATGGTAGAAGCCAACAACATTTGCCTTGGTGAAATGTGGATGGTATTGGCCAGCACCAAAGTCCCTGGAGTAATGTGGATGGCCTCTGCCAGCTACACAGACAGTGGTGTGGTGAAGATCGCTTCACAGGGAGCACTGGCCCTGGTGTAATGTGGATGGCATCAGCCAGTAGCACAGGCCTTTTTATATTGTGGATGGTATCAGCCACTAACACAGGCCCTGTTGAAATGTAGTTGGCCTCAGCCATGACCACAGGCCCTGGTGAAATGTAAATGTCCTCAGCCAGTAGCACAGGCCCTGTTGTAAAGTGGATTGCCTCATCTAACAACACAGTCCCTGGTGAAATATGGATGGCATTGGACAGCACCACACACCCTGGTGTAATGTGAATGGCCATAACCAATACCACTTGATCTGGTGAAATGTGCATGAAATGGTTCAGCACCACAGGCCCAGGTGTAATGTGAATGTCCTCAACCAACACCACTGGCCCTGCTGTAATGTGAATGGCATCAGCCAAAATCACAGGCCCTGGTGAAATGTGGATGGTATCAGCCAGCAGCACAGGCCCTGGTGTGGTGAAGATGGCTTCACACGGAGCACTGGCCCTGGTGTAAAATGGATGGCCTCAGCTAACAACACTGGCCCTGGTGAAATGTGGATCGCATCAGCCAGCAACACAAACCCTGGTGAAATGTGGATGGTATCAACGAGTAGCACACACCCTTGTGTAATGTGAATGGCCTTAGCCAACACCACTTGATCTGGTGAAATGTGGATGATATCGTTCAGCACGACAGGCCCAGGTGTAATGTGAATATCCTCAGCCAAAACCACTGGCCCTGGTGTAATGTGGATGGCATCAGCCAGTAGCACAGGCCGTTGTGTATTGTGGATGGCATCAGCCAGTAGCACTGTCCCTGGTGTAAAGTGTATGGCCTCTGTCAACAACAGTGGCCCTGGTGAAATGTGGATGGTATTGGCTGGCACCACAGGCCCTGGTGTATGGCCTCACAGGGAGCACTGTCCCTGGTGCAATGTGGATGGCCTCTGCCAGCAACACAGGCAGTGGTGTGGTGAAGATGGCCTCACAGGGAGCAATGCCCCTGATGTAATGTGGATGGCATCAGCCATTAGCACAGTCCTTTGTATATTGTGGATGGGATCAGCCACCAACACAGGCCCCGGTGAAATGTGGTTGGCCTCAACCATGACCACAGGCCCTGTTGTAATGTGGATGGTATTGGTCAGCACAACACACCCTGGTGTAATGTGAATATCCTCAGCCAACACCACTGGCCCTGGTGTAATGTGGATGGCATCAGCCAGTATCACAGGCCCTTGTGTAATGTGGATGGCATCAACAAGCAACAGAGGCCCTGGTCGGGTGAAGATGGCCTCACAGGAAACACCGTCCCTTCTGTTATGTGGATGGTAGAAGCCAACAACATTTGCCTTGGTGAAATGTGGATGGTATTGGCCAGCACCAAAATCCCTGGAGTAATGTGGATGGCCTCAGCCAATCAGTACAGGCCCTGTTGTGTTGAAGATGGCCTCACAGGAAGCATTGTCCCTGGTGTAAAGTGTATGGCCTCAGCCAACGACAGTGGCCCTGGTGAAATGTGGATGGTATTGGCCAGCACCACAGGCCCTGGTGTAATGTGAATGTCTTCAGCCAGTAGCACAGGCCTTTGTGTATTGTGGAACGCATCAGACAGCAACACAAACCGTGGTGAAATGTGGATGGTATTGGACAGCACCACAGACCCTGGTGTAATGTGAATAGCCTTAGCCAACACCACTGGCCCTGGTGAAATGTGCATGATATTGGTCAGCACCACAGGCCCAGGTGTAATGTGGATAACATCAATGAGCAGCAGAGGCCCTGGTTGGTTGAAGATGGCCTCAAGGGAAGCACTGTCCCTGGTGTAATGTGAATAGCCTTAGCCAACACCACTGGCCCTGGTGAATTGTGCATGATATTGGTCATCACCAAAGGCCCAGGTGTAATGTGGATGGCATCAGCATGTAGCACAGGCCCTGGTGTGGTGATGATGGCCTCAGAGGAAGCACTGGTAGTGGTGTAATGTGGATGGCATCAGCCAGTATGACAGGCCCCTGTGTTTTGTGGATGTCATCAGGCAGAAACACAAGCCCTGTTGAAATGTGAATGGTTTCGGACAACACCACAGGCCCGGATGTAATGTCGATGGCTTCTATCAGTAACACAGGCAGTGGTGTGATAAAGATGGCCTCACAGGGAGCACTGGCGCTGGTGTAATGTGGATGGCATCAGCCAGTAGCACAGGCCCCTGTGTTTTGTGGATGTCATGAGGCAGAAACACAGGCCCGCGTGTAATGTGTATGGCCTCAGCCAACAACAGTGGCCCTGGTGAAATATGGATGGTATTTCTCAGCACCACACACCCTCGTGTAATATGGATGGCATCAACGAGCAGCAGAGGCCCTGGTCGGGTGAAGATGGCCTCACAGGAAGCACTGTCCGTGATGTAAAGTGTATGGCCTCAGCCAACAACAGTGGTCCTGATGAAATGTGGATGGTATTGGCCAGCACCACTGGCCCTGGTCTAATGTGAATATCTTCACCCAGTAGCACAGGCCCTTGTGTATTGTGGATCGCATCAGACAGCAACACAAACCCTGTTGCAATGTGGATGGTATCAACAAGTAGCAAAGGCCCTGGTGAAATGTGGATGGTATTTGCCAGCACAACAGGCCCTGGTGTGGTGAAGATGGCCTCAAGGGATGCACTGTCCCTGGTGTAATGTGTATGGCCTCAGCTAAGAACAGTGGCCCTGGTGAAATGTGGATGGTATTGGCCAGCACCAAAGGAACTGGTGTAATGTGGATGGCCTCATCCAACAGTAGAGGCCCTGGTGTGGTGAAGATGGAATCACAGGAAGCACTGTCCCTGGTGTAATGTGGATGGCATCAGCCAACAACACGGGCCCTCGTGAAATGTGGATGGTGTTGGTCATCACCACACACCCTGGTCTAATGTGAATAGCCTTAGCCAACACCACTGGCCCTGGTGAATTGTGCATACTATTGGTCAGCAGCAAAGGCCCAGGTGTAATGTGGATTGCATCAGCAAGTAGCACAGGCCCTAATGTGGTGATGATGGCCTCACAGGAAGCACTGTCCCTGGTGTAAAGTGTATGGCCTCAGCCAACAACAGTGGCCCTGGTGAAATGTGGAGGGTATTGGCCAGCACCACAGGCCCTGGTGTGGTGATGAATGAATCAAAGGAAGCACTGTCAGTGGAGTAATGTGGATGGCCTAAGGCAACAACACTGGCCCTCGTGAAATGTGGATGGTGTTGGTCATCACCACACACCCTGGTCTAATGTGAATAGCCTTAGCCAACACCACTGGCCCTGGTGAATTGTGCATGATATTGGTCAGCAGCAAAGGCCCAGGTGTAATGTGGATGGCATCAGCCAGTATCACAGGCCCTGTGTTTTGTGGATGTCATGAGGCAGAAACACAGGCCCGCGTGTAATGTGGATGGCCTCTGCCAGTAACACAGGCAGTGGTTTGGTGATGATGGCCTCACAGGAAGCACTGGTAGTGGTGTAATGTGGATGGCCTCAGCCAACAGTACAGGCCCTGTTGTGGTGAAGATGGCCTAACAGGAAGCACTGTCCCTGGTGTAAAGTGTATGGCCTCAGCCAACAACAGTGGTCCTGGTGAAATGTGGATGGTATTGGCCAGCACCACAAGCCCTGGTGTGGTGATGAATGAATCAAAGGAAGCACTGGCAGTGGTGTAATGTGGATGGCCTCAGCCAACAACACTGGCCCTGGTGAAATGTGGATGGTATTGGCCAGTACCATAGGCCCTGGTGTAATGTGGATTGCCTGATCCAGCACCACAGGCCCTGGTGTGGTGATGATGGCCTCACAGAAATCACTGGTAGTGGTGTAATGTGGATGGAATCAGCCAGTATCACTGGCCCCTGTGTTTTGTGGATGTCATCAGGCAGAAACACAAGCCCTGTTGAAATGTGAATGGTTTCGGACAACACCACAGGGCCGGATGTAATGTGGATGGCTTCTGCCAGTAACACAGGCAGTAGTGTGGTATAGATGGCCTCACAGGGAGCACTGGCCCTGGTGTAATGTGGATGGCATCAGCCAGTAGCACAGGCCTTCGTATATTGTGGATTGGATCAGCCACCAACACAGGCCCTATTGAAATGTAGTTGGCCTCAGCCTTGACCACAGGCCCTGGTGAAATGTAAATGTCCTAAGCCAGTATCACAGGCCCTGTTGTAATGTGGATGGCCTGATCTAACAACACTGTCCCTGGTGAAATATGGATGGTATTGGTCAGCACCACACACCCTGGTGTAATGTGAATGGCCATAGCCAACACCACTGGCCCTGGTGAATTGTGTATGATATTGGTCAGCAGCAAAGGCCCAGATGTAATGTGGATGGCATCAGCAAGTAGCACAGGCCCTGGTGTGGTGATGATCGCCTCACAGGAAGAACTGTCCCTGGTGTAATGTGGATGTCCTCATCCAACAACAGTGGCCCTGGTGAAATGTGGATGGTATTGGCCAGCACCACAGGCCCTGGCGTAATGTGGATGGCCTCATCCAGCACCACAGGCCCTGGTGTGGTGATGATGGCCTCACAGGAAGCACTGTCCCTGGTGTAATGTGGATGGCCTCGTCCAACAACACTGGCCCTGGTGAAATGTGGATGGTATTGGCCAGCACCACTGGCCCTGGCGTAATGTGAAAGTCTTCATCCAGTAGCACAGGCCCTGTTGTAATGTGGATGGCCTCATCTAACAACACTGTCCCTGGTGAAATATGGATGGTATTGGTCAGCACCACACACCCTGGTGTAATGTGAATGGCCCTAGCCAACCCCACTGGCCCTGGTGAAATGTGCATGATATCTGTCAGCAGCCCAGGCCCAGGTGTAATGTGGATGGCATCAACGAGCAGCAGAGGCCCTGGTGGGGTGAAAACCACCAGGGCCTGGTGGTGAAAACCATCACAGGCCACAACACCAAGAAAAGCACAGTGGGGGGGACTGTGGAGAAGGCAAACGAACTCAACAACTTCTTCAACAGGTTTGACCAGCCCACAACCCCCCCACCCTCACCTTCACTACAGAGTCCTCTCCCCACTCTCCTGCCTCCCTCGCTTCCCCCCCCTTCCTGACACCATGACACCCCCCTCCTCCAATCCCTCTCTCAGCAGCAAGACATCTCCCCCCCTCCCCTCCTCCCAAACATCTCCCAGTGTCACAGTGGATCAGGTCAGGAGGCAACTGAGGAAGCTTCGCCCCAGAAAGGCAGCAGGCCCAGACAAGGTGTGTCCTAGGATGCTTAAGGCGTGTGCTGCTGAACTTGGGGAGCCGCTACAACGAGTCTTCAACCTCAGTCTGCGACTGGGGAGAGTGCCCGCCCTATGGAAGACACCCTGCATCGTCCCGGTCCCTAAAAGGAACCGGCCCAATGAGCTGAATGACTTCCGACCGGTGGCACTGACGTCACATCTTATGAAACTCTAGAGCGGCTCTTCCTCAACTTCCTCCGACCACAGGTACAACATGCCCAGGACCCACTACAGTTTGCATACAAGGCGGGTGTCGGAGTGGAGGATGCCATCCTGTACCTCCTACACAGAGCCCACTCACACCTGGATGGGGGAAAAGGCACGGTCAGGATACTGTTTCTTGACTTTTCCAGTGCCTTTAATACCATCCGGCCCAGTATGCTTCAGGAAAAACTGAACAGGATGGAGGTGGACCCCTGCCTGGTGGCTTGGATCTCCGACTACCTCACCGACAGACCACAGTACGTCAGGCTGAAGGACATCACGTCTGACACAGTGGTCAGCAGCACAGGAGCACCACAGGGAACTGTGCTGTCCCCTCTTCTCTTCACCCTGTACACCTCTGACTTCTGCTACAACTCTGAATTATGCCATATTCAGAAGTTTGCAGATGACACGGCCATCATGGGGTGTATCTGGGATGATCAGGAAGAGGAGTACAGAAGTCTGGTGAGGAACTTTGTCGCATGGAGTCACACAAACCACCTGCAACTCAACACCTCAAAGACTAAGGAACTGGTTGTGGACTTCGGGAGGTCCAGAGAAGGTCCACTGCCGGTTCAGATAGAGGGGGAGGAGGTGGAGGTGGTCAACAAGTACAAGTACCTCGGGCTGTGGGTGGACAATAAACTGGACTGGTCATGCAACACAGAGCACCTGTATAAAAAAGCCCAAAGCCGACTGTACTTCCTCAGGAGGCTGAGGTCTTTTAACATCTGCAGGAAGCTCCTGAGGATGTTTTACCAGTCGGTGGTTGCTGGAGTACTTTTCTATGCTGTGGTGAGCTGGGGGAGCAGCACAGCAAAGAGGGACTCATCCAGGCTGGAGAAACTGATCAGGAAGGCTAGCTCTGTGGCCGGCATGAAGCTGGACACTATGGTGACAGTGGCAGAGAAAAGGACATTAAAGAAACTGCTGGACATTATGAACAATGCCAGGCATCCTCTGCACACGGCCATTAACAACCAGAAGAGTCTGTTCAGTGACAGGTTGCTTCTCCCCAAGACAAGAACTAACAGACTTAAAAACTCCTTTATCCCACACGCCATCAAACTGTTTAACTCCTCTCTGGAGGGGAGAGGGAGGGGAAACAGGAAACAGGAGGAGAAAGGAGGGGGGAACAACTAAGCTGTAGTGCTTCTTCACCTCACTGTACAATACCTTGTGCAATACTTTTTGTAAATAGTCAACAGTGCAATAGACTCAATACTTGAAATGTGCAATTCACTTGTATTTTTATTTTTTATTCCTATTTATTCTATTTATCCCCTTTGTATATTTTATTTATATTTGTCTCTGTATTTATATGTGTGTGTGTGTGTGTGTGTGTGTGTGTGTGTGTATATATGTGTATGTATATATATATATATATATATATATATATATATATATATATATATATATATATATATATATAAAAATAACAATTCTGTAACTGTAACTTCGGTCGTTGCTGTGCTTTTTTTGGAAGTCGAATTTCCCAGAGGAACCCACCCGAGGGATTAATAAAGTTCTATCTTATCTTGTCTTATCTTATCTTATCTTAGCCAACACCACTGGCCCTGGTGAAATGTGCATGATATCTTCCAGCAGCCCAGGCCCAGGTGTAATGTGGATGGCATCAACGAGCAGCAGAGGCCCTTGTGGGGTGAAGATGGCCTCACAGGAAGCACTGTCCCTGGTGTAATGTGTATGGTAGAAGCCGGCATCACAGACCGTGATGTAATGTGGATGGCCTCAGCCAACAACAGTGGCCCTGGTGAAATGTGGTTGATATTGGCCAGCACCACTGGCCCTGGTGTAATGTGAATGTCCTAAGGCAGTAGCACAGGCCCTTGCGTATTGTGGATGTCATCAGCCAGCAACACAAGCCCTGGTGAAATGTGGATGGTATCATCGAGTAGCATAGGCCCTGGTGTAATGTGGATGGCCTCATCCAACAACACTGGCCCTGGTGAAATGTGGATGGTATTGGCCAGCACCACAGGCCCTGGCGTAATGTCAAAGTCTTCAGCCAGTAGCACAGGCCCTTGCGTATTGTTATCACAGGCCCTGGTGTAATGTGGATGGCCTCATCCAGCACCACATGCCCTGGTGTAATGTGAATGGCCTTAGCCAACAACACTTGCCCTGGTGAAATGCGGATGGTATTGGCCAGCAGCACAGGCCCTGGTGTAATGTGAATGTCCTCAGCCAACACCACTGGCCCTGGTGTAATGTGAATGGCATCAGCCAGTATCACAGGCCCTTGTGTTTTGTGGATGTTATCAGCCAGCAACAACAATTCCTGGTGAAATGTGGATGGTTTCAGACAGCACCACAGGCCCGGGTGCAATGTGGATGCCATCAACGAGTAGCACAGGCCCTGATGTAAAGTGGATGGCATGAGCCAGCAACGTAGTTCTGGTGAAATGTGGATAGCCTCAGCCAGCAACGCAGGCCCTGGTGAAAGGAGGAATCACCCAGCAGCACAGGCCCCTGTGTGGTCAATATGGCCTAACAGGCAGCACTGGCCCTGGTGTAATGTGGATGGCCTCAGCCAACAACACTTTTCCTGGTGAAATGTGGATTGTATTGGCCAGCACCATAGGCCCTGGCGTAATGTGCATGTCCACAGCCAACACCACTGGCCCTGGTGTAATATGGATGGCATCAGCCAGTATCACAGGCCCTGGTGAAATGTGGATGGTATTGGCCAGCACCACAGGCCCTGGTGAAATGTGAATGTCCTCAGCCAACAACACTGGCCCCGGTGTAATGTGGATGGCATCTGCCATGAACACAGGCCCAGGTGAAATGTAGTTGGCCTTAGCCATGACCACAGGTCCTGGTGAAATGTGAATGTCCTCTGCCAACACCACTGGCCCTGGTGAAATGTAGTTGGCCTCAGCCATGACCACAGGCCCTGGTGAAATGTAAATGTCCTCAGCCAGTAGCACAGGCCCTGTTGTAATGTGGATGGCCTCATCTAACAACACTGTCCCTGGTGAAATATGCATGGTATTGGTCAGCACCACACACCCTGGTGTAATGTGAATGGCCTTACCCAGCACCACAGGCCCTGGTGTAATGTGGAACGCATCAGCCAGCAACACAAATCCTGGTGAAATGTGGATGGTTTCAGACAGCACCACAGGCCCGGGTGTATTGTGGATGCCATCAACTAGTAGCACAGACCCTGATGTAAAGTGCATGGCATGAGCCAGCAACGTAGTTCTGGTGAAATGTGGATAGCCTCAGCCAGCAACGCAGGCCCTGGTGAAATGAGGATGTATCACCCAGCAGCACAGGCCCTGGTATGATCAATATGGCCTCACAGGGAGCACTGGCTCTGGTGTAATGTGGATGGCCTCAGCCAATAACACTTTTCCTGGTGAAATGTGGATGGTATTGGCCAGCACCACAGGCCCTGGCGTAATGTGCATGTCCCCAGCCAACACCACTGGCCCTGGTGTAATGTGGATGGCATCAGCCAGTATCACAGGCCCTGGTGAAATGTGGATGTTTTCGGACAGCACCACAGGCCCTGGTGAAATGTGGATGGTATTGGCCAGCACCACTGGCCCTGGTGAAATGTGAATGTCCTCAGCCAACACCACTGGCCCTGGTGTAATGTGGATGGCATCAGCCATGACCACAGGCCCTGGTGTAATGTGGATGGCATCAGCCATGACCACAGGCCCTGGTGAAATGTGAATGTCCTCAGCCAACACCACAGGCCCTGGTGAAATGTAAATGTCCTCAGCCAGTAGCACAGGCCCTGTTGTAATGTGGATGGCCTCATCTGACAACACTGTCCCTGGTGCAATATGGATGGTATTGGTCAGCACCACACACCCTGGTGTAATGTGAATGGCCTTAGCCAACACCACTGGCCCTGGTGCAATGTGGATGGCCCCAGCCAGCAACGCAGGCCTTTGTATATTGTGGATGGGATCAGCCACCAATACAGGCCCTGGTGAAATGTAGATGTCCTCATCCAGTAGCACAGACCCTGTTGTAATGTGGATTGCCTCATCTAACAACACTGTCCCTGGTTAAATGTGCATGATATCGGTCAGCAGCACAGGGCCAGGTGTAATGTGGATGGCATCAATGAGCAGCAGAGGCCCTGGTGGGGTGAAGATGGCCTCACAGGAAGCACTGTCCCTGGTGTAATGTGGATCTTAGAAGTCGGCGTCACAGGCCGTGATGTAATGTGGATGGCCTCAGCCAAAAGTACAGGCCCTTGTGTAATGTGGATGGCCTTATCCAGCACCACAGGCCCTTTTGTGGTGATGATGGCCTTACAGGAAGAACATTCCCTGGTGTAATTTGGATGGCCTCATTAAACAGTACGGGCCTTGGTGTGGTGAAGATGGCCTCATCCATCACCACATGCCCTGGTGTGGTGATGATGGCCTCACAGGAAGCACTGTCCCTGGTGTAATGTAAATGTCCTCAGCCAGTAGCACAGGCCCTGTTGTAATGTGGATGGCATCATCTAACAACACTGTCCCTGGTGAAATATGGATGGTATTGGTCAGCACCACACACCCTGGTGTAATGTGAATTGTCATGGTCCTGGGTCGTGTGACCCAGTGTGTTATGTTTAGCCTATTTTGATGTTTATTGTTTGTTTAGGTTCTTTAAGGTAGTCCAGCCATTTGTATTTATTACCCTTGCATTAAGTCTCCCTTGCTCTTCGTGTGTTTATGTCTGTGTGTCTTGTACTGTCAAGTTCATGCTGTCAGTTATGTCATCTCCCCTGTACTAAGTTTCCCTGGGTCATGAGTCCTGTCTGCGTGGTTATGTTTAGTTCTTGTTATGTCTAATTTCCATGTTTCCTGTTTTACTTTGTAAGTCTGTATTCATTGTCAGTGTATTGAGTTGCACCCTCCTGTCCTGTCGTTAGGTTCATGTGTGTCAGCTGTGATCCCATGTGTGGCCACTTCCCCTGATCATCCCTCATGTGTATTTAGTCTCTGTGTTTCATGTAGTCTGCGTCGCGTCGTCTGTGTTCCCACCCTCCGTGTTTCCATGCCCGGTCTGTTGTATTCTAAGTCATAGCCTTACCTTAGTTCATTCCCAGTTTAGGTTTCTTTTTAGTTATTGCTTTTGTGCTGCCCTTATTCTTGTTTGTTTCCCTTGTGTTACCAGCCACAATAAAAGGCTCGCTTTTGTTTAAAGTTCACTCCCGAATCACTCGTGTCTGCACCTGAGTCCTCCACGCACTCTCCACACGGTCTGTCACAGCGGACCGTGACAGTACGACGCGACCATGTCGGACTCAGTGGACATTCCAGAGGAGGTAGGGGAGGAGCTGAACAGGCTCTGCCGCATTATGGATCGCATCATCGGATGCGCGGATCCAAGTGTGGTTTCCATGTTCCACATTTCACCAGGGCCTGTGGTGCTGTCCGAAAACATCCACATTTCACCAGGGCCTGTGATACTGGCTGATGCCATCCACATTACACCAGGGCCAGTGGTGTTGGCTGGGGACATGCACATTACGCCAGGGCCTGTGGTGCTGGCCAATACCATCCACATTTCACCAGGAAAAGTGTTGTTGGCTAAGGCCATTCACATTACACCAGGGTGTGTGCTGCTGGCCAATACCATCCACATTTCACCAGGGCAAGTGTTGTTGGTTAAGGCCATTCACATTTCACCTGAGTGTGTGGTGCTGGCCAATACCATCCACATTTCACCAGGAAAAGTGTTGTTGGCTGAAGCCATCCACATTACACCAGGGCCAGTGCTCCCTGTGAGGCCATATTGACCACACCAGGGCCTGTGCTGCTGGGTGATACATCCTCATTTCACCAGGGCCTGCGTTGCTGGCTGAGGCTATCCACATTTCACCAGAACTATGTTGCTGGCTCATGCCATCCACTTTACATCAGGGCCTGTGCTACTCGTTGATGACATCCACATTACACCCGGGCCTGTGGTGCTTTCTGAAAACCTCCACATTTCACCAGGAATTGTGTTGCTGGCTGATGACATCCACAAAACACAAGGGCCTGTGATACTGGCTGATGCCATTCACATTACAGCAGGGCCAGTGCTGCTGACCAATAGCATCCATATTTCACCAGGGACAGTGTTGTTAGATGAGGCCATCCACATTACAACAGGGCCTGTGCTACTGGCTGAGGACATTTACATTTCATCAGGGCCTGTGGATATTGCTGAGGCCAACTACATTTCACCAGGGTCTGTGGTCATGGCTGATGCCATCCACATTACACCAGGGCCAGTGGTGTTGGCTGAGGACATTCACATTTCACCAGGGCCTTTGGTGCTGTCCGAAAACATCCACATTTCACCAGGGCCTGTGATACTGGCTGATGCCATTCACATTACACCAGGGCCAGAGGTGTTGGCTGAGGACATCCACATTTCACCAGGGCCTGTGGTGCTGTCCGAAAACATCCACATTTCACCAGGGCCTGTGATACTGGCTGATGCCATCCACATTACACCAGGGCCAGTGGTGTTGGCTGAGGACATCCACATTACACCTGGCCCTGTGCTGCTGACCGCTATCATGCACATTTAACAAAGGACAGTGTTGTTCGATGAGGCCATCCACATTACAACAGGGCCTGTGATACTGGCTGATGCCATCCACATTACACCAGGAAAAGTGTTGCTGGTTAAGGCCATTCACATTACACCAGGGTGTGTGGTGCTGGCCAATACCATCCACATTTCACCAGGGACAGTGTTGTTAGATGAGGCCATCCACATTTCACCAAGGCTTGTGGTCATGGCTGATGACATTTACATTTCACCAGGGCCTGTGGTCTTGGCTGAGGCCAACTACATTTCACCAGGGCCTGTGGTCATGGCTGATGCCATCCACATTACACCAGGGCCAGTGGTGTTGGCTGAGGACATCCACATTACACCACTGCCAGTGCTTCCTGTGAGGCCATCATCACCACACCAGGGCCTGTGGTGTTGGCTGAGGCCATCCATGTTTCACCAGGGACAGTGCTCCCTGTGAGGCTGTCTTCACCACACCAGGGCCTGTGCTTTAGGCTGAGGCCATCCACATTACATCACGGCCTGTGACGCCGACTTCTACCATCCACATTACACCAGGGACAGTGCTTCCTGTGAGGCCATCTTCACCCCACCAGGGCCTCTGCTGCTCATTGATGCCATCCACATTACACCTGACCCTGTGCTGCTGACCGATATTATGCACATTTAACCAAGGACAGTGTTGTTAGATGAGGCCATCCACATTACAACAGGGCCTGACCTACTGGCTGAGGACATCTACATTTCACCAGGGCCTTTGTTGGTGGCTGATCCCATCCACAATATACAAAGGCCTGCGTTGCTGGCTGAGGCAATCCAAATTGCACCAGGGCCACTGCTCCCTGTGAGGCTATATTCACCACACCAGGGCCTGTGCTTCTGGCTGATACCATCCTGATTTCACCAGGGCCTGAGTTGCTGGCTCATTCCATCCATATTACACCAACGCATGTGGTGCTGTCCGAAACCATCCACATTTCACCAGGGCTTGTGTTGCTGGATGATGCCATCCACATTTCACCAGGGTCAGTGTTGTTGGCTGAGGCCATCCACATTACACAACTGCCAGTGCTTCCTGTGAGTCCATCATCACAACACCAGGGCCTGTGGTGCTGGCTGAGTCTATCCATGTTTCACCAGGGCCAGTGCTCCCTGTGAGGCTGTCTTCACCACACCAGGGCCTGTGATTTCTGTCTGAGACCATCTTCACCAGACCAGGGTCTGTGCTACTGCCTAATGCAATCAACATTACACACGATCCAGTACTACCTGTGAGAACATCTTCACCACACCAAGGTCTGTACTGCTTTCTGAGGCCATCTACATTACACAAGGGCCTGTGTTTCTGGCTTAGACCAATTAAATTTCACCAGGGCCTGTGCTACTTGTTAATGCCATGCACATTACACCAGGGCCAGTGTTGTTGGATGAGGCCATCCACATTACACCACGGACAGTGCATCCGGTGAGGCCATCATCACCACACGAGGGCATGTGGTGCTGGATGAGTCCATCCACATGCTGGATGAGTCTATCCACATTACACCAGGGCCTGTGCTGCTCGATGATACCATCCACATTTCACCAGGGCTTGTGTTCCTGGCTGATGCGTTCCACAATACGCAAGGGCCTGTGCTACTGGCTGAAAACTTTGACATTACGCCAGGGCCTGTGGTGCTGGCCAATACCATCCACTTTTCACCAGGGCCAGTGTTGTTGGATGAGGCCATCCACATTACACCAGGGACAGTCCTTCCTGTGAGGCCATCATCACCACACGAGGGCATGTGGTGCTTGATGAGGCCATCTTCACCACACCAAGGGCCGTACTGTTGGATGAGGCCATCCACATTACACCAGGGACAGTGCTTCCTGTGAGGTCATATTCACCCCACCAGGGCCTCTGCTGCTCGTTGATGCCATCCACATTACACCAGAGCCTGGGGTGCTGACAGATATCATGCACATTTCACCAGGGCCTGTGGTGTTGGCTAGGCCATTGACATTACACCAAGGTGTGTGGTGCTGACCAATACCATCCATATTTCACCAGGGACAGTGTTGTTAGATGAGGCCATCCACATTACAACATGGCCTGTGCTACTGGCTGAGGACATTTACATTTCACCAGGGCCTGTGGTCATGGCTGAGGCCAACTACATTTCACCAGGTCCTGTGGTCATGGCTGATGCCATCCACATTACACCAGGGCCAGTGGTGTTGGCTGAGGACATTCACATTTCACCAGGGCCTGTGGTGCTGGCCAATACCATCCACATTTCACCAGGGCCTGTGGTCATGGCTGAGGCCAACTACATTTCACCAGGTCCTGTGGTCATGGCTGATGCCATCCACATTACACCAGGGCCAGTGTTGTTGGATGAGGCCATCCACATTACACCACGGACAGTGCATCCGGTGAGGCCATCATCACCACACGAGGGCATGTGGTGCTGGATGAGTCCATCCACATGCTGGATGAGTCTATCCACATTACACCAGGGCCTGTGCTGCTCGATGATACCATCCACATTTCACCAGGGCTTGTGTTCCTGGCTGATGCGTTCCACAATACGCAAGGGCCTGTGCTACTGGCTGAAAACTTTGACATTACGCCAGGGCCTGTGGTGCTGGCCAATACCATCCACTTTTCACCAGGGCCAGTGTTGTTGGATGAGGCCATCCACATTACACCAGGGACAGTCCTTCCTGTGAGGCCATCATCACCACACGAGGGCATGTGGTGCTTGATGAGGCCATCTTCACCACACCAAGGGCCGTACTGTTGGATGAGGCCATCCACATTACACCAGGGACAGTGCTTCCTGTGAGGTCATATTCACCCCACCAGGGCCTCTGCTGCTCGTTGATGCCATCCACATTACACCAGAGCCTGGGGTGCTGACAGATATCATGCACATTTCACCAGGGCCTGTGGTGTTGGCTAGGCCATTGACATTACACCAAGGTGTGTGGTGCTGACCAATACCATCCATATTTCACCAGGGACAGTGTTGTTAGATGAGGCCATCCACATTACAACATGGCCTGTGCTACTGGCTGAGGACATTTACATTTCACCAGGGCCTGTGGTCATGGCTGAGGCCAACTACATTTCACCAGGTCCTGTGGTCATGGCTGATGCCATCCACATTACACCAGGGCCAGTGGTGTTGGCTGAGGACATTCACATTTCACCAGGGCCTGTGGTGCTGGCCAATACCATCCACATTTCACCAGGGCCTGTGGTCATGGCTGAGGCCAACTACATTTCACCAGGTCCTGTGGTCATGGCTGATGCCATCCACATTACACCAGGGCCAGTGTTGTTGGATGAGGCCATCCACATTACACCACGGACAGTGCATCCGGTGAGGCCATCATCACCACACGAGGGCATGTGGTGCTGGATGAGTCCATCCACATGCTGGATGAGTCTATCCACATTACACCAGGGCCTGTGCTGCTCGATGATACCATCCACATTTCACCAGGGCTTGTGTTCCTGGCTGATGCGTTCCACAATACGCAAGGGCCTGTGCTACTGGCTGAAAACTTTGACATTACGCCAGGGCCTGCGGTGCTGGCCAATACCATCCACTTTTCACCAGGGCCAGTGTTGTTGGATGAGGCCATCCACATTACACCAGGGACAGTCCTTCCTGTGAGGCCATCATCACCACACGAGGGCATGTGGTGCTTGATGAGGCCATCTTCACCACACCAAGGGCCGTACTGTTGGATGAGGCCATCCACATTACACCAGGGACAGTGCTTCCTGTGAGGTCATATTCACCCCACCAGGGCCTCTGCTGCTCGTTGATGCCATCCACATTACACCAGAGCCTGGGGTGCTGACAGATATCATGCACATTTCACCAGGGCCTGTGGTGTTGGCTAGGCCATTGACATTACACCAAGGTGTGTGGTGCTGACCAATACCATCCATATTTCACCAGGGACAGTGTTGTTAGATGAGGCCATCCACATTACAACATGGCCTGTGCTACTGGCTGAGGACATTTACATTTCACCAGGGCCTGTGGTCATGGCTGAGGCCAACTACATTTCACCAGGTCCTGTGGTCATGGCTGATGCCATCCACATTACACCAGGGCCAGTGGTGTTGGCTGAGGACATTCACATTTCACCAGGGCCTGTGGTGCTGGCCAATACCATCCACATTTCACCAGGGCCTGTGGTCATGGCTGAGGCCAACTACATTTCACCAGGTCCTGTGGTCATGGCTGATGCCATCCACATTACACCAGGGCCAGTGTTGTTGGATGAGGCCATCCACATTACACCACGGACAGTGCATCCGGTGAGGCCATCATCACCACACGAGGGCATGTGGTGCTGGATGAGTCCATCCACATGCTGGATGAGTCTATCCACATTACACCAGGGCCTGTGCTGCTCGATGATACCATCCACATTTCACCAGGGCTTGTGTTCCTGGCTGATGCGTTCCACAATACGCAAGGGCCTGTGCTACTGGCTGAAAACTTTGACATTACGCCAGGGCCTGTGGTGCTGGCCAATACCATCCACTTTTCACCAGGGCCAGTGTTGTTGGATGAGGCCATCCACATTACACCAGGGACAGTCCTTCCTGTGAGGCCATCATCACCACACGAGGGCATGTGGTGCTTGATGAGGCCATCTTCACCACACCAAGGGCCGTACTGTTGGATGAGGCCATCCACATTACACCAGGGACAGTGCTTCCTGTGAGGTCATATTCACCCCACCAGGGCCTCTGCTGCTCGTTGATGCCATCCACATTACACCAGAGCCTGGGGTGCTGACAGATATCATGCACATTTCACCAGGGCCTGTGGTGTTGGCTAGGCCATTGACATTACACCAAGGTGTGTGGTGCTGACCAATACCATCCATATTTCACCAGGGACAGTGTTGTTAGATGAGGCCATCCACATTACAACATGGCCTGTGCTACTGGCTGAGGACATTTACATTTCACCAGGGCCTGTGGTCATGGCTGAGGCCAACTACATTTCACCAGGTCCTGTGGTCATGGCTGATGCCATCCACATTACACCAGGGCCAGTGGTGTTGGCTGAGGACATTCACATTTCACCAGGGCCTGTGGTGCTGGCCAATACCATCCACATTTCACCAGGGCCTGTGGTGCTGTCCGAAAACATCCACATTTCACCAGGGCCTGTGATACTGGCTGATGCCATCCACATTACACCAGGGCCAGTGGTGTTGGCTGGGGACATGCACATTACGCCAGGGCCTGTGGTGCTGGCCAATACCATCCACATTTCACCAGGAAAAGTTTTATTGGCTGAGGCCATCCACATTACACCAGGGCCTGTGCTCCCTGTGAGGCCATATTGACCACACCAAGGCCTGTGCTGTTGGGTGATACATCCTCATTTCACCAGGGCCTGCGTTGCTGGCTGAGGCTATCCACATTTCACCAGATCTACATTGCTGGCTCATGCCATCCACTTTACACCAGGGCCTGTGCTACTAGTTGATGGCATCCACAATACACCAGGGCCTGTGATACTGGCTGATGCCATTCACATTACACCAGGGCCGGTGGTCATGGCTAAGGCCAACTACATTTCACCAGGGCCAGTGGTGTTGGCTGAGGTCATTAACATTTCACCAGGGCCTGTGGTCATGGCTGCTGCCATCCACATTACACCAGGGCCAGTGGTGTTGGCTGAGGACATTCACATTTCACCAGGGCCTGTGGTGATGGCCAATAGCATCCACATTACATTTCACCAGGGCCTGTGGTGCTGTCCGAAAACATCCACATTTCACCAGGGCCTGTGATATTGGCTGATGCCATCCACATTACACCAGGGCCAGTGGTGTTTGCTGGGGATATGCACATTACGCCAGGGCCTGTGGTGCTGGCCAATACCATCCACATTTCATCAGGAAAAGTGTTGTTGGCTGAGGCCATCCACATTACACCAGGGCCAGTGCTCCCTGTGAGGCCATATTCACCACACCAGGGCCTGTGCTGCTGGGTGATACATCCTCCTTTCACCAGGTTCTGCGTTGCTGGCTGAGGCTATCCACATTTCACCAGAACTACGTTGCTGGCTCATGCCATCCACATTACATCAGGGCCTGTGCTACTCGTTGATGGCATCCACATTACACCCGGGCCTGTAGTGCTGTCTGAAACCATCCACATTTCACCAGGAATTGTGTTGCTGGCTGATGACCTCCACAAAACACAAGGGCCTGTGATACTGGCTGATGCCATTCACATTACACCAGGGCCAGTGGTGTTGGCTGAGGACATTCACATTACACCAGGGCCTGTGCTTTAGGCTGAGGCCATCCACATTACATCACGGCCTGTGACGTCGACTTCTACCAGCCACATTACACCAGGGCCAGTGCTCCCTTTGAGGCCATATTGACCACACCAGGGCCTGTGCTGCTGGGTGATACATCCTCATTTCACCAGGGCCTGCGTTGCTGGCTGAGGCTATCCACATTTCACCAGAACTACGTTGCTGGCTCATTCCATCCGCTTTACATCCGGGCCTGTGCTACTCGTTGATGACATCCACATTACACCCAGGCCTGTGGTGCTTTCTGTAAACATCCACATTTCACTAGGAATTGTGTTGCTGGCTGATGAAATCCACAAAACACAAGGGCCTGTGATACTGGCTGATGCCATTCACATTATACCAGGGCCTGTGCTGCTGATGTTGTTGGCTAAGGCCATTCACATTTCACCAGGGTGTGTGGTGCTGACCAATACCATCCATATTTCACCAGAACTACGTTGCTGGCTCATGCCATCCACATTACATCAGGGCCTGTGCTACTCGTTGATGGCATCCACATTACACCCAGGCCTGTGGTGCTTTCTGTAAACATCCACATTTCACTAGGAATTGTGTTGCTGGCTGATGAAATCCACAAAACACAAGGGCCTGTGATACTGGTTGATGCCATTCACATTATACCAGGGCCTGTGCTGCTGATGTTGTTGGCTAAGGCCATTCACATTTCACCAGGGTGTGTGGTGCTGACCAATACCATCCACATTTCACCAGAACTACGTTGTTGGCTCATGCCATCCACATTACATCAGGGCCTGTGCTACTCGTTGATGGCATCCACATTACACCCGGGCCTGTAGTGCTGTCTGAAACCATCCACATTTCACCAGGAATTGTGTTGCTGGCTGATGACCTCCACAAAACACAAGGGCCTGTGATACTGGCTGATGCCATTCACATTACACCAGGGCCAGTGGTGTTGGCTGAGGACATTCACATTACACCAGGGCCTGTGCTTTAGGCTGAGGCCATCCACATTACATCACGGCCTGTGACGCCGACTTCTACCAGCCACATTACACCAGGGCCAGTGCTCCCTTTGAGGCCATATTGACCACACCAGGGCCTGTGCTGCTGGGTGATACATCCTCATTTCACCAGGGCCTGCGTTGCTGGCTGAGGCTATCCACATTTCACCAGAACTACGTTGCTGGCTCATTCCATCCGCTTTACATCCGGGCCTGTGCTACTCGTTGATGACATCCACATTACACCCAGGCCTGTGGTGCTTTCTGTAAACATCCACATTTCACTAGGAATTGTGTTGCTGGCTGATGAAATCCACAAAACACAAGGGCCTGTGATACTGGTTGATGCCATTCACATTATACCAGGGCCTGTGCTGCTGATGTTGTTGGCTAAGGCCATTCACATTTCACCAGGGTGTGTGGTGCTGACCAATACCATCCATATTTCACCAGGGACAGTGTTGTTAGATGAGGCCATCCACATTTCACCAGGGCCTGTGGTCATGGCTGAGGACATTTACATTTCACCAGGGCCTGTGGTCATGGCTGAGGCCAACTACATTTCACCAGGGCCTGTGGTCATGGCTGATGCCATCCACATTACACCAGGGCCAGTGGTGTTGGCTGAGGACATTCACATTACACCAGGGACAGTGCTTCCTTTGAGGCCATCTTCACCACATCAGGGCCTGTGCTTTAGGCTGAGGCCATCCACATTACATCACGGCCTGTGACGCCGACTTCTACCATCCACATTACACCAGGGACAGTGCTTCCTGTGAGGCCATCTTCACCCCACCAGGGCCTCTGCTGCTCATTGATGCCATCCACATTACACCTGGCCCTGTGCTGCTGACAGATATCATGCACATTTAACCAAGGACAGTGTTGTTAGATGAGGCCATCCACATTACAACAGGGCCTGAGCTACTGGCTGAGGACATTTACATTTCACCAGGGCCTGTGTTGGTGGCTGATCCCATCCACAATATACAAAGGCCTGCGTTGCTGGCTGAGGCCATCCACATTGCACCAGGGCCACTGCTCCCTGTGAGGCCATATTCACCACACCAGGGCCTGTGCTTCTGGCTGATACCATCCTGATTTCACCAGGGCCTGCGTTGCTGGCTCATGCCATCCAGAATACGCAAGGGCCTGTGCTACTGGCTTAGGACATTCACATTACACCAGGGCCAGTGGTGCTGGCCAATATCAACCACATTTCACCAGGGCCACTGTTGTTGGCTGAGGCCATTCACATTACACCAGTGTGTGGTGCTGACCGATACCATCCATATTTCACCAGGGACAGTGTTGTTAGATGAGGCCATCCACATTCCAAAAGGGCCTGTGCTACTGGCTGAGCACATTTACATTTCACCAGGCCTGTGGTCATGGCTGATGCCATCCACATTACACCAGGGCCAGTGGTGTTGGCTGAGGACATTCTGTAAGGAAGAGGACTCCCTTACTGCATTTATTTATATTGTATTGTCTGTATAGCACTTTAGAGCACACCTTTCACTTTATTAAAAGCACCTTATCAAGCACTTTATGTAGCATTGCACTTTAAGCATGGATTTGCACACAAGAAGTTTAAATATTTATTGACTATTTATTGGGAATTTTAAAATCAGTTGGTGGCCTTGTTTCAGATCCTGCACAGCTGCTCCTCATCAAGGAATGTGGTGGTTGTCTGTCAGGGGAGAAGAATGGTGATTGAGATTGTGATTTAGGTTTACCAATAAGGAAAACTAAGGCAAATGTGTGTGTGAAATCTAGGGATAAAAGTGGTGCAAATAAGTGTTTGTAAGTTAATGATTACTCACCTTTGTTGCCTGTGTCCTCTTCAAGGTGTTTGGGCAAATGTTTCCCCGGGGGTCCAGACACCATTTAAAGGTTCCGGGAGAGACCATGGGTAAAGAGTGTGGTGAATCTTTTTGTGCTTGGGTTTCTGGGTTTTTATAATATTGGGTTTTGTGTAACATTAAAGTGTGAAATATTTATTAATATGTAAATGTGAAGATGTATTTATGTATTTATTTATTCTTATTGATATATTGTATACTGTGGTGGAAGGTTGGGATTTAAGAATTTACCTGAGAGTGGAATAATGGTTAAGTCTGTGACAGCTGAACATATTTAAGGCTGCCAGTTGTCATTAGGGGATTTTTGTGCTGTGAAGAAGCTCGACAAGTTAATTGTTTTAAGGAGAGCCATATAGCAAATAAATACTTTGTTCCACTACACTTGCCTTGGTCTGTCTCACTGTGTTTCCAGCCGCTAAGGGCTGCCCTGTTACAAGTGGTGTCAGGAGTGTGTCACTCATGCCACAGTGAGAAGATGATGACAAGAGGTGGAAGAAAGCCAGGCCAAGAGGAGCAGCCTGATGAAGGAGTTGGAGCTTCATCTGAGCTAGAGGCCATGGCAGCAACAAGCCCTGAGGACAAATTGGAGGAGTTAACAGGGTTGGTGAAATCTCTTATGCGGTCTCAAGCAGCCAGAGACCAAAAGTGGGAGAAGGATTTGTCACGTCAGGAGCAAAGGTGGAAAGGCATGCAGCATCAATTTCAGCAAATCCAGCTACAAGTTAACGCTGTAACTGATAAGCCTGACCCACCAGAGGCGCCAGCGCCCCCTACAACATCTGAAGAACAAGAACTTGTCTGTCTGTCTGGTCTGGTCTGGTCTGTCTCACTGTGTTTCCAGCCGCTAAGGGCTGCCCTGTTACACATTCACATTTCACCAGGGCCTTTGTTGCTGGCCAATACCATCCACATTTCACCAGGGCCTGTGGTGCTGTCCGAAAACATCCACATTTCACCAGGGCCTGTGATACTGGCTGATGCCATCCACATCACACCAGGGCCAGTGGTGTTGGCTGGGGACATGCACATTATGCCAGGGCTTGTGGTGCTGGCCAATACTATCCACATTTCACCAGAAAAAGTGTTGTTGGATGAGGCCATCCACATTACACCAGGGACAGTGCTCCCTTTGAGGCCATATTGACCACACCAGGGCCTGTGCTGCTTGGTGATATATCCTCATTTCACAAGAGCCTGTGTTGCTGGCTGAGGCTATCCACATTTCACCAGAACTACGTTGCTGGCTCATGCCATCCACTTTACATCAGGGTGTGTGCTACTCGTTGATGGCATCCACATTACACCCGGGCCTTTGGTGCTTTCTGAAACCATCCACATTTCACCAGGAATTGTGTTGCTGGCTGATGACATCCACAAAATACAAGGGCCTGTGATACTGGCTGATGCCATTCACATTACACCAGGGCCAGTGTTGTTGGCTAAGGCCATTCACATTACACCAGGGTGTGTGGTGCTGGCCAATACCATCCACATTTCACCAGGGACAGTGTTGTTAGATGAGGCCATCCACATTACAACAGGGCCTGTGCTACTGGCTGAGAACATTTACATTTCACGAGGGCCTGTGGTCATGGCTTAGGCCAACTACATTTCACCAGGGCCAGTGGTCATGGCTGATGCCATCCACATTACATCAGGGCCAGTGGTGTTGGCTGAGGACATTCACAATACACCAGGGACAGTGCCTCCTTTGAGGCCATCTTCACCACACCAGGGCCTGTGTTGTTGGCTGAGGCCATCCACATTACATCACGGCCTGTGACGCCGACTTCTACCATCCACATTACACCAGGGACAGTGCTTCCTGTGAGGCCATCTTCACCCCACCAGGGCCTCTGCTGCTCATTGATGCCATCCACATTACACCTGGCCCTGTGCTGCTCACCGATATCATACACATTTAACCAAGGACAGTGTTGTTAGATGAAGCCATCCACATTACAACAGGGCCTGTGCTACTGGCTGAGGACATCTATATTTCACCAGGGCCTGTGTTGGTGGCTGATCCCATCTACAATATACAAAGGCCTGCGTTGCTGGCTGAGGCCATCCACATTGCACCAGGGCCACTGCTCTGTGTGAGGCCATATTCACCACACCAGGGCCTGTGCTTCTGGCTGATACCATCCTGATTTCACCAGGGCCTGAGTTGCTGGCTCATGCCATCCATATTACACCAGGGCATGTGGTGCTGTCCGAAACCATCCACATTTCACCAGGGCTTGTGTTGCTGGATGATGCCATCCATGTTTCACCAGTGCCAGTGCTCCCTGTGAGGCTGTCTTCACTACACCTGGGCCTGTGCTTTCTGTCTGAGACCATCTTCACCAGACCAGGGCCTGTGCTACTGGCTGAAGAGTTTCACATTACACCAGGGCCTGTGCTACTCGATGATACCATCCACATTTCACCAGGGCTTGTGTTGCTGGCCAATATCAACCACATTTCACCAGGGCCACTGTTGTTGGCTGAGGCCATCCACATTACATCACGGTCTTTGATGCCGGCTTCTACCATTCACATTACACCAGGGACAATGCTTCCTGTGAGGCCATCTTCACCCCACCAGGGCCTGTGCTACTGGCTGAAGAGTTTCACATTACGCCAGGGCCTGTGGTGCTGGCCAATACCATCCACATTTCACCAGGGCCAGTGTTGTTGGATGAGGCCATCCACATTACACCAGGGACAGTGCTTCCTGTGAGGCCATCATCACCACACGAGGGCATGTGGTGCTTGATGAGGCCATCTTAACCACACCAAGGCCCATGCTGTTGGATGAGGCCATCCACATTACACCAGGGCCTGTGCTACTCGATGATACCATCCACATTTCACCAGGGCTTGTGTTGCTGGCCAATATCAACCACATTTCACCAGGGCCACTGTTGTTGGCTGAGGCCATCCACATTACATCACGGTCTTTGATGCCGGCTTCTACCATTCACATTACACCAGGGACAATGCTTCCTGTGAGGCCATCTTCACCCCACCAGGGCCTCTGCTGCTCGTTGATGCCATCCACATTACACCTGGGCCTGGGGTGCAGACAGATATCATGAACATTTCACCAGGGCCAGTGGTGTTGGCTAAGGCCATTCACATTACACCAAGGTGTGTGGTGCTGACCAGTACCATCCATATTTCACCAGGGACAGTGTTGTTAGATGAGGCCATCCACATTACAACAGGGCCTATGCTACTGGCTGAGGACATTTACATTTCACCAGGGCCTGTGGTCATGGCTGAGGCCAACTGAGCTGCTGACGTTGGACTTCCTCCAACTCTTCAGCCTCCTTGGTCAGTTGCAGGTGAGTGCTTTTATCTCCGGGCCCACCCCCACCTGTGGCAGAGGGATAGGCCGTTTCAGCCGGCTGCTCAGCCTTAACACCTGGCTTTCCTCCGCCTGTGCCTCCGACGGTGTGGGTTTTATTAACAATTTTGATGACTTCTGGGAGAGGAGGCATCTTTTTGGGGCAGACGGGCTCCACCTCAACGCCTGGGGACGCCGTTTGCTGTCCGCCAATTTGGCATTTGGCGTACAGCACTCCCGCACATCGCCCTGTCACTACCCCAAATTGACATTACCTGCAGATCTGTCTGCCACTGACTGATGTTCCCCTGGTCCCAGCTCCTATATTTGTTCCACTTTTAACAGTAATACACAAAACTCTGGACTCGGACCTCTCTTTCCCACAGTCAACACAATACCCTTCATAATCACAAACAGAGAGCAACAGAATTATCATAAATCCAGTAACTCCAAAAACATTAATAACCTCCGGCCTCTTCAAAAATATCAACATCCATTCAACTCTATTGTCAATAATCCACCAGTCTCAATCAGTATGGCACTTTTAAATGTCCGCTCTCTGTTAAACAAGTCTTTTATTATTAATGATTTAATCTTAGATAATAAACTTGACTGTTTATTTTTAACTGAAACATGGCTGGGTTCGGATGCACCAGTTGTTCTCACTGAGGCCTCCCCACCAAATTTTAATTTCTCTTTTTCTATTAGAAGTGGTAAGAGAGGTGGTGGGACTGCATCTTTAGCCAACAACACACTCACCTCCAAACAAATTTTACTTGATCATTTTACCACTTTTGAATTCCACGCTATTGTTTTCAGCAGCCCTCCAGTTTTATCTGTCACAGTTTACAAACCACCTAAAGACAGCGCTGCTTTTATCAAGGAATTCTCAGAATTTTTAACAAACATACATTCAAAATATAATATGATAATTTTAACCGGTGATTTTAACCTGCACATAGATAATCCTTCTGACCCTGCAGCAAAAGAATTCTCAAACATTCTTCACTGTTTGGATTTTACCCAGCACGTCACACAGCCGACTCACAACAGAGGACACACTCTGGACCTGGTCATCACCCATGGGCTGTCCTCCAGCGTGTCCTCTGTTGTTGACTTGGCTGTCTCTGACCACTACTGTGTGTTTTTTAACATCACCGGTTTTATTCAGCGGGAGACCTCGGTGCGAACTGTGAGGAGGCGCTATCTAACCTCTGAAGTGGCTGCAAATTTTACCAGGGTTTTAGACGAATGCCCCCCTGTGATTTTACCTGCACCCTGCGATTTGATTTTTAATCATTTCAACAGCAAACTGAAGAAAAGCCTTGACTCTGTTGCTCCACTCACCACCAAAAAGATTAACGTAAAACATGTATCACCCTGGAGAAACGAAGAAGTCAAAAAACTCAAAAGAAATTGCAGGGCAGCAGAAAGGAGGTGGAGGAAAAATAAAAATGCTATCAACCATCAAATATTTTGCGAGCAACTTAAAGTGTACAATAATACATTAAGGAACTCAAGAAATTCATACTTCGCCAAAATAATCAGTAATAACAAAAATAATCCCAAGGTCCTCTTTTCCACCATAGATCATTTATTTAACCCTGATTTTAACAGCTCCCAAAGAACCCCCACAGACTCACTCTGTGAGCAGTTTGCAGACCACTTCAGGGGAAAGATCAGCGCCATCAGATCTGATATTTTATCTAATCGCGATATGTTTGTAAACACATCTGAGGGCTCGATTGTACCTGAGGAGACACTGGACAGCTTTGTCCTGGTTAATGCTGAGAACCTTCAGAAAGTTTTCTCCACAGTGAGACCCACCACATGTCTTTTAGATCCAATCCCTTCTTCACTCTTTAAAACACTTTATGGATTTTTTGAGGCTGAGCTTTTATGCATGATGAATTGCTCTCTTCAGTTGGGTGTCTTCCTTGCTGCCTTTAAAACGGCGGTGGTGAGGCCCCTTCTGAAGAAGAGCAATTTGGATTGTAATGATTTTAATAACTACAGACCTGTATCCAACTTACCATTTTTAAGTAAAATCTTAGAAAAACTTGTTTTTACTCAGATTAATGATTTTCTAAATGATAGACAGATTCTGGAGATATTCCAGTCTGGATTTAGGGTGAACCACAGCACAGAGACGGCTCTCCTAAAGGTTTTAACTGATCTTAGATATAACTGGGATGCCCAAAAGCTCTCAGTCCTGGTGCTACTGGATCTAAGCGCAGCCTTTGATACAGTAGACCACGCTATTCTTTTAAACAGACTGAAACACATGGTGGGCCTCTCTGGTGCTGTACACAACTGGTTCACTTCATATCTCTCAGACAGAACTTTTATGGTGAGTATGGATACATGCTCCTCTAAGATCCATAAAATGACATGTGGTGTGCCTCAAGGGTCGGTTTTAGGCCCTGTACTTTTTAATTTGTATATGCTCCCTCTCGGCAGTGTCATCAGGAGGCATGGAGTGAACTTTCACAGTTACACTGATGACATGCAGCTGTACATCTCTGTGTCTCCTGATGACACCAGACCAATGGATGCCCTTTTTAACTGTATTTTAGATATAAAATCTTGGATGGCAGAAAACTTTTTACAGCTTAACCAGGACAAAACTGAAGTTTTAATCGTAGGTCCTGAGGCTCAGAGAGAGAAACTCTTGTCTAAATTAGAGGCATTTTCACTATGTCCTTCGCTACAAGTGAAAAACCTGGGTGTTATTTTTGACTCTGAGCTTGGTTTTATCCCACATATTAAACATGTAACCAAAATTGGATTTTATCATCTAAAAAATATAGCCAGAGTCCGCCCTATTCTCTCTCGGGCCAACACGGAGATGCTGATGCATGCTTTTATTACCAGTCGCATTGATTACTGTAATGCCCTGCTCTCTGGTCTTCCTAAGAAGAATATTTCAACTTTACAACTTTTGCAAAACTCGGCAGCTCGTGTGCTGACGAAGACCAGAGGGCGGGCCCACATTACACCGGTTTTAGAATCGCTGCATTGGCTCCCCGTGTGTTTCAGGATCGATTTTAAAGTTCTTTTATTGGTTTTTAAATGTCTTAATGGTCTTGGGCCTTCTTATCTCTCAGATCTGCTTTTACCATATGAACCCTCGCGGACCCTGAGGTCCTCTGGTACTGGCCTTTTGATTGTCCCTAAAGTCAGGACACATACTCACGGAGAGGCAGCTTTTCAGTGGTATGGTCCTCGTCTGTGGAACAGCCTGCCGGAGGAACTCAGGGCCGCAGAGAACGTACATGTTTTTAAGAACAGGCTCAAGACCCACCTTTTTAATTTAGCTTTTACTTAGCGTTTATTTATTTTATGCTTATTTATTCTATCCTGTTATTTTATTATTAATTTAGGCTTTACCTAATATTTATTGATTTTATTCTTATCCATTTTTTTAATCTTCTTACTCTATTTATATTTATATTTATATTGTATCCCGTTCTTATTTATTTTATCATTTTACCCTGTATATAGCCTATTGTGTCATATCTCCAGTGTTTCCTCGGAGGGGGCTCTCTGCACCGGGGCTGTGATCGACCGTGGCTGCTGGGTCTCTGGGGGTCCTCTCAGCCTGGCTGGGGGGCTCCTTTGCCTCCCTCCTGCTGTGTGCCCAGCCTGGAGGCTGCGGTCTGTGACCAGCTCCCGGTGCAGACGGCTCCCTGTTATAGTGTTTCCTCACTTGGCTTATGTGAACCCAGCCCAATTTTTACTCTTTAAGTGTGCGCGCGTGTGTGTGTGTGGGTGGGGGTGGGAAGATGTGTGTATTCACATCATTTATGTTAATGAGAGTGTGGGGAGTGAGTTGGAGGGTGGGGTGGGCTGCTTTTAACTATGTAAAGCACTTTGTGCTACATTTTTTGTATGAAAAGTGCTTTATAAATAAAGATTGATTGATTGATTGAACTACATTTCACCAGGGCCTGTGGTCATGGCTGATGCCATCCACATTACACCAGGGCCAGTGGTGTTGGCTGAGGACATTCAGATTTCACCAGGGCCTGTGGTGCTGGCCAATACCATCCACATTTCACCAGGGCCTGTGATATTGGCTGATGCCATCCACATTACACCAGGGCCAGTGGTGTTGGCTGGGTACATGCACATTACGCCAGGGCCTGTGGTGCGGGCCAATACCATCCACATTTCACCAGTAAAAGTGTTGTTGGATGAGGCCATCCACATTACACCAGGGCCAGTGCTCCCTGTGAGGCCATATTGACCACACCAGGGCCAGTGCTGCTGGGTGATACATCCTCATTTCACCAAGGCCTGTGTTGCTGGCTGAGGCTATCCACATTTCACCAGAACTACGTTGCTGACTCATTCCATCCACTTTGCATCAGGGCCTGTGCTACTCGTTGATGGCATCCACATTACACCCGGGCCTGTGGTGCTTTCTGAAACCATCCACATTTCACCAGGAATTGTGTTGCTGGCTGATGACATCCACAAAACACAAGGGCCTGTGATACTGGCTGATGCCATTCACATTACACCAGGGCCTGTGGTGTTGGCTGAGGACATCCACATTTCACCAGGGCCTGTGGTACTGTCCGAAAACATCCACATTTCACCAGGGCCTGAGATACTGGCTGATGCCATCCACATTACACCAGGGCCACTGGTGTTGGCTGGGGACATCCACATTACACCAGGGACAGTGCTCCCTGTGAGGCCATATTGACCACACCAGGGCCTGTGCTTCTGGGTGATACATCCTCATTTCACCAGGGCCTGCGTTGCTGGCTGAGGCTATCCACATTACACCAGGGACAGTGCTTCCTTTGACGCCATCTTCACCCCACCAGGGCCTCTGCTGCTCATTGATGCCATCCACATTACACCTGGCCCTGTGCTGCTGACCGATATCATGCACATTTAACCAAGTACAGTGTTGTTAGATGAGGCCATCCACATTACAACAGGGCCTGTGCTACTGGCTGAGGACATTTACATTTCACCAGGGCCTGTGGTCATGGCTGAGGCCAACTACATTTCACCAGGGCCTGTGGTCATGGCTGATGCCATCCACATTACACCAGGGCCAGTGGTGTTGGCTGAGGACATTCACATTTCACCAGGGCCTGTGGTGCTGGCCAATACCATCCACATTGCATCAGGGCCTGTGGTGCTGTCCGAAAACATCCACATTTCACCAGGGCCTGTGATTCTGGCTGATGCCATCCACATTACACAAGGGCCAGTGGTGTTGGCTGGGGACATGCACATTACGCCAGGGCCTGTGGTGCTGGCCAATACCATCCACATTTCACCAGTAAAAGTGTTGTTGGCTGAGACCATCCACATTACACCAGGGCCAGTGCTCCCTGTGAGGCCATATTGACCACACCAGGGCCTGTGCTGCTGGGTGATACATCCTCATTTCACCAGGGCCTGCGTTGCTGGCTCATGCCATCCACTTTACATCAGGGCCTGTGCTACTCGTTGATGGCATCCACATTACACCTGGCCCTGTGCTGCTGACCGATATCATGCACATTTAACCAAGTACAGTGTTGTTAGATGAGGCCATCCACATTACAACAGGGCCTGTGCTACTGGCTGAGGACATCTACATTTCAGCAGGGCCTGTGTTGGTGGCTGATCCCATCCACAATATACAAAGGCCTGCGTTGCTGGCTGAGGCCATCCACATTGCACCAGGGCCACTGCTCCGTGTGAGGCCATATTCACCACACCAGGGCCTGTGCTTCTGGCTGATACCATCCTGATTTCACCAGGGCCTGTGGTGCTTTCTGAAACCATCCATATTTCAAGGTTCAAGGTTCTTTATTTGTCACATGCATAGTTATACAAGTATAACACACAGTGAAATGTAGCCTGACACTCTCCTCGACATGTGCAAAAAAATGGGGGGGGGGGGGGGGGGGGGTGTAGAGGAAGAACATTAAATATATATATATATATATATATATATAACACCCAGCACGCCCCTGCGGGCGGTTTATCCTTCAAGCTCGGGTCCTCTACCAGAGGCCTGGGAGCTTGAGGGTCCTGCGCAGTATCTTAGCTGTTCCCAGGACTGCGCTCTTCTGGACAGAGATCTCCGATGTTGTTCCTGGGATCTGCTGGAGCCACTCGCCTAGCTTGGGAGTCACCGCACCTAGTGCTCCGATTACCACGGGGACCACCGTTACCTTCACCCTCCACATCCCCTCGAGCTCTTCTCTGAGCCCTTGGTATTTCTCCAGCTTCTCGTGTTCCTTCTTCCTGATATTGCTGTCATTCGGAACCGCTACATCGATCACTACGGCCATCTTCTTCTGTTTGTCTACCACCACTATGTCCGGTTGGTTAGCCACCACCATTTTGTCCGTCTGTATCTGGAAGTCCCACAGGATCTTAGCTCGGTCACTCTCCACCACCCTTGGGGGCATCTCCCATTTTGACCTCGGGACTTCCAGGTTATACTCGGCACAGATGTTCCTGTACACTATGCCGGCCACTTGGTTATGGCGTTCCATGTATGCCTTGCCTGCTAGCATCTTGCACCCTGCTGTTATGTGCTGGATTGTCTCTGGGGCATCTTTACACAGCCTGCACCTGGGGTCTTGCCTGGTGTGATAGACCCCAGCCTCTATGGATCTTGTGCTCAGAGCTTGTTCTTGTGCTGCCATGATTAGTGCCTCTGTGCTGTCTTTCAGTCCAGCTTTGTCCAGCCACTGGTAGGATTTCTGGATATCAGCCACCTCCTCTATCTGCCGGTGGTACATACCGTGCAGGGGCCTGTCCTTCCATGATGGTTCCTCGTCTCCCTCCTCTTTCTTGGGTTTCTGCTGCCTGAGGTATTCACTGAGCACTCGGTCAGTTGGGGCCATCTTCCTAATGTATTCTTGGATGTTCGTTGTCTCATCCTGGACTGTGGTGCTGACACTCACCAGTCCCCGGCCCCCTTCCTTCCGCTTAGCGTACAGCCTCAGGGTGCTGGATTTGGGGTGAAACCCTCCATGCATGGTAAGGAGCTTTCTTGTCTTTATGTCAGTGGCTTCTATCTCCTCCTTTGGCCAGCCTATTACCCCAGCAGGGTACCTGATCACGGGCAGGGCGTACGTGTTGATGGCCCGGATCTTGTTCTTACCATTCAGCTGACTCCTCAGGACTTGCCTGACCCTCTGCAGGTACTTGGTGGTTGCAGCTTTTCTAGCGGCCTCTTCATGGTTCCCATTCGCCTGTGGGATCCCCAAGTACTTGTAACTGTCCTCTATGTCTGCAATGTTGCCTTCTGGTAGTTCAATCCCCTCAGTTCTGACTACCTTCCCTCTCTTTGTTACCATCCGACTACACTTCTCCAGTCCGAACGACATTCCAATGTCATTGCTGTATAGCCTGGTAGTGTGGATCAGTGAATCGATGTCTCGTTCACTCTTGGCATACAGCTTGATGTCATCCATGTACAGGAGGTGGCTGACAACTGCTCCGTTCTGTAGTCGGTATCCGTAGCCAGTCTTGTTAATGATCTCACTGAGGGGGTTCAGGGCTATGCAGAACAGCAGTGGGGACAGAGCATCTCCTTGGTAGATCCCGCACTTGATGGTGACTTGTGCTATGGGCTTGGAGTTGGCCTCTAGTGTTGTACGCCACATCCCCATTGAGTTCCTGATGAAGGCTCTTAGGGTCCCATTGATCTTGTACAATTCTAGGCATTCCAGTATCCAGCTGTGGGGCATTGAGTCATAGGCCTTCTTGTAATCAATCCAGGCAGTGCACAGGTTGGTCAGTCTGGTCTTGCAGTCTCGGCTGATTGTTCTGTCTACCAGTAGCTGGTGTTTTGCGCCTCTGGTATTCTTGCCAATTCCTTTCTGTGTCCCGCTCATGTATTGACCCATGTGCCTGTTCATCTTAGCCGATATGATGCCTGACAGGAGCTTCCATGTAGTACTGAGGCAGGTTATTGGTCGGTAGTTGGAGGGGACCGGTCCCTTCTTGGGGTCCTTGGGGATCAGGACCGTCCGGCCTTCAGTTAGCCATTCCGGGTGTCTCTCGTTAACTAGCAGCTGGTTGATTTGTGCTGCCAGACGCTCGTGGAGTGCAGTCAGCTTCTTCAGCCAGTAGGCGTGAACCATGTCGGGCCCTGGTGCTGTCCAACTCTTCATACTGGAGACCCTTTCTTGGATATCTGCCACTGTGATGGTTACTGGACCCTGTTCAGGGAGGTCGCTGTGGTCAGCCCTCAGATCCTCTAGCCACTGAGCATTGCCGTTATGGGTTGCATCCTTCTCCCATATGCTCTTCCAGTATTGCTCCATCTCCAGCCTTGGTGGTGCTGTTCTCTTATTGTTCCCTTGCCACTGAGAGTACACCTTTGCTGGTTCTGTGGAGAACAGCTGGTTTATTCTCCTGCCTTCTATCTCTCTGGTGTACCTCCTCAAGCGGCTGGCCAAGGCTGTGAGTCTTTGCTTGGCAGTTTCCAAGGCCTCAGGTATGGACAGCTTGCTGTATTTCTTAGGCACCTTATTTGTCGCACCTTTCTGCAACTCCGTTAGTTGGCTAACCTCCCTCCGTGCTACTTTGATCTTGCCCTCTAGCCTCCTTCTCCATGGAGGGTACTGCCCCTTGTCGCTGTTCAACTTGTAGCCAAGCATCTCACTGATCACTGTTGCCGTATTGTAGATCAGCTTGTTAGTGTATGGTCAGGTGTTGTTTTAATTTTTATGGTTTGGGGAGGAGGGAGGGAAGGAAAATAATGAGGGTGGGATTAGGTGGATTATGTTTTAAATAGATTGCTTTATTGAAGTGATTTATATATACATATATATATATATATATATATATTGGGTGAATGTGCAGTAGTAGCAGCAAGCAGGTGAGTTCTGTACATTAATATGAATAGACATCTGACTATTTTACAGGATAGACAATTTAAACATATTTAAAATTAAAGGAATTGAAATGTACATTGTGCCTTGGTTTAGTGTCTGGAAGAGTCCTGACTCAGTGAATTATAGATGATGTGAGAGGGCGGGTGTGTGTGTGTTTAGGGCACGGATGGCTTGGGGATAGAAGCTCCTCTTGAGTCCCTCTGTCCTTGCCCGGAAGATGCGGAAACTTCTACCAGATTGCAGAAGTTGGAACAGTTTGTTGTCAGGATGGGACGGGTCCTTCAGTATCTACGCTGCTCTAGTCCGGCATCTCCTGGTGTAGGTGTCCTGAAGCGGGGGGAGAGAAATCCTGCAACACAATTCACCAGGAATTGTGTTGCTGGCTGATGACATCCACAAAACACAAGGGCCTGTGATACTGGCTGATGCCATTCACATTACACCAGGGCCAGTGGTGTTGGCTGAGGACATCCACATTTCACCAGGGCCTGTGGTGCTGTCCGAAAACATCCACATTTCACCAGGGCCTGAGATACTGGCTGATGCCATCCACATTACACCAGGGCCAGTGGTGTTGGCTGGGGACATGCACATTACGCCAGGGCCTGTGGTGCTGGCCAATACCATCCACATTTCACCAGTAAAAGTGTTGTTGGATGAGGCCATCTACATTACACCAGGGACAGTGCTTCCTGTGAGGCCATCATCACCACACCAGGGCATGTGGTGCTGGATAAGTCCATCTTCACCACACCGAGCCCGTACTGTTGGATGAGGCCATCCAAATTTCACCAGGGACAGTTCTTCCTAAGAGGCCATCATCACCACACCAGGGCCTGTGGTGCTGGATAAGGCCATCCACATTACACCAGGGCCTGTGCTACTCGATGATACCATCCACATTTCACCAGGGCTTGTGTTGCTGGCTGATGACATCCACAATACGCAAGGGCCTGTGCTACGGGCTGAAGACTTTCACATTACACCAGGGCCAGTGGTGCTGGCCAATATCAACCACATTTCACCAGGGCCACTGTTGTTGGCTGAGGCCATCCACATTACATCACGGTCTTTGATGCCGGCTTCTACCATTCACATTACACCAGGGACAGTGCTTCCTGTGAGGCCATCTTCACCCCACCAGGGCCTCTGCTGCTCGTTGATGCCATCCACATTACACCTGGGCCTGGGGTGCAGACAGATATCATGCACATTTCACCAGGGCCAGTGGTGTTGGCTGAGGACATTCAAATTACACTCGGGCCTGTGCTGCTGGTCAATACCATCCACATTTCACCAGGGCAAGTGTTGTGGGCTAAGGCCATTCACATTACACCAGGGTGTGTGGTGCTGACCAATACCATCCATATTTCACCAGGGACAGTGTTGTTAGATGAGGCCATCCACATTACAACAGGGCCTGTGCTACTGGCTGAGGACATTTACATTTCACCAGGGCCTGTGTTCATGGCTGAGGCCAACTACATTTCACCAGGGCCTGTGGTCATGGCTGATGCCATCGATATTACACCAGGGCCAGTGGTGTTGGCTGAGGACATTCACATTTCACCAGGGCCTGTGGTGCTGGCCAATACCATCCACATTGCATCAGGGCCTGTGGTGCTGTCCGAAAACATCCACATTTCACCAGGGCCTGTGATTCTGGCTGATGCCATCCACATTACACAAGGGCCAGTGGTGTTGGCTGGGGACATGCACATTACACCAGGGCCAGTGGTGTTGGCTGAGGACATTCACATTACACCAGGGACAGTGCTTCCTTTGACGCCATCTTCACCACACCAGGGCCTGTGCTTTTGGCTGAGGCCATGCACATTACATCACGGCCTGTGACGCCGACTTCTACCATCCACATTACACCAGGGACAGTGCTTCCTGTGAGGCCATCTTCACCCCACCAGGGCCTCTGCTGCTCATTGATGCCATCCACATTACACCTGGCCCTGTGCTGCTGACCGATATCATGCACATTTAACCAAGTACAGTGTTGTTAGATGAGGCCATCCACATTACACCAGGGCCCTTGCTACTCGTTGATACCATCCACATTTCACCAGGGCTTGTGTTGCTGGCTGATGCGATCCACAATACACAAGGGCATGTGCTACTGGCTAGGGACATTCACAATACACCAGGGCCTGTGATTTTGGCTGAGACCATCCACATTACACCAGGGACAGTGCTTCCTGTAAGGCTATCTTCACCCCACCAGGTCCTCAGCTGCTCGTTGATGCCATCCACATTACACCTGGGACTGCGGTGCTGACAGATATCATCCACATTTCACCTGCGCCAGTGGTGTTGGCTAAGGCCATTCACATTACACCAGGGTGTGTGGTGCTGACCAATACCATCCACATTTCACATTTCTATTAAAAGTTACAGCTATTTATATGAAGTTGTACAAAAACGCTTTCTTTCGCCAAGACAGTGTGTTTCTGACTATTACATGCATTTGAATGGGGAACTCGCCCAAACAAAGTATAGGTTTTCATTATGTGAATAACTTGAAAATCTTAGCTCAAACAGCTGCAAAACCTGTTTGCCCAGCACAGGAATATTGAATACGCATGAATACGGATATATGAATCGTCTATCATCGTCTATCAAAAGTAGTTGTACAAAAACGCTTTATTTCGTCAAGACAGTGCGTTTCTCGCTATTACATGCATTTGAATGGAGTTCTCGCACGAAACAAAGTATAGGTTTTCATTATGTGAATAACTTGAAAATCTTAGCTCAAACAGCTGCAAAACCTGTTTGCCCAGCATGGGGATATTGAATTCTATAAGATGAAGCTATGAATACGCATATCTGAATCTTCTATCAAAAGGTACAGCTATTTATATGAAGTTGTACAAAAACGCTTTCTTTCGCCAAGACAGTGCGTTTCTGACTATTACATGCATTTGAATAGGGAACTCGCACGAAACAAAGTATAGGTTTTCATTATGTGAATAACTTGAAAATCTTAGCTCAAACAGCTGCAAAACCTGTTTGCCCAGCACGGGGATATTGAATTCTATAAGCTGAAGCCATGAATACGTATATCTGATTCTTCTATCAAAAATTACAGCTATTTATATGAAGTTGTACAAAAACGCTTTCTTTCACCAAGACAGTGCGTTTCTCGCTATTACATGCATTTGAATAGGGAACTCGTCCGAAACAAAGTATAGGTTTTCATTATGTGAATAACTTGAAAATCTTAGCTCAAACAGCTACAAAACCTGTGTTAGGTTTTGTATTGTTGATTGCCATTTATGCTTAGAAATATTTAACCATATATGCTTAGAGGTGTATAATCATTTGTAGATTGAAAGAATGTCTCATCCTAGGAGGTCTGTAACAACTCTGTGTAGCATGAAGAGGGGAGTGCGTTCACTCCTCTACAGAGTGTTCTGGCATAGATCACACACCTCCTAGGAGAGGTCGTATCTTCTCTTGCTGATATATGGTTTAGCAAACACACGTGTATTTCTTTAAGTATAAGAGCCTTTTGTTCAGATGGAGCCCTAGACTCCTGGCACCAGCTTTGGGGAGTCTTCACAGGGTCACATCTTGACCACACACACACACACACACACACAGGCAAAGTACTCTTTGTGTGTATGTAGACGTCATATGTTAATGAACCTATGCATATTCATGTAACCTCAATAAAAGAGCAGTGTTACGGGAGAACGGACGAGAGCAACTGGGGTCAAGCGAAGGAACGGCGTTTGTCCGGTTCTCTCCCGTGCACGAGAAACATGAAGAACTTTGCCTACTCGTGTCTTACTTTGCTGTGTAATTATATTGTCCTCAACGTTCCAGCGGATAGGTTCAAGCTACAAACCTATCATTAATTGGTCCTTCGAGAGCCGGAGCCCTGGAGTCGATATTGACCGAGGGGAGGAGAGGCACGTTGAAAGACTGATGTCAGCCAGGAAGTTCCTGTGGATTAACTGTCTGTCTTTTCTCCTCGATGAATGGCGATTGGCGGGATTCGAGGCTATATTACATACTAAGCAACACCGAGTAAGTTTAAAGAGCCCGACTCTATAACCGTGTGGTTGTGCAGTCTCCGCCACTGTGTGAGGCGTTGAGAAGTTCGCTACTTTGTGGAGCGATAAGTGAGTTTTTCGCTGCTTTGTGGAGCGATAACTGAGTTCCTCGCTGCTTTGTGGAGCGAGAGGTGAGTACCTCGCTGCTTTGTGGAGCGAGAGGTGAGTTCTCCGCCGCTTTGTGGGACTTTGAGAAGTTCCGCGGGGTCCAGAATGTGCTGGACAATAGGCCTATTTTGCGTTGTTGTTGTCGTCGTTGTTGTTGTTGTGTGAGTGTGTGCGGAGCAGAACACGTGGCCTGTGACACCGACTGTTGTTGTTATCATGGGTTCCTAAGCAACCAAGAGTGTGTCAGAGGGTGACAGACGTTTATGGTGGACTTTAAATAAAAAAGAGCGACGGCTCCTTAGCTGCGCGGGTTTCACGCGGACCTGAGCCGTGCGGTTAATCGCAGGTTTATAAATGGAAGAGATTCAAATGTTAGAAGTTTTCAGAAAACACACCAGCCTTGAAGAGTGTGTGGAGAGGGCCAGCCCACATCAGCAGCTCTTAAGATATGCTCTGGTGAATGGCTTTCCCCCACCCCCTTGCTGACACAAAATGTTTATTCTTTAGCTTGCCCTGATCGACAACAGCCTGTGTGCCAGACCATAGATTTAATTGAGGTGGATAATTGTTAAAAGCAATCTGCATTAAGCTTAGGGTTGCTCAAATTTAGTACAATGACATATGAGGTGAAGTGATATAGATAAATATTTAAACTAATGAAGTGCATAGAGGCACTTGACCTGTGTGAAAGACTGTCATCTTAGTATGAGCCATTGTTGAGATATACAGCACACCTGTGAAAACAACTAATATGCTGAACCCTGTATGAAACATCTAACAGTACATGATGGAGAAGCTGAATTGAATATGAAAGTGCAAGACTTTGCCACTATTCATAGCATCAGCATCATGTTTCTGTTTATTTGTTAAATAATTAAATAAACTTGTGATCATACATATGGATCACCATGGCACATATCATCAGCCATATGATTTATTTATGCAGATGAAAAAGTGAGTGTGAATGCGTCTGATGTCACAGTGTCTTTGTGCGCTGTGTAAAAGTAATTGCCTCTGATTGTGAGAGCGGTGATTCTGCAGATCACCAGCTATTGTAAAGAAGAAAAAAAAGAGTGAAAAAGAGAAAGAATTTATATTGTAGATGAAAAATAATCATAGGAAAAAGTTTTTGTGTTGATCAGCCAAAAACAACTACAATTTCATTTTCTGCTTTTAAGAAAGGACTGTTCACAAAAACACAGAGAGAGAGAGAGAGAGAGAGAGATGTGTGTTGATTAAGCAGTGATGATAATAATGAAAATGTCTTAGTTTGTCACTTTCGGGTGAAAAGCAGACCTGAATCAATTTTCCACATGCAGCGGTCGGAAGAAAGTTATAGTTTAACATCATTGGAAACATGCAGGCCAAGTTTCTGGCTGACTTATTTACAGCGCCATGTGTCTCTCAACCTCACAAGCAAGCTCTCACTCCTCCCTGAAGACAAGGAATGCAGCTCCAAAGAGCAATAACATGGCAGATAAAGAGACAGCAGCAAAGTCCTGAGCAAAGAGTCCCAACAAGCAGCAGCAGTGTGGACAAACAGCATCAGAGAAGAAGAGCAAACCCATCATCCTGACTGATCGGATGAATGGCACTGTGTTTCCAACAAGCTGTGCATGTGAAGAAAACTTTTGAGGAGAACTGAGGAGACTGTTGGAGTTTGACATTTGCCACCTTTGGAGTAAAATGGCAAGAAGAGACAGTGGAACACAGGACAAAGCTGAAGGAGAACTGCCGGCTATTGGACTGTTGAAGTGGGAGAGGATAACAGAGTGAGAGGACAACAGACAACAGAGAGGAGTGGTGAGAACACATAGGAATTTTGTTATTCAATGTGGGAAATCAAAATTTGGGTTAGCAAACCTGGGGAAAAGAAAACTGACTGCTTAAGTTGGAAAATTGAGAAGGAGTCTGAAACACTGCAAAAAAGAAACATACAAAATCACACACACAAGCAGAACATGCATTAACCCTACTAACACTTCCAAACACAAAATAACTCATGAATATTAGACAACATCTTAAGCGTGTGAGTCTGTTTATCATCTTTTCCAAGTCACTTAGTGTGATGCAAAAACCAGTGGACTCATAGCACATTAGAAATGATCAAATAATAGCAGAGAAATGTGTAGGAAAGGCAGCTTTAAGAACAAGCTTGTTAACTTTCATCAGTGTTAAAATAGTGTCAATTTAGCAGACACTTGTTATCAAATGCTGAATTTATCCAATGCAAAAAATTGACTCTCTGGGTTGCAGGACAACAGTTTAACTTTCGTGGGAAAAAAGATTCTGGTTTGACCAACCAGTGATCAGACAATAAATTTAGTTGTTGATATAGTAAATTGGGAGATGCTTCCTGCTTGATTGATGCAGCACAAGTAATTTACTGTATGAGGGAAATTGTCTTTTGGGATACATTTTGAACATACATTTCTGTTGCCCTGTCATCTTAGTGGGTTAATAGCTGATATGCAAATTAGTTGATCGTTCTTAGATTAATGAAAGGTGATTGAATTCTAGCACGAGTGAATGGGATGTGTTGGAGTTTGTTGTGTGTTGAGTGGAGACTCTAAAACACTGAGTTTCCTGTTTTGATGTGCGAGTGAATCCTGTACCTACAGTGGGGCAAAAAAGTATTTAGTCAGCCACCGATTGTGCAAGTTCGCCCACTTAAAATGATGACAGAGGTCAGTAATTTGCACCAGAGGTACACTTCAACTGTGAGAGACAGAATGTGAAAAAAAAATCCATGAATCCACATGGTAGGATTTGTAAAGAATTTATTCGTAAATCAGGGTGGAAAATAAGTATTTGGTCACCTCAAACAAGGAAAATCTCTGGCTCTCACAGACCTGTAACATCTTCTGTAAGAAGCTTTTCTGTCCCCCACTCGTTACCTGTATGAATGGCACCTGTTTAAACTCATCATCTGTATAAAAGACACCTGTCCACAGCCTCAAACAGTCAGACTCCAAACTCCGCCATGGCCAAGACCAAAGAGCTTTCGAAGGACACCAGGAAAAGTATTGTAGACCTGCACCAGACTGGGAAGAGTGAATCTACAATAGGCAAGCAGCTTGGTGTGAAAAAATCAACTGTGGGAGCAATCATCAGAAAATGGAAGACATACAAGACCACTGATAATCTCCCTCGATCTGGGGCTCCACGCAAGATCTCATCCCGTGGGGTCAAAATGATCATGAGAACGGTGAGCAAAGATCCCAGAACCACACGGGGGGACCTGGTGAATGACCTGCAGAGAGCTGGGACCAAAGTAACAAAGGTCACCATCAGTAACACACTACAACGGCAGGGAATCAAATCCCGCAGTGCCAGACGTGTTCCGCTGCTGAAGCCAGTGCATGTCCAGGCCCGTCTGAAGTTTGCCAGAGAGCACATGGATGATACAGCAGAGGATTGGGAGAATGTCATGTGGTCAGATGAAACCAAAGTAGAACTTTTTGGTATAAACTCAACTCGTCGTGTTTGGAGGAAGAAGAATACTGAGTTGCATCCCAAGAACACCATACCTACTGTGAAGCATGGGGGTGGAAACATCATGCTATGGGGCTGTTTTTCTGCCAAGGGGACAGGACGACTGATCCGTGTTAAGGACAGAATGAATGGGGCCATGTATCGTGAGATTTTGAGCCAAAACCTCCTTCCATCAGTGAGAACTTTGAAGATGAAACGAGGCTGGGTCTTCCAACATGACAATGATCCAAAACACACCGCCCGGGCAACAAAGGAGTGGCTCCGTAAGAAGCATTTGAAAGTCCTGGAGTGGCCTAGCCAGTCTCCAGACCTCAACCCCATAGAAAATCTGTGGCGGGAGTTGAAAGTCCGTGTTGCTCGGCGACAGCCCCAAAACATCACTGCTCTCGAGAAGATCTGCATGGAGGAATGGGCCAAAATACCAGCTACTATGTGTGAAAACCTGGTAAAGACCTATAGTAAACGTTTGACCTCTGTTATTGCCAACAAAGGTTATGTTACAAAGTATTGAGTTGTATTTTTGTTATTGACCAAATACTTATTTTCCACCCAGATTTACGAATAAATTCTTTACAAATCCTACCATGTGGATTCATGGATTTTTTTTTTCACATTCTGTCTCTCACAGTTGAAGTGTACCTCTGGTGCAAATTACTGACCTCTGTCATCATTTTAGGTGGGGGAACTTGCACAATCGGTGGCTGACTAAATACTTTTTTGCCCCACTGTAGATATACAACTCTGAATACGTCGGAACAAACTTCTTTTGTGAAGTTCATGACAACATGTCACATGTTTTATGATGACGGAAAAAGAAAAAGGAAGATTGAATAAAATAGATCTGTGGCCTAAATGAGTGAAAAGCACAGACCTGGGGATTAAACTCATAGCTAATAAGACTTTAGGCTTATGTTGTGTGTTGTGCAGCTGATGGTTGGTTTGGAGTTAATCTAGCTGATGATTTTTCTTTTGTTGTGAAGTTGAGCCTGCCAATTAGTATGATGGTATGATAAACCATGCTAATGGTATGATTTACCCTCCTGAGATGAGGAGCTTGTGTCATGACTTAACAAGGCCTTTTTATTTTGATACTTTCACAGTGCACTGAAAGTTTTGTTTGATAATCTCTGTCATTTGAGCAGATCTGCACGATTAGAACAGAAAGCGCTGTACGACACGTCGTCGAGGAAATTGTTACAAGTGAGTTTCTCTACAGTAAAATGGGCTCAGGAGAAAGCCACTTATTTGGGACAATTAGAAAGTAAGTTCCTGTCCAAAAAGGATTCAGCGATGTAATCCAAGCTAAAGTTCTTCTTTTTCTTTTTGAAATGACGTCATTTTGCTGAGAGTGGAAACTAAATGCAACAATGGGTTCCACTATCAGCAAAGAAAGAAAGAATGAATGTATGAATGAATGAATGAATGAAAGAGAAAAAAAACTGACTGACTGGTAAAAGCTGACAAAAGCTGACAAGACTTTACTGATGTAACACGACTGTGCGAAGTTAACCCCCACCTGACAAAGGTGCAGATGAAATCTATGTGTGTTTCCTTTTACAGGAGCAGAAAGATGACAGCAACATTCGAGGTTGCGTGATCATTTAACCTTTTAAGTGCCACTTTCTGTGTCGGTGCATCTACCAGGGGTGTTATTCACTACCTTGTGTTGCTCACAGAGGAAACTGTGAGAAAGTGTGTATACATCTGCGCAGCGCTAACTTTTGCATTTCTTTTCTACAGCATTTCAGTTCTTCATGTGATTTATACCAGGACAACTGGTTGATGGTTTTTTTTTACTACAGGATTTCTGGGTTTATGTGTGAAGAAAACTGTGTTTACAGGTTATGAGTGGTGATGCTGTTACACTGTGTTGTTGGGAAAATGTGAAGGTTACTTTGACAATGTGAATAACATGTGAGAAATTTCCTGTGTTGAAAACTAGTGTCACTTCTTTCCACAGCTATGGATGGCTAACTTTATGGTCTTTTTATGGCACCCCTGGAACCTGTCGACCTGCGTCTGACCAACGATGGTCACTGTGTATTGCTAATGTTTGTTTTTCTATGACTGCATGTAGAGGATTCGGCAGAAGCGGACAAGTGACATGAGAAAAACAAATAGGAGATGCAGTGTTTATGGAAAAGTTTAATATGGAGCTCATTAGCTGGCCACTTTTGAAGCTCCTAGTGATATATGAGTGGAGTGACTTTGCTTAAGGGAAGTCACCGATTACATTAATGTTGACTGAGTACATGGGATGATCCATGTCTGAGGCAAATTAGGGTAATAGTTGTAGTTTACTGATTTGAGAAAACCTGCACATGACACTTGTCTTGCTGATGTTGAATGCTTATTGCTCTTATGATACAATTGTTTACAGGTATGAAGTTTGATTTCACTTCCAGATTTTGCTTTCCAGGCCATGATGGTGTGTATGCAGGCTCCTGGGAGAGCAAGGTGTTAAGCAAACTTAATATGCAAGACACACTAATATCTTTTATTGCAGGGTTACGGAGCTACTCCAGCGGAGATGCCCTGATGTTGCCTGGGACATGATCTAGCTAACCTTTTTCTTTAAGACAGGGATCCAGGTTTGATGAGTTGACGCGTGGGAGTGTCCATGCGTCAAGAGGTGGAGTCCAAGGATTAACATTAAACAATGTTTTCTATTATTGTTGCAGTGATTTGTGTGATTAACCGTTTATTTACAGGTATTAAACCTATGCAAGTGGTGCATCCATGTTCAGATGAGGCTTTGATGGCCTATAAGTGAAGTTCACTGAACTAAAGAATGTGGTTTGATGATTGTTGACATGCTCTCCAAATAGAAGTTTTTCCTCCTGGCAAGGAAATACAGGTACAGCAGTAATCTCCTGAGGAATCTTCAGAGGCCCAGTGAGAAGCGAGAACCATTCCAGGCATAGCTGACAGCCCAGGCAGTGGTTGAGGTCAAAGGTCAAGCTGGTCGGGGCCCATCATGAGATCAGACCTTGGAGCCACAGCAAGGACCATGAAACTGCATTGGAATGAGAGCTGTGCCAAGGGGGATTTCCAGAGGCCAACAGAGGAGATTGTGGACAACGGACGGGCACCTGAAGGATGAGGGGAGCGTGCCAAGCTCCATCGACAACGCAGAGGGAGTCTAAGGATGGCATCATGATTCTGTGAAAGCACAGGAACCAGAAGCTATGGTGGTGATGACAGCAGTTTCCTATGAACATCACCTAATGCTGTGCCACTGCACTGTGCATACGATGACACTGTGAAGGCTGCTGGGATCATAACAGCAGTAAGATAACTGAACCCAGCACCCTTTCCACAGAGAGGTTTTTCTGCAGAGCGTGGACAGTGGAGGATTCATAAATATCCCCCTCACAAGACGAAGGCCTGAAGTGAGGTGATGGGGTTGGTAGAGGCCATAAAACTTGAGTGCTGGGAGGTCTGCAGCTTTGGAGATAGCTGAGACCCATGTTGACAAACAACAAAACCAACTGGTATGTTTGAATGTTTATTCTACATACATTTGGACTATGGACAGTGATGGAAACAACTGGAAGAGACATTCATGATGCCCTGCAGAACTCAAACCACTCTGCAGAGAGACATGTGATTTGCACACCCGGAGGAAGCACCACCAAGCTGAGATGTTTTTGAAAATGTTACTTTCTTATTTTAACTGTTAAATTAACAATTTCTTTGTTTGCTTGTAGGATGCAGTTTGCCATTGGATGAGATCAATGAGGAATGGGATAACTGCTAATACATTTGTTAAACTGTGTACTTTTTCAGTAATTTAGGGTGATTTGACATATGCTGAGTATAAAAATGTTTGCATTGAAACTATCAGACATGAGGTATTCATACCTGGGAACTTTTCTAGCATAAAGGTCAATAAAGGGGGGAATGTTAGGTTTTGTATTGTTGATTGTCATTTATGCTTAGAAATATTTAACCATATATGCTTAGAGGTGTATAATCATTTGTAGATTGAAAGAATGTCTCATCCTAGGAGGTCTGTAACAACTCTGTGTAGCATGAAGAGGGGAGTGCGTTCACTCCTCTACAGAGTGTTCTGGCATAGATCACACACCTCCTAGGAGAGGTCGTATCTTCTCTTGCTGATATATGGTTTAGCAAACACACGTGTATTTCTTTAAGTATAAGAGCCTTTTGTTCAGATGGAGCCCTAGACTCCTGGCACCAGCTTTGGGGAGTCTTCACAGGGTCACATCTTGACCACACACACACACACACACACACACACACACACACACACACACACACACACACAGGCAAAGTACTCTTTGTGTGTATGTAGACGTCATATGTTAATGAACCTATGCATATTCATATCATGTAACCTCAATAAAAGAGCAGTGTTACGGGAGAACGGACGAGAGCAACTGGGGTCAAGCGAAGGAACGGCGTTTGTCCGGTTCTCTCCCGTGCACGAGAAACATGAAGAACTTTGCCTACTCGTGTCTTACTTTGCTGTGTAATTATATTGTCCTCAACGTTCCAGCGGATAGGTTCAAGCTACAAACCTATCAACCTGTTTGCCCAGCACGGGTATATTGAATTCTATAAGATGAAGCCATGAATACGTATATCTGAATCTTCTATCAAAAGTTACAGCTATTTATATGAAGTTGTACAAGAACGCTTTCTTTCACCAAGACAGTGGGTTTCTCGCTATTACATACATTTGAATGGGGAACTCTGAATTCTGTACATTAATATGAATAGACATCTGACTATTTTACAGGATAGACAATATAAACATATTTAAAATTAAAGGAATTGAAGTGTACATTGTGCCTTGGTTTAGAGTGTCTGGAAGAGTCCTGTCTCAGTCAATTATAGATGATGTGAGAGGGCGGGTGTGTGTGTTTAGGGCACGGATGGCTTGGGGATAGAAGCTCCTCTTGAGTCTCTCTGTCCTTGCCCGGAAGATGCGGAACCTTCTACCAGATTGCAGAAGTTGGAACAGTTTGTTGCCTGGATGGGACGGGTCCTTCAGTATCTGCGCTGCTCTAGTCCGGCATCTCCTGGTGTAGGTGTCCTGAAGCAGGGGGTTTCTCGCTATTACATACATTTGAATGGGGAACTCGTCCGACAGAAAGTATAGGTTTTCATTATGTGAATAACTTGAAAATCTTAGCTCAAACAGCTGCAAAACCTGTTTGCCCAGCACAGGGATATTGAGGTCTGCAAGATAAAGCCATAAATATGTGAGTCTGAGTCGTCTATCAAAAGTTATATGAAGTTGTACAAAAACGCTTTCTTTCACCAAGACAGTGCGTTTCTCACTGTTACATGCATTTGAATGGGGAACTCGCCCGAAACAAAGTATAGGTTTTCATTATGTGAATAACTTTAAAATCTTAGCTCAAACAGCTGCAAAACCTGTTTGCCCAGCACGGGGATATTGAATTCTATAAGATGAAGCCATAAACATGTGTGTCTGAGTCGTCTAGCAAAAGTTAAATCATGACTGGAAATCTACCTCTCTTTATAGGTATTTTAACCAATACTAAACTACTGCATGTTTCCATCAATAGTTAAACCACCTAAACACATAATTGTACTTATTCCTCAAATTGGACACCCTTTATAAATTAAAAAAACCCCAAATGTCTCACAATGTATCATGTCAATATTAATATCCTAAAATAAGAAAGCATTGCATGTGATGTAACAGAGAAACAAACTAAACAAAAAAAGGACAATAGGCATGTTTCATTTGCTGAATACTTTATTAAAAGACAGTTTCCTATTTACATTTATATGTTTCACAGAAGTTTGTAATTTTTACTCTGGGATGGGGATGCATGATGTGCGTCCTGCGCCACCCAAACGATCTGAAGCGTATCGGAGCCATTTCTGCACTGCTTGTGCAAAGACAAACTCGGACATAGAGTTTGCCCCTAACTGCTGCGTCAGGCCATCTAGGACAAAAATACACACACACACACACAAAAGTGAATTAGAGCACATGAGTAAGCTCTTTTTAACTGTCTTCAGCGGGGAGAAAGTATGTAAACTCCTAGGCTGATAAACATGAAAGTCACCAGGCGTAAATCTACAAACTGCTGCATTTGATTCCCAAAGAGCTATGAGCGGAAAAAGTGATAAGTCTTAGCATGGTGTGCCGTGTATCCTTTAAAACAAAATAAACATGGGGTCCTCGGGCTGTACAAACTACAACCCGAGGACTAAACAAGCCAAAGACCAAAGACTCCATCTCCAGATTAACCGGACATGAAAGTCTTGTTATTGAGAAAGACAAAGTAATATAGCAAAAAAACGGTAAAGCTTACCAAATATGCATCTGCAGAGCACTGTATCTTTAAATGCCATTTTTTGCTTTGTCTGGTCCTTGGTGTTTTTTCCCTGCCCAGTTTAGTACCGAGGCCAGCTGGTTTGTAATGGCATAAGCCATTACACGGCGGACTCGCACCTCCAATGTGGTCCCTCCAATCAAGGCAAAGCGTCTCACCTATAGACACATTTTAAGAGATGGAATTAGCGTGTCTCATGTCTTAAATGTGTACACAAGTGCTTGTGTGTTTTAATCAACAGGCCGTCTTTATGTATTTAAATCACATCTGACAGCTATTATACTTTATAGTTACAAAGTGTACATAACCTTTATATACTTACCATTGCCTTATTTGCCTCTTGTGATTGAAGAGATGCCTCTGCATTGTTTAGCTCCTCAATGTTGTGCAAGGGCAAATCCAGAGGCAGTACCCCAGCATCTACCGATTCATTGCAGCCAGTATTGCGGATGGCTCTGACCTCCTCACGGAGTTCGTTAACAGCTCTCATCAGGTCTGACAGAAAAAGATAATTTTTTTTAAGTAAGCTAAATTTAGCTGATCCGTGCAGGTGAATGAATTTACCCTGTCTAAAGAAATCAAGAGAAACGCCCCGGACTACTCAGTCACTAATTACTGTTACTGTACTTTTATTACAAGTATTATACTGTAAAAGCAACAGGACGCACCCTGCTGCAGCTCCTGTGCAGAGCTGAGTATTAAATATGTGCAAACAACAGCATGTTTTCGGTCTCTTGCCACATCTGTAAAGACAGTAACATTTTTTTTAAAAGCTTGTGCTTCAGTAACTCCTCATTAATCAGGAACTATGGATTAAAGTACTGTAGTGTACTGTAATACTGAAAAAATTGTAAGAGAAGAACTTCAGATCCTGAGTGTGTGAGGACAGAAGAATCAGCTTTATTTCAATTTTGAGGGATAAAATTTACATTTGAGTTTGATGGTTCTGTTCTCTTTGTGATTACAGGAGCTGCCCTCAGATTCAGACCTCAGCACCACCCAGTGACAGCAGACAGATCATCCAACATGTTCACATGTTAACTGCAAAACGAACTGATGAAAACAATACAAAGGTTAAAGTACCACACGTGCTATAGTGAAAGCTGCAGCTGTTTTATTAATAAAGTTAAAGACAAAAAAACAAAAGGATTAATCACCCCTGTAACTGTGTCACTATATATCAGCATTAACAGGACCTCAGTTTGGTGTTTCACAGAGCTGCTGATCTCAGACCTGCATAGCTTCCGTTTTAAACACTTGATGTACTCAGCTGCATGAAGGGCAGGTTTGAGTTTTCTGACACAATTAAATAAAACCTGATGAAGGTCAAAGGTCGTCACTTGTGTGTTGAACTACAAACTTGTGATCTGGAATTCTTTCACAGTTTTTTGCAGATAGTGTGTTATTTACCATAAAGTAATTCAGAGTTATTCATACCAGAGTAACCAGAGAGGATCAGATATTTTTAAATATGTAGCCGAGTGGTAAATTAATAATAATATTTTCGATTTCAGTTAACCAAATATCCATTTAAGGTTCAAAAAGGGGTCTTAAAATGTTGTTTCTTTGTTTCCATGTATGGTAAGGCAAGAATGTTATTGGGTAATTTAATGTTATTGCTTGTGCTATTTCTTTGGTTATCTGCATGTTGTGTGCACTTGAAGCTGTTAATTTTATAGGTTTGTGTAGTTGCATATTGTGGTCACTGGGGGGGGCCAGTGCTTAAGGGTTAACTGCAGTTTTCCAAAAAAAACTTAACAAGAAATGCATCTTGGGACTTCCTGTTTACTTTTCTTTTTGTTGTGGATGTGGAACGGGAATGTTGTGAAGGAGTTAAATTGTTGGTAAGGAATTGTTAAATATGCACATAACTCATTGAAACATATTGTTATAATTGTAGTGCAGTGGCAAAACGTCAGTATTATAACAAGATGATGTATTTCTTAAATGTATGGTGCAAAGGACCTGTATGTGCAGCGTGGAGCGGTCATTTTCTCCATGCAAGGGATAAGCTGCGAGATCATCTGTGTGCTCCAGTATTGCAAGTGAGCTGAGATTTCTGTGGAATGTAAGTGTTTATAAACATGTATGTAACCCTTCCACATTTTTTTAAAGGAGCCTTGTGTGATTTAGTTCTTTGTATTTTGTTCTGCACAGACAGAGGCCACTGCCATATTTTTGTATTTTGTATTTCATTTCATTTCTTTTATTCCTTGTATTGTAGTGGCGCATCTTTGTTTAATAGGTTATTCTGTTACTTTGCCACGTTACCTCTCGTGCTGTAGATGTTCAGTACAAGTCCATATGGCCGCTGTTTGACAAAAGTAAAGGTCAAAGGACTTTTTTTTTTTTTGTTTATTCAGTCGTCATTGACAATAAAACTGCACATTAAGAACCCCAGTAATTGTGTCCTGCGTGGCTAACCATTTCCCAGGCTACATAATTATATAACTTTCTACAGGACTGAATGTAATATCTTTATGTAAAAGTCCAGAGCCTCTGGGGAGTGTCCGAGTATTTATAACATTACACAAACCAAAAGTCTCCACCACAGTGTTCATGAAATGCTGGGTTTATCCATCTTCTGGGGTGGGCCTACGGAGGAATGCAGAAGATTTCCCTGTGAGGGAGCTGCTGGTGAAGATCATGAGTCCTGCTTGATCAATGCAATGAGCTTCAGTATTCCTGTTGTTTCTTAAACCATGCCTCTCTCAGTGGGTCAACAGAACATCTGGCACAGGACAGCTGTGATGAAAGAAAAGTTTCTCCAAACCTCTGGACCCAGGAAACCCAGCTTGGTCCTGATGGTCTCCCTCACTAGTTTCTCCCCAGGGTGAATGTAGCTGTTGATAAAATATGGATTCTATTATGAAATGAAAAGAACAAATTACACTACACTACTGAAACATTCTGCTGATGTTTTTAAAGTTTCCATGTTACCAGGCTGTAGAGGGCTCTGAAGATTTAAACAGTTTTAGATCCATTACACTCACAGTCTTATGTTAAAATCTCAAAGGACAGCATTATATTTTTGATATTAACAGCAACGCTGGGCCTCTGTAAAGTGTGCAGCTGATCTCATCGCTGTCTAAAAATGGATAAAAAAAAAACCTAAGAAGTGCTGAATCCTTCAATAACACAGACTATTAGAGTAACAGGTGTGTAGCATCGCTAACTAGCTAGCAACAAGCCTCCAACACAGTGCGTATGCTAGCGGCTAATCTAGCGAACGAATTAACAACAGAGTGATTTTAGAACTATACGCTGTGTGTCTTTTTTATAAGAGTGACATGGTTGTATTTACCTTAATTAAACAAGTCGTCAGTCGCGATAAACCAGCAAAAAACTCGAGTTGCTGGGCTAAGTAAAAAGTGTAGAGGGGCGGGTTTGCGGTCACATCCAGCGGGTGTGTGGGCGGGAGCGTTACACAGTCGCTCCACCTCAAGTCACTACTGCGCAGACTCTGGCTCCAAATTTGAAAGAAGGCAGCCTCCACAGGCGGGATATTTTGGCTTCATTTTTGCACAATGGGAGGAGGCGGTGTCACGTCGTCCATCTTTTATACAGTCATTTGCGGGCTACCAGGGGACCTAGAAGAGAGAAATACATCGCCCACGGAGGATGCCGAAGCACGCTCCAATAGACGCACACACACACAGTACTCTTAAGGTAAGCACTCTTTCGCACACACATACAACGGCTGTCTCCCAATTCAGGGTCTGCAGCCTTAAAGTACGCATTTCAAGGCCGATTACGTCACAGCGGCGCGCCCAAGGCTGTCCCAATTCAAAATGCAGCCCTGAAATGCGTCCTTCATTTCCCTGAATTTTAAGGCTGTGGCAGTGTAGACTTCGTGGTCCCGTATATCCCACAATTCATAGCGCGGCAGTCGGTGTGGAGAATTCTGCCGCAGACGGCAGAAGCGGAGCGGCCGAAGAGTAAACTGTGAAAAGTAAGTACTGAATATTATGTCACTTATTTATGTGCAAATGTTTAATAACGAAGAAAATTAAACAATATTGTTGGCCACATGTCGGCAAAGTTATGTGACATTAGTGACGTTTGTACTAACTTGGTTTTAAAGCCTTTACTTTAAAATATACACCTGTGGAGGACCACCAGGTGGCTCCACTCACACCCAAGTTGAAGGGAAGTGTTGGGGTGGAGATTTTGGCGCTCACTATATGTGAAGTTCTGAGAGTCAGTTAATAAAGTTGGAGTGAGACACTGAGACCTCTCCTGTCGTTATTACATACCTCCACATTGGTGACCCCTGTAGTGAACATGCTAAGGCTCGACGACGAAGCCTGGAAGCATCGGCTGCCGCCGGACTTTCACCTCCGCCGATGGCTGCGTTTGCTGTGGCGCTTAAATTGCCGGATTTTTGGCTTCACGATCCTCCTTCATGGTTCGTGCACGTAGAAGCTCAGTTTGCTCTTCGTGGAGTCAGCTGACGATACTAAATACCACCATGTGGTGGCCTCACTTGACCCGCTGTCAACCCGCCGCATGATGACTCTCCTCCGGGACCCCCCAGCCCAAGGCAAGTACGCCGCCCTCAAGGCGCTGCTGCTGCGGCGTTACTCCCTCTCTGATGCTGAGCGGGCCGAGAAACTCCTTTCCCTCGCGGGCTTGGGCGATGGCACCGCTCTCGAGCTGGGCGCGGATGACGGAGGATTTCTCTTCACCCACCTCTTTCTCCGACAGCTGCCGGCTCCAGTCCGCGCTGGCCTTGCCAACTCCCCGCTATTGGCCACGAAGGATTACTGCTCCCTTGCAGAAGAGGCGGATCGCATCCTCCTGGCTACCAGGACTTTCGGCGTCCAGGCGATTGTTCAGGACTCACCAGCGTTTTCCCCCGCCCCCTCACCCATGCTCCAGGGGCCCTCCGACTCGTCCACGGTGGCCGGAATCGCTGCACGGCGGCACCGCGGAAAGGGGCTTTGTTTTTATCACCAGCGTTTTGGAGCGAAGGCACGGCGCTGTCTCCCGCCTTGCAGTTTCCAGACCCAGGGAAACGGGCATGTCAGCACTCTGTAGCAGCCGCGACTGCTGGCAACAAGGAAAGGCTGCTTTTCTTAGAGGACTCACGCTCGGGGAGGCGTTTCCTGGTGGACTCCGGCTCACAGAAGAGCCTTCTTCCCCCGGCTGGCTCGGACAGGCTAGCTGAGGGCTGCGGGCCATTGCTAACAGCGGCTAATGGCTCTTCCATCAAAACCTTCGGTGAAAGGTTGGCGACTGTTTGCTTTCACGACCGTGACTTTCAGTGGAACTTTGTTGTTGCTGCTAGCTCTGTGCCTATAATAGGCGCTGATTTTCTTTGTGCTCACGGACTGCTGGTTGATGTTGCTAACAGACGTTTAATCGATGCTGTGTCATTTTCCTCATTACCCTGTTTGACTCGGGGTGCTCAGCCCGTCGTGCATGCTAACTCAGTAGATTCGGGTGACGTTTTTCAGTGTTTGCTTTCTGAGTTTCCCTCACTCTCTGTCCTCACTTTCTCGAGCACGGTGACGAAGCATGGGGTGGAGCATTACATAACTACAGTAGGGCCCCCGGTGTTTGCACGCGCGCGCCGCCTCGACCCTGCCAAACTGGCTGTCGCTCGGGAAGAATTTGCCACCATGGAGCGTCTGGGCATCGTGCAGCATTCGAACAGTGCCTGGGCTTCTCCGTTACACATGGTGCCTAAATCTGATGATCGGTGGCGAACTTGTGGGGATTTCCGTCGTCTTAATAATGTCACAGAGAACGATCGTTATCCCATTCCCCACATCCAAGATTTTTCCGCCCATCTTGCGGGGACCTCGGTATTTTCGAAGATCGATTTGGTACGGGGATATCACCAGGTTCCCGTGCGCGCGGAGGATGTCCCCAAAACCGCCATAATTACACCTTTCGGCCTTTTCGAGTTTCTGCACATGCCGTTTGGCCTGAAAGATGCCGCCCAAACCTTCCAGCGGTTGATGGACTCGGTCTTGCGCGGGCTGCCCTTTGTTTTTGTATATCTTGATGATATACTGGTGGCCAGCAGCTCGAAGGAGCAGCACATGTTCCATCTGCGTCAGGTTTTTCAGCGTTTGGCAGAGCATGGACTGATTATTAATCCGTCTAAATGCCAGTTTGGGTTGCCCGTTCTCGATTTTCTTGGGCAGCGTATTTCCGCCGAGGGCGCGGTTCCGTTGCCTGACAAAGTCCGAGCTGTTTCGGAATTTCCGCGTCCCACGAATGTTAAGGCACTGCAGGAATTTTTGGGGATGGTGAATTTTTACAACCGTTTTCTCCCCAAAGCGGCACATCTGCTGAAGCCCCTTTATGGGGCGTTAAAAGGTAAGAAAGCTAATGACTCCGTTGACTGGTTTCCGGAAAGCATCCAAGCGTTTTCTAATGCTAATGCTGCCCTTCTGGCCCACCCATCCCCCTCAGCGCCGATTGCGTTGACCACGGATGCGTCGGACATAGTGGTGGGTGCAGTGCTGGAACAGCGAATCTCGGGTGTCTGGCAACCGCTCGCCTTTTTCAGCCGTACGCTACGTGACAGCGAACGCAATTACAGCGTTTTTGACAGGGAGCTACTGGCGCTCCACCTGGCGACTCGTCATTTCTGTTTTTTTCTCGAGGGTCGTCACTTTACCGCATATGTGGACCACAAACCCTTGACGTTTGCCATGTCCAAGGTTTCTGATCCATGGAGTGCACGCCATTTCTGAGTTTACCACGGACATTCGGCACGTGGCTGGTAAATCCAATCATGTGGTTGACTGTTTGTCCCGTGCGCTGGTTTCTCCCGTCTTTCTCGGCATAGACTACTCCGCCATGGCTGCCGATCACAGCAGTGACCCGGACATCCTCGCGCTTAAATCCACCCAGACGGGCCTCATACTAGAGGACAGACCTGTGCAGGACGGTGGTCCCCTCCTCGTCTGTGACGTTTCCACCGGCCGCCCTCGCCCAGTGGTTCCCGCTTCCTGGCGTCGTCAAGTTTTTGACTCGGTACATGCTCTCTCTCATCCAGGGGTCCGGGCCTCTGTTAAACTGGTCAGCTCTAAATTTGTTTGGCCAGGCCTTCGCAAATCTGTTAAGGAATGGGCGTCGGCGTGCATTCCCTGCCAGCGTGCGAAGGTTCATAAACACACCAAGGCGCCCCTGGAGCCGTTCTTCATACCCGGCAAACGTTTCGATCATGTGCATGTCGATCTGGTGGGTCCTCTGCCGCAGTCACAAGGTTTTACGCACCTTTTGACTGTTGTTGACCGGACCACCAGGTGGCCGGAGGCGGTCCCCCTGGCGTCCACTACTGCAGCAGTGGTGGCCAAGGCGTTTTTGTCAAGCTGGGTCTCGCGTTTCGGCCCACCTGCGGACATTACGTCAGACAGAGGCCCCCAGTTCATTTCCGTGCTTTGGTCGGCCATGGCTGATGGACTGGGGGCTAAAGTCCACCGCACAACCGCATACAACCCGCAAGCTAATGGGATGTGTGAACGGTTCCACCGGTCGCTTAAGGCTGCTTTTCGCGCCTCCTTAAAGGATGGCAATTGGGTTGACCGCCTCCCGTGGGTTTTGCTTGGGCTGCGCTCTGCGGTTAAGGAGGACCTCGGTGCTTCCCCAGCTGAGCTAGTGTTTGGTCAGCCCCTCCGCGTGCCTGGAGATTTCTTGCCCGAAAATCCTTTTCCTGACACCGTGCCTGACACCTTTGTTCCAAAGACTTTAGAGACTGCTAAGTTTGTTTTTGTCAGGCACGATGCCCACAGGACACCGCTGCGGCCGCTGTATGACGGCCCATTCAGGGTTATTGAACCGGGCCAGAAACATTTTGTTTTGAATTTTGGAGGTCGAAGGGAGACTGTGTGTGTTGACAGACTTAAACCTGCACATGTTCTTCCGGACAGTAATGTAGTGCCGGCCCAGGCCCCTCGCCGTGGCCGCCCTCCTTCGATGGGGTTGACAGACTCTGGTTTTCCCCCCAGGACTACCCCCGGACCACCGGCGTTTGAGCCTCCTCCTGCCTTTCCTGCTCGCCTTCACCAGCCTCATTCACAGGATGGACCTTCCTCTGCCTGTTCTCTCCCTCCCAGGTTCAGTCGTTCGGGTCGTTTTCTTAGACCCAGGGTCCTGGACTGAATAGAGACCTAACTGTGTGTTCAGGGGGGGGGGGGGGGGGGGGGGTATGTGTGGCAGACCACCAGGTGGCTCCACTCACACCCAAGTTGAAGGGAAGTATTGGGGTTGAGATTTTGGCGCTCACTATATGTGAAGTTCTGAGAGTCAGTTAATAAAGTTGGAGTGAGACACTGAGACCTCTCCTGTCGTTATTACATACCTCCACACACCGTTCAATAGCTGAGCTTAATCTTACAGAGAATGATTGTTAGAGATATTCTTTTATCAAGTACTCAGATGCAATGAAATATCACTCAGACACTTAATAAGGGTTTTATCAGTCACTGCAGTTTGTCCGGCGCCTGGACATTTTTTCTCTAGCCACCCATTTTTCTTTCTTATTATTTTTTATTAGCTCATAGATATATTTACGTTTACACACACACATACACACCCGTGGTGCTTTCTCTGGCACGAGGAATGGGAGAGGCTATTGACACAGCCTTCTACTTTCAAGCTAGCCTTGAAAGCGGTGTCAATTTTATGTGATGAAACGCAACCTTTTCCCGTTCCACCAGAACTCGAGCAACCAACGATAAACAATTCGGTGGAGTAGTTCAGCCTCCTTAATGTGCTGTAAAATCAACTTACTCCACCAACAAAACAGTAAAACAACAGATCATACGCGTAATGAGTATTATTCTGGGCAACACTGTGTCTTTCTACATTGCTCCAAGCCCTCTTTCAGGCGAGCTGTGTGTAACTTTTCTACCAGTCCTTTTTCAGACGAGAATGTTACTATCCTGTCGTATTTTGACATAAAGCTTGCTCCAAGCCCTCTTTCAGGCGAGCTGCGTAACTTTTCTACCAGTCCTTTTTCAGACGAGACTGTTACTAAGCTGTCATATTTTGACGGGAAACTATTTTATGTACAGACCACAGGTTGCCTCAGTCTTTTTTCGCAAGATGTGAGTGAGTGCTAAATATTCACCTGAGTTATTGTGTGGTTGCTTTGGTTTCCTTCATCAACCCCTGAAGTCGTGGACCTCTTATAAGAACGCTGGCCAGAACCCGAACGTCACGTCTCTGGACTTTATCCTCTGCCTGAGAGGAGTTGACAGCGTGGGCTTCTCACAACGTCAGGACTTGATGAAGGTTTCCTATTGGAGCATTGAAAAAATATCAATGTCCCTCCGGCTCGAAGGACCAATTAAATGTTAGAGATATTATTTTATCAAGTACTCAGATGCAATGAAATATCACTCAGACACTTAGAGCAGTTTTAAACGTGCACGGGTGAGAGACTCAGGGAGAGACTCACACACCTCCTTGGTGCAGTCTGGCTTTATTTATACACATCATGAAGCATACAAAAAAGGAAATATCATCCTTATCTTGTCAAGAAAACAGGTGTGGTTGATCAAAAAACTTCGTGTTCTCTACAAGGTTGTTTCTTACTCATGGGTGGCGGTTTCCTGCTAGTGTGAAGGCAAACAGTGACAATGTGAAGGCAAAGACTGATAATGTGAAGGCAAACAGTTTCCGTTATAGAGTAGGGAGCCAGCAATTAAAATATGCAGCTGGTTGAGTACAGAACAGAAATATAAACACTCTTAGCTGATTATTATATGAATAATAAAACCTTTAAAAACAAAAATACTCTGACAATGATCAAAGCTCATGTAGAAACAAACAAACAATTTTCTCCTTCATTTCTGTCAAACAAAGCTGTATGACACGTTTCCAGTGATTAGTATCATGGTTGCTAGGCAACCTGCGCAGCGCAACGGAGGCTTTTTTTTTTTTTAAACTTTATTGACAAACAACAGTATCAGCGCAACGGAGGCTAGACTGTCCCATTTCACAAGCCTCGCACTTCCGGCCTTAGCGGTCTTTGAGTACGCGGCCCTTGAGGATCGTTGAGGCTGCGTACTTTAAGGCTGCAGACCCTGAATTGGGAGACAGCCAACAAGTGGAGATCAACGATCACCGGTGTCACGTCTGCACAGCTGTTTTATACGTAAGCTGTGGGACGTAGCCGGGCGTGCCGGGGTGTCTTAAAGAAATATCCACACGCCACGACCAAGGGGGGTCGTACCCCGTACATATGGAATATGTAACAGTGTGGTCTCGATATGCTAGAGAACCTCATAATTCATGCGAAAGTTAAAAATTAATTTAAGGGAAACGGTAGAACTTATAGAAAAGCTGAATTAGACAGTAGTAAAAGAAGAACAGGAGAACAGTTTAAAGGTGGAATGGTGGTTCTAGGAGAAAGTATGTGGAAGCAGTTAAGCTTCAAAAATATGCCACTTAGAGCATTTTATGGGATGTCTGCTATCCACTTCAATGGGAGCAGAAACTGCATGAAAAAATTAACATAGCAAAAAATATAACAGTTATAACCACCAAAATTTATAGCTGGAAAGAGCAGAATTGACAGAAACTGTAAAAATTTGAATGGGCATAAAATGGTAAATGGTAAATGGCCTGTATTTATATAGCGCTTTACTAGTCCCTAAGGACCCCAAAGCGCTTTACATATCCAGTCATCCACCCATTCACGCACACATTCACACACATTCACACACACTCATAAAAACTGAGGGACTAGTTAAGCGGCACAAAACGTACGGAAGCAACTAGAAAAAGAGAAATAAAGAGAAACAGGATCTCAATAAAATCTCTAATAATCGGCTATGTACCACAGGCCTTCAAGCTGGCTGTAGTTAAACCTTTACTTAAAAAGCCATCTCTAGACTGTCTCAGCTATTTATAGGCCAATCTCCAACCTTCCTGTTAAGTCAAATTGTTGAATGTTGTCATTGAGTTTCTTAAATTTGTAAAGTCTTGGTTCAAGCAGTAGGATCAAAGACATTCTTTTGTCTCTGACCATCTCTCCAGTCACTCTGGTGCTGGGGTGAGGTTTTATTAAAATTTTCAAATTCAAATTCAAATTTTATTTGTCACGTACACAGTCATACACAGTACGATATGCAGTGAAATGCTTGGACAACTGCTCGTGACCTAAAGAAAACAAAAAAGGAAAAGGCTATGAATAAGATAGGAAATAAATATGAAAAATTAAAAAGGGAAATAAATATGAAAAATTAAAAAGGGTAAATTTTACTAGGAAGGAATAAAATATAAATTAAGGTTAAAAAGGAAATAACTGTACAACACAAATTAGAATGAAGGGTAAATTTAACTGGGAAAGAATAAGATAAAATATATAAATTAAAGTTGAAAATAAAATAACTGTACAACAAAATACACAATATAGAACTATATAAGAATGTATGAAGAAATATAAATAAATATATATACACAATAACAGCAGCTGTACAAGTATTAACTGGAAATGAAGAATATAATGTCCAGTGTTGTGCAATCCACATTATGTCTTCTGCAGTGCAAATATGCTTAAAGTGATTTAAGTGATGAAGTGAAAACAATGTCCAGAATGTCCAGTGTGTGTGTAAGAACTGTATGTGTATATTATTGATACATCCTATTTGAAAGATCTGTTTCTTGTGTATAAGCTTCCTGCTTTTATGATCCTTTTGGTGAGCAGGAGGTCTCACACACACACGCACACGCCTTGTCTTTTGCAACCAAGGGGGTTCTACGGTGGGAGTTGCTTGTGTTTTATTGTGTAAACTGTAACTATCATGGGAATAAATAGCTGCGAGGCGAGCTGCTCTTTAGGGATGGGTACCGGTAATGGCACCGGTTCTGACATAAACTGTAGTAACCAGACCCAAAAGCACACACATTTCAGTGCTTTATTTTGGTGCTTTTTTTTTTTTCTGAGATGTCATCCACTTTAGATTCTAGCCAATCATTTTACCTTTCCGAGGATAGTAGGCGGGCCCAGGTACGTAGGTTCTTTTAGAGCAGAGCTACAGATTAAAAACGCCCAAGGCGAAGCAGTTAAGAGTCTGTCTGTACTTCACAGCAAAAGATGCAAACTCAGCAGCCTGCAACAAGTGCTTTATGGTGATACTGTGCAAAGGAGGTAACACCTCGAATCTGATGAAACACCTGGCAACGTATAGCATTTTGTTAAAAGCCGAGAAATGCACCGTATTTGATAGCTTGCTGCGAGACCTCACACTGAGCACATCTACTGCGGGTGTGGTGCCTGTTATCAGATGTGAAGTTAGCAACATCCCCCAAGAACCCGAAGAGGAGAGTCCTGGCCCCTAGCGCTGCCAGTGTAGCAGAAATGATGACGGATGATGATGGCAGCAGCAGCCGTTCTTCTCTGCGTGAGTAGCTTAATGTTGTTCGTGTGTAATTTACGTTGAGTAGGCTAACCACGTTATTACATTAATGCATGTAAGGTGAACTAGCAAACACCGTCGTAGTTACATGCGCCTGTCTTCTTTTTTGATGGCAGATGCTCCCTTCACTCTGGCCAAAAAGGCTAAAATGACCAAAGAAAAAGTGGGAAACAGCTAAACATGAGAGGTTTTTGGACAAAGTTGGTGTTTTTTTCCCCCATTGATTAAGCACTGCTTCCAGCCAAGAGTGATACCATAAATCCCCTATAGCTGCAGAAAAGGCTAACATTGTTATCTTTTTACAAAAAACAAAACAAAAAAAAAAACAGCTGAACATGAGAGGTTTTTGGACAAAGTGTGTGTTCTCCATTCTTTAAGCACCAGTTCAAGCACCGTTTAAGCACCAGCACCGTTTCAAATGTACTGGTTTGGTACTGGTATCGGATAAAACCTAAACAATACCCATCCCTATTGATGTCACAGGACCATGACAGAGTGATGTAGATACACAGGTACCGGAAACTGATGATCAGGGGCTCATAATTCCTTGCCTGCTTTGTAGTGAAGTCTATGATCAGCTCCTTAGTCTTGCTGACGTTTAGGAGGAGGTTGTTCTCCTGGCACCAGTTCTCCAGGTTCTTAATCTCCTCCAGGCAGGCCTTCTCGATGTTCTCAGAGATCAGGCCCACAACATGTGGGAGTGAATGTGAGTGCGATTGGTTGTCCCCTGTCTATGTGTCAGCCCTGCAACCGACTGGAGACCTGTCCTGGGTGTACCTTTTCGCCCTAAGACAGCTGGGATAGGCTCCAGCAAACCTGAAAAGGAATAAGCGGAAGTGAATGAATGGGTAGGTTAAGCTATGAAAGGGAAAAGAAGTGCCCTCCTTGAAAGCCTGGATTTCCGTGCTGACAGATACTCTTCACCTGGAAAGGAACCGCTTCGTTATAAAGGACAAACTGGAGGACTTGGATCAGATTTGGGGGCCACTTATTGAGCATCTGGAAATTATGAACAAGTGAGAGCTACTGTGTGGACTTCACCATAGGTTACAATAAGCTGATAGCACTCTGGGATAAGGTAATTGTGTGGGAGGGGTGTTTTTCCCCCTTGTTTTTTGGCTACCCTTTTTGTTACTTTCCACTTTCTTGGTTGTGTGTTTTGTTTTTTGTTTGTTTTCCCCCTTTCTTGATGATAAAAATATAAAAAGGAAGCAATGTCAGCCTATGGGGCAATTTGTAATTGTGTGGATGCTTTAAGCATCCACACTATTGAGTTCCTTCTTGGTGTTTCCGTACACTTTTCGCCGTGGATCTACTTCCACAATTTTTGTGCTATTTTCACCGTTCAAATTTTAAACTATTCTGCTATTTCTGTTAATGATGGCTATATCTTTTGGTATTTTTCACTATTATACTTTTTAAAATATTAAGCTTTTTTCCTTTAATTTGAAATGAATGGGAAACTTCTGCAATTCTGCTAAAATTTGCTTGTTTTTGAAACTTAACTACTTCCTCATATTTTCACGTAGAACAACCATTCAAACTTTAAAATGTTCTCAAATTATTGGGCTATTCAGGTATAAATCAGCTTTTTCAAAGCTTTTACCGTTTTACTTTTATTCCTCTTAAAGTTTTGAGTTGCCAAATTGTGATTTTTCACAAAATACATGCGTTGTTATGGTTGCTATACTCTTGGCTTCCAGTGTGCCACTGAAGGTTTTGCAGTTTTCTCTTCATGTCCGAACAACTTCTTGCTACTTGCTCAATTTTCACTCAACTTCCACAAATTATACATCAAAATGTAGGTATTTTTGCTGGCTTTCAGGAAATGTCACTATCATTGTTGTGGGACTTATAGGATCTTTGCAAATCTCCTCAGACCAACACAAAGTCGGAAAACTCTCCATAGAAAGTCAATGGAGAGTTTGTTCAAAATCACCGCTTGATTTCTGTAATGAGAGGCATATTCGAATCGTCATATCTCCTTAACGAAACAAACTTAAGACATGAGGCTTGTCCCAGTATATCTTCAGACACTCCTGACGCTCACAATTCAAGAATTTCTTTCTCACCTATTACCGTTCTGAAATGAGTTAGACTTGTTTGAGGGTAGGAAATTTGTCCTTCGCTCAGATTTCAAACTCTGGAAATGAACCACTTTTTTCTCTTGTCATAACTTTTTGTTGGATTTCCACAGAGACCTGAAAATTTCCATGACTGTTCACCAAAGCCTGCTGTCTCTTACGGTGAAAGAATGATATTGATACTCCAAATAGATTTAGAGTTAGAAAGCGTTGTTTGAGGGCAAGTCAAGGCAGTTTTTGCTTCGCCTCTACTCAGTTATGGTGCATTACAAGTCAAATATCTTTAATAATTCAGATTTTAATGATAAATTGTCAACACTGGAAGATTCCCCCATCTCTTCTGAACAAAATGGTCTAAGAATGACCGTTCTAGCCTCTACGGTTAGGAAATTACGGCCATTTGTTTGAGGGGAGTCCGCACTACGAGAAATAGACTGCAAAAATCAGCTGTCCATTTTGCTTTTCCAATTTTTCTGTTTAAGTTATTACTAGTTCTGCTATTTTATAAGATTTGTGCTAAATATAGTATTTCTGATTAATTATAGTTTTTCTACCAAATCATAGTACAGTATTTTTGCTTTTTAAAGGATTTTTATGGGATATTTATATTGCTTAATATAGTATTTGTGCTTTTTATAAGATTTGTGCTTAATATAGTATTTGTGCTTTTTATAGGATTTGTGCTTAATATAGTATTTCTTCTTTTTATAATATTTGTGCTAAAACATAGTATTTCTACTAAATGTAGTATTTATGCTTAATCATACTATTTGTGCTTTTTATAGGATTTGTGCTTAATATAGTATTTCTGCCAAATGATACTATTTGTGCTAAAACATAGTATTAATTTAAAATTACAATATTCATACTTCATCACAGTGTCTCTGGTAAATCACAGTATTTCTACTATGTTGTACTATTTTTCTAAATCATAGTGTTTCTGTAATGTTCAAGTATTTTTGGCTAAATATATTCTTTCTGTTATCTTATACTATTTCTCCTAAAGTCTTGTATTTTTGAGAAGTTATCATGTTTCTGGTAAGTTACAATATTTCTGCTAAGTTCTGCTATGCTATTGTATTTCTGCCAAGTATTATGTTTCCTCTAAGATATTGCAGTTCTGCTAAGTTATTACATTTTAGCAAAGTTCCTTTGCTTCTGCAAAGTTTTTACAATTTCTGCAACTTTTCAGCTTTTTCAGCTAGTTTTTGCATACAGCTTCAGCTTTAAAGCATCCACACAGCATTTTCGCAGGAAATGCAAATTTTTCTAGTTGTTACTTGTGCTTCACAATAAAATATTTGAAGATAAATAAAGAACGTTTTTTGGAAAACCAAACAAATAAAAACACACACGACATTGACTTGAGAGCAAGCCTGAGGATTTGTGCAGTTGTAGCATCCAGCCTGTGAGGGGCAGTAGTGTTTCACCTCTGCCTATTACTAACAAAGAAGAACAAAGCAGAAGTGACCTACGTTTCCGGGGCGCGCGGTGATCGCAACGTTTTGTGGTTGTTGTTTTTATTTTTGTTGTTGTGGTTTTAAGTTTTCAGGAGATAAACATGTATGACCAGGATGAAGGTGAGCTGCACAGCTGTAAAACGTCATTACGTCACATGGTGGATAATTTTATTTGCATTTATTTGGTAATTTTATTAACAGGACGTGACAGAGGAGCTAACCCGTGCTACAGCTAACCATTTTAGTAATTTCTGAGAGAACAAAAGCTAGTATCACTCATCCAAACAAACACCTGTCACACAGGTACGCGTCAGCCTCACGCAGATCACGAGCCTCACCTGATTCGTGTGCTAACATCAGCTAAAAGCAGCGGGGCTTTGTGTGAGCTAACAGGCTAAATGCTGCTAATGCACGAGGACCCTTTATTTAACTTGATTATCGCTGCAGACGTTTACACTCAGCGTTACTGTGACACTACACCCACAAATACTACAATATATAAACAGTACCACAGTATAAAAGCGAACACTTATATTATGTGTAAATTCTGCGGTATAAAAACTGTGTACAATCCGCCATATTTACACAGTATAAACACTGCATAAAGAAAGCTGGACCGTGATCAGAGATTGATCAGCAATGGAAGTAAATGTTGACCACAAGATAATTGACCGATCTATCTTTAAGTTAAAGGTGAGAGGTCATTACCCAGTTTCTCAGGGAGGCAAAGCTACAGGCAGCAGGTCAGTTCATCCTGTCTTCTCCTCCTTTTAACCTGTAAAGGTCATGAAATGAAAGAGATGATGAGAAAAATAGACGTGTGGTGTGCTGAGACACACTAGTCTCCTTAATTACGTAAGGCTGAAGGGCTGCGGTGTTAAAACTACAAAGTGCAGAAGATGGACTACAAAATGTCTTCCTTCATCACAGGTGTTTTACAGGTTGTGATAATGAAAATGTCCCTTCAAAGACAGGACAGGATGTCTGCAGCAGCTCAAAACACTCAGCTGTCTTTATAAATTTCCTGGAATAACTGAAGAGGCTCAGGTTTAGGACTCAAAGACAGGGACAAAGTGTTTTTGCAGTAGACTAACAACACAAGTATTTGTAAGAGATTACTTTCAAGAGCAGAATATTTAAATGAGCCACAATAACTGGATTTGTTCCACAAACTTTAACTCTTAGTAAATAGTGTGTTAAGCAGAGTGTAATAGCTGATTTGATCATTTATGATTCATTGGAATGAGGGGGACGAGAGAATTGTAATCAGCTCAAAGCTGTGAGAGTAGGGCCAAGACTCATCACTTAAGTGTTTCAAAAGCCAAGCTTGGATTTTATGAAACAGTTGTTTGAGCTCACAGGGAGTGTCATCTGTAGTGTGACAAATGAAAGTCTGTCAGACTGCAGCTGTTAATTAGATTCTGTGTGGGCTGGAAAACACTGAACGTTGGATTTAGCCATCATCACCATCGTGCGGTCAGCAGTTTGGAATCAGCTCTCTGATGAACCCTGAGGCTCAGTCTTCAGGACCTCTCACAGTTCATATCAACAGAGTTCTCCTGATATCACTAGCTTCAGGCTGTGTGCTGCATTTGCCTGCACTCAGACAGGAAGTGATGTCATTACACTCTACTCACACAAACAGGAAGTTGACTTAACAGATCAGATGTGTTGCTTCTGATTGATCAGTTTGCGTGATCAGAACCAGTGAGTTAAAAACAGAACGATCAATAACTTTCCTGTGAGATTGTTATCTGTTTTTATTGATGTATCTGATCAATTCACCAGTTGTTTAAACTGATCATTAAACTCTATGTGCAGTTATCTGTGAAAAGGAAGTAACCTGAACCGACAATCTGTCATTGATTGATCGGTGAAGCTTCAACGTCTCAGTATGTGTATTGCTCACGTATATTTATCCCTGCTGTCTCTGTCAGATAATCAGTATGATGAAGATGATGATGAGATCACTCCTGACCTGTGGCAGGAAGCGTGCTGGATCGTCATCAGGTAAACTCACCTGTGTGTCCTTGTGGAGATGTAGTGATCATCTGTTCTTACAGGAAAAATATTATGGTGAGTCCACACAAAGCGCGGACCGAACGGCACGTACACGGACCCGCCATCGGTGTTCAAAGCTGACAGCTCAAAGGTCTCTGATGCTGCAGGTGTTGTCTCTCTCTGAACCAGCAGAAAAAGAAGATCAAACTATGTTTCTCGTTTGATAAACATCATTATTAATTCCCTCTGACTTTGGTTAGTTTTCCATCTCAGATCTCTGTTTTTTGCATTATTCACCCAACAGCAATGTTCCCTTTAAACTGCGCGCATGTTAGAGCTGGGCGATAGAACGATAACGATATGTATTGCGAAATAACTTTTTCTCGATAGAAAAATTAAACTATTGCGATAGACCTCGCCGCGCTTGTCCTCTTTAAAAAGAAAAAGAAAAAAAAGAACAGCCAATCCAAATTAAGTAGTAGCAGAGCCGAACCAATCACAGCCGCAGCGTCACGTCACGTGACTTGTTACGTACAGCACAAGTGCCAAGCCGCACATGTGTATTTGTTTGGGAAGCAGCCAGCCACCGTGCCGCTGGGTAATGGAGGAAATGAGTGTGCCGACTAGAGAAAAATCAACCGAGCATGACCGAAGGTTACCGAAGAGACAACAGATGATGGTTCCAATGCCGGAGAGATTGTCGAACGGAAGAGCCATAGAAGTTCCGTAGTGTGAAGGTATTTCGGCTATTTCAAGTCTGACAAAAAACAGAGTAGCGTTCACTGTAAACTGTGCCGAAAGCAAGTCTGGAAATACAATAAAGCGGTGCATGCTCAATCTCTGACTGGAAGCGCTAATTCGTCATTCGGCTTTTGTCAGACTAAAGTAACTGTTAAAACTGGTTGAAAAGCTCAGCTATACAACAAGGAGAGATTGAGAATTTCCTTTTAGTTCTCAGTTTATTTGATATTGACAAAAGTTAGTCAATTTTGTCTGTTCTTCTGTAAAACTAAGATTTATTTTTAGAATTAATACTTTGTTTCTAAGTGGAATTGACAATTTAGTAGCCTGTTTTGTTTGTTCTATTTTGAAACTTAAACGCTTCAGCGGCTGCCTTTTGTGTAGTTTGCAATATTTGCCTTTATTTATCTGAAAAAGTCTCATGTTCCTTAAGTACATCTACCCTGTTGAACTTATTATGGGAAATAAATATATAAAATAAAAACAAGCTGCTGATTATTTCACATTTTACTTGTGAGCAACGGCACATTTAAATCTTACAAATATAGTTATTTGGCTTATATCGTGATATATATCGTTATCGCCTGAAATGGAAAAAACCTATCGTGATATGAAAAAATCTTATATCACCCAGCTCTAGCGCATGCGCAATTGCGCACTGCTGGCACGGTCTCTGTGCACAGAAAACAATCTAACCTGAATTGAAATTAAAATAAATACGTTAACAATTCTGTTTTGCAGTGTTAGTCAGTGAGTGACTGAACGATGCCACCTTATCCCATAGTCCAGCCAATGATGTGATTCACATTCATATATACGTAGCTAATCAACATCGTTGACAGGCTATGACAGTGTCCTTATGGGCCGACACCGGTGTTTTAGCTAGCAAAGCGGCGTGGCTGATGTGGAGTGAAGCCACGTTAATGACAAAGTGTACAACCATTGGAGATGTGAGCAGGACAGACGGAACAATTGACGGTGTGTGGACTTTATACCAGTTTTAATTTTGTGTTGATAGGCCACGTAAAACCAGAATTATGATGAAAATATCTGCAATGTTTGGTTTTCTTCCTGAATACTGTCGTTGTTTATATTTACTGCGGGAAGAAATGGTAAAAACGGCGTTTTATAAGGAAAACGCTCGAAAGCACTTTCCGCCTGTGAGCAAAGACAACACCAAAAAAACCCCCACCCTTTCCTATTGGTCGAAAAAAGTACCATGTCGACCAATCAAAAAATGATATGGCAACATGGCATTTAGTTGTTTAGGAAGGGGGAAGTTTTAGGAGTGACGGCGGTGTTTTGAGATGTGAGAGATTTGCGACGTTTAGCTCAAATCTTGTGTAGTTAGCGTGTAGTGTAGTCAATAGTTTTGTTGTGTGTGTCAGAACAATGAGGCGACTACTGAATGTTACAGGTGTTACAGCAGTGATACATCTGCTGCTGTCAGGCCTGCAGGTATCAGGCTGTTGTTCTCCTTTATCTCATAGTGGACAGAAATTATTTTTGGAGTGGCACAAATAATTTGTGTGGCATTAGATTTGATGCAGAACAGCTGATTGTTCTGTAAATAGTTTGTTTATTTAAAAAACGCCTTGGCTGCATTTTTAGGTAAACAGCTGCAAAAATCTTTGTTGTTTGCAAAACTCAGTTACTTTTTAAAAGAAGTAACTATATAATTAATAGCCCAACATTGGTCATTATTTACTGTATTTTGCAGACAGAGTTACAGGACTCTCTCCCAGACCACAGACACAGACTCATAATACAAGTCAGAACTTTGTAAAAAAGAAGAAAGTTTTGTTTTCAAAATTGGAGTTCAAGTTATTTTTACTTCCAATAGTGTTAACATGCTACACAGGTCATGAAATAAATTTTTTAATTTTCATTGTAAGTGGGCTAAAGCAGTTAATTAAAAGTAGTCTAACATAAATGTACATGCTGTAATTTGATTATTTTAATAAACCATTGTTATGACCCGTCTAGGGCCAGGCAATAACATGAGTGAGGCACTCGCTTCCCCCCCCCAAGACCCAAGCAGCCACAAGAAACAAATCCGTTAGTTACAATGTGGTTTATTTACAATGTGAAATAAAGGAACCAAAACGGGAGTGTCAACACTTCAGGGTGAGCCAGGGCCAAAGCAATAAACAAAACAAATCTACACAAATCCCGCACCCCTGACCTTACCAAAACAAAGTCAAAAATAAAGACAGTCTGACCTCCTTAACTAACTCAAAACAGGAGAAAACGGGTGATCAAAAGAAACGGCAGCTCACCCCTACCCACTCCACTTCCACAACTTTTAAGCGCACTGCAGCCAGCGGCTGCCACAGGAATACTGCTGGGTCATGAGGAGAAACGCGAGGACCTCTCCCACTGTAGCACTCCAGCCTCCTTTTAATGGGCGGGTCCTCCTGCTGGAACCAGTCACGTCGGGGCAGTGTATCCACGCACCAATCGGAGCAGGGCCCTGGCACAGCTAAATTAACATAAAAAGACACAACACCTGCACAAAACAAACACATGGACATGCAAGTTCGTAACACCATGTAACTTGGATGGATTCGATGCTGGCGTGACCACAGTGCACACGTCTGCTGTTGCTCACAGTGGTCCAAGGGACTACTCAGGGAGTTTGTGTGTTCGCTTAGACACATGAAAAATTAGAGGGAACATTGCTCACCAGTCTACCGTTTTTTACAGCGCTGGCGGCTGCTGTGTTAGGTTTTTTTTTTTGGGGGGGGGTTTTTGCAAGCAGCCGTTTTAACGCCATGCAACCTCAGGTTTTTGGCCTGCTTGGATGTTCTATCAAAAATTGTGCTCTGTTGTGTATCTGATGAATGAAAGCCAAACCAGTAACACACCACTGAAGTTGCAGCATTTTTACAAACCAATTCTGGTTCATCTGTTTCATTTAACGATCCGCTTTCCCCCTTCTCATTCTCCGTCGCCGCCATGCTTTTTCCACCATTTGCGTATGAAAACAAAGGCACTGTCTTTTGCTAACCTGGCAGATTGCGCTGCAGCAGTCGCAGCTGGTTTGTAGACACAAGTATGCGAACGTGCCATTTCCCCCCGCTATTTTAATGATAATCCTGCACAGAAGCTCAGAGACAGACTCACACACACATGGAGATGTTGCAACTGTTTGAAGATTTGAGTTTGTGGAAAGAACTTTGCAAAGACACATTTGACAAAGTCTCTGCTTCCAGTTTTGACTTCTTCTCCTCCTCATCAGGGTGTATGATGCAATATTGTCTGAGTGGCGACACCTATAGTTTTGGAGAATACTGCAGCGCCTTCCTGCGCCTTAACAGCAGGTAGAAAAGGTTGCATCTGACGCAGGGGTGAGTGAAGCCACCACTGCAGGGGGGATATATTGGCACCTTAACTATTTACACCCCAATTTTGTGCTTTGGTGCTTCATCTAAACTCTGTAGCACTTATTTGTCACACCAAATATACCTGATCCTGGAGATAAAATACTGTGAGAACCTCCCTTAATAATGTCAGAAAGCCTTCCAAGAAAACAGAATATCAACGTCGACTCTGCATTCACCAACGAGCTGAATCAGTTCTACGCCTGTTTCGAGGTTAGCCAGGCGGCTAATGCTATCTACCGCCTAACTACCGAGGACAGTGACGTCATCAGCGAGAGACCGGTGACCAGCATCGCGGAGCATGACGTTCGAGTGGCATTGAGGAGAGTGAACACAAGGAAAGCGGCGGGGCCAGACGGCATCACCGGCCGTCTGCTGCGCTGCTGTGCTGACCAGCTAGCAGGTGTGTTCGCTTACATCTTCAACGAGTCCCTGGCGAAGTCTGTGGTCCCCACATGCTTCAAAAGATCCACCATCATCCCTGTGCCCAAGAACAGCAAACCATCATCCCTGAACGATTACCGGCCAGTTGCACTGACCTCTGTAGTAATGAAGGTATTTGAGAGGCTGCTGAAGAACATCATCTCCTCCTCCATCCCAGACACCACAGATCTGCTGCAGTTCGTCTACAGATCCAACAGATCCACAGAGGATGCCATTGCCCACGTCCTACACACTAGTGATGTGCGATACCACTGATTTCCTTTCCGATCCGATACCAAGTACTTTTCAGGGTGGTATCGACGATACTGATCAGATACCGATACTTTATACAAAAAAACTTATTTTATTTATTGTATCTCAAATTATAGCGTCATAATGATTACAGGACATCAGATTACTTGTTCTTATCACTTAATAATGCAGAGTTCATCATATAGAAATAAAAAAAAACTGAAGTTATGCGCTATTTGAACACGTTGCCTGCCTGCAGCACTAAAGGACTCTGTGAGAGACGTGTGTCTCGCCCTAGCAGCACCTGTCCCTCTCCTCCTCTTCAGTTCGTCTCAACATACGCGCCTCATATTCTGTGATATGATTTACTCTGAGGTGTTTGACAAGGTTAGTGATGTTGCCACAACCAAACATGCCAACCCTCCCGATTTTTCCGGGAGAATCCCGGAGCCACCATTCTCCCGAATTTCCACCTGGACAACAAAATTAAAAAACATATTGCAGAATTCATAGCGCAGCCGAGCCAATTCCAGTTTCCAACAATGGTGGCAGCTACTTAGTTTTAATATTACTCTTCTTTCTCTTTCTGGGTCGCAAAAAAACCCAACTTTTAACATGTTTTCAGGTGAGAATGTAGCTGTGTAAACTTCAAATATCTGAGCCGATCAACACATCGTCTTCAAACCCCCGCAGGCTTTCACTACTTGGGTTAAACATGATATATAAGTCACTTTGATAACTTAAAAATGTTATTGTTTGGCTTTTTCAGTGTTTTGTTTGTTCGTGAGTAAATCGGTTTGGCTGAGATTAAAGTTATTAGATTAGATTAAATTAAATTTAACTTTATTAATCCCTCAGGTGTGTTCCTCCGGGGTTTTCACACTGCTGAATAAACATCAAACAGAAAACTAATTAAAGAAAGTGTGAGACGCCAGCGCCCGGTTATATTTTAGATAGCAAGGAGCAGACGGCTGAGTTTCACTCCACCGAGGGAACTCAAGACGTACTACCCGGCTTTCTTTAGACCGGGAAGGGCGGGTCCTCAGGTGGAAGCAGCCTCTGAATTTGGACACCCCCGCTGTTTCGGTGACATTTAACGTATTTTATCTGATAAATAAACCCTGTAAAATGTGCCCTTTTGATTGTCTCCCTAATTCTGAGGTCTCAAGGTTGGGAAAGTATAGCCACAACACCTCACTCTTGGAGCACTTTTTTGCCACATGTATCGCAAACCATGTCTCAGCTGTTTGTGGAGGTAAAATACGTCTGCACAATTAGGCTCAGCTATTGTTGTGAGTGCGCGCGCCAAGGGACTGCGAGTCATTTATACAGCCGTATTTCGCACATGACTATGAAAGGCAGAAGAGGAAGTAGTTCCTTTGAATGTAGACAATCCGAATGTTATAGTTTCCTTCCACTGTGTTGCTGTTAATGATAAACTACAAATTAACCCTAAATTACTAAAAATATCGATATTTTAATGTGAGAATCGATTCTAGAACATAAATGACTGGTATCGGAGGAATCTATATTTCAGGATCGATCCGCACATCACTACTACACACCACTCTCAGCCACGTGGACAAGAAACAGGGTAACTATGTGCGAATGCTGTTTGTTGATTACAGTTCAGCGTTTAACACAATAGTGCCCTGCAGACTGTTCACAAAGCTCAGGGATCTGGGACTTAACAGCCGTCTGTGTGCATGGGTGTTGGACTTCCTCACTGGCAGAACTCAGGTGGTGAGGGTGGGTAGATGCGTCTCTAACAGCATCACCATCAACACAGGAGCACCTCAGGGATGTGTCCTCTCGCCACTGCTCCACTCCCTCTACACTTCAGACTGTGTGGCCACCCATGGCTCCAACACCATTGTGAAGTTTGCTGACAACACAGTGGTGTTGGGTGCCATCTCCCACAACGATGAGGCGGCCTACATGGATGAAGTGAAGATTCTGGCATCATGGTGCCAGGACAATCACCTCCAGCTGAACGTCGGCAAGACCAAGGAGCTGGTGGTGGACTTCAGAAGGAGTCAGCACAGAGACAAGGACAGAGAGACTCAAGAGGAGCTTCTATACCCAAGCCATCCGGGCCCTAAACACACACACCCGCCCTCTCACATCATCTATAATTGACTGAGACACGTGTGTGTGTGTGTGTGTGTGTGTGTGTGTGTGTATATCTTTGATTGTAATTGTGCAATATTAAAATTTAAAAAGGTCACACTAATAATATTAATATATATATATTAATATTATTAGTGTGACCTTTTTAAATTTTAATATTGCACAATTACAATCAAAGAGTTAATTTTTTTGTCAGCTGTTATATGCAGTAAACTATTTAAAAACCCTGCAGTTACTGAAATGGAAACCAATGAGCAGCTCAAATTGAAAATTCTTGTTTTTCCCTCTTTTGAATATTTATTATTGCTCATTTATAAGACAAAGTTATTTCTTATCTTACCGGATTAGTAAAATAATCCATAGCTGCAGCCCTAATCCAGAATAAGAGTCTGGTTAGATCCTATATATCTACGACTGCATGTTCTCCCCATGTTTGCGTGGGTTCTCTCCGGGTACTCCAGCTAGTGGGGATAGGTTAACTGGAAGTTCTAAATTGTCCGTATGCGTGAATGGTTGTCTGTGTCTATCTGTCAGCCCTGCGACAGACTGGCAACCTGTCCAGGGTGTACTCTGCCTCTCGCCCTAAGACAGCTGGGATAGGCGCCGCCATTGTGGACCCTGAAAGGGATAAGCGTGTGTTATCTGGCTTCATGGATAGATAGTTGGGCGTATCGAACGCTGCACTGAGGTCTAGCAGGACAAGCACAGAGATAAGTCAGAGGCTATAAGAAGATCTGTTGCCACAAATCTGAAACTGAATTAAATGATCATCTGCTCTGTAGAACAGTTCATGTCTGCCATTTTGAACTCAGCTGCAGGTAAGGAATCAAAGTTGTACCAACACCAGACCAGCGCTGGTCTAGTGATCAGTCCACTGATCAACATTGAAGTATCGATCAGAGACTGGACAGGTAGATGTTAAGCTTGGGTCATGCGATGGCCTGACAGGGTATTTTTTTTAATTTTTTTTACTGAGTGCAGAATCTGGCATGAGCCTGTGAGGTTCTGACGGGGCCAGCACAGCTCTTATTTTGATCTCTCTCTCTCTCTCTCTCTCTCTCTCTCTCTCTCTCTCTCTCTCTCTCTCTCTCTCTCTCTCTCTCTCTCTCTCTCTCTCTCTCTCTCTCTCTCTCTCTCAGCTCTTATTTTGACGAGAAAGGGCTGGTGCGGCAGCAACTAGATTCCTTCGATGAGTTCATTCAGATGTCTGTTCAGAGGATCGTGGAGGATGCTCCGCCCATCGACCTGCAGGCTGAAGCTCAGCACACCTCAGGGGAGGTGGAGGAGCCGGTGAGTACCACCAGGTGTGACTGAGAATGGGGGGGGGGGGGGGGTCGCTCTGTCACGTGGGGCGACGTGGCTCAAGAGTTGGCAGTTCGTCTTGTAATCGGAAGGTTGCCGGTTCGAGCCCCAGCTTGGACAGTCTTGGTTGTTGTGTCCTCGGGCAAGACACTACTGCCTACTGGTGGTGGTCAGAGGGCCCGGTGGCGCCAGTGTCCGGCAGCCTCGCCTCTGTCAGTGCGCCCCAGGGTGGCTGTGGCTACAATGTAGCTGCCATCACCAGTGTGTGAATGGGTGGACGACTGGATGTGTAAAGCACTTTGGGGTCCATAGGGACTAAGTTAAGCGCTTTACAAATACAGGCCATTTACCATTTACATCACCGACATCACTGTGTTTTTGGTGTAGCCTCGGTATCTCCTGAAGTTTGAGCAGATCTACCTGTCTAAGCCCACCCACTGGGAGAGAGATGGAGCACCATCTCCCATGATGCCCAACGAGGCACGGCTGAGGAACCTGACGTGAGTTTTACCTCTCGCCTGTCTTTGCTGTCATTTCCTGTTCACCCCTTCTCATATCCTGTCCCATTTCACCTGCCCCTCAGGTACTCTGCGCCACTGTATGTGGACATCACAAAGACAATCATCAAGGAGGGAGAGGATCAGCTGCAGACGCAGCACCAGAAGACCTTCATTGGGAAAATTCCCATCATGCTTCGCTCCACGTACTGCCTGCTAAGTGGCCTGACTGACCGAGACCTGTGCGAACTCAACGAGTGCCCATTGGACCCTGGAGGTTACTTCATCATCAATGGGTCAGAAAAGGTGTGCTTTGACATCATTGCGTGGCGAGCTGCTTACTCGAGAGAACGATGATTCTGCTACGCCCGCACGCCGTGTCCTGCTTACAAGCTAACAGGCGCACATTCATGTCTTTGCATTGTTTTACATGGAGCGTCATACACTGATACCGCATCAGTGGCATCAGGCAGCCGTGTAAACAGATGTGTCACTGTTTCCAGGTGCTGATCGCTCAGGAAAAGATGGCCACCAACACGGTGTACGTGTTTGCCAAGAAGGACTCGAAGTATGCGTACACCGCAGAGTGCCGATCCTGCCTGGAAAATTCATCCCGCCCAACCAGCACGATCTGGGTCAGCATGATGGCTCGAGGAGGGCAGGTGAGTTACCTGGAAGCAGGAAGTGAAGTGAGCACCCAAGCCGGGCTGCGATTAACTGAGAAGAGCTCATAACATTGAGTTAGAGAGATGAGCGATGCTCTTATTTCTGTTGTTGGAAACAGAACGTTGTCTGCCAATTGACCCAGACCACTGATTGTTGATTGCTGTTAATCTCTCAGGGAGTGAAGAAGAGCGCCATAGGTCAGAGGATCGTCTCCACGCTTCCCTACATCCGACAGGAAGTTCCCATCATCATTGTGTTCCGGGCACTGGGCTTCGTATCGGACAGAGACATCCTGGAACATATCATTTATGACTTTGATGACCCTGAGATGATGGAGATGGTCAGTCTGCGACGCATTAATGATTATTTTTGATTGTCTCAGTCTGCAGGTAGTAACTTTTAACCCCGCCTACTTCAGGTGAAGCCCTCTCTGGACGAAGCTTTTGTGATCCAGGAGCAGAACGTGGCGTTGAACTTCATTGGCTCACGAGGCGCAAAACCCGGTGTGACGAAGGAGCGACGGATTAAATACGCAAAGGAAGTCCTGCAAAAGGAGATGCTGCCACATGTCGGCGTAAGCGATTTCTGCGAGACCAAGAAGGCCTACTTCTTAGGGTGAGTCACACCTGAGGCTGGCTGTCGCACCTGAGGCTGACCTGAGTCACGCACTTGACAGGAATCCTTCTGTGTTTGTGTTTTCAGGTACATGGTGCACAGGTTGCTGCTCGCCGCTCTCGGCAGGCGGGAACTGGATGACAGAGATCACTATGGCAACAAGAGGCTGGACCTCGCCGGGCCATTACTGGCCTTCCTGTTCCGAGGGTGAGGACTCTCTGTTGTCGACCATGCAGATTTTGTGTACACGCAGGTTCTGTTACTCAAAGAAGGCTTTCCAGTGTGACGCTGTTATTGTTAATCAGCTTTCTGTTTGGAACTCGCAATCTGATTGGATGAAGGAATGACATCATTCTTCTTCTCCTCCTCATCAGCATGTTTAAAAACCTGCTGAAGGAAATCAGGATCTATGCTCAGAAGTTCATCGACCGCGGGAAGGATTTCAACCTAGAGCTCGCCATTAAGACGCGTATCATCTCTGACGGGCTCAAGTACTCTCTTGCCACAGGTAACTGGGGTGACGTGAAGAAGGCTCACCAGGCCCGAGCCGGCGTGTCACAGGTAAGCCTACCTGTAAACTGATGCTCACTCTGAAATACAAATGAAAGCCTGACACCTGCCGCTCTACCTCCACTGATGCTCATCATTTTTGTGTTCACAGGTGTTGAACCGTCTCACCTTCGCATCCACACTGTCTCACCTGCGCCGGGTCAACTCTCCTATCGGTCGAGATGGAAAACTGGCGAAACCTCGACAGCTGCACAACACGCTATGGGGGATGGTGTGTCCGGCCGAGACGCCCGAGGTAACGCTCACCTGGCAAGTTGTAAGATTGGTTCACCTTTAACACAGCGATCCGGCGTATTGATTGTGGAGTTGATGGTTTGCAGGGTCACGCTGTGGGGCTGGTGAAGAACTTGGCCCTGATGGCCTACATCTCTGTGGGCTCGCAGCCATCGCCCATCCTGGAGTTTCTGGAGGAGTGGAGCATGGAGAACCTGGAGGAGATCTCACCTGCGGCCATTGCAGAGTCCGTGACCATTTCATAGTCAGACGAGGTTATTAATTACCCTGCAGGTGTGTAATGTGTGTCCTGCTTTAACATTTTAGTGCCACTAAAATCTTTGTGAATGGCTGCTGGGTGGGAATCCACAAAGATCCAGAACAGCTGATGAATACACTGAGGAAACTCCGCAGACAGATGGATATCATCGTCTCTGAGGTAACCACCGTTGCACACATCCACACGCGACCAGTAATCAATACTGGAATGTTCACACGGTGGATGGTGACAGAAGGCATAAATCTGTTTTCTGCTTGTGAGACGTCACAAACACTTTGATTACGGCTGCCGCCTCTGCTTTACCTGATAGAACAGGTAAGCTGGTTGTCTCCCCCTGCTCTCTGCTCTCATTGGTCATTCTCTCTGAGACTTGTAGTAATCAATAACTGTTTCCTGTTCATGCAGCCTGGATGCAATTGATTTAGCGGTGTGTTGTGTATACCGAACAGTACACTTCACCGATTTCCATCACACATCAAAAGTAGACAGTAGGGCTGCCACGATTAGTTGACTATCAAAATCGTTGACGACTAATTTAATAGTCGCCGCGTCGTTTGAAGCTTTGTAAGATCCCGAAAGACGCAGGAATAAGTAGTAGGATTTAAGCGTGTAATAATGGACTGAAACAGAAGATGGCAGCACTGCATGTACAAGGATGCCAGCTGCCGTTAAACCCTGAAGAAGAAGCTGTGTCCAAATTCGGGGACCGCATCCTTAAGAGGCTGCATTTACTCAGGTTAAACATGATATATGAGTCACTTAGATAACTTAAACATGTTATTGTTTGTTTTTTTCAGTTTTATTTGTTCCTGAGTAAATCAGTTTGGCTGCGATTAAAGTTATAGTTTTTACACAGCTGAATAAACGTCAGACAGAAAACTGATTATACAGAAGTGTGAAATGGTCGAGAGTTTACTCCAGTGTCCTGTTATATTTTAGATAGCAAGGAGCAGACGGCTGAGTTTATTAAACTCCACCAAAACAATCTGCAAACTTCATTGAAAGTTTAATAAATTATCTTCTTGTCTTTATTTTTAGTTAGCACATACCTGAAACACTATAAGCTGTAAGCTAATGATAGTTGTATAAGAGCAGATGCTGCTGGTGCAATAAGCTGTACGTTTCACGTCCAATGGATGCATGATCTGATTAGTCGACTATCAAAATAATTGTCTGTGGCAGACAGGATGTTAACACAAACCTTCAGAATTTGAGTTATTGATTGGCGGGGCAGCGCTTGGTCATTCAAACGGTTTACCTGATCAAATATTTGATGGTATTTAATTGAAATCCTTGTTAGGCCCACCAGGCTGTTGATCAATCACTGAGAACTCGCCTGACCGTTTCAGGTGTCGATGATCAGAGACATTAGAGAGCGTGAGATCAGAATTTACACGGACGCTGGACGAATCTGCCGACCGCTGCTGATTGTCGAGAAACAGAAACTGCTGCTGAAGAGACGCCACATCGACCAGCTGAAGGAGCGCGAGTATAACAACTACAGGTGAGGCAGAATACAGACAGTTGAGATGGTGCTGAAGGTTGGCAATTGCTGCAGATGCTTCAGGTGGTGTTGACATAAATGTTCTTTGGCACTTAGCTGGCAGGACTTAGTGGCCAGCGGTGTGGTGGAGTACATAGACACCCTAGAAGAGGAGACCGTCATGCTCGCTATGACCCCAGATGACCTCCAGGAGAAAGGCGTGGCCTATTGTTCCACCTACACCCACTGTGAGATCCATCCATCTATGATCCTTGGAGTGTGTGCGTCCATCATCCCATTCCCTGATCACAACCAGGTACTCAGACAAAACAAACTAATAAACAAGCAAACAGATAAATAGATAAGCAAGCAAACAGGAAGCTTGGGCCTGAACACGCATGTTTTCAGTCTCCCAGGAACACATATCAGTCCGCCATGGGGAAGCAGGCCATGGGTGTTTACATCACCAACTTCCATGTTCGAATGGACACGCTCGCTCACGTGCTGTACTACCCTCAGAAACCACTCGTCACCACCCGCTCCATGGAGTACCTGCGCTTCAGGGAGCTCCCCGCAGGTATGCTCAACTGCCCACTGAGATGCTCAACTGTCCACTGAGATGCTCACGTATAAAAGTTCTCACACCTTTCAGGTATTAACTCGATTGTGGCGATCGCCTCATACACTGGCTACAACCAGGAAGACTCTGTGATCATGAACAGGTCAGCCGTGGATCGAGGCTTCTTCAGGTAAGTTGTTGGCTGATGCACCTGTGACCACATGTGTGACAGGAGTGTTAAAAGTGTGATTTCACCTGGCAGGTCTGTGTTCTATCGGTCATACAAAGAGCAGGAGTCTAAGAAAGGCTTTGATCAGGAGGAGATCTTTGAGAAGCCGACGCGTGAAACCTGTCAAGGTGAGAACTCATTAATTCATCTTGGTTCAATTCAGTTTTATTTATACAGCACCAAATCACAACAACAGTTGCCTCAAGGTGCTTTATATTATAAGGTAGACCCTACAATAATACATACAGAAAAAAACAATCATATGACCCCCTACAGGGCTCTAGAGTGCGACCCATTTGGTCTTAGGTCGCACCGGTGCGACCAACTGTTCAAAAAAAAAAAAGTCTCTTGGACACTTTCAGAGTTGCAGAGACTTTTTTTTATTTTACTTTATTCAGCGTGTTCAGCGTCAACAACAGACACACATTATGCCCATATTGTGGTCTAAATCAATCAGAGATGGTCAGGGACATTAATTAATGGCAGGACTTCTTTGAGCAGTTTTGTAGGAATGGGGTCTAAAAGACACGTTGATGGTTTGGAGGAAGTAATTATGGAAGTTAACTCAGAAAGATCAATTGGAGAAAAAGAGTCTAACTTAACATCAACAGTACTAAAAGTAGCTGTAGATAATATTACATCTGTGGGATAGCTAGCCGGGGTTCAAGGCTCACTAGAGCCGGCAAGAACAGCGAACTCCGGGCACATCATTTTCAAACCCCCGCTGTCTTTCTCTACTCAGGTTAAACATGATATATAAGTCACTCAGATAACTTAAAACTGTTATTGTTCCTTAGTAAATCGGTTTGGCTGAGATTAACGTTATAGTTTTTACACAGCTGATTAAACAGAAGTGTGAGATGGTCGAGAGTTTACCCCGGTGTCCTGTTATATTTTAGATAGCAAGGAGCAGACGGCTGAGTTTATTAATCTCCACCGAAACAATCTGCAAATTTCCTTAAAAGTTTAATAAATTATCATCTTGTCTTTATTTTTAGCTAGCGCATACCTTAAACATTTAAAGCTGTAAGCTAATGATAGTTATATAAGAGCAGATGCTGCTGGTGCAATAAGCTGTACGTTTCACGTCCAATGGATGCATGATCTGATTAGTCGACTAATCCCAAAAAAAACCATTGGTGACTATTCGACTATCAAAATAATAGTTTATTGCAGCACTATTAGTGAGGAGGTGAAATTATTAACAAGATGATCGACCTCTGTTGGAGTAGCGTTCAGATAGTTGCTCTGCTCTGTGTTAGTACAGCGCTTTCAGAAAGAAATCTACTGTGATGGGCCCTGGAAGACAATCGATTATGATTGCAGGTTTCTAGTTTGACATGTCTCAAAACAAAATCAACACTTACTCTAGTGTTTATTCCCCAGGGTGTGTGTCACAGTGTGGGGAAAAACATTTAGACACATAAATAGGTTGGTGGTGTACCCAGGGCTTCTGTTTAACACTACGCTTCCTCCTCACGGTCACCCAGCCATCATGTTTTCCCAGCTGCTTGGTACTGTCTGCTGGAGGAGAACTAACAGAGCCTTCGCTACCTTGGTACAGAGCTGCAAACACTACACTACAAGTATCATTGTGAATGTAATCAACAGAGTGCGCTTTGGATAAATCATGTGAAGATGCAGTATGAAATAAGAAGTTTTCTATAAGCTTTAATTAAATTGGTTACATAGATAACCTATACAAGCTGTGTACTGGAACAGGAAGTGATACTCTACTGCAGAGAGAGCCACACCCAGTGTGCCATTTACAGAAAAATACCTCGGGTCTGACAACCGGTCAGGTTTTAGGAGGCGGGGCTAATCATATTCTTATCACGCCCAGGGATGCGACATGCCATCTATGACAAACTGGATGACGATGGACTCATTGCACCTGGCGTCCGTGTTTCTGGCGAGGACGTGATCATTGGGAAGACGGTGACACTGCCAGAGAATGACGACGAGCTGGATAGCACGAACCGCCGCTACACGAAGAGAGACTGCAGCACGTTTCTGAGGACCAGTGAGACGGGCATCGTGGACCAGGTCATGGTGACCCTGAATCAGGAGGGCTACAAGTTCTGCAAAATCAGGGTGAGCGCACACCTGAGACACCTGAGAGGTCAGATGACACGGCCACAGTTTAACAGCTTCGTGTTTCCGGCAGGTACGCTCTGTCCGAATTCCTCAGATCGGCGACAAATTTGCCAGCCGACACGGACAGAAGGGAACCTGTGGGATCCAGTACAGACAGGAGGTAATCCCAGCAGGTCACGTACCTATCATCAGGGCACCGCTCCCCATACACACGAAGGATTCATTCAAGTTATATTTTTTAACACAACAGGAAAGGAAACAGCAAAGATGCTCAAAGTACAAAAACAATCAAAACTGAGATTTTATTTTTGAAGGCTCTCATTGATTTGCTTTATTTTGAAGGACATGCCATTCACCTGTGAGGGGATCACTCCTGACATCATCATCAACCCTCACGCCATTCCGTCCAGAATGACAGTCGGCCATTTGATTGAGTGTCTGCAGGGGAAGGTAACGATAATTACACATCAGTTTATTCACATAGTGCCAGTCACAACAACAGTCAAATTGTAGCAGATCTTTAATTAATTTATAACAACTGATCTTTAAGGTAAAGAAGTCTAACTCTGTGACAAAGTACAAGGTTTTTGTCATAATAAGGCTTTTATTTTGACAGTTGTGCTAGCGTGTGTCTTCCTGAAAAGATTTCTGAAAGCTGTTAGCTCAGGCTACTCTGCAACCCTGTGCTAGCTTTAAAGCCCAATTTCAGATCTCTTGCTTCTCTTACCTGATGACAGGTAAATGAAGAGAAAAAAAATGGCCTGTATTTGTATAGCGCTTTACTAGTCCCTAAGGACCCCAAAGCGCTTTACACATCCAGTCATCCACCCATTCATACACACATTCACACACTGGTGATGGCAAGCTACATTGTAGCCACAGCCACCCTGGGGTGCACTGACAGAGGCGAAGAGTTTGGGTTATTTCACACCTTTCATTTTGACACTGTGGGGATCAGCTGCTAGCTGATGAAGCCTTCTGCACTATCAGAGGCTCAGGTACCCAAGTACACTTTTACTTCACCGTAAAGACTCATCTGAGCACCAGGTGTGGAGTTTTGAAGCTAACGCTGCTCATTTGGATGTGGAGGACTGAAGATGGTGTGCAGTTAAAATAAACACCTGTGCATTCGTGGGCCTCATAATTAGAAATCTCTGCAAGAACGATTGAAAAGAACGTATGAAACGATGCGATGAAAGCGTGAATAAAGTGTTTGCTAATTATGTTAGCAGCTCTGTGTTTAAGTAAAATCTCTTGATGTTGGGCAGAAAATGAAGTGAAGTGCACACATACAGTCGTGGCCAAAAGTTTTGAGAATGACACGAATATTAGTTTTCACAAAGTTTGCCGCTTCAGTGTTTTTGGATCTTTGTGTCAGTTGTTTCTATGATGTATTGAAGTATAATTACAAGCACTTCATAAGTATCAAATGCTTTTATTGAGAATTACATCACGTTTATGCAAAGAGTGAATATTTGCAGTGTTGGCCCTTCTTTTTCAAGACCTCTGCATGTTGCCAATCAACTTCTGGGCCAAATCCTAACTGATGTCAACCCATTCTGTCATAATCAATGCTTGGAGTTTGTCAGAATTAGTGGGGTTTTGTTTGTCCACCTGCCTCTTGAGGATTGACCGCAAGTTCTCAATTGGACTGAGGTCTGGGGAGTTCCCTGGCCATGGACCCAAAATGATTTGTTCCCCGAGCTACTTAGGTATCACTTTGGCCTTATGGCATGGTGATCCATCGTGCTGGAAAATGCATTGTTCTTCATCAGACTGTTCTTGGATGGTTGGAAGAAGTTGCTTTCAGAGGATGTTTTGGTTCCATTCTTTATTCATGGCTGTTTTTGGCAAAATTGTGAGTGAGCCTACTCCCTTGGATGAGAAGCAGCCCCACACATAAATGGTCTCAGGATGCTTTACTGTTGGCATGAGACAGGACTGATGGTAGCGCTCACCTTTTCTTCTCCGGACAAGCCTTTTTCCAGATGCCCCAAACAATCGGAGAGGGGCTTCATCAGAGAAAATGACTTTATCCCACTCCTCAGCAGTCCACTCGCTGTACTTTTTGCAGAATATCAGTTCGTCCCTCATGTTTTTTTTGGAGAGAAGTGGCTTCTTTGCTTCCCTTCTTGACACCAGGCCATCTGCCAAAAGTCTTCGCCTCACTGTGCGTACAGATGCGCTCACACCTACCTGCTACCATTCCTGAGCAAGCTCTGCACTGGTGGCACTCTGATACTGCAGCTGAATCATCTTTAGGAGGCGGTCCTGGTGCTTGCTGGACTTTCTTGAGCGCCCTGAAGCCGTCTTCACAATAATTGAACCTCTTTCCTTGAAGTTCTTGATGATCAGATAAATGGTTGATTTAGGTGCAGTCTTAGTAGCAACAACATCCTTGCCTGTGAAGCCATTTTTATGCTACACAATGATGTGTTTCCTTGCAGGTAACCATGTTTAATAGGAAGAACAACAATTTCAAGCATCACCCTCCTTTTAATGCATCCAGTCTTCTATTCTAACTCAGTCAGCACATAATGATCTCCAGCCTTGTGCTTGTCAACATTCTCACCTGAGTTGATGAGAACATTATTGAAATTATCTCAGCAGGTCCCTTTATGGCATGAAATGCTGAATGATGAAATGCAGTGGAAATTGAATTTTTGAGATTAAGTTCATTTTCATGGCAAAGAAGGATTTAGCAATTCATCTGATCACTCTCCATAACATTCTAGAGTACAAATGAAATTGCTATCATAAAAACTGAAGCAGCAAACTTTGTGAAAACCAGTATTTGTGTCATTCTCAAAACTTTAGGCCACGACTGTAGGTGTGATGGAGCCTCATCGTTGTTGCTTATGTTGTGCAAACAAAGATAAACATGTACCCGAGCTTTTGACTTGCAGGCTGACGGGTGTCTTGTTTCAGGTGTCTGCCAACAAAGGTGAGATCGGTGACGCCACGCCATTTAACGATGCCGTCAACGTGCAGAAGGTGTCAAACTTGCTGTCTGAATATGGATACCATCTCAGAGGGAATGAGGTCAGCGCAAGGTCACACTTCCTATTGGCGGAGTCTGATGCTTTTGAATATTTATATTGAGTACTGGTTTGTGATCAGGTTCTGTATAACGGCTTCACTGGGAGGAAGCTGACGTCTCAGATCTTCATCGGCCCAACTTATTACCAGCGCCTGAAGCACATGGTGGACGATAAGATCCACTCGAGAGCCCGCGGCCCGGTCCAGATTCTCAACCGACAACCCATGGAGGGGCGCTCACGGTGAGTAACGCACCTGTCCGTGGCTGCGCATGTCTGCGCCCGGCATCAGCCTGCCTGTGCTCAGTAAAAAGAGATTAATGCCTGATCTCGTCCGTCCATCCTCAGTGATGGTGGTTTGCGGTTTGGCGAGATGGAGCGTGACTGTCAGATTGCTCACGGAGCAGCTCAGTTCCTGAGGGAGCGTCTGTTCGAGGCATCTGATCCCTACCAGGTGCACGTTTGTAACCTGTGCGGACTGATGGCCATCGCCAACACACGGACACACACGTACGAATGTCGTGGTTGCCGCAACAAAACCCAGGTAAGCATGATCAATATTAAGTCCATCAAGGTTTCTGGCACAGCTGTGTTGAGCAACCTGTCTCAGACTTGTGTTGACCTGTCCACGGCGCTCTGCCTATACTTTTTTTTTTTTTTCTTTTTCTTAAATGGCTGCTTGTGTCTCCACGTGTACTGTGTTTCTGCATTTCTACCGGTCGTGTAAATTCATGTGACACTTTGCTGCGGGTAGAGGTCATCAGCATGCGTGTTTGCCCTGAGTTGTGCTTTGTGTGACACAACAGAGCAGCCATGGTACCATAGAAATGCTGTTTAAGTGCTTGATTTAGACATAACGATCGGTTCTTACCATGTGTCTAGATGCGCAGCCGGTACCTCATTGGTGGATATATACAGGGAGTGCAGAATTATTAGGCAAATGAGTATTTTGTCCACATCATCCTCTTCATGCATGTTGTCTTACTCCAAGCTGTATAGGCTCGAAAGCCTATTAAGCATATTAGGTGATGTGCATCTCTGTAATGAGAAGGGGTGTGGTCTAATGACATCAACACCCTATATCAGGTGTGCATAATTATTAGGCAACTTCCTTTCCTTTGGCAAAATGGGTCAAAAGAAGGACTTGACAGGCTCAGAAAAGTCAAAAATAGTGAGATATCTTGCAGAGGGATGCAGCAGTCTCAAAATTGCAAAGCTTCTGAAAGCGTGATCATCGAACAATCAAGCGTTTCATTCAAAATAGTCAACAGGGTCGCAAGAAGCGTGTGGAAAAACCAAGGCGCAAAATAACTGCCCATGAACTGAGAAAAGTCAGGCGTGCAGCTGCCAAGATGCCACTTGCCACCAGTTTGGCCATATTTCAGAGCTGCAACATCACTGGAGTGCCCAAGAGCACAAGGTGTGCAATACTCAGAGACATGGCCAAGGTAAGAAAGGCTGAAAGACGACCACCACTGAACAAGACACACAAGCTGAATCGTCAAGACTGGGCCAAGAAATATCTCAAGACTGATTTTTCTAAGGTTTTATGGACTGATGACATGAGAGTGAGTCTTGATGGGCCAGATGGATGGGCCCGTGGCTGGATTGGTAAAGGGCAGAGAGCTCCAGTCCGACTCAGACGTCAGCAAGGTGGAGGTGGAGTACTGGTTTGGGCTGGTATCATCAAAGATGAGCTTGTGGGGCCTTTTCGGGTTGAGGATGAAAGGAGCAAAGAAAGGTGGCTATATTGGTCGCTGATTTGGTTTTGTTTTGTTTTTGAATGTCAGAAATGTATATTTGTGAATGTGGAGATGTTATATTGGTTTCACTGGTAAAAATAAATAATTGAAATGGGTATATATTTGTTTTTTGTTAAGTTTCCTAATAATTATGCACAGTAATAGTCACCTGCACACACAGATATCCCCCTAAAATAGCTAAAACTAAAAACAAACTAAAAACTACTTCCAAAAACATTCAGCTTTGATATTAATGAGTTTTTTGGGTTCATTGAGAACATGGTTGTTGTTCAATAATAAAATTATTCCTCAAAAATACAACTTGCCTAATAATTCTGCACTCCCTGTATGTTGGATTTATTGATTGGCTGCTTTTTAGATAGATCTGCAATGACCCTGATGAGACCACAGCTACAGGGTTGAGTAGTTTATAGTTAAATACGTTCTTCAGTTAATTAAGTTGTTCATACTGAAAGTGTTGCCAGACCTTTAACCTTTGCTTTACTTTAAATGGCCTGTATTTGTATAGCGCTTTACTAAGGCTACGTTCACACTGCAGGTCAAAATGCTCAATACCGATTTTTTGATCAAATCCTATTTTTTGTCTGCTTGTTCACACTACAAATAAAATGCGACAGCAAACGCTCTCTAGTGTGAACGCTCAAAGCGTAACAAGTCACGCGACGTGACGCTGCGGCTGTGATTGGTTCGGCTCTGCGCTACTTAATTTGGATTGGCTGACCTTTTTTTTTTTTTTTTTTTAAAGAGGACAAGAGCGGCGAGGTCTATCGCGATAGCTTAATTTCTCTATCGAGTAAAAGTTATATCGCGATACATATCGTTATCGTTCTATCGCCCAGCTCTAAGATAACCTAATAATGATCCTTATAGCTGTTTTAGAGGAGCGGTGCTTCAAAGGATAGTTGCAGATTTGTCAGAATCTGCAGATTATACAGTACAAATAAAATGTTCACGTTTCTCCAACGTTGTCTTCCCAACAGTTTCACTGACATCTACACGGGATGGCCAGGAAGCGTTCGCGATGTCTTCTCGGGCACTGATAATTGGCGTCTGTCTTGTGTCAGTGACGTAAAAGACTGATTTAATGCGACATGACCGTTCAAACAGCAGTCGCTTTCTAAAACATCGGATATGTATTGGATTCAGTACCACATACGAAAGTGACCCAGGTCAAATTTGAAAATATCGGATTTGTGCCGTTCACACTGTCATACCATGATCGGATATGGGTCGCATAGGGTTAAAAATAAATAAATAAATAAAAAAATCTGATTTGATGCGCTTTCGCCTGCAGTGTGAACGTAGCCTTAGTCCCTATGAACCCCAAAGCGCTTTACACTACATCCAGTCATTCACACAAACACTGGTGATGGCAAGCTACATTGTAGCCACAGCCACCCTGGGGCGCACTGACAGAAGCGAGGCTGTCGGACACTGGCGCCACCGGGCCCTCTGACCACCACCAGTAGGCAACGGGTGAAGTGTCTTGCCCAAAGACACAATGACCGAGACTGTCGGATAGGCCTGGGCGATATGACCCAAAATTCCTATCTCGATATTCTTTAGCTGGATGGCAATATAAGATATGTGTCAATATTTTTTTTTTAAAGCCATAAAGTGAGAACAAAAAGAGTTCTTAGTCAAAGCTGTGTCCCAGCTTTCACACAGGCACTTTTATTAACATACAGCGTAGATGTACAAGAAAAAATTACTCAGAAATAAATTATGAGCATTTACTGGATTACAATTACTTTTTTCAAGTAACAAGTAAAGTAAGGGATTACTGTTGCAAAAATGGTAATTAGATTACTGTTTCCCGTAAGCACACTGCGTTACTAAAACCATGATTTCTTTTTTGCGAGTGTGACGTTCGTGACAACAGCTGTGTGCAGATCAACAATGGATAATATATTGAGTGCGGAGAGAGTATGAGCATGTAGCGTTTAAAGCGTGGAAGTACTGACCTTACTTTGAGTTTGATTCCATAAAAAGTGACAAAAACATTAGCGTCTGCTGTTCACTGTGTGGGAAGAAAACTTTTTACAGCGAAAAAAAACCCCTAAACTTCCGAGCAAGCACCGAGTGTGCTACGACGTAATGGGAAATTCAGAGAAACTCGCGGATTCTTCCACTGACCGATGCGGCAGACCTGCACCAGGGTAAACCTCCGCCTAACCCACTCCTGCTATACAGGAGAAAATAGAGCAACAGGACCGCTGAGTCTTTGATTTTATTTATTTTCAGCTGTGTTTTACTTGCATCTATTTGAAAGACTGAGTGTAAACACAAATATTGTATTTTATGTGCTGGAATGTGCAGAAAATGGGTTTAAATGTTCAACAAATTTCTTCCAGTCAGAGAATGGTGCATATAATAAAATTTTTGCTTGGTGCATAAAGTTAAAAGATTAAAACTGATAAAACGTTTTTTAAAAGTTTTAAAAAGAGACTTCCATTTGGTTACATTTTGTATGATGGGTTATGCAGAAAAGTAGAATTGGGCTGAAAGATCTATCACTTCTATCAATCGTGTTTTTAAAAAGTAACTAAGTAATTAATTACTTTTGAAAATAAGTAATCAGTAAAGTAACGGGATTACTTTCGGGGAAGTAATCAGTAATTAGTTACTGATTACTTTTTTCAAGTAACTTGACCAACACTGGTCCTTATACACACACATTACGGTAATATTACGTTGAAGCAGAGTACGTATAACTCTGCGAGGCTCCTCTGTAATGCTCCAACAATCCATCAAGCAGTTTCGTAGCTTACCAAAGTCGTACCAAAACATTTTTGAAAGGTTTCTGAGCGCCGTGTGCCACATACAATCGGTTTGCGGTCAGTAAGCACAACCAGAATTCATACATAAGGCGCACTGTCGATTTTTGAGAAAATGAAAGGATTTTAGCCCGGTCAGCTCATTAATGCGTTGACACCGTCCAGCCCCATGCATGGGGCGATCCGCGGTAACCCGTTAAGAGATTTGCCCTGTTAATGCAGTTATGTCGTTTACCGACCAGCTCTTCTTTGATAGCTGCCGTGTCCATCTTGTCATTGCCTGCAGGTGAAGCGATGGGGGAGGGGGAGTTGTGTTCAGTGAAGGAGAGGCGAGGCCGATTAACGTTGCGTAGAGACAAAAGTGGACGAAAGAGAGGCAAACTTGCGGCTCCACAAGTATAGTTCAAACGTAACATAGACTATATCGATATAAACAATATTGTCACATCTCATATCTCATATAAAAATATATCGATATATTTAAAAATTCCATATATTGCCCAGTCCTACTGTCGGAGCTGGGGCTCGAACCGGAAACCTTCCAATTACAAGACGAACTGCCAACTCTTGAGCCACGATCTCCCCACACACTGTGACAGAGATTTCAATCCTGAGCTCACGATAAATCCACCAATAGAAACATCTGCAAATGTATTCAGTCTGAGCACTGAATACATTTTATATATAACACAGTAGTAGGCTTACAAAACAGTAAGCGCTTACTGTTTTGTTTTTTTAACTTTTTATTTAGAATTTTCATTCTGACAGGAGTATGACAAAAAACAAATAAACAAAAAAACAGCAAAATTAAAAGAGGAACAAAATGTTCCAATCATCACACAAAAAGAGAGATAAGCAAAATTAAGTGACAGAATTTTCAAGCCTTTGCTTATATTTATGCCATTTAGTCCAACGTTGTTGAAAGAGATGACCTTTTAGTCGTAGAAGGAAAGTCAGTCTCTCCATAAGATGCATTTCCTCTATAATCTCTAGCACTAACTCAGGGAGGATCTGTCTTAAGCCAATTCCTTGTTATGGCCTTTTTAGATGCGATCAACTGGATTTTAAAAATATATCTGTCATTTTTTAGAATCAAATCTCTGGGTAGCAAGCCCAGTAATAAGATTCTGGGATCCTTAGGGATGGCATAGGACATGATGTTATCTGTTAACTTGGATATACTGTCCCAAAAGGAAGTCAATTGTGTACATGTCCAAAAAATATGAGAGTGATTGGCGTTCGGGTGGCCACACTGTCTCCAACATTGTTGCCGGTGCCCTTGAAAGTTGTTAGTAATATGTGGAGAAATAAAGAATCTAAAAGTTTTCCACCTGAATTCCCTCCACCTTTAGGAGCTAGTTGATGTTTGTTGTGTGGTACACATTTAGAGCCAATCACCCTCTGACAATCCAATTTTCAACTCTGCTTCCCATTTTGACTTCACATATAGTGTGTTGTTGCCATATTGTTTTTGTAGCCCTTTCTAGTGTTTAGACACTGTTTTGGTGGGCAGACATTTGTAGGCATTTGTAAAGACTTTGACAAGATCAATTTCTGGGGAGGAGGGGCCCTTTATTTCTGTATTGGAAAAAAATGACGAACCTGCAGATATCGCAACAGATCCGTATTTTCCAGATTGAATTCTGTTTTCAATTTTTTTTAAATGATTTAAAGGTGCCTGCTTCTACAAACAGACACAGAGCAGTTAAACGTTTTCCAATACAACCCAAGAATGTTGGATCTAACCTTCCAGGTGGGAACTTCTGTAAGTAGGAAGGCCATGACAAAATGTTAATATTGCTCCCCAGATTGTATTTGTTAATAACTTCATGCCAAATTAAAAGAGTGTTTTCCACTATATGGTTATCTAAGTTACTTATCCTTGATTTTTCTACCAACCGTGTTTGGGGAGGAGACATGCTAAACTCAATTTGTTTCCATTGGGTCCCCACTGCCGGGGAACATCAACAAACAATGTTGCTGCCAAGTAATAAGTTGGGGAGGGCCAGTCCGCCATGATCTCTATCAATTTGAAGGGTTTTAAATTGTATCCTTGGTCCAGCTCCTGCGCATATAAAGTGTGATATTAACTTGTCTCAGGATTTGAATTGAACATCTGGGATTTTAATGGGAAGAGCCATAAAGAGATATAAGAATCTGGACAACAGATTCATCTTCACAATCTCTATTCTTGTACTAAAGTCCGGAGTCAGTGAAGACCAGCGAGTTGTGTCCTCCTGAATTGAGTTCAGCAGATTATCAAAGTTCAGGACTTGTGTTTTAGTAATATTTAATTTATAACCAGACAGGGCCCCAAACTCTTTCAGAGTTGACATGAGCTCAGGGGGTGACATATCAGGATTCAGGCTCAATAAACAAAGCGAAGAGCGAGGGGCTGAGCATCCTTGCCGGGTGTCTCTATTCAATTGAAAACTAGAGGATAGATGTCCATTGATCTTTAACCTGGCCACTGGGCTACTGTATAATGATTGTATACATTTAATGATCTTGTTGAATCCTAGACACTCTAGTACCTTATAAAGAAAGGGCCAGCTGACCAGGTCAAAAGCTTTTTCTGCGTCTAGGCTTACTAGTGCCATATTCAGTTTCTGATTCTTTGCTTCTTCTATAATATGAAGCGTTCTTCTGATACTGTCATGTGTTTGACGCCCTTTTATGAAGCCTATCTGATCTTCGTGTATTAAATCCAGCAAATGGACTTCTAGTCTAGAAATTATTGACGTAAATAATTTATAGTCTACATTCAAAATAGAAATGGGGCGGTAAGATTCACAGTATTCTTTATCTTTACCCTCTTTAGGTAGGACAGATATTACTGCCTCACGCCAGGATGGAGATATTTTAGCATTGTCGAGGGTCAAGTTAAAGGATTCGAGTAAAGTAGGGGCAAGTTCCTCTTTAAATATTTTGTACCACTCATTTGGAAATCCATCACTACCAGGGCACTTATTTGCTTTAAAGTTACTGATTGCAGTATCTAATTGTTCTCTAGTTATGTGTGCATAAAGCTTCATTCTGTAATAATCCAAGAGAAGGAAGAGCTAAAGAGGATAAATATTTCTGCTATTGGAGCTAGACACGAATATAACGATTGGTAGTAGTCATTAAAAATTGTGTGAATTTCTACCAGATCATAAATCAAGTTAGCGTTAGAGGGGTCCCTGATCCGAAGGACAGCATGCTTTTGTTCCTGCTTCCGGAGCCACCTAGCTAGAATTTGTTGCTTTCGGGGATGATTCGTAAAGGGATTGCTTGCAGAATCTTAATCTCTTTTCCAATTCGTCTTGCACTAACACTTTTATCTTGTTTTTAGTTACTCTAATTTGGTTGACCAAGCTTTGATCTTTGCCGTTTTGTTGTAGTTTGATTTCTACGTTTCTCAGATCTTTTTCGAGATCATCATATGCTGCCCTTTTACCTTTTTTTTTTTTTTTTTTTTTTTAGATGAGCCACCCTTGAAATCAGTCTACCCCTCTCACTGCCTTAACCGTGTCCCACACCACAATCGCCTTAACCTGACCATCGTTATTATCTCCTGTGCAACTGGTTATTTCCCCCTTTAACTCCTTTATAGCAGACTCTTTATTGAGGATACCTAAGTTCCATATTGTAGATTTGGCAAAACTTGATAATTGAACAGATAAATAAATCATATTATGATCTGATAAATCTGAAGTACCGATCGACCACTCCTTTCCTCTATGTCAGTCAACAACGTTCATTAGGAAGAAATCAAGTCTGGAATGAATTTGGTGCGAGAATGAGCAGTGGGTGTAATCCCTGTTTTTAGGATGGAGGGCTCTTCAAACATCGAACAGACCAGTTTCTTTCATCAAGATATTAAGATCCTTTGAACTATGTTTTTTGTCTCTTACAACTTGTCATATCCAGGGAGACGTTAAGAATTGTATTCCAGTCTCCACCACAGAATAAAATCCCTTCGCCCACTCTAATTAAAGCATCAAAAAAAATAACTTAAATAATTTTCTATCACATTCGAGAGGAATATACACATTAGCTAGTGTGATAACAATATTATTAACTCTCCCTTTGATAGATATCTGCCCACCTTGTCACCAACCTCATCAAGGAAATCAAAGTTTAATAGATTAGAAATAAGAGTTGTTACTCCTCTTTGTCTGCTATTGCTACAGGTGCTATAAAAAAGTGGAATATCTGGGAAATTAAAATTTAGCGTGTTCCTTTTTTTGACAAATGTGTCTCTTTTAGAAAAGCCACGTGTGAGCCATCCTTTCTTCAATTTCTCCAGAACCCTTTTTTTCCTTTTAAGTGGATTGCCCAAACCATTAACATTCAGGGAGGCTATTTTAAAACTATCCAACATTGAACAAGACAGTAAAAATAAGTGAAACTGGAACAGTGGCCCCCGAAACCATAGCAAAACAGATATAGGGGAAACAATGAAGAACTGACTTCTAGAGGAGACTCTTACTCCCCAACTAAGACCCCGTTGGTGGGTCGGGGGGAAGCCTCTCAAAGTGAGAGGGCCTGGAAAGGAAAGTAACTGTCTATAGACATAAACACCACCATCCTAAAAGTCCCAACGTATAAGAACGTAAACGGAGAACCAACTCTCCCACCTGGCTGGTGAATGAAGTGAGGCCAAAAGGGAGCGGAAAGGAGCTTCCTCATTAAAACTAAACCACTGGATCTCTTTGGAAACCCTGTAGCTTATCCTTTGCTCTCATTGCCGTGGCTAGGCCGTTGCCTTTTGCTGATTGCCAGCCCAGAAGCTCTCGAAGTTGCGACACTGCATTCGGCTGATCTTCCTCCTCTGAAACCAAATGTTTTTCTCTTTGAGCAGCTTCTTTATGGCTGTATTCTTTGCGTTTTTTTGACAATTTCACATGGATAATCATGGTCGAAATAGATGAAGCTGGCACCTACTTTGATTTTTTTTTTTTTTTTTTTTTTCCATGCTCTCAGGACCATGTTGTTGAATATTCCTGAAAGTTGATGACAGGTCCCGGAGGTGCCCCCGGTAGGGGTTTACTTGCCAGCGAGCAATGTGCGCGTTAAATTTTCATGTCAAAATCCTCCGGTATTTGCAGGTGGGTCCATGAATTATGGAACCGGGTTCTTTTCTCCCCCCTCCAACAAACCGAATAGACGAATATTGTTTCTCTGTGACCTTGATTCCAGATCAGTAATCTTTTGCTGAAGACTTTTCCGCTCCTCCAGACTCGTGCACATGGCCATGGTCACCTCTTCAGCCCAGCTCTCCAGCTGGGTGATCCTGGACTCCGCCTCATCCACCCGCTCTGATAGGCACTGTATGTCCCAGGCAATGTTATCCAGCTTGCATTAATTTCATGGCTCAGTTTGCCCATATTTTGTCTGCTGTCCTCTCGAATCTCCGCTTTTGGCTTTACTATAGCTTTGAGTATCTCCGAGTCTTTGCTAGCGGCTGCGTTGCTGCTAGCATTAGCTTGGTCCGGCTGAGAGTTAGCTTTAGCGGTCGAAGCGCTTCTATCTTGTTGTTTCGGCATATTCTCCCACTCCCTTAAAGCATTTTAGGGGTTATAACCCTTTCGATGTTGAGTGAGTAGAAAACAATCCAAGATAACGAGATTAGAAGGAATAACTAAAGGTAAGGTGGGAGAGCAACTCCTCAACGTGACCGGTTACTCCATTGGCTGAAGCAGAAGTCCCTAGGCTTACTGTTTTTCAAGAACAGAAAAGCCAGAGTTTTATGTCAGGGTCCAAGCATGTTTCAGAAAACCAGCTGAAGAGATGCTTTGGTTGTCTTTGTTCTTATGTGTTGTTTACCTCACTTTGTTTGTTGTTGTCAGATCTCTCTGGTGCGGATGCCATACGCCTGTAAGCTTCTGTTCCAGGAGTTGATGTCAATGAGCATTGCTCCTCGTATGATGACATCATAAAGTAATCAACCGGATGCAGAGAACATTGTGACGTCACAAGAAAGTGAAAGTCGAAGTTTAGTTGTTGTTGTTTTTTAGTTTTTTTTGTCTTGCTTTTTGTAAAAGTCAATAAATCAGTTCCTGATCATGTGATGATCTGTGTTTTGTTCTTCATGTGACTATCCTGACGGGTTATGACTTTAAGGTACAACTGGTGAGTCTCCAGTATTGATCAGAGATGTTTTTGAGTCAGGTGATCGATTTAAAAACTCAGATGATCAAGTTAACTGAATCCTCTCTCACTCTGAGCACGCTCACGTTACAGGCATTTGAAGGGTCATGTTACCTGCATATAAGAATATTAATATATACACTACCAGTTAAGTTTTAGAACACCCAGTTTTTCCAGTTATTTGTTGCAATTCAAATTGTGTAAGTCCAGTGAACAGCTTGAAATGGTACAAAGGTAAGTGGTGAACTGCCAAAGGTTAAAAACGGTAAGGTTACCCAAAACTGGAAAAACACGTACATGTCAGAATTATATAAAAAGACCTTTTTCAGGGAACACAACATGAGTTAACAATTTAACCTCCTAAGACCCAAAGTCTTCCATGGCACGCATTTTTAATTTCTCTTTGATATTTGGGCATATTGGGACCTGATGAATGTAAAAACCATTTTTAACCTGATTTTTGTTTCTAAGAAAAATGAGATCCACATATGAGGATATTCGTTTAAAATTTCGATAGAACAGTAGCAGTATGTAACCGAGGACAAGGTATGAGTAAATGGGGCAAAGAAATAAATTGATCATTTATTTATTACATCAATTAGACAGGACTTACAACACATTCTGCTGATATCCCAGCTGCACATGAGACTTACCACACCAACGGTGCGAAAATAACACTGCAACCCGTCACACCCTGCTTAGCGACACTGCAATCGTGGCACGCACTGCAAACAATTCGGGTCTCAGCGCAGCTGGGAATCAGTGCTATGCATGACCTGCGATCTGGGAGATAAAGGGAAGTGGCACAAACAATTAAACAAAAAACAAAAAGGGAGGTTAGTCCGCCCTTACACAACTCACTCTCAATCAATACCCGCCTTTACGGCTGGACAACTAACCAAAACAAAATTACAAATCAATCAAAAGAACAAAGAAAGGACAGCAGAGACTATCGAGATTATCGATTAAAATATTACCCAATAAAATATCAGTTTTATGAAACCATTCAAAACAAACACTCAATATACCTACAATATTGATCAGTTTCCCTACGCGCCGTCGATCTAGGGCTTGATCAATTCTTCTATTAAAATTCGTGGTCACACTAAAAAAGTCCAACAACACATTAAAAATAGGCACATACAATAGCAAATGATCCAAACAAAAATGGCAAAAGTCTCTTACCGACAGTATACCCACTCGCACTCGAGTGAATTAATTGCCTCTGTTTTTTTCCACAGAAGAGCGCTGACTTCACCCCACAAACCCACTACCTTTTCACAGCTCTTCAGCCAATCACCTGGTAGAGAGCAACAAACTGCCAGGTGACACTTGTTACAAGTATAATATCCTCCTAAGTGGATATTTGGCCCTTGTAGAGCGAAATTGAGTGTTTTGGTCTAAATACCCAAAATGTGATGTCACCAGGTCCTAGGAGGTTAAAGCTGTTCTGCAGTATTGGAGATTGATCAGCCTTGAAAGTTGGTGCTACTAATTCCTACAGGTGTTCTAACTGTTCTGGATTACGTCCCCCTCTGTCTGCATGAAGCAGTGTTGGAGCACACTGTGGTACCATACCCTCGTGGGCATCAGCTGAACAGTACTGTACTGTAGTGTGTTGATACAAACATGGCGAGAATAACAGTGGAAAAGAGACAGACCATCATAACACATAAATGTCGGTCTGTCCGACAGAGAAACTGCAAACAAAGTCAAGATGTCAGTGAGTCCAGTTTCCTTTAGCATCCAAAGGATCAGAAACAAACTGACAGGAAGAGGTCTGCAGACCCAAAGACACGACTGAATCAGGCTACGTCCACACAGCTTAATAGTGGTCGTAGTGAGCAAGTCTCAGTTTCAGGTGTGAAGAGAAGGCTTTGAGCTGCAGGTTTGACAGGACGAGCTGCAGCAAGAAAGCCAGACGTCAGAATAAGACAAAGGCTGTGTCCCAATTCAGGGTCTGCATGCTTGAAGTACGCATTTTAAGTGCAGTTACATCACCGCCACGCGACGACGGCTGTCCCAATTCGAAGTGTACTTCAAATGCATACTCCAAATGCGCCGTCGATTTCCCCAAATATCAAGCGTGGTCCAGTGCACGCTTCGTGGTCCCATATATCGCACAAGTCATAGCGCGGCGGTGGATGTGGAGAATTTTGCCGCAAAATACGGCAGAACGGAGCGGCCGAAGAGGGGTTTTTTTTCCCCAAACTTTATTGAAATTATAAAGCGAAAAGTCAGTCATTCCAGTTCAGTTTGTACAGCAGACATACAAGGCAAATAAGAGTAACAATATACAGTACAATGAAATAAGAAGGATAAATAAATAAAGGAAAAAAACAAAAGAAAAAAAAAGGGGGGGGGGGGAATGTGACAGACTTCATAACAACTTTGTATTTGAAAGTTGTGACAGCTCATTCGTTAAACATTTCTGAATGAATTTCAATCAATGATAAACCTTTTTTATTGGAAGTTAATTTAAGAGAGTTTAAGTAATATTCAATTTCAATCAAAAACAAATTAAATGATGGGGTTGAGTTTTGAAATTTACATTTATGTATGTGGAATTTCCCTAATAAGATGGAGCGGCCGAAGAGTGAACTGTCAAAAGTACTGAATATGACGTCACTTATTTATGTGCGAATGTTTAATAATTAAAGTCAGTCATATATCCACAAACACAACAAGCTGAAAGTCAGTGATATATGTATATGTGTGTGTGTGTGTATATATATATATATATATATATATATATATATATATATATATATATATATATATATATATCATAATCAATATAATAATCAATATCATAATAATCTGACAATACTGACTTTAGTCTCATGAACAACATTAACTAATTGTTATTTACTAACTAATCTTAAATGACTGTTCAGCACAGAAATGAAGCCCAACAATCATGTTTTACAGTCCTCTGGTCTCAGCCTCAGATACTCAACTAATCAAAGTGATGTCATGACAAAAATGAATGACTGACAAAACATTTTTCTCCTTCGTTTCTGTCAAACAAAGCTGTATGTAACGTGTCTCGCGGTTAGTATCATGGTTGCTAGGCAACCTGAACAGCGCGACAAAGCGTATACCGTCCCATTTCACAAGCCTCTCACTTCCGCACTTCTCGTACTTATAGTACGCACCGTACGTAGTATGCGTAGTGCGCGTACTTCAAGCGTGCAGACCCTGAATTGGGACACAGCCAACGAGGCTTGTCTGGACCATGAAACGCCACCATTGCACTACTGAAGACTGGAAGGTTTTATGGACTGAGGAATCAAACTTTGAAATCTACGGTTCATCGCGCAGGATCTTTGTACGCCGTTGACTAGGTGAAAGGATCTGCCCCAGGGCCTCCTCTCAGCTGACCTAGGAACAGCTTGATGTTCCACTGGATCAGCTGGGGAGAGGGAGGTCTGGGCTTCTCTGCTTAGCCTGCGGCCACCACGACCCAGCCGCAGATAAGCAAAAGCAAATGGATGAATGCATGTTTGTATTTAATGAAAGTTCACATTGATCACAAGGAATTAGTTGATCTTTCCATTTTTCTCTTTTTATTTTTGAAAATATAATGTTTTTCTGGGACCTTCACAGTAAAAACATTGATTATTTAACTGAAAGAGTTGAAATATTGATTAGATTCAAACAACACACAAACATTATTATGGTTTATTAAATTGAGAAGAAAAACATGCAGTTTAAGGTTCATATTTAATGTGTAGACTGCAACAAACAAATACACCTGTTTCACCATTTCAAACTTCCGCTGGTGCCCAGAGGAGGAAAAATACTTTAAAAGTTACAAATATAACAAAAGATATAACATGTAGAACAAAAGACTGAAGTTTGAAAAAGGCTGGATTAAAACTAAAAACGACTGAAAGGAAACAAATTCAGGTTTTAGTGGAAGTTAAAAGTCTGGGATTCCTGAGACGATCAGCTGATCACAGGTTGACTTCCTTTGTCACTGAAAGAAACACGACATATTTACTTTCAGATATGTTTCTTTTCTTGTTCAACAAATTATCATTTTAAAATGTCAATAATGTAAAGGCGGTGTCCCAGGCCCTGTGCTTCGTACGTCGCTTACTACATCCAAGATCAAATGAAACATCCAAGACCAAATCATCGCGCTAACTCTGAGCTCGCTATTCCGGTTCCCCGAACACACCTGTTGTTGACGATTAGTATAGCTGGATGAAGTAATGTGAGATCACTGGGTGGCCCAACAGGGGCTACGCATCGATAGTAGAAACATTGATCGGCAACCCTTTGATTGGTCGGCGAAAATGTCGAAGGAGCGCGCTCGGTATTTTTCGGCAGCAGAGCAAGAACTCTTGAGTGAGGGATTTCAGGAGTTTCAGAGTTTAATTAAAACGCAAGGGAACACTGCAAAGGCTGCAAAAGCAAGGAGAGAGGGCTGGCAGAAAGTTGCTGACAAATCAAACTCGTAAGTAATTCAATAATAACAATAATAATGGAGTGGATTTATATAGCGCTTTTCAAGGCACCCAAAGCGCTTTACAATGCCACTATTCATTCACTCTCACATTCACACACTGGTGGAGGCAGCTACGGTTGTAGCCACAGCTGCCCTGGGGCAGACTGACAGAAGCCAGGCTGCCATATTGCGCCATCGGCCCCTCTGGCCAACACCAGTAGGCGGTAGGGTAGATTTATCATATCACACCATATTATCCAATATTATATTACATTATATTATATTATAATATGTTATATTATATCCCCTTTCACATTAGAGCCACAACAGGACCCACTAGAACATGGGAACAAGTAAAAGTGAAATATAAGAATATTCTACAGAATGGTAATATTTATCACTTATATTGCTTGTCGTCTCTTGGAAAGAGACCCTGGAATACTCTGTTTGTTTGTTCATAACAGCAACCAAGAAAAGGGCAGAGCAAAAAAAAAGACAGGTGGTGGTCCTGCACCCCCTCGTCAACAAGTTGGTTAAGTGAATAATACCCTCACGGGAAAATCGATATCTCTCTATGAGCACACTGTTGCGCTGAGCTAAAGGATCCTGTCTGTCCCGCAATATACGCTGAATTCTGAGGACTCTCCTTATCAATCTTGCACCTTCCGCAATGGGTTGCTCGCGTAAACGGACAGGATATGACTGCGACAGACTTCCCAAATCCACCTTCGCTTTTATAGCCGTGGTCTCTCATCTTGATTACACGAAGTAATTTACAATTACTACTCTGAAATATGAATTACATCTGTAATAATCACATACATGTAATAGAATGTTAATAGTACATTTCCCTTTTTTAGGGAATGACCTGTATGTATCTGTGTGAAATCAATAAAAGGATCAAGTGCTGCATTATCTTTAGTTACATTGATGTTATTTATTTATGGTGAAACAGTGGTGGAATATCGCTGTTGCTTTCGTATGAATGACGCGGACATACCTGCGTGGCCGCGATCTAATCCTGTTTACATAAAGTAAACCTGCTCCCCAGCAGGTTTATGCTTACGGCTCTGTTGCTATGACAGCAAGTCCCGGATGGGCTTCGGGGAACCGAACGATCCAGGATCACGCGAAATCGTCAACAATCTCATCCAGCTAACTCACTTAGCGCGGTACGAAGAACAGGCCCCCAATCTTTTGATATATTGTTTATATACAGTGGTGCGAAAACATGTTTGCTCGTGGGTCTGCTCATGTCAGATCATGAAAGATAACACAAGTAAAAAATTAAAAACATCATGCATATTCTAAATAAAGGTGTTTGTTCATCTTTGGGGAAAAAATCCAAACCCATGTGTGAAAAAGGTGATCGCCCCACTCCAATTTATAACATAAATTACCCTAAGAGTGGAGCAACGGCACATCCAAAAGGTCACAAAAGACCCCAGAGCAAGATCCAAAACACTGCACACCTCACTTGCCTTAGTTAAGGCCAGTGCTCATGACTCCACCATAAGAAAGAGACTGGGCAACAATGGCCTGCATGGCAGAGTTCCAAGACAAAAACCACTGCTTAGCAAAAGGAACAGAAAGGCTTGTCTCGGTTTTCTAAGAAAACATCTTGATCCCCAACATACTCTGTGCTCTGGCAAGACAAAACTTTTTGGCAGCTGTATGTCTTGCTGTTGTTAATGGAGTCGTGAATTCTACCAAAACATCTTGAAGTGCACTTGTGTTCTGCAGCAGGATGATGATCCAAAGCACACCAGCAAGTCCATCTTTAATTTGGAGTGGCCTAGTCAAAGGCTACGTTCACACTGCAGGCAAAAGCGCATCAAATCCGATTTTTTTGACACTATGTGACCCATATCCGATCATGGTATGACAGTGTGAACGGCACAAATCCGATATTTTCAAATCCGATCTGGGTCACTTTTGTATGTGGTACTGAATCCGATACATATCCGATGTTTTAGAAAGCGACTGCTGTTTGAACGGTCATGTCGCATTAAATCCGTCTTTTACGTCACTGACACAAGACAGACGCCAATTATCAGCGGCCAAGAAGACATCGCGAACGCTTCCTGGCCATCCCGTGTAGATGTCAGTGAAACTGTTGGGAAGACAACGTTGGAGAAACGTGAACATTTTATTTGTACTGTATAATCTGCAGATTCTGACAAATCTGCAACTATCCTTTGAAGCACCGCTCCTCTAAAACAGCTATAAGGATCATTATTAGGTTATCTACATTATTATGTGAATAACAAAATAACTTAAAGCAAAAATTGGGAAACGTAAAGTCCGAAGTCTCTATATTAAGGGCCATCAGTCAAACAATACTGTTTGCTCTGGGTCTAAACAGAGCGCGTTGTGTGTGACGTCTTCTTTTGTGCATGCGGGCCGCTTTGAGTGTTCACACTAGAGCGCGTTTACTGTCGCATTTTATTCGTAGTGTGAACAAGCAGACAAAAAAATCGGATTTGAACAAAAAATCGGAATTGAGCATTAAGACCTGCAGTGTGAACGTAGCCAAAGTCCTGACCTGAATCTGAATGAGATGCTGTGGCATGACCTCAAAAATGCGGGTGATGCTGATAAGAACAATTCTCATATGATGAGTGGACCAAAATTCCTCCACAGTGTGTAAAAGACTCATTAGCAATGATCACAAACACTTGGGTGGCATATATACATGTATGTATGTATAAATGTAATACTTTCATACATAGACATATACACGTCATCCCACATACAGTGTTTATTAACATTTCTGTTTTTTAAAAGGGTCCCAATCTTTTGATTTTCCTGTATATTCAGTTCATTTCATCATCTCCTTGTGAATGTGATGTTACGTTCTCTGTTTGCATTTGTTTGACGTGTCATGTACAACACATGTTACTTGTATGTAACTTAACCATCACCAGTCACTTCTAAATCTGGAATGAAGAATTTAGAAGAATAATGAAGCAGCCTGGGCTGCTTCATTATTCGTTTATGTTAGAGACTTTTGGCAATGCTGGATTCTGATGGCTATGCTTTATTTTGTCAGTAAGGTTGCAGTGCTCTCCATCTAGACCCCACATTCCTGTATGATATATCTGTGATTAGTGAAGAAAAAAAGACTGATTATCAGAATAAATTGGCAGGAGCCCAGCAGTCTGTAACTGGATGATCTGGGCATGCTTAGAATCATCTCTGGATCATTTTTCTGCTTACTTTGTAATGGGATAAGAAGAGAACAGGCCTCAGGTAATAAAAGCTGGATAATGCCTCTGCAAATGTTTTATTTATCATTTTAAAAGTTTCAGTAACAGGAGCTCTGATTCCACTGCCGCCCTAAAGCGTGTTTCACTGACATGGATAAGTCTGCTTCTTGGACTAGAAACATTTTTCTTCATTTAACAGTTTATAGTTATGGAAGAAGTGGAAGAATCTACGCCTGAAAAACTGAGCTGAGTCTGATGGTGTTTTTGAAAGGCTGACAAAGGCTGAGGTAAATCCTCCAGAGACCAAGGTCAGTGATGACCATGGGGGATGTTTCATAAGGTAATTTTAGATGTTACCTTTCCTGGCAGTGAGCTCATCGATGGACTCAACCACATGAATTGCTCCAACTGCTGAAGCTTCTCCTTTGGTGTTTGTGGCGTGACACTCGTACGATCCTTCTTCTTCTTTGGTCAGAGGCGAGATCTGAAACACAAACACCATGGTCTATTTTGATTGGTCCCACTGCAGCAGTGACATAACATAGTGTTTGTACTGACCAGCACCCAGCCGGTCACTTCATGCTTCTCCGGTCCTCCTCGAGTCTGGATCGCCAGATTGTCACGGTCTCCAGGAAGAAGCTCCATCTTCTTCCCACTGAGGATCTGAAAGAAGAAACCCATCATTATCATCATCACTCTAATCTTAGAGATCCAACTTCAAATACCTTATTGACTCTGTGATGTCATCACAGAGTTGTCTAACCCCTGTGGTCTTCTAACGGGTTTCTCACTCATACTCTGACTGTGGTGGAGGAACCACCTGACATCCCCACCTGAAGCTGAGACTGATGATTGGACATCCTGCTTCACCACAGCTCTGAGCAGGTCTTAGGGCTTAAGGTCTGTAAATTCTCTTCAAACAGGCCGTTACTTGCCACCCTGATAGACACACCTGAACACACCTGAGCCCTTAGTGTACAAGCCGTCAGAATCAGTTTTTAAGCCCTGATTAAAAAAAAATAAAGAAAGTTCATGAAACATGCTGATATCTCTGAATGCTGTAAATTAACCTATTTATTATATTACTGCCTTGAGGCAGCAGCTGTTGTGAAGTTAAATTGAACTCCTCACATAGCCAATCCGGTCTTTAAGTCTGACGTTATTAGCCATGTCTGGGCCCAAACTCCGCTGCAGGTCCCAAACAAACACTGCAGCATCACTGAGAGTTTAAACTGTCTAAATTCTTTCATCTGTAATAAAATGATCAGCGTTGCTGCTTTACCAGGTGTAACTATGAAGTTTAACATCCAGGCATCCATGAAAACAGGATTTATGATATTTAACAGAGTTAGAAGTTAGCAGGGAGTTAGCTCACTAGTTTCCACCTAAACATGATATAGCATGTTCTGACTGAGAGATTTCTGAAAAATTCAAACGTACAGCTCTGCTGTCACTTCCAACATAAATGAAGACAGAAAACTAAACAGCAGTGACGTTTGAAGGGTTACTGAAGTTGGGCTAGCTGGTATATAATGTTGTGCTACGTGATCGCTAGCGACACAGCTATGTTAGCATAGCATAAACACAGTGAAGCTGGAGGATGAATACTAACTTTTTTCCACTCCATAAAAGTTAACGTGAGGGTTCCCAATGGTTAGAGACAAATACAATTGCATGGCAGGATGCTGTAAACGGACCAAACTTCAGTCAGGAGAACAACTGAGATAATCCATCCACAATATGAGGTTAGTCATTCTACTGCTGCTTGGGCTGGGCTGTAGTTACATCGTAAGGGTTTAAAAACTGAGTTTTAAAATGAACAGCGGTAATAAAAACCAAGAGAGGCCGACAGTGATCACAGACTGTTTTTAGGGTTTTTTGAGATTAAATACAACAAGATACAAAGCATTAAAACATGTTAAAAACACAAAAAGCCTTATTAAACGCAGGGTAGTTTGGGCCCGGAAGCATCATGTCATAACTTAAAGACCGGATTCCAACGATAACAACGATTATCATAATGATATGTTGGAGACACAGGCCAAGACGATCTTCATCTCTAGCTTATCAATCAACAATAGAGCCAAAAACAATTTAAGTTTTGAAAGGCCGACTCTGAGCCTCATAACACGCTAACCAAAAAACTGAATTGTTGTTATCTATCATGCAGCTGACCCATACTCAGACTTTCTCTACCATTTCTCTTTTACTGAAAATAACAGCCTCAACATGGAATTTAATCTATTATTAGACTCAATTGAGTTCACACCCTTGTTCTGACATATCCCACAGAAAGTGAACATTTAACTGTATTTCTTGAAAACTGTCTTTCGTGATCATTTTTAATAACATTTAAGTTTACAGTAACAGATTACACAGCAGTGGGTAATACACTGCATTACATGTCCTTCTGAAGGTGCAGTAACAAAGTTTAAGGATAGAATTCATCCGTGTTATTCTCTCATGTTATTGAAGAAGCATATCATCCACTCCCACAGAGGTTGGTTGTCTTTTAATACTGTTACATCCTCACCAGAGATTTTCAGTAATGCATTACTGCAATCTGATTACTTTTCGCAAGTAACGAGTAAAGCAAGGGATTACTATTGCAAAAAAGTAATTAGATTACTGTTGCTTTCCCCTAAGCATGCTGCATTGCTGTGGTACTAACCTGTGATTTTGTTTGTGAGAGTGTCTCATGACAATGATGTAAGCGTGTGGTAACAGACGTGTGGCGATCAACAATGGATAATATGGAGTGCGTACGGAGAGAGTACGACCATGCAGCGTTTAAAGCGTAAACATTTTTTCATAAAAAGTGACAAAAACATTAGCGTCTGCTGTTCACTCTGCGTGGGAAGAAAACTTCTTTCTACAGTTGAAAAAAACCCTAAACTTCTGAGCGAGCACGCTGCCACGGGAATGTGACATTCACAGAGAAACCCCCGGATCCCCTCACTGACATGACTGCTGTGGGCAAACCTCCACCCGCCCCACTCCTGATAAACAGCTGACAATAGATTTAAGAGCTGCTGAGTCTTTGATTCTATTTATTTTCTGCCATTTTACTTGCATCTATTTCAAAGAGTGTAAACACAAAATATGATTTTATTTTATATGCTGGAATATGCGGAACATAGGTTTAAGTGTTAAGCAATTTCTTCAAGTCAAAGACTGTTGATATAATTTAATTTTTGCTTGGCGTCCCTCTAATACTGCGGGGTCTGTTCCTTGCATGTTAAAGTACCTCAAGGTGACTATTGTTGTTAAGTAGTGATGTAAGCTGCTGTTCAGGGAAATGTTTAAATCAGGATAATTTCCTGTTTTATGTTTCCAGGTGGAGAACTTTGATTGTTTCTATTGGCAGCGGCAGGAAACAGGAAGTCAGCAGCAAAGAGGAAGGCAAACACTTCTGTGGAGTCACGCCTGAACCTTTGAGTGTTTCTTTTTATGGAGAAAAACAAAATACATCTTAAATGTGTGACAAGCTGCTGAATGATGGCACACAAACTCACCTTCTTCCAGGTTAGCACTGGTGTGGGCACGCCCACCACCTCACAACTCAGGTACACCTGAGAGCCACTCACGTTGTACACCTCACCTGGAGGAGTAACAATGAGTGGAGCTGCAGACAGAAAGAAAAGATGAATGTGGGTGAAACAGGTCCAGACAGGAAGTCCTCAGTGACCTCACAGGAATTCAGTTTGCTCTGAGCACACTCAGTGGGTCTTTTCATGTAGAAAGGAATGTGATGTTTGGGATGGAGGAGGATTATCAGAGGCGAGATCAGTCTGTAACTGACAGACTGCCTCATAGTCCGCTGGACCACAGAAGGGGAAAGAGACGTTTAGGTTTTTTTAACTGCTCTACATTTACATCACAGCAACGTATAAATACATACGTATATATGTACGTCAGCTGCAGGTTATTTCTCCAACTGTATCAAGCCACATATCAGAATAAGTGACCCCCTTCTGCAGGCTGTAGGCTACATAGATTGATACCATGACCTGCGACCTCACCTGAACCACAGCGACCTTTGTTCTGCATGTTGACAGATTCTTTTCCCTCACTCTGGGCTCGCAGGCCTGCAGTTTTCAGTGCACAGGTGTTCATGTAGGTCACTCCGTTTGTCCCGCAGACCTCGTATTTGCTCTTACAGACACAGACTCCCATCTTGTTCTTCTTGTTCTCGCCGCTTCTCACGCACTCCAGACCGGAGCCACAGCGGCGAGCTGCCGACCGGCGACCTCCGCACAGCTCACCCTCTGCGGCAGCGCAGACAGAGCAGCAGCCACAGGAGTCCACCAGAGAGCCAGCAGCACAGCCCTCCGCTGGGAGAGGAGCACACTGAGCCAGATCACAAGATCCACATCCCAAAGGAGCAGAGTCCTGGACTGAGAGGACCGGGAGGATCAGAGAGAGGAGGCAGAAAGACTTCATGTTTGCGAGCAGCTCTGAGTCAGTCTGAAACTGAGGGGCTGAAACACAGCTGCTCCAAGGGTGGGACTCCGCCTCCACCCACAGCTGATCCCACCCTCAGCCTAGAAGATAATACGACCCTGTAAAGTAATACTGCATTACTGTACTGTGTACTACTGTACTTTACACTATTTCCATACAGTATTACATGCACAGAGACCTGCCACCTTCAGAAAATTTCTGATGACTCCTTTGTCACGTGATGCGAGCAGAATCATCTGCAGCTCAACGTGACAAAGACCAAAGAACTGATTGTGGACTTTAGGAAGACCAGGAAACTCGTGACCCCCGTTTCAATCCAGGTGGTCAATGTGGACATTGTGGAGGAGCATAAATACCTCAGAGGACACACTGATAATAGGCTGGACTGGGTTAAAAACGCCACTGCACTCTACAGGAACGGCCAGAGTCTCTGAGGTCCTTCAACATCTGTCAGACAATGTTCAGGATTTTTCTATTAGCCTGCTGTGGTCAGTGCTATCCTCTGTGCTGTTGCATGCTGGGACAGCAGGTTGAGGGTAAATAAACTGGTCACAAGGCCAGTAATGTTGTGGGAATGGAGGCCATCTCTGTACAGCTCCATCAGCACACAGTGCAGTAGTTATACTCTTTGCACACGCTCTGCAGTAAATAACAAAGTTTTACATTTTAAAGTAAAATGTGAATCGTATATATCACGTATTATTCTAGATATTTATAATTGAGTTATTTTTATATATTAGAGCTAGTTCTTATTTTGTAAACTTTGCATTATAGTGTATTATTATTTAGTTTGGTCTGTTACTGTTCTTATTGACTTTGTACAACTGACACCACATACTTTCCTCAGGGATCATTAAAGTATTCTGATTATTACAACTGTGCTGTACTCTGTGTTATAGTATTACTGTGGGAAGCAGTCTGACTCGAGTATCAAGGAAGGGGGTAAGGTAAGCAGACATTTTGGGTTCCCAGAGACGGGCAATTTACTTACAGTGACCTCCATTATTTGTGAAACTTAACAAACGCACATGGAATCGGTAACACAGCTTACCTTTCCTCCTTCACCTTAATCAAGCAGAGACTGACTATAGCTGTGTCCCAATTCCTAGGCTGCATCCTTTGGAGGACCTGTCCTTCGTAGTCTACGTGGGCCGTGTCCTCCAAAGACCGGGTAGGCCTGAAGTGAGTGGCTGTGAAATTGGCCGTCAGATTTGCGTCACCGCTGTCTCGGTGGGGTTTAATACACTCAGCCGTCTGCTCCTCGCTATCTAAAATATAACAGGACACTGGAGCAAACTCTCGATCATCTCACACTTCTGTTTAATCAGTTTTCTGTTTGACGTTTATTCAGCTGTGCGAAAACTAGAATTTTAATTTCAGCCAAACCGATTTACTCAGGAACAAATAAAACAGTGAAAAAAACAAACAATAACATTTTTAAGTTATCTGAGTGACTTATATATCATGTTTAACCTGAGTAGCCAAAGATCGCGGGGGGTCTGAAAACGGTGTGCCGGGAGTTCGCTTTCTCTAGTGATGGGAATTCCGGCTCCCAACCAGCTCTTCAAGTTGTTGGTTTAATTAATTTATTATCAACAGTAATATAAAATTATGCACAAAATGAATTACTAATGTAAAACAATAACAACATGTTTTTATTTATATGTTTATATATAAATATGCTTTTATTTATTCACTCCACATAAAATGTAAACAAATCAATTATATAATAAAAAAACAACCATTTACATTTCAACTTTTAACTGTGTTATGATCCAATGTTGTCAGTGTTTGTTTTATGTGTGACTCCTCCCACCAGAGGATAGCTGTGGGGTTTTTTTTCCCCTTTTCTTTCTTAGGGGGTGGATACCTGGGCGTGTCTGCTGAGTTGTTGGGTGGAGTCTCTGATAATTAGATAATTGATTGATCACTTCCAGTATTTAACCACCAGATGACAGCCTCCACCATCCAACAAAGCGCAAAAGTATTCGGCCCCCTTGAACTTTCCCACATTTTGTCACATTACAGCCACAAACATGAATCAATTTTATTGGAATTCCACGTGAAAGACCAACACAAAGTGGTGTACACGTGAGAAGTGGAACGAAGATCATACATGATTCCAAACATTTTTTACAAATAAATAACTGCAAAGTCGGTGTGCGTAATTATTCAGCCCCCTGAGTCTTTGTAGAACCACCTTTTGCTGCAATTACAGCTGCCAGTCTTTTAGGGTACGTCTCTACCAGCTTTGCACATCTACAGACTGAAATCTTTGCCCATTCTTCTTTGCAAAGCAGCTCCAGCTCAGTCAGATTAGATGGACAGCGTTTGTGAACAGCAGTTTTCAGATCTTACCACAGAGTCTTGATTGGATTTAGATCTGGACTTTGACTGGGTCATTCTAACACATGGATATGTTTTGTTTTAAACCATTCCATTGTTGCCCTGGCTTTATGTTTAGGGTCGTTGTCCTGGAAGGTGAGCCTCCGCCCCAGTCTCAAGTCTTTTGCAGACTCCAAGAGGTTTTCTTCCAAGATTGCTCTGTATTTGGCTCCATCCATCTTCCCATCAACTCTGACCAGCTTCCCCGTCCCTGCTGAAGAGAAGCACCCCCAGAGCATGGTGCTGCCAACACCATATTTGACAGTGGGGATGGTGTGTTTAGAGTGATGTGCAGTGTTAGTTTTCCGCCACCAGAGATGGGCAGTAACGCGTTACTGTAATCTGATGGTGGTGGTGGTCAGAGGGCCCGGTGGCGCCAGTGTCCGGCAGCCTCGCCTCTGTCAGTGCGCCCCAGGGCAGCTGTGGCTACAATGTAGCTTGCCATCGCCAGTGTGTGAATGTGTGTGTGAATGGGTGAATGACTGAATGTAGTGTGAAGCGCTTTGGGGTCCTTAGGGACTAGAAAAGCGCTATACAAATGCAGGCCATTTACCATTTACCATCTGATTACTTTTTTCAAGTAACGAGTAAAGTAAGGGATTACTATTGCAAAAACGGTAATTAGATTACCGTTACTTTCCCGTAGGAACGCTGCGTTACTGCGTTACTAAAACCGTGATTTTTTGGGGAGAATGTCTCACGACAGTGACGTAAGCGAGTGCACCGTTAGTGACAACAGCCTTGTGCAGATCAACAATGGATCACATATTGATTATGGGAGAGAGTATGAGCGTGCAGCGTTTAAAGCGTGGAAGTACTGACCTTACTTTGAGTTTGATTCCATGAAAAGTGACAAAAACATTAGCGTCCATTGTGCGTGGGAAGAAAACTTTACAGCGAAAAAAAACCCTAAACTTCCAAGCAAGCACCGAGTGCGCAACGACGTAATGGGGAATTCAGGTCCAGACCAAAAAGGCTAGGCAGCGCCTGTATCACCTACGACAACTGAGGAAGTTCAGGGTCTCTCCAAAGATCCTCAGGATTTTCTATACAGGCGCTGTGGAGAGCATCCTCACACAGAACATGACATCGTGGTTCGGGAACAGCTGTGCGAAGGACCAAAAAGCTCTCCAGAGAGTGATCCGTACAGCAGAACGCTGCTTCAGGACACCTACACCAGGAGATGCCGGACTAGAGCAGCGCAGATACTGAAGGACCCGTCCCATCCTGGCAACAAACTGTTCCAACTTCTGCAATCTGGTAGAAGGTTCCGCATCTTCCGGGCAAGGACAGAGAGACTCAAGAGGAGCTTCTATCCCCAAGCCATCCGTGCCCTAAACACACACACCCGCCCTCTCACATCATCTATAATTGACTGAGACAGGACTCTTCCAGACACTAAACCAAGGCACAATGTACATTTCAAATTCCTTTAATTTTAAATATGTTTATATTGTCTATCCTGTAAAATAGTCAGATATCTATTCATATTAATGTACAGAATTCACCTGCTTGCTGCTACTACTGCACATTCACCCAGTGTATATACTATATGTGTGTATATATATATATATATATATATATATATATATATATATATATATATATAATGTTCTTCCTCTACACCCCCCCCCCCCAATTTTTTTGCACATGTCGAGGAGCGTGTCAGGCTACATTTCACTGTGTGTTATACTTGTATAACTATGCATGTGACAAATAATAAAGAACCTTGAACCTTGAACCTCACAGAGAAACTCACGGATTCTTCAACTGACCGCGGCACACCTGCACCAGGGTAAACCTCCGCCTACCGCAGTCCTGCTTTACAGGTGAAAATAGAGCAACAGGACCGCTGAGTCTTTGACTTTATTTATTTTCTGCTGTGTTTTACTTGAAAGAGTGAGTGTAAACACAAAAAATATTGTATTTTATGTGCTGGAATGTGCAGAAAATAGGTTTAAATGTTAAACTAATTTATTCAAGTCAGAGAATGTTGCATATAATTAAATTTTTGCTTGATGCATAAAGTTAAAAGATTAAAACTGATAAGACAAGTTAAAAAAAAGATACTTTTCCATTTGATTACATTTTGTATGATGGATTATGTAGAAAAAGTAGAATTGGGCTGAAAGATCTATCGCTTTATCACCTCTTCAGGTTGTAAATCGTGTTTTTAAAAAGTAACTAAGTAACTAAGTAATTAATTACTTTGAAAATAAGTAATCAGTAAAGTAACGGAATTACTGTTTTGGGGAAGTAATCAGTAATTAGTTACTGATTACTTTTTTCAAGTAACTTGACCAACACTGTCCGCCACACATAGCGTTTTGCATTTGGGACCAAAAGTTCCATTTTGGTCTCATCTGACCAGAGCACTTTCTTCCACAGGTTTGCTGTCCCCCCCACATGGCTTGTGGCAAACTGCAAACTGGACTTCTTATGGTTTTCTGTTAACAATGGCTTTCTTCTTGCCACTCTTCCATAAAGGCCAACTTTGTGCGGTGCACGACTAATAGTTGTCCTATCGACAGATTTCCCCCACCTGAGCTGTAGATCTCTGCAGCTCGTCCAGAGTCACCATGGGCCTCTTGGCTGCATTTCTGATCAGCGCTCTCCTTGTTTGGCCTGTGAGTTTAGGTGGACGGCCTTGTCTTGTAGGTTTTCAGTTGTGCACTCTATTTAGTCATTAGCACTCATCAGGCAATGTCTATGGGCAACTGACTGCACTCAGACCAAAGGGGGCTGAATAATTACGCACACCCCACTTTGCAGTTATTTATTTGTAAAAAATGTTTGGAATTTGACCACAACCAGTAGGCAACAGCTGAAGTGTATTGCCAAAGGACACAACAACCGAGACTGTCGGCGTTAAAACTAAGTAGCTGCCACCATTGTTGGAAACTTGGCTGGGCCACGCTATGAATTCTGGGATGTGGTGGGCCACAAAGGATACACCCGACCCATCCTTCAAATCTGGGAAAATGAAGGACATATTTGTTGGCCCCATTTGGAGCAGCCTTCGTCACGTCGCTGTAACTAATCGGCCTTCAAATCCGAAGGACGAGGCCCCTGAATTGGGACGCAGCTCAAATCAGTTTACCTTCAGTTATTCTAGCCAGTACCATTGGCTTGAGCTGAGGAATCTAAAACTCAACAGAAATGACTGAGAATTACAAAAAGCTCCCCAATCTTTTGATTAACACATTTATGACTAAATGGCTCTATATAAGAAAAAATATGCAACAAATCCCTTTGTATCATGAGACAAACAAAAGCAAGCAAGCAAGCAAGCAAGAAACCCCTCCTCCTGGTTTAACCTGCTGATGACAGATCATCAGTAGTAGTCAGGAGATGCTGGGCGGGCCTTTCCCGCACATGACCTGTGTGCAGATTGAAAACAAGAAAACAAATGACTTAATTCTGTGACATAATAAAATATAAAACAACATGTAACGGAGTATTTGCTTTAATTTGCTGGCTGTTTGTTTTTCAGGCGACTGAATGCTCACACAAACAAAGCCAGGAGACTCAGTGCATAGCAAATCATAGCAAATAAATATATAGAAAGAATAATGTACACAAAGTCAGTACTTCTGGGACAAGTGCAGAGTATCACAACAGCTCATCCACTTTGTGTCACACTGTGTGACAGAAGAATCAGAGAAGACACTATTGATCCACACAGGTATAAATACGGGAAACATCTGATCAATAAGTAGCTGATCTGTAATCCTTCCTCTTTAACGGTTTCTAAGTTTAGAGAGTGTCTGTGGGAAAATAAACAGGCGGTCAAAGATCATGCATTCACTGTTATTGTTCAGAGATGAACTTGAACACAGAGCATTCACAGTCTGAAGTGACTTTATTTATGACCAGACAGACACATCTCAGATTAACATCAAACACTTTAAATATCTGAGGTGATCACATCATCGCAGACGTTTATCTGACTTTATAGGACTTTAAACTCTGACAGGAAGTTACAGTCAGCTGTTTTTGGTTGTTTTTTTTTTTCCATCAGGTGGACCCAGGCAGCTAGTAAATATTAAACTGAGTCAGTTTGCTGTCCTCAATTTGTTTTGTAGGTGTTTGCAGCTGTATTATCTGACAGCGCGGTCATTTGCGGTATTTGGCGAAGAAGGCGGTCAGTAGGTCTCTGTATGGAGATGTCGAGTGAGGAGTCGACAGTTGCAAGAGTCGGCAGATTGAAGGAGAGCGAAGGAGGAGGTTGTGACTGAATCCCACCAGACTGGAAGCAAACCAGTACAGAGCCATGGACTGTGAGGAGAGACACAGTGAGACACTTTCAGAATAAAACACCTTAATCTGATTAATACACAGGAACATTCTTTCAAAATAAAACCCTGAACAGACACTTTAATCTGATGACCTGACAGGAATGCGGGAGCGACTCAACACGTTCAAACATTCGTTGACTTGGCAGATCTGAACATGAAACATTCCTCAGTCAGAGCTGTGTTTATGAACAGGAAACGAGGCAAATGCTGCTTCACTCACAAATGTCGGGAGAACGAGCTCACCAGTGTAAAGCTCGTAGGTGGCAGTACCGACATTTCACAGACTGTGGAGAGATTAAAAACTTTCACTTATATACAGATCAACTTAATCACCTAAACCATTCAGTGGCCATAATAATCTTTTACCTGTAAGAGATATAAGCCAATTAGAGCTCAGATCAGGCTCAGAGAGGGCGGGGCTATGACACTCATGATCAGCTGATGTGAAGGATGAAGAATGCCTTAGAATGCTTAGATTCCATCAAACGTTGGATGGCTGTAAATTTCCTCCAACTCAACGAGGGGAAAACTGAAGTCCTCGTATGTGCTCCAGACAGATTTGTATCCCAGATAGTGAAAGCCCTTGGTCCTCTTCCTGTGTATGTTAAATCCTCTATCAGGAATTTAGTTGTCACTTTTGACTCGACTCTCACATTGGATGGGCATGTGAATTCTCTGGTCTGGTCTTGTTTTTATTATTTAAGAAATGTGGCTAAGTTAAGCCCTATTTTATTTTGCCCTGAACTGGAGATAGCTATACATGCATTTATTTCCTCACGCTTGGACTATTGTAACTCTTTGTTTATGTGTCTAAGCAAAGGTTCTCTGGATCATCTGTAGGTTGTGCAAAACGCTGCAGCTAGACTTTTGACAAGATCCTCCAAGTATTCACATGTGACACCATTGCTATTTCAGCCACACTGGCTTCCTGTTGAATTTAGAGTACATTTTAAGGTCCTGGTCTTGATATTTCAATGGTCAATGGTAACTTTATTGTCCCTAATGGGAAATTGATTTGCAGTATGTCCGTACAAACAAACAGACAACCAACACATCACATACACTCACCAAAATAATATAAGCCTGATAAAACAACCTAGATTTTTCATCAAAAAAGTGCAATGTGCAATGGCAACAACACTTATGGTTTAGTGTTATTAACTATGATAATAGCACTAGGTACAAAAGACAATCTATATCTCTTTGTCTTCACTGCAGGCACTTTATAACGACGATCTCATGGAAGCAGTTGAAAATCATTAAAGAGTTGTGTTCAGGACCTCTGTCCTGAATACAACAGGACAGAGGTCGCCTTCCTCAGTACCTGCCTGTTATAAAAGTCCACAACCTGGACCTGAGACCTCCCTGAAATATTGCCAGCCACTTTAACCAGGTTGTTAAGTCTGGTCTTATTATTCAGGGACATATTACCGTACCAAGCAATGATACAGAAAGTTAAAACAGATTCAATAAAACTTTTATAAAAAAAGAGTCATCATTTCAGATGAAACATTAAAACCTCTCAACCTCCTTAAAAAGTACAGTCTTTGTTGAACCTTTTTCACTGTAGCAGCAAGATGTGACTCAAAGGACAGGGTCTTATCAAGAACAACCCCCAAATACTTATAACTGTCCACTAGGGCTGCTCAATTAATCGAATTTTAATCACGATTACGATCTGGGCTTTCAACGATCATTAAAAATGACTGAGCCGATTATTAGCCCCTCCCTCATTTATCCGCGACACCTTAAAGGCCGGTCCGTGAAAATATTGTCGGGCATAAACCGGTCCGTGGCGCAAAAAAGGTTGGAGACCGCTGATTAAGAGGACCCGAGGGAAGCTCGGAAAGCTAAGCAGAAGTTATTTGGAGAGTGACTGCCGTTGGTTGAAAAGAGAGTTTAAAAAAAAAAAAACTTCAGTGGTGTTGCACACTATTTTATATTATTTTTTTAAAGTCATTGTTAACCCTTTAAAGCCGGTCAGAGCAGCACGCTCCGTTTTGCGTAACTATTTTTAAATCCCTGTAGAACCTGAACCGTGTAAGCTAGCGCAATAATTTGTTTTGCATATGAAACCGGAGGAGTTGTACTTACATCTTATGCCATCAGCTTGTCCTCGGTCACTGTTTCGTTCCACATATAGCTTTCCAAAAATTGCATAAAAAGCGCTTGCAGGAACAAAAACATAATATTCCAGAAACACGCTTTGCCGTTCCAATCAGCTGTTCGTAACACTTCCCACAGTGAAATGATGCACATGCTGTTTTCTTTGCAAATTTGCATCATAGGATTGTTTTTTGTTTTTCCTGCAGTGTATATAAAAATTGCTGTATCTCCAAAATAAAACTATGAAGACACTCAAAATAAATTTCCTGTGGTGGGAAACTATTTTTTGCAACTTTATTGTATTTAAAGTTTTGAGGGATAAACCTCTTAAATTTCTCCAAGTAGAAATATATGTAAACAAAACAAAAGCAATTTTCAATTTTTTTTGTAGTTTATTGCACTTTTTTGCAATTTATATAATTACTATGGACTTAATGCATACATATTATTAAAATATGGGCTATAACAGTTGTATTGATGTATAGCAACTTGAAATGCTCCCACAAATGGCACTACAGCATGTAAAAAAAAAAAAAAAAGCTCTGGTGGACTTGGTTCTATAGTAGGTCTTAAAGGGTTAAATAAATATCGTCAAATAATCGTGATCTCAATTTCAGTGAAAATAATCGTGATTATCATTTTTGCCATAATCGAGCAGCCCTACTGTCCACCAGTTCAATGGTTCAGTTTAGAGCCTTGCATGGACTGGCACCAGCCTACATCTCCGATCTGCTACAGCCCTATATCCCTAGCAGGTCCCTGAGGTCATCTGATCAGGGCTTACTTGCTATAAAACAGACTAAGATGAGAACTAAGGGTGACAGAGCTTTTGCCACTGTGGCCCCGAGACTGTGGAACGCTCTCCCTCATACATTAAGATCTGTGGACTCGGTAGTTGTTTTTAAAAAACTCAAAACTCACCTTTTTTAAGACTGTTTTTGGTTAAATTTCTTAAGTTTTATATTGTCTGTTTTACCCTTTTATTATCCTATGTGCAGCACTTTGTGACTCTGTCTAGAAAGGTGCTATATAAATAAAATTATATTTATTTATTTATTTAATGCCATTTTTGTCTCATGTTAACCAGCTTACTACACCTTCATCACCTGCATATTTGTGCTGTGTGAATGAATAAGACTCAGTCTCCATGTGTCCCATGGTGTCCCATTTGATCACAGATCAAATTCAAGTTCTTGTTCAGGTTGAATGGGACGTGTAGTGGTCGGGAAATGAGGGCGGTCCAGGTGTACACATGTCTAAGTGGGCTGTAATGTGTAAAGGTTATTTTCCCTGCAGGTGTAGTACGCATGTTTTATGATTAAAATGTTTTTCTTTTTTGTAAATTTCAGCTTGTAACTTTTTTCCTGAATGTCAAATGGCTGTTCTGACCTGGTCTAAGACCTCAGGCAGACAATGTGATGGACTACACCTTAAACTCACAGAGGGCACCGTGGCAGCGATTGGGATCATCAGCAGAGAAAATCCTCTAACGGTGTTCAAGACCAGCCGCTGGGTTCGAGACGCTGCGACTCTCTGCAGAGAAAAGACCTGAAGAAGAAGTGCACAGGAAGCTTAGATTGATTACACCACTGATCAGCTAATTACATACTGCTGACAAACTGACCTCTACGATGAGCAGGTTGGCGAGTCCCAGACAGACAGGTAGGATCAAGGTGGAGTCCGGTATGGTGAGGTCAGGGAACCACAGAGCACCTCCTGCTGCCAGCGCCCCCTGCAGGTCTGCAGGAAAAACAGAGGTCCTGGATTGGGAGTGGTGTAGACTACATCCTGGACCAGGTAAAAGTCACGGTACTATGCATGACTCTTGAGCAGGTGCACCAATTTTTCGAAGTTTGCAAACATATAGGTAAATATATTATGCAGCCTGTTTCAGTTGTTTTTTTCTCTGTGCCTTAAGCATTTCTCTTTGTCTCTTATTCATGATATCAGCCTGTTTGTGTGCAGTTTGTCACGCAGTATGTCTGCTAGCTGAAGCTCCAGCTGCTGTACGTCGCAGGGAGGGAAAAGAATGAGCGCGTAAGAGAACTATCGCACAAGAGCACTTAACAAAAATACAGGAAAGTCAAAAATTTTAAGACATGAGGGGTGGCTCAAGACTTTTGCACAGTACTGTATCCTACCTCATAATTTTGGGCTGGGTTAGGTTAGTTTCATTTGGTCCAGGTTCTTACCAGACTGATCCAGGCTCAGATTTCGGAGAGCCAGAGACAGACTGATCCAGAGTGGCAGCTGAACCCAGACCAGCAGACTGGCTTTGAAGGGGTGACAGTTATCTCTGACGTAGAGCTGAGAGACGATCCGCCGCAGGTTCTTCTTGAACTGGAACCTGGCAGGAGGACAGACTGACTGGTTGTATGCTGTCTATTGGATGTTTTTTTTTTTGTTTCTTTGAATGTATTTGTTTGTTGTTGTTTTAAGTCTGTTAGTTGTGTCTCACCGGCTCTCTCTCTCCGTCCAGCTTCTCTCTCTTGCTGTGACTGACACTTCATAGCGTAGTCTCTTGGCCAGCTCAGAGATTTCAGCCTGTAGTGCCTCCACCTGCACATCACCTGAAGGTTACTATGGTTAGATTCTGGGGGGTTGGTTAATAATAGTTAGTTTTGTGGGTTTTTCATTGCAGGAACTAAGGGGCTGCTTTAGATAAAGCTTATATCTTTGCTCTGACCAACTGGAACTTTTTTGGGACATCTCACGGGGGAAAAAAGCACCTTAAATAAACGGATGCTTCTGACTAGATAAACTCAGAGGCAGCTGCAGAGTATTCCTCCAAAACATGATGAGGTAAAGTAAAGTAACTTAAAGGCGGTTAAAAGCTGATGTGTCATCTGAGATTCTCAGAGGCTTCCTTTTTCATTTCAGTTTAAAAGGACACGAGGAGGAGGACGAGGAGGACAGAATTCGTGGGAGAGAAGGGGGAGGGAAAAATGTCTGGATTCCTGAAATATTTCTTCTCTCTGAGGACAAACTACAGTCTGATTTAAGGTCAGATGTAGAGACGTGGGAGTGCTGGATTTTCTTTTAGAAGCACAAAGATGGATTAGAGGCGGCAAAAACATCATGAGACCCTCAAACTCTGACCTGAGATCATGTGACCAGCATTAAGTATGTTGGATGAGTCTGTGGACACAGACAGACCTTTCCCCTCTTACTGACCACTCAAAGTATTTTAAACCATCAAACATGTTTAAGTCTGCTTTCATGCAGTGAAAGAAAGGGTCTGCACTCTGCACTCATCCGCCTCACCTACAGCCAGAAACAGGATCACACAGGAAGAACGAGCTGAAGCAGCAACCTTGTCATTGTGAGGTGACTCTGGTAACTACTGCAATGACACTGCACAGATGACCTTCAACAGCTACAGTGGGGCAAAAGAGTATTTAGTCAGCCACCGATTGTGCAAGTTCCCCCACTTAAAATGATGACAGAGGTCAGTAATTTGCACCAGAGGTACACTTCAACTGTGAGAGACAGAATGTGGAAAAAAAAAATCCATGAATCCACATGGTAGGATTTGTAAAGAATTTATTCGTAAATCAGGAAAATAAGTATTTGGTCAATAACAAAAATACAACTCAATACTTTGTAACATAAGCTTTGTTGGCAATAACAGAGGTCAAACGTTTACTATAGGTCTTTACCAGGTTTGCACACACAGTAGCTGGTATTTTGGCCCATTCCTCCATGCAGATCTTCTCGAGAGCAGTGATGTTTTGGGGCTGTCGCCGAGCAACACGGACTTTCAACTCCCGCCACAGATTTTCTATGGGGTTGAGGTCTGGAGACTGGCTAGGCCACTCCAGGACTTTCAAATGCTTCTTACGGAGCCACTCCTTTGTTGCCCGGGCGGTGTGTTTTGGATCATTGTCATGTTGGAAGACCCAGCCTCGTTTCATCTCAAAGTTCTCACTGATGGAAGGAGGTTTTGGCTCAAAATCTCACGATACATGACCCCATTCATTCTGTCCTTAACACGGATCAGTCGTCCTGTCCCCTTGGCAGAAAAACAGCCCCATAGCATGATGTTTCCACCCCCATGCTTCACAGTAGGTATGGTGTTCTTGGGATGCAACTCTGTATTCTTCTTCCTCCAAACACGACGAGTTGAGTTTATACCAAAAAGTTCTACTTTGGTTTCATCTGACCACATGACATTCTCCCAATCCTCTGCTGTATCATCCATGTGCTCTGTGGCAAACTTCAGACGGGCCTGGACATGCACTGGCTTCAGCAGCGGAACACGTCTGGCACTGCGGGATTTGATTCCCTGCCGTTGTAGTGTGTTACTGATGGTGACCTTTGTTACTTTGGTCCCAGCTCTCTGCAGGTCATTCACCAGGTCCCCCGTGTGGTTCTGGGATCTTTGCTCACCGTTCTCATGATCATTTTGACCCCACGGGATGAGATCTTGCGTGGAGCCCCAGATCGAGGGAGATTATCAGTGGTCTTGTATGTCTTCCATTTTCTGATGATTGCTCCCACAGTTGATTTTTTCACACCAAGCTGCTTGCCTATTGTAGATTCACTCTTCCCAGTCTGGTGCAGGTCTACAATACTTTTCCTGGTGTCCTTCGAAAGCTCTTTGGTCTTGGCCATGGCGGAGTTTGGAGTCTGACTGTTTGAGGCTGTGGACAGGTGTCTTTTATACAGATGATGAGTTCAAACAGGTGCCATTCATACAGGTAACGAGTGGGGGACAGAAAAGCTTCTTACAGAAGACGTTACAGGTCTGTGAGAGCCAGAGATTTTCCTTGTTTGAGGTGACCAAATACTTATTTTCCACCCTAATTTACGTATAAATTCCTTACAAATCCTACCATGTGAATTCATGGATTTTTTTTCCACATTCTGTCTCTCACAGTTGAAGTGTACCTCTGGTGCAAATTACTGACCTCTGTCATCATTTTAAGTGGGGGAACTTGCACAATCGGTGGCTGACTAAATACTTTTTTGCCCCACTGTACAAGATGGTGGCTCTGACATCCCACCTGACGAAGACCCTGGAGCGGCTGGTCCTGGCTCAGCTTCGGCGCCTTGTGAGCTCATCACTGGACCCACTTCAGTTTGCCTACCAGCCTGGCATTGGAGCGGATGATGCCGTCATCCACCTCCTACATCGCTCCCTCTCTCACTTGGAGACCGCTGGTAGCACTGTGAGAATCATGTTCTTTGATTTCTCCAGTGCCTTTAACACCATTCTGCCCACGGTCCTGAAGGACAAGCTGGAGAACTCTGGAGTGGATCATCACCTCACCACATGATTCTGGACTACCTCACCGACGGACCAGAGTATGTGAGAACTCAGGGCTGTGTGTCGGACAGGGTCGTCTGCAGTACGGGGCCCCACAGGGAACGGTTCTAGCTCCGTTCCTCTTCACCATCTACACTGCAGACTTCTCCCATAGCTCCACCCAGTGCTTCCTGCAGAAGTTCTCTGATGACTCTGCAATAGTCTGCCTCATCACTGATGGGGACGACAGGGAGTACAGAGAACTGACCCAAGGCTTTGTGGACTGGTGCCAGCTGAACTACCTCCACATCAACACCAGTAAAACCAAGGAGCTGGTGGTAGACTTCCACAGGCACAAACATCCTCCACTGCAACCACTGAACATCCAAGGTATGGACATTGAGGCTGTAGACAGCTACAGGTACCTTGGTGTTCATCTGAACAATAAACTGGACTGGATTCATAATTCAGACGCCCTCTACAGGAAAGGGCAGAGCAGGCTGTACCTGCTGCGGAGACTCAGGTCTTTTGGAGTGGAGGGCCCACTCCTGAAGACTTTCTATGACTCTGTGGTGGCCATCTTTTACGGTGTGGTTTGCTGGGGTGGCAGCATCTCTGCTGGGGACAGGAAGAGACTGAACAGGCTGATCCGAAGGGGCCAGCTCTGTTCTAGGATGCCCTCTGGACCCAGTGGAGGTGTTGAGTGACAGGAGAATGGTGGCCAAGCTGTCATCCCTGTAGGACAACATCTCCCACCCCATGCAGGAGACTTTGACAGCACTGAGCAGCTCCTTCAGTGGCTGCGGCACCCACGATGTGGGACGGAGAGATTTCACAGGTCTTTGCTCCCCACTGCTATCAGACTCCACAACAAAGACTTCAACTGATCAAACACACACATCCACACATCCACACATGTGCAATAAGACTAAGTGCAATGCTCTTTTTCCAACAAAGTTGTATTTCTACTCAGTTGTATAAAGCATTTGTATTCTATTTTTATCCTATTGTATATAGTATTTTATTCTATTCTGTACAGTTGTGTACAGTACCTTATTCTTATTGTGTTCCAGTGTGCTCCAGTTTTTGCTATGTAACTTTGCACTGTCCACTTTCTGCGGTGACAAAACAAGTTTCCCACGTGTGGGACTAATAAAGGTTATCTTATCTTATCTTATATGTGAAGCCCTGCGTCACTGACCTTAGAGATGACAACCAGCTGGTAGGCAGCGAGCGGCAGAGTGACGAGCGTCCTCACTGACAGCGTCGCTACGCAGATGCTAAACCACCATGGCAACCCGCTCGCCTCCTGTACGCTCACCAGGAGCTGTTCACACAGGTGAACTGGGGTCGAGTCCGCCAGGCTGCTGTACCACCCACCTGCAGCATCGCTGCTGCCACCTGACAGGGCCCGCACACCTGACACGTGTGCCCCCCCTCCTGATCTATGGAGGTAGTTGCCAGGAGAGGTGATGACAGGTGGAAGTGACTTCCTGTAGATCACAGCTGAGCAGAATCCTCGTATGGGAAGGCTGAAGATCCTCGACGAGCCCCCCACACTTAACATGGTAACCCTCACAGGCCTGAAATGATGACACAGAAAGGACGGCCGTAAAATATCATATGACTGCAACAGGAACCAGGATGGAGTGAAATATGAAGTCCATGTGTAGGAGACCACGCTGAAGGGAAGGATGAGACTCCTCTTCATCTTCCATCATGAGCAGATTATTTACAGGTTATTACAATTGGTGAAGCAACTGTGAGCTCAAGGTTTTGCAGTGATCGATTTATCGATGAGAAACCTTCCTCAGAGATCAGAAACATTTCAGGACTTCACCTGTTTGCCAACAAACAAACGTGAGTGTGATCGGTGTTCCAGGTGAGCTCTCTCCGTGTTGCAGATGTTGCGTCGTTTTCACTGGATGTCGTCTCTGTCTCTGGTTCATGAGGTTTGACAAGACAAAAATGGGCTCCATGTCCAGCTCGTTCAAATGCATACCCATATCAATATTCTAGAGCTGGGTGATATAAGATTTTTTCATATCATGATATGTTTTTTTCATTTCAGGCGATAACGATATATATCACGATATAAGCCAAATAACTATATTTGTAAGATTTAAATGTGCCGTTGCTCACAAGTGAAATGTGAAATAATCAGCAGCTTGTTTTTATTTAAATATTTATTTCCCATAATAAGTTCAACAGGGTAGATGTACTTAAGGAACATGAGACTTTTTCAGATAAATAAAGGCAAATATTGCAAACTACACAAAAGGCAGCCGCTGAAGCGTTTAAGTTTCAAAATAGAACAAACGAAACAGACTACTAAATTGTCAATTCCACTTAGAAACAAAATATTAATTCTAAAAATAAATCTTAGTTTGTTTTACAGAAGAACAGACAAAATTGACTAACTTTTGTCAATATCAAATAAACTGAGAACTAAAAGGAAATTCTCAATCTCTCCTTGTTGTATAGCTGAGCTTTTCAAACAGTTTTAACAGTTACTTTAGTCTGACAAAAGCCGAATGACGAATTAGCGCTTAAAGTCAGAGACTGAGGCTACGTCCACACATACACGGGCATTTTTGAAAACGGAGATTTTCCGTTTTCGTTTTAAAAAATAATCCCGTCCACACATAAAGGCAGAAATGAAGGAAAACGCTGCTATGAACATGCCAAAGCAGCAGGTGGAGCTAGATTCCTAACCGTGCAGAAATGTTGGCCAATCAGAAGTCTAGAAGCCTCGGTGGGAAAAAGTAAACAAAGCTGGGGCATAGAAGCTAGTGATGTGCGATACCACTGATTTCCTTTCCGATCCCAAGTACTTTTCAGGGTGGTATCGACGATACTGATCAGATACCGATACTTTATACAAAAAAACGTATTTTATTTATTTATCTCAAATTATAGCGTCATAATGATTACAGGACATCAGATTACTTGTTCTTATCACTTAATAATGCAGAGTTCATCATATAGAAATAAAAAAAAACTGAAGTTATGCGCTATTTGAACACGTTGCCTGCCTGCAGCACTAAAGGACTCTGTGAGAGACGTGTGTCTCGCCCTAGCAGCACCTGTCCCTCTCCTCCTCTTCAGTTCGTCTCAACATACGCGCCTCATATTCTGTGATATGATTTACTCTGAGGTGTTTGACAAGGTTAGTGATGTTGCCACAACCAAACATGCCAACCCTCCCGATTTTTCCGGGAGAATCCCGGAGCCACCATTCTCCCGAATTTCCACCTGGACAACAAAATTGAAAAACCATATTGCAGAATTCATAGCGCGGCCGAGCCAATTCCAGTTTCCAACAATGGCGGCAGCTACTTAGTTTTAATATTACTCTTCTTTCTCTTTCTGGGTCGCAAAAAAAACCCAACTTTTAACATGTTTTCAGGTGAGAATGTAGCTGTGTAAACTTCAAATATCTGAGCCGATCAACACATCGTCTTCAAACCCCCGCAGGCTTTCACTACTTGGGTTAAACATGATATATAAGTCACTTTGATAACTTAAAAATGTTATTGTTTGGCTTTTTCAGTGTTTTGTTTGTTCGTGAGTAAATCGGTTTGGCTGAGATTAAAGTTATTAGATTAGATTAAATTAAATTTAACTTTATTAATCCCACAGGTGTGTTCCTCCGGGGTTTTCACACTGCTGAATAAACATCAAACAGAAAACTAATTAAAGAAAGTGTGAGACGGTCGAGAGTTTATGCCAGCGCCCGGTTATATTTTAGATAGCAAGGAGCAGACGGCTGAGTTTCACTCCACCGAGGGAACTCAAGACGTACTACCCGGCTTTCTTTAGACCGCGAAGGGCGGGTCCTCAGGTGGAAGCAGCCTCTGAATTTGGACACCCCCGCTGTTTCGGTGACATTTAACGTATTTTATCTGATAAATAAACCCTGTAAAATGTGCCCTTTTGATTGTCTCCCTAATTCTGAGGTCTCAAGGTTGGGAAAGTATAGCCACAACACCTCACTCTTGGAGCACTTTTTTGCCACATGTATCGCAAACCATGTCTCAGCTGTTTGTGGAGGTAAAATACGTCTGCACAATTAGGCTCAGCCATTGTTGTGAGTGCGCGCGCCAAGGGGCTGCGAGCCATTTATACAGCCGTATTTCGCACATGACTATGAAAGGCAGAAGAGGGCAAAGAGGGTACAGTGGGGCAAAAAAGTATTTAGTCAGCCACCGATTGTGCAAGTTCCCCCACTTAAAATGATGACAGAGGTCAGTAATTTGCACCAGAGGTACACTTCAACTGTGAGAGACAGAATGTGGAAAAAAAAAATCCATGAATCCACATGGTAGGATTTGTAAAGAATTTATTCGTAAATCAGGAAAATAAGTATTTGGTCAATAACAAAAATACAACTCAATACTTTGTAACATAACCTTTGTTGGCAATAACAGAGGTCAAACGTTTACTATAGGTCTTTACCAGGTTTGCACACACAGTAGCTGGTATTTTGGCCCATTCCTCCATGCAGATCTTCTCGAGAGCAGTGATGTTTTGGGGCTGTCGCCGAGCAACACGGACTTTCAACTCCCGCCACAGATTTTCTATGGGGTTGAGGTCTGGAGACTGGCTAGGCCACTCCAGGACTTTCAAATGCTTCTTACGGAGCCACTCCTTTGTTGCCCGGGCGGTGTGTTTTGGATCATTGTCATGTTGGAAGACCCAGCCTCGTTTCATCTTCAAAGTTCTCACTGATGGAAGGAGGTTTTGGCTCAAAATCTCACCATACATGGCCCCATTCATTCTGTCCTTAACACGGATCAGTCGTCCTGTCCCCTTGGCAGAAAAACAGCCCCATAGCATGATGTTTCCACCCCCATGCTTCACAGTAGGTATGGTGTTCTTGGGATGCAACTCAGTATTCTTCTTCCTCCAAACACGACGAGTTGAGTTTATACCAAAAAGTTCTACTTTGGTTTCATCTGACCACATGACATTCTCCCAATCCTCTGCTGTATCATCCATGTGCTCTCTGGCAAACTTCAGACGGGCCTGGACATGCACTGGCTTCAGCAGCGGAACACGTCTGGCACTGCGGGATTTGATTCCCTGCCGTTGTAGTGTGTTACTGATGGTGACCTTTGTTACTTTGGTCCCAGCTCTCTGCAGGTCATTCACCAGGTCCCCCCGTGTGGTTCTGGGATCTTTGCTCACCGTTCTCATGATCATTTTGACCCCACGGGATGAGATCTTGCGTGGAGCCCCAGATCGAGGGAGATTATCAGTGGTCTTGTATGTCTTCCATTTTTTGATGATTGCTCCCACAGTTGATTTTTTCACACCAAGCTGCTTGCCTATTGTAGATTCACTCTTCCCAGTCTGGTGCAGGTCTACAATACTTTTCCTGGTGTCCTTCGAAAGCTCTTTGGTCTTGGCCATGGCGGAGTTTGGAGTCTGACTGTTTGAGGCTGTGGACAGGTGTCTTTTATACAGATGATGAGTTCAAACAGGTGCCATTCATACAGGTAACGAGTGGGGGACAGAAAAGCTTCTTACAGAAGACGTTACAGGTCTGTGAGAGCCAGAGATTTTCCTTGTTTGAGGTGACCAAATACTTATTTTCCACCCTAATTTACGAATAAATTCTTTACAAATCCTACCATGTGAATTCATGGATTTTTTTTTCACATTCTGTCTCTCACAGTTGAAGTGTACCTCTGGTGCAAATTACTGACCTCTGTCATCATTTTAAGTGGGGGAACTTGTACAATCGGTGGCTGACTAAATACTTTTTTGCCCCACTGTAGCTGTTGAATGTAGACAATCCGAATGTTATAGTTTCTTTCCACTGTGTTGCTGTTAATGATAAACTACAAATTAACCCTAAATTACTAAAAACATCAATATTTTAATGTGAGAATCGATTCTAGAACATAAATGACTGGTATCGGAGGAATCGATATTTCAGGATCGATCCGCACATCACTAATAAAAGCAGAACCGGGTCGTATGTGTGGAGGGACAGTAACTGTGTGTATATGTAAGCATTTAAACACTGCAGAGAGTAGAATTAACAGTAACAGTATTGTAGAAATTCATTTCACCGACACAATAACGTGGCGCACAGTGTGACGTCAAAAAATGCGCACATTTTTGATGCTGTGTTTTCTCCGTTTTTCTAGTCCACACGTAAATACAAAAACGGAGTTTTCAAAAATATCCACCCTGGCCGGAGTTTTTAAAAATCTTCGTTTTCAGTGACCAAAAACGCCGTTTACGTGTGGACGAAAGGTGCAAACGCATAGAAAAAATCTGCATTTTCAAAAATACCCGGGTACGTGTGGACATAGCCTGAGCATGCACCAGTTTATTGTATTTCCAGACTTGCTTTCGGCACAATTTACAGTGAACGCTACTCTGTTTTTTGTCAGACTTGAAATAGCCGAAATACCTTCACACTATGGAACTTCTATGGCTCTTCCGTTCGACAATCTCTCCGGCATTGGAACCATCATCTGTTTTCTCTTCCGAGCGTGGTCACGCTCGGTTGATTTTTCTAGTCAGCAAACTCATTTCCTCCATTACCCGGGCGGTACGGTGGCTGGCTGCTGTACGTAACAAGTCACTTTACGTCACGTGACGCTGCGGCTGTGATTGGTTCGGCTCTGCGCTACTTAATTTGGATTGGCTGTTCTTTTTTTTCTTTTTTTTAAGAGGATAAGAGCGGCAAGGTCTATCGCAATAGTTTAATTTTTCTATCAAGAAAAAGTTATATCGCAATACATATCGTTATCGTTCTATCGCCCAGCTCTACAATATTCTCATCAGACCACAATTCAATTATTTGAATTTTTTTTTTTTTTTTAAATCAAAAAGTCTTCCACCTAGTCTCACACCTCTGTCCTTCTGTAACTTAAATAACAAGCCAACATTTTCCTCATGACGCTACAGACAAAGCCTCAAGTTTACCTGCAAACATCCTGTTCACCTGTCAGCTGTTTAACACCTGCTGATCACGGAGAGTGGAATATGTAAACGGATCAGGTAGCTGTGAAGATCAGCTGCTATTATTTGGCACAGGGGAAAATGGGGTGATTTGGTTTTTGATTGTTGCGTATGAACAGTTATAGAAAAGTCTGAAAACATTTCACAGATGTGTTAGAGATTTGGTAAGCTAGACTGTGAGTCGATACTCAAAACTGTTGGATGATGCCTTTTTTCAAAATGGTGTTGTTGGGGTAATTTGTGCCAAGGGGCCACACTTATGAATATTTTAAACATATTATTTTATTGTAACTGTAGATTGTATTTTTATAGTTTTCCACTGTGACATTCTTAATTTCAGACCAAAAACAGAAACAGACCCTCATGCCACAGAGTTATAATAGAGAGAGTTTACTGAGTGAATGAGGTGGAGAAGGGAAGTCCATTCATCAGGTGGCGAGGAAGATCAACATCCAGGATGACATTAAAATGATACATGGAAAAGAAGAAGATGGATGGTGTAAAAGTGAATATGTAAAGCTAGCTAATATATAATATAACGTAATATAATGTTTGTGCTTTTGTTTTAGTAACTTACTGTGTGACCAGACGTGAATGTTGCAAACGGAAACTAGCTTGATGTAACAAAAGACGCAAGAAAACTGCAAACTACTGATAATGGAGAAAAGGGAGAGAAAAACAATAGTAGAAAAATGAATGGCTCTAGCTACAGTCGACAGGGGAATAAGCTCTTACGTTGGTTCGTTGTCTGATACACGGCAAGGAATAATAAAAGTCATTCAACAACCATCAGTTCTGGCCTTCTCAGTTCGGCTGGATGCTACAGATGGAAATGCCATCAAGTCTTTGACACAACATCTAAAAGGCACTAGCAGCCTTTATATGTTCGTTTCTTTGTGAATACTCAAAAGCCAGTTCATGCACAAAGAAATTAGATTTTGATCCAGCTGGCAGGGATATCACATGCAAAAGCAGGTTTGGCTAAGTGTGCATTTATTAAGAAAAAGTAATAGAGAATATTCATAATTATTTCCCATAGAGAAAATGTGCATAAAACCATTAACCGCATCACAAAAACTTGGTGGTAGAGCCAGAAGGGAGCAGTGAGTAGCATCAACAGCTGGGATGTTATGGAGTAGGCCAGATTTGTGAAGACAACTGCAGTTAATTTCGTCTTCATTTGAATGTCATTTTGTTCTGAACATGTCAGAACATTTTTACTGCTCAACATCCTGAAATATGTGTACATGTTTTAGTTGGACATTACGGTCGCTTTAAAATCACTTTAAGTAAAAACTGGCACAACTCACCCCACTCTCCCCTACATTAATTAAAGACATCTCATGCGTTCTCCTGTTAACAGCTCGATATTGCATCTTTTTTTTAATGAACTTTATTTAGAACAATAACAATGACAATCTCAGAGACAAGCGACATATTGAATCATTCAGAACAGAATCACACCTCCTTTTTCTTTTCTTCGATATTGCAATCTTTAACATGACCGTACAGCGGAAACGTACCTGTGTGACGTCAGCCGTTAGGTGCTCTGTGCTCGGGGTCAGAGGCTGAATAAATCATTAAATCCCCGATTTTATTTGCTTGTATCTGTTCTATCACCTTGGCGCCTCCAACCACACGCTACGCTGTGTCCCACGTTTATGACGTTACACTGTTTACCACTTTGTGTCGGGTGAATGTGACGTCACTATGTGATTATAGATGAGTAAAAAAAACAACCCCCCCCCCCTTCACCGCACCGCTGATGTTTCAGATAAAAAAATTTCAGATTATCTAAACACGAACCAGCTTTATCGCTCCAATCAAAATATTTAAAGCCCGCTGAATATGTATCAAAAACCGTCATTTTTCCCGCCGGACGTTTCTTTTAATGTGAAAGAGCAGAGCGGAAGCGTGGCATCAGCGAATGTAGTTCTGCTTCCGATTCCTGTGTTTGACTACTGCAGTCATGGCGGAGTACAGCCAGACTGGCCTTCTGGTGGCCCTGTTCCTCTTCACGGCGCTCACCCTCCGGGACATTTATGTCGGAAGGTCGAGCTCGCAGAGTGGGCACCAACCACCCGACAACCCTGCCGTCTTCCCGGACACGGAACCGGGAAAGCCCGCTAAGGCGGCGATCTACAGCGGCCCCGTACTGCGGTTCCAGTACTGGTGAGTTAACGCAGAAGCTAACGGAGGCTAGCGGTGAGCATCCGTGAGAATGACCGAGGTGAAGAGAAACTAAAGACAGGGTGGGTGAAAATCTAAACACAAACCATCGACAATACGAGTTAAGTTGGCGTGATCTACGGCGCCAGCGCTAACTAGCGGTGAATACTTGTCGTTAACGAGCTTCGGGTAACCCAACTTTGCTCATTTGGTCGGTTGGAATTTGGAGACTACCCGGATTTTGTTGGCTGATCAAGTTCGAGTTGCTTCGCTTCTGACCATCTAATTGGACACCTTAAGGCAGGTGTTCTTGTCTTCAACGTCCGTCTTTCGGGAAAATAAAAAAAATACACCTGATAATTGATCGGCTAATGTTAATGTGTGTGACAGTGTGTGTGTGTGTGTAAGTGTGACAGATTATAATCACCTAACTGATGTGCTTCTTTCAGTATCTCCTGAGGTTACAGTAAAGTCTTCCAGGATTACTCTCAGGCCATCAGTGAGGTGTACCCGGACATCCGCATCCAAGGCGAGAACTACCCTCCCACTGGCTTCAGCAGGTGAGGTGCTCCGTCTGTAAACTCTGTCCCCAGCCTCTACAGCTGTGTCTAACCTGCCTCCTCCCGTCAGGTGTGCGGCTCAGCTGATCTCGTATCTGAAGCTGCTCTCCATTTTGGTTATCGTCAGTGGTCAGAACCCCTTCTCGCTTCTCCACCTCCAGACGCCACCTGCCTGGACCTGGAGTCAGAACAACAAGGTACCAGCACTTAGCAGATAGCACATGTGCATAGCTCCGTGATTGGCTGTTTGTTAGTGGTTCTTGATTGGTGCTGCCTGAGCCGCTGTTCAATACTGATAATGTTTAATCACAAACTGATGACACATACAGGCAAACTCCACCCACACTGTTGTTTCAGGTGGGACTTACTAATGACAGTAAATCTACCATTCCATCAACACGCTCGTCCACTGTTTCCATGTCACGCTTTGCCTCTCCAAAATGTGAAATGTACACGCTTGCAGAAGTTGCAGTAATCTGTAGTACCAGCAGAAGGAGACGTTTTATTTCAAGCCAACATGAATATAATCACAGCAACGTGTTTATACAGACATTTACATGGAAATACATATTAGCATAGTATAATGGATTTTGCTGATTAAGGACCCTGGAATTAATGTTTTTTTGCTCTCTACTGACTTGACTTTAAATACATTAGCTCCCCCTGCTGGTAATCCAATTTTTACATGGGTGTGTAAATGGATACAGTGGACTAGCGTGCCTATTACACATTTTGCCGTGACATCAGAGCTACTGGAACATGCCCACCTGCTGTGAAAAAAACATTACTGGAGTCCTTTGCTCTCCATTCATTCTTCAAACATCTGCAAGTATAACTTATCCAAAGAGCCAGATAGTCGCTGTGCTATCTGATGCACTAATCAGTGCTGGTTATGGATCCAACAGGTGAGCTCAAGTCTCTTAACTCTGAAGCTCTTTTTCCATTAGTGCCTGCTCAAATCAACTCTGCACGGTTCATCACTGTTTGCCGGGTTTTGCATCAGGTCACAGCACCTGGTACTTTTTTTTTTTTTTTTTTTGTAACTGCTTTCCCAGGATTCCAATCGATCCGGGCAGGTACTAAAATGTGACATCGTCTGACTGCATGCCACTGATTGGCTGGTCAGTAGTATCGTTCGATGAGTCTGAGAGTGTGTCACTCACGAAAATCTAAACCACCATATTTTTTTTTTAATTAGAATTAGAATTCAACTTTATTGTCATTGCACATGCACAGGTACAGGGCAACGAAATGCAGTTTGCATCCATCCAGAAGTGCTTTAGCCATGATATAGATATATTACAATATATATTAGCAATAATATAGATATGTAAGTATATTACAGAAATGGGTCTATTGTGGTATGTTATAATGTACACGGTGTGAAGTATGTTATGAATACTGTACAACTATAAGTATGTACAGGCTGTAGTGAGTACAAGCTATGTACAGGATATAAATATGAAATAAAAAAACTATACAGAAATCTGAGATATACAGCTATACAGAAATGGGAACTATGCAAGTTGTAAACAGTTGTAGGATTAAAAATTATCAAATGTACAGAATGATTATTTACACAGAGCTATACAGTAGTGCAGTTAAGATAAGTGAGGGTGTGGATAATTTCTACAGAGGCTATATAAAGTGCTAGTGGTTGTGAGTGGTGGTTCAGTCCATGTTATTATTGTGTGTTTGAGGGTACAGTTGTCCATTGTGGGTGTGTGTGTGTTCAGTCCATGAGTTTAACGTGGGTCAGATGTCAGGAGGCAGAGTTCAGGAGTCTGACAGCTGTGGGGAAGAAGCTGTTCCGGTACCTGGTGGTCTTAGTCCGGAGGCTCCTGTAGCGCCTCCCAGAGGGCAGGAGGGTGAAGAGTCCATGTGAACGGTGACTGGGGTCTTTGATGATTTTCCCAGCCCTTTTCAGACACCGCTTCCTGTAGATGTCCTTTATGGCAGGAAGTGGTGCTCCGGCGATGCGCTGGGCAGTTTTCACGACCCTCTGCAACGCCTTCCGGTCCGAGGCAGAGCAGTTCCCATACCAGACTGTTATACAGTTGGTCAGGATGCTCTCGATGGTGCAACGATAGAAGTTCACCAGGATGTCTGAGGACAGGTGGTTCTTCCTCAGAGTCCTCAAGAAGAAGAGGCGCTGGTGAGCCTTCTTGACCAGCTTGGAGCAGTTGGTCGTCCAGGTGAGATCCTCGGAGATGTGGACTCCCAGGAACTTGAAGCTGCTCACACGCTCCACAGCCGTCCCCTTAATGTGGATGTGGGTCAGCATTCCTCCTGTAGACCACGATGAGCTCCTTGGTCTTCTCGGTGTTAAGCAGCAGGTTGTTTCTGTCGCACCACTTAGCCAGACGATCCACCTCCTCCCTGTAGGCGGCCTCATCCTTGTCACTGATGAGGCCAATCACCGTGGTGTCATCTGCAAACTTAATGATGGTGTTGGAACCATCAGCCGGTCTGCAGTCGTGGGTGAAGAGGGAGTAGACGAAAGGGCTCATCACACAGCCTTGTGGTACACCGGTGTTCATTGTGATTGTAGATGAGCTCCGAGTCGTGGCAAGTTGATCCCAGTAGGTAGTAATGGAAAAGGAGCTTGACAGGCCAAATCTCACCAATCCCTGTTTCTCCAGGCTGTCAGTGTAGCTCATTTAAACTGAGGAATGATTTAAATGACCTTGGAAAAACACTCATGAATAGACTGATGACTGAGGTTATGGTGTGATCAGAGCGCTAGCTTGTAGAATCGTCCGCCTATCCTGCTGCTGTTACCACGGTAATGGGTGCTGTTTACTGATTACCATGGTAACGGACACTGTGCTTCTGTTGCAGATCTTCTCCTGCCTCATGGCCTTCTTCCTCTGTAACATGATGGAGACTCACTTCCTGTCCACTGGAGCCTTTGAGGTCACACTAAATGGTGAGTTCTGATTGGACCAGACCTTTGTGTTAACATCATGCTTGTGACACAGTTTCAGTACTACAACTCAAATTACTGTAGTAGTTCACGCTTGTTTGTTTATTTGTTTATTTATAAGGAACCCCATTAGCTTCCACAACAGTGGTTGCTAGTCTTCCTGGACGCTTGTCTGCACTAAAGTCAAAGTATTCAGAGTAATAAACTGTCAGTCATCAGAAACAGAACAGCACTTCTTACTATAACCAATTACATCACTGCTGACCTCACATCCTGCTGTAATGCTGCCTGATCTGTACCAGAAACCCAGTTTGTTGTTTACTTATATGAAAGTGCTCATACTTCCTGTCACTCTGACAGCAAGCTCTGCGTACATGTCTTAGACATGATCTCTCACTCTTTTCTTTGTGTGAGTTATTAAAGAGAACATGTATGTATTCAGTCTAATTTCTATCCTGGAGCTCTGCTCAAACAAACTGTATGTGAAGCTTGATTTAAAAACAAAAAACATTCACAGATAGGGCTGTTCAATATAACGATATATATCGGATGCACACTTAGCACTTAGTTCCTCCTACGCCGAGCGGCGCATCGGGCAGCTAGTGATCTCCATCGATGTCGGTCAGCAGCGACTGCTTCAGCTTCGTCCCAGGCAATGTCGACAGTTCTCAGATTGTCCATAAATGTTCGATGACGATATAAAAACATCTATCGTTTCCTATCACGCTATCATTTGTTTCGTGGTGTCGCAAAATAAACTGTTTACAGCAATATTTTTTCATTATTTCTATGGTCACTGTAGTGACTATATTAATTTCTTAAAGCTCTCTCTTTCTCTTATATTTAATATAACCACACTATGGACGGACAAGCGCCTGTTTTTTACGTGCTGTCGTTAGCAACAATGACGGTAAAACCATCGCGTGGCTCCGCTGTATGCAGAGTGTTTACGGATGAGAAGCAAAAAGAGCCGTCAGGTGCTAAAAAATAAACTTCAGACTCAAACGTTAGAACAAGCTTTTCCCCGCAACATGCCGTGTAATAAACACTCACAAAGAGAAGGGCGGCCTTTACAATCTATGTCTAAAAATGTATAGTTTCATGCATGAGTTAAAACACTGGATTCCAGGTAAAGGACACCCAGCTCGAAACACTTCACGCAAGTCGAGCTGCCCAAGAATCACAGAATTTACAGAAAATGTTAAATTTTTTATATCGTGGTCGGGACGATAAATGTCTTATATCGGAATATGAGATTTTGGTCATATCGCACAGCCCTACAGAGTGATGTCATTTGTTTCATTGGTTGCTGCTGCTAACAGACCTAAATTAGTTTAGGTTAGCTAACGAGTGACAGAAGTGATAAGTGATAACTGAGCGGAAACCATTAGGGCTAAAAGCAAAAATGAGGCTAAGTGTTCCAGATGCTGCACCACCTTCTACTGAGGTACTTCCAGAGCATCCTAAGCAGCTGCATCACTGTCTGGTGTGGTAACTGCACCATATCGGATCTTAACACCCTACAGCGGATAGTGGGAACAGCTGAGAAGATCATTGGAGCCTCTCTTTCCTCCATCGCGGACACTTTTTGCATCCACAAAGCCACAAGAATTGTAGAGGACCCCATACACCTAATTACACAGCAGTTTGCCAACAGTAGTTATAAACCAACACAGGGAAATAAGGTTTCCTGAAAGTATATCATTTGTTCCTTGGAGGCTTCTGTTTTTGGTCCGTCATACACATCAATCTACACTGGTCAAAAAAATAAAGGGAACACAACTAAACAACACAATGTAACTCCAAGACCAATCACACTTCTGTGAAATCAAACTGTCCACATAGGAACCAACACTGATTGACAATCAGTGTCACATGCTGTTCTGCAAATGAAGTGGACAACAAGTTATAGGCAATTAGCAAGACATCCCCAATAAAGGAGCAGTTCTGCAGGGGGTGACCACAGACCACCTATGCTTTCTGGCTGACATTTTGGTCACTTTTGAATGCTGGCAGTATTTTCACTCTAGTGGTAGTATGAGACGGAGTCTACAACCCGCACAAGTGGCTCAGGTAGTGCAGCTCATCCAGGATGGCACATCAATGCGAGCTGTGGCAAGAAGGCTTGCTGTGTCTGTCAGCGTACTGTCCAGGGCAAGGAGGCACTACCAGGAGTCAGGCCAGTACATCAGGAGACATGGAGTAGGCCGTAGGAGGGCAACAACACAGCAGCAGGACTGCTACCTCCACCTCTGTGCAAGGAGGAACAGGAGGAGCACTGCCAGAGTCGTGCAAAGTGACCTCCAGCAGGCCACAAATGTGCATGTGTCTGCTCAAACGGTCAGAAACAGACTCCATGAGGGCCTGACATCCACAGGCGGGGGTTGTGCTTGCAGCCCAACACCGTGCAGGACGCTTGGGTTTTGTCAGATATCACCAAGGTGCCCTGTGCTCTTCACAGATGAAGGCAGGTTCACACTGAGCACATGTGGCAGACATGACAGTCTCGAGATGCCGTGGAGAACGTTCTGCCTGCAACATCCTCAAGTATAACCGGTTTGGCAGTGGGTCAGTAATGGTGTGGGGGTGCATTTCTTTGGGGGGCTGCACATCCCTCCATGTGCTCACCAGAGGTAGCCTGACTGCCATTAGGAATGAGATGAGATCCGTAGAGCCCTTGTGAGCCTATCGTCTCACAAGGGCTCCTCCTAATGCAAGACAATGCTAGACCTCATGTGGCTGGAGTGTGTCAGCAGTTCCTGCAAGACTAAGGCATTGATGCTGTGGACTGGCCCCCCTGTTCCACAGACCTGAATCCAACTGAGCACATCTGGGACATCATGTCTTGCTCCATCCAGGAGTTGGCAGATGCTTCAGTCCAGGTGTGGGAGGAGATGGCTCAGGAGACAATTGGCCACCTCATCAGGAGTATGCCCAGGCATTGTTGGAAGGTCATACAGGCACGTGGAGGCCACACACACTACTGAGCCTCATTTTGACGTGTTTTAAGGACCTTACATAAAAGTTGCTTCAGCCTGTAGTGTGTTTTTACACTTTTAATTTTGAGTGTGACTCCAAATAGGGCTGCTCAATTAATCGAATTTTAATCACGATTACGATCTGGGCTTTCAACGATCATTAAAAATGACTGAGCCGATTATTAGCCCCTCCCTCATTTATCCGCGACACCTTAAAGGCCGGTCCGTGAAAATATTGTCGGGCATAAACCGGTCCGTGGCGCAAAAAAGGTTGGAGACCACTGATTAAGAGGACCCGAGGGAAGCTCGGAAAGCTAAGCAGAAGTTATTTGGAGAGTGACTGCCGTTGGTTGAAAAGAGAGTTTAAAAAAAAAAAACTTCAGTGGTGTTGCACACTATTTTATATTATTTTTTTAAAGTCATTGTTAACCCTTTAAAGCCGGTCAGAGCAGCACGCTCCGTTTTGCGTAACTATTTTTAAATCCCTGTAGAACCTGAACCGTGTAAGCTAGCGCAATAATTTGTTTTGCATATGAAACCGGAGGAGTTGTACTTACATCTTATGCCATCAGCTTGTCCTCGGTCACGGTTTCGTTCCACATATAGCTTTGCAAAAATTGCATAAAAAGCGCTTGCAGGAACAAAAACATAATATTCCAGAAACACGCTTTGCCGTTCCAATCAGCTGTTCGTAACACTTCCCACAGTGAAATGATGCACATGCTGTTTTCTTTGCAAATTTGCATCATAGGATTGTTTTTTGTTTTTCCTGCAGTATATAAAAATTGCTGTATCTCCAAAATAAAACTATGAAGACACTCAAAATAAATTTCCTGTGGTGGGAAACTATTTTTTGCAACTTTATTGTATTTAAAGTTTTGAGGGATAAACCTCTTAAATTTCTCCAAGTAGAAATATATGTAAACAAAACAAAAGCAATTTTCAATTTTTTTTTGTAGTTTATTGCACTTTTTTGCAATTTATATAATTACTATGGACTTAATGCATACATATTATTAAAATATGGGCTATAACAGTTGTATTGATGTATAGCAACTTGAAATGCTCCCACAAATGGCACTACAGCATGTAAAAAAAAAATAATATAAGCTCTGGTGGACTTGGTTCTATAGTAGGTCTTAAAGGGTTAAATAAATATCGTCAAATAATCGTGATCTCAATTTCAGTGAAAATAATCGTGATTATCATTTTTGCCATAATCGAGCAGCCCTAACTCCAAATCCAGACCTCCATGGGTTGCTATATGTGATTCCCATTGATAATTTTTGTGACTTTTTTTTTTTTTTTTTTTGTCAGCATATTCAACTATGTAAAGAACAAAGTATTAAGAGTATTTCATTCATTCAGATATGGGATGTTTATTTTTGTGTTCCCTTTATTTATTTTTTTGAGCAGTGTATTTTTCCGAAACACACTTGCACTAGGTGATGCTACACAAACACTAAAAACTATGAACACTTATTTGTTAAATCAGCTTTACAAATGGAGTTAAATCTGTGACCATTTCTTAGAGCAGGGCTCCATGGTGTGATTTTTCTGAAATCACGCAGAGTTTCATGGTTTTTCTAAAAAACAAAAAAAAACCCTCTTATAATCAGAGGTGGGCAATAATGCGTTACTTGTAACAGTAAATTGCAGAAAAAGTAGAATTGGGCTGAAAGATCTATCGCTTTATCACCTATTCAGGTTGTAAATTGTGTTTTTAAAAAAGTAACTAAGTAATTACTTTTGAAAATAAGTAATCAGTAAAGTAACAGGATTACTTTTTGGGGGAAGTAATTAGTTACTGATTACTTTTTTCAAGTAACTTGACCAAAACTGCTTATAATATCTATAAAATGCACTACCTGTCAAACGTTTTCGAACACCACAACTAGCCTCATACCAGAGGGTGCTGCATGGAGCTGCAGAGTGCTGTGTGTTCTGGTTCAGGGAGCCTCTCACTCTGTACAAGTCACCGACCCTGGATCCAGCAAACAGCCCCAGACCATCACACTTCCTCCTCCATGTTGATGCCACACACTGTGGAACCATCCTTTCACCTACTCCACGGCGCACAAAGATCCTGAGTGATGAAACGAAGAGTCCAAATGTTGATCCATCAGTCAATGATACCTTCTTCCAGTCTTCAGTAGTGCAATGTCGGTGTTTCATGGCCCAGACAAGCCTCTTTGTCTTATTCTGACGTCTGGCTTTCTTGCTGCAGCTCGTCCTGTCAAACCTGCAGCTCAAAGCCTTCTCTTCACACCTGAAACTGAGACTTTCTCACTACGACCACTATTAAGCTGCTTGAAGCTGTTGTCCTGTGAGTCGCCTATATCACAGCTGTTAACTCTCAGGAACGTGTCCTCTGATTCAGTCGTGTCTTTGGGTCTGCAGACCTCTTCCTGTCACAGTTTGTTTCTGAGCCTTTGGATGCTGAAGGAAACTGGACTCACTGACACTTTGACTTTCTTTGCAGTTTCTCTGTCGGACAGACCGACATTTATGTGTTATGATGGTCTGTGTCTCTTCCACTGTTATTCTCACCATGTTTGTATCAACACACTACAGTACAGTACTGTTCAGCTGATGCCCATGAGGGTATGGTACCACAGTGTGCTCCAACACTGCTTCATGCAGACAGAGGGGGACGGAATCCAGACAAGTTGGAACACCTGTAGGAATTAGTAGCACCAACTTTCAAGGCTGATCAACCTCCAATACTGCAGAACAGCTTTGAATTGTTAACTCATGTTGTGTTCCCTGAAAAAGGCCTTTCTGTATAATTCTGACGTATACATTACATTTCAGTTTTGGGTAACCTTACCTTTTTTTTTTAACCTTTGGCAGTTTACCACTTTTGTACCATTTCAACCTATTCACTGGACTTGAAACACATGAATTGTGATAAATAACTGGAAGAACTGGGGTGTGTTTACTATATATAGTAAACCAAGATATTTTCACACTGTAAGCAGTAATTAAACATCAAGTTGTAGTTTGTACAGTAAATATAATAAAACAGCAAACAACTTTTATATTTATGTAAAGGACTTTTATTGTGAAAGGAGAGATCTGTTCCTGTGTGGAATCTTAATCTGCTTAAGAAGGTTCATGATTGAGCTGGAAGTATCAGCTCAGAGAGTGATGAAGGCCTGTAAACCAGAATAATCGAGTGTGCGATCGGGTTTTACAGTGTCTGTCCGAAAGCGGTGAGGCAGCTCAGACCGATACGAGGAGGCACATTGCGTGTTGTCCAATATAGTTTTATTCCACTTTAAATCTGAAAAACAATGTTACAAAGCCTGGAGGTAAATATGATGTAGGACACTCTATGCCCCCCTTTAGACTCAGCCCTGTAGGGATCACTGGAGAGTGGGCTGGCTGCCGTCAGCCTTCAGCGAGCTCTATAAATTAAACATTATATCAGACTCAGTTAACAATTCATCTGCAAATTTTGATGTAGCCTTACTTCTGCAGCTTTACTGCAGATTTTTCTGTAAACTAAACGGCGATGGGTGGAGCAGCTACAAAGTTTGCTTTTCTCCGTTGGTCAGCTGTTTCCAGGTTTTAATGGTGACTTCAGGAACAGCGCTGCTGTTTCGGAGGCTGTGCTTTCTTTCTTCCCACCTAAGCTCACTGTGTCGGTAACGCCTCTGCCTCTTTGCTCTTCACGTTGTATAAACAGACTCCGCCTCCACATTAAACTGTGCCAGCGTCATCATCGGTGCTGCTGTTATCAGTGTTTTAGGTTTAACACAGTTTATTATTCACACACTTCTGTTGTAGTCTGTAGTCAAAGTTTATTGGTCACATATCATGCACTGTGTGACATACGGCGAAATGCTTATCGCTGTGCAATTCCCGCCCATTAAAAATATTTGAATAAACTCAAGAATCAAAATGATGAAGGTGTGCAGATTAATGTATTTATTTTGTTATTAATTGTGTGTACAATGACGTGATATGAGAGAAACCAGATCAGAAGTACGTTGTTGTTATTAAAGTGCCGTCCGTTAAATGAAGAATCGAGGATTTTTTTTTTTTTAAATGATAAAGTTATAATCTGAGTTACTCAATGAATCGTGCCGCCCGCCTCTTTAAAACTGTGGATGACGACGAGCTCAGAACACAAGGGGAAGTAAGAGGTGCGGCCTGCCTCTGGATGTTGTAGTTTCACCATACGAGTCTGAGTTACCTTCTCCTAAACAGGAGGTGAGAGGTCATTTTTGAACTGTACAAACACACCCAGGTTTCCTTGTGGAGATCAGGTAGGGACATTCCTCTGACCTCATTTCCTGGTGTAACGCTTTCTGTCGTCCCCTCAGATGTGCCCCTGTGGTCGAAGCTTCAGTCTGGTTACGTCCCGAACATCCAGGAAATGTTTCAGATCCTCGACAACCACATAAAGATGAACCAGGTGGATCACATGACCTTCACCTCCACTTAGAGCTACAGGTGAATGCACATCAAGTTAACTGCACACAGTGACGAGACTCACAGGAAGTTTGTGTGAACTCGGCAGGTGCGATCAGAGTATCAGCTTCACCTATCTGTTAGATTTTCCTTGTACTGATGCACGGAGAAACGCCTGACAGGTACAGACTCACCTGTGACTCCAAAGACTGAATTTAGTCAATTTAAGAGGAACAAAAATTCAGTCCAGTCAGTCCAGAGACGGGTGTGACACCGAGACAGGTGAGGCAGAGGCGGGGCCAGAGTTTGATTTACAGACAGAAACATTTCTTTAAGTACTTCAGGGAGTATGTTTTGTGAGATGGTTTCAGCTGTGCTGTATTCAGGTGTCTCTCTCTCTTATTACCTGTTCTGTGTCCAGGTGCTCCGGCTTGCTAGGCGTTCTCCTGATGGCGTTCATGAAGGCCAGGCCTTAAAACAGATTCTGAAGGGCCCGGCTGGATGTTCCTCGCCATGAACTGAGCACTCCCTCTGCACCGGCTCACCTTCAGCACTACAATACCAGAAAGCACTGCTGGCAGCCTTGTGCTAATTAGTGTGTAGACAGGAAGTAGATGGCTGTTTATGTGAAGCTTTTATTGTGAAAATAATAAAATGTTCAGGTCTGTTTCCTGCCTGTTTGTGGTTTTGCAGGTAAATGCACATGTCCATGCAGATCGAGCCTTTTATTCACAGCATGTTTACAGTGTGGCTCATTTATGACCAGAGAAGCAGCCATGACATCCCAGAATTCATAGCAACGCACTTTCACTCCAGGAAAAGAAACCTTGAAGATGGCTGACAAACTCAAGTAATAGATAGGTATGACTGACACAACTGATTCCTGTCAGGAGCTCGTCAGAGGCTTGCTGTGATCAGGCAGGATTCACATGGCTTCATTTTTACTTCAGTCACAGAAAGTCTGGGAGGGGGTAGGAACTCCAGGCCTTGAGGGGCTGCAGGTTTTAGATCTTGGTGCACCCGAATCAAATGATTACTTCATTAACAGGCCTCTGGAGAACTTAAAGACATGTTGAGGAGGTCATTTAGTCATTTAAATCAGCGGACATGTCTAAAACCTGCAGGACGTTGAGGCCTGGAGTTCCCCCCCCCTGCTCTAGATTGTGTCTGCAGCAGGAACGTAGCAGAATGATTTTGGGCTTTTTTCATTATGTCTAATGAGGACAGTTTCACCTGTTCTCATTTATGTGACCTGCTGGAACATGCCAACATCAGTGAGGTGAAGTGAGTTTAGTTTGTGGATGGGATTATGATCCGTCTCATGGACGCTGTTTCCATCACAGTGTTACTGAGTCCACAGAGCAACAAACTCCACAAATGCTCCTTTTTTTTGTCACCTGTTTTATCAGATGACATTAAAAGTGGTGAAATGAGGCAATTTCTGCACTGAATCCAAAGAGGCCACAAAGGTGGAGCGGGCATGTGGTGATGATGTGAGCTGATCATCATTTCCTGTTTGGAGACATGAATCATCTGAAATGTGAAGGTTCATCTCTAGGCTCTTTGTGAAGAGTCTGGATTTTCCTACATCTGAGTTTCAATGGTTCAGGTAGACTGAGCGGGTCGGGCTTAACACAGTCGAAAGGTTCCATGTGTCTCTGAGTTTTAGTATCCTCATCAGTAACTACAAACAAAATAAATACAGTCATGTTTATTAAAATAAAACAAGTTCAATGTCCCAGGTCAGGTTCTCCTTTCAGGTGTTACTAATCCAATCCAATGTAACTTTGACATGAATATAGTTTGATTTCAGCGACTGACTGAGTTATTTAAACAGTTTCATTTGAATGTCCTGTGTTTTTATAGCCTTTTTCCCTGCAGTAACCACACAGTAACTGTACTTTTACTGCAGTACTTTGAAGTACATGTCAGGTAGTTCAGTCTGAGTACATAAAATAAACTAAACAAAACCATAAAGATATATATTTTTTTTAAAAAGGTCTTCCCTTCAATCAGTGGACGCTGCGATGCACGCGGTGAGGCAGCAGGGGGCGCCAATGAGCCGGTGTTTTTGAACACTTCCGGTACAAAAGAAGCGGCTGTGAGACAGACAGTAGCTAACGTTAGCCTCTGCAGTACGTTTATTCGACTTAATTATTTTTTTTACTCTACTAAAATGTTTGAGGCCGGAAATCTGTCGCTGACACACACGCTAGCTTCACGCTAACGGTAGGAACCACAGTGACGAAGAGAGAGGTGCTAACGGCTAAAAGTAAACTGCTAAGAGGAGCAGTGACGGTGACAGCGGAAGCTAACAGTTTATTGCTAACAGTAAGTAAAGTTTAAGCTCAACTGCACACATGCCACGTTTAAAGTATCTGTGTGTCTGAATCTACTGTTTAAATCTTGAAGGCCGTGTTTCTAATTCTTGTAAAGGTAAAACTCCATCATCATCATCAGTGACAGCAGGGTCACTGGGTCACCAGAAGCGTTTCTTTCGGCTCCTGGTGACCTTAGTGTGATTCCCCCTGCAGCTCCACGAGTTTAGCTGGTCCTGGTTTTATGTATCAGGCTCAGATTAGGAACTCTTGACTTTCTGAACAGAGACGAAGCAGCTTCTGGTACGGAGAAAAGGTGCGAGTTTCAAAGGTCCCTCCTGTTTCCTTTTCCTAACCTCTTTTACTTGCCCACGGTGGAAGGATCATTGAGGTAAAGGAAAGGTGGGTAGGAGACATACGCTGAGGAAAGGAACGGCCTCACACTCGTTTCTTTTAACAGCGTGACACTGCAGAACATGAACTACAGATTGATTTTCTTTCATCCAGATCTCTTATCTAAATTCCATCGCTGTTTTTAGAGAAAAAAAAAAAAAAACGAGTAAAACCTGACTTTGCGCTGGGTTATTTTGGTTAGCATCCTTCACGCTCCCTCCTTGGGAGTCACTAATTCAGCTGCTTCTGCTACCTCAGAGTAAATCTGTCCCATTGCATATAATATCCAGATGCGGCTGTCGCAGCACCTTTTGAAGAGGAATTCTGCAACTGCATTAAATTTACTCCATCACCACTGATCCCAGCTGACCTGAAGTAAACACAAACCCTGCAGTACCACAACAAAGGACATCACTAATGAACACTGATCATACAGAACCTTGAGCACACTTTGTTCATATAGATCAGGGGGTAGGCAACGCCAGGCCTCGAGTGCCGGTGTCCTACAGGTTTTAGATCTCACCCTGGGTCAACACACCTGAATCAAATGATTAGCTCATTACCAGACCCCTGGGGAACTTCAAGACATGTTGAGGAGGTAATTTAGCCATTTGAATCAGCTGTGTTTGATCAAGAACACATCTAAAACCTGCAGGACAAAGGCACTCGAGGCCTGGAGTTGCCTACCCCTGATATAGATCATAATTTTAGCTGGTACAGCGTTCTTTGTGCAACAGTACCTCAACAGGAAGTAGTTTTTATTCCAGCAGTGTGATGCTCAGCTGTGAGTTTAACCGCTGCTGTTCAAAACTATAAATCTATCAGCGGTGTATGGATGAAATGGAAAATGCAGTCAGAAGGAACATTTACATGATCCACTTTGGTCATGTTTGTTTTCATGCGTGGTCAGATGTTTTTTTTTTTTTTTTGGTTTTTTTTTTCCCCCTCCCCTTTCATAAAGGATGCTCCAGCGTCTCTTATGCTAAAGGAAGAAAGATACCTGTTCCTAGTGATGGCCAAATGAAGCTTTCTGAAGCACTGAAGCTTGTATTGAAAAATGGTTCATTACTCGAAGCTTTCCAACACAGTCCTCTCCGGTGACATCTGGTGGCGAATATTTTGAAGAGCAGCTTGAATCTGCAAAATAAAACGGACTGCTCAATCATCACTGCTCACTCAAGAGTGATATTGGGCCACCGTTCCGTTGCTTTGAACATGTAATTGGTTTTGTTTTCTCGATTGGGGGGCTGAAAAAATGTAATGCGTATTTGCGTAATACATCGTCACTGATTTGTAGAATCATTTTGATTCGATACAGGATCCGATTCAATTTGATTGGAATGTGGAAAGTTTTGCCTCAGTCAGAAATATTACAATTCTGGTCATGTATCAGTATATATCCATAATTTCGTATCTATTACAAGAAAGCTGACACATGTGAGACTTAATTAGAGATGTAAACAGAGAGTTATGAAACCTGCAGCTGCAGAAGCCAGCGAAGAAAAAAAGAGGCAAACACAGCGCGGACCCGACGACGCACCAAAATCTGATTCTGACGCGTCGGGTCCGTGCTCTGTGTTCACGTTTGTATGCAGAGTCCGTAAACCTGCTCCCAGTTACAGTTTTAGCTGTATGGTGTTTTACGACATGTTGTGAGGTTTAACCTGAGATGCTGGCGTTTCAGGCATAATAACGTTAATTTACAAATCGACACAGGATTGTAATGAATCAATATCACTTTATTCAATTTAGCATGGATTGTAATCAGAAAGGCGATAATCAAAACCCACCCCTAATCAAGAACTTGTAAAGTAAAAACATGATCAATGTAAGGTAGCCCTTTTGTTATTTACATTTAAAAAGAGGATTAGTGTTACTGTGCGCTGGCTGAGTCTATTTCTTTTCTTAGAAATAGTTTCTCCTGCCCTGGAGAAAATCCACTTGCATGGAACAGAAGAGGCTGTGGAGTGCAGGAACCACACTGCAAGCTGGTAGATATGCAGGTATTCCTGGGTCCTGCAGACTATCACCTAAAAACAATAAACAAAATGCTTTTCTAAACTGTGTAGCAATGTAATGTACATATAGTGTCAAATACATTTTTGTAGTCTTCATTAGCTTTAATTCACATGGAAGTGTTCCTAAAGTCATATGCTGTAATGATATTTACATTATGAAAACATGATTTTGGACATTTCAAGTTTTTCACTTCGGCAGATAAAATGAATTGAGCAAAATCAACTCAAAATATTTCCACACGCCATAACGTCCTCCCTTCCTCGCTGGCTCCATATCTGTCAGTGGAATGATCACCTCTTCGCTCTCTGTCACCATCAACACACTCCACGAATCCCGTGGATGATTCACTTCCTTATATCCGTTTGAATCAGGTACCGAAGCAGTTACGTGTGTAATGAAGCTTCGGACGTCACTGGTCACGTGACTTTTGCCAAACGAAGCAAGCCTCGACACAGTGCTTCTGAACCAGTGTGTTGTTTTTTTTCGACACACGCTCCGGAGCGTCAGCTTCAAGCGGGCCATCACTACCTGTTCCCCTATGAACAAGGATCAGATGGATTCATACACACCTGGCTGAGGTGTGTATGAAACCTGTGGGACTCTGTTCTTCCATGTTTATTTAGTTTTATTTTTTAAAATCTCACAGCATGGATTCATTAAAAGAATTGCCGAGGGTTGTTACTGATTGGCTGGAGGGCATCGTCACAGGTGGATCAAAGCAGACTGATTCATGTCTAAAACTGACAATCGATAACACTCCAGCTGTTACAGGTGCAGGTACCTGAGCTGTTTCTCTGGTCTCCATCCTCACCTGTGCCGTGAAGGTGAATCATTAAGTCAGAGATGAGCAGCTCTGTAAGTCATCTTCTTCTTCTGTGGTTTAACCTGTTCAGCTGTCACACTGTCAGCTGGTGTTTACCTGGTCAAGTGTGTTAAGCTCCACCTCCTGGTATTCTGTTTTCAGGTTCAGAGGAAGAGGCGGAGCACACAAAGTCCTCCGGTTTCTAGACACAACGCCAAGAGCGGGAGAGCTGCGAGTACCAGGAGGACGGCGAACGCCGACAGTGATCCCACCCCCCCAACAGAGACCATTGATGTGATGGACGGTCAGTCCCGATCAGTACACTCAGTTTCCAACTGATCGAACAGTCATTGATAGGCCTGCATCTACAGGTGTTTTCAGACCAGACCTGACTCATCTAGACACGCTCTCAACCTCTCGGCCAATCAGAGAGCTGCTTCTTTTTGAAGTAAAACTGAAGAGAAAAACATGTTCAGACCTCACCGGAAGTGATGTAAGTAGCAGGTCCTCACTGCTAAGAGAAATAAACATACCTGAGCTGTCTGCTGAAGGTGACCTCCCACACCTGAAAATACAGTCAGTGGGTTTCCTGGTGTCTCCTGATCACTGACACACCTGCAGCCCAGAGGAAACAAAATCCACCTGACAGTTAGAAATTCATCAGGGGTGTGATTAACACTTGACTTTAACACCTGAAACTCGCGACCACACGTCTGACACACAGGTGACCAAAAACGGGACAGTCACAGCTCTGTGGGGAACCTCTCTGCTCCTTAAAGTCGTTCGTGCTGGGCACCGCCAAATGGAGCCACTTTGGGTATAAAGAACCACAAGCTGTGAGAATCCAGATGTTTGACAGTGAGTGTTCATGCCCGTTTATCTCGATCTGTTTACCTGATTATTGGTTATCGATAAAATCACCAGACTTGGAGATGAAACACTTTGATCGTAAAGATGGAGCCACGTTACATCACTGATGTCGGGTAACGTCGAGAATGATGAATAGTTGAATCTCGACACTCGGTTTCATTTCTCATCTGCTTCGCTTGGCTTCGCTTTTTTTTTTTTTTTTTTTTTAAATTATCTGACTGATGCAGGCGTACAGTGAATCCATTTCATCGCCACGCTGTTGGTCTGAATGGAGACGGTGCCGCATGTCAGGCTAACACAGGCTCCTCCCCTCTGTGTAAGTGTGGGCAGAGCATGTACACGAATCTGAGTTTGTGGTTGTGTGTGTGTTCAGGTGAGGAGGAGGTGGTTGTGGATCTCACCTGTGAGAGTGGAGCAGAAGCTGCTGCTGTGGTCGACCTGACTACCAACAGTGACTCTGTGCTGGTAACTCTCTCACACACACACACACACACACACACACACACACACACACACACACACACACACACACACACACACACACACACGAAGTGTGCTAATGTCTAATTCTTCTTCTGTGTTTGTTTGTTTTTTTTTGTTTTTTTTCCTGCTGTATCCAAAACTTCAGCTGGTGGATGAGGGTAAGTCAGACTTTGTGTTCCAAAGACTAGATTGAGGCCTGAGCTCTCACTAAGGAAGCGGTCTAATGCCTGTGTGACTGTTTTCACCCAGGTCCTCAGAACTGGAGACCACCTGTACAGAGTTATCTTGTTAGCAGCGATGAAGATGAAGACACACCCCCCGTCCTCAGTGCCACCCTCCTGCCACCGACAAACACCTCCAGGTGATACACCAACCCCTACACACTTTTATAATGTTCTTCCTCTACGACCCCCCCCCCCCCCCCCCCCCCCCAAATTTTTGCACATGCCGAGGAGCATGTCAGGCTACGTTTCACTGTGTGTTATATACTATGCATGTGACAAATAAAGAATCTTGAACTTGAACTTCTGCAGGTGATACACTGACCCTGTCAGTGACCTCACTCAAATGTTTTTGTGTTTCAGGTCAACTCCAGGGACAATCAGCTGTCCTGTGTGTCTGGACGGATACTCAGAGGTCAGTCAGAGTGTGTGTGTGTGTGTGTGTGTGTGTGTGTGTGTGTGTGTGTGTGTGTGTGTGTGTGTGTGTATTCAGACTTTTCAGCATGAATAAAGCAGAAAAATGAACTTTATTGAAACAGAGTGCCAGCAGCGAGGTTCTTTCTTTATCCTGCTGCACATGCTCAGTGTGAGCTCCGAGGACGCTTCCTTCAGGGTGAGCGTGCTCAGAAAGTATACAAACACATAACATCCTTATAGAATATGATGTAACACTATAGATCAACTCACCTCAGAATATATAAACAATTACAGCAATATGATGCAACAAACACAGCAGTACTACTAATCCAAAATACTCAAAGCTTCATAGAACTGAAACAAACATTTATTTTTAGGTCCATTCTGCTGCTGATACATACTTTAGGTTTCTGAATATTACACTTGTTGCTGCCTTTCATAGTGTGTAACTTGAAGGCCCTGAGTACTTTCTCCCACACTGAAAACACTGGAATGATAAAATTATTTGAACATTACCTAATAAGACTGATTCAGGACAGACAATTAGTTATGTTAAACTTTTCTAGCAGTCCTTCACAAACAGGGAACAGTCTGTCTATTCTCTCCATCTGTCAGCTGCTGCTGGCTCTTCCTCCTCCTCTTCCTCACACACTGCTGAGTTTGTCCTGGTGGATCATCAGGGGTGCAAAGCCTCACAGATGATGTGCAGCAGTGGGTCCCTCAGTCTGTCCTCACTCTGGACACTTGCAGTTGTCACACATGGAAATCAAATGTGTGATAAGCTGCAGGATTCAAACACAAGTGTAACTTATAAATACATGTTCATACTTTTATTCCACAATCAGAGAGAAAGAAAAAGAGAGAGTGTGCAGGACAGACAGACAGGTGAAAGTCTCAGGTGTACACACTGCTACACAACAGCACAAGAGAAGGAGGATTTAGTGTTTGTGTTATTACGAAACAAGAAGAGTTCCCAGATGGTACAGTGGACACATGTGTGACTCCTGTGATTAAAGCATCTTTCTTTCAGCTTAACGAGTGAACCGTCAGCTCGTTCAAACACACGTTAAAGTTCGTTTGGCTCGACACCGCCGAACAGAGGCAGCAATATAACATAGCTAACATTAACAGTGCAGTGAATCCTGCTTGTGCCGTGATATTCAGGACTGCAAACTGAGCAGCATTCACTAGCTGTGTCCCAAAACCTAGGCCGTATCCTCCTGAGGCAGCACTTGAACAACGTGAGGTAGGCTGTCCCAAATTGAAGGCTCCTCCAAATGCGTCCTTCATTTTCCAAGATTTTGAAGGATGGGTCGGGTGTGTCTTTCGTGGCCCACCGTATCCCAGAATTCATAGCGCGGCCCAGTCAATTCCAGTTGCCAACAATGGCGGCTGCTACTTAGTTTTAATATTACTCTTATTAATCTTTCTGGGTCACAAAATAACTTTTAACATATTTCCAGGCGAGAATGTAGCTGTGTAAAGTTCAAATATCTGCTTTATCAAGACATCGCATATTTGCAAAAGTGCGACGTTTGTGGAGATGTCTGTTACCCACCAGCTTGATGGCTAGCTGGGAGGTCGAAGCTCACTAGAGAACAGCGGACACCCGGCACATCGTTATCAGACCTGCCGCCGTCTTTGGCTACTCAGGTTAAACATGGTGTGTGTGTGTGTGTGTGTGTGTGCGCCACTCACATGACTTAAATGTTATTGTTTGGCTTTTTTCACTGTTTTATTTGTTCCTGAGTAAATCGGTTTGGCTGAGATTAAAGTTATTAGATAAAATAAAACTTTATTAGTCCATTGGGAGGGTTCCTCGGGGGTTTTCACACAGCTGAATAAACGTCAAACAGAAAACTGATTAAAGTGCGAGATTCAAAGTGTTTATTGTCATGTGTGCAGAAGAAATAGCTTTTCTCTGTGCAATGAAGTTCTTCCTTTGCTGTCCATACAGAAGATGGTCGAGATGATTGAGAATTTTCTCCAGTGTCCTGTTATATTTTAGATAGCAAGGAGCAGATGGCTGAGTTTATTCATGCCCATCGAGATGGCTGGTGACACAAATCTGAAGGCTAGACCGTCCCATTTCACAGTCTCTCACTTCTGGGACACAGCTAGTGTGAGCTCTGAGTAACCTTCAAGATCGACTTTACAGCCCTCAGCTCGCTGCTGATTTAATGCAGGGGACGTTTCTTTCAGTGTGAGCGTGCTCAGAACAAATTGGTGTTGGTGACTCGAGTGTGCCTAAAAATAGTCCAACACAATGCTTGATGAAATGTGTGCTTCCTGAGGCATTGTGGGTAATGAAATACAGGCTTTACTACATTCACATGGCCACTGATCAATGAACCTAATCAATAAACATACATTTGCTGACTCTTATTTTGAAAGTTTCAGTCTGGTTTTGTGTTTTACTTTGAAAGTATTACAGTGACGTTTGAGTGCATTGCTCTGATTGGCTGTTGGTGTGTTGTTGTTGTTTAATTTCTGTTTGCTTTTTATTTATTTATTTTTTTTTTCTTCGCAGATTGTTGGGAGCGGCCGATTGGTCGTGTCCACCCGTTGTGGTCACGTGTTCTGCAGTCAGTGTTTGAGAGACTCTCTGACATCATCACACACTTGTCCCACCTGCAGGAAGAGACTTACTCACCGCCAGTACCACCCCCTGTACATCTGACATCACTCTGAGACCACAGCTGAGTCCTGCTGCCATTGGACCACAGGCCATGATGTTGATGTTATTTGCTGCTGAATTGTATTTTTTTTTTTTTTTCTTTTTTGTGTGTGCGCCTCTGTTTGGACATTAAAGTGTTGAGTCATAGCTGGTAAACATGGATTAATGATTCATGTGTGTTGATTTGTTTGTTAAAGCTGAAATAAATTTTGATTTGTTTCACTCATTGATCAGCTGATGGATCTACAACGTTATGGCAGTAATGTGGAGAATAATACTGCACAATGTACTTTCTGTAATCAGAGTACAGGAAGTACTCGTACTCACACACACAGCACTGTTTTAGTCTGACTCTGTGTGTGGTGTGTGTGTTTGGGGGGGGGGGGGGGTGCTTGCACTGATGAATTATGGGTAGTCAAGGGCGAAGATTAGGCATGGACGGAAGGGACATGTCCCCACCAGTATCCAGCGATTATTGAATTGTCCCCACCAATAATTTGATCTCTTCGAGTAAAGAAAATCAAACCCGATAGAAGGGGGGGAAAAAAACGATCCGTCAACATCTCATTCACCCAGCGGTGCAGAAAGAGTTAAATTACGTCCTCTACTGGAGTTCTACGTCATGTGACAAATATGGCCAATGTGATTGCTGTGCCTTTCAGGGAGCTCTGTTTAGTTTTAGCAGTGGCAAGCCTGCGCTGCAAGGAGGAGAGGAGGATGGCAGCAAAAAGGAAGAATCTGGATATAAGTATTTTTCAAAGAAACCTGTAAGTCACTTAAAGCCAAATTCACTCATAAAATGTATCCCTCATAATAACTAGTGATGGGCAGATGAAGCTTCATGAAGCACTGAAGCTTTTCATCCAGTTGGTTCATCCCAGCGCAAAGCTTCTTGAAGCTTCATTTGCTCTAGTAGGACACCTACTGCACATAAAAATATTAGTTGGCATGAATTTGAAGAGTGTGGCCTTTTGCACACAGCCTGTAAATGTCAACAACAAAAGGAGTGTGTAAAACATGTATATTGTAGTGATGTCAGTATACTGTGTATATTTATACTGGCAGTATGGAAAATGATCATTTACTGTGAGGTGTGATTGGGGTGTGGACAGTAGTTGTGCTTTTGTAACGTTGAGGTATGGACAGCTACACACTGAGGCCTCAGTGTTGCCTGTTCACATTTTATTCTGTAAAAACTAAATTTTCACTGCTTTTATGGCCTTTTAGTGGGGAGAACATAGCTAGGATTTAACGATTTAACAAGTCTTTTAAATCGTTTGTCCTCCACAATGCTAAATGGCTGGGAGTCCTCAATCACCATGCTAACCAGGTCTTCATCTATTTGAGATTGTTCTCCTGAGGAAAGACAATAAAAACAAAGCACAAATATCACACACGTAACTTATAACAGTTGTATAATATTGTTATATCATGTAGTAACATTACGGCATGCTATATTATCATGGCATTTGATGGCTCACCTGGTATTGCTCCACAATCGGTGTTCCCCTTATTCTCATGCAAAGCTCTGTAGTGCCTAAGCATGGATGTTATATCCCAGCTCCCTGGCACATAGCAAACACTTCGCCTTGTACAAAAGTAAAGCCGCTTAACATAAATTGTATTGCACCATCAGTATTATGAAAATACATCTTCTGTAGAAATTTACATACCTTGTTGGGAGGAATAAAATCAAAATGTTCCCACACAGGGGAGGACATCCTCCTCTTCTTAGCTGGTTCCATTCTCTTCTGACTTTCTCACCTCACGCTCATAAACCTCCAAACTGTCTCCAAACTGTCTCCAAACTCTCACTAACCGCAACTCTCCATCAAACACCCACATTTTGAATGAAGTCTGAGGGGTTTATATCGCTGTCATAGCTCGCGGCAAAGTTCGAACCACTTCATGAACCAGTCACGTGGTACAGCCGGGCAGCGAGGCTTCGGACGTCATCATTTTCAGCTCCTCCCATAAATGAAGCAAGCCTCGATACGCGCACCGCGGAAACGCCCCCTCCATTACTCGACACAAGCTTCGAAGTCTCGATACCGAACGTCACATCACTAATAATAACGTTACAGGCTATGCTAGGCTTTGGCCCACATCAGTCTAAAACTGTATGTAACCATGAATAACGTGTTTTGGAAACTAACTGCACAACAGGCAGCACTATTAGTTTTCTCAGTCTCCCAGAGCAGCATTTCTAATTTTGATTGAAACTGTCAGAGAAAACGGCAGCCTCGAGCAAGCCAGGATATTAGATTACAGAGGCTGTTAAAATTATATGTCTAACATTAAAATGTTGGTGACACAATAATTTCATCCTAATGGTAGTGACACAGGCAGGAAATCATTCCTGCCTGTGGCCATCTCCCTGTACAACGCATCCACTTAACACACTGTTTGCTGCTACAACTACACATGTTTCTTTTCCAACTATTTATTTATGAGTGACTTATGTATGTATGTATGTATATATATGTATATATTGTACTATTCTTAG